>NC_143576.1:124877003-126209415 GCF_048544385.1 Mastigoproctus giganteus | reverse complement strand
TTGACTTGTACTTGTTAAGTAAGTCTGCAGATCTCCTAATGTTAATGTCATTAGTGTCAACATGTACAACAATTTCACCCTTTGTGCTCTTACAAGATATCTGCTGTACAGTGTCATCAACTTTTGACCCTTGCAGACGCATCCTGGTCCTATTCCACCTATCCTTTTTGCACAGTATATTTCCCGTTTCCCTGACAGAGTCACCGATCATAATTCATCTCTTTCTTGGTGATTCCCTTTTACTTCTCTCTCAGGGTAACTCAGAAATTTTTTTTGGCTTGTGCAGCATAAGCTTCAAGCTTCCTTGCACTATGTTGCTAGTAATAATAGTAAATAGTAATAATAGATCCACAAACATTTCAGAAGTGCACATTTTTTTAGACTGATGCATTTGAAAATCGACCCCTGAGCCACAACACTCCTACTAATTTGCGCAATTTGCTATGCTGCCCTTGTCTGGGGCATGATTTCCGTTTAAATACGATGTAATTAATTAACAATGAAAATTAATAAGGTTAATAAATTTAATTATGACTATACTATACTTGACTATATGATACTATACTAAGCTGATACAGTCATAGGTATACCTCTATATAGTTTTACATTATACTTATACTTTAGCTGTCAAGTTTGAGATATATGCTATCAAGTTATGCTATACCGTTACGATCACAATGTTAAATTAGTTATATCCTTAGCTAAATACAAAAGATAATGCCCAAAAAGTTACAACTTTAAAATTACTTATTTATTATTATAATTAAAATCCTACTATTCTTCTTTGATACTGGTTATGTGCTGCAATATTCCCGCCAAAACATCATTATGATAGCGGTATGAGTAGTGAGTCATAACTTACAAAATCACTAGCTAAATTTAAAAAAATAAGCTAACTAATGCCACTATCCCTATTTAATCTATTTGTAAAACACAAATTAATATGTTAATTAATCAAAAATATGATAAAATTTCCAAGAAAACTTATGTTTGATGGAGCTCCAGAAGTCTGTCTTCAATCCTGTAGTCTCATTCTCAGACTCCCCTTTCTCATTTAATCATGAATTACTGATAAATACACAACACACATTTAAGTTACAGACCTAGTGCTGATAGAATGCAATAATTCAAATAATAATTTGTTGGAAGCTAGCTATAGTTGAAGTATTTAGCAGATGTATTTATCTGTGTGATGAAAGTGGGAAGGGTGACAGTCTACATTCTCCTATTTGCTTTTATAATTTTTGTTAAAGTTTGTCCTGTGTACTTCATTTTACATTGGCAGGGCAGGGTAGGGTAGGGCAGGTCAGGTCAGGTCAGGTCAGTTGGTTGGTTGTGCTTTTAGTTTCTAAATGAGGAGGATCTGAAATGCTTTTCAGCTTTGAGCTGTTCCTTGAAGTATACAGGTGCTTGATGCCTGGTAGTTTAGGCCCACCCCTTCCCCCATTGTTTGGACAGCAATAAGCAATGAATGGCTAGTTACTAGCAGCTTAATCACTTGTATAATATTTTTATGCATCTGTAACATGCATTGTTGATTCTTTTTAATTATTTAAAAATTACATTTCTCTGTTTTCTGACTTTCCAGGAACATATCCTTCTATTCCTTTTTGGCATTTGCCTTTCATGGGGGACAGGGTCTAGCCAGTCTCTTCCTCCAATGAATTGTAAGTTTCCATATATACATTAAATTAAATATTAAAAGCTTTATCAAAGAGATATTTCTGAAAGATTTGATTGGGGATATTTCTTGATGCATTGTACTTCTGATATTATCTGGAACTGTTTTTATTGTATTATATGTGCACTAAAAAAATTTGTATTATATGTTGTATTATAATAAAAAAAGATTTAAAACAAGACCTCTCCAGCTATCAGCAGAGAGTTTGCAAGATTAATGTTTCTCTTTTCAGCTGCAGTGGGATTGTGTACAGGCTCTCTACTTCTTTACAACAGTAAACAGTATTATTTACTTGCTCTCATCAGAAAATTCTAAACAATTTGCTACAAAAAGGTGACTTCCTCTTTCAGAACTTAGTCCTCTTTTTAGTTTGCTATTTATAGTCAACCCTATATATGACTTAATCAAGCTCATACAAAAAGACTAGTAGTACATTGTGCAGAAATGTATTTAGATATACTTTTAACAATTCTGTAAAATGTATATAGTACTTACATATGTTATAGTTATATCGTTATTGCTATTTGGGTTTTAGGAGCTTTAGCAACTAAGGCCATATTGCTCCGGGGATATGCGGTGGTCATTACGTGACCTTTCTGCATCCTCCGTATTTGGTGGTCATGGGCTCGAACCCCAGTCTAATCAAGAAGTCTAATCCTGCTGCTCCTGCCCACCTGGCTACGGAGGCACCCTTATAGTTATATCAAAGCCAATTTGGAAAGTGATTGCAGAGCAAGTATGCCTCCTTACCAACAATATTGGAAATATTTGTGATGAATCGCAAGTCATACATTAAAAGTAGCTTTAACTGGAAAAAATAATCATCATCATGATTATTATTGTTTTTTTTTTTAGGCTAATGGGATGTCAAGATTTGTTGGATGATGTTCCTGGTAGGATTCCTCGAAGAGAACATGGCCCACATGGCATATCAAGCCCTGCTGATCTCCGAAGCTTTGTAAGAGCAACAGGCAAAGGGCTGACTGGAAGGGGATCCTCAAAGACATACAGCATAAAGGAAGAAATATCAAGTAATTTACATTTATAAAATTCCATTTTATTTGAATTTTCATTTCATTTGTGGGTTATTTTCATGCAGTTTACATGAGTTGATTCAGCATCCTGTTCTAAAAGTGATCCCACACATTATATTACAATTGAAAGAGTTTTTGTAGTGGATCAAGGTCGTTCACTAGCAATTCCATAACACATTTATGCTGGAATTTCACCCATTTCATCAACGAACTGTTGATCTGAAAGAACCCACTGCTTATGTAATCAGTCTCTACCATGAATTGTATGGGTGAAAAGTTCATGAAATGAGAGCAGGGCAGCTAAGCTCACAAATGACCTTCACTTGCCTCTATAATTTCTTTCCATTATAAATTACCTTCATCATTAGGTTTTGCACAGAGTGTTATTGAAGAAATGTAATAAAAAAATTTGAAATCTTCACTCCTCACTGTTGGTATATGATGCCTTGTTTTACAAAAAGATGTTGGAGATTACCATATTAAAAATGTTTCATAGTTTTTTGTTATGTAAAACATTTTCAACCTGGTAACTTCCAACATCTTCTTTTCCATAAATCAAGAGGAATTTCCTGCATGGTAATTGCAATATCTTTATGTATTAATTTCTGTAGTGACAGCTTCATTTCTCTTTTAACACTATTGAGTGGTGTGTGGATTTCATTCAGTGTTCACAATCCTTCAGAAAATCGCATGGATAAGCAAATATGGTAACTGCATAGGGATGCATATTTACTTGTCTATGCAGCACTAAGGGTTCTCTTAAATTGCTGAATTTCACTGTGAAGAAGTATGAAAAGTGCTAAGCCAGTTTTTTTTTAACGAAAACCCTAAACACGAGGTATCAGAACTTATAGTACTCAGTACTGTGCATGGGTTAGAGGTTGAGAAAATGAAAGAAGATATTTGTTGACATAGACTTGAACTTCTGTAGATTGTAATTTTTAGGAAATACATATGAAGGAAGGTTACTCCAGAAAACGGAAGTTGAATGAATAAATGAGAAGAAGAAAAGTTGATTCTGTGAGTTTGAAAGTTGGACACTAAAATGATGTTGATCCATGCAGCACGTGTTTGGATTTCTTTGAAAGAGAGTGAAAATTATAGAAGCCAGTTCAGAAGAACAGTGCCCATGGTCGTATCTATAGAAAAGGCATGGAGTAGAAACAGAACATCTATGAGACAGAGTGGAGAGAGTTGAGTGTTATGTAGCTTTTACATGTAGTGCTGTGTTGTTTGTATTGTTTGACTAATAGTAGTAGTAGTAGTAGTGGCATGTGATGCAAGAAAGCAAGTGTATGAGCTTATGCAGCATCAGCCCAAAAAAAAAGAAAAAAAAAAAATCACACCATTCCCTCGAAATGCCTGTCCAGTTCCTCCTTAAATTTATTCAACCTATCAACTTCCACAACGACAGATGGAAGTTTGTTCCAGCAGTTTTTTTTTTTTTTTTTATGAAAACCCCAAACACGAAAGGTATCAAAACCTATAGTACTTAGTACCATGCATGGGTTGAAGGAGAAATATGGGGGAAGGGGGATGCCGGAAACTTTGCTCTAGAGACTAAACATGGGTTTCACCACTTCAAGCCTCCAATAAGCAAAGTGGTGGTATTTCACCGGTTGATGAAAGTCATCTACTAACCACCCGCTGGCTAAAGGTAAATTTCCTCACAATCTATTCTACATCTGTCTTTTCTTAATTTGAATTTATGCCCCATTAGGTTGGTAATCTGAACAAGTGGAAGGATCCCATCAGAATTCAGCGTGCTCAACCCCTTCAAGGCCTTATACATCTTATACACGAAGAATGTGTCTTTGTGGTGTGGACATATACTGTCTTGGCCAGCCACGTTCTTGGACTTCTCTTTATTGATAAAATTTACGCCATGATTAGACACCATGGAGAGAGCCACCTGTAGCCAACACAGATCATGGATGTACTGCAAGAATCAGACGTTGTGCTGCTGAATCTTTGTGTGTGTGCACACAAAGATGCACCACTTTGCATCTTTGTGTTCACACACACACACACTGGCATCCGCAACTTTTATTGTGTGTTCCTTAATTCCTTTAACTCCTTCGCTATCAAGTAGCTTGGTGGGAAATACCATAGGAAGCTATTTGACACTTGTACAACTCAGAGCTGAGATGCTTAGCTCAGTGTATCTGCAACCACGATGAATTTGCATTGTATTGATCTGTATATTGTAAGGCACCACTTTGCATCTTTGTGTACACACACACACACACACACACACACACACACACACACACACACACACACACACACACACACACACACACACACAGGCATCCGCAACTTTTATTGTGTGTTCCTTAATTCCTTTAACTCCTTCGCTATCATTACTCTAAGTATCCTCTCTATATTCTTGTTTCTTCAGGGTGTTGCAATTTTAATTTCACAGTGTATATTCCCTCAGAAGACCTTTCACCAAATTTTGCCTTAATTTAAGAGACTTAAAGGCATATTGGTGTGTATTTCAGGTTCTGATCTTGCAACGACAAAATTAAAAGTTTTCAATCAATTTTTCCAGTCTCTTTGTAATAAATTGTAGATTTCATTGTTGCTAAGCCTTTAACATGTTGTCTAATTCATTCTTTGTCCTTAATTGCTACAGTAGTCAGGAGATTGTACCAAAACTATGAGCAGCTTCCAATATTTATGCACTGTCATGGCTCTATTGTGTGTATAGTTGATTTACATTTGGTTATGCATGAAAATAAGTGTGTACCCTCTTTTTTTTTTTTTTTTGTATAAAATATGCTGTTGTTACCTAAAAACTTCAAAGCAAAGGATTTAAAATATTGCCATACACTAGCCGAATGGAGATTTAGAATTTTTTTGACACTGCTATTATGGTATGGATTTTCAACTTGCAGTTCAACAAAGATTCCTTCTTTTAATTTTTTGCTCTGTAATTTTGAGAAATTTTCCTATAAATAGTTAAAGACCATCACTTTCTTTGTCCAAAGCCTTCAAACCTTTCAAGAGTAGTATTATATGCAAGGGAGAAAGAAGCATCAACTGAGAGTGAACTTATGGTGCATCTATGAAATTATTTTTACCATTAGCTTACTCTTCTCATTTTTACTAGTCCTTGACTTTTTTTTTTTTTTTTTTAATTAGCATTAGAATTTTTTATGTCTGTTTAGTTTACACATTCAGAGTGTTGTTTCCTTCATATTGATTATCAGAAAACAACTTATTCCAAAGAAAATCAAAAAGAGTGATGTTCTGTTGCTTTGCTATCCCACAAACAGAGGAAACAATAATACTTGGTACATCTGGCCTGCAATTCATGTAAAAGTGTGATGACCTTAAATTTATCATGTAACTTCCAGTGATTCAATATTTGAGGCAGTCTTAATTTTTAATTATTTTTTTTTTTTCCCCATTCCAGAATGGACTACATGTTCCAGAGCCTTTTTTTCTGTATTTCAATAAAATTGCCTTTGAACTTTATTCAGATAAGTCAAGGAATGGTTGTCAGTCTTCAGCTGTTTGTGTTGATATCTCAATTCTTCTGTTAGTCCATTTATATATATGAAATGTTGCACACCATAAAATAACCAACTTTTTTTATTTTTCTTTTTAAATAAAAAAATTCTTGTACATCAGCTATCAAATTTATCCTTGCATTTGCAGAAGTCTAGGATCAAAGTGCCACAGTTATGTCTGTTGCTCTTATAGATTTAAATCACGTATTTGATCATTATGCTCAATCACATATTTGATCATTATGCTCAATTTGCAGAATTGGAATTTAACTTGGATTTGCCATTGTATTCTCTTCTTCATTGGAAATGGGAAGTTCTTTCCTGTTAATTAGTAGTACAGGAGTAGGAAGACCTTCCCCATGTGCGACTGGCTTCATTGCAGAAGCAACATTTAAATATTTTATTTTTGCTACTGCTTGAAAAACCTGAAATTTTTCAAGGCAAAAATAAGTCTTTACCATATCTAGTTGGTTCCCGCCCTGCCACGAGAACAACAAATTACTTATTCTTCTTTCCTTCAATAAGATTTGTGCACCATAGATGTCTAGGGACCAACATACTCCCAAGTGTCATTTCTACTTTGCTCATATTTACTTTAGTAGTAAGAGATAATAAACATGTTTATCCTGTTTTTTTTTTTTTTTTTTCCCACTAACATTAGAATTTGTCTGGTCAGTTCACACAGCCAGAGTATTGTTTCCTTCATGTTGTTTATCAGAAAACAACTTACTCCAAAGAAAATCAAAAATAAAACACAAATGCATGCTGCTGACTACTAACATGCATCAACCTATTATAACAGGTTGAGTCATCCTACCTGTGTCCCTTACTCCTCTGTTTTTCCTTCCATTGAGTAAGTAGTGCAGATATTCTTACATTTTTATGGAAATCACATTGTGTTTTGTTATTTTTTCCACCATAGCATCAGCATTAGTAGTGACAAATATATCAAGATTATAACTAGAATATAAGAGGAATCCTGTTAGAACTCAAGAAAGCAACCTTTTCCAGCATTGACCAAAAAAAAAAAAAAAAAAAAATCTGATTTCTTCAGCTATTCATTCACCTTAATAGTTTGTCTAGTTCTTCCTTGAATTTATTTTATCTATCAACTTCCATAACAACAGATGGAACTTTGTTCCATCATTCAACTACCCACTGGCTAAAGACAAACTTCTATACAACTATTCTGCAACAGTCCTTCCTCATTTTGAATTTGTCCCCTCATTTTCATAGTCTGAGAAAGAGAAAGACTCCCATCAGCATTGAGCTTGCTCAATCCATTCAAAGCCTTAAACACCTCAATCAAACCCCCTTGCAGGTGCCTAGTCTTTAGATGCTGCACTTTGCAGAACTGAGGCCATTCTTGGTAAGAACACTCCTTTGTTCCACTTACTAATCTTGTTGTCCTTTAGTGTGCTCATTCTGGGATAATCACCTCCTTATCCCTGCTAGAAAAATTCCTGTATGTCATTGAATAAACCCCATGAGCTGCTCAGAGAACTTCATATCTGACTGCACAATTACCCCCAGATCTTTTTCATTTTCCATTAACCTGAGTGTAGTACCACACTTTGTATGTTACTCTGGGGATATTGCTGCCCATATGCAGTACTTTTCATTTGTCAATGTTAAGCTTCGATTGCCATTCCTCAGCCCATCTGTCTAACTTTTCTAGATCCTGTTGCAGTAGCATACCAGCATTCCTCTCATTAAGTATGCCACCAACCTTAGTATCATCTGCAAACTTAGACTTTAAGCCTGATATGCCTTTATCATTATCATTGATAGATATAGAAAACAGCAATGGGCCCAACACTGAACTCTGAGGAACCACTAATAACATTAGTACTCAAAGAGCAGTGTCCACAGCAGCAATTTGCTGTGAATGCCACACTGATCCATTTTGTACAGCAATGTTTTATGTGCAACCATATAAAAGCTTTCCTGAAATCCAAGTATATGATATCAAAATTATTTTTTGCATCCAGTTCATTTGTGACATCAGTGTATTTATTAAAATATGCCAGGCCAGATTTTCCATTAACAAACCCATGCTGTGTCTGAACTATAATTGTAGTGTTGTCTAGATGATCCTGCATTACTTCTTTTACCAATGACTTTATTAATTTCCCTAGAACAGAAGTTAAACTAACGGCTCTTTAATTTCTTGTGTCACCCTTTGTGAATTTGGGATACATTCACACATCTTCAGTCTGCGGGATCTCCCATTTATCCAAGGATGCTCTCATAATTATGGCTAAGGGCTTGTTTACCTCCTTTGTTGCTTTCCTTAATATAATTGGATATATTACATCCACCCGAGGTGCCTTTCTTAAGTTTAATTTCAACAATTTCTCTTTTCCACTTTCCTCTCAGTTATTACAAAATCAGTTAGCGCCATGTTAGAATTTGATAAACTTCTGGCCTCCACATCCCTAGAGAATTCCTCATGTGTGAATGTAGATGCCAAATGCTCATTCAGTTTTCAAGAAATCTGAGCAGGATCATTAACAGTCGAGCCATCCAATTCAAGTGGACAAATTTGATTAATCTCTTTCATTCTAGTGTTTACATAAGTTAAGAATTGTGCTGTTTTTCTTTGCATCCTTTGCTAAAGATTTCTCATCTGTCTTTAGTTGCTAACCTCATTTGTGTCTCGATTACACACTAGTTTGTCTACCACAGGCTTCTGTGATGCTTCATAATTTATATGCATTCCATGCATTTTTATTCTCTGCTACGAGTCTCAGTTCATCTGACATCCATTTAGGCCTATATCTTGATGAGCATTTCTTAGTTGGTACGAAAAACCTAGTAGCTTCTATGATTAATACCTTGAATACTTCCCATTTGGAATTGCTGATAGTAACATCATCATTTGTTCCCACTGTATAGAATTTAAAAACTGTTGGAAACCACTGTAGTCACCCTGCCATTTATTCTTGATGGCAGTTACATCTTTAAGTAAATCCCACATCAGTACACTGTGATCACTGGTACCCAGCGGTTTGTTTATCTGCTGATTCTTAATGCTTGAATATTCACTGCTGATAATCAGATCAAGAATATTTCTCTCCATTGTTGCTTCTTTAACATGCTGCTTAGAAAACAGTCGTTCAATAAATCCACAAAAGTCTTGCTTGTGTGTGAGTGACCAACCCACAAGTTCTAGTCAATATGTGGAAAGTTAAAATCCCCCCCCCCCCCAGTAATAAGACATTCTGATTTACTGGCTCACTCACTCTTTCTCTGTACAATTGTTCATTGTACTCAGAGTTATTATGTCCTCATTTTTGCTTTCCCAGTGCTTATGTCACACCAAACTAACTCAATATTGTACTGGCCTCATGTCAACTTGATTCACTGCCTTAGATTTTGTGTGCTTCTTAACTAAGAGCAAACTCCCCCCCCCCCTTTCCCTTATCCTCTCTGTCCCTTCTGTACACATTGTACTTCCCATATTCAAATTCTGCTTCCCACATATCTGGTATCACCACTTCTGTGATAATGTGACATGCAATGTTGCATAATGCAAAAGAATTAATATATAAAGATTTTTTTTTTTAATTTAAAATGCCACCAATGTAGTTATTAATTTCTCTTAGTTCTACTTTTGGCAGATAAGTCTTTGATACTCTCATTAAAATCACTAAGAATTTGCAAAGAGAGCAGGTCACAAGTATATGGTAAGAATTATTTATTACATGTATATGCATTCAGTGACCACTGAATTATGACCACCCCATATGTAGTAGACTATGTTACATAGCGCACAGTAAAAAAAACCTGAGCAGTTATATGCATATGTTTTTTTTTTTTTTTTTTTTTTTTTTTTTTTTTTTATTCAAGATAGAATGATAATGTAGCAATTACGGGACATAGCATTAGTAGAGGCATACGATGAAAGAAAGCAAGTTTATACAGCATCAGCCAAAAAAAAAAAAAAAAAAAACCTTCCTGTTTCACCTATCTATTCACTCCAAAAGTTTGTCTAGATCTGCCTTGAATTTATTTAAGCTGTCAACTTCCACAACAACAGATGGAAGTTTGTTCCAGCAATCAATCACTTGCTGAACTTGCTGACTAAAGGCAAATTTCTGCACTTCTATTTTACAACTGTCTTTCCTCAATTTGAATTTATGCTCCTCAGTAACGAAATCTGAGCAATAGGAAGAATTCCCTCAGCATTGAGCTTGCTCAGACCATTCAATGCCTTATACACCTCAATCAGATCACCTTGCAGGTGACTAGTCTTTAGACGCAATTTGCAGCATTTGGATAGTAGATATCACAACGGTTCTAAAGGATGGGAGCTTATGCATCAGCTGCTTTCATATAAGAAATGGCATGCCTTGTCAGTTGTTTATGGCCTACTGTGGTTAGGGTGTACAAAGTAGTGTTGAATGGGTCAAACCACCTCCTACTGTCAGAACTATAAAAGATTACACAAGGTGATGTTTTAGGTGATGAAGGTGCTGCGCAGTACGGGCCCATCAGTTAATAACTCTGTGACAGTCAACATCTCAATACAGTATGGGATATGCAAGAACAATATCCTAAATGATGATGATGTGCTGCGCACTCAGCCGTGTGGGGTTCCACAGAGACAACTCAAAAAGCACCCTCTCCTCACTGCAGATCATTGCTGACAGTGAATGCTGTGCTGTCAACAGTATGCTGGTTGGACACTGGGGGACTGAAAACAAGTGAGGCAGTTGGATGATTTCAAATACCTGCTGTGACACTCTGACAGATGTCTACATGTGTAGAACAAGCAAAACAAGTCCATGCATCCATTGTACATGGTGCCCACTATTCAGGAAGGTTGCAGTAGTTGCTGAATATAGGTTCTTCAAATAGGCCTGTGGGGTTGGGAAAATTCTGATTCTTAATAACTGCAATGTAATACATCAATTGTATAACTGAAACATTGATAAAATAAAATACACTGATTGTACAATAAAAGCAGTAAAATAATAAAATATAAAATAGAATATAAAGAATAGCAATTTCACTATACGGAATAAAGACGATAAAAACAACTGTAGCTTTCAGAGGCGACCACTCCTTCACCAAACAATAAGACTTAAATTGTTATGGTACTTCCTTAAATACCTGCAGGCTTGCAGCACTTGTTACCATAGGAGTATGGGCAGTATCCTCCAGACATGTTTATTTGTTTGTTATTTGATTTTTAGGAGCATTAGCAACTAAGACCATATTGCTCCGGGATATGCGGTGGTCATTCCCTGACCTTTCCGCATCCTCCGTATTTGGTGGTGACCGGTCTAATCAAGAAGCATGTGCTACGCACTGCTGCTCCTTCCCACCTGGCTACGGAGGCGCCCTCCAGATGTGTACGGAAACCAGAGATGGCTTGGGAGTGTACCAGGTGGAGCCATTCATCCTGTACAAGAATAACGGTTTCAAAGAGAGAATGAATACAGATTCTCTCTCTCTCTCTCTCTCTATTTATTAGTGGTGTTATGCTCAGAAGAAGAGCAAATCTGCAAGCGGTTAAGGAAATCTTCGAGCGGTTACAATATCCGTGTGAACCACCAAACTGCATCCATCATCGCCAAGTGCAATTTGGTGGTTCTCCTCCTTAAATGTTCAGCCACAGCAGATTTCTCATAATGTGTGGCCTTTATTGCGATATTATGCTCCCCCATACGACCTTTGAAATGCCGTTTTGTCCAACCAACATAACAGTCCTCACAATCTGGGCATTTAATGCATTTAATTTCATATATGACCCCACTTGTACCTTCCACAGGGACGGGATCGTTAACCTTCGACACAACTGTGTGCAATCTTCTCCCTGGCAGTTGCACGCAGCATGTCTAGCAGGCACGTAATACTCGGGTGATTTGCTCAGTTAAGCCCGGATAGTAGAGAATATGTGGTGGCAATGAGTGTTAAAGGCTCTCTTCGTCTGTGTTCCATTTCTCAAACATATGTATCCAAAACCTTCTGGGGATACCCACATTTTCTGAGATTTTCTGTCATGCATTTAATCTCCTCCTTTCTACCCTCAGCGACACCACAGTGAGACCCAGCGCTATCCAGCAAGGACCTAATAATACCATTTTTGTGATTGTTGGCTTGGGCTGTGTTATAATGCATATATCGCCCCTGGCACATGGATTTTCTATATACACTCATTTTTACTCTAGGGTCATTTCTATAAACCAACACATCAAGGAAAGGGATGGTACCATCTATTTCCATCCAAGGTAAACTGAATAAAAGAGAAACTATTAAGAAAACTAAAACCTCATCTCTTAACTTCTGTACAATGGCGAATGTATCGTCGACATATCGTTTCCATACATGCAGTGGGGAGGGGGGAAGCAGACCCATCAGAAGTCTTAGATTAGAGTTCCTCCATGGCTAGGTTTTCTACAACGGTACTAATTGATGAGCTCATCGCTGCGTCGTGAACCTGCTTATACATAGTGTTTCGAAATAACTTAGTAGTACTGGAGAGACATAGTTGTACCTCGCTACAAATATCTTCTATGCTTAAGGGAATCCCATCCCTTAAGGTGTTGTCCCTCTCCAACGCCATGTACACGCATTTCACCCCATGCTCAATGGGGGTACATGTAAATAAGGATGCCACATTGAACGATACCATGGCCTTACCCTCTTCGATGAACTGAACATGTAAAGTATAAAGTGTGTTTAGGGTCAAACGGCACCAGGGGTTTCCCCCATCTCCGCATTGCTTTCATTGTGGGTGAACCAGTTCGCTGGGAAATGCCAGAGATTTAAAAGTGTATGGATATTGTATATGTGTAGTGTCATGTACCGTTGTTCATCTGGTCGTTTAGCCGCTGGACCCCTACTGAGGCCCAACGTTGCCCCACTTTCACCCCGTGGAGGCAGACCAGGAAACACCAGTAGACTAAGATTTACTCTGGCAGGTCCTGCCGCTTAATTTCCTGAGATTTCGGCGGCTAGGACCTAAAAAAAAAAAAAAAAAGAGAGAGAGGAAAAAAAAAAAGATAATAATATATATGTATATTTGGTAAATTCGATGAGGAATAACGCTAAATTTTGAAAGGCTGAATGTATGGGCGAAAAATGTAATTTGGAGATGATTAAATCAATTCCGAAGTGTAGGGCATTCGCTTGCGTATGTGTGGGTTGAGTGGGTCGGGAGACTGAAGCCTGGGGGGGAGAAAAGACAGAAGTATGGAGTCGAGAGAGGAGGCAACCCCAAGTCACTGTGGGTCATGCTCATGCCCCATCAGAAGGGAAAGTGGGAATGGCAAGGAGGGGAGGAGACAGTAAGACCGTCTCCCCCCCACTGGGGATAGGGATATTAAAGATGGAAGCTAGGGTGCCCTCTTCAAGTCGCCAAATGGCGTTTGGCAGCTGTGCTGCGTTAAGTCTCTTTTCTTCAATGTCGAGTCGATTTCAGTCCAGTCGCTCATGGGGTAAGCCCCGTGTGTTTTTCACTTTCTTGTCTCAGGGTTTTTCTCTGTAGTAACTCGATTGGATGGTATTTTATGGTCTTGTACAGTTTAACTTGTGGTAGTCTTTCGTCAGACACGATTTATGGTAATTAGCAGTTTTCTCCTCTCGAAGAGGTCCTGCGCATATTGAGAAAGTGCTCTATATTCCTCTTCTGTGTCAATGAAGTGGGATTCCAGTCCTTTCGGAAGGTAGTGTATCTTTGTGATCAGGATGCCTCTGAGATCTTCATATTCTGGGCAGTCGTAGACCAAGTGATTCCAGTTCTCGACCTCCCCACACGTGCAGTTGGGGTCCTCAACAAGGCCGAACCCGAGCAGCTTCTCCTTAAAGGGCCCATGACCAGTAAGGAGTGAAGTCAAGTGCTTCCCCGGAAAGTACCAGGCTGGTTGCTTGGGGTATATTTTGCTGAGGTCGGGGAGGAATTTTCTTGTAATTTCTCCTTTTGTTGTATCGGTCCATCTTTGTTGCCACTCCCGAAGTAGGTAGGCCTGCAATCGGACTTTTTCTCATTTAGTACTACTCGCTGGGTCAATTACGAAATCCTCGAAGGTGGCAGCAACCCCCTGGCGTGCAGGAAGAGCAAGCCAGCTTTTACAGTCTCCAAATCGAGGGGGAGCGCTCCAGCAAGCACCTGCAACGCCGGTGTGCTTACTGTTCTGCATGCTCGTGTGGTTGTTAATAAAATGGTCCTTTGTATCATATCCAGAGTTCTCCTATTGACTGCAAGCGTTGTTTTGCTGTACCACACTCCAGCAGCAGCATAAGTTATCGCAGGGATGAAGGTTGCCTTATAATACAACATTAGTGCTGTTTTTTTTTAATCCCCAGTCTTTTCTCGTAACCCTTGCCACCATTGCCGAGTAACGTCTTATATTCGTCCTTATATATTGTAGGTGAGGTTGGAAGGATAAGTTTTTGTCTAGGATTACTCCTAGATATTTCATTTGGTTGGCAAGTTTAATGGTCACACCTTCTATTTTAATTTGGGGTGGGCGCCGTATTTGCAGGGTTCCTTTTAGTAGAATAGATGTGGTTTTTGTCGGTGAAATTTTTAACTGGTTTCTTGTAGCCCAGTTTTGTATTTTCTGAAGAGCTTGGTTTGCGGTGGTTTCCAGTTGGGCTCTTCAGTCAGCCTCAATGGTAAGAATAAGGTCGTCCGCAAAGGCTTGGGCCCCAATCAGCCCCAGGTCCAGGTTCAGGAGCTCGTCGAGGACCATGAACTGAACATGTATAAACTTTGAAAAGTCTCCACTGTCTTTGATGGTAAAGTTTGATCATACAATAGGAGATATTAGTTTGGCTAGAAATATTTCTAGCCAAAGATATATTAGTTTGTACCATGACAAGTTAAGTCTTACTGTTGATAAAGGAGGCGATCGTCGTTGAAAGCTTTGGTCATTTTTATTCCATATAGTGTAATTGCTATTCTTTATATTTTATTTTATATTTTATTATTTTACTGCTTTTATTGTGCAATTGGTGTATTTTATTTTGACATTTTAATATGATCCAGTCTAATATTACTTCTATTTTAATAAAGTTTCAGTTATACAGTTGGTGTATTCTTCAAACAGACCGTCTGAGGTTGGGTATGTTCATATTGTAATTTTAAATATTTTCCACCAACCTTATGTAGAAATAAAACACAACGAAAACAAAAACTGGAATCTTGATAACTATGTATTTATAATAAATTATATTTGCCTGTATTTACAATAAATTATATTTAACTTTATAACTAAAATATATAAGATATACATTAAAATATACTAAATCAAAAGCGATAAAACCATAGCTTTCGAAGGCTCCTGCCTTCTTCTTCAGCGGTATTTTCTTTGTTCTGCGGTGCATCTTTAAATACCAGCAGGTTCACGGTACTCATCACTGGTTTCATTCCCACGTGTTCCGTTCTCTTGTGTTATGGAACTGGAAGTGGCTTGTGAGTGGGTCACATGGAAACCTTCATCCCTTCTGAGGATAGTAGCCTCGAAGAGGGGATGGATCTGCATTCCTCTGTCTCTATTAATGTTCACTGTGGAACAGATTTGCAAACTCTCGAGCCACCCACAGTTCCAGAACTTATGCGCCCGATCGGTGATGATAGCATCGTCCATGGAGATCTGGTGCTGCTTCTCCCACAAATGCTCGGCCATGGCGGACTTACCATACTTCGCATTTCTTATTGCCTTAGTGTGCTCCCCCAGACGGTCTTTGAGACGGCGTTTTGTTTCTCCTACATAACACTCCCCACAATCCGGGCATCTAATACTATATACGACCCCACTTACATTCTCTTTTTGAATGGGGTCCTTTACTTGTGACACGATTGTGTGCAGCCTCCGTCCCGGAAGCTGCACACAACGCATCTGATAATTTCTTAGTACTCTAGTACATCATCCCCGGACGATGCTATCATCACCGATCGGGCACATAAGTTCTGGGACTGCGGGTGGCTCGCATCTGTTCCACAGTGAACATTAATAGAGATAAAGGAACGCGGATCCATTCCCTCTTTGAGGCTACTATCCTCAGAAGGGATGAGCGGTTCCACATGACCCACTCCTGAGCCACTTCCGGTTCCATAACACAAGAGAATGGAACACGTGATGAGTACCATGAACCTGCTGGTATTTAAAGATGCACTGCAGAACAAAGAAAACACCATTGAAGAAGAAGAAGGCAGGAGCCTTCGAAAGCTATGGTTTCATCGCTTTTAAGGTTTTATTGTTCTTATGGGTTAAGATCAATAAAACCATAAAATACATTAAAATATACTAAAGGTTTTATTGTTCTTAACCCAGTATATTTTAATGTATATTTTATATGTATATTTTATATATTTTAGTTGTAAAGTTAAATATAATTTATTGTAAATACAGGCAAATATAATTTATTATAAATACATAGTTATCAAGATTCCAGCTTTCATTTTCGTTGTGTTTTATTTCTACATAACGTTGGTGGAAAACATTTAAAATTACAACAGTTAGTGTATTATTTCAGTTATACAGTTAGTGTTTTTTCTGGCAAGAACTTGGGACCCTGGTGTGTATGGACCATTTCATTGGTGAGGTCTGCAGTTAGCTTGTAGGCGGTCATGTGTACTCTGCCATGTTGCATTTTTTCTGGACAGATATGATCTTCCAAGGTAATGTGTCGGGTCATTGAGCCTGCCCTTTAACTTGTGGTTTGAGGAATACAGTGAAGATATTGCCCATCTTGATTGGCCTCCAAATTCACCCGACCTCAGTCCAATTGAATATATATGAGATGTTTTGGAACAGGATGCGACGCATATAGACACACACCTGTCATCTATTCCAACGATATGGAAATCCTTACAGGCAGCATGACTGCAGATCCCTACAGACATCTACTGGAGTCAGTCCCTAAGCAAAAATAGTGGCTGTTATTTATAAGAATGGTGGCTCAACATTGGTATTAGGTAGGTAGTCACAATTAAGTGATCACTCAGTGTATTTTAAAATATATGTTCTCATAGTAATGGAAATTTAAATATTACAGGGATGAGAAAGTAGCTCCCATTGGAATACCTGGTATTTGTACTAAAAGTTTTCAACATTATAAGCATAACTATTTATGATATTAATATGAAACTTTTTTTTTTTTTTTACTGTAACTAATTCTTTAAACTGCAGAAATAATGTAATTTTACTTGTATATGTTTTTGCCAAATACATGGCTCTTATTTAATTTTGACCGTTATTGATGCAACTTGGCATAAGCTGTTATATTTCCATTCTTAAAGAGTTACAGAAAGACTTTGCAGTTGGCAATAGTGTTTGAAATGTGATCTTAACTTGAATTTCCCCTTCTGTTTCCCCAGAAGGGGAAACAGAAGGGGAAAGTCAATAGTTTTAATTGGGGGTTTGATTAGTGCAAAGTAAACTGTGGACTCAGAAAATTTTGTTACTTAATAAAATTCTGTCAAAGCTATTTTCTATAGGAAAATATTTAAGGTACATTTACAGATAATTGTGATGAAAAATGAACATTTTTTTTAGTGTAACTTAAATTGTGTGAAAGACAGTTGAAAGACACCAGATGTCGCACAGTCTTGTATTTCATTATGTTATGTTTTTTTTTTATTTATTTTTTTTTTTTTATGAGAATCCCAAACACGAGAGGTATTAGAACCTATAGTACTTAGTACCGTGCTTAGGTTGGAGGTTGAGAAGACGAAAGAAGATATTTGTTGATATTGGACTTGAACTTCTGTAGATTGTAATTTTCAGGAAATACATATGAGGGAAGGTTGTTCCAGAAAAGGTTTGTTCCAGAAGGTTGTTCCAGTACGTCTATGAGAAAGTGAGTGGAGAGACTCTGTTAGAGATGAATCATTAATTAACCTAACTGCCCTCTTCTGAATGGAATCAAGAAGCCTGAGAGAGGTTTTGGGGGCACCACCCCAGATGTGGGAACAATATTCCATGGCAGGGCAGATTTGCGATTTATACAGAGTGAGCAGTTGTTTGGAAGAAAAGTAACGCCGAGAGCGAAAGAGAAAACCAAGTTTTTTAGATGCAGAGGAAGCAATATTTGTAATGTGCTTGTGCCAAGAGAGATTAGAAGTCAGGGTAATCCCCAAAAGAGATATATCATTTTGCCTAGAAATCGGAGTGTCACTAAAGATAAGCATAGGAGCAGAAGAATCCTTTTTGCGAGATATAAGACAAGACTGAGTTTTGGAAGGATTGAAATCAACTAAGTTGTCTTTGCTCCACTGGTGAATTACCTGAAGATCGGCATTTAAGGAATTGGCAGCAGATTTTTGAGAACTTGAAGCTGATTGAGCTGGACAAGGTTTCTCAAAATGGAAAGTTGAATGCAATGTGCTGTCATCGGCAAAACTATGGATAGGATTTCCAGTCAATGGAAGAAGGTCATTGATATATAAGAGGAAAATAGTGGGGGAAAGAACTGAACCTTGGGGGACACCGGCATTAGTGGAGAAGTTAGAAGACAGAGAGCCATCTACCCTCACCCTCAGTGAGCGATCAGAGAGAAAACTGGATAACCAATTACTAAAAACAGTTGGCAAACCATAAGATGGAAGCTTGTTTAGAAGACCTTCATGCCAAACACGATCAAAAGCCTTTGAGATGTCAAGAGCAACTACTTGTGTTTCACCGAACCTTTCCATTGAATTAGTCCATAAATGGGTAACATAAGCCAGAATATCACCAGTGGATCGACACTGACGGAATCCATACTGGCGATCGTTGATCAGACGGAAGGTTTCTAGGTAGTTTAAGAGTTGGCGGTTAATTGATTTCTCCATTACTTTAGAAAGAGTAGAATTAATTGCAATGGGACGATAATTGGATGGGAGGGATTTGTCACCCTTTTTTAGGAACTGGCTGGATATGAGCAAATTTCCAAGCAGAAGGAAAAACACCTTTGGAATAAGAAAGTGAAAAAAGGCGGCAAAGAATAGGAGTAAATTCAGGAGCACAGGTTTTGAAAACAAGTGGAGAAATACCATCATGACCTGGAGCTTTCTTAGCATCAAGATTCATCAAAATCCTTCTGATATCCTTTTGACGCAAGACCACAGGAGGCATTGAATGGAGCATGTTAGGAATGGTGGGAGGTGTTTTACCAAGATCATTAATTCATGAGCTCGAAGAAAAATGGGATGCTAGCAGGTCAGCTTTATCCTTGGCTGAAGTGACAACAGAACCATCTTGTTTGGACAGAGGTGAGAGCAGAGATGGGCAAAAGTTGCGGCCAATAGCTTTGGCAAGAGACCAGAATGCTCGGCTACCATTAGGGCAAGAAGCAAGTTTTCTACTCTTAGCCTGTTCAAAATCTAGTTTGGACTGGTTAATAACTGCTTTACAATTGTTGCGAGCTTTGGTGTAGGCAGAAAATGAAACTGAAGAATTAGAAACAAGCCAATTACGATATGCAACATTCTTCTCTTGGACAGCCTTAGCACATTTATTGGAAAACCAAGGTTTAGATAAAGGACGAGATTTTAAAGTGGAGTGTGGGATAAAGGATTCCATTCCTGCAAGAATAATTTCACTGACACGATCTGAGCAAACGTTGACATCAGAAGTTTTGAAACAATAATCAGACTAAGGAAAAGAAGAAAAGAAGTCTCGCTGGTCATCCCATTTTGCATTCTTGTAATGCCAAACAATACGAGGTTGGGAATAGCCATGAGATAAAGGTTCCATTGGAGAAGAGACAATCACCAAGTTGTGATCTGAAGTGCCTAAAGGACCTCTCACTTTGACCGTGTACTTAGAAGGGTTGTTTGTGAGAAAAAGATCAAGCGTATTGGCTGTATGATTAGGATTGTCCGGTATTCTTGTAGGTAAATGAACAATCTGTGCTAGGTCATTAGTAATTGCAAAAGCCTCGGCATCTCGACCTGCTGGGTCGGTGTGACTAGAAAACGGAAGCCAGCTGGAGTTGTGAACGTTAAAATCACCAAGGAAAATTACCTCACTGTTAGGAAAGTTGGACTGGAGAAAGTCAAGTTGCAAAGAGAGGAAGTCAAAGAGCTCCAAGTGATTAGTGGAGTTGGGAGAACGGTAGAGACAACAGATGAATATTACACAATGAGGTAGAGAGATTTTAAGCCAGAGAAGATCAAAGAGAGGAGATTCCAAATTGCCAAGTCTCTGACAGGGAATATCCGAACGGACATATGCACAAGTACCACCTTTGAGGCGAAAGGAATCATACAGCAAATAATTTGGACATCTGAGATGAGCAGTAGTTGAATCAACTGATAACTGAGATTCAGTCAGAAAAAGTACATGGGGTTTGGAAGACTGCAAGTGGAAATGGACATCGTTGAGATTGGAATTGAGACCACGTATATTTGTGAAATGAATTAGGAAGTCCTTGGGAGGTTTAGATCTTTTCACAGATAAGCTCTATTATTTTGACAATTCATGGTGTATTCAATAGTAAGAAAAAGTGGGTGAGACATGCTGTATGAAGTAATGAAATTTTTTGATATGGCGTACACGTGGTAAGAATATACCCAGATCCTTGACATAACGTGGCCTCGACAATGCTCCCCGCATACACACTACTCGGACTCCCTCCAGTCACTATCTGGCAGAGTAGAGGGAGCAAGATTATACACTAGCTGATCCGGAAGCCTCCTAAAAAGTTACCAATAGGTTTGGTCCGGCGTACTATCTAGCGGCCGGCCTGCGAACACCGTTTTAGAGCTGTACCCTTGAAATGTAAGGAATATTGGATCTCGCCACGGCATTCATCATAACCTCAAAAATCATCAATCATACTGCATGATGGAAGAGATAGGGAAGGGTTGTCCGGAACTTAGCTCTAGAGACTAAACATGGGTTCCACCACTTCAAGCCTCCAATAAGCAAAGTGGTGGTATTTCACCGGTTGATGAGAGTCATCTACCACCTATTACTGCCTGGTAACATAGAGGGGCGGCGTTCCTCCATGTGGTGTGGACCACACCTTGACCCCTGCTTACATTGGTTCACACCTGGGTGGTCACCCACCATGTACTTGTGCATGAAGGTTATACCCAGGATTACTAACAGTCCCATCATCGTGAAGGTTCAAGCAGAGGATTTGGCTGTCATAGACCGTCCGGACTTCGCCGAAATTGGGTCCACTTGACTTGAATGTCACCCAAATATCAGTTCCATCAGCATTTTAGACTCCCAGGTAGCAAGAACAGCTTGTCTGCCATATCTGAGAGAATGTCTGTGACAACCTCAAGGACAATATTGTTTGATTTCAACAGAGATTATTATATTGGATGGAGATTAAGTTAAAATTCAACAAATTTTCTCAGTATCTTATTTTCTTCAGCATTTGTGCAATTTTTAATGTGCATTTAAGAGATATAACAAGAATCTTGTATAATGAGGGTTTTTTATTCCCCCTATTTCTTAATTCTCTTTACAACAAATTTGCACTGCACTTTAACTTGTACATGGCTTTTATCTGTTTATTTCCGGCTGTGAATAATTGGCTGAGAGGGCATAAATTAAATTGAGGAAAGACAGTTGTAGGATAGATGTGCGGAAGTTTGCCTTTAGCCAGCAGGTGGTTGATTGCTGGAACAAACTTCCGTCTGTTGTTATAGAAGTTGATAGCTTAAATAGATTCAAGGCAGAACTAGACAGACATTTGAAGGGCGTGGATGGGTGAAATTAGAAGGGTGCTTTTTTTTTTTTTTTTTTGGCTGATGATATATAGCTTGCTTTATGTGCCTTTACTAATGCCGCTACTAACAAGATTATATATTAGTCTTTTTAATTAAAAGGCACTGGGATCTATTCTTAAATAGTTACAGAAAGACTTTGCCAACTGCAAAGTCTTTCTGTAAAATTTCAGCCCAAATATTTGTCATATTTGGGCTGAAATGTTTGAATTTGGTGTTAAAATTGAACTGTGTTGCTCTTTAAATTTTAGTCTCTAAATTTAAAACCTGCGCGTAATCAGCCGCTTGTTTTTTTCCCCTCAAGTAGAAAAGCTTGTTCTCCAGCCTTTGTTTAGTCAAAGTGTCATTGGTGTATTTCTGAAATGAACATCAGAGATTACTTTTCATGTTGTACATTTAGATTTTTAGCACTCTTGGCTGCATGCAAGCAGTTCGTCATGCCTCTACTCACATTACAACTGTTGTGTGTGTTTGTATTTTTTCTTTAACACACACTCTCTCTCTTTTTTTTTTTTTTTTATGAATACCCAAAAACACAAAAGGTATTAGAACTGAAACTGTACCCCATACATACACATGTCCTTTGTGCCCTGTATGTATGAGTTAAAGACTAAGAAGGTATTTATTGACATTAGACTTGAATTTGTTTTTCGGAAATACATGTGAAGGAAGATTGTTTTAAGAGGTGACAATAGCTAACCTGAGAGATCTAAAAGGTGGTTTAAGAAGTGTTTCAATAGTTAACCTGACTGCCCTCTTTTGAGTGGAGTCTAAAATCTCGAGACAAGTTTCAGGGACACCAGATGTGTGAACAGTATTTCATAGTAAGGCAGATTTGAGATTTATGCAGAGAGAGTAGTTTTTAGAAGAAAAGGAACATCATGAGTGAAACAAGAAAACCTAATTTTCTGGATGCAGAGAAGCAGTATTTGTGATGGGCGTATGTCAAGAAAAATTTAGTCAGAATAAGACCTGATAGAGATATGTCATCTTCTCTAGAGCATAAGAGGAGTAGACTTTTTTGCAAGAAATAAATGTCTGAGTTTTAGATGGATTGCAGTTAACCAAGTTTTATTTCCCCCATTGGAGGATTACATGGAGATTAACATTTCAGGATTTGGTAGTGGATATTCAAATTTAAGGCTGTTTGTGCAGAGCAAGGTTTCTCAAACTGGAAAAGAATGTAACATAGTATTCTGTCATCAGCATAACTGGATAGTATTTCCATTCAGTGGAAGGTGGTCATTAATATACAAGAGGAAAAGAATGGGGGAAATAATAGAATCTTGGGTAACATAAACATTAGTGGAGAACTTGGAAGATAGAGCCATAGGCCATCACTCACATGAGTGGAGAGAGAGAGAGAGAGAGAGAGAGAGAGAGAGAGAGAGAGCGAGAGAGAGAGAGCGAGAGAGAGAGAGCGCGTGCTGGCAGTTGCACATATGGTAATCCATAAGATGGGAGTTTGTTTAGAAGACTAATGCCAGACATGATCAAAAGCATTAGAAATGTCAGTAATAACTGCTCAAGTTTCACCAAACTTTTCCATTGAAATTGGCCAAAAATTAGTAATAAACTATTATATCACCAGTTGATTGGCACTGATAGAATCCATATTGATAATCGTTTATCAGATGAAAGATTTCAAGATAGTTTATGATTTGCTGGTTGATGGATTTCTACATTACTTGGAAAGAGTAGAGGTAAGTGTAATGGGGTGATAATTGTACTGGAGAGACTTATGATCGTTTTGAGAACTGACAGGATAGGACAAATTTCCAAGCTTAAGTAAACACATCAGTGGAATAAGAAAGTGTAAAGAGGCTGCACAGAATAGGAGCAGGTGTAAAGGACAAATGGAAAAATATCACTGGAACCTGAAGCTTTCTTGGTATCAAGATTGCTCAGAATTCTTCTAACATCTTTCTGCTAAAAGATCACAGGAAGCATTCAGTGGAGTGTTTTGGGTATGATAGCAGTAGCTTACTAAGATCACTGATAGAAGAATTGGAAGAAAAAGGAGAGTTAGTTACTACAATGGCTGTTCAGTAAAGAATGATTGTGATTTTTTTTTTTTTTTTCACAACACACCTTTATTAATCATTCATATTTTGATGGTCCTTTTCAAAGTAATCCTTATTTGATGAACTGCACTTACTGCAACTTTTTGCCATTCTTCAAAAACATGGTGTAATCCATTTTTTGACATGTGTTTGAGAATTGCTTCCAATGTCTTTACAACTTCCTTTGACGACTGGAAATGTTTTTGTCACAGCTCCTTTAATTTTGGATATATAAAAAAAAAAAAAAAGTCAGATGAAGAACACCTTTAACATTAATGCTGGTTAAGTACTTGATGACAGTATGACCAATGTGGAGTCTCGCATTGTTGTGATGCAATATCCATCCACCTGCACGCACTTTTGGTTATTTGCGATGAATGTGATCCCACAAAGTGTGCAGCACAGTTCTGTAGTAAAGTCCCATAACAGTCATGATGTGGCACAACATGCTGGTAACCCATTCATCGAATGTCAAAAAAAGAGATTACCATAACCTTTCCTGCAGGAGCCAAAACATTTGCCTTTTTCAGTGCTGGTGAGGACGTAGACTTCCAAACAGCTTTTTTGCTTACTTTCTAGGTCAAAAAGATGACGCCAAGTCTCATTTGCTGTTATCACCTTGTGCAGAACCTCACCATTGCAGAATTCTTGACCAACCTCCATGTGAACTGCTATTACTCACCTGTGAGTAGTCTTGGAACCCAGTGCGCACAAACACGTCATATGAAAATTGTCATGGAGAATACCGTGCATGATTCCTACTGATATTCTCAACGTATCTGCCAGTTTCCTTACTGTTATACGACAATCTTCTCACGATTATGGAAGCAGTGCTTATGGTTTTTGTCGTGACAGCAGTGGTTAGAGCTCCAGGACTGCTGATTTTTGTGATTGAATCGCATCCATCTTTAAACATTCTAAACCACCTTGAGCTGTGCTATATGGAAACAGAATTTGAGAGTAGCATACTATTCCTCATGTGTCACATCTGTTGTTACATAGGTGAAACTGAACAGGAAAAAACTTGACAGACTGCCAAGTGATGCAGCTTGATTCGGTGTTAAAGTCCACAGTTCAGCCAGAAATAGCAAGCAGTACATTGTTCATGAAAAATTATGATCATTCTTTATTGAATAGCCCTCATAGTAAGTTAGCTTTATGTTTAACTGTGGATGCACGCAGTGTGACCTTGGCAGTCAGTCGGTCAAGTTTTTCCAAATACTACTACCATTTGGAAAAGAAGTAAGTTGTTCCACCTATCAACCACCTGCTGGCTAAAGGCGAATTTCTGCACATCCATTCTACAATTATCTTTCCTCAATTTGAATTTATAAATTAAAGTAAATAAACAGGTTTTAATTTCAAAAAATGGGATTGTAACAGTTTGGAACACTACACGGCATTTATCAGTTAAGTAGATTTCAGAGGGAGGATGAATACATTAGAATTATGAAATACCTTTAAAGAAATAATCATAGAAGCCATGAACATGCATATACCATTGAGAAAATATAGCATAAGGAGGATGCTGTGATGGATGGATGGATGAATGCAAAGCTGACCTGTCTAACAGACCAGAAAAGTATGGCATGGGAAAATCACAGAGCGATGAAAAGTATTAACCTACAGCAACAACAAGTTGACCTGTAATAGTACCACAGAAAAGGTTAGGGCAGCCAAAGCTGAGTATGATAAATTACTGGTTAAGAGAGCAAAGATGGGGATAAGGAGTTCTTAATGTATGTGAATACAAAGAAGAAAACTAAGGTCAAACTGTACCTTTATGAAATGGGTGTTGGAAAGTATTAGATAATCAAAGTAATGCTTGCACTCACCTCAAGAATTCCTGTTTGTTGCCGCAACAGCTGCTGTTGCCAGGATGTTCTGAGTAGGAGCATTTCAGATGAGTGGGAAGATAAAGCTAGGGTAAAGCTAGGGCTTGAAGTATAGAAGAATAACTTCAAGGGATGTGGCATGGTAGTAAACTATAGAAGAGTACTTAGTCTTATCAGTGGCTACAGTAATGTCAGGAGTATTGTCAATAAAATCGCTAAATTTGAACTTGTGATAAGGACAACTAATGTGGACATAATAGCGATAACAGCAACTTGGCATCACCCGAAATTGGGGATGACAAGCAGCCACTCACAAACAGCTTTTCGTGGTAACCCTGCTTATGCTCGATGTGGTGTAAAGACCACGAGAGCAAGGACTGTTCAGCTTCAAAACCGATCTGTGTCAATTTCTAAGGAGAGCACCCCGCCTACTGTAGAGCATGCCAGCGGTGGAAGGATGAAAAAGAAATCCAAAAATTAAAAACAGAGCTATTTCCTACCCAGAGGCTATAAAACGAATCCAACCAATAAATAGCGGGAAACCTTTGTATGCCCAGAAGTTTTCTGCTGAGTGCACTATCGGTACACAAACTGAGATGACTGTACCACCTCGAGAGTCATTCACTCTGATTGCATGCTGTTCATTGAGTTCAGAAAAGCCTACCCAAAAAACACAGTTAGCTGCTACTCCTATCTCTGTATCTCCTAGTGCTCCACCACTAACAAAACCAAGTGGTAAAGAAAAGCCAAAAAGATCGGAAGAGCCAACTGTAATATCAGAAACAATGGATGTAGAGGATAAGGAGGTATGAATCAGTCTTGGAACTTTTGCGGAGGAAGAAATGGACACAGGACAGCATCCACACTTCCCCAAAAAAGATAAATCCGAGACTGACAAAATTAAGCCCTCAGCACCTCGGAAAGCTGCCTGATGGACCCACCAAGCCAAAATAATGGCTAAATTCCTGCAATGGAATTGTTGTGGATTCCGGTGAAATACTGATGACATCAAGGCCCTCCTGCAAAAGTACGAGCCAATTTGCTTTTGCTTGCAGGAGACTTATCTAAAGGAAAATGATGACCCCACCATACATAACATTACAATTTTTCGTAAGGACAGAGTTGCGGATGGTTCTCCTCATGGAGAGGTGGCTATCCTTGTAGGCAACCAGACCCCAGTTCAGGCCTTGCTACTTACAACTAGCACAGAGGCTGTTGCAATTCGTCTTACAGTGGGATTTTTATTAACTATCTGCTTTATTTATTTGTCACCTGGGACTGACATCTCCCAGGAAGACCTTGTAATGCAGTTGCTTCCCCCTTTCTTACTCTTGGGGATTTTAATGGACATAACAACCTGTGGGGTAGTGTTAGCAATAATGGAAGGGGACGAGTCATAGAGCATATACTAAATGACAATGACCTCTCCCTTTTAAACGTGGGAACCAACACATTCTTCCACATGCCTACCCGTACATTTTCTACCATTGATCTTTCTATCTGCTCCCCTTCTCTACTCCATTCACTGACTTGGGAAGTGGAAGAGAACCCATATGGAAGTGACCACTTCCCTGTGATAACCTGCTTACACAGCGGGAGACAGTTTCTTCCTTTCAGGTTACCATGGTGGAAGACTGGTCAGGCTGACTGGAATGCCTTCCAACATCAGGCAAATTTTGACCTTAATGCAGTCAGTCAGGAGACTATCAATGATGCAGTCATGTATATCACAGAAAATATCGTCCATGCAGCTGCCGATACCATTCCAAAAACATCTGCCTGGTTTCCACCTTTTCTTAAACCATGGTGGAATTCACAATGCACAGCAGCAAAAAAGGCTCAAAACAAAGCTTGGAGGATATTCTGCTAATATCCTACCACTGTCAATCTAATAGCCTTCAAATGTGCAGGAGCCAAAGCATGCTACCTTCGCCGTCACAGTCAAAAGGAATCATGGATCCGTATACATCATCTATTACCCAGTCTACCAGCACTAAGGTAGTCTGGGATAAAATCTGAAAAATGAAGGGGAAATATACATATCACCCTTCACCGATCCTACAATATAATGGATGCCCTATTGCAGAGCCATCTGCAATAGCCAGTGCTCTTGGGGAAACGTTGTCAAATATATCTGGAATATCTTCCTATTCCAAAGAGAAAAACAGGCGCTAAATTTCACACTGAAAGGCCTTTGTCCCTTCGTTCCTTTTATGCTGCAGGAACTAAAAAGAGAGAGCTCTTTATCTTTCCAAGGCAAGTGCTGTTGGACCAGATGGCATTCATTATGAAATGCTTAAACACCTCTCACCAACATCTATGGATCTCCTGCTTGTTCTGTATAACAGAATATATATAAAAGAGCAATTTCCGGATTCCTGGCACATGGCAATTGTGCTTGCCTTTGCAAAGTCAGGCAAGGATCCTAAATTCCCTACTAATTACCGTCCTATAGCTCTGACTAGCTGTCTTTGCAAACTCCTGGAGAGAATGGTTAAGGTGGTATTTAGAATCAAATGATCTTCTTTCCAGAATCCAGTTCAGCTTCCGAAAAAACAGATCGACTCTTGATCACTTAATTAGACTGGAAACATCCATCTGGAATGCTTTCCTAAAATGAGAACATTTGGTGTCAGTATTCTTTGACATGGAGAAAGCGTATGACACAACTTGGAGATTTGGCATCTTAAAAGATTTACATAGCCTTGGTCTTAGAGGGCATCTCCCTGTTTTTATTAAAAACTTTCTTGCCAACCTGTCTTTCCAAGTTCGTGTGGGATCTTTACTCTCTCGCTTCTTTTGCCAAGAGGAGGGAGTACCACAAGGATCAGTATTAAGTGTCACGCTTTTTGCCATCAAAGTAAATTCCATCACAGAACAGCTTCCTCCAACTGTAAACAGTGCCCTCTATGTTGATGACTTTAGCATATTTTGTCAGTCATGCAACATGAAGGTTATTGAAAGACAACTGCAACAAGCCATTAATCGCCTTAATTTTTGGGAACTTGCTAATGGATTCAGGTTCTCGTCACAGAAGACCATTTGCATACACTTTTGTTGTAAGTGTAATCTTCATCCTGAACCTGAATTAAGGTTTGGACAAAGTGCTATTCCTGTAGTGTCAGACACAAAATTCTTGGGACTCGTGTTTGATAAAAAGTTAACCTTTCTAGAACATATTCGTCAACTCTGTACAAAGTGAACGAGAGGACTAAATATTCTTCACTCTCTCTTTCCTCTACACGCTGGGGAGCAGACAGGTGCACCTTATGTATTTATAGTGCACTTGTACGATCCAAATTAGATTTGGGTCCCAGGTATACTCGTCAGCCAGAGACAGTGTCCTCCTTCAATGGCTGGACCCTGTCCACCATCAGGCTATCCGTATTGTTACTGGAGCATTTCAAACATCTCCTGTCCAGAGTTTATGCCTGTTACCATCCCGCGTGAACTCCGCTAAATATCGGATCTTTCTTGAACAAGTTCTACCAGAGTTACTTGACGATGTTCCAGCAAATGTGAGACGCAATATTTGGTTTCAACATGATGGGGCGTCTGCGAATTATGGAAGGTGTATTCGTGACCATTTGAACAGGCGTTTTGGGCGTTGATGGATTGGCCGTGGTGGACCCGTTGCCTGGCCCCCACGCTCACCTGATTTATCGAGCCTTGATTTCTTTCTGTGGGGGGCCCTCAAATCTATCGTGTATAAATCGCCTGTGGAGACGAAAATGGATCTTGTGGCAAGACTCGTCTGCACTGCTGCTACTGTCAAAGAAACTCCAGGTGTGTTCGACCGTGTCCGCCAATCCATGCTGCATCGGTGTCACGCATGCATCGCGTCTCATGGTGGAACCTTCGAGCATCTGTTGTAACATCATGAAATGCATCCATCTCGTACTCCATTGTTAATATTATATCAAATAAATGTTTGCCACTAATTACTGTCTTGTGTCATTTCTGCTTCTTGTGCCTCTTCTACTACTTTCTCGTGATGTTTCCGGTTATGGGTTCCTATATGATTCACATTCCTTTAGATGTTACCTACCTCCCCTAAATGTTTGTGCCAATTTTTTTGAGACACCCTGTAGGTACACTGCATTACTGCATTTATGTAGTTGGTAATTTGATGTCAGTATGGATAAACGCCATAAGCTAACTGACTTTGAAAGAGGGATGATAGTAGGTGCTTGACGCATGGGTCTCTCTATTGCGGAGGTGGTACAGAAATTGCACAATCCCCATTCGAAAGTATCAAGAGTGTATCGGGAATACGCCATTTCCAGAATAACATTTCATTGTGGGCAGTCTTCTGGGCGAAGAAACTTTGGTGGGTGAACGTGGCCATCGACATCTGTCTTGCATTGTTTTAGCCAACCGGAGAGCAACATGGCATAAATCACCGCCAAGTTCAACGAGGGAGGTGCTAGAAACGTCTCCACCAAGACCATCAGGCAGTCATTAAGTGTAATAGGTAATGGGAGCTGCTAGTCCACTAGAGTCCCATTGCTAACACCGTGACACAAGACTCTACATCTCATCTGGGTGAAAAAACATCGGCACTGGACTTTCGATGATTGGGGACAGGTCTCCTGGTCTGATGAGTCCCATTTACAGTTATTTCATGCAGAAGGAGGGTGCGTATCTGGTGGAAACTGCACAAAGCTATGCAACCGACATTGTCAACAAGGAACTGTTCAGTAAGGTGAGTGATCTGTAATTGTTTGGGGCATGTTCAACTGGCACACTTTGGGACCTCTATTAGCATTAGTAGAGGCATTTGATGCAAGAAAGCAAGCTTATGCAGCATCAGCCAAAAAAAAAAAAAAAACCCACTTCCACTTCACCCCTCTGTTCGTTCAAAATACCTGTCCAGCTGAGCCTTAAACTTATTTAGGCTATCAACCTCCACCACAAGGGATGGAAGTCTGTTCCACCAACCAACCACCCGCTGGCTAAAGGCAAATTTCCACACGTCTATCCTACATCTGTCTTTCCTCAATTTGAATTTATGCCCTCTCAGGTGATTTTTCTGAGCTAGAGGAAGAATCCCATCAGCATTGAGCATGCTTAAACCATTCAAGGCTTTATACACCTCTATCAGATCACCTCGCTGGTGCCTAGTCTCCAGACACTGTAATTTGCAAAACTTAAGCCTTTCTTCGTAAGAGCACCCCTTTGTTCCATTCACTAATCTTGTTGCCCTTCTCTGTACTCGTTCCAGCAGCTCTACATCCTTGAAATGAGGCCTCCAGACCTGTATACAGTACTCTAGGTGTGGCCTGACCATTGCCTTATACAATGGAATAATCACCTCCTTATCCCTGCTGGAAAAATTCCTGTATATCATTGACAATACTCCATGAGCTACTCTTGCAGCCCGTCTGCACTGCTCAGAGAACTTCATATCTGCCTGCACAACCAACCCCCAAGTCCCTTTCGTTCTCTACCACTGTCAGTGTAGTACCACAGAGTTGATACGTTGCTCTGGGGTTGCTGTTTCCCATGTGTAGTACTTTACATTTGTCAATGTTAAACTTCATTTGCCACCTCTCAACCCATCTGCTCAACCTTTCCAGATCCTGTTGCAGCAGCAGTGTCAGTAGTGTCCTTGACAACCCTGCGAACCTTTGTATCATCTGCAAACTTGGACATTAAGCTTGATATACCATCATCAATATCATTTATAAATACAGAAAACAATAATGGACCCAACACTGAGCCCTGAGGGACTCCACTAATAACATTAGTCCACGATGAGCAGTGTCCATTGATTACCACTCTCTGTCTTCTCCCCCTCAACCACCCCTTTATCCATAGCAGCAATTTGCCTCCAATGTCACACTGCTCCAATTTGTGTAGCAGTCTTCCATGTGCAACAGTATCAAAAGCCTTTCTAAGATCCAAGTATATAATATCAAAGTTATTCCCTGCATCCAGTTCTTTTGTGACTGCATCATAGTATCCAATCAAGTTGGTCAGGCAAGACTTCCCCTTAACAAAACCATGCTGTGTCTGAGCTATAACTGAAGTCTTGTCTAAATGATCCTGCAGTGCTTCTTTAACCAGTGCATCTCTGAATGGTCCAGATTGTGTTCATCCTTGCAGACCATCTGCATACCATCATGGTCATCGTGCACCCACAGGGCAATGGACTCTTCCAGCAGGACAATGCACCTCTGCACAGAGCTGTGGTGACTAAAACATGGTTTCAAGAGCATTCTGCAGATTTTATCACCATGGAATGGCTTCCCCATTCATCAGACATGACATGAACCCTGTGGAGCATCTTTAGGATGCTGTGAAAAGGTCCGTTCGAGCTTTGTATCCTCCACCCAGGATAAATCGCCTGTGGAATGCGACGGAATTATGGACAGTGGTACAGCAAGCATGGATGCAAATACTTGTGGAACACTTGCTTGAACTAGTGGGCTCTGTGCTTTGCCGTGTGACTGCCCTTATCCCGGTGAAAGGTAGGCCTACCTCATTATTAGGTAGGTATCCCATGATTTCTGTTCACTCAGTGTATAGCTTAAGCTAACATGCCTGACAGCGGTAAAGAACTAATAATGAGTATGCGATCCTCGATCTTGCATGTACTGGAGCATGTACCAATGCCAAAGCACAGAACAAACCTTACAAATCAGAAGAAGTGGCAATTATGCCATCAAATGCAGGCACTGTGGGGTCATCAGAGACAGAGCACCACTGAGAATTTAATGATATGTATATTTAAAAACTACTGTTACACTAATAGAGCAAAGAGATAGTCCCAATTGTGGAATATAATATGTGTAAGGTAGTAAATATGGCAATCAGTACAGCAAGTAGTGTAGTAAATAATTCTAGTATTATAGTAAAAGCAAGCAAATTTATGTGCAGTTCCAGGAACATATGATGTGATTTTGGGCCCTACAGCCAGACCTTGCATAATGTGAGGCCTATTAATGCGTTTTTGATTTACCGCTATTTGAAAATATTATACTGCTTTTCACTTTACACGATTCCAATTTCTAGTTGACGTGATCTTTTTTTTTTTCTTTTAATGTGATAATGGAAAAAGATTTGAATCGCGCATCGGACAGGCAATAAAGAAACGTTTGCCTGCCGCCCGCCTCAGTGTGTTCCCTCAACCATCGGAAGAAGACATATTACTTGTTTGTCTCCCACTAATAAAGTCAATGCAGTCTTGCAATTAAAAATTCTAGTTTTTAAATAAGCCAGATGAAAATGTTATCGGGAAGGAGATAACAGTAAAAGAACTAAATGAAATCTTTCATCTCGCAGAGAACCTCAAACAAAGGGTTTGAGGTTCTCTGCGATATTTATTTCACCAGGTCCCAGAGAAAATTTTTCTTATTTATCAGAAATTGATTGATGAAAAGACAAAGTTAACACTGTTCAAATATTTCCATAACAAATTGTTTCTTCATTATGTCAGAGGTTCCCATACTTTCTCGATTCTGCGGCGCACAGTTTGGGAACCGCTATTTTATTCAATAAACATTTAATTCCATAATTATTTTCATTATCTTTTACATGGTATATATTTAAAAAGTTATTTGAAAAGTCTTTTTAAAATTCTTTATGGACATTCCTGAAGGTAAAGAACCAATTATAATTTTTCCTATTGATTATTATATTCGATTAATGCATTTCCGTTTTGTGCAATGCGCTTGTGGAACTAATTAATCACGTTAAATATGGTCAGCCTGCATATATATATATATATATATATATATATATATATATATGGTAGCATGAACCAGAGCTGTAATGCTCAATACGTTCTACGTTGATATCAATATTTTTAAAATAATAAGAGAATTTTACCTCAATATAATACGTAGAACATTTCCATATGATACCCTCCAGCAATTAAAATGAAAAAATCGAAAATCTTACGTAACAGTAAAAAATTAAAAATCAAATGAACACAATTAAAAATTGAATAAATTAATTAAAAGAAGTTAAATAAAAAAATGCAAAACGATTTTCCTTCCTGAAGCTGACAATGCTTATTGACTGTATGTTGATCACAGGAACGAAAATTACTGAATGGGGGTGAGCATGAAACTTAAAATAGGAATTATTTGTCTTCGTGCATGCACATAAAAGCCCATGAATCGGAGATTAGAAATGGCCGGCGATCATTAACAGAATTCTCATGTAATTTAATTTCAACAGTTTCTGAAATTAATAGTCTGGTATAATTAATTTGGACACTAAATAATTTGGCCTCATTAAATAAAAAAAGGAATGTGTTTCTTTAACGGCATGAAAGGCTAATTCTGATGCTGTTGAATGAGGAGCACGAACTGAGGCCTCATGTTGATTAACACGCAAATTCAGAGGAAAACACATAGAACCTTGGTACAATGAGTTGCAGTCACCACAAGAAATGTTATACCAGGTCATTTGTGTTGCAAACAAGGAAAGGACTGTGAGCGAGTTTTCATTATAGTATGCAGTTTCCGTATTGGCCTGGCCACAATTTTAAATTCGGTATTTTTAAAGAATTTGTTTGTGCACTGTTCAACATATGTGACAGAAATAAAGTATTTTTTAATATTATGATTGTTGGTTGATATAATATTTTGTATCCGATCCCTAGCTTGTACCCTAATTCGCTTTATTGTAGCAAGGGGATAACCCCTGTTTAAGAATCTGCTGGTTAATATTTCTATTTCTGAGCCCAAAGCAGATTCCGTTTGTGCCACTGTTCAACCTATGGGACATAAAGTATTTTTTAATATTACGTAATATCATAAAAAATGACTGTATTACTATGGCTCAGTTAAAGTAATCGAAGGCAAGGACATACAATATTCCTGCACTTTATGGTCAGGTAAAATTGCATAAGACTGGATTTCCTGTTTGGCCTATTGTTTCCTTCAGAAACTCTGCATTTTCATCCTTGGCCACACACATGTATATAGCATTTTTAAACCCTTTAGACAGGCGATACAATTTGGGATTAAGAACTACAATACATTATTTAATAACCTTAAGGACTGTAGACTTGGCGATAATGGTAATTTATTCTCACTAGATGTTACCTCGTTATATACAAATGTAAACGTTGAATACACAGATATTATTTGGGATATGTTAAATAATAATTCTATACCGATTAATTATACGAATCTTCCTATTAAAGAAAATTTTAACTTAATTAAACTCTTAGTTGAGGCCAACTATATCACCTTTCGAGACAAAGTATACAAACAAATTTTTGGTTTGCCGATGGGATTGAGCTTGATCGGCTTAATATCGGAGGTATATCTCTCAACGATTGAGCGAATATGTTTGACGCCTTTTCTATCCCTTATCACATACTATGGGAGGTATTTAGATGATGTTCTAGTTATTACTGATAGTAGTACTATCCAAGACATTTTACATTCATTTAATAATATTCACTCTAGACTCAAATTTACATTGGAAAGGGAGGGAATGGATACAAAGTCATGAAATTTTCTAAATTTCACGCTTACTTGGGACTCGAATAAAATCCAATTTAACATCAATCATAAACCTACAAACACCGGCATGCTTCTATATTATAACAGCTATCACCTGTTCTCTTACAAGAGATCTGTTATCTTTAATCAGTTTCTAACTGCTTATAAATATTCAAAGACGGAATCTGCTTTGGGCTCAGAAATACAAATATTAACCAGCAGATTCTTAAACAGGGGTTATCCGCTTGCTACAATAAACCGAATTAGGGTACAAGCTAGGGATAGGATACAAAATATTACATCAACCAACAATCGTAATATTAAAAAATATTTTATTTCTGTCTCATATGTTGAACAGTGGCACAAACAACTTAACAGATTCTTTAAAAATACTGAATTAAAAATTGTGGCCAGGACAGTACAGAAACTGCACATTACTGAAAAATCGCTCAGTCCTTTCCTTGTTCGGAACACAACCCATTCACCTTGATCCCCCATATCCACAACACTCAAACCAGCTAAAATGTTACCCTCGTACGTTTAATTTGACTTGACAGTTCATTTGAACTTGTCAAATTTGAAACTGAAACGATGGTCATATTTTCAGCGTTGTAAGCTTCCGGTGATGAGTATTTCACAGTAATCACTCTTACAACCATGCCGCTGATATCAGTCTTAATAAAAAAGAAAAAAAAAAAGTAGCGTAAAATATAGAGGATCATTAAACAAAACAAAACAAAAAAAAAAATTACAAACTGGAATTCTGTGTTTCTCTTTTGTGTTTTGCAATTCACCACATTTGAATCAGTTCTGCATTGTCCTGTGGTACAACTGGCAACGCACAATTGTACATAACTTTACCGAGCTTCATTCGCATGAAACATCAGCACTGTTAAATTGTTGGACCTTTTTAAAAAGTACAGCCAGATGACAGGCACGAGGTCATTTCCTGTTATACAACAATTTCTTGCAGTTATTGCAACTCGTCATTCTGAGGTTCTACATGTTTTCCTCTGAATTTTTGTGTTAATCAACACGCGGCCTCATTTCGTGTTTCTCGTTCAACAGCTTCAGAATTAGCCTTTCATGCCGTTAATGAAAAACACTTTTTTATTTAACGAGGCCAAAATACTTAGTGTCCAACGTAATTATATTAGTCTATTAACTGCAGAAACTGTCGAAATTAAATTTCGTGAGAATTCTGTTGATGTTCACCAGCGATTTCTAATCTCCGATTCATGGGCTTTTACATGCATGCGCGAAGACAAATAATCCCTATTTAAGTTTCCTGCTCACCCCTATTCGGTAATTTTCATTCCTGTGATCATGACATACGGTCGAAAAGCATTGTCAGCTTCAGGAAGGAAAATCTTTTCGTATTTTTTTGTTAAATTTCTTTTAATTAATCTATTTAATTTTTTATTGCTTTCATTTGATTTTTAATTATTTTTAATTGTGCTCAATTGATTTTTAATTATTTTTAATTGTGTTCAATTCATTGTTTATTTTTTTACTGTTATGTAAGATTTTCGATTTTTTCGTTTTAATTGCTGGAGAGTATTATACGGAAGTATTCTACGTATTATATTGAGGTAAACTTGTCTTATTATTTTACAAAGTACAGGAAACCCTTGATTAATGCGGTTTTGAACAATGTGGTTTTAATTAGTGCGAAAATTTTTTTTGATACTATCCCCTTAATATATGCGTTATCAAATTTGATTAGTGCGCTGTTTTTTTCTTGCGGTGCTTGGCAACTCACAACGGGGCCTAAAGCGGCAAATACGTGACACGCACTCACCAGGGTCTTCTAACTTAAATGAATGGGAATCGACTCCAAAATGCTCGACAGCAGCACCCCATACCACTCTGAAATTGAAATTTGCTCTGGTAACTCTTATTCTTTTATTATTAATATTAAACTTCTTTAATATTATGATATTAAAGAAGCAGTTGAGAAAATACACAAATCGTGGGAAGAAATGACGAACAACTGCATGAGAGCTGTCTGGCAGAATCTTTTGCCTGAATGCGCAAATGATTTTTGCGGTTTCATTAATCCTGTCAACAAAGTTATTGATGAAATTACTACAATTGGAAAAGACCTCGGCTTTGAGGAAGTAGATTCAGAAAACGTTAGAGAATTATTGGACTCGCATTCAAAAGTCTTAAGTAACGACGATCTTGAAATTGAGCATCAACATGCATACGAGGAAGAAGACGAAAATGAAGCAGAAGAAAAGCAATTTGCTCCCAAAGAAATTTCATTCAAAAAACTTGAACTATTTAATACACTTTAAAAAGCAAAAGAACTCATACTAGAGATTGATCCAGATGCAGAGAGAAGCATGAACGTTCGTTGAGGGTTAGATAAGCAAATTGATTGTTATCGCAAAATCATGGAGGAAAGGAAGAAAGCCACCACTGTTCAATTGAAGTTAGATAAGTTTTTTTTTTTTTGCAAAAAATAAAATTTAAATCATACTATCTTTTTTTAAATTTATTCCTTAATAATTTAAGAACTATGCAGTGCATTATAGGTACGTATTGAGTAAGAAAAAATATATTTTTACAATTTCATAATTTTCAAGGATTCATTATAATTATTCCCATTGTTTCTTAAGTTTGATTAGTGCTGTTTTAATATGTGCGGTATATTTTATTTCAAGGATTCATTAACCGCACTAATCAAGGGTTTCCTGTATATATATATATATATATATACAGGGTGTTTCAGTTAAACGTTTCAGAACTTCTAAGAGGGGTAGGGTACATCCTGACAACTCGAAATCATATAGCAATGTGGGGTCGGAAATGCTTTCCTGACGCGGTGTTGTACACAGAAGCACCATAAAGAAAAGAGACCGTAAGTGAGAAATCGTTTTAATAATACATGAAAAGAAGCAAAAGGTACATGGATTAAAGTAAGTGTTCGAAGTTTCTTCCACGGGCTACAATGCACGCCTCACATCTCCGACGCATGGACATCCGAACATTCTGGAATACTCCAGGCGAATTTCGAATTTCTTCGGCAGCTACTGCGATTCTTGCAACCAGCTCCTCAGCATTGTCAACAGGGGTGTCATAAACTAGCGATTTCATATGACCCCAGAAATAAAAATCAAGACATGATAGGTCGGGTGACTGAGCAGGCCAAGGCACGGGACCACCACGTCCGATCCACTGTTGACCAAATGTGACATCCAGGTAGTTACAAACATCTCAGCTATAATGGGCAAGGGCTCCATCGTGTTGGAACCACATTGTCTGTTGCGTCGATGCAGAAATCTGTTCATCTCTCAAAAGTTGTGGCAATACTTGCTGCAGAAAGATCAAGTAGATAGGTCCAGTTAGACGACACGGTAACAGGTAAGGTCCGATGAGGTGATCTCCCATAATACCGGCCCATACATTGACCGAAAATCGAATCTGTGCTGCATGACGTCGTATTGCATGCGGGCTCTCGACCGCCCAGATATGGTCGTTATGTGTGTTGAAAATTCCTTCCCTTGTGAAGGATGCCTCATCGGAAAACAACACTTCAGCAGGAAAAAGGGGATTTGTAGCACATTTTCCAAGGTACCACTGTGCGAAAGCAATACGAGGTGCATAATCCTCCGGTTGCTGTATCTGGACACGCTGCACGTGAAACGGATGCATGTCTTGTTCTCGGAGAATCCTCCAGACGCTGCAATGGGAAACCCCGACTGCATTTGCTAGACTTCGTGTACTCGTTCTTGGATTCCCCTGTACATGCTGCAGCACATTCTGTTCGACGGCTGGAGTCCGTTCTGTTCTTACCCTGTCCCTGTCAGCTCTTTCAAATGAACCTCTCTCAGCTAACCTCTGGTGCAGTCTTGCAAAGAAATTATGACTGGGAATACGCCTCGTCGGATATCGTTCCGCGTACAAACGCTGTGCGGCTGGCCCACTACAAGTTGCAGCCCCGTACGCCAAATGCATATCGGCTAACTCTGCGTTCGTGTAATCATCCATCCTACTAACTTGGCGTTCTTGTTCAAGAAATTCGAAATTCGCCTGGAGTATTCCAGAATGTTCGGATGTCCATGCGTCGGAGATGTGAGGCGTGCATTGTAGCCCGTGGAAGAAACTTCGAACACTTACTTTAATCCATGTACCTTTTGCTTCTTTTCATGTATTATTAAAACGATTTCTCACTTACGGTCTCTTTTCTTTATGGTGCGTCTGTGTACAACACCGCTTCAGGAAAGCATTTCCGACCCCACATTGCTATATGATTTCGAGTTGTCAGGACGTACCCTACCCCTCTTAGAAGTTCTGAAACGTTTAACTGAAACACCCTGTATATATATGATGAAAAGGTAAGAAAAATTATATACAACCCATCTAAATGAAGTGTTAACACGAGTAGGTCAGTATTTTTAAACAAATACTAATAAATGTGTTAAACATTAACTATAAATTTAAACAAATGTAGGTGGCCCTTCCCTAATCTTTGTTGAGTAAAGGTCTTATATTGCCGTATCTCCATACAGCATAAGGCAATGTTTTGGGCACTGGAAAAGACAAGGCATAGATACCCCATATATTATGATTTTGAAGAAAATATATGAGAATGCTACCACCTTTATTAGACTAGACAAAGACAACAAATTTAAAATTGAGAAAAGAGTTCGACAAAGAGACACAATATATCCGAAGTTGTCTACTGCTGCCCTTGAGGAAGCTTTCAGAAGATTAGACTGGTCACAGAAAAGAGTCACTGAGAATGGAGAGTACCTAAACCATTTGCGATTTGCAGATGACATGTGATCATAAGCCATAAGTTGAAACTGTGGATTGATGATCCTCATTTGAGGTCCTGCACAATTAAGAAATACTCTCTTCAAGCTAATGGAAATTGCTATTTAGGGATGCCAGTACATCAGACTTCAGGTTTGCTGTACGTTAGAAAAGTTTGAGAACCCACTGCAGAGTGCAAAACAGAGATAGGTATATGATAAGCTAGGCTTGCTACCTGAGTTTCAAATGCTGATGAAACGGATGTTCATATGGAACTCGAGTGAAATGGACCAAATTTCAGCGAAGTCGGGTCATTCTGCAACAACCAAATCCTCTGTAGCACCTTCACGTTGGTGGGACGTTTAGTAACCCTTGGTATAACCTCCATGTTCAATTCCGAAATATGGCATCTATTATACTGGAGCTCACCACCCTGGTGTGAACCAATGTAAGCAGGGTCAAGGTGTGGTGGCATCCACACTACAGAGGAATGCTGCCCCTCTGTCTTTCAGGCAGTACTAAATGGTAGATGACTCTTATTTCATTCCACACATTCTCATTACAGCTCTAAAACAATATTCTCAGAGTGGATGCAAGGTTGAACCAAACCCATTGTTTACTCTCTAAGGGTCATCCAGATCAGCTAGTGTATAATCTACTGCCTCTACTCCATCAGATAGTGACCAAGGGAGTCCAAGTATTGTACCAAATATGGAGGATGTGGAAAGGTCAGGGGATGACCACCGCATATCCCCAGAGCAATATGACCTTAGTTGCTAGTGCTCCTAAAAACCAAATAACAACAACAACCAAGTATTGTGTATGGGGGGGGGGGCACTGCTGAGCCTACTTTATGTAAAGTAGCCAGGTATATTCTTTCCATGTTGTATGCCATATCCAAAAATTGCATTACTCCCCAACATGTCCTCCCCACCAATTCTTGCTACTTGATACATCATGAATATTTCAAACTAATAGAACAGGCTTATCTGCGAACAGATCTAAATCCCCAAACATTTCCTCATTCATTTCATAAATACAGGGTCATGAGCGCTAAATGAATTCGTGCTAAGTGAGCGCCGCATTCCCATAAGGTAACATATGTATTTGTGAGTTGCGATCAGTGCCATAGGATATTTCCTAATCAATAATAAATGGTAGTGAAAAGATGTATAAATGTCGGTCAAAATATTTAATATTCAATATTTTTTTGTACATATAAAATATTCTGCATTACATACATATATAATTATGTGGCAACTACTTATGACACAACTACTTATGTGGCAACTACTTACAAAAGTAAACTTAAAATTCCAATTAAAATAATGAATTTAATTGATTTTAATTGATGAATTTAATCATGAAAAATGTGTCGATTTTGGGTTGAACTTTGGCCCTCTTCCAAATAAACTAAAAGGGGGTATTAATTTTAAATCCCCCGTAGTGTTACCACCTGAATGTCAACCAATCCTTCACCGCTTTGTGAAACCTGGCATGTTTTTTCTTCTTTCAATATAAAACTTCTTTTTAACATAGATGAAGCAGGACTTTTGTGTTTCCAGAAAAGTCCTGCTTCATCTATGTTAAAAACTTGTTGAGAAGTATAACACATAATACCCCTCTTCAATAATTTTAAGACGTTCTTTTTTAAAAGTTTCGGCTCCTTGATCTGCACTAGCGGCTTCTTCCTGGATTTTAAATCTATGAACCAGCCCTTACTAGTTTTAAATGGTTCCACATTTTTTTTTTTTTTTTTTTTTTAGGTGGGTTTTCTTCAGATCATCATATTGGCTAATCTCTCTCTCTCTCTTTTTTTTTTTAATATTTAACTTAACTGAATTCTGTATTGGAATATTATCTTCAATAAAATTAGTTAGTCTTTCCATTTCAATCCTAATAGCTGGCCTAGTCCTAGTTGCTTGCAGTGGAACAGCTATCTTTCCTGCTGCTAAAATTAATTCTTTGTTTTTTATAATTGTTCTTACAGTTAAAGTTGCAAGTCCTAAATTATGGCACACATCCGCTTGTTGTTGACCGGAATCGATTTGCTTCAAAACGTCTAATTTAATTTTCAAATTCAGTCTTTTTCTTACATTTATAGTCTTCGTACTATGCCCAGACATTGCTTTTCATTCTTATCGGCCATTATTAGCTCTTTGAAAATGTAACTGCGTTGGTTGCATTAATTATGATACAATGTTAAAGTAAACTGTCCATTATGCACGATGTCTAATACTGTACTGAGTGATGACTAGACTTCGGATAAATGCATATGACACAAATATTACAAACAATATACTTGATCATTTTTTAAAATGTTGATTTTGGAACTATGTAACAAGTCACTATACTGCAATTAAATTATCGTGTGAGAAAATTTCTTAAATCGGTGTGGGAAACATTTTAATGCCGTTTTGCTATTCATTTTAAAGCTATTGACTCCATCGAATGAAGCGATTTTGTTAAGTATGTCAAAAATGCAATCTGTAAAAGAGCATCTGTGACAGCGTTATAGTCAGATACTGGATATAATATAAGAACAGCGTTATAGCGAATCAGCGTAAAGCGAACCACTTTATAATGAGGGCCTGCTGTCTATTTGGTCTCAGTTCCAATCTCAGTGGTGTCCATTTCCACTTATAGTCTGCTAAGCCCCACTTACATTATCTGTTGATTCAATCAACTGCTGCTTATCTCAGGTGTTCTAATTACTTGCTGTATGATTCCTTTTGCTTCAAAGGTGGTACTTGTGCATGTATCCCCTCTGATATTCCCTGTCAGAGACAGTAATTTGCAATCTCCTCTGATTTTTTCTGGCTTAAAATATCTCCACCCCATTCTGTCAAATTCATCTGTTGTCCCTAATTTGTCTCCAATTTTCCTTGGTGATTTTAATGTTCACAACTCCATCTGACTTATGTCACATGGACCCAGCCAGTCGAGATGCTGAGGCTTTTGCAATTACTAATCACCTCATGCAGTTTATTCATTTACCTAACAGTATACCAGATAATCTTAACCACATGCAGCCAGTGTTCTTGATCTTTTTCTCACAAACAACCCTTCCAATTACATGGTCAAGGTGAGTGGTCCTGTAAGCACCTCAGATCAAACTTGGTGTTGGTATCTTCTCCAATGGAGCCTTTCTCTTATGCTGTTCCCAAACTCGTGTTGTTTAGCATTATAAGAATTCAAAATGGGATGATTTACCATAAAATTTTTATCTTCTTTTCCTTGGTAGGATTACTGTTTTAAATTTTCTAATATCAGTGTTTGCTCTGGTAGTGTCAGTGAAATTATTCTTGTAGGGATGTCCTTTATGCCATGCTCCACTTAAAAATCTCATCCTTTATCTAAACCTTAGATTTCGAATAGTGTATAGTGTTTATTGTCCAGCGACACCAGGAGTTTCTCTTACAAACTGCAAAGTTTGCTCTGTGTCACAATACAAACTCTGTAAATGCCAGAGATAGTGTGAATTTCAGTGTAAGTTTGGGTTATGTTGCTCTGTTTTCCCTCCAATTTACTAGTCGCCAGGGGGGCCCCCCAGTGGGACCCCAAATTTCTATCCACTGTCTCGGGTAGGCAGCCAGATTCAGTAGGAAAGACTGGCGGGGGTGAACCCTGGTCTGTGTCTGATCTTGCCAGGGAGGGGCCCATAAAAAAAAAAAAACATTGTGTAGGGAAGACATGAAACGAGAGTGACAGTGAAGAGGAAGGGAACAGAGTAAGGTGTGGGTGGGCAGTAGGAAGACAAGGAGATAGTGGACCCTCTGTGGTGGAGTCTACCCTTCAGAGAGGGGTAGAAAGTTTTATACCGTCTTATTTGGGAGGAGAAAGCACTGAAAACTGTAGCTCAGTTCGTATATTCCCACACTGGCCAGGCCATCTGTGTAGCCAGTGTCAGCTTAATCCCACACTGCACCCTAAAGGGCATCAGCAAGCAAGTTTCCGGATGGTTATCCCCTGCATAGTCCACATGGGGGGCTGTTAGAACAGTACATACAACCAGTTATCTATCATGCTAATAATTACATAGGTTACACTTTTTCATTCTTTTTTTTTTTTTTTTTGTTAGGTTATTAACTGCAGATGCACACAACACCCTCTCACACATTTACCATGTTCCATTCATCCTCATACATTCAGAAACAATCAACTGCACATTCACTAAGTCATCACACGGTTTACACATATGACCACACCTTGCACTCACATCAGCTTGTACAATTTGACCTGAGTATAGCAATTTTTTTTTTTTTTCCCTATACATATTCAGGGTCCAGCAAACAACATGAACAGACATTCCCATTTATTTTTTATTTATACACATTTGACTCGATGATGACTGTATCCTGAAGTGGACTATCGCACACATTTTGTCTTTTTTTTTTCCAGATTAAACAGACTATACCCAGTAAGGATTGTCAACCTCATAAACATTACATATACACATATAAACAGTCTCTTACAACACTTACAAGGCGCCTCCGTAGCCAGGTGGGAAGGAGCAGCAGTGCATAGCACACTCTTCTTGATTAGACCGGGGTTCGAGCCCGTCACCACCAAATATGGAGGATGCGGAAAGGCCAGGGAATGACCACCGCATATCCCGGAGCAATATGGCCTTAGTTGCTAATGCTCCTAAAAAACCAAATAACAAACAAACAACAAACAACACTTACATTCAAATGAATGTATACACTCATATACATGGGTTCCCTCTAGCAGGCAACTCACAACTACACTTATACTCACTTTCCTTTTTCAGCACTGGGTTAGGCACAGACATGAACATCTCGATTTCTCTCGGTTATCACATTTGTACAGCATACACTCTTAACATCGCACACTTTCTTTCAGACCTTTCACACACATACATAGAATGACTGCATGCGCGCGTACACACACACACACACACACACACACACACACACACACACACACACTGGTAGTATTTAGTGAGGCTATTTGTGGGATGGTAGAATATTCCAGCATGTCTGGCAAAAATTTGCATGTCAGTTTGGTGGAGGGTGCACATCTGGGAGGTGTTTGTGGTTTTAATAAATGCACTAAGGCTGTTCGAGATAAGAATGTTTTGCATACCACATTTGGCTTGTACCTAGATCACTAGGGTAATTTTCTGTCTATGCCAGAACTTCCAACAATTGAAAATCAGTTATTAATCAGTCCAGACTAGATTTTGAATAGGCTAAGAGTAGAAAACTTGCTTCTTGAGGCAGTGCCACTTTAACCTCTCTTAGGCTTCTAGACTCCATTCAAAAGAGAACAGTTAGGTTAATTAATGACCTATCTCTTACAAAGTTTCTTTTGCATGCCTTTTCTATGGATGCTTTCACTGTAACTGTTCTTCTGAATTGGCTTCTATAATTCCCTCCCTCTCTCTTCCAAACCAGTCTGAACACATGCCCTCCCCACCAGTCAGCATCCCTTTATTGTCCAGCTCCTCACTCACAGAACCAACTTTTGTTCCTCCTCATTTATTCCTTACACATCCCACATCTGGGGCAGTGTCCCCTTAACCTCACTTAGGCTCCTATACTCCACTCAAAAGAGGGTAGTTTTCTTACCCTTTTTTTACAAAATCTCTCCACTCCCTCTCTCATAGATGTTCTTTTTCTGCTCCATGCCTTTTCTGTGGATATTGCCATGGGCACTGGTCTTCCGAATTGGCTTCTATGATTCCCCCTTTCTTCAAATCCAGTCTGAAAATGTGCTGCAACCATTCACCGTCCTTTTACTGTCTAACTTCACGCTCACACAACCAAACTTTTTTTCTTCCTCATTTATTCTTTCAATTTCTGTTTCGTGGAAACTACCTACCTCCCTTCACACATTTCCTGAAAATTAAAATCTCCAGAAATTCAAGTCTAATGTCAGTAAGTATATTTCATTTTTCTCAACCCACACATACACAGTATTAAGTACTATAGGTTCTAATACCTTTCAATTTTGGGGTTTCCATAAAAAGAAAAAGATATAGTAGACACTCAGTTATGTGTAGATAGAAAATAAATTTAATCTGTTAAAGGAAACCCCAGATAATTTGTTAAATGAAAGAAATAAACTTGTATCTGTGACAAAAATGTAATTTTTTTTTTTTTTTACATACATACCCAATTCATATTTATAACAATATACTATAATATAAAATTTAATATAAATATATAATGTTTTTGAAAAAAGGAAAACAACGAAGTTCACTTTTTTCCCCTTGATTTCCTTACTTCATAAATTTTATAGCATCATCTTGCCAGTGATAGCAGCAAATCCTTCATATAGTCAAGTTTTATGTTTATTAATGAGTGGAATTTTTCATGCTGTAGAAGGAACAATTCTTTTCTGTTTTTGTATGATGAATGCATGCAAACACAAATTAAATAAACTTACCATTAAAATTTAACTATACATAAGGTATGTTCGTGTCAGACGGCACCTGGGATTTCTCCCATCTCCGCGTGTGTTTCGCTGTATCGAGGACAGTACACTGTCAAGCCAGAGACTTGAAAATGTGTGGGTCGTGTCTGTGCAGTGTGATATGTTGTGCCCATTGTTTATCCGGCTTATTGGCCTCCAGGCCCCTAGTGGGGCCCGACGTTGCCCATACCCTGCCACGTGGAAGCTAGCCGGGTGTATCCAGTATCACAACAATTTGCTCTGGCAGGTCCTGCCACCTAGTTTCCTGGGATTTCAGTGGCTAGGGCCTATTTAAAAAAAATAAAATAAAATAAAATAAAAAGTTTATGCATTTGACATTAATGCTTAATGGGATTGCTGTTTGGAAATCGCTGGTTAGGGTTGAACACTAAAGAGATGTGTTAAAGGCCAAATAGGTCGGGCAAAATTTTGATGTTATTAAATTTAGACATGTAACGCTAGATAAAAGCGGATAGTGTTAGATATCTTAGAGATTTGCACAAAACCGGTAGAATTTAGACGTTGGTTATAATTTGGCGGCATTGTTAAGGGGTGTACTTGGTCGATTTAGTGAGAGAGAGAGAGAGAGAGAGAGAGAGAGAGAGAGAGAGAGAGATAGGGGGGAGATTGAAGACTGGGGAGGAAACAGATAGAAGAATAGGGACGGATAGAGTAGGCATCCCCAAAGAGGTCAGTGGAGACAAGCCCCACCAGGCGAAATATGGGGGGTAGGCAGGGAGGAGAGGAGACAGAGATCCATCTCCTCCATTCTCTGCCTGGGGATGGGGTTTTAAAGGGAACCAGGTTAGAGTACCCTGTTCGGATCGCCAATGGCGTGTTGGCAGCAAAGCCACAGAATGTCTTCGTCGGTGTCTTGTCCAAGGAGTGTCGAATCCGGTATGAAGGTCCAGCTGCCCATCCCGCTCTGGGGGTGGGATATGTTAGCTGGCAGTGGGGAACCTACCAGGTGAGGGGGGGGAGACACACACATTTACTTCATTCGTAATGTGCATTCTCACTCTACTTGCATTCTTCTTTTTTTTTTTTTTTATTTATACCATTTTCTTATTTTATAATTTTTTTTAATTTATTTATTTTTTTTATACTTTTTTCTTATTTTATAATTTTTTTTTTATTTATTTATTTTTTTTATACTTTTTTCTTATTTTATAATTTTTTTTTATTTATTTATTTATTTTTTATACTTTTTTCTTATTTTATAATTTTTTTATATAATATATATATTTTTTATTTATTATTATTATTTTTTTTATTATTTTTTTTTTATTTCACTCAACTCATTCATCTTTTTCTCACACACCAGGAGAGGATGCAATGATGGGTAGCGTAAATTTAAATACTAATTAAAACCAGGGTTAGTGTGTACTTAACTTAGCATTTTTGGTTTGTGTTCTTTTCTCTCACGCTTGCACTTTTATTCATTCTTCTAGCTCTCATCTCATTTATTCGACTCTTTCTTTCTGCACTGCACTCTCTGGGCACCGCAACTTACTGTTATTCTTCAGTTGTGGTGCAGGCCTAGCCGCAAGTTTTTTTTGTTTTTTTGCAGACCAGGGGAGAATGCAGTGATAGTGTTTGTGGTTTGTAAATGTTTGTTGGTACAGTATATATAAAGTAATGTAAGTTATTTTTAACTTTGTATTCTTTCGGCCAATTACATTTGCTCTTCTGCTCACTCCCATTCACTTTCTCTGCATGCATTCCCATCCCCCTCCCCTACATTGGTTTGGGGCCCCAGGTTCCTACACATGGCATGGTAGTCATGGGGAGTTTTGTTATGTCAGGTTTCTGTCAGGGTGCAGAATACTGCTATCCTAACAGTTTTTAAGTCATCATCTGGGCGTGGTGGGAAACTTGGGCAATTTTACTATTGATTATTGTTTAATTGCTGGGGGGCTGAAATTGCTCTGCGCATTTCGAAAACTTTCTGTGTGAAAGATGTAAAAGCTTTATAATTTTGCTCTTCTATGATGAAGAGATGGTCTTCTCCCCTGGGAAGGGGACCAATCTGTGCTATTAGCTCTGTTCTGGGGATGTCATATATTTTACATTCATAGAGAATGTGTGCCCAGTCTTCACTTTCACCACAGGTGCAGTTTGGGTCATCGGTCAGGCCTAAGGAGGTTAGTTTCGCCTTTAGGGAGCTGTGCCCTGTCAATATAAATGTTGTAAAAAGTCCAGGGGCATACCACTTAGGTGGCTTTGGGCTAACCATTGACACCAGTGGCAGAAACCGTTTGGTGACCAGACCCCTGGTTTCCTGCTCCCACTTTGTTTGCCATAGCTCGTGGAGCTTTGTGGCTATTCTTTTTCTTTCATCATTGAAGGTATTGGTTGTATCAAGGGCTATCCCCAGAAATTCTGTGGATATGCCCTTTTTAAATCTATAATATAAGCCTCTTTTGGCTACTTCCAGGTAAAGTGGGAGAGTTCTGGCCAGCAACTGTAGTGCAGGTGTGCTTACTGTGCGACATGCTCTGGTAATAGTGAGTAGTATTGTCCTTTGTATCGATTCTAATTTATTCATATTTCTTACTATGGCCAAGCGGATGAACCACGCACCGGCTCCATAGGTGATAACAGGAAGGAACATTGCACGGTATATGATTGCCAAGGTCTTTCTTTTGAGTCCCCAGTCTGCTCGACTGATTCTGGCAATCATACCTGCATAATTTCGCACTTTCTTTGCCAAGTAGATCAAATGGGGGTAAAAAGTTAATTTTGAATCAAAGGCCACTCCAAGATATTTTAGTTCTGTTACCATTTTTATAGTGATTGTGTTAATTTTGATTTGTGGACGTCTTCTCATGTCCAAATTACCTTTTAGAAGTATTTGTTTGGTTTTTTCAGGCGATATTTTGAGCATGTGCATTTGTGCCCACTCCTGCAGCTGCAAGAGAGCGGCATTTGATCTTTGCTCTACAACCACTCGTGAGTTGCCTTTTACAAGGAAAATCATGTCATCTGCAAAGGCCAGGCTTTCCACGGGGCCCAGATCCAAGGCCAGAAATTCATCCAGAACAATGTTCCAAAAGAAAGGGCCAAGGATTGATCCCTGCGGGCAGCCTTTATTCACAGGGCGTGTCAATTCCTGGAACCTTGTGTGTACTGAGACACTTCTGTCTGTAAGGTAGCTGTTTATTACCTTATAGAGGTTTTGTGGGGCATTTGCCTGGCGAAGTCTCCTAAGGACACTAGGCCACCACAGTGAGTCAAATGCCCCAGCAAAGTCAATGGAGATTGCCAGCATATATTTCTCCTCTGTGTTTTTAACTGTTGTCAGTAGGTGGTGCATGGCATCCTCCGTAGAATTGCCCTGCTTAAAACCATACTGATTGTTGGAATGCAAGCCTGCTTCTGTGTAATATTGAGCTAATCTGCTGTATATTAATCTTTCGTATATTTTCCCTAGTACAGGGAGTAGGGCTATTGGTCTATATGATTTGGGATCAGTAGGGAGTTTTTCAGGGTTTTTCAGGATTAACCTTAACACAGCTTGTTTCCATATTTTTGGGAATATACCTTCTGTCATACAGTTATTATATAGTGCTATTAATTTATCTGGTGCTATTTCTGCTAATTTTTTGATAATCTCAACCTCTAAGAGGTCAAAACCTGGGCATTTATTGTTTTTGGTTTTAGATAGTGCTATTTCTAAGTCTTGTATAGTGAACAGAGGTTCAATATTGGCATTGTCATATTCAGTGTTTTCTTATATAATGTCGAGCTGGGTGGGGGAATAATTTCCAGTTTCAGTCTGAATGATACTGTCTAGGATATTATTTACAGAATCCACCCAACACAGGGTTGGGGTTCCATCTGGTTTGACAGTAGTTTCTAAGACATCTCCTCTTGGCAGCTTGTTGGTCACTATTCTGTAGACAACTCCCCAAGGGTTATTGTTTCCAGTAGTTCCCACCAAGTGCTTCCAGCATTCCTTTTTCTTATCTCTTATGAGGGCTGTATACTGATTCCTGAGAGTTTTATAAGAATCTCTCAGTGTATCCACCTCATTTTGTGACCAAGATGTTCTGGCTCTTTGAAAATGTCTCCGTGCCTGGTGTACCCTACTTCTGAGTATAGTCAGTTCGGGGCACCACCAGGGAACTGTCTGCTTCCTCGGTTTTTTCCGTGGGATAGACAGGGTTGCTGTTTTTGTTAAAATGTTTGTCATAGTCAGTGCTTGCTCGTCCGGGCTACAGTTGCCTGATCTAGACCACTCATTTTCCTGTTTTTGCAGCTCAGCTGCTGTATGTTCTGCAAAAATCTGCCAGTTTGCCTTTTTAAGGTTATACCTTTTGATATCCAACAGAGAGTGTTGGGTTGTTTGTAATTGCCTGTTTAGTTTGAAGGAAATAGCTCTGTGATCTGATGTGGTCCAGGCTGGCTGGACACACCAGTCTGTGATTTTATAAGCTATTGAATTGGTGTCAAGAGTGATATCAATGTCACTCTCCCACATGGTACTGCTAAAAGTTGGGAGGTTATTTGGTTGGTTTAGCACTTGAAAGGGTGAGGTGGCTATATAGTCTGAAAGTATCTGGCCATTGTGTGTGCCTGCTCTGTCTTCTGTACGGCTATGCCATAAGGCTGACCGGCAGTTGACATCAGCACACACTATGATATTTGCAGTAGGTAGCAAGTTTGTGACTACTTGTAGGTATTCAATAGTTGGATTTATATCTTCACCTGGTCTGGAATATAGTGAAATAATGTAAAACTGTCCTACAGCACTGGTAATATGGGCACACACTCCCACTGGGAAGCAGAGGTGACCCACCTTTGTGACTGTAAGGTCAGTATTTTTACTACTATTGCTGTGGAAGGGACACCTGAGGTGTATTCTATTATTTTATAGTCTCTTGGGTATCCCTGAACTCTACCCATATGTGCGTAGGGCTCCTGGAGTACCAAGATATCTATATTATTTTCTTCCAATTTGAGTTTGATCTGATCTACAACGGCTCTTGCTCTTTGAGCATTCAATTGGACAAGATTTAGAGCCCTAGTCACATTTATGTTTTCAATCTGGCCCATAGTTGGTCCTATTGTATAAGTTTTGCCATTTTTTTATAACTGGGGCATTTACCATCCCTGATACTATGTGTATAGTCAGTCAGCCGTGCTGCCTTGCAGGTAGCACATTTTGGCTGCTGAGACTTATTTTTGCAATTTTTGTAATCGTGGCCAGTGACCACAGACAGGTTCTTTCTGAGTGCAGTCTCTGGCAATGTGACCATATTTATGGCAGTTAAAGCAACTTTGGATAGGGAAATGTTCTCTAAATCTATGACTGGTCCAGCCAGCATAGATTCTCTGTTGTCCCTGCAATACCTTCCAAATTTTTGGTGTGATTTCTGCAATTATGTTGAGTTGTCCATTCCTTTTGTTTTTTGTTGCTCTTTTCAGCAGGAATTCAGCAGCAAATTCATCTATTGTCATTTCATTGTTAAAGTTTTTGAAGTAGATATCCATCATGAATTCTTTTTCTATTACTGACACAGGTACATCAAAGATTATAATATTAGGGTTTTTCAGGGAGCAAGCCTAGTTTTTCAATTTCAGGATGGTTTTCTATTTTTCTTAGATCTTCTTTGCTTGCTACCTCGATCAGGACTCCATTATTCCTGATTTTCCGCATGTTGTTTATCTTTATTTCTCTCAGATGAGGCCTCAGCTTTGTTACCACTGTGTCCTTAACTGCCTCACTGGTTTTATGGGTAGAGTCACTTTTTGCTTTCAGAATAACAATGTTGCTTTCCTTGTTTATATTAGGTTGCTTAGTAGCTATTTGTTTTGCTTTAGTTATGTCCTGTTTGCTATTAACCTTTGCACATTGGGCATAGGTTAGTGTGTTCATTGTTTTATAGTTGTTCTTCTCCTCAGTTGTAACCTCTAATTTTGATTTTAACACTTGGTTCTCTGTGTTTAGTTCAATCAGGCGCTGCTCAAGCAGTGACCAACAGTTCACTATCTGCAGCCTAATTGCAGAAGTAATCCTGTTGGTTTGCTTGTGCATATATTCTTCTAGATACACTCTGGTTTCCTTTGCCTGTTTGATAGGGTCAGTCAAATTTGTTAGGTAGTCTAGTTTTAGTTCTTCTTCTGTCTTTTGTTGCATCTCTGGAATTTCTATAGTTTCTTGATTTTTTCCTTTCCTGCCCTTCTTAATACTGAGGGGTCCAGGAGGGCAGCTATCCAGTTCGTTACCATTTTCCTCATTAACAGGGACTTTCTCCCTGAGCACTCTAGCTTCATTTTCAGAGGAGTCTTTTAGGTCATTGTCCAGAATTTTGTCATTATTTGATTTTTCAGCCATAATTTCTGCATTAAATTCACTTTTAGCAATTTTCTGAAGTTTTAAATAGTGGTTTGAGGTACTTATTTCCAGTGTAGGCCCACTAGAAATCAGAAATCGCGATTTTCAGGTTTTGGCGGGAAACGCCTGTAGACAAAGAAAACTATTTTATAAGTTAATTCTGTCAGGAGTATTATATTTTCCATACAAAATAACCTTATCCCGAGCCGTTTCAAGTATAATATATTCAAATTTCTCGACTTTTGAGACGTATTCAAATCAGTGGCTATGCCAGTGGGCTCGCTACCGCTGAAGCTGTAGCGATCGCGCTGGACAAAATCACTCTCAAAAGAGCAAAAATAGGCAAATACAATCACAAAAACTATTCTTGCCCGACTTAATTTACTTACCTTCATCTGTGATACTCTTCAAACCTGAAAAATCCATGTTCTAATACTTGCCCAAATCGAAGATCGCGCAATATCGTCGTCCGCCGTTACCCATTGCAGATGCGTCCGTACACTTCTGCGACCACAGCGATTTAACTATACAGTAGTAAAATTGAAGGATTACTGTAATATGATTAGAGATGAGCTAATCAACAGAAATCAGAAGTTGCGATAAGGTTTCTGAGGAAACCAAGGTCCTTGTCTACAAAAACTTTACAACATTTAAACTAACAATATCTTTAACAGAGTCCATGCATTTCTTTTTGTTATCTGACTTATACTGACTTAAACTTCTGTGTGCTGTAGAGACTCTGCTTAATCTAAAACAGACAATCCACACAGATAACCATAAGTGGAATTTTTTATGTTGCTGGTTAATTGAGTATTGCCTTGATTTGTGTTGTATAAATATAAATCAATACAGTACTAACTATTACATTGTATTATATAATAGCTAGTATAGAATTATATAATACTTGGTTACTGTTTGTAGTTCTCCTCTAATAATGTGCTTTCTGTTAATTTATTTTATGAATCAACAACTCTTACTGATTCACTAAAATAACATGAAATTTTTACACCCACCTGTTTTGGATTTAATAACAAAGAACATATTTTGCAGATGAAATTATGTCTGTTCTGAAATTAGACAATGTGACAGTTGGACAAACAGCCTGGAAGCCTTGCAGTCAACAAGCTTGGGATCAAAGGTTCAGCATTGATTTAGACAGGGTAATTTAATTATTATATTTTTTATTTTTTTTTCACTTTCAAAGTATTTTAAAACTGACATTAGCATCAATCGCTATTAAGATCTAAAAAGGCTCATAACATCCATCATGTTCTTTTTCTGTAGAACCCTTTTTTTCTGTTTTTCAGCGCTCTTTTAGCTGAGTGGATTTGTTACTTGTTTGTCCAGATTTAGATGTTGATGATAGGATAGGAGTTACCCATTGTATCATATGTAATCAAACAAAATAGTTGTATGGACCATTTTGTTTAGTGAGATATGACATGCTGTTTTCTTATGTTCATATGGTCACCTTGGTAATTATCTGAACTTTCCTTGTTAAGAAAACTTAATTATACTGGCTGGCCATTCTGAGTGTAAGAACATCGATCTTTGACCAATGTTCTTACAATTGTATGATCAGTGGTCTTTGTTAAGAAAACAAGGCTCATAACATTTGTCAGGTTCGTTTTGTGCAGAATCTTTTTTTATTTCTGTTTAACACGGTCCTTTTTGAAACTTTTTATCAAGCAATATTTTTGAGTTAAGCTTTGTTAACTTTGAGTTGGTCATTAATTTTCTTAATTTAGTTTAGACTGGGTTTACAATTTCACATTTGTACAGGCTCTTTGACATTCCCTTTTATTTATTTCATAAGAAAATAAGCCAGCTATTGTAATTTAATTTACACCAATAATTTTACATAGGTCTATCCATATAATTCTTGCATATACTCGAATGCACGTTGATCTGATTTTGCTGTTCTTTAGAATAAGTTGAAATATCGGTTAATGCAAAATCATGTTCTTTCACATAATAATTGTATGTTAACCCTTTTACAAGTATGTACAATAATGTTTTTACACTTTATGCAAATATGTGTTGATGGAGTATACTGATACAGGTGGATTGCTTTCAAACTCCACAAATATGTAATGCTTTTATGTTAACAGGAGCTTTGGTTGTTGTTTTTGATAAATCTTCAAAGTCAGTATAAATTCTGTGGTCGTGTTACCCTCATTTTGTTCATGGTAACTTCAAGGTGATCTGGATTTCCACAAGCCCACATTCTCTAGAATTCAGATCCAGAAGTTGATTAAATTGAATCAACTCATACAGAAATAGAATTATTTCTGCTTATTTAAAATTATATTATTTAGAATTATTTTTGTTTATATTTAAATTTTTTTCATAACTACTAAATTTCTTAAAACTGTGTGTGGACTGCAGGATCAAGACCCTCAATCCTGGAAGGGTTAATGAGAAATACACATCACAAATATAATTTGCAGAAAATATGCTCATATGATAACAAAATATATGTTTTGTAATGAGTTACAATCTACTGTTTGTAATATGAAACATATCAATAATACAGCATTCCACAAATGAAAAGCGCTTTGTAAGTGGATTTCAAAAAAATATTCTTACTTGTACATTATAATTTCATTTATGTTATTTATCAACTCAGAAAGTTTTTGTATATTTTATTTTTTTAATTGAGATACTCCTATGATTAACAATATATTTTATTTTTTGTGAGGTTGCATTTCAATAGGTATTAATCAAGAAAAGGCTCTGTACATCCTGTGACTAGCTGAGCTGAAGTTGTTGACTTTAGTCTAATGAAATTTAGAAGATAGTACCACAAAGGTACACCATGTGAAAACAATGCATAAAAGGTGATTCGAGCAGTTTAAAGAAACAGGTGCTAACCAAAAGCAAGAAGATCTAGAGCATCCAGAGAGAAACTGTGGAGGATTGCAGGCAGTCCTGCATCATTAATCTTCAAATAAATCCCTTTGCCATAGTCCAGAATTAAATTTTCTGCCTTCAACTTTCTAGAAATGACTGAAAAGAGGTTAGCACTCATTGCATATAAAATCCAATTATTATTATATGAAATAAAACCAAAGGACGCTCCACAAAGTTGCATTTGCTGGTTACTTCAAAATTTGGATGAGAAATAATTTCTGAGTAGCATTTTGCTTTCAAATGAGGTAGCTATGAATATGGGGAAATGAAAGTCTACACATGCAAGGTACACAGAAGATTAATATCTGTTACATCGTTGAGCCATTTTTCTTCACTGAATAATCAACAGTAACAAATTAGTAAAAGGGTAGAGTACTGTTTGAATGAAGAAATTGAATTAGTTTGAGAAAAAGGTACATATCTGTCTCCTGTTTTTCTGTTCTTTACTTTCTGAGGACTCTGTGATTCCTCTAATGACAGAGACAGGTCTTAGGCTTATGCTTACTTTAGATGTCAACTACTATATTTTTAATTTAACAGCACAACATGGTCATACCGCTATTAATTAAACTTCAAGGCACTACTGTTTTAGCTGTTTCGGAGTAGTGGTTTCTTTCCAGAAAATAGGTAGTCTCAGTTGGCAACCTTGTGCTGAATGGTGAATAATGCATCAAATCTAAATGGTTTGTTATTTGGTTTTTAGGAGCATTAGCAACTAAGGCCATATTGCTCTAGGATATGCGGTGGCCATTCCCTGACCTTTCCGTATCCTCTGTATTTGGTGGTCATGGGTTCGAACCCTGGTCTAATCAAGAAGCTTGTGCTATGCACTGCTGCTCCTGCCTACCTGGCCATGGAGGGGCCAAATCTAAATGGGCTGTGGGAAAATGTGTAGGAGTAAAATTTCCCATTAAATATGTGACTTTGGTATATTATAGTTTAACCTCATTTCTGGTTATGTTGGTTCAATGTTATTAAAATAAAATCAGTATTAGTAAATTTAGGTTGACCTATGGATAACAATGTTAGTGTTAGAGTTAGTGTTCCTTCCAGTGACAGAGGTTGGACTCTGTCACTGGATGGAACTGTCTTCAGATAGAAAAATGTGATGCAGAGAAGTTTTATTTCTGAAACTGTTTTGAAAAAAGAATGCCCTTTGTTGAAATAGTACCCCACTCCTGTTTATTGCATTTGGCCATTGCAGCCCAGTAATAGAGCTTACACTGTACAGTTACCAAAGTCGCACATTAAGCAGGAAGATTTTGGCTGCTTCTTATTTAGATTTGTTATGTTAGCACAAGTTTGTTAATTAAGGCCACCTACTATCTAGATTCTAGAAGCTTCAATACTTCAAAATAAGCTTCAAAACTCTAACATTTCTTGGAGATTTTATTACTAGTGAGTGTGTTTGCCACTGGGTGATGTTATTATATTAGAAACAATATTAGTAACTTAGGTCAGCTAATGGATAATGATATCAACGTCTCTCACTGGTGGGAACAATAGACCAACAGAAAACAATGCAAAGGAGTGTCCCCACCCCCCTACAAATTGGAAACCAAATTGTGTTCCTGCAGGTTGATGATATGAAAAATGATAATGTTAGGCTCAGTTGAACTGCATATAACTTTATACTTTATATATAGATTTTTCCAGGTACAAAATCTGGAAAATGTACACATTTCCTTTGTGTACTATATGCAATTGTGACATTCAATTTCAGTAGGTAGGAAAAACAGTGTAATCATAATCAGATATTATGCAAGTTTTGACCAGTGGATTGAAAGAAGCAGGCCAGTTGCAAGGGAAAAAAAAAAAGTCAAGTGTGTTATCAGTGAATTTTAATCATGTATGTTATGCATATGTTATCAGTGAAATTTAATTTCAAGTCCAGAGTCTAAGTTTTAAATATCCTGCTTTGCCCCACAGAAAATCATGGCTTGAGATTGGATTCTCTTCACACAGTCCAATCCCAAACCATGATTTTTTATGGGCCATGTGAAGAGTACTGTAAAGTTTTTCTGTGAAAAGTGAAAAGATCGGTGATATGGCTCAATTAAAAAGGAGCCATAACTAGAGCTCTTGAAAGCCATTACATCCTAGATTCTTGTCAGATTATGGGCAGAAATTGAGTGCTGATATGCTCTATTCCATGATGTTAATTGCACACTCTTAAAAGCCAATTATCTGGATTGACTGAGACTCCATATTTTTGACTAGTTTTTGCCCTTGTCATCATAAGTTTCTCTCAAAAAAAAAAAAATAATAATAATAAAATAAAATTACAGTTCACCATTTAAAATTTGGAATTAGTTAAAAAATACTGTAAATTTCTGCTTATTATTGACAAACATTAACATTTAACAAATTGGCTGACATTGTCCAGTTAATAAATTGCATCTCATGTGTGCTAGTCCATATTGTATAAAATTGGTGGAAAGTAAGAAACAGTTTTTATATATACAGTCGAACTTCCCTATAACGAATTTGATAAATCCAGCGAAAAAGTTTGTTATAGAGAAGTTATACAGAGAATATCTTTTTTATTAGAAATTGTTATCCAATTAGAAAATGAAAACGAATCTACATTTATTTTTAATGTATTTTATTTCAAAAACATACTTATTTAAATCACGTTTACACAATTTTTGCTGGTAAGTATCACAAATTAAAAAAAATCTGTAATTTTCGTTTGCACTGTACAATTAAAAAATTGTCTGATTCTCAAAAAAACCTCACATTTGTTCAGAGCATTAAAAACATTATCAGGAACATTTTCACAAAACTGTAGACCCATACGAACTGTTTTAAAAGCGTTAATCATTTCTTCGCGAGTTAGCTTTTCTATGGGTTGTTCTGATGCGTCTTCAGCATCATCGTTAATTTCTTCGTGATCATGGTCGTGTCTGACACTATTCAGCAGTATTTCATCTTCATTTGGATATTCTGCTGTGATCTACATAAACATAACTATCCACTGTTATTTCATTTTCGATGTTTCCAGACTTCTAATAATGTCCAAAAGTTTTTCAGTTGTGAAAGGGGCATTCATCTTATTCATCCAGTTTGATGTTTGACTTCTGTATTCAATGCAAATCCCGCTTTCCAAAAACAATTTTGAATAGTGTATTCAGTGACATCGTTTGTCCAAACATTTGCCAGTTCAGAGATGCGATCTCTAAGTTTAATTGTAACCTCCAAGTTTCTATTTTCTGATAATGCATTGACAATCTTCATTATTATTCTCTTTCGATAATGAAATTTAAAATTTTTAATAATGCCTTGGTCCATTGGCGGAGTTTTGACGTTATGTTTGGTGGTAAAAACAACAACTTCGCACTTTTAAGTTTGGCAGGATGTGCTGGACAGTTGTCAGTTACCAACACGATTTTCCTTTTTAATTTTTTTGTTATACGCTTGTCTAGTTTTAATATCCATTCTTCAAAAATATCACTTGTCATCCATGCTTTTTTATGAAAGGTATAGTCAACTTCCAAAGATTTTGTGCCTCTAAAACATCTTGGGTTTTTTGATATTCTGATGACTAAAAGTCTTAAGTTTTCACTTCCTGTCATATTTGATCCAACTAGCACAATGATTCTTTCTTTGCTTTGTTTTCCTCCAAAACATTTATCATCCTTAAAAGCAAGTGTTCTATTTGGTAAACATTTAAAAGAATAAACACATTTTGTTAGCATTAAAAACATCCTTATGCTCATATTCTTCAAAAATCTTCTTTAAGGTATTGTTCCTCCAACTGTTGCAATCTTCTTCGCTTACATTAACACTTTATCCACAAATAACGTTTTCCACAATTCTGTGGCGCTTCTTAAATTTATCTAGCCACCCAGTGCTCGCATTAAATTCTGTATTTGCACAGTCCCTTGGAATGAAATTCCAAGGACAGTCCCTTTGCACAGTCCCTTGGAATGAAATTCCAAGGGACTGTGCAAATACAGAATTTAATGCGATATTGGTATATTCTTTTCATGTATCATTTGCATCCATTTTAGAAAACAGCTTTATCAACATCTTCGTATATACACAACATAATTCGTTTATTGTCTGCTCCTCCTTCAATTGCATTTAAAATTGATTCTCGATTTTTTAAAATCGTAGATTTTAAAGAAATATTTTAGAGAAAGATTTTAGAGAAAGAAATATGGCAGGTATGCCATATTTCTCCGCAAAATCTTTTTTCTTAAAACCCTGGTCAATATCATAACAATCTTTGCTTTATCATTAATACTTAAACACTTTCTTTTCAACATTGTTTCCGCAATTGTTAAAATTTGCTCGACTGCAGCTCTTGCTGATACATGCACTGCAAACTTTGCTGCGCTGGCCATATAGTGAATTGTTAGTACCGCCTACTCAATGACATTCACTTGCCAATTCAACAGGATCAATATTTCCTATCAATCACTTTGAAGAAATATACGACTTTGTGAATTTATTTTATTCTGCTTTCATTCATAATTTGAATAATTCATAATTTAAATAATCATAATAATTCATAAAAAACTACTCAATGACATTCGCTTGCCAATTCAACAGTACCACATGACCTTTCCTATCAATCACTTTGAAGAAATATACGACATTGTGAATTTATTTTATTCTTCTTTCATTCATATATACACGAAAGAAAATTTATGGTTAATGTATGTTGTATGTTACTTTTCAGAAAAAAAAAAAAAAAAAAAATACAAGAGCATATAGCCTATGTGATTGATGACGAACAAAATTTAAAAAAAAAAAATTCATGAAAACCATCTATTGGGAGTCCAGTTAGATGAGAACGGACGTATCATATAATGATTGACAGGAAGGTCACTTGGTACAGTTGAGTGAGAAGCGAATATCACTCAGTAGGCATTACTAAAAACCGACTATTGTAGCATTCTATGTATTGCCGTCGCAGCACACTAAAGTTTACCGCAGCGAATTTTGTTTTCCCCTGAGCCAACATCAATTTATAAATCTACCCTATTTATTGTAAAGTTTACGACCACTTTTAAGAAAACCCATTTGGTTTAACAACTAACAATGAAATAAAGACCCTTCTACGGGCCTCAATGGCCACAAGTTTACAGAGCAATAAAAAGTACCGAAGCCTATAACAGCTACAAGGTGATGTGTAATAGAGCCACAGAAAAGGTTCGACAGGCAAAGGCAGTTTATGAGAAATCACTAGCAAACAGAGCAAAGAGGAGGGATAATGAATTCTTCACATATATAAATGCCAAGAAGAGCAGGACAAACCAGATCAGACCTTTACGTAAGGGAAAGGGGATAGTAATAAATACACCAGCTGCAGTTGCAGATGAACTCAACAGTTATTTTGCATCGATATTTACAAATGAAAAGCCTTTTGTGGCAATGGGAATTTGTGGGAGCGAAGTTAAAAAATATGTAATTAATGATATTGAAATTTCGCAAGATTATTTAATGAAAAAACTTTCGAGCCTACAGACCAGTAAGGCTCCTGGAGTTTATGGAATATACCCTATAATCTGAAGAGAGGCGGAAAGTGAGTGCATTGAACCATTGAGGCTAATTATGCGAGCATCACTAGACTCTGTGGAGATTCCCTTGGATTGGAAACATGCAAATGTATCTCCCATACATAAGGGTGGCTCTTAAAGTGAAGTTGGAAATTATCGACCTGTCAAGTCTGACTTCAGTAGTAGGGAAAATCATGGAGGCAATGATCAAGGTGGAATTCAGGATCATTTGGATCGAATTGAAATTCTCAAGGATACTCAGCATGGTTTTGTAAAGGGAAAATCATGTTTAACAAATCTGGTTCGCTATTTCGAAAGGGTCACTCAGGAGCTGGATTTAGGGAATAATTTCGACATTGTTTATTTAGATTTCAGCAAAGCTTTTGACTCAGTCCCACATGAGCGGTTGCTTTATAAGCTGGAACAGGTTGGAATCACTGGGAAAATCCTTAGATGGATAGAAGGATGGCTTCAGGGCAGGAGGCAGAGGGGTGTGATAAATGGCTATTCCTCAGATTGGGTTGATGTAAGAAGTGGGGTTCCCCAAGGATCAGTATTAGGACCACTGTTGTTTTTAATTTTCATAAACGACATTGATGAAGGGATAGAGGGCGTGATGTCTAAATTTGCAGATGATGTTAAAATTGGTAGAGTAGTTAATGATCACTGTCAAGCTAAGCTTCTTCAGAGAGACCTAGATAGACTTCAAGAATGGTCAGAAAAATGGCAGCTGTGCTTTAATCCAACAAAGTGTAAGGTATTACACCTGGGAAACAGTAATCCCAAAAAAACGTATTCACTTGGTGGAGTTCAACTAAACCCAGTACTGGAGGAAAGGGACTTGGGTGTTACGATACGGTCAGACATGAAATTCTCTGAGCATTGTAAACAGGTTTCAAGGAAGGCCCATGGTGTCCTATCGATGATCTATCGAATTTTTGCAAGTAGAGATAGGGACGTGATAATCCCATTATATAAGGCTTATGTTAGACCACACTTGGAATACTGTGTTCAAGTATGGAGACCGCACCTAAAGAAAGACATTGAGCTTCTTGAAAGGGTGCAAAGAAGGGTAACTCGCCTGGTGAGATCGGCAAAAGGGCGTCCTTATGAAGAAAGACTTCGAATATGTGGGTTGCAGAGTTTGGAAACTAGACACCTTAGAGGAGATTTGATTGAGGTGTTTAAGGCTCTGAGAGGCATCAGTAAAATGAATGAGGACAAAATTTTCAAGATTATAAATGATGCTAGAACAAGTTACGGGGGGAAATGTTTAGGTTGGACTGCAGGAAGTTTTATTTTAGCCAGCGTGTTATAAATTACTGGAATAAGTTGCCTTCATGGGTGGTAGAGGCTGACAGTTTGGGGAAATTCAAAGGTCATCTGGATAGTACTTTCGGGTAAGGGAAGCGCATAGGATGATAGGTGTAATTTCCTTTTTATTTATATTTTATTATATATTTTTTATTTATTTATTAATTATTATTATTTAGTTATTTATTTTATTTATTTTTTGTTTTTATCATTGTTTTGTTCGGATTTTTTTTCACTAAAAGGATTATTATTTAATTCCAGATGCTAATGCACAATTTCGGAAGGAAGGAGGCAGTATATTTGAGCGGCTGTTAGCAGTAAATGCTTGAAACTCTTAAAATGCTTTTACTAATTTTTTTAAAAATTCATTATAGTGAGTCTAACACTTCACTATATGTGGTTAATTTTACATGTAATTTCGTTTCAAGGTGCAATGTTTGCAAAAAAATTCGTTAATTAGAAGTTCGTAATAGAGAAGTTCCACTGTGTGTGTGTGTATATATATATATATATATAAAATATAGAAAATTAATAAATATCTTATGTAAAGTAAACTAAACAAGAACGGATTAATGCCATCTATACTTATCTAGATAGAACATTACATCAGTCTTATTATATATTTTTTGTATAGTTTAAGTACAATTAGTAAAATAGGTAAGATATAGAATAAATATATTTCATATTGGATAAGCTGGTAGCTACTTAACCCTATAATAGCCATAACTGGTCCACGAGGCCAAACCTAGTAAAGGATGATCATTAGTCAAAGTAAAAGTAAAAATAAAACAATTAATAAACATAATAATAATATTATACAAATTTGTATATCAAGTTAATTATGGGTCATGGGACACATTGAAAGGGACTTTTTCAAGGGCTAACCCTTTCAATATGTCCACCTACAATTAACCCAGCTATCAGTTTCTGATATCATCTGCCTGTTAAACACGGTAAAAAGGTAATTTATGAGATAAATGGATAAGTATAATTAAAGTTAGAAAATAATTTAGTTGTTAACAGGCTGGATGACTTTAGCTTGACCGATAGCTAAGACAGAAAAACTAGCAAAAACAAATATTAAGGAAGAAGAGTAATAAAAGAGAACCAAAATCCTTCAATTAATATCATATTAATAAGTAACAAAGGAGCAAACGCTAAAATAAGGAGAACGGATTCAAGGTTTAAGAATAGCAATAGTACCTCAATCCCCCTCGAATTACTCTAATAGTTCATGAGGTAAGGAATTACCTGTGAAAATGGAAATGAAAAATACACAAAGTGCCTGAACTAAGAGAAGTTTAAGGGATAGTAAAATAGTGTGGAAGTGAAAGTGATGAAAAAGTGAAATAGTTGTGAAAAAGTGAAAGAATTTGAAAGAAAACTGGAAGTGAAATAGTGGTGAAAAAGTGAAAGAATTTGAAAGAAAACTGGAAGTGAAATAGTGGTGAAAAAGTGAAAGAATTTGAAAAATCTTTACAAAAATGAACTGGGACTGAGGAAGGAAACAATATACAAAATAATTTTGTACAAATAAATAACCAAGAAATAAATAACACTGTATTCAGATATAGGAGGGCAATTTTAGCAAGAGGTCAAATCAAGGGATGGCAAATAAAATCTGAATACAGTAAATGAAAAGATGATACATAGCCAGGAATTTCATCAGGTGACTACTCCTGACTATGTATCAGGCACTGTGTTTCCAAACTTGTCTATAATATTAGAAAAAAGGGTGGAAGCAAATATGCAGCCTTTATTGTAATACTAACAGACGAGGTAGTCCGTATTTTTACTAATGCTTGCTTAACCAGAACCCTTTCTTTAAGGTTGGGCCTTACACACCCAGTAAGTTCAGTATTTTTAATGACTTTTTCTACACTTTATATTGTCTTTTTCAATTTTTTTCCCTTTCTTAAAACTATTAGTGTAATATGAGGGTGATTCGAATGCTCCAACTATCCTGCATCCTATCGCTATTTTTACCTTCTTTTGACCATATTCCCCCCTTCCCCACCCCAAGAATTTTACCATTTCCTTGTCCACACTTTTTAGATCAAATTTCTCTGCTGTCTGTTTGAATTTTGTTTTACATATTTTAACCATGTTAATATGTAAAGGCTCTAGCCCTAAATGCGACTTAGTCTAAACCACGTTAATTTAATTACATTTTACTCCTTAATAAAAGTACAAACATTTGTATTATATTTCACATTACACTTTTGTAAATTTGCATTAAATTAAAAATTACCTAATTAACTTCATTTTTACACTGCACTGGGACTACCTTGTCTGTTAGTATTATGATAAAGGCTGCATATTTGCTCCCACCCTTTTTCTAATATTATAGACAAGCTTGGAAATGCAGTGCCCGATACATGGTCAGGAGTAGTCCCCTAATGAAATTCCTAGCTGTATATCATCTTTTTATTTACTGTATTCAGATTTTGCATATTTGCCATCCCTTGATTTGACCTATTGCTAAAATTGCTCTTGAGAACACATGCATGGTAAAAACAAGATTACCTGAAATAAAATAAAATTAAAGTTTAACATAAAAATAAATCACAGTACCTAAAGCCATGGGTCCTAGGACTTTATAACTACTGTATTTTCCGGCTTATAAGACGCACGGGCATACAAGACACACCCTAGTTTTGGCCACATATTTTGGAAAAAATAATAACCCTTTTATTATCCTTCGATACTGTTTACGGTGAAACTAAGAAGCGATTTTTTTTACCGACTGATGTAAACAAATATGGCGACATGGCGTGATACGGGACGTAATCAGGGGGTAGGTATTAAAAATAAATTAAATGGAATTACATTTATTTTTTTAAGTATACGCTTGGGGAAATGTTCAACCAACAATGAAATGTTTGTTTCTGAAAAAATCTGACAGAAGTAACGTAACAGAAATTCTTATTCACCTTAAGAGAAATACGGGTGTCACTTTCTCTTTGTAAAAGACAGTTGGAATTGAAAAATCCTGATCCAGTGTAATTAGCCTGCCATACCATAAAAGCGAGAGTAATACCATAAAAGTGCAAGATCATATAGAGGAAGCAAACACATGGGAAAATGAAACAAGTTTTTACTTACGTCTGATTGTAAGATTCATATACTACTACTACTACTACTACTACTACTATATCACGCAGATTTCAACAAATTTTCCACGAAAAAAAGATTACTGGTATGTATTGTTGCCATAGGTTGTAACCACTAATAATTGTTAAAAATATATTTCAACAGATAAATCTTAAGTAAAATTTGTGTGAATTTCAAAGGGAAGTTTTCAGAACTCAGTTTACCGGCACTGCGTCATTAAAAATGCATTGCTGGTAGTCTTTAGGCCTAATCTAACATTGACCATATAAGACGCAGGGTGATTTTCCGAGTATTTCTTCGCAAAAAAACCCACATCTTATAAGCCGGAAAATACGGTACTTCGTCAAAGGGGCTGGCGGCGAAAATCGTAGGAGCGATCACAATAAGCTGGGTCTCTGTTTCTGTTATTATGTACACGTAGAAAAGAATGTGTATGTATGCATCATAGCCGACCCGAAAGAGACCAAAAGGAAGGATTAAAGGTCTCTGTTGGGCCGGCTATGAAAAATACATATGCATTCTTTTTTATGTATACATCATAACAGAAATAGAGACCCGGCTTATTGCAGTGGCTCCTACAATTTCCGTTGCCGACCCCTTGATGAAGTAGTTAAAGTGCTAGGACTCATGCCTTTAGGTACTGTCATTTATTTTTATTTTAAACTTTTATTTTATTTTATTTCAGGTATTCTGTTTTTACCGTGCATGAGTTCTAAATTTTTCCATGATAATTACACCTGACAATTCAGCACCTCCACCTAATACACTGATATTAATATATTCGTCTATATTTCACTATGGTTGCCGATTTCTTCTGCTATTACTAGTAGTACCCCATATCCATAACTCAGTTTAATATTTTTAATTTTTTCAGTACCTTTTCTTGTTTTCTAACACTTTCAGAACATTATATCTTATTTTTATCAATATTACATATGTGTATAGTGTTCTTAACAATATCCTTCAGCTGTCAAAGATGTCAAAGAAGCACAGTGTAATATTAGCATTAGTAGAGGATATGATGCAAGAAAGCAAACTTATGCAGCATCAGCAAAAAAAAAAAAAAAAAACACTCTCCATTCATTCCAAATGCCTGTCTAGCCCAGCCTTAAATTTGTTTAGGCTATCAACTTCCACAACAAAAGATGGAAGTCTGTTCCACCAATCAACTGGAACAGACTTCCATGGCTAAAGGCAAATTTCTGCACATCTATTCTACAACTGTCTTTTCACAATTTGAATCTGTGCCCCCTCGGGTTCTTAATCTGAGCAAGAGGAAGAATCCCATCAGCATTCAGCTTGCTCAACCCATTCAAGGCCTTATACACCTGAATCGGATCACCTTGTAGGTGTCTACTCTTCAGATGCTGCAATTTGCAGAACTTAAGCCTTCCTTGATAAGAGCACCCTTTGTTCCCCTTACCAATCTTGTTGCCTTTCTTTGTACTCGTTCTAGCATCTCAACATCCTTCCTAAAATGAGGCCTCCAGACCTGTACACAGTTCTCCACGTGTGGCCTGACTATTGCCTCGTACGACAGTATAATCACCTACCTGTCCCTGCTAACAAAATTCCTATATATTATTGACAAGACTCCATGACCTGCCCTGGCAGCCAGTCTGCACTGCTCAGCAAACTTCATATTTGACTGCACAATTATCTCCAGTTCTTTTTCACTTTCCACTTCCTTGAGTGTAGCACCACACAGTTAGTACAGTTCTCTTTGGCTATTGCTACCCATATGCAGTACTTTGCATTTGTCAATGTTAAACTTCAGTTTACTTCTCAGCCCATTTTCCCAACTTATTTCGATCCAGTTGGAGTAGCATACTGTCTTTACTGTCGTTAACAATTCTGCCAACCTTTATCATCTGCAAACTTGGACATTAATCCTGATATACCTTCATCAGTTTCGTTTGATAAATACACATTTTTACGTTGTTGGGTTTTCAGCAGCATTAGCAACTAAAGCCATATTACTCCGGGGATATTCGGTCATTCCCTGATCTTTCTGCATCCTCCGTATTTGGTGGCCATGGGCTCAAACGCCGGTCTGATCAAGAAGCATGTGCTACGCACTGCTGCTCCTACCCACCTGGCTACGGAAGTGCCGATGAATACCCAAAACAACAATGTGCCCAGCACCAAACCCTGGGGAACTCCACTAATAACATTTGTCTACGAAGAGCAGTGTCCATTGATTACCACTTTCTGTCGTCTCCCACTCAACAATCCCTTTATCCATTGTAGCAACTTACCCTTAATGCCCTACCTCCCCAATTTGTATAGCAGTCTTCCATGTGCAACAGTATCAAAAGCTTTCCTGAAATATAAGTATATGATATCAAAATAATTTTTGACTTTCAGTTCCTTTGTGACTACATCATAGTATCAAATCAGATTGGTCAGACAAGACCTCCATTTAACAAACCCATGCTGTCTTAACTATTACTGCAGTCTTGTCTAGATGATCCTGCAATTCTTCTTTAACCAGTGACTCCATTATTTTCCCAGGACAGGCTACTCTCGAACCCAAATTGGGTTCGAGAGTAGCCTGTGCGACCCCAGCTATTTTGCAGCTTCTGGAGAAGAGAAGTTTTTTCTGATTTATTTACTGTTTTATTAGCTTAAATTGGCATATTTACTTATTTTCTAGAGTAGCTTTATATTCCTAGTTAGGATACTTAGTTTAAAGTTTAACTTGATAGAGATTTTGTGGGTATTACTTAGTATCGGTAACGGTATCAAATCCACGTGTTACAAATTGCAGCTTCGTTGAACGAGAGGTTTTTAACCATATTTAACCGATTATTAACCAATTGTTATATCAAATTATTATCTATAAGTAGCCATAGACCTAGTCAGGATCCTTAGTTTATTCTAAATTGAGACAGTGAGATTTGGAAGTTAATCAATACTTAAGAGTCCGTAGAAGTACCGTTCGTAATTACCGCCATTGTAACACGGTACAGCATATTCGGAATTCGATAGCATTAGCTTTGTATAGTATAGTGCATAATATAATATTGTCAATTAATCAGTAAATCTATTAATCTTGTTAAACTTCATTGTCAATTAAATTGTACTTTTAACTATATATATATAACGACTTAGAGTACAAACGTAACAAATAATTAATACATCACTTGATATGGAAGTTATATAAAGGGAACTCGTAGATAACACTCGATACTGAAAAATAAATATATCGTTATAACTGTGTTAGGATACAAGTTTAAGGTTTTAATTTTGTTCTGAAATTGTAATTTTATTGACATTAAATCGAAATCATGACTCAGACCAGAGCAGCAAAGCAAAAGGCTCAAGCTAATGGGAGTGCTGTGGCTCAGGGGAGAACTGAGGGGGGCAGTTGCCCTCTGAATCACAGCCTTTTAAGATGCACTGTTTGCTTGATGTTTGCGGAGCAATCAGGTACGGGACATGATACTGCCATGGGCGATGTCTTTGTGTGTGCACGATGCAAGGAGAGCAAGGAAATTAAGCGACAACTCAGCGTTGTTATGGGCCTATATGAGACCTTGAATGATAGGGTGGATGCCCTCGAAGGAAGTAAATTGAGGGGCCCATCAAGCTCTCAGCTGCCCACATCAACGCCAGAGCTTGCACTTAGTCATCTTGCAACACAGAGGCAGCCCCCAAGGCAGAATGTGCAGTTCCTACAGGAACTAGTAGTTGTTGGTGACTCTATTGTCAGGGAAACGGGGAACTTGCTTTGTAAAAAGGATAGGTGGAACAGGACCAGGGTATGTCTGCCAGGGGCAAAGGTTGATGACGTTGTAGAGCGGATATCATCTTTTAAGGGCACAAAAGGTTATATAGTTGTACACATTGCCACTAATGATATTAAGAGTAGGAGACCAGCGGAATTACTTAACAAGTACAGGTCACTGTTGAAAAAAAGCCGTGAAGTAGGGTTGAATTTGCAAGTGTCTGCAGTTCTGCCAGACACGATAGGAGGGAGTATATGATGAGAGCCTTGTTGATCAATTCGGCCCTGGAGGAATTGTGCAAGGCTCAAGGGGTAGAATTTTTTTCAGCCTGGACTGTACTTGTTAACAGGAGAGATTGCTTCTACAGGGATGGGATACACTTAAATAGAAAGGGTGCAAGAATATTTGCTGATGCTATCGAGGCAGTGTTAGGTGGCTCGAAAAACTACTAGCTTGTGGGCAGACAAAGACTAATAGATTGCCAGTAGCCACTGGCAGAGGTGAAAGAGATTCTTGCACTGCTTCTATTGGAATGAGCAGAAGCCTGAAAAACAAGATGCAGGATATTTCAGAGACTGCTGGAAGTCATTGCGGTACAAGTAAACACATGGGTTGTGTTAGGGTAGTTAGGAATAGGAACAGGTGCATGTATACTTGCATGTACACCAATGCTAGGAGTTTAGTAAATAAATTTGATGAATTTGAGGTATTGCTCAAAACATCAAAGGTAGATATTGTTGGGATATCAGAGACGTGGTGTCACACAGATATATGGAAGGCAGAACTGGAATTTGGGGAGTACAACGTCTATAGAAAGGATAGACAGGATAGGAAGGGAGGAGGGGTTATGCTATTAGTTAAGAAACACATAAAATCCAAGGAAGTGAAGCCAGTCGACATCGATGGACAGGGCAGTATCGAGTCAGTTTGGTGTGACATAAGCATAGGTAAATCAAAATTGAGAGTAGGAGTGTGCTATAGGCCTAATGGCTCTGATGAGTATAATAAGATACTGTACAGGGAAATAGAGTGGGCCAGTAAATCAGAGTCTTATAATGGGGGATTTTAATTTCCCAGATATTGACTGGAATTTGTGGGTTGGTCACTCACACACTAGCAAGGCTTTTGTGGATTTATTGGATGATTGTTTTCTACACCAGCATGTTCGGGAGGCAACTAGAGGGAGTAATACTCTTGATCTGATTATCAGTAGTGATTCTTCATGCATTAAGAATCTGCAGATAAATGAACCACTAGGTGGCAGTGATTACAGTGTGCTGAAGTGGGATTTACTCAAGGAGGTAACTACCATCAGAGGTAAAGGGAAGGGTTTTTGCTTTCGAAAAGGCGACTATGATGGTCTGAGACAGTATTTAAATTCAATACAGTGGGACCAACTGATGATGTTACCAACAGTAAACGCAAAATGGGAAGCATTCAAGGAACTAATCTTGGAAGCTACCAGGCTTTACATACCAACCAAGAAATATTGTTCAAGGTTCAGGCCTAAATGGTTGTCAGATGAACTAATGAGACATGTGGCAGAGAAGAAAAATGCATGGGATACATACAAATTAATGGGTGACATGGAAGCCTATGATAGATATAAGTTGGTCTGTAACCAAGTCACAAAGGAGATTAGGCAGGCAAAGGCAGATTATGAGAAATCCTTGGCAAAGGATGCAAAGAAAAACAGAAAAGAGTTCTTTACCTATTTAAACTCAAGAAGGAAAGGGATGAATCAGATTGGTCCACTGGATGTTGATGGTTCAACAGTTGAGGATCCTGCTCAGGTGGCTAACAATCTAAATGAGTATTTTGCATCTACATTCACACATGAGGAGTTATTCAAGAAGGGGAATGTCGTAGGTGACGTAAACATTGGCAGTGAGCTAGATGATTTTCTTATAACTGAGAGGAAAGTGGAGGAGAAATTGTTGAGGATAAACATAAAAAAGGCACCCGGGGTGGATGGGATCTATCCAGTTATATTAAAGGAGGCAGCAAAGGAAGTAAGCAAACCCCTAGCCATAATTTTGAGAGCTTCTTTGTACTCAGGGGTGGTACCCATAGACTGGAGATGTGCAAATGTAACCCCAATTCACAAAGGAGGATCAAAGGCTGACACAAGTAATTATAGACCTGTTAGTTTAACTTCTATTCCAGGTAAATTAATGGAGGCACTGGTTAAAGAAGCACTGTAGGATCATCTAGACAAGAATTCAGTTATAGCTCAGACGCAGCATGGTTTTGTTAAGGGCAGGTCTTGCCTGACCAATTTGATTGGATACTATGATGTAGTCACAAAAGAACTGGATGCAGGGAATAACTTTGATATTATATATTTGGATCTTAGAAAGGCTTTTGATACTGTTGCACATGGAAGACTGCTGCACAAATTGGAGCAGTGTGGCATTGGAGGAAAATTGCTGCTATGGATAAGGGGATGGTTGAGTGGCAGAAGACAGAGAGTGGTAATCAGTGGACACTGCTCAACGTGGACTAATGTTATTAGTGGAGTTCCTCAGGGTTCAGTGTTGGGTCCATTGTTGTTTTCTGTATTTATAAATGATATTGATGATGGTATATCAAGCTTAATGTTCAAGTTTGCAGACGATACAAAGGTTGGCAGGGTTGTTAAGGACACTACTGATGCTATGCTGCTGCAACAGGATCTGGAAAGGTTGAGCAGATGGGCTGAGAGGTGGCAAATAAAGTTTAACATTGACAAATGTAAAGTAATACATATGGGAAACAGTAACCCTAGATCAACGTAGCAACTCCTGTGGTACTACGCTGACAATGGTAGAGAATGAAAAGGACCTGGGGGTAATTGTGCAGGCAGATATGAAGTTCTCTTAGCAGTGCAGACGAGCTGCAAGAGTAGCTCATGGTGTCTTGTCAATGATATACAGGAATTTTTCTAGCACGGATAGGGATGTGATTATTCCCTTGTATAAGGCATTAGTCAGGCCACACCTTGAGTACTGTATACAGGTCTGGAGGCCTCATTTCAAAAGGATGTAGAGCTGCTGGAACAAGTACAGAGAAGGGCAACAAGATTAGTGAATGGAACAAAGGGTTGCTCTTACGAAGGAAGGCTTAAGTTTTGCAAATTACACTCTGGAGACTAGGCATTGGCGAGGTGATCTGATAGAGGTGTATAAGACTTTGAATGGCTTGAGCATGCTCAGTGCCGATGGGATTCTTCCTCTTGCTCAGAATAATCAGCTGAGAGGGCATAAATTCAAATTGAGGAAGGACGAATGTTGGATATATGTGTGGAAATTTGCCTTTAGCCAGCGGGCAGTTGGTTTGTGGAATAGACTTCCATCACTTGTTGTTCAAGTTGATAGCCTTAACAAATTTAAGGCTCAGCTGGACAGGTATTTCAAACGATGGAGGGGTGAAATGGGAGTAGTGGTTGTGTTTTTTTTTTTTTTTTTTTTTTTTGGCTGATGCTGAATAAGCTTGCTTTCTTGCATCATATGCCTCTACTAATGCTCAACACAACTTAAACTAACAGGTCTATAGTTACTTGTGTCACCTTTTGTGAATATATAAAAAAAAACATACTCAAGATTTTTCCATATATAAAATTTGAAAATGTAACACTTGCTAAATGTTTGTACTATATGCAATAATAGATGTGTAACAGTAAGGTTTCTGTTTCATGAAATTTTTCTTTTTGATTCCTGGTGGACATTTACTGCTACTTTAGAAGAAGTGCTAAAAGAGAGAAAGCGATAGCGACAAAGAGAAATGATTTCAATTAATCCGTCTCACTGAAGCAAAAAAGATTTTTTGTGTGTGTGTGTGTGTGTGTGCGCGCGCATGCTTGCCTTCAGGTACATATTTAACTAAATGGACAGGACAGTGGCAACCTCTGAGAAGTCATGTGTTGTGTGGCACTTATCAGGCAAACCTGTGGCTGTATCTTAAAGTGAAATCCATGTTATCAGTTTAATTAAGTTGAACGTCTAGATTTTAAATGTCTCAATTTTTTCCTTTTGCTGTTTCCAAATCTTCTACTTCAATCACCATTTCTTCAACTTTTCAGAACTTTATATGAAAAGTAGTTTCAGAAGTCATATCAGTTTTGTTTTACATTGAAGTTGTGTAGTACAATTACAAAAACCTTTCAAGATAAATAAAATAAACAAAGGTGCATTGTATAGTAAGAACCTGTTTTCTTCAGATCTGCTTCAAAACCACACTATGCATTTTTGGAAATGTAGTCCAGTAAATTCTTATTGATTTGAAGTTCAAAGTTCCAAAATGTATCCATTTTGATTTAAATGGATTTGGAGTATCTGTATAAATAAAGAAATGGCAGTATTAAGGATAATTTTTAGTAAAATTCTCTTACTAACGCTGTAATGAAGTTTAATTAAGTTGAATTGAACAGTACAAGAAGCAATCATTGGTGAACACTTAACTTGCATTCATATCCAGATCATCATTCATGATCTGTAAGAAGTTTAAAAACAGACAAATTAATGAAATTCTCAAAGAAAAGAAAAGAATGAAATCTGATTGTGAGCAGATGTTTTGCATTGGAAAGATCTTCTCCAGAAAGTCTTCACTCTTACCACATGTATAGTTTGGTTCATCAGTCAGCTCTAAGGAGGTTAATTTTGCATTTAGGGAAACATGACCTGTCAATATAAAGGTAGTAACGAGTCCAAGGGCATACCACTTTGGTAGCTTTGTGGCTATTGTTTTTCTTTCATGTTTTTTGGTTGGCTATATCAAGGGATATCATCAGAAATTCTGTATGTTAAGCCCTTTTAAGTTTATAATATAAGCCTTTTTTTGGCTACTACCAAGTGAAGTGGGAGAGCACAAGCCAGCACCTGCAGTGCAAGTATGCTTACTGTACAACATGCTCTTGTGATAGCGAGAAACTTATTCCTCTATATAGACTAACTTATTCCTGTTTCTTATTATGGCTGAGCGGGTGAACCACGCACTGGCTCCATAGGTTATAGCATGTAGGAACACTGACCGGTATGTGGTTGCCAGGGTCTTTCTTTTGAACCTCCAGTCTGATCGACTGATCCTGGCAATTATGCCTGCATAATTTCTCACTTTCCTCACCAAATAAGTTAGATTGGGGGAAAAAGTTAATTTTTGGTCAAAGACAGCTCCAAGGTATTTTAATTCTTTTACCATTTTGATAGTAGTTGTGTTTATATTAATTTGTGGATTTCTTCTTTTTTCCCCATGCCTTTCAGAAGTGTTTGTTTGGTTTTGTCGGGCGATATTTGAACATGTGCATTTGAGTCCACTCCTGCAACTGCAAGAGGGTGGTAATTGATCTTTGCTCTACAACCACTTACTTTTTACCCTTTACAAGGAGAATCAAGTCATCTGCAAAGGCTAGGCTTTCCATTGGGCCCACATCTAAAGCCAGAAATGCATCCAGAACAATGTTCCAGAAGAAAGTGCCAAGGATTGAACTCTGTGGGCAACCTTTATTTACAGGGCATGCCAATTCTTGGAACATTGGGTGTACTGAGACACTTCTGTCTTTAAGGTTTGTTTGTTTGTTATTTGGTTTTTAGGAGCATTAGCAACTAAGGCCATATTGCTCCGGGGATATGCGGTGGTCATTCCCTGACCCTTCCGCATCCTCCGTATTTGGTGGTTACGGCCTCCAACCCCGGTCTAATCAAGAAGCATGTGCTATGCACTGCTGCTCCTGTCTTTAAGAAAGCTGTTTATTACGTTGTAGAGATTGTTTGTGGCATTTGCCTGGCAGAGTCTGTTGGGGATACTAGGCCCAGCAAAGTCAATAGAAATTGCCAGCATATATTTCTCCTTTGTATTTCTAACTGTTGTCAGTATGTGGTGCATGGCATCCTCATAGAGTTGCCCTGCTTAAAACCATACTGATTGTTAGAATGTAATCTTGTTTTTTTTGTTAGTATTGAGATAATCTGTTTTTTAATAATCTTTGATATATTTTTCCAAGTACAGGGAGTCAGGCTGCTGGTCTATATCTTGGGTGTCAAACTGGCAGCCGTGACGAAATTTTTGTGGCCCGCAATGCCCAAAAATAAAATGTTAAAGTAAACATTTAAGAAGTACCTATTTATAATTCTAGAATATAAGGATTAAAAACCCTCTGTAATAAATATAAAAATAATCATTTTAATTGATAATAATTAAAAAAAAAAAGACTGGATCAATGGAGCCTTGATTAGAAAGAACTAAAAATATAAATATAAATTTCAAATGAATGAAACTTGAAATTATCTTCAAATAGCATTGTACCTTTTTAGTTTATTTCTTTAAAAATAGAGTTACATTTTATTTTTTTAAATGGAGAAATCTTAATCTAAATTTCTTTTACATTTTAACTAATATTACAATATTGAAAATGCAGCGTTTTTTTTATAATTTTATCGAAAAGATACTTCATTCATAGGCCCCGGGTGCCAAGCGATTATTAGTGTAGCCAAGCGATCTATATATTGTGTGTGCAAAGCAAATAGTTTTCTTTAGGTTTTAAACACAATTTTCTTCATTTATTTGTATTGAGAAACTTTTGCACTACAAAAAGTAGGCAGAGTTCCAGGAAGGAAATTCACCTTTCTGTTTCTGGTTATCTTACTAACCAAACTAACTCAGCCGCTTGGTTACCCTTGTGGCACTGCTCCTGCCTCCCCGTGGCGGGGCCGGTAACCTGGAAAGAAAAGCTATCTTTCCAGGGCTAAAAGGAGCAAAATGATCTTTTCTACAGGACATAAGGATCCTAATATGGCTGCTCATGAGATAGAAGACTAACTCATGCAGTGTTAAACGTCAAAAAACTGACAGTGTACAAAGAAGGCATCCAGTGCACCTTGTATTGCATTCGACTCAAGAACAGTCTCTTGGTAGTTTCTCACCTTTTAAAATTCAGAAATACCTAGAAAATCTAATAGGATCTCCGAAAACAACTAAGCGTCTGAGATCGGGCGACTTGCTCGTTGAGGTCTCAGATGAAACGGCAATCACAACGGCTCCAAAAACTAACATCCTTTGCAGGATTATCGATTACTGTCTCCCCTCATGCTACTCTAAACACCTCCAGGGGTGTGATAGCTGAGTGGGATGTCATAAATCTCTCAGAAGAAGAGTTGAAAAATGAATTGCAAGACCAGGGAATTGTGCATGTAAAGCGCATATACACAAAACGAGTCAATGCTCTAGTTCCAACACGGAATATAATACTAACATTTGATAGTCCCAAACCTCCAGCATCCATCAAAGCAGGTTATCTGAATTGTCAAATAAAATTGTACATTCCTAACCCTACACGCTGTTTTAAATGCCAAAAATTTGGGCATTCCCAAAATGTGTGTAGAGGCTCAGCCACTTGTGCCAATTGCGGTTCACGCGAGCACAATCACTCCGACTGCAAAGCAGAGCAGCACAAATGCTCAAATTGTAATGGTCCACATACTACCTACTCCAGAGATTGTCCCCTTTGGAAAAAGGAAAAATATATTCAACGGGTCAAAGCCAAAAAAACATCTCGTACCAAGAAGCTAAAAAATCTGTACAGGCTCAATTTAACACTCGACCCAGCTTCGCTGAAGTAGTACAAAAGCCAACTGTGGTAACCAGTACTGTGCAAAGAACAAAAATGACTGGTACTCAAACTGAGGTAACGTTTCCCCCAGACAGATCAATGTCAGATTTGGGCTCGGTCAATTTTGGAAGCTGTGCCCCTTTCTGGTAAACCATATAAATCAAACAAGGCTGTTAACACACCAATCACTGTTCCGCATTCTACCAATAACCCAATGTCCTAAAAAAGTGTTGATATTACTAAAACTGATTCGATTGAAATGGAAGGAAACACTGACCGCGAAGATCCCGTTCTCGATCTCTTCCCAGAAGAAGAGATGGAAACAGGAAGACCGTACTTCCCAAAAAGAAAATCTGGACACCATAAGCCAAAAGTACCTCGGACAGAAACCGAGGACCACTCTTCACCCAAATAATGCCCAGTTTTCTTCAGTGGAATTGTAGAGAGTATCGCACCAACTTTGATGATATTCGGGGTCTCCTTCTCCAGTATAACCGAGTTACCTTCTGCCTCCAAGAGACTAACTTAACAGCTTCTGTCGCTACCTCACTTAAACATCATGTTATCTACAGAAAAGATCGAGTTTCTCATTTAAGCAATTCGGCGCATCGAGGGGTTGCACTTGTAGTCAACTCTAATATACCTTCCCGACCATTAACATTACAAACAAATCTAGAAGCAGTAGCTGCTCGAATATCCTTTCGTTTTTCTTTTACCATTGTCTCCTTATATCTTTCCCCTAACTAAGACATTTCTTACACTGATCTTGAAACTGTTGTATCTCAGCTTCCTCCTCCCTTTTGCATCATGGGAGATTTTAACGCTCATAATCCTCTATGGAGTGATAGGATACACGATAAATGAGGAAAAATACTAGAAAAGCTTTTAGATAAATTTAATCTGACACTACTGAATACTGGTTTACCCACTTATTTTCATCTATGTTCTGGGTCAAGCTCAGCAATTGATCTCTCCATATGCTCACCGGTCCTTTTTCCGCTGTTTGATTGGTCTGTTCATGACAGCCTACTGGGTAGTGACCATTATCCAATAGTCTGCCGTGTAGAATCAAATTCACCACCTTGTCATAATCAAACTGCCAAATAGAACTTTGCCAAAGCTGATTGGGTAAAATATAGGCAACTAGCCATCTTTCAGAAAACAGCTGTTTCAAATATGTCAATAAATAATGCGGTTGATTATGTAACAAATCAAATATTGCTGGCCACGGAAGCAGCAATACCAAGAGTGTCCACAAATCATAGAATAAGATCAAAACCCTGGTGGAACAATGAATGCAATCAAGCTAAACGAGAGAAAAATAAAGCCTGGAATAAATTTCGCAAAATCCCTACTGCTGCTAATCTAGTACACTTTAAGAAAGCCTTAGCCAATGCTAGACGCATTCAGCGTGCAAGTAAAAGAGAGTCATGGAAACGCTTTGCGTCAACTATTACGCGGTCCACTAAAACACAAACCATCTGGAAAAATATTAGAAAAATGTATAATAAATATCCTCCTTTGCATCTATCAATACTGAATATAAACGGCAATGATGTTTCACTACCTCAAGATATAGCCAACACTCTCGGAGCATTCTTTGCTGAAACCTCTGCTGTATCCTCATACTCGCCAAACTTTCAGAAATTAATGTCCCTTGCTGAAAAAGCAGACCCTAAATTTTAACACAGACCACTATCAAATGTACAACTGTCCTTTTACCATAATTGAACTATGGCTTGCTCTTAACAGCTCGAAACACAGTTCTGCTGGACCTGACGGAATACACCGTCATGTTGAAAGAGCTGAGCGAAAAGTCGCTTTGTGTCTTACTCCAGCTATATAATTGGGTTTTCACAGAAAATACTTTCCCTGATAACTGGGGACACTCATATGTCATAGCATTATTAAAACCTGGCAAGGATCCAATCAACCCACGTCACTATTGACCTATTGCCCTCACCAGCTGTATGGGAAAAATAATGGAAAAAATGGTAAACCCTCGACTACCTGGGTGCTGAGCAAATACAACCTCATCAATTCATCGCAGTGTGGGTTTCATACAGGTAGATCAACTTTAGACTTCTTGATACAAATGGAAAACCAGATTCGCAATGCCTTCTTAAGGAAGGAACATTTGACTACAGTTTATTTAGACCTTGAGAAAGCTTTTGACATAGCTTGGCGATACGGAATTCTCCGTGATCTACATGCATTAGGCTTCAGGGGTAATATGCCAAGATTTATACAGAACTTTTTGAAGCAGCGATCCTTCCAGGTCCATATTCAATCCACTCTTTCCCGAAAATTCATCCAAGAAGAAGGTGTTCCACAGGGCTCAGTTTTAAGTGCCACTCTATTCATTATAAAAATCAACTCAATTACCAAGGTCATTCCGGCCACTGTATTTACTACCTTATATGCAGATGATGTTAGTATATCTTGTCACTCACAGAACATGAGAATGATTGAGAGACAACTGCAAGGAGCTCTTAATAAGATTACAATGTGGGCCACAGATAATGGGTTTCGCATATCACCTGAAAAAACTGTTGCAGTTCATTTCTGTAGTTCATTTCTGTAGACGTAATCTGCACCCTGACCCACTTCTAAAGCTGGCGAACCATGATATACCTGTTGTGCCTACCATTCGTTTCCTTGGATTAACTTTAGATAAAAAATTGACCTTTCTTGACCATATTAAAGAACTTAGAAACACCTGTTTCAAGAAACTAAACATTTTGAGAGTATTATCAGGTACAACATGGGGTGCTGACCGTCAAACACTCCATTTATATCATGCTATTGTAAGATCAAGGTTAGACTATGCGTCACCAGTTTACAACTCTGCTAGACCCAGCATTTTGAGGGCTTTGGACCCTATTCACCATAGTGGCCTTCGCATTGCTCTTGGAGCCTACCGCATATCTCCTGTGCAGAGCCTGTACACTGAAGCTCACGATCCCCCACTCTCTCTACGAAGACAAATTTTACTGCTAAATTATGCCGTCAAAATAAAAAGCCAACCCCTGCATCCATCGTGGAAACATCTATTTACACCAGATTGGGAGAACTTGTATGCCGTTTATCCATTAATAAATCGACCCGCTGGCATACATCTTTGCTCACTACTTGATAATTGGCAGCTTGACCTTTCTAAAGTAGCCATCTCTAGTTTCACGACTCCTCCATGGGCTTTTTGCCCTGCCACCTGTGATCTGTCCCTTCAAGAATGGGGAAAAAGTACTCTTTCTTCACAGAATGTAAACCAGCTTCATAAATCTCTACTTGAGAAATATGAATCTTATACCAGGATATACACAGACGTTTCCAAAACTGACACCACGTCGGTGCTGCTGTTGTTCTTCCATCATCTACAATATCTAATCAGTTACCTTTAGAATGCAATATCTTTACTGCTGAACTTCATGCCATTCAAATGGCGCTGGAAACTATAAAGTTGAAGCACTTTACCCATAGTATTATTTTTACCGACTCTCTGAGTGCCCTTCTCGTTTTACAGCAACCAAGAAAGCATCATAACTACCTACTTGGTAATATTCAAAACTTGCTGGCTCATCTAGCTAAGAACACGAAAGTAATAAAATTTCGTTGGGTCGCTAGCCATGTTGGCATACCTGGCAATGAGAGTGCCGACCACGCAGCCAAATCTACTGTGCAACCAATTGATGACTGTTTCAAAATTCCTTTCACCGATTATAAAAGTCTTATAACAAAGCGAAGTATGATTTACTGGTAAACCATCTGGCAAAACCAAGGATGCAACAAACTCCTTCGGATTAAACTGAAACTCCAGTCTTGGCCATCTAGTTTCCGCTTGAACCGAAAGGAAGAAGTCACACTTGCAAGATTACGAATAGGACATACGCACCTCACTCACCTTTATCTTCTCTCTTCCTCAGACCCGCCTTCTTGTCCGAACTGCCATGCTCAAATCACAGTCCAGCACATCATTGTTGACTGTCCTCTCTATAATCGAGTACATCAAACCACCTTCTTATCAAACTGTGCAGCCCAAATCACACCTACTTTGCAACAAATATTAGGCGACAGATCTGATATTAATGCAGTTTTCACTTTCCTAAAAAGGATAAAATGCTATGACAGAATATAATGCTTAAATCTCACATAGTGCACATATCTCACTTTTAATAAAGCCTTTAGCCTCCTACCATTGTTTGGCGCATAATGGCCTATAGCTGCTGTTGCGCCGTAAAACATACAACAACAACAACAACAACTTCATTCGTACTAGTTTCTTTGTGAGGATCTGTTGTGTTGTGTGCATTGTGTGTGTTGTGTTTGCTATCTATAATTTAACAAATACCTAAGTAATCGTTTTTTTAATTTTATAATTTTAATTTCAACTATAGAATTTATATAGAAAATGTTGCTTTCAACACCAGTCAAGAAAAGAAAAATTGATAACGAGGGAAGAAAATTCCAAGAAAAGTGGGGAGCTGAACTGTTTTTTTATGCAAGTGAAAGTAAAATTACATGCTTAATTTGTAAGGAAAATATTAGTGTTGCTAAAGAATACAACATTAAGCGGCATTATAACTCTAATCATAAGGAACAATATTCAGGCTTCGAAGCAAAAATAAGAGAAGAAAAATTTAAAGCAATGAAGAAAACACTTCATAGTCAACAACAAGTTTACAAAATTCATGAAAACTAATGAATCAGTAGTAAGAGCAAGTTATGAAATAAGCTATTTGTTAGCAAAACGTTCAAAATCGTTCATGGATGGTTCGTTAATTAAAGAATGTATGATAAAAGCAGCTGAAATCATGTCCTGAAAAAGTGCAATCATTTCGCGATATTTCATCATCAAGAAATACAGTGGTATAGAGAATTAGCAAAATGGCAGATAACATCAGTTCACAACTACAGGATATATCTACAGAAGTCTTGTTCTTTTCAATTGTGATTGATCAAAGTACAGATATAAGAGATGTTGCTCAAGTTGCTGTATTTTTTCGTGGTTGCAATAATAACATGAGGATCACCAAAGAATTGTCGGAAGTTATCCCTCTTCTTGGAACTACGACTGGCGAAGATATGTTTGCTGCTTTATGGAGCATTTTAGAAAAGTGTAAGCTTCCACTTGACAGACTTGTGTCTGTAACAACCGACTGTGCCAAATCAATGACAGGTGAAAATCGAGGATTTCTGTCAAAATTGATTAGAAAATTACAAACTGAGCCCAGATGAACTGAAAACCATGGCTTTCCACTGCCTTATTCATCAACAAGTTCTGTGTTTAAAAATATTAAAAATGGACGATGTATTGAAAACAGTAACAAAAACAATCAACTTTATTCGATTGAGAGCACTCAACCATTGGCAATTTATTTATCTTCTTAAAGATTTAGAATCTGAGTTCGATGATCTTCCTTATTATACAGAAGTTCGATGGTTATCATGCCACAAAGTTTTAAAGAGATTTTATATGTTTTGGAGGAAATAACAGTTTGTCTTGAAATGAAAAATGAAAATGTATCAGTTATAAAAAATCCTTTGTGGATTAAGGATTTGGCATTTTTAATTGATATTACAAGCCACCTCAATAATCTTAACATTTCATTGCAAGGTAAAAATAAGTTAATAATGAACATGTACGACGCAATAGCAAGTTTTGTACAAAAACTAACATTGTTTTAAAATCATTTAAAAAAAGTCGTTTTGACCCATTTTCCTACTTGTGAGCAGTTAAAAACAAAATCAAAATTGCTCTTTCTCACAATATTGTGACAAAATTGAGGAAATCAAAAACGAATTCGATAAGTGTTTTAATGATTTTAAAGAGTTAGAAGATATGTTTTCTCTTCTTGTTGGACCTTTTTCATTTGAAATCGAAAAAGCTCCCACTTTGATTCAACTGGAATTAATTGATTTCCAAAATGATTCATATTTGAAAGACAAATATCGAGAAGTAGGAATTCCAAAAATATATTCTTACTTAGGTGAAAAATACCCGGAAATTAAAAAGTTTGCTGCACAAATTATGTGCTACTTTGGGAGTTCATACGTATGCGAGCAATTATTTTGATGTATGAGATTAAATAAAACGGCATATAGATCAAGATTGACAGATAAACATCTTTCCGACATACTGAAAATTGTATGTTCCCAGTGTTTGATTCCTGATGTTGAAAAACTAGTAGGGGGTAAATGCTGGCAGGTTTCCGGGAAAACAAATTAATATATTTTCATAAATATATTGAATATTTCATTTTTAAATAAAAATAATAATATAACAATTATATATACTAAAACCAAAGGAGTGCAAGGCAGCCAAAGTAACACACCTCTATTAGTTACAATTTATTAGGAAGAGTTTTGGAAATTGTTATCGTTACAAAATCCATCTTCAGTCTTTGTAGCAATTTCCGAAACGTTTCCTAGTAAATTGTAACTAATAGAAGTGTGTTACTTTGGCTGCCTTGTGCTCCTTTGGTTACCAGTTCATCAACAGCCACTTTACTACCATTTTTTCACTGTACATACTAAATTCTGAATTACTTGTATTCTGTAGATCTGAATAAAAATTTAAATGTTAATTACATATGAGTTTTAATTATCCTGATTATGCTACTGAATCCTGAATCAATATATAATATTTAAGAAAATTTTATGAGGCCCGCGAAAATCATACCATCCCACAAAATGGCCGGCGACAGAAATGAGTTTGACACACCTGGTCTATATGATGTAAGCTCAATAGGGGGTTTCTATGGATTTTTCAGAATTTGGGATTTTAAAATAGCTTTTTTCCATATTTTTGGGAATATTTCCTCAATTACAACAGTTATATTGATCTATTAGTTTGTTAGGTCTATTTTTGCCAGTTTTATGATTACTTCTACCTCTAAGTGGTCATAACCCAGGCATTTATTATTTTTGGTTTTAGATAATGCTTTCCAATTCTTCTGTAGTAAAAAGAGGTTCAATATTGGCATTGTCATATTCAATATTTTCTTTCATGATGTCAATCTCTCTCTGGCCTTAGTTTGTGTGATGCTGTCTAAGATGTTATTTACAGAGTTTGTCCAACACAAGGTTGGGGTTCCATCTGGTTTGACAGTTGTTTCTATAACATCTTTTGACAGCTTCCATAGAGATTCTGTAAGAATCTCTTAGTGCATCCACCTCATTTTGTGGCCAAGGTGTTCTGGCTCTTTGAAAGTTCCTCCTTGCCTGGTGCACCCTTCTCCTGAGTATAATCAGTTCAGGGCACCACCAGCAGACTACTTGCTTCCTCGTTTTTTTTCTCATTGGATAGACAGGTTTGATGTTTTTGTTAGGATGTTTGTCAGAGTTAGTGTTTGCTTGTCTGGGATATTTGTAGTTCGATCTAGACCACTCACTTTCCCATTTTTGCAGCTCAGCTGCTGTAAGTTTTTTGAAGATCTGCCAGTTTGCCTTTTATATATTAAACCTTTTAATGTCTAATAGAGATTGTTGGCCTGTTTGTAGTTGCCTGTTGAGTTTAAAGATGATGCCTCTATGACCTGATGTACTCCAGTCTTGCTGGACATGCCAGTCTATAATTTTGTAGGCTATTGAGTTTATGGCAAGAGTAACATCAATGTCACTTGCCCACATAGTACTGCTAAAAGTTGGCTGGGGATTTGGTTTTTTTTTTTTTTTTTATGTGAACCCCAAACACGAGAGGTATTAGAACCTACAGTACTTAGTACCGTGCTTGGGTTTGAGGTTAAGAAGACGAAAGAAGATATTTGTTGACATTGGAATAGAACTTCTGTAGATTGTAATTTTCAGGAAATACTTATGAAGGAAGGTTGTTCCAGAAAATGGCAGTTGAATGAATAAATGAGGAAGATGAAAAGTTTGTCCTGTGGGTTTGAAGTTGGACAGTAAATGGATGTTGGCTAGTGGCGGCACGTGTTCGGACTGTTTTGAAAGAGAGAGCAGGAATTATAGAAGCCAATTCAGAAGAACAGTGCCCATGGAAGTATCTGTAGAAGAGGCATGCAGCAGAAACAGTGCGTCTATGAGACAGAGAGTGGAGAGACTATGTTAGAGATGAATCATTAATTAACCTAACTGCCCTCTTCTGAATGGAATCAAGAAGCCTGAGAAAGGTTTTGGGGACACCACCCCAGATGTGGGAACAATATTCCATTACGGGGCGGATTTGCGATTTATACAGAGTGAGCAGCTGTTTGGAAGAAAAGTAATGCCGAGAGCGAAAGAGAAAACCAAGTATTTTAGATGCAGAGGAAGCAATATTTGTAATGTGCTTGTACCAAGAGAGATTAGAAGTCAGGGTAATCCCCAAAAGAGATATATCATTTTGCCTAGAAATCGGAGTGTCACTAAAGATAAGCATAGGAGCAGAAGAATCCTTTTTGCGAGATATAAGACAAGACTGAGTTTTAGAAGGGTTGAAATCAACTAAGTTGTCTTTGCCCCACTGGAGAATTCCCTGAAGATCGGCATTTAAGGAATTGGTAGCAGATTTTCGAGACGTTGAAGCTGATTGAGCAGGACAAGGTTTCTCAAAATGGAAAGTTGAATGCAATGTGCTATCATCGGCAAAACTATGGATAGGATTTCCAGTCAATGGAAGAAGGTCATTAATATACAAGAAGAAAAGAGTGGGGGAAAGAACTGAACTTTGGGGGACACTGGCATTAGTGGAGAAGTTAGAAGACAGAGGGACATCTACCATCACCCTCAGTGAGCGATCAGAGAGAAAACTGGATAACCAATTACTAAAAACAGTTGGCAAACCATAAGATGGAAGCTTTTTTAGAAGACCTATATGCCAAACACGATCAAAAGCCTTTGAGATGTCAAGAGCAACTACTTGTGTTTCACCGAACCTTTCCATTGAATTAGTCCATAAATGGGTAACATAAGCCAGAATATCTCCAGTGGATCGACACTGACGGAATCCATACTGGTGATTGTTGATCAGACGGAAGGTTTCTAGATTAAGAGTTGGCAGATAATTGATTTCTCCATTACTTTAGAAAGAGTAGAAGTCATTGCAATGGGACGATAATTGAATGGTAGGGATTTGTCACCCTTTTTAGGAACTTGCTGGATATGAGCAAATTTCCAAGCAGAAGGAAAAACATCTTTGGAATAAGAAAGTGAAAAAAGGCGGCAAAGAATAGGAGTAAGTTCAGGAGCACAGGTTTTGAGAACAAGTGGAGAAATACCATCAGGACCTGGAGCTTTCTTAGCATCAAGATTCATCAAAATCCTTCTGACATCCTTTTGACAGAAGACCACAGGAGGCATTGAATGGAGCGTGTTGGGAATGGTGGGAGGTGTTTTACCAAGATCATTAATACATGAGCTGGAAGAAAAATGGGATGCTAGCAGGTCAGCTTTATCCTTGGCTGAAGTGGCAACAGAACCATCTGGTTTGTACAGAGGTGGGAGCAAAGATGGGCAAAAGTTGCGGCCAATAGCTTTGGCAAGAGACCAGAATGCTCGGCTACAGCAAGTTTTCTACTCTTAGCCTGTTCAAACTCTAGTTTGGACTGATTAATAACTGCTTTACAACTGTTGAGAGCTTTGGTGTAGGCAGAAAATGAAACTGAAGAATTAGAAACAAGCCAATTACAATATGCAACATTCTTCTTTTGGACAGCCTTAGCACATTTATTGGAAAACCAAGGTTTAGATAAAGGACGAGATTTTAAAGTGTAGTGTGGGATAAGGGATCCCATTCCTGCAAGAATAATTTCACTGACATGATCTGAGCAAACATTGACATCAGAAGTTTTGAAACAGTAATCCGACCAAGGAAAAGAAGAAAAGAAGTATCGCAGGTCATCCCATTTTGCATTCTTGTAATGCCAAACAACACGTGGTTGGGAATAGCCATGAGATAAAGTTTCCATTGGAGAAGAGACGATCACCAAGTTGTGATCTGAAGTGCCCAAAGCACCTCTCACTTCGACCGTGTACTTAGAAGGGTTGTTTGTTAGAAAAAGATCAAGCGTATTGGCTGTATGATTAGGATTGTCTGGTATTCTTGTAGGTAAATGAACAATCTGTGCTAGGTCATTAGTAATTGCAAAAGCCTCAGCATCTCGACCTGCTGGGTCGGTGTGACTAGAAAACGGAAGCCAGCTGGAGTTGTGAACGTTAAAATCACCAAGGAAAATTACCTCACTGTTAGGAAAGTTGGACTGGAGAAAGTCAAGTTGCAAAGAGAGGAAGTCATAGAGCTCCAAGTGATTAGTGGAGATGTGTGAACGGTAGAGACAACAGATGAATTTGACACAATGAGGTAGAGAGATTTTAAGCCAGAGAAGATCAAAGAGAGGAGATTCCAAATTGCCAAGTCTCTGACAGGGAATATCAGAACGGACATATGCACAAGTACCACCTTTGAGGCGAAAGGAATCGTACAGCGAATAATTTGGGCATCTGAGATGAGCAGTAGATGAATCAACCGATAACTGAGATTCTGTCAGAAAAAGTACATGGGGTTTGGCAGACTGCAAGTGGAAATGGACATCGTTGAGATTAGAATTGAGACCATGTATATTTGTGAAATGAATTAGGAAGTGCTTGGGAGGTTTAGATCTTTTCGCATATAAGCTTGCTCTATTAGTTTGACAATTCATGGTATGTTCAAAAGTAAGAAAAAGTAGGTGGGACATGCTGTTTGAAGTAATGAAATTTTTGGATATGGCATACATGTGGTAAGAATATACCCAGATCCTTGACATAACGTGGCCTTGACAATGCTCCCCGCATACACACTACTCGGACTCCCTCCAGTCACTATTTGGCAGAGTAGAGGTAGCAAGATTATACACTAGCTGATCCGGAAGCTTCCTAGAGAGTTACCAATAGGTTCAGTCTGGTGTACTAACTAGCGGCCGGCATGCGAACACCGTTTTAGAGCTGTACCCTTGAAATGTAAGGAATATTGGATCTTGTCACGACGTTCATCATAACCTCAAAAGTCATCAGTCATACTGCATGATGGAAGAGATAGGGAAGGGTTGACTGGAACTTAGCTCTAGAGACTAAACATGGGTTCCAGCAATTCAAGCCTGCAATAAGCAAAGTGGTGGTATTTCACCGGTTGATGAGAGTCATCTACCACCTAGACCAGGTTGATTTAGTACTTAAAATGGTGAGGTATCTATATAATCTGAAAGTATCTGACCATCTTGAGTGTCTGCTTTGTCTTCAGCATAACTATACCATAAAGCAGTTTCCAAAATGGTGTTCCGCAGAACCCCGAGGTTCTGTGAGGTAAAATGTGAGGTTCTGCGAAAAAATAAAAAAATTAAAAAAAATTTTACACATCAAAAGTTAAAAATATTATAGGTACGTTTATATCTGGTGGACGAGACAATATTTGAGTCAGTTCGCTTTTACTGCACAGCTTATGTACCAACCTGCCTTTGTAATTGTAACCCAGAACCTGCATATTACATTGACTGTATACTAATACCTCACTTACCTACCTAAATACTAGGAAACGATGGCCGAACAGCCGTGATTGGTTATGCTCCATGTTTGGGTCCGTATTTCGCATGATGGTATGTTTTTGTCTATATTTTTTTAATACTAATAATAATAAACAAAGAATTTAAGTGTTTGGCCTTGAACCAAGAAAAATTTTCGCATGTGCCGCAATACCCTTTTTTTTTATGTTGTACACTAAAAATATTTAAGGGGTTTTGTTAGGTTGTACAAAATATAAAACGGTTCCTTGACTAAATTTAATTTGGAAATGCTGCCATAAAGCATTGGAGTATCACATTTGGCCCACTTAACATAGAAGGTTTGACTATTGATATTCATGCTCGAGTACCTGATAAACTAAATGAGTATTCAGCATCTACATTCACACCTGAGGAGTTATTCAATTAGGGGAATGCCAGACAATCATCAAACTCTAACAGGGAGCAAAGTGATTTTGTAATAACTTAGAGCGAAGTGGAGGAGAAATTGTTGAAGTTAAACATAAGGAAGGCACCAGGGGTGGATGGGATCTATCCATTTATATTAAAGGACACAGCAAAGGAAGTAAGCAAACCCATAATTATGAAATCCATATTATCCATAATTATGAAAGCTTCCTTGTACTCAGGGGAAATCCCCATGGACTGGAGATGTGCAAATGTGTCCCAAATTCGCAAAAGGCGACACGAGTAATTACACATACCTGTTAGTCTAACTTCAGTTCCTGGGAAAATAATGGTGTCACTGGTTTATTATTATTATTATTAGCCATATGGTGCAAGGAAGCCTGAAGCTTATGCTGCACCAGCCAAAAAAAAAATTTCTGAACTACCCTGAGAGGGGGAGAGAGATAAAAGGAATCACAAGGAAGAGAAGAATGGTAATATCCAGCTCAGGACCCTGGGTGTGCCAAGCCCATTCTCACCAGATGTGAGCCCCTGAGGTTGTTTAGGAAGCGATGCAGCATCATCTAGACAAGACTGCAGTAATAGTTCAGACAAAGCATGGGTTTGTTAAGGAGAAGTCTTGTGTGTGGCAAATTTGTTTGGATACTATGATGTGGTCACAAAGGAATTGGATGCAAGGAATAATTTTGACATCATATACTTGGATTTTAGGAAAGCTTTTGATTCTGCAGCACATGGAAGACCACTGTGTAAATTTCAGCAGTATGGCATTAAGGGCAAGTTGTTATAATGGATAAAAGGATTGGAGAAGACAGAGAGTGGTTATCAATGGACACTGCACAGTGGAGTCTTCAGGGGTTCAGTGTTGGGCCTATTGTTGTTTTCAATATTTATTAGTGATATTGATGAAGGTGTATCAGGCTTAATGTGTAAGTTTTCAGATGATACGAAGGTTGGCAGGGTTGTTAATGACAGTAATGAAAGTACACTACTGCAACAGGATCTGGAAAAGTTGAGAAAATGGGCTGAGAGGTGGCAACTGAAGTTTAACATTGACTAATGTAAAGTACTGTAAATGGGTAGCAGTAACCCCCAGAGTAACGTATCAACTGGGTGCTACTCCACTCAGGGTAGTGGAGAATGAAAAGGACCTGGGGATAATTGTGAGTCAGATATGAAGTTTTCTGAGCAGTGCAAAAAGGCTGCAAGAGATCTTGTGTCTTTTCAATGACATACAGAAATTTCGCTAGCAGTGATAAGGAGGTAATTGTCCCCTTGTAGAAGGCAATGGTCAGGCCACACCTTGAGTACTGTATACAGGTCTGGAGGCCTCATTTTAGGAAAGATGTAGAGCTGATGGAATGAGTACAGAGAAGGGCAATGAGATTGGTGAGGGAAACAAAGAGTTGGTGTTACCAAGAAAGGCTTAAATTTTGCAAATTGCAGCTTCTGGAGAATAGGCACCTGCGAAGTGATCTAATTGAGGTGTATAAGGCCTTGAATGGATTGAGCAAGCTCAGTGCTAATGGGATTCGTCCTCTTGCTCAGATTACTCACCTGAGGATGTGCAGAAATTTGCCTTTAGCCTGCAAGTGGTTGATAGTTGAAACTAACTTCTATCTGTTGTAGTGGAGGTCAGCAACTTAAATAAGTTCAAGGCAGAACTAGACAAACATTAGGAGTGAATGGATGGGTGAAATGAGAATGTTTTTTTTTTTTTGGCTGATGCTATTTGAGCTTGCTTTCTTGTATCATATAGTAGTAGTGGCATGTGATGCAAGAAAGCAAGTGTATGAGCTTATGCAGCATTAGCCAAAAAAAAAAAAAAAAAAAAAATCACACCTTCCCTCCAAATGCCTGTTCAGTTCCTCCTTAAGTTTATTCAACCTATCAACTTCAACAACGACAGATGGAAGTTTGTTCCAGCAATTAACCACCCGCTGGCTAAAGGCAAATTTCCGCACATCTATTCTACATCTGTCTTTTCTTAATTTGAATTTATGCCCCCTTAGGATTGTAATCTGAACAAGTGGAAGGATCCCATCAGAATTCAGCGTGCTCAACCCATTTAAGGCCTTATACACCTCAGTCAGGTGGCTAGTCTTCAGCTGCTGCAATTTGCAGAACTTAAGCCTCTCTTTGTAAGAGGATCCCTTCATTCCCCTCACCAGTCTTTTTGCCCTTCTCTGTACACATTCAAGTAAATCTACACCCTTCCTAAAATGAGGCCTCCAGACCTTTACGCAGTACTCAAGGCGTGGCCTGACCATTGCCTTATACAGAGGGTCAATCACCTCCTTTTCGCTGCTAGCAAAATTCCTATATATCATTGACAAAACCCCATGACCTGCCCTGGCAGCCTGTCTGCATTGCTCAGAAAACTTCATATCTGACTGCACAATTACTCCCAGGTCTTTTTCATTATCTACCACCTTAAGTGTAGTACCACACAGTTGGTACATTTCTCTGGAGTTACTTCTACCCATATGCAGTACTTTGCATTTGTCAAGGTTAAACTTCAGTTGCCACTTCTTAGCCCATCTGCCCTAAGAAGACAAGACTTTCCCTTAACAAACCTGTGTCTGAATTATTGCTGCAGTCTTGTCTAGATGATTCTGCAATGCATCTTTAACCAGTGACTCCATAATTTTACCCGGAACAGAAGTTAAACTAACTGGTCTGTAATTACTCGTGTGACCCTTCGATCTCCCTTTGTGAATTGGGGATATGTTTGCACATCTCCAGTCCATGGGGACCTCCCCTGAGTCTAATGATGCTCTCATAATTATGGCTAAGGGTTTGCTTAGTTGCTTTGCCATCCTCTTTAATATAACTGGATAGATCCCATCCACCCCAGGTGCTTTTCTTATGTTTAACTTCAACAATTTCTCCTCCACTTGGTTCTCAGTTATTACAAAATCATTAAATATCCTGCTACAATTTGATAACCTTCTGCCATTTTCAAACCTTAATAATTCCTCATGTGCGAATGTAGATGCAAAATACTCATTCAGTTTGTTTGCTATCTGAGCAGGATCATCGACAGTCGAACCATCGATGTCAAGTGGACCAATCAGATTCATCCCTTTCCTTATAGAGTTTAAATAAGTAAACAAATTTTTGCTGTTTTTCTTAGCATCTTTTGCCAAGGATTTCTCGTAATCTGCCTTCGCCTGCCTAACTGGCCTAGGCCTAATGACTCGAATGAGTACAATGAACAATTGTACAGAGAAATAGTGGGCTAGTAAATCGGAATGTCTTATAATGGGGAATTTTAACTTCCCAGATATTGACTGGAACTTGTGGGTTGGTGACTCACACACTAGTCAGACTTTTGTGGATTTATTGGATGATTGTTTTCTGCAGCAGCATATTCGAGAGGTAACCAGAGAAAGTAATACTCTTGATCTTGTTATCAGCATTGATCATTCGTGTATTAAGAATTTGCAGATAAAGGAACCGCTAGGTGGCATTGATCACAGTGTACTAATGTGGGATTTACTTAAAGGTTTAATTACCATCAGGGGTAAAGGAAATGTTTTTGCTTCCGTAAAGGTGAGTACAGTGGTCTCCGACAGTTTTTAAATTTTGTACAGTGGGATAGACTGACGATGTTACCAACAGTAAATTCTGAGTGGGAAGTATTCAAGGAATTAATCTTGGATGCTACTAAAAGTTTCATACCTATTAAAAAATATTATTCAAGGTTTAGGCCTAAATGGTTATCTAATGAACTAATGAAACTCGTAACAGAGAAGAAAAATGCATTGGATGCATATAAATTATCAAGCGACTCAGAAGCTTATGGCAGATATAAGCTAGTCTGTAATCAGGTCACAATGGAGGTTAGGCAGGAAGGCAGATTATGAGAAATCCTTGGCAAAAGATTCTAAGAAAAACAGCAAGTATTTCTTTACTTATATAAACTCTAAAAGGAAGTGGATGAATCTGATTGTTCCACTTGACATCGATGGATTGAATGTTGATGATCCTGCTCAGATAGCAAATAAACTGAATGAGTATTTTGCATTTACATTCCCACATGAGGAATTATTAAGGTTTGAAAATGCCAGATGGTTATCAAATTGTAGCAAGATACTTAATGATTTTGTAATAACTGAGAGCAAAGTGGAGGATAAATTGTTGAAGTTAAACTTAAAGGCACCTGGGTGGATTGGATCTATCCAGTTATATTAAAGGAGGCGGCAAAGCAACTATGCAAACCGTTAGCCATAATTATGAGAGCATCCTTGGGCTCAGGGAAGGTTCCGACGGACTGGAGAAGTGCAAATGTATCCCCAATTCACAAAGGGGGATCGAAGGGTGACACGAGTAATTACAGACCAGTTAGTTTAACTTCTGTTCCGGGTAAAATAATGGAGTCACTGGTTAAAGATGCATTGCAGGATCATCTAGACAAGACTGCAGCAATAATTCAGACAGCATGGGTGTGTTAAGGGAAAGTCTTGTCTGACAAATTTGATAGGATATTATGATGTGGTTACGAAGGAACTGGATGCAAAAAATAATTTTGATATCATATATTTGGATTTCAGAAAGCTTTTGACACTGTTGCGCATGGAAGTCTATCGTACAAATTGGAGCAGAATGGTATTAAGGGTAAGTTGCTACAATGGATAAAAGGATGGTTAAGTGGGAGAAGACAGAGGGTGGTAATCAATGGGTGCTGCTCTTTGTGGACTAATGTTATTAGTGGTGTCCCACAGGGTTCGGTGTTAGGTCCACTGTTGTTTTGTATATTTATAAATGATATTGATGAAGGTATATCAGGCTTAATGTCGAAGTTTGCAGATGATACAAAGGTTGGCAGGGTTGTTAATGACAGTAATGGCAGTGTGCTACTGCAACAGGATCTAGATAATTTGGGCAGATGGGCTAAGAAGTGGCAACTGAAGTTTAACCTTGACAAATGCAAAGTACTGCATTTGGGTAGAAGTAACCCCAGAGAAACGTACCACTTCCATGGCAGGTCATGGAGTTTTGTCAATGATATACAGTGAAACTTCACTTTAACGGACAGCCATGGGTAACGAAAATGTGTCCGTTAGAGAGAAGTGTCCGCTAACAAGAAGTCTGAGGGAGAAAAAAAAAAGAAAGAAAGAAAAATCGTTAAACGTTTAGTGCAAAATTAAATTAAAATATATACAGATTTTGAACAATATTTTTGTAAATAATATACAGTTACATACACAAGAGATAAAGAAAAATCATTAAACGTTTAATGTAAAATTAAATTATATACAGATTTTGCACAATATTTTTGTAAATAATATACATACAATTGTGCTATGCATATTATGACTTTATCTTATGAAAAATACATACAGTAATCACTTATTTTCTTCTGCACCTTCTTCCGGCTGATAATTTTGTTTTCAACATTTGTTTGGAGTGAAGAAACCATCTAAAGTCCTTCAGTAAGATACTTCAGCGGTGAAAAACATTTTTAAATGATTGATTTGTATGAGCGCTTCTTCTATTTTCATCGGTGGTTCGTCGTTAAATGTTCTCCGACATAATGACCTCCTTCCATTTCTTCATCCTCATGAGGAACTTCTTGAAAAATATCGATGATAATGTCGTTGATATCTATAGCGCCATCTTCTGTAGTGAGGTTCGAGTCTATATCTTTGTAGCTAGGGTCACTTGTAGCTGAAGTATCGTACATTATCAATAGATGAAGTTCTTGTTCTTCTTGGTGCTCCACATTGCTGTTCACAACTTCAATTTTTGCATTTGAGAAGCCAGACTTTGCAAGACAGTTTGTTTTCTAATTGCGTTTACTGAAGAGGAAATCCATTGAATCGCATCTAGGATGCTGATTTTCTTTGCAAGGTCACTCGCACACGTTACATCGTTCATGTTTACAATGAGATGTCTTAAAACACGTTTTCTGTAGCGAAGTTTAAAATTTTTTATTATCCCTTGATCCAAGGGCTGACACTCTGCAGGTGTGTTTGGTGGAAGAGAAACAATTTGAATGTTGGACAATTCAATGTGCGGGTGAGATGCAGCATTATCCATGAAAAGAATAATTTTTCTGTTTTGAGGAATCATGTTTTGGTTAAAGTGACTTATCCATTCGCTCATGATATCTCGTGTCATCCACGCTTTTTTATTAGACTTCCAATCAACATTCAAGATTCAACTTTATGCCCTTGAAAAAACAAGGATTTTGTGGTTTTCCTATAACAAGGAAAACCAGAAAACAAGAGGTTGTTCAAAGTCTCCCAGCATTTTTGTACACAATAGTATAGTCAAGCGTGCCTTAGAAATTTTTCCGCCCTGGCACTTTTCGTTTTTTAGACTCATTGTTTTTTCAGGAAGAACTTAGCCAGGTGGGAAGGAGCAGCAGTGTGTAGCACACGCTTCTTGATTAGACCGGGGTTCGAGCCCGTCACCACCAAATATGGAGGATGCGGAAAGCTTAAGGAATGACCACCGCATGTACTGGAGCAATATGGCCTTAGTTGCTAATGCTCCTAAAAACCAAACAACAACAACATCAGGAAGAACTTTAAAAAAAAAACCCTGTTTCGCCACAGTTGTAAATATCCTTAGCTTCAAAATCATGACATAAATCTTCCAATTTGACGGTGCACTCTGTTACAACCCCAGTATCAACAGATCCACCTTCACCACTTACGGTTTTCCAAGAAATTTTATGCCGAGTTTTGAACTTGTCTAGCCATCCCACAGAAGCTTTGAACTCATTTACTCCTAGATTTCGCAACCTCCAAAGCCTTTTCCCTAATAATAGGCCTATTAATGGGAAATTTTTTAGCACATTCGTGACAAAACCACTCATACGTAACATTGTCAATTTGAACTCCAACAGTTTTCGGGAATGATTTTTGAACCTGATCATTTTCGTGTTGCCAAAATTGTTTGAGCAGTTCATTTTTTTTTCTTTAGGATGTCGCTTACCTGCATCTTCCTGATTTTGAATTTTGCAGCGAGAGCGCGAACACTTTTTTTACCGATCATACGCATTAATGAGTTCGACTTTATCTTTTAAAGTTAAATGTTTACGAGAAGGCATTGTGCACTTCACACGACACCGAACAAAACTGAAAACTGAAACTGAAAAGACGAAAGGCCGACCATATCCCCCCTCCCCTGCACACACCGAATTCATCAGAAGTTTTACACGTGTCTTAAAATTCTTGAAAAAGGGTTTAGAACCGCGACGTAAACCTTGATAAAATTCAGAGAATCGGAAATAGAAAATAAACACACGATTGAGGCAATACGTGGAAGAAAAGTTCCTAGAAAAAGGGCCGTAAGCTCGCCCGCGGTCTGTTATGGGGAGATCAAATTAAGTGCTAATCTAAACGAAACAGTGCAGATTGCCTGTCCGCGTCCATTACAGAGAATGTCCGCTAGACAGAAGCTGCAAACATGTTAAAACCAATAGAGGTGAGTTGGGGAATTTGAAAATGCCCGTTGTAGAGAGAGAGAGATGTCTGTTAACGAGAGGTGTCCGTTAGGATAAGTTTCACTGTATAGGAATTTTGCTAGCAGGGGAAGGTGGTGATTGTCCCTCTGTATAAGGCAGTGGTCAGGCCACGCCTTGAGTACTGTGTACAGGTCTGGAGGCCTCATTTTAGGAAGGATGTAGATTTACTTGAGCGTGTACAGAGAAGGGCAACAAGATTGGTGAGGGGAATGAAGGGATCCTCTTACCAAGAGAGGCTTAAGTTCTGCAAATTGCAGTGGCTTGAGACTAGGCACCTGCGCGGTGATCTGATTGAGGTGTATAGGCCTTGAATGGGTTGAGCACGCTGAATTCCTATGGGATTCTTCCACTTGTTCAGATTACCAACCTAAGGGGTCATAAATTCAAATTAAGAAAAGACAGATGTAGAATAGATGTGCAGAAATTTGCCTTTAGCCAGCGGGTGGTTAATTGCTGGAACAAACTTCCATCTGTCGTTGTGGAAGTTAATAGTTTGAATAAATTTAAGGAGGAACTGGAGAGGCATTTTTTTTTTTTTTTGGCTGATGCTGCATAAGCTCATACACTTGGTTTCTTGCATCACATGCCACTACTTTGTACTACTACTATTAGTCAAACAATACAAACAACACAGCATTACATGTAAAAGCTACATAACACTCAACTCTCTCCACTCTGTCTCATAGATGTTCTGTTTCTACTTCATGCCTTTTCTATAGATACGACCATGGGCACTGTTCTTCTGAACTGGCTTCTATAATTCTCGCTCTCTTTCAAAGAAATCCAAACACGTGCTGTGTGGATTAACATAATTTTAGTGTCCAACTTTTAAACTCACAGAACCAACTTTTCTTCTTCCTCATTTATTCATTCAACTTCCGTTTTCTGGAGTAACCTTCCTTCATATGTATTTCCTAAAAATTACAATCTACAGAAGTTGAAGTCTAATGTCAACAAATATCTTCTTTCATTTTCTCAACCTCTAACCCATGCACAGTACTGAGTACTATAGGTTCTGAAAGCTCTTGTTTAGGATTTTCGTTAAAAAAAAACTGGCTTAGCACTTTTCATACTTCTTCACAGTGAAATTCAGCAATTTAAGAGAACCCTTGGTACTGCATAGACAAGTAAATATGCATCCCTATGCAGTTACCATATTTGCTTATCCATGCAATTTTCTGAAGGATTGTGAACACTAAATGAAATCCACACACCACTGAATAGTGTTAAAAGAGACAGGTGTATAAGGCCTTGAATGGGTTGAGCACGCTGAATTCTGATGGGATCCTTCCGCTTGTTCAGATTACGATCCTAAGGGGGCATAAATTCAAATTAAGAAAAGACAGATGTAGAATCGATGTGCGGAAATTTGCCTTTAGCCAGCGGGTGGTTAATTGCTGGAACAACCTTCCATCTGTCGTTGTGGAAGTTGATAGGTTGAATAAATTTAAGGAGGAACTGGACTGGCATTTGGAGGGAATGGTGTGTGTTTTGGTTTTTTTTTTTTTTTTTTTTTTGGCTGATGCTGCATAAGCTCATTCACTTGCTTTCTTGCATCACATGCCACTACTACTACCACCTCTTTTGTGACCTGATTACAGACTATCTTATATCTGCCATAGGCTCTTGAGTCGCTTGATAATTTATATGCAACCCATGCATTTTTCTTCTCTGTTACGAGTCTCATTAGTTCATTAGATAACCATTTAGGCTTAAACCTTGAACAATATTTCTTAATAGGTATGAAACTTCTAGTAGCTTCCACGATTAATTCCTTGGATGCTTCCCACTTAGAATTTACTGTTGGTAACATCGTCAGTTTATCCCACTGCACAGAATTTAAAAACTGTCAGAGAACACTGTACTCACCCTTACAGAAGCAAAAACCCTTTCCTTTACCCCTGATTGTAATTAAATCTTTAAGTAAATCCCACATCAGTACACTGTGATCACTGCCACCTAGTGGTTCCTTTATCTGCAAATTCTTAATACACGAATGAACACTGCTGATAACCAGATCAAGAGTATTACTTTCTCTGGTTACCTCTCGAACATGCTGCTGCAGAAAACAATCATCCAATAAATCCACAAAAGTCTATATGTCCTTGCTAATGCTAAAGCTGACCAGCAGTTGAAATCAGCACACACAATATGATATTTGCAGTAGGCAGCAAGTCTGTGACTGCTTGTAAATATTCTGTGGTAGGATTTATATCTTCACCAGTTCTGGAATATCATTTTCTTAATTGGAGCTTTATCTGATCTACAGCAGCTCTTGCTCTTTGAGAATTCAATGGGATGAGATGTAGAGCCCTAGTCACATTTATGTTTTCAATCTAGCTCATAACTAACTGGTTGTAGATTGTATAAATTCTTACCATTTTTGTATAGGGGAATTTGTAATCCCCTGTACGCATAGTCATTCAACCATGCTGCCTTACAGGTAGAACTCTTTGCTGCTGGGACTTATTTTTGCAGCTTTTGTAATCATGGCAGGTGACTGCACAGTGACCACAGGCAGGAGTTTTCTGACTGCAATCCTTGGCAGTGTAACCATATTTATCACTCCAACCAGCATAGATTCTCTGTTGTCCTTGTAATAATTGCCGAATCCTAGGTGAAATGTCTGCAATTATGTTTAGCTGTCCATTTCTGCAGTTCTTGGTTCCACTTCTTAGCTGAAACTCACTGGCGAACTCACCTATGGTCATAATAGGGCTAAAGTTTTTATAATAAAAGTTTGTCCTCAAATCTCTTTCTCAGGAGTTGATTCAGCTATGTCAAAAATAACATTTGGGTTTTTCCCTTTTGGTTTCTCTGATAACAAACCCAGTTTTGGTACTTCTGGATGGTTTTCAATCTTTTTTTAAGTCTTTTTTGTTTGTCACCTTTAGTAAAATCCCATTCTTTCCGATTTAGTTCAACTGTTGAATCTTATTTCCTTCAAATAAGTTTTAGTTTAGAGCCTCACTTGATTTCATTGTGGAATCATCCTTAGCTTTGAGAATTATAACATTTGACTCTTTATTTGTAGTTGGTTTACTTATTACTTGTTTTGATTTAATCAACTCATATTTTGCCACTGGCTTTTGCTACTTGAGCATAGTTCAGTGTGTTCATTACTCAGTAATTATTATCTTGTTCATTTATTGTTTCCGATTATGATTTTAGTACCTGGTTCTCAGTATTTAACTCTGTGAGTCTCTGCTCCAAAATCAGTGCAATTTACTATCTGGAACTTTATAGATGAGGTTATTATTATGTTAGTTTGTTTATGCATATATTCTTCTAAAAAGAGTATCACTTCTTTGGCTTGTTTCACTGGATCATCAATATTTGTTAAAAGTTCATACTTCTCCTTCACCAGTTTTTGGTTGTTCTAATTCAATCTGTTTTTGTTTTTCTTTTGATTATTCTCTCTCTTAGCTTTTTTGTGCTAAGGTGGTCTGGAGGATAATTATCGAAGTCTTTATTTTTTTCTTTGTTCATATTGGGCAAGTTGTTTTGCAGTGACCTCTCTTTAAATTGCTCTCACCTTCAAAGATTTTTGGAGATCAAAGTTAAACCTCCTGGACTGTGTAAGGCTAATCAAATGTTCTTGGAATGATGCTTCTACCATATGCTTAAATTCAGCCTGGAAAAACATCTGGCCTTTAATCATCCATAACCTTGCTAATTAGAAGATGATGGTGCTCTGACAAATGATATTTCCACTGTTGTTAAATCAATGGGTCTGGAGGTTGACGAAGAGGATGGGGAGACTTTATTGATGCTCATGGTGTGAGTTAACAGCAGAGGAGTTACAAGAGTTGAAGAAAATTATGAATAGTGACACTGGAGAGGAAGAGGCCAGCCAAAAAGTGTAAGCTGATGAGTTGCAGATTGTCATTTCTTGTTAGGAGCATTTAAGAGAACTAGTAAAAAAACACCCCAACAGTGAAAACACTGAACTTATGTGCAAAATGGAAGATGAAGTCATTTCTTACTTTGGGAAGCTGCAAAAAACAGTACACTACAGTTTCTCTGACAGTAGCAGAAAACGACAACAGATTGAAAAGACACCTGATGTCTGATCTAATCCCACTACCACTACGCCACTATTGATTTCATCAACCCCCGCACTTCATGTCTAAGGTAAATGCTAATTATTGTTTTTTTTTAAGATCTTTTATAACTATTTAATAAAATAAATAGTTATAAAACAAAATAGTTATATTCACATTTTTAATGTAAAAATTAATTATAACATGTAAGAAATACCTATTTTATGTAGTATTGGGGTCAGCTGCCAAGAGTTTAGAAAGAATTATAGGAAATCAATGTATTATTGGTTTCAACTGGTTTAATATTTTCAACATACAATGGGTTTTGTGCAACAAATTACCATCAGATGTTGGGCCCCACTGTATTCCGCTTTATCCATTGTGACACTTGACTTCATTCAGCACTACAAAGAAAAAATAAAATAAAATGAGTCGTCAGATTGAAAACAAAATTTGTGTACCTTATATAGTTGTTTCAAGGTCTCAAACAAAAAAAAAAATATATGTCTGTCACAACTGCTTCTGTGTAAATTCATTGTTTTCCTGAAATCCAAGAATATGATATCAAAATTATTTTCTGCATCCACTTCCTTTGTGACCACATCATAGTATTGAATCAAATTAGTCAGACAAGACTTCCTCTTAACATTCCCAGCTGTGTCTGACCTATTACTGCAGCCTTGTATAGATGATCCTGCAATTCTTCTTTAATCAGTGCTTCCATCAATTTCCCTGGAACAGAAGTTAAACTAACAGGTCTGTAATTACTCGTGTCACTCTTTGATCCCCCTTTGTGAATTGAAGACACATCTGCACACCTCCAGTCCATGGGAACCTCCCCTTAATCCAAGGAAGCTGTCATAATTATGGCTAAGGGTTTGCCTACTTCCTCTGTTTTGATAGTGCTGGTGAACTTTTGTGTGTATCTCTCTGTCTTGACATATAACACTTACATGCAGGATAAAAAGAATTCAGCTTGTTCCTAGTTCTTGTAACCCATTTTAATATGTCGGTAGCACATTTTAATAGATATCTGCCATGACAGTATAATGCTTTTTCGACCTGTTACTCATTTAAAGAGATCTGGATTTTAATTCTTTTGGAGTGTAGAGAAATTCTTGAAAGTCCGTTTTATTTGAAACTGTATCTCAGGTGAAGGGACAAAGTTTCACCCCAAGTTATTCCTGATTTTTCAGGCTACCCAGCCTGGAAATCAGTCCAAAAACATATGCTTCTATAGATATAATACATTGGCATGAGATGCTAATGCATTGCAAAAATCTTAGTTTTTGAAACAGATAAAAGAAAATTAAAAAAATGCAGTTGGCTACATTTTTATGTATTTCAGTTAGTATTTTGGAAACTTTTGCTAGAATTTAATTTATTGAAAAATTCAACAATGAAGATTCATGCATAATCCTGTACCAGATAAAAGGAGTGGCAAACCTCACGAAACATATCCGTAGTAATTAAATATATCTTTATGGACATGAAATGAAGACATGGTGTTGATGAAGATTTCACAATACTCCCTGGTATTATGCAATCTCACAACTAGAGGATAAAATGGTATTAACTATTATTTTAATAATTTTGATTTAAATATAGCTTTATAATGATAATTTGCTTTAATTTGATTATTATAATTAACAATATTTATTTGAAATGGTGATTTAATTTGTTTTTTGGTATTGTTAATTTTAGTCACGAGAATTGGAAATTCAAATTTACTGGAAGGACTGGAGATCCATGTGTGCTGTAAAATTCCTCCGCCTGGAAGAATTTATTGATGATATTCGGCATGGTATGGCTCTTCATCTCGAACCACGTGGCTTACTCTTTGCTGAGGTAATAACAAATTGGTTTAAATCAGTTTGTGTTTTGAACTTGGTTAAACTTAACTTTTTAAATCAGTTAACTTGTTAAGCCAATTTCTAAGTATTTGCTAATAAATTATTAAAATTTAGTGTTTTTTCTTAATTGTACACCAAATTATATATAATCTATTTTACTCTGTATTAAATTAATGTGCGCAGAAAGTAAAAGTGAAGTTTTATCACCTTTTGCAGGTTGTACAATTTTCTACAATTTTAACAGAGTTAAAATTATATAAAATTATGGCAATTGATGAGGCTTAAAGGAAGTATACAGATATAAATTGTAAATAAAATTTTTAACTTGTATGAACATTCATAAATGTTGCTGATCTAAGCAGCATTTATGAAGGTTGTGTGAGAAATATGCATTGGTTTTAGGAAGAGCTTCTCATTTTTTTCTCATTCATTAGACTTGGGAAAAAAGTATTTTTCTTGATCAGGTATGTGATTGAGATATCTATTATTTCCATGGTTTCAAAAGCCAGATATTTGCATATTTGTTCTCAAGCAATTTTAAATGAGCAGCAGCCTGGAAATTTAGATACAGAATATTTCCGAGACTGCTGCGAGTCATTGCAGTATAATTAAACACATGGGTTGTGTTAGTGTAGCTAAGAATAGGAACAGGTGCATGTATACTTGCATATACACCAGAGCTAGGAGTTTGGTAAATAAATTTGATGGATTTGAGGTATTGCTCAAAATATCAAAGGCAGATATTGTTGGGATATCAGAGATGTGGCGTCACACAGATATAAGGAATGCAGAACTGGAATTTGGGGAGTACAATGTGTACAGGCAGGAGGGGTTATACTATTACTTAAGAAACATAAAATCCAAGGAAGTGAAGCCAGTCAACATTGCTGGATAGTGCAGTATTGAGTCAATTTGGTTTGACATAAGCATTGGGAGATCAAAATTGAGAGTAGGAGTGTGTTATAGGCCTAATGACTCTGATGAGTATAATAAGAAACTGTACATGGAAATAGAGTGAGCCAGTAAATCAGAGAGTCTTATAATGGGGGATTTTAATTTCCTAGATTTGACTGGAATTTGTGGGCTGGTCACTCACACACTAGCAAGGCTTTTATGGATTTATTGGATGATTGTTTTCTACATCAGCATGTTTGGAAGGCAGCTAGAGGGAGTAATACTCTTGATCTGATTATCAGTAGTGATTCTTCATGCATTAAGAATCTGCAGATAAAAGAACCACTAGGTGGCAGCGATCACAGTGTGCTGAAGTGGGATTTACTCAAAGAGATAACTACCATCAGGGGTAAAGGGAAGGGTTTTTGCTTTCGTAAAGGCGACTACAGTGGTCTGAGACAGTATTTAAATTCTATGTGGTGGGACCAACTGATTATGTTACCAACAGCAAATTCAAAATGGGAAGTATTCAAGGAATTTATCTTGGAAGCTACTCGGCTTTTCATACGAACTAAGAAATATTGTTGAGGGTTTAGTTCTAAATGGATGTCAGATGAACTAATGAGACATATGGCAGAGAAGAAAAATGCATGGGATACATATAAATTAATGGATGACATCGAAAACCTATGATAGATATAAGCTGATCTGTAACCAAGTCACAAAGGAGATTAGGCAGGCAAAGGCAGATTATGAGAAATCTTTGACAAAGGATGGAAAGAAACAGCAAAGAATTCTTTACCTGTGTAAACTCTAGAAGGAAAGGGATGAATCAGATTGATCCACTGGATATTGATGTTCAACTGTTGATGATCCTGCTCAGATGGCTAACAAACTAAATGAATATTTTGCATCTACATTCACACATGAGGAGTTATTCAGAGAGGGGAATGCCAGAGGTGAATTAAACTCTGTAGTGAGCTAGATGATTTTGTAATAACAGAGAGGAAAGTGGAGGAAAAACTGTTGAAGATAAACATAAAAAAGACACCCAGTGTGGATGGGATCTATCCATTTATATTAAAGGAGGCAGCAAATGGAAGCAAGCAAACCCTTAGCCATAATTATGAGAGCTTCTTTGGACTCAGGGGAAGTACCCTGGACTGGAGATGTGCCAATGTGACCCCAATTCACAAAGGAGGATCAAAGGACGACACAAGTAATTATAGACCTGTTAGTTTAACTTCTATAATAATTAATGATAAACACCAGCCAAGAAATTGAACTGAAAATTTACTATAAAATAAAATAATATACAGTGAAATGTGATGAAAATAAAAACACTGATTAAATCATAGTTACAATATAGTTTAAAATATAGTTAAAAGCAATAAAATTATCTAAAATAAACTGGGTTAAAAGCGATAAAACAATGAAACCTGGAGCTTTTGGAGAACTGCCGTCTCCTTATTCAACAACATACTACTAGTGCTAAGACACATCCTTAAGTAGCAGGTCCATGGCACTTATGCACGTGATCATCAGACACATGATCTACATTCTCCATGCCCGTATCAGAAACGGAAGTGGCTTGGGAGCGTGTCAAACAGAAACGGTCATCCCTTCTGAGGACAACTGCCTCAAACAGGGGGTGTAAACGGATCCCCCTGTCCCTATTAATAGTATTGTGACTGGATGAACCGATACGCAAGCTCTCGAGCCACTTGTGTTCCCAGAATCCATGGGCGCGGTTGGTAATGACCGTGTCTTCAGGGGAGATCCCCTTTTTATTTTCATCACATTTCACTGTATATTATTTTATTTTGTAGTAAATTTTCAGTTCAATTTCTTGGCTGGTGTTTATCATTAAATATTATAGTATGGAAATTCCCAGCCCCATAGGCCTGTTCGAAGATATAGTTTAACTTCTGTTCCAGGAAAAATAATGGAGTCAGTGGTTAAAGAAGTGATGCAGGATCACCTAGAGAAGATTTCAGTTATAGCTCAGACATAGCATGGTTTTGTTAAGGGAAAGTCTTGCCTGACCAAGTTGATTGGATACTATAATGTGGTCACAAAGGAACTGGATCCAGGAAATAACTTTGATATCATATATTTGTATATTAAAAAGGCTTGTGATACTTTTGCACGTGGCAGACTGCTGCAGAAATTGGAGCAGTGTGGCATTGGAGGCAAATTGCTGTGATGGATAAAGGGATGATTGAGTGGGAGAAGACAGAGTGGTAATCAATGGACACTGCTCATCGTGGACTAATATTATTAGTGGAGTCCCTGAGGGTTCAGTGTTGGGGCCATTGTTGATTTCTGTATTTATAAATGATATTGATGATGGTATATGAGGCTTAATGTCCAAGCTTGCAGATAATATGAAGGTTAGCAGGGTTGTTATGGAAACTAATGACAGTTATTAATGACACTAATGCTGCAACAGGATCTAGAAAAGATGAGCAGATGGGCTGAGAGATGGCAAATGAAGTTTAACATTGACAAATGTAAAGTACTACATATGGGAAACAGTAACCCCCAGAGTAACGTATCAACTCTGTGGTACTACACTGGCAGTGGTAGAGAATGAAAAGGACCTGGGGGTAATTGTGCAGGCAGATATGAAGTTGTCTGAGCAGCGCAGACGGTCTGAAAGAATAGCTCATAGTGTCTTGTCAATCAATGATATACAGGAATTTTTCTAGCAGGGATAAGGTGGTGATTATCCCCTTGTATAAGGCAATGGTCAGGCCACAGCTTGAGTACTATATGCATGTCTCGAGGCCTCATTTTAAGAAGGATGTAGAGCTGTTCAAACGAGTACAGAGAAGGGAAACAAGATTGGTGAATGGAACAAATGATGAAAAATCATTTGTTCCATTACGATGAAAAATCTTAAGTTTTGCAAATTAGTTTCTGGAGACTAGGCATCTGCGAGGTGATCCGATTGAGGTGTATAAAGTCCTGAATGGTTTGAGCATGCTCAGTGCTGATGGGATTCTTCCTCTTGCTCAGAATAATCACCTGAGAGGGCATAAATTCAAATTGAAGGACAGATGTAGGATGTATGTGTGAAGTTTGTCTTTAGCCAGTGGGTGGTTGGTTGGTGGAACAGACTTCCATCCTTTGTTGTGGAAGTTGATAGCCTAAATAAATTTAAGGCTTGAGCTGGACAGGTATTTGGAACGAATGGAGGGGTGGAATCGGAGTGTTTTTTTTTTTTTTTTTTTTTTTTTTGCTAATGCTGCATAAGCTTGCTTTCTTGCATCACATGCCTCTACTAATGCTAATGTTGAAATATAGACTAACATATTAGAAATATCATTTGCCAACAAGGAAGCACCAGATAATTAGGTCTCATTAGAATACAGAAGTTTATGAGCTTATATTCTTTATTTCATCTCTTTAAAGTTCATTATTACCTATCACACTGTTCCCTACATTTCTGGAAGTCATTCTGTAAGGCATTGTAGGGAAGAGAAAAAAAGTATCACATGGCTAGATCTGGTGACTAGGGTTATGTTCACACAGAGGAATTTGTTTTTTGCCCAGAAACTTGTTAATAGAGAGCATGTTGTATTCCGGAACATTGTGTGATTGAGTATCCAACCAATCCTTCCACAATTCAGGTCTCTTCCTTTTAATTTTTTCCTGCACCCTTGTCAGAACTTCTGTGTATTATGTTTGGTTAACCATCTGAATTGGTGGGACATATTCAGCCATAAAATTTATTTAATATTGAAGAAATAAAGATGCATGGTTTGCATTTTTGATCTTACATTTTTTTTTGGCTGGGGATTGTTTTGTCTTTCATTGCATCGACCCTCTTTTAGTTTCTGGGTCATACTGGAACAGCCTACCTTCATCACAAGTAATTACTACTCAGAAAGTCTGGATCTTCAATTTTTTTAAAAACATCTCAGACTTGAAGCCTTCTCGTTCTTTGAATCTTCATTCAAAACTTTTGGCATCATCTTGGCACATACTTTTCTCGTGTCCAGAATTTTAAGTTAAACTGTTTCTTTGTCCATATCGAGTTCTGATGTAACCATTCTAATCCTTAAACAAAGATCACTTCTAATCGATGCCCACAATTTGATCATACTATAATAATTAATGATAAACACCAGCCAGGAATTAAACTAAAAATTTACTATACAATGAAATAATATACAATGAAATGTGATGCAAATAAAATAAAAACACTGATTAAATTATAGTTAAAATATAGTTAAAAACAATAAAATTAATTAAAATAAACTAGGTTAAAAGCGATAAAACAATGAAACCTGGAGCTTTCGGAGAACTGCCGTCTCCTTCTTCAACAGCATACTACTAGTGCTAAGACACATCCTTAAGTAGCCGGTCCATGGCACTCATGCACGTGATCATCAGACACATGATATACATTCTCCAAGCGCGTATCGGAAATGGAAGTGGCTCGGGAGCGTGTCAAACAGAAACGGTCATCCCTTCTGAGGACAACTGCCTCAAACAGGGGGTGTAAACGGATCCCCCTGTCCCTATTAATAGTATTGTGACTGGATGAACTGATTCGCAAGCTCTCGAGCCACTTGCGTTCCCAAAATCCATGGGCGCGGTCGGTAATGACCGCGTCTTCAGGGGAGATCCGATGCTGCTTTTCCCAGAAATGCTTTGCCACAGCAGAAGTGACCTGTGAAAATGGCTAACCAGATTTGTTGAATATTATTTTCCCATTACAAAACCATGCTGTGTATCCTACAGAATTCCATTTCCATCTAAATGATCCTGAATTCCACCCTTGATCATTGCCTCCATGATTTTCCCTACTACTGAAGTTAGACTGGCCAGTCTATAATTTCCCTTTACATTCCTAGAACTGCCTTTATGTTCCAATTTACACTAATCCAAAGAAATCTCTCCTGAGTCCAGTGATGCTCTCATAAAAATTATATTATATACTGTTATATTATATACTATTACATTAAATTATATACTGTATATATATATATATATACACACACACACACACACACACACACACACACACACACACACACACACACACACACACACACAAAGGGTACTAGGAAAGTTTTGCAATATGACGCAACAATGAATCACAGGAAGCTGCTTGTTGCTGCATGTTGAGACATGTTCATACGTGCATAGTAGCCGCCGCGCCAAGTCGATGGGCTCAGTTATTCATTAGTAGTGAGAGTGTAAAGTGCTTGCGATGGCATCGTGGTCACAAAATGAGATAAGGACAGTTTTGCGGTATAATTTCGTGCGTGGTTTAACCATAGACCAGTGCTTAGAAGAAATGACTCTTGCACTAGATGATGATTGTCCACATCGTACAACGATATTCAGGTGGTATAGAGAATTCCAAAGGGGAATTTCACTCTGGAGGATTCTGAGAGGCCGGGAAGGCCACGAACGTCAGTTACGGAGGAAAACGTTACTGCTGTGAGGAAAATGCTTGACGAAAACAGGCGAGTGACCTACCAACAGATAGAGGATACTTTGGGCCTAAATGCACCAGCAATTCGTTCGATTCTGCAAGATCATTTGCACGTGAAGAAACTTTGTTCTCTCTGGGTGCCGCATCAACTGACTGAAGAGCAGATGACACGACGTGTGACTTGGTGCCGGGAGATGTTAAAAAAGTTTGATAAGGGACAATCTCGGTATGTGAACAACATCGTGACAGGTGACGAGACTTGGCTGTACTATTACGATCTGCCGACCAAGGCTCAAAACAAAGTTTGGGTCTTTGATGATGACGACACACCCGTAATTGTCAGAAAATCCTGATCTGTAAAGAAGAAAATGATAGCTGTATTTTTCAAATCGAGTGGAATTGTGGAACGTGCCATTTTGGACACGCAGAAGACAGTCACAGCTAAGTGGGATACTGAACAATGCCTGCCTAAAGTCATTGGATCTATGAAGAACCTGCGGCCAAAGTCAAGAATGGACACCTGGTACCTCCATCACGATAATGCTCCAGCTCACCGCGCCAAAGCCTGCACCGAATATTTGACCACGACAGGACTGAAACTTCTCGAGCACCCTCCCTACAGTTCAGACCTTGCTCCCTGCGACTTTGCACTGTTCCCGCATGTGAAAATGAAGCTAAAAGGGAGGCGGTTTTCCAGTGATGAGGACCTTCTACGGGCTTGGGACAACGAGTGTGCTTTACTCCCTAGTGAAACTTGGCAGAACTGGTTTAAAGATTGGTTTCGGAGGATGGAGAGGTGTATTGAATGTAGAGGAAATTACTTTGAAAAAATTAAATAAACAAAGCTGTATTGCAAAACTTTCCTAGTACCCTTTGTATATATGACCTGAACTATGAAAAGTGCTTAATGTGTCAAGATATCGATTTTGAGGTGTTAGGTGATTTTTGTTGAAAAAAGTACGCTCCTTACAATGAAACCAATTCCGGGTCTCTTGCTCAAAAAGAGTTTAAAATTTTTCAAAAAAAAAACTGAAACTCGTTTCAAATTCTGTTCATCTTCAAAGGATAACTCAACTTCTACTATCAAAGTACTTGGTTCAGGATCTTCTCTTTCTTCCTGTTCACTACATGAACCTATCATGACATGAATGGCTGCCGGAATTATGTTCATTATCAGAAGAAATTTTGTCTGTGGAATCACCTCCACCAAAGTATAGTTCATCCACACTCTTCAGTTCTTCCTCCAAAGAAATTTTTCGATAAGAATCAAAAAATTAGTTATTCAACAAACTGCAGTAAATAACATAAATAGTCACTTTACATCTGTCAATTCTCAAAAATGCAGAATCAATGATAACTGATAAAATGAAAATAACAAAATTTGCAGCTTCTCACAGAAAACAAAAACTTATCAATTCTCTCGATTTGGCTACGGAAATATTCACTGTACTGGCAGCAGTGCACAAAAATGCATCTTTGTGCAGCGACTCCTAACCCACCTCAACTCACTGTCGCCCTTCATAAAATTCACGATTGAGCTGGAGTCGAACAACTCTATACCATACCTAGATACACTTGTCCGGTGCGAAGACACATGCTTGAAGACGACAGTTTATCGTAAGCCTATGTGTGCTGGTCAATTTACCAACTTCCAGTCAGCACACGCACGGGGCCACCTCCTCTCAACTGCCCGAACCTTGCTAACTCGCGCCTGGACACACTCCAGCTCTGCAGATGAAAGGTGCAAAGAGATCACCAGAGTCAAAGTAGACCTTACGAGGTGTGGCTACCCCATCGACGTCCTTAACAGGTGTGATCTACAAGCACGCGACAACGTGACGACCAACAGCAACGCCAACAGTGACGAGTCATCCACGAGGGCATTCATCCCATACTACCCCAACCTGTCACAGCAGATCGGTAGAATCCTAAGATCGCATGGGATAAAGTGCATCCAACTCCCAGGCAAGAAACTGCGTTCTCTCCTTTCCAACATAAAAACACCTGTTCCCACCCTTCTACAGAGTGGTTTGGTCTATCGCATCTCTTGCCGTGAGTGCACGAGCTGCTACTTTGGAGAGACTGGACGTCGACTCGAGAAACGCCTCTCAGAACATGAAAGGGCGATCCGTTTGGCGGATGTAGAACACTCAGCTATTGCCGAGCATGTCTGGACAACCCACCACGACATCGACCGACACCGCGATGTCGTGGTTGTGGACAAGTCCCACCATTACCTAAGGCGCACCTGGTTGGAATCGTTAAGTATAAAATGCTCGGATACCTCGTTGAACAGGAACAGTGGTTGTCAACTTAACCCCATCACAGAAGCAGTAATTCTGTCCATAGACAAACGCTGGCCACGTCACCACCATACGTCACAGCCACAAACATCAACAAATAATTAACCACGTACCTCACGCACCATCCTGGCAGTGCATCTCTATTCCAACTGCCATTCAAAGTATTTTAATCTGATGAAGGCTGCCACCCAGCCGAAAGCTAATTCATTTATCGTAGTTTTTAATGCTCTGTGTAACAAAATAAAAATAAATTTTCGCATCTTTGTCTTATACTCTTTGCAAACATTGACCACTGGCCTTAAAACACCTGCTGCCTTCGCAATTGAGAAAGAATGGTGAGAAAATGGCTGCTTGCCTGGCGACTGCACCTGCAGAAGGTGTGGGAACAAGAGACCGATGCGAATGTCATAAAATAAAGCAGATATTGCTGGGGTTTCTGTAAGTTGTTGCCCACTGTGAGAGACAACTACCTCGCATGGTAGACCGGGGTTCGATCTCCTGACCACCAAATACAGTGGATGTGGAAAGGTCAAGGAAAGACCACTGCATATCCCCGGAGCAATATGGCCTTAGTTGCTAATGCGCCTAAAAACCAAATAACAAACAAAGAAACCTTGCACGGAATCGTGTTTACTTTAACGGCTGTTTACTCGAAAGCTTCTTTTTGCACACCTTTTCGTAGTCCAGGTCACTATAATAATAACAAATGAAACTATTATACCACTTAAAATTATTAACAAAATAGGTTTTATTAAACTTATATTGAATACAAGCTAAATTTCTATACTAAGTCGTTAGTAGGTGACATTTCGGGATTCTTACCAAACATCATCAGATCATAAATGCTGCAGCTCTATGGAAACAGTCTTAATAATAAGGATAGGTACAAGTATACTTGCATGTATACCAATGCTAGAAGTATAGTAAATAAATTTGATGAATTTGAAGTGTTGGTCACGACAAAAAATGCGGATATTGTTGGGATAGCAGAGACGTGGTGTCGCACAGATGTAAGGAATGCAGAACTGGAATTTGGGGAGTACAATGTATGCAGAAAGGATAGACAGGATAGGAAGGGAGGAGGTGTTATGCTGTTAATTAAGAAAAACAAAAAATCAAAAGAAGTGCATCCAGTTGATATAGATGAACAGTGCACTGTTGAGTCAGTTTGGTGTGACATAAGCCCTGCGAAAGCAAAAATAAGAGTAGGAGTGTGTTATAGGCCTAATGACTCGAATGAGTACAAAGAACAATTGTACAGGGAAATAGAGTGGGCTAGTAAATGAGAATGTCTTATAATGGGGGATTTTAACTTCCCAGATATTGACTGGAACTTGTGGGTTGGTCACTCACACACCAGTCAGACTTTTGTGGATTTATTGGATGATTGTTTTCTGCAGCAGCATGTTCGATAGGCAACTAGAAAGGGTAATACCCTTGATCTGGTTATCAGCAATGATCATTCGTGCATTAAGAATTTACAGATAAAGGAACCACTAGGTGGCAGTGATCACAGTGTACTGATGTGGGATTTAATTAAAGATATAATTACCATCAGGGGTAAAGGAGAGGATTTTTGCTTCCGTAAAGGTGAGTACAGTGGGATCAACTGACGATGTTACCAACAGCAAATTCTAAGTGGGAAACATTCAGGGAATTAATCGTGGATGTTACTAAAAGTTTCATACCTATTACGAAATATTGTTCAAGGTTTAGGCCTAAATGGTTATCAAATGAACTAATGAGAATCGTGACAGAGAAGAAAAATGCATGGGATGCATATAAATTATCAAGCGATTCAGAAGCCTATGGCAGATATAAGCTAGTCTGTAATCGGGTAACCAAGGAGGTTAGGCAGGTGAAGGCAGATTACGAGAAATCTTTGGCAAAAGATGCTAAGAAAAACAGCATGATTTTTCTTTACTTATATAAACTCTAAAAGGAAGTGGATGAATCTGATTGGTCCACTTGATATCGATGGTTCGACTGTTGATGATGATCCTGCTCAGATAGCAAACAAACTAAATGAGTATTTTGCATCTACATTCACACATGAGGAGTTATTAAGGTTTGAAAATGGCAGAAGATTATCAAATTGTAGCAGGATGCTTAATGATTTTGTAATAACTGAGAGCAAAGTGGAGGAGAAATTGTTGAAGTTAAACCTAAAGGCACCTGGGTGGATTGGATCTATCCAGTTATTAAAGGAGGCGGCAAAGCAATTAAGCAAACCCTTAGCCATAATTATGAGAGCATCCTTGGACTCAGGGGAATTCCCCACAGACTGGAGATGGGGAAATGTATCCCCAATTTACAAAGGGGGATTGAAGGGTGACACGAGTAATTACAGACCAGTTAGTTTAACTTCTGTTCCGGGTAAAATAATGGAGTCACTGGTTAAAGATGCATTGCAGGATAATCTGGACAAGAGTGCAGCAATAATTCAGATACAGCATGGGTTTGTTAAGGGAAAGTCTTGTGTGATAAATTTGATAGGATATTATGATGTGGTTACAAAGGAACTGGATGCAAAAAATAATTTTGATATCATATATTTGGATTTCAAGAAAGCTTTTGACACTGTTGTGCATGGAAGCCTATTGTACAAATTGGAGCAGAATGGTATTAGGGGTAAGTTGCTACAATGGATAAAAGGATGGTTGAGTGGGAGAAGACAGAGGGTGGTAATTAATGGGTGCTGCTCTTCATGGACTAATGTTATTAGTGGAGTCCGACAGGGTTCGGTGTTGTCCTCTGTTGTTTTGTATATTTATCAATGATATTGATGAAGGTATATCAGGCTTAACGTCAAAGTTTGCAGATGATACAAAGGTTGGCAGGGTTGTTAATGACAGTAATGGCAGTGTGCTACTGCAACAGGATCTATATAATTTGGGCAGATGGGCTAAGAAATGGCAACTGAAGTTTAACCTTGACAAATGCAAAGTAGTGCATATGGGTAGAAATAACCCCAGAGAAACGTACCAACTGTGTGGTACTACACTTAAGGTGGTAGAAAATGAAAAAGACCTGGGAGTAATTGTGCAGTCAGATATGAAGTTCTCTGAGGAATGCAGACAGGCTGTCATGGGGTTTTGTCAGTGATATATAGGAATTTTGCTAGCAGGAAAAGGGAGGTGATTATCCCTCTGTATAAGGCAATGGTCAGGCCACGCCTTGAGTACTGCGTACAGGTCTTGAGACCTCATTTTAGAAAGGATGTAGATTTACTTGACTGGGTACAGAGAATTGCAACAAGATTGGTGAGGGGAATGAAGGGATCCTCTTACCAAGAGAGGCTTAAGTTCTGCAAATTGCAGTGGCTGGAGACTAGGCACCTGCGCGGTGATCTGATTGAGGTATATAAGGCCTTGAATGGATTGAGCACGCTGAATTCTGATGGGATCCTTCCACTTGTTCAGATTACGAACCTAAGGGGGCATAAATTCAAATTAAGAAAAGACAGATGTAGAATAGATGTGCGGAAATTTGCCTTTAGCCAGCGGGTGGTTAATTGCTGGAACAAACTTCCATCTGTCGTTGTGGAAGTTGATAGGTTGAATAAATTTAAGGAGGAACTGGACAGGCATTTGGAGGGAATGGTGTGATTTTTTTTTTTTGGCTGATGCTGCATAAGTTCATACATTTGCTTTCTTGCATCACATGCCACTACTACTACTACTTGATATTGATGGGTCAACTGTTGATGACCCTGCTCAGGTAGCTAACAAACTAAATGAATATTTTGCATCGACATTCACACATGAGGAGTTATTCAGCGAAGGGAATGCCAAAGGTGTATTCAACTCTAGCAGTAAGCTACAGAATCTTGAAATAACTGGGAGTAAAGTGGAGGAGAAACTGTTGAAGATAAACACAAGAAAGGCACCCGGGGTGGATGGGATCTATCCAGTTATATTAAAGGAGGCAGCAAAGGAAGTAAGCAAACCCTTAGCCATAATTATGAGAGCTTCCTTGGACTCAGGGGAGGTACCCATAGACTGGAAATGTGCAAATGTGACCCCAATTCACAAAGGAGGAGGATCAAAGGCTGACACAAGTAATTATAGACCTGTGAGCTTAACTTCTGTTCCAGGAAAATTAATGGAGGCACTGGTTTAAGAAGCAGTGCAGGATCATCTAGACAAGAATTCAGTTATAGCTCAGACGCAGCATGGTTTTGTTAAGGGCAGGTCATGCCTGACCAATTTGATTGGATATTATGATGCAGTCACAAAAGAACTGGATGCAGGGAATAGCTTTGATATTATATACTTGGATCTTAGAAAGGCTTTTGATACTGTTGCATATGGAAGACTGCTACACAGATTGGAGCAGTGGACATTGGAGGCAAATTGCTGCTATGGATAAAGGGGTGGTTGAGGGGGAGAAGACAGAGAGTGGTAATCAATGGACACTGCTCATCGTGGACTAATGTTATTAGTGGAGTCCCTCAGGGCTCAGTGTTGGGTCCACTATTGTTTTCTGTATTTATAAATGATATTGATGATGGTATATCAAGCTTAATGTCCAAGTTTGCAGACGATACAAAGGTTGGCAGGGTTGTCAAGGACACTACTGACACTATGCTGCTGCAACAGGATCTGGAAAGGTTGAGCAGATGGGCTGAGAGGTTGCAAATGAAGTTTAACATTGACAAATGTAAAGTACTACACATGGGAAACAGCAACCCCAGAGCAAAGTATCAACTCTGTGGTACTACACTGACAGTGGTAGAGAATGAAAGGGACTTGGGGGTGGTTGTGCAGGCAGATATGAAGTTCTCTGAGCAGTGCAGATGGGCTGCAAGAGTAGCTCATGGAGTATTGTCAGTGATATACAGGAATTTTTCCAGCAGGGATAAGGAGGTGATTATTCCCTTGTATAAGGCAATGGTCAGGCCACACCTAGAGTACTGTATACAGGCCTGGAGGCCTCATTTCAAGAAGGATGTAGAGCTGCTGGAACGAGTACAGAGAAGGGCAACAAGATTAGTGAATGGAACAAAGGGGTGCTCTTATGAAGAAAGGCTTAAGTTTTGCAAATTACAGTGTCTGGAGACTAGGCACCAGCGAGGTGATCTGATAGAGGTGTGTAAACCCTTGAATGGTTTGAGCATGCTCAATTCCGATGGGATTCTTCCTCTAGCTCAGGATAATCACCTGAGAGGGCATAAATTGAAATTGAGGAAAGACAGATGTAGCATAGACGTGCGGAAATTTGCCTTTAGCCGGCGGGTGGTTGGTTGGTGGAACAGACTTCCATCCCTTGTAGTGGAGGTTGATAGCCTAAATAAGTTTAAGGCTCAGCTGGACAGGTATTTTGAACAAACAGAGGGGTGAAGTGGAAGTGGTTTTTTTTTTTTTTTTTTTTTTGGCTGATGCTGCATAAGCTTGCTTTCTTGCATCAAATGCCTCTACTAATGCTAATGCTAATACCATCAGAGTCAGAAGGAATCATGGATCTCTTTTATGTCATCTATTACCCAGTAAATAAATAAATAAATTTTCTGTTTATACTCCGGGATGACCAAATGATCAGAGGAGTTCACAAGATAGACAGAATATAAGAAAAAGCACCGCATTCAGCTGTCACGGGTTTGAACCCCGGTCACTCAAGCACGTGTACTTATGCACCTGCGCGCCTTACCACTAGGCTACGGCTAGTCCTTAATTTCAATACGTTTTCCATATGATGAAAACATATTTTCAATATGTTTTCATCATATTGTTTTGATGAAAACATTTCATATTGTTTTGATAAAAATAGTTTTTCAACAAAACAATATGAAAATTGGTTTGATGACACTTCAGAATTGTTTTCCTGTTCTGCCTATGCAGTTTGCTCGTCAATTTCAAGGAGAGTTGCATCATCTAAGTCACATACATTGGCAGCGTCCAAAGTTTCAAATCCAAGTCTTTTTCGACCTTCACAATGTCTTCGTAAATTATCTGAACTTGCGATTGCGATTCAAAACTAGTGAAATCATTTACCAAATGGGGCAAAACATGCTACCAAACAGAATGCATGTTGTTGGCAGTGATTTCTAGCCAAGATGGAGATATATTTTTGATCGTATTTAAAGGGGTTAAAAAATAAATTTTTAAATGAAAAGTTTGAAAACTATTATGGTGGCTCGTCAGGTTGGAATTAAGAATACTGAACACTGTTGCACGTTGCAGCTGACTGCCTGATGGGAGCTATTGTCACATGTGCATCGTAGACAATAGAGTTCGCACCACAGCATATGTGTATAGTACCTGGCTACGACAACGCAGCATATATGTATAGTACTTGTCTAGGCTATTGAATGAGTTAATATGCTCAGTAAATTTTGGACTTAAACTTAATTGAAAACCGTGTTATAGTGAAATCCATGCTGTTTGAAGACATGCTAAGTGAGGTATAGCTGTATATATATGTCCAGCATTGCTACATTGTTAATTAAGTTGCTTTGGTTCTTACCCAAAACAAGTCATTCTTCAGTATGATTAAATATTTTAAGAAGTTCGCATATCAAAAGTAATTTAACTTCGTAATGTTGACATGAAATTTAACGAGTATTGGAATAGGAATAAAAATGAAGTCTTAATATTCTAAATAAAACATTACTGCTATTCATAATTGCAGTAGTTTTCCCCCACCAGCCCATCTACTCCCTCAACTACCCACCCATAATTTAAGTAGTGAAATGGTTGATTTTCACATAAATACCCTTCAGCAGCTTTCAATGTTCTAGTGCTAGGGGAATATTTCCTGTTTGTTGTTTATACTCTGGCACGACCACCAGATCAATGGAGTTTACAATAAATCAATCACTACAAATGTTAATTGTATTTAGCAGTCACAGGCATGAATCCTGGTCCACTCAAAGAGCATGTGCTATTTCTCTTTAATATTATGACTACTTTAAAAAATTAATTGGTCTTTTCATAGTTTGAATAGAAATTTAAAAAAAAAGAAGGGAAAAAAAAAAAAAACCACTTATGAACTGGACCTTTCATCTTCTCACATTCCAATTCCTCTCCTAATAAAAATAAAAAGGAAACATAAACATTGTATGGTACAGTTGTGTTTCTTTGTCATAAGAAATTAGAAAAACTGATGATTTTGTTTTCTTCACATGCAAGTGGTTTACATCACTACAGTGACGAAAACTTCTGGGGGTTTAAAACCACCCAGAGAGCATTTCTAATATAACTGTTTTTAGAGTGGCTGAATTTAAATAGACGTCACCACCGCTTATTCATCCTTTAGTACTTCCTTGAAAGGTACTGGCAGTATGGTATCCAGTTTCTTATATATAATTTTTTTAGACCAAGATATAATTTCCACCTCCATGTCAACAGTTGTTGGTTTAAAGCAATTCATTTATTTCAATATGTTTTAAAAATTTTATTGTCATGTTGATGAAGTGCATATTTAATTCAAAAGTAGTTTTATTTGTTGCATTATTTTATGTTAGGTGAAGTTTCTGAATCCCATGATATCACGAAAGCCAAAATTGCAGAGGCAGAGGAAGTTATTTAAACATAAAGGTAAAAATCTTACTTTATATGTTAGGAAATAATTCACACACGCACGCACACACACACCAGAATAGGCTGATCATTTATTTCAAGAGTCTGAGTCAATTTGTTAATTCCATTGTGTATGCTAATGGACAAAAGTTATGGTATTATCAAATTTTCCTTCTTAAACTTTGTAAGTTGAACTGAAATAGTGTACTTAGATCAAGTAACCGATGCAAGTGAAAACTCTGGAAATTAGGCACCTGCAAGGAGACCTGATTTGAAGTGTGTAAGGCTGTAAAAGCCAAGCATGGTACTAAGTACTATAGGTTCTAATACCTCTCGTGTTTGGGATTCACATAAAAAAAAAAAAAAAAAAGGATTGAGTAAACTAAATGCTGATGGCATTTTTATTCCTTTGCAGATGATACACATAAGAGAAATGAAAAAGGACTGCAGGATATATGTGCAAAAATTTGCTTTCAGCCAGAGTTTGATTGTTTAAACAAATTTCCATCAGATATTGTAGAAGTGGGTAGTTTGAACAAATTGAAGGAAGGATTAAGCAAATTATTATAGGGAATGGACAGATTACATGGACTTTTTTTGGCTGATGCGCCATAAATTTGCTCCTTGCATCATATGCCATTACTAATATCCTTATCATGCAAAACATTTCAGAAGTATTGTGTAGTGCTGTACTAAGAGACAAATAATCAATGTCTGGCCCTACTTGCCAGAAAGGATAGAAATGCTCCTCTGAGGTTGCAGCTGATTCAGAATAGAATAACCCCTTTAAGCTGTGCAAAAGGTTTGTATGCAATACAATCCATGATTTTGATTCTCTGATTTTATTTCAGAGAAGAACTCTTTTCAACTGATGTGAGTGTATCAATGGATCTGAATGTTACCAATCCAACATAATATTAATTGTCATTGGTTTTTAGATATCTCTTTATCTGGAGAAGGGCAAGGGGAGATCTAAAATCAACCCATTAGCACCAGCAAAAGAGGATGCTTTGGTGGTGGTGGTGGTGTCATTGCTGGTCTGAACAGGCATTACTGCCCTTTATGAAAAGAGGCCTGGGTTCAAGTGCCATCTCAACTGAACAAACTTTTGTTTTTTGCATGCTGGCCAAGTTGGTCAGTCTCAGGAGAGGGTTGTATGGTTTTTTTTCTATAAACTCAGGTTTTCTTCTCTTAAAAGAAATATGTGTATAAATAAAAGTTAATAGCATGATAAAAGGCATGCTGTTCCAGAATTATTTAAATATTATTTAAATATTATTCAAATATTAGAAACTACAGCCTCCTTTGCATAATACAAATTAGTATGCATAAATTCATTTGTTATTCCCTGCAACATGTTGTTGTAACTTAATCCATTTCTGTGCCAAATTTAATTGACCTGTATCAGTTACTTTTTTAATTTATATCTTAACTTTTGTCCACTAGTGTATATTATAAAACTTATAATAGGGGTTTAGGATTGACAGCCTCTTTTGAGAGCATGAATGTTATTTCTATATTTTGTGTACATCAACTTATTCATTGTTTAGATGGTAAAATTTATGCCTAATAAGCTGATGATAGGAAGATTGTATTAGTATTAAGCATCATTAATAATAGTTGCTTTATTGAGGAATTTCATATGTATATGTTCAAAGCTCCATTCATTAAAGGGAATTCATTTGTACAAAGCACAAAAACATAACATTGAAATCTGCATTTCTGTTATGGTCATTGTGGTCCAAAAGGAGTTTTAATAATTAAGAAAGTAACCATTTACACCGATGAGCCAAAACATTATGACCACATACCTAATATGATATTGGTCCTCCATGTGCAGCCAAAACAGCTTGTACCCGGCAAGGCATTGACACTACAAGGTTTCTAAATGTGTCTTGTGGTACCTGGTACCAATACATAACCAGTAGATTTTTAAACTCCTGTAAGGTTCATGGTTGAGATGCCGCAGATCAGAGTTGTTGTTCCAACATAACCCACAGATGCTCAATGGGATTGATATCAGGGGAATTTGGAGGCCAGGGCAATACTTGGAAGTCTTCCTCATGTTCCGCAAACCAGTCTCGAACAATCCAAGTGGTGTGGCATGGTGCATTATCCTGCTGTAAGATAGCACCGCCAGAGGGGAAGACCGTTGCCACGAACGGTTGTACCTGGTCAGCAATGATGTTTAGGTAGATGGTAGATGTCAGAGTGCCTGGCACATGGATGGCTGGACTCAGGGTATCCCAGCAGAAACATCAACCAAAGCATGACACTGCCGCCACCGGCTTGTTTTCATCCTATGGTACATCCAAGTGCCATCACTTCCCAGGATAAATGACGCACACCCAGCCATCCACATGGCGCAACAGGAAATGTAATTCATCGGATCACTCAAGGTCCAGTTTCGATGCTCATGTGCCCATTGTAGGCGCTGTCACCAGTCAACTGTGGTTAGCATGGGCACTTGGAGCGGCCTGCGGCCATACAGCCCCATTCCAGTTACCAGCGAGTTACACCACAGTCACCTTTCTGTGTTGCCATGTGCCATCCGGGAGAGCCTTCACTCACCTCGAGCATCAATGAGTTGTGGTCGTCCAACACCTCGCCGGCAGTTCGTGGATTTCCCTCCTCGGACCAGTTTCGGTAGGTACTAACTATGGCTGACTGTGAGCTCCCACCAGCCGTGTAGTTTTGAATATGCTCTGACCCAATCGTCTGGCCATTACAATTTGACCGTTGTCAAACTTGCTTAAGTGTGCTGCGTTTCCCATCTGGAGAACAAGAGTAACACTGATTAATGGAGCTCGGTATCAGGTGTTTTTTATACAGTTTCCTGATCCTTGCACGTGCTGTAGTTCACCTGCATTTGCTTTGATTTGCATAACGACTCGCTGGTTATAATGTTTTGGCTCATTGGTGTGTATAATTATAATATGCTGTTTAAGTAATGAAATATATAATGCAAGTCCTTGATAATATCTACAAGATGTCTTGTGAGAGTAAGGTATGCAAACATTAAATTTTTCCTTATTGCTCGTTGGGTGGTCCTGACAATGAATAAATCCCTAAATTTTTTGAGATACAGTTAGAGTTATTTTCTTTCCCTGTAATTTTATATAAATGATTAAAAAGCAAAACAATAGAAATTTACGCAAATAAGAAAGCATTTATTTCATACTCATGAAGTGAATGTTTTTCTTATTTGACATGTCTGCTATTTTCTGTTTTTCTAAATAGGCATTTCTGCTAAATTTCAAAATCTCTTGAGTCCACTTAACTTGGAATAATATATACAACCTTATGTTCTTAGATTACTCCAACCTTGTGTATCAAAGATTTCACAATCACGGTTGCATAAATTTTTGTCATTAAATCTCAGCTTAAGGAGGTTATCATTAAAAGGATCATAACCTGTAATAATGAATAGCGACTCAACATAATGGTTTTGAGAGTAGGCTACAAAAGTGTGTGTGCGTTTGGCAGGAAATGGATCTGCACAATAAAAATTGTCATTGCCTTGCATTTTGAGGCATTAACAGCATATGTAATAACTACTAACAGATATGTATAGTATCCTGGTCGCTGTTTTTTTTATGCATATGATATCCCTATATCTATATTTACTCAACATTATTGTAGATAGGACAATAATGTAAGAGGTGCACAAACGGAGGGACAAAGTCTGAAGGCCCTCTGCTAACAAAGGAACTGGATGCAAAAAATAAATTTTGACATTGTATACTTAGATTTCAGCAAAGCTTTTGATCCTATTCCACATGAGAGAGACTGTGTATACAGATTGGGGCCATGTGGCATTAAGGCCCCTTAGGTGTTCAAGTGCCATAAAAAATTAAAAATACTCACTCATTCACTGCAGCATTAAGGGCAAGTTACTGCTGTGGATGAAGGGATGTTAATGGCAGAAAGCAGTTATTAATTGGCACTGCTCTTCTTTGACTAATGTTGTTAGTGGAGTTTCTCAGGGTTCATAGCAGGGTTCTTTTGTTTTCAATATTTATTAATGGTATTCAGGAAGGCATCATGTTTAATGTCAAAGTTTGCAGATGATCAGGGTATGATGCTACAACAAGATTTTGCCAACAAGGACACACTTGATTATCCTGTTGTATAAGGCAATGGTTAGGCACATCTCAAATACCACATACAGGTTTGGAAGGCTCATTTCAACAAGGATGTAGATCTGTTAGAATGGGTACACAGAAGAGCAGTGAGATTAGTATTAGCAGTGGCAAATGATGCAAGAAGGCAAAAGTTTAGTATTAGCATTAGTAGAGGCATAGGATGCAAAAAAGCCAGCTTATGTAGTATCAACAAAAAAAAAAAAAAAAAAAAAAAAAACGCTTCCCACTTAATCAATCCATTCACTCCAAAAGTTTGTCCAGTTCTTCCTTGAATTTATTTAAGCTATAAACTTGCACAGCAATGGATGGAAGTTTGTTCCAGCAATTAAGTACCCACTTGCTGAAGGCAAATTTCTGCACATCTGTTCTTTCACTGTTTTTCCTTGATTTCAGTTTATGTCCCTCAGGTTCGTAATCTGAGCAAGAGGAAGAATCCCATCAGCATTGAGCCTGCTCAAACCATTCAAAGCCTCAATCAAATCATCTTGCAGGTGCCTAGTCTCCAGACACTGCAATTTGCAGAACTTAAACCTTTCTTGCTAAGGACACCCCTTTGTTCTCCCTCACCAATCTTGTTGCCCTCCTCTGTACTTGTTCCAACAACTCTACATCCTTCCTATAATGAGTCCTCCAGATGTGAATGCAGTACTCAAGGTGTGGTCTTACCATTGCCTTATACAGGGTGTCTCATAATCAATTGCACTTTTGAAAAAATCATAATGAAAAAAATATGCATTTTAAAAAACAATTTATTTTTGTAAGATATTCTACACTTAATGGAAAATTAATTTCTAAAAATCAGATCATCAAGATTACTTCCCTCACAACTATGACACTCTTCAAACCTAACCCTCAAATTTTCGAAGACAGGCCGACACATTGCTGGTGGAATGCTTATGATTTCATTGTGGATATTTTCTTTTAATTGCTCCCTTGTTGTTGGATTATTGGAGTAAACACGGCTCTTGAGGTATCCCCACAAACAAAACAAAATCAAGTCGTGATAAATAAGAACTTCTTGGAGACCAGTTAATGTCACCTCTATGTGAAATTAGTTTTTGTGGAAACAGTTTGCGAACCACTGGTAATGTTGCATTCGATGTGTGACAAGTCACCCCATCTTGCTGGAACCATGTCCTGGTATTGTATCCTGGAAATTGCTGCAATTGTGGGTCAGAAAATCTCTCAGCATTCGAACACAGCGTCCAGACTTAACTGTTACAGCATGCCCACGTGAATCCTCAAATAAGTATGTGCTGATTATTCTAGAAGCTGATATTGTAGCCCAAACAGCAACTTTAGGACAATCCAGTGCTCTCTGGTGTTTCAGTCTTGCATTATTCTCACTCCACTAATGACAGTTTTGTTTCTTATGAGTCCATTCAAATGAAAATGAGCCCCTTCAGAGAATGAAAGTTGCCAAATTCGGTAAATCATTCGAACATTTCATTGGCTTAAGTTTCTCTTGCAGTGAAGTCAGACTCTTTTAAACCTTGAACCAGTTGGATTTTGTAAGGGTGCAGAGTCAAAACTTTTGTAAGGGTGCAGCGTCAAAGCATCAGTATTCGGTGTTCAGATGTTCGTAGCAAGTTTAATTCTGCAGCACTCTTCCGAACTGATTGATGTGAATTCTTGCGTATTGAAATGTCACATGATCCACATTCTCATCACTTCTTGAAGTTCTTGAATGGCCTGGCGGTCATTGATTTATTGTTGAACCGGTTTTTTCAAATCTCTTCACTCATGATTTGATCAGATTTACACTTGTACTTTCACTAATATCATGTAAATTTTAGTGATCACGAAATCTTCGTCTAACAGAAATGATTGAATTATTATTTTGGTAAAACATACGTACACAAAACGCACTCTGGTCCCGTGAAGCGATCCATTGCTTAAAAATTTCCGAAAACTGGTCTAACAGTTGGGACTTGGCATGTACCCTCACCACTCGTTTTAAGTTATGAAGAAAACAAAAGTGCAATTCGTTATGGGACAAAATTTCTGTACATCATTGAAAAGACCCTGTGAGCTGCTCCGGCAGCCTGTCTGCACTATTCAGAAAACTTCATGACTGCACAATCACCCCAAGTCTTTTTCTTCCCCTCCCCCTCTCCATGTGTAGTACCACATAGTTGGTACATTTCTCTGGGGTTACTGCTACTCATATGCAGTTCTTTGCATTTGTCAATGTTAAACTTCAATTGGTCTGTTGGCTCTGCATAACTTTTATGGATCCTGTTACAGTTGCTACTGTAACAGGATCATTACTGTCATTAACAAAGCTGCCAACCTTCGTATTGTCTGCAAACTTCGTTAACATTAAGCCTGATATACCTTCATCAATATCATTGATAAATATACAAAACAATAATAGCCTCAACACCAAACCCTGTGGGACTCCACCATTGGTCCACAAAGAGCAGTGTCCATTAGTTACCACTCTCTGTCGTCTCCCACTCAACCACCCTTTCATCCATTGTAGCAACTTGCCCTTAATGCCATGCTTCCCCAATTTGTACAGCAGTCTTCCATGTACAATGGTATCAAAAGCTTTCCTGAACTCCAAATATATGATATCAAAATTATTTTTTGCCTCCAGTTCCTTTGTGACCACATCATAGTATCCAATCAAATTGGTCAGACAGGACTTACCCTTAACAAACCCATACTGTTCCTTAATTATCTTTAACCAGTGGCTCTTTTATTTTTCCCAGAACAGAAGTTAAACTAGCTGGTCTGTAATTACTTGTGTCACCCTTTATAATATCCCCATTTTGAATTGGGGATACATTTGCAGATCTCTAGTCGATGAGGACCTCCCCTTAGTCCAAGGCTGCTCTCATAATTATGGCTAAAGGTTGCTTACTTCCTATTTCGCGCCTCTGTAGCCAGGTGGGAAGGAGCAGCAGCACCGGTCTAAATCAGTTCTTGATTTAGACCAGTTCGAGCCCGTCACCACCAAATACGGAGGATGCGGAAAGGTCAGGGAATGACCACCGCATATCCCGGAGCAATATGGCCTTAGTTGCTAATGCTCGTAAATAACAAACAACAACAACAACTTCCTATTTTGCCTCCTTTAATAAAATCAGATAGAGCCCATCCATCCCAGGTGCCTTTCTTTTGTTTAACTTCAACAATTTCTCCTTCACTTCGCTCTTAGTTATTACAAAAAATTTTATCTCCCTGTTAGAGTTTAATAAGCTTCTCTCTTCCACTTCTGTACAGAATTCCTCATGTGTGAATGTAGATGCAAAATACTCATTCGGTTTGTCAGCTATCTGAGCTGGATCATCAACAGTGAAACCATTGATATCAAATGGACCAATCTGATTTATCCCTTTCCTTCTAGACTTGTTATAAGTAAAGAAGTCTTTGCTGTTTTTTTTTTTTCCATCCCTTGCCAAGGTTTCTCATAATCTGTCTTCGCTTGCCTAGCCACCTTTGTGACTTGATTACAGACTGGCTTATATCTACCATAGGCTTCTGTGGTATTCCAAGTGTGGTTTAACAATAGCCTTATATAATGGGATTACGATGTCCTATGTCTTTATCTCTACTAGCAAATGTTCCCTAAATTGTTGATAGGACACCATGGTCCTTCATTGCAACCTGTCTACAATGCCCAGAGTACTTCATGTGTGACCGTATCATAACACCCAAGTCCCTTTCCTCCACTACTGGTTTAGTTCAACTTCGACTAGAATAAGTTATTTTGGGGTCACTGTACCTCAGGTGTATTACCTTACACTTTGCTGGATTAGTTAAGACTATCTAGGTCACTCTGAAGATGCTCTGCTTGGTGGTGATCCTTAACTACTTTACCAATATTTACATCAACTGCAAATTTAGTCATTACTCCCGCTATCCCTTCATCGATGTCATTTATGAAAATCAAAAACAATAGTGCTCTGATACTGTTCCTTCGGGAACCCCACTTCTTACCTTAACTCAATAACCATTTATCACACTCTGCCTCCTGCCTTGAAGCCATCCTGCTATCCACTAAATATTTTTCCCTGTGATTCGAACCTGTTCCAACTTATAAAGTAACTACTCATGTGGGACTGAGTCAAATGCTTTGCTGAAGTCCAAATAAACAATTTTGAAATTATTTCCTAAATAGAGTTCAAGAGTGACCCTGTGAAAATAGCCAACCAGATTTGTTAAACATGGTTTTCCCTTTACAAAACCATGCTGAGTATTCTTCAGAATTCTATATCTATCTAAATGTATCTCAATTCCACTCTTGATCCTTGTCTCTATGATTTTCCCTTCTACTGAAGTTAGACTGACTGGTCAGTAATTTTCCACTTCACTCTTAGAACCTTATGTACAAAGGGTACTAGGAAAGTTTTGCAATACAGCTTTGTTTATTTAATTTTTTCAAAGTAATTTCCTCTACATTCAATACACCTCTCCATCCTCCGAAACCAATCTTTAAACCAGTTCTGCCAAGTTTCACTAGGGAGTAAAGCACACTCGTTGTCCCAAGCCCGTAGAAGGTCTTCATCACTGGAAAACCGCCTCCCTTTTAGCTTCATTTTCACATGCGGGAACAGTGCAAAGTCGCAGGGAGCAAGGTCTGGACTGTAGGGAGGGTGCTCGAGAAGTTTCAGTCCTGTCGTGGTCAAATATTCGGTGCAGGCTTTGGCGCGGTGAGCTTTAGCATTATCGTGATGGAGGTACCAGGTGTCCATTCTTGACTTTGGCCGCAGGTTCTTCATAGATCCAATGACTTTAGGCAGGCATTGTTCAGTATACCACTTAGCTGTGACTGTCTTCTGCGTTTCCAAAACGACACGTTCCACAATTCCACTCAATTTGAAAAATACAGCTATCATTTTCTTCTTTACAGATCGGGATTTTCTGACAATTACGGGTGTGTCGTCATCATCAAAGACCCAAACTTTGTTTTGAGCCTTGGTCGGCAGATCGTAATAGTACAGCCAAGTCTCGTCACCTGTCACGATGTTGTTCACATACCGAGATTGTCCCTTATCAAACTTTTTTAACATCTCCCGGCACCAAGTCACACGTCGTGTCATCTGCTCTTCAGTCAGTTGATGCGGCACCCAGAGAGAACAAAGTTTCTTCACGTGCAAATGATCTTGCAGAATCGAACGAATTGCTGGTGCATTTAGGCCCAAAGTATCCTCTATCTGTTGGTAGGTCACTCGCCTGTTTTCGTCAAGCATTTTCCTCACAGCAGTAACGTTTTCCTCCGTAACTGACGTTCGTGGCCTTCCCGGCCTCTCAGAATCCTCCAGAGTGAAATTTCCCCTTTGGAATTCTCTATACCACCTGAATATAGTTGTACGATGTGGACAATCATCATCTAGTGCAAGAGTCATTTCTTCTAAGCACTGGTCTATGGTTAAACCACGCACGAAATTATACCGCAAAACTGTCCTTATCTCATTTCGTGACCACGATGCCATCGCAAGCACTTTACACTCTCACTACTAATGAATAACTGAGCCCATCGACTTGGCGCGGCGGCTACTATGCACGTATGAACATGTCTCAACATGCAGCAACAAGCAGCTTCCTGTGATTCATTGTTACGTCATATTGCAAAACTTTCCTAGTACCCTTTGTATTGGAGATACATTGGCACTTTTCTAATCCAATGGAATCAGTCCCGAGTCCAATGATTCTCTCATAATTAGCCTCAATGGTTTAATGTGGTCACTTGCCACCTCTCTTATGATTATAGGGTATATGCCATCAACTCCAGGAGCCTTACTGGCCTGTAGGCTCAAAAGTGTTTTAATTAAATAATCATGTGAAATTTCAGTATCATTAATTACATATTTTTCCACTTCATTCCCATAATTTCTCTTTGACATAAAGGGGTTTTCTTATCTAAATATCAGTGCAAAGTAACTGTTCAATTCATCTGCAACTACAGCTGGGGTATCTAATACCATGCCCATATATTACGTAAGGGTTTGATCTAGTGTCCTTCTCTTCTTTGCATTTTTATATGTGAAGAATTCCTTATCCCCACTCTTTGTTCTCTTTGCCAGAGATTTCTCCTAATCTACCTTTGCCAGCCTGACCTTTTCTGTGGCACTATTACAGATTACTTTGTAGCTGTCATAGGCTTCAGTTATTTTTATTGCTCTGTAACATTTCCATGCCATCTTTTTCTGCTCAAGTAATCTGGCAACTCCATTATTCATCCAACTTGGAATCCTCCTCGTGGAGATTTTTTTAATGGTATGTAAGCATTTGAGGCTTCTATGATTAATGTTTTAAAGTATACCATATTTAATTGTATTCGCTCTCTGAGATATCTACCCAGTTATTAGAGGCCGTGTAGCACCTTAAGCCGTTGTATCTTCCTGACCTGAAATTATAACCATTTCCTTTGCCTTTAACTACTGCTACCTCTCTCTCTCTCTCTCTCTCTCTCTCTCTCTCTCTCTCTCTCTCTCTCTTCATCGTCCACTGTAGAACTCTGTTACCCCTGTCAGTCCTATTATATTCCTGCATATTCCCGGATCATCATGATGATCAGGTCTAGAATATTCTTTTCCTCTAGTACTTTCCCTGACATGTTGATACAAATAGCAATCATCTAGTTGATTTAAAAATTTTGGCCCCCGTGTGCAGTTTCCTTCCTATTTGCTCCAATCAATTAGAGTTAAATTAGCCATAATAAGACATTCATGCTTACTTACCCATTCCATTTGCATGTAGAGGCTCCCGTCATAATCTTCACAATCACTGGCCTGTAGATTACTTCCACTCTCATTATCCCTTTGTTTCCAACTATCTCACACCATAGGGCACCTCCGTAGCCAGGTGGGAAGGAGCAGCAGTGCGTAGCACACGCTTCTTGATTAGACCGGGGTTCGAGCCCATCACCACCAAATACGGAGGATGCGGAAAGGTCAGAGAATGACCACCGCATATTCCCGGAGCAATATGGCCTTAGTTGCTAATGCTCCTAAAAAAAAAACCAAATAACAAATAATCTCACACCATACAGATTCTATACTAGCGTGCGAAACATCTGAATCTGGGAAAGCTTTCATAGTGCTTAGGCTGCTTTTGATAAGCATGACCCCATCAACCATTCTATCTGCCCTATCCTTCCTAAGTACATTGTACATACCATACTGGAACTCATCATCCCTTATTTCTGGGATGACCCTAATCAGCAGTTCAAATTCACTCATTTTATTGATCACACTTCTGACATTACTGTATAAATAATTGAGAATTAATGTTCTTGTATACTGATACACCCTTTAAAGTTATTTAAGCTCTCTTTCCTGGCATTAGCTACTCTCTAATTTGAAATGTTTCTGCCCTCGGAACATCTTGCTAATATGATCTGACAAACAAGAACTCTAGGAGTATGTGCAACATTACTTTGCCCAATATATCAGACAAACACATCTGTATTATCCTTTCTCCCCCAAACTAGTAGTTTACCCTGAACCTTTAAGGTATCCTCAGTAATACTGGCAGAGCACATTGTAATTGTTATCAATCTTATAATGGCTTGTATATATCTCCCTCCTAATTTACTTCTCTGGGGATCTCCAACAATTGATAAGAGAGAGGTAATCTGATAGAATCCCTGCTTGATGCTTATCAACTTACCCTGTGTGAACACTGATGAGCCTACCCATATCCATTTTTCTACAGGATCCATGATTGCATTTGACCTTTCAATGTCTTCTCACTCCATATTTGCTAATACATAGTAGTCAATTCATGATAACCCACTAAATAGTGATCATTTACTGATCCTTTGTGCCGACCGGGCTAGCCGGGTGGGTAAAGTGCCTGCCTGGCAACCCAAAGGTCGCGGGTTCGAATCCTGCCTCGGGCTTGGATCAAAGTACTGCAAAAAACCTTGGGAGGTGCACTATGGCCACAGAAGCCGATGCACCAACAACTACAAAACAAAAAAAAAAAAAAAAAACTGATCCTTTGCAAGCTGCAAACATGGATATACTCACCTACATTGCATCTCCCCACTTGGAAACTTCATAGGGCACACAGGAATAGAATATGTCTCATTTTAAGTTTAATGATATAGTCCAGTCACAAGCCATAAGTAATATCTGAACAATAACCAACCAGATTTTACCTCATACTACTACTGGAATACCAAATCTTGGCCAGAAAAATGCAAACATAGTAAGGTGCAATATTACCACTTTGCTTTTTGGAAGCTTGAAGTGGTGGAACCCATCTTTAGTTTCCAGAGCTAAGTTCCCGTCAACCTTTCCCCACCTCTTCCATCATGCAGTATGACTGATGACTTTTGAGGTTATGATGAACATCATGGCTAGATCCAATCTTCATTACATTTCGAGGGTACAGCTCTAAAACGGTGTTTGCCGGCCGGCTGCTAGTTAGAACACCGGACCGAACCTATTGGTACTCTTTAGGAGGCTACTAGATCAGCTAGTGTATAATCTTGCTACCTCTACTCTGCCAGATAGTGACTGGAAGGAGTCCGAATAGTGTGTATACGGGAAGCATTGTCGAGGCCCCGTTATGTCAAGGATCTGGATATATTCTAACCATGTGTACGCCATATCCAAAAATGTCATTACTTTATACAGCATGTCCCTTCCTCCTCACTTTTTCTTACGATTGAATACACCATCAATAGTCAAACTAATAGAGTAAGGTTAGCTATGAAAAGATATAAACCTCCCAAACACTTCCTAGTTCATTTTATAAATATATGTGGTCTCAATTCTAATCTCAACGATGTCGATTTCCTTTTGCACTCTGCCAAACCCCATGTACTTTTTCTGACAGAATCTCAGTTATTGGTTGATTCAACTACTGCTCATCTCAGTTTCCCAAATTATTCACTTCAAAGGTGGTAGTTGTGGATATGTCCATTTCGATATTCCCTGTCAGAGACTTTATAATTTGCAACCTCCTCTTTTCAATCTTCTCTGGCTTAAAATCTCTCTACCTCATTGCGTCGAATTCATCTGTTGTCTCTACCGTTCTCTCAACTCCACTAACCACTTGGAGTTCTTTGACTTCATCTCTTTGCAACTTGACTTTCTCCAGTCCAACTTTCCTAACAGTGAGGTGATTTTAATGTTCACAACTCCAGCTAGCATCTGTTTTCTAGTCACATTGACCCAGCTGGTCAAGATGCTGAGGCTTTTGCAATTGCTAGTTACCTTGCACAGATTGTTCATTTACCTACCAGAATACAGGACAATTCTAACCATACAGCCAACACACTTGTCTTTTTTCTCAAAAACAACCCTTCTAAGTGCACTGTCGAAGCGAGTGGTCCTTTAGGCATCTGAAATCACAACTTCATGATTCTCTTCTCCATGGCTATTCCCAACCTCGTGTTCACAGGTCATCCAATTTTGCATTACAAGAATGCAAAATTGGATGACCTGTGAGATTTCTTTTCTTCTATTCCTAGGTCAGATTACTGTTTCAAAACTTCTGATGTCAACGTTTGCTCAGATCGTGTCAGTGAAATTATTCTTGTAGGAATGGAGTCCTTTATTCGACACTCCACTTTAAAATCTCATCCATTATCTAAACCTTGGTTTTCCAATTAATGTGGTAAGGCTGTTCAAGAGAAGAACGTTGCATATCATAATTGGCTTGTTTCCAATTCTTCAGTTTCATTTTCTGCCTACACCAAAGCTCACAACAATTGTAAAGCAGTTATTAATCAGTCCAAACTAGATTTTGAACAGACTAAGAGGAAAAAACTTGCTTCTTGTCCTAATGGTAGCCGAGCATTCTGGTCTCTTGCCAAAGCTATTGACCACAACTTTTGCCCATCTCTGCTCCCACCTCTGTCAAAACCAGATGGTTCTGTTGTCACTTCAGCCAAGGAGATAAAGCTGACCTGTGTTCATCCCAGTTTTCTTCCAACTCGTATATTTATGATCTTGGTAAAACACCTCCCACCATTCTCAACACCCTCCATTCAATACATCCTGTTGTCTTCCATCAAAAGGATGTCAGAAGGATTTTAACGAATCTTGATGGAAAGAAAGCTCTAGGTCCTGATGGTATTTCTCCACTTGTTCTCAAATTCTGTGCTCCTGAACTTACTCCTCTTCTTTGCCACCTTTTTTTTTTTCACTTACTTATTCCAAAGGTGTTTTTCCTTCTGCTTGGAAATTTGCTCATATCCAGCCAATTCCTAAAAAGGGTGACAAATCCCGCTCATCCAATTATCGTTTTATTGCATTTACTTCTATTGTTTCTAAATAATGGCGAAATCAATTAACCGCCATCTCTTAAACTACCTAGAAACCTTCCATCTGATCACTGATTGGCTGTATGGATTCCATCAGTGTCGATCCACTGGTCATATTCTGGCTTATGTTACTCATTTATGGACAAAATCAATGGAAAATTTTGGTGAAACACAAGTAGTTGCTCTTGACATCTCAAAGGCTTTCGATCCTGTTTAGCATAAAGGCCTTCTGAATAGGCTTTCATCTTATGGTTTGCCAACTGTTTTTTGTAATTGGTTATCCAGTTTTCTCTCTGATCACAGACTGAGGGTGATGGTAGATGGCTCTCTGTTTTCTAACTTCTTCACTAATGCTGTTCCCCAAGGTTCAATTCTTTTGTATATTAATGAATCTTCTTCCATTGGCTGTAAATCCTATCCATAGTTTTGCCGATGATAGCATATTGCATTCCACTTTCCATTTTGAGAAACCTTGTCCTGCTCAATCAGCTTCAACTTCTCGAAAATCTGCTACCAATTCCTTAAATGCCGATCTCTAGGTAATCCTCCAGTGGGGCAAAGACAACTTAGTTGATTTCAATCCTTCGAAAACTCAGTCTTGTCTTATATCTCGCAAAAAGATTCTTCTGCTCCTATGCTTATCTCTGGTGATACTCCGATTTATAGGCAAAATGATATATCTCTTTTGGGGATTACCCTGACTTTTAATCTCTCGAGCAAATTACATATATTACTTCCTCTGCTTCTAAAAAACTTTCTTTTTATCTTTCATTCTCGGCGTTACTTTCTTCAAACAGCTGTTCACTTTGTACAAATCGCAAATCCACACTACAATGGAATATTGTTCCAACATCTGGGGCGGAGGCCCCGAACCTCTCTCAGTCTTCTAGATTCCATTCAGAAGAGTGCAGTTAGGTTAATTAATGACTCCTCTCTAACAGTCTCTCTCTCTCTCCACTCGCTGTCACCTAGACGTACTGTTTCTGCTGTATGCCTTTTCTACTCATACTCCCATAAGCACTGTTCTTCTGAATTGGCTTCTATAATTCCTGCTCTCTCTTTCAAAACAGTCCGAACACTTGCTGCCACTAGCCAACATCCATTTACTGTCCAACTCCAAACTCACAGAACAACCTTTTCATCTTCCTCATTTATTCATTCAACTGCCGTTTTCTGGAACAACCTTCCTTCATACGTATTTCTTGAAAATTAGTCTACAGTAGTTCAAGTCTAATGTCAACAAATATTTTCTTTCATCTTCTCGACCTCCAACCCAAGCACGGTACTAAGTACTATAGTTTCTAAAACCTCTCGTGTTTGGGATTTTCATTAAAAAAAAAAATAAATGAAATACTGGTGGAATCAGAAATTCATGCATGCTAAACAGGAAAAAAGTAGAGTTGGAATTTGTGCTATTGATGAAGCTGGGAGTAAGATAGTGAACATCATGGTAAGAGTCTTTGATGAAGAACAGAATATGGATATTACTGGACGTTTACTGGATTACTGGAGCAAAAGAAAATCTTTAAATAGGAAAAAATATTTTCCGAAAAATAAGTGAGCTTTTAAAAAGAAATGCACTTGAATTCACTCAAGTTAGCATTTGCCTTTGTGACAACTGTGCAACCATGGAGAGGTTGCAAAAATGGAGTTGATATGCTCAATAAAGATAAAAATGTAAATCTTCTAAATATCAATGGAAATATAGTTCTCAAATTGCATAATTCAGCCAATGTTTTCTTTAGTTGCTACAACAAAATTATTGAAAACTTTGTAAACGATGTATTCTATGACATAAATGAGTCACCCTAAGCGCATGTTTTCTGAAGTACAAAAAAAATACGTTAAGTAAAAATAGTTTAAATGTATGTTAAATTTCAACATTAAGTGGGAAGTGCTCAGGCTAATAAGAAATTGGTTTCTTAAGTGTGTTTGTGATGTGTGAAAGGCTTAGCTTATTGAATGATCCCTTAATAATGTATTATATTAGTTTTTTGACTGAATAGTACGAGGTAAACATAAACTAGTTATTGTTGTGTATGATAAATGTAATGTGTCTAAAGAGAAAATGAAGTCTATTGAAATACTTAAGGGTCACATACAAAAGCAGAAAAGATCAGCTTCAAATCAAAAATGAAAGGATGCAGTTTTAGTATTGTTATTTAACCATGATGAGAAATAAGTGTTACTTTTTATAGAGGTATCTTGCCTCATTTTAATAAATTAGAATAATCCACCAAAGAGAGAATCCTAGAATGCACTTGGTGCATACTGAAATTTAAAATTTTACTAAAACATTTTTGTGGTACTTCTTAAAACCAGAATTTTTTAACAAAATAAGATTGTGTCGATGACTTAAAAAATATTGATTTCAAAGACTGTAAAAGTAATATTGTGATAAATATCTGAATGTTGGCATTTCTGCCTATGAAAAGAACTAGTGAGTATCTTTTCAAAACTCTGCCTTTAAATAATACGTGTGTAATATATTTATCTGCATTGCACTCAAAAGCCAGGAATGAGAATCGTTGTGTAACATCATTTGTAAGGTAGCTAAACTTTTACGCAATATAATTCCTGTAGAAATTTTGGGTACTCTTTTGGAAGAAGTATAAAAATATGTAACAGATCCAGCAGTAAATGAAATGAAAAAGCTAAATATTTATAATGTGGGTGAAACCTGAAGAATTGACTAACTGGTGGTCTTATGTATTTAAAGTAAAAGAAAACAATACACCCAAATATAAACTCTTATCTATTTTAGTAAAAGTTTTATTTACTAAATTTTGTGGCCCTTTTGTTGATGGGTCATTTAATTTCATTGGTGATATTATTACGGACTATAGAACATCGTTAAAATGTTGAAAATTATCAGGGTACAAGAGGAATTAAGTATTAACTACTACATAGTCAAAAAAATTAACAGCATGAAATAAAGCCAGATCATAAAATGAGGAAATCAATTTGTTAAAGCACATGGAAGACATCAAGCATTTTTTAGAAAAGGGATGATATGCTAAGTTAAATTCAGATTCTATTAAAGTATATTAGCAGTGGTAGAGGCATATGATGCAAGAAAGCAAGCTTATACAGCATTATCCAAAAAAAAAAAAAAAAAAACTTGTAATTTCACCCATGCATTCGCTCCAAAAGTTTGTCCAGTTTTTCCTTGAATTTATTTAAGCTCTCAACTTCCACAATGACAAATGGATGTTTGTTCTAGCAATCAGCTACATGCTGGCTAAAGGCAGTTTCTCTTTCAAAGAAATGGGAGGATACTTTTAGTAAAGTTCCTAATGCTGTTGATTAAAAGAAACATAGTTTAGAAACAGTGGAAAGTAAGATAAGTAAAAAGATAAACCTATGCCATTTCTTAAAATCCTGATGAAGCAAAATCTGAAAAAGAGAACTGTTTATAAAAAGAAACTAAATTTACATCAGGGGAAATCAACAAAATTTTTCCAGAAAAAAGCTGCTTAATGTTACATTTAAAAGCTGTTGTTGTTATTGTTGTTATTTAAAAGCTGTTGGTGCAAGAGCAGCTTAGGCTATAATGCGCCTAGACATTTAAAAGCAGACTTAGTTATTGTTATATTTACTTGTTTTCCACAATATTCAAAACTGATTTCAAGAGAATTTCTGTGATCTTTTCTGTTTCATCTTCCTACAGTAGTCTTATTCAAAGTCAGTTTTTTCAAATACAAATAAATTATTGTGATACACTGGTGTGCAAAACTTAAGGACCAGCCACTTCTCATAGGAGTGGCCTGGATATTGGGAACAGTATACCAAATGAACCTTCTGAGGTACAGAAATGATGAAGGAAACAAAACGGTACAGAGGGACTTTATTCAAAAATGGCAACATAGCACTGATATAGATGTTATATAGATATAGATGCATCACTGCCAAGTTTGAACAAAGGGAAGAGGTGATCCTCAGTAGGAGATGTGGTCACCCCTAATGTCAACGCAGGCTTTGCACTGCCTATCCATACTTAGAACAATGTTGTTGATAAGTTCTTGCAGTAACATCATCCATTCCTCTGTCAGTGCCATCTTCAGCTGGTGAACATTTTCTGGTGTGTGTGGACGTGCAGCTAGGCGTCTCCCGAGGGCATCCCATATGTTTTTTATGGGATTTAGTTTGGTGGAATGGGCAGGCCAATCCACACGAACAACATCTTCACTTTCCAAAAGCATATCAACAGCTGCAATGCGATGGGGTGTGGTGTTATCATCCATAAACACTTGGGGCCAATGGCACCTTGGAACAGATGCACATGGGGAAGGATTACCTCAGTACAGTAGCGTGCACCGGTTACAGTACTGCCTTTCAGTATCTGGAGTTGTGTACGTCCATCCAAGATAATGCCTCTCCAGACAAGAACACCTCGACCACCATATCGATCCCTTTCAGTGATGTTTGCGGGGTGATACCATGTGCCAGATTAGCTGACAACCAGAATCGCTGCTGAGACCAAATCTACTCTCATCAGTAAAGAGTACCTTACCCCCATTGTGCTGCTGTCCAGTCCTTGCGTTCCCTGCACCACTGTAAACAGTGTGTCCAATGGGCAGGTGGTAAAGGGACACAATGTACTGGCCATTGGGCAAACAGTCTACCTTTGTGGAGTCGCCTGGCCACAACTGAAACAATAACTGAAACCGCAATATCCTGTGTCCTGTGCAGCTGGTTTGCAATGGATCCCGCTGTCTGGTGTCAGTCCCTCTTGGCCTGTAGGTGTATATTGAGGTCATCATTGCATATTGTATTTTCGTGGACAACCACCACTGGTCCTTCAAACAGCTGTACCTGTCGTTCTGAAAGCCAACCACGCACGTGAGACGATGATATTGGCGATACTGAACTCTGCAGTCACACTCCTCGCACTTTGACCTTCCTCAAGCTTCCCAATTATTCGACCCCAAGTAAAGTCATCCAGATGTTGTCTACTGGCCATTTCATTGTCTATAGCACTAGGCGCCTCCGTGGCCAGGTGGGAAGGAGCAGCAGTGCGTAGCATACGCTTCTTGATTAGAACGGGGTTCGAGCCCGTCACCATCAAATACGGAGGATGCGGAAAGGTCAGGGAATGACCACCGCATATTCCCGGAGCAATATGGCCTTAGTTGCTAATGCTCCTAAAAACCAAATAACAACAAATAACAACATCTGTAGCACTGTATGAAACCAATTGAACATCTGTATCAATCGTGCTCACCATTTGATAATTTGCACATAACTGCTGAACTGCTGCTTTTATCTATTCATGTGAGCCTCTCATCACGATTCAAATTTTTACACGTGCACCAGCTTTCTACTGAACGGCCACAGTTATGCAAATCGCCACAGGCTGTTTCGTTTGATTTTGCGGTTGTAACCTTTAGAAATAGTTTTGGTCCTTAAGTTTTGCATACCAGTGTATTTTGTTTGAAACTGTGCTAAAATTGTTAAAAAGTCAGTGTTGGACCGACAGGTTTTGTTTTTCTGTGATATTTTCTTTTATTTCATGAAAAGAAATACATTATTGAGAAACAAATTGTAAAATAAATTTTATGTAAAGAAGGTTAAATTTCCTTTTCTGCTATAAATATTCTGATTTATTTTAAACAACACTATTGATATAAATACACTGTTGATTATATATATAACTGAAATGCAATTCTGCTGGCTAAACATACTCCATGTCACTTTTGAGAGGGAGTGATTTTTTACATTTACTCAAATGCTGATTTTGATGATGGTTGCAAAAATTGGTTCAATATTTATCATTCTTTATGAGTTGTTGAGAGTGGTACCTGTGCAGACAGGGTGTTAGTCTGAGATATGGAGTTCTGTCAGTTGTAGACAGGCACTTTTCCTCAGAAGACTGAGGTCATTATTCCAATGTATAAAGCAAACACTAGGTCACATCCGAATTTTGCAAACAGGTTTGGAAACTGTAAAAAAGAATGGGTTGATGGAATGAGTATGCTAGAAGGAGCCTAAGGTGGTTCAATTGTAAAAGAAACTGCAGACGTCTAGATATGGAAAAGGACCATAACATAATAATGATAATCACATTCTTAAAGTTACTGGTTGTATGAAATTGCAACTGAGTAAAACCCGGGTTTCTTTTTATTGCAAACATCCGAAATTTTATCTTATTTTTTTTTATCAAAAATTTATATTTATAAACATTTTGTGTATGTTTTCATATTTTTAGATCATTAACTATATTTATTACATGAAACTAAACCACTAGTTTGTCAAATACAGATTGTTACAATTTTGGACCAACATCTAACATGGCTAACTCTAAATATGTGGTTTATTTTCAGTGTCACTTCTTTCTGTAAATGCTTATTGAAAATTTCTTATAGATGTATTTTGTCACTTTATTATTTTTTTCTATAAGATAAATCGTGAAGAAAAAATAATACCAGAGAATCACATGAAATAAATTTCATGTGATTCTGCAGCAGCATTTGTTTTTTACATGTGATATGACACTGATGTAAACAAAAAAAAAATTTCAGCCCTCCAGTTTTTGGATTTTTGTGTAGCTGAGAATTTCATAATCAGTAATAGCAATCAGAGCATACACTTGCCATTATTTGTAAATTTCTGTAATCACATATTTTGGAAACTTTTGGGTTTTGCCTCAGCACAGTATAAAGAAATACAGCTTATTGGAATAACTTATGCTTTTTGTGCACCAGGTTATGGTTTGAATCTTTAAATAAAAAAAATTTGTTTATTAAATGCTTTTGATCTAATTAAACTAAACTTGTTACAAAGGTGATTTTTCAGGATCCTTGCCAGATTCAGCCATGGAATTCAAGTCTTCATAAGAATCAGCATGAAAAAGTCATTTTAACCAGACTGCACATTGGACACACGCATCTCACACACTTGTACTTACTCACAAAAGCAAATCCTCCAGAATGTTTTCACTGTTCTTGTCAACTCGCTGTAAAACTTTTCCTTATAGAATGTCCACAATACCACATGGTCTGACAATCAGCCTTCCATATCTCTATAAATATTCAGGATTCCCTTACTTTATCACAAATCCTAGGTGATAACGCCAACACTGAAAATATATTTACTTATTTAAAACTAATAGGATTTTTTTAGCTAGATATAAACCATAATTAAGAAAAGTTAATGTCATTGTCACATAATACTAATAGGCGCAATATTGCTAAAGCTGCTTTTGCGCCAAAATAAAATCCAACAACAACCAACCTTGCCAGATCTCATCATCAGACCATACATAGGCTAAAAGTGAGGGGAGTAGAGAGCAAATTAAATTTACATTCATAATGTAACGTGTATTACACGTTACAAATAAAATATTAAAATAAAATGATCAACTAAATTTAATATATCTAATACAACAGTGCTATTAACAGCTCCTTTAATATTGCCTTTCTAAGACTGCTCCATTCAAACATAAGGTGCTGTTGAGGCTTTTATATATATGCCAAGGTTCCAGGCTAAATGGCAACATTTTTCTATTGACTAGTGGTAGATAGCATTGAGGGTAATATATAACTTGTAGAACTTAAATGAAAAATCAGTAACAAAATTTACAGATTCTGATTCATTTGGGAAGTTCTGTGAAACAGTTTGAAAACCACTTATTTAGCTTATATTTACTGTGTTAGTTTTACCTTGTTTCTGAAAATTTATTCAGCACTGAGTTTAGTATCATTTTCAGTGTTATAGTATATTCTCCTTTACTATATTTTTATTATTTTGATTCGAGTTTTTTACTGATTAATAATGTGAAAAATATTTTTTTAGGAAAAAACTTTCTCCGTCCAGGTCAAATGAATATTAATGTGGCTACATGGGGTCGTTTAATGATGCGTGCAATGCCTCAAGCTTGTTCTGACCAGTCAACAAGTCCTCTTAGTCCTCCATCTTCATGCTTTGTTCAGACGCCTGGTAAGGGTTTTAATTTTTTTCCAAATAAAAAGAAATAGAATACTTGTTATTTTCTTAACATGTAAATATCTTAAATACTTGCTCATATTTCTGTTATAATTGATTCATTTACTTAATTTTTTTTAAATAATATAATTCTTTTACTCTTATATCATATAATGTCCTCCCTATCTTCAACAGAATAATAGATGCAGAGAATGAAATTTTGACAAGATCTGTAGTAATTTTGTTTATTTAATTATAAGAAAGAAATTTAATTATGAAAAAGTATAAAAGTAAAAGATAATCTTTTCGTTGTCTTATTTTGTAAAGTTGTTGCTGGAGTTGCCCTGCATTTCACAACAAATAAACAAGACCCTTATTATTATTAACACTGTGCTTTGAGGGGGCGACTTTGTCTCTTCTGCTGGCAGATGCAATTAAAAGTATCACATAAAATTACATAAATTTTTAAAGATATATTGGAATACATACACAGAATATTTACTAAATCTGCTAAGACAACTTAAGTCTCTTTTTACCAGTTACTAAAAATAGTATTGGTATTAATAGTGGCAAATGATTGAGGAAAGTAAACTTATACAGCATTATCAAAAAAAAAAAAAACCCTGCCTACCTACCTCATCTGTCTGTCTCTTCTAATAATGTCTGATGCTTCCATAAATTTATTCAAACTATGTCTGCAAAACCAGATTGAAGTCAGTTCCAACGATAAGTTACTCTGACTGAAAGCAGATTTTCATAAATCCATCCTGCATTGCATATATTTCATTCCCTTTTAAACCACAGGCCTGCAAACTCTGTACCAGTGGTTCTCACAAGAAGCATTTTTGTGGCTGCAAGTGCGGTCATCACAAATTACTGGTGGCCACAGTCATCTATATTTCTATAATTCTCCTATAAATGAACCCATAGTTATTTTTAAAATTGAATTCTTGTGATGATAAACCTATGCAATAGACAATTGATATTAATCCAAAAACTTAACAAAAATTAAAGCAAAAGTAATCATTATATGCTTTTTTGTACATACTTCTGAAGTAGTAACATATAATTCCTAACCGTTTGCATTTGTGTTGTAATTTTGTAAAATTATTCTTAAAGGGGTTTCAGAAAATAATGTTTTGAAATGAGGCCGTAATATTTTTTGCATTTTTATTTCTTGTTTAATAAGTATAAAATAAACAAACTTTAAACATAATTGAAACTAACTAAAAATCACAAGGGTTAATCATACAAGAAATACCACATGAAAAAGTATGTTTTATTGCACTAACTTGTTAAAAGGAAAATTGGGCACAATTCCCTCATCAAAAGTGATGCATTGCTGACTGAAGGTTTTTATCAGTAATTTTATTTTGAAATTTGTTTTTTATGAAATGAAGGAAATACTCTTGAAATTAGTATAGAAATATGAGCAACTTTATAATGCTCTGAGTGTTACTACAGATCACACCAGAACTTTCTACTGTGGTATTTTTATTATGAAAAAAGTACATATTTGCTCATCTCTGCAAAGTTCCATCAGCGCAAACTTTATGTTGCTCCATTTTATTTCCTGTTCCATGAAAGGATGATAGGCTGTTGTGCATTTCTAGGAAATTGTTATGATTGATCTCTTGAAATGGCAAAAATACAAATAATAAACTGTAACCCTTGAAATCTATCTTCCAATTCATCATGCAATCTTTCAAGATACATTTTTTTTTTTTTTTTTTTTTTTTTTTTATTTCAGCCTTAGCACCAAGTGAATTATAATTATCTGAAAGGAATTCATTAATGCTTATAAACTGTAGAGATCATCTATTTTTACTTGTGTGGTTATGTCAGCAGTAGTATTTTTGAATCTCTTGATTATCAAAAGAGCATCAATAATTGTCAAACATCTATTTTGAAGTTCATGATTTATGGAACTAAACTTTGGTAAAAAATCTTTTAAAAATAGGATGCAACCACGAATGGAGGTTTGTTGGAATTGTAGTACTAAATCATATTTTAGGGTCAAGGCAGTTACTACATTATCATAAAGTTCACACAGTCCCTGCACACTGAATCAAAACTTAACCAGCAGATACGATTGTAGTTAAGAAGTGCTTTATGCCTTTCATCAGTAATGTCAAAAATTATTTCTAAAAATTTACTATATTAATAACCTTCTTTACCGTTGATTCTATATTATCCATTGATTTCTTAATAGATTTGCAAACAAGCACTTCTTGATGGATAAACAATGGAAATTCAACATTTCCAATTTGAATGCCAAGAAGATTCAAGTCTTTTTTACTACATTATAAATATTTCTGGCCTTTGAAGCATTCATTTAGAAAAATTAAGCACGGTAGTTTTTTTTTTTTTTACAAAAATGACATTTATCAATATCAAAATAACGTGTGGATTCATATAAGTATTTGTCTGGTTTATGTTAACTCCCTGCTTTCATCTAGACATAAGTTGAAGAATGGACTTTCATTGACACATTCAGCCACTTCCATGGCTATAAATTTCCCTAGTTCATGTACTCTGTGTTGTACAGTATCATTACTAGGAGCGTCTCTAAAAACGTTTTTCCTGTTCAACAACTAGCACCAGCGACTTAACAAATTATCCATCTGAAAATGGTTTTCGATTCTGTCCAATAACATAACATGCCTTTAGAGTTTGCAGACTCATTTCTTCTTACCTTGAAATAAAGGTCCCTGTCACTGTATGTTGTAAAGACAACTCAATCTTTAAGTTAAGAGTTTCTTGCAAAGAATCAGATTACACTGTACATATTTTATACTATACCTCCATGCGTTTTATAATGGCACTTCGTAATATTGATTCTATTTGGTTTTTTACTGTTCTAAAAATTGCTTAAATAGTAACATGCCCAAAGAATTTTGCTTCTCAGTCGTAAACACCCTTTTAAATTTGTGGTAGTTTCAGCAACGCTTTTTCTGAATTTCTCTGATGAATGTAAGTTGTTTTTGCTTGTGCTAGCTTCTGGTTCATTTGAATTCTTATTATTTTTGATTAAAATTTTTTTTTATACACATTGTGTAGATTTAAAAACCATTTAAAAAATTTATTATAACTAATCATTTTAATAATAACTTTTGATTATTATAAAGTACAGTCGGGTCTCCATATTTGTGGGTGTTACATGTCAATACTTCCGCAAAAACGTGAAATTCCCAAAAATCTATGTCTACATTTACAATTAACAGATTAATTTTCAAAAAATTAAAGGTTTTAATTTTTTTCTTCTTTCAATATGAAACTTCTTTTAGGCATTCTTTTCCACAAAAGTCCCGCTTCATCTATGTTAAAAACTTGTTGAGAAGTATAATACATAATACAGGCTGGCCTTGATTATCGCGATTAATTCGTTCCGCGAGTGCATTGGGCAAAACGGAAACACGTTAATCGAATATAATAATCAATAGGAAAAATTATAATTGGTCCTTGACCTTCTGGAATGTTCATAAAGAATTTTAAAAATACCTTTTAAATAACTTTTTGTTATTTGTTTTGTTTTTGTTTTGTTACAATGTAAAAGATAATGAAAATAATTATGGAATTAAATGTTTATTGCATAAAACAGCGGTTCCCAAACTGCGCGCCGCAGAATATTTTAAATTTTCAAGGGAAACACAGCGATACCCGACATCTGTCGGACACCGCACGAACTGCTAGCTCCAGGTAGTTCACAGTTTCAGCATTTCTTAAGTTGTTTGGACCTAACTACTAAACGGAACTGTTAGGTATTTCTTTTGGTCTGGGTGCGCCTTGAAAAAATTACTGATACACTAAGGGCGCCGTGAACCGAGAAACTTTGGGAACCTCTGACATAAAATACACAATGAAGAAATGACTCTTGCGGAAATATTTGAACAGTGTTCACTTTCTCTTTTCATCAATCAATTTCCGATAGCCGACAACAATCTTCTCTGGGCCCTGGAGAAATAAATATCCCAGAAAACCTCAAACCTTTTGTTTGAGGGTTCTCTGCGATACAAAATAATTTCATCTAATTCTTTTACCGTTATCTCCTTCTCGGTAACATTTTCATCTGGTTCATTTAAAAATTTGAATTTTTATGCAAGTATGCATTGACTTTATTAGCAGGACACAAAAAAGTAACACATCTTCTTCCGATGGTTGATGGAACACACCGAGGCGGGAAGCAGGCAAACGTTTGTTTATTGACCGTACAACACACGGTAAGCTTAAAGTGCGATTCAAATTTTTTTCAACTATCGCACCAAAAAAAAGAGGTCGCGTTAACTGGAAATTTGCATCGTGTAAAGTGAAAAGTGGTATAATTTTTCAAATAGCGTTAACTGAAAATCGCGTTAATTGAACTCGCATTATGCGAGGCCTGCCTGTACCCCTCTTCAATAATTTTAACAAGTTTTTTTGAAAGTTTCGGCTCCTTCATCTGCACTTGGGGCTTCTCCCTGAATTTTAAATCTATTCAACCAGCCCTTACTAGTTTTAAATGGATCCACATTTTTTTTCTTTTTTTTTTTTAAGGTGAGTTTTCTTCAGATCATTATACTGGCTAATATCTCTCTCTCTCTTTTATAATATTTAACTTAACTGAATTCTGCATTGGATATTATCTTCAATAAAATTAGTTAAAGTCTTTCCATTTCAATCCTAATAGTCAGCTTGCCCTAGTTGCTTGCAGTGGAACAGCTATCTTTCCCGCTGATAAAATTAATTCTTTATTTTTTTATAATTGTTCTTATAGTTAAACTTGCAAGTCCTAAATTATGGCACACATCCGCTTGTTGTTGACCTGAATTGATTCACTTCAAAACATCTAATTTAATTTTCAAATTCAGTACTTTTCTTACATTTATAGTCTTCGTACTGCACCCAGACATTGCTTTTTCATTCTTATCGGCCATTATTAACTCTTCAAAAATGTAACTGCGTTGGTTGCATTAATTATGATACAATGTTCAATAAACTGTCCGTTACGCACGATGTCTAATACTGTACTGAGTGATGATTAGTCTTTGGATAAATGCATATAACGCAAATATTACAAGCAATATACTTGATAATTTATTAAAATGTTGATCTCGGAACTACATAAAAAGTCACTGTAATGCAATTAAATTAGTGTGCGAGAAAATTTCACTGAGCGTGGGAAAATTTCTCAAGTCAGCCTGGGAAATGTTTTAATGCTGTTTTGCAATTCATTTTCAAGCTATCGACTCCATCAAATGAAACGATTTTTCATTTCATTTGATACGGGTTATAATATAAGAACAGCGTTATAGCGAATATATAGTCAGATATGGGTTATAATATAAGAATAGCGTTATAGCTAATCAGCATAAAGCGAACCGCGTTATAACAGGGGCCTGCTGTACTAGATATCAAAAATGTTGTTTTTATGGTGTAGAAAATTAATACTTATACTAGTTATTCCACTTCGATTCAACAGATTTTTGGTAGTGATGCATTGGATTTCATTTAAACTCACTGTCATTAATTGTATAACCCTAAATCAGCCTATGTGAAATGGTTTTGAGAAAAAAAACATTTCTATGTGATTCCTGGATTTTTAAACATTTGCTAAAAATTTATAATGGTAAGTAAATTAAATTTCAAGTGCAATTTAAAAAAAAGCCAGACGTGATGTCAGGTGTATTCAGCAATCAAGCAAAAGAGAGTCATGGAAACGTTTTGCTTCAATGATTACAATGTCCACTAAAATAGAAATCATCTGGAAAAATAGCAGCAAAATTTATAATAAATATCATCCTTCACATCTGTCACATTCTGCACGTGAATTACATTTCACTACATCAAGATGCATTTCACTCTCAGATTTTTTTTGCTCAGATATCTGCCATATTCTTGTACTCTACAGCTTTCCAGAAATCAAAATCCCTGGCTGAAAAGTAGACACTACATTTTGACACGGATCCCCATCAACCATACAACTGTCCCTTCACAATAATAAAACTATGGCTTGCTCTTGATAGTTTAAGACCTAGTGACGATGGACTTCATAGGGTTCATTATTCCCTTTTAAAAGTGCTCAGTGAAAAGTCACTTCATGTTTTACTCCTTCTCCGTAACTGGATTTTTACAGAAAATGCTTTCTGTGTTACCTGCCACCATGCACATGTCGTACCATTATTAAAACCTGGCAGAATTGTTGAATTTGCGTCACTATTAGCCTGGTGCTCTCACCAGCTGTATGGGCAAAATAATGGAAAAAATTGTGAATTCTTGTATCACCTGGTAATAGTTTTATCAGCTTGTAATAGTTTTATCAGCTCATCACTTTCCAGGTCCATGGTCAATCCATCCTTTTTCTTAACTTCATTCAAAAAAGAAGGTGTACCACAGGGCTGAATTTTAAGTGCCACCTATTATAAAAATTAACTAAGACTGTTCGAACCAAAATTTGCTCTATTGTAGAACATCGGTTATCCAGAACATCAGTTATCTGGAAAAATTTGAAAGGCTGATCTTTCTTACTTTTCTTTTTATTAACGGGAACACATTAAGCTCTGGTTATAGTGATCACATTGCAAATTGAATTTTGATTATAATAAGGAAAAGATCGAGTTTTGTTTGTACAATCTGTTATAAACAGATTGTACAAACAAAAAGCCCAATAAAACGAAAACTGCAAATTGTTTTATGGTTGTGACCTCAAGAATTCTATGTGACCTTCAGAAATGCACTTTAGAAAAATATCACAGTGATTACTAGGTTTTCTCATGTTTTAGATTCCTCCAGCCGTTTTTTCCTTCTAAATATTTTTCCTCTAACCTTTTATATTCTTTTAAAAATCCTCTTAGATTTATTTCTTTTTAAATTTAAATTTTCAACGTATATCTTTATAGATTAACCAACAATTGCTAGACAGACAGTTAAGCCTTAATGCCTGAAATTCCTCCCATCCAAATAAAAATCACTCACAAATGTAAAACTAAAAATTAAATTATGCCCCAGTTACTATCAGTGTGAGTATAATGTGTAATTGATTTTTCCTGCAATAACATTAACGTCACATTACAACTGAAAGTTTATTCATCACAGAGTAAAAACTTAAAATCAAAGCGCACGCACACACATGCACACACACACACATAGATTAGAGTATTAGTGGGGAATGCTGACCTGTCAGATGTAGTTGCAAAGAAAAATTGTTTGTTTGTTATTTGGTTTTTAGGAGCATTAGCAACTAAGGCCATATTGCTCCGGGGATATGCGGTGGTTATTCTCTGACCTTTCCACATCCTCCATATTTGGTGGTCATGGGCTCGAACCCCAGTCTAATCAAGAAGCATGTGCTACGCACTGCTGCTCCTGCTCACCTGGCTATGGAGGCGCCCAAAGAAAAATTAAATAAGTGCCTGAAAAATAAAAGAAAATTAAATTAAATACTATAAATTGTATTTAATGCTATAGATCCTAAGATTTTAATTTCGTCAAGGGTCAGCAGCCAAAATCAAAGGAAATACAGAAAGAAATAAGGCCTCTGTTTCTGATATGAAATATACATACCAAACGGAAAAAGTGAGCTATGGAGACCAAAATGAAAAGTGATAAGAAACAAATCAAATCTGATTAAAAATAAAAAGCAAAAATCAAGATAGTTAATTCCAATAAAATTTAAATTGAATAAAATAGTAAGCAGCTATAAGTGAATTTGAACAAATCTGATTAAAATCAAGATAAAGTTAATTCAGTAATGTGTACTTTTTCACTACAGCTAATTATTATTTATACAGTATGTAACATATATATACAGGTAGTCCTCATTTTGCACTGGTCCGATTTGCACCGATTCACAATAGCGCCGATCCATAATGCCATTTTTATTTATTTATTTTTGCAATTTTTTTATAAATTTAAAGTTTAAAATTGTCAGACAGAATTTATCGGCATAATACTGTGCTATGTATCGTGCACTGTTCACGTGATTTAGAACAATCTGAGCCAATCAGCAATTAGCGCATTCGTATCAGAGATGAGAAAGATTCCTGCCCTGAAAGTAACCACTCGTGAATGCGGGTTGTAAAGGTCCATGTGGTGAAGCATTCAGTTGGTTGTTGTTTACGCTATTTACACGTGTTGGAAATTGATTATGCTAACATTTTTTTTTATTAATTGTGCTATTAATAAATTAAATAATAATGATAGTGATAGCCGTGTGCAGTTTTTTCCAGTCGTGTTATAAAGTTTTTAATTTAATAGAATAAAGATATGCCATGTTTGGTAAAAATAGTTGATTGAATCCTAGTGCAATATTCGGAGGATGGAATCTGGTGAAAGCTGCCCTAATGTGTGTAGGGCTATGAATATGCCTCCATCGACTATTACTACAACTATGAAGCATGCTAATAAAATAAAACAATCAATGCAAAGTGGTAGGTAAAATTTTTGGTGCCCGGAACCTAACCCCGTGATTTCCGATTGACTCTGTTATATAAAGGGTTCCATTTGTGCCTGTCCCCCTAGGAACCTAACCCTGGTGTAAATCAATGGCTACCAGTGTAAGTGATAAAAGATGCAATGAAATTACTGAAAGTCTTAGTAGTAGTAGTAGTAGTAGTGGCACATGATGCAAGAAAGCAAGTGTAGGAGCTTATGCAGCATCAGCCAAAAAAAAAAAAAAAAAAATCATCACACCATTCCCTCCAAATGCCTGTCCAGTTCCTCCTTAAATTTATTTAACCTATCAACTTCCACAACGACAGATGGAAGTTTGTTCCAGCAATTAACCACCCGCTGGCTAAAGGCAAATTTCCGCACATCTATTCTACATCTATCCTTTCTTAATTTGAACTTATGTCCCCGTAGGTTCGTAATCTGAACAAGTGGAAGGATCCCATCAGAATTCAGCGTGCTCAACCCATTCAAGGCCTTATAGACCTCAATCAGATCACCGCGCAGGTGCCTAGTCTCCAGCCACTGCAATTTGCAGAACTTAAGCCTCTCTTGGTAAGAGAATCCCTTCATTCCCCTCACCAATCGTGTTGCTCTTCTCTGTACACGCTCAAGCAAATCTACATCCTTCCTAAAATGAGGCCTCCAGACTTGTACGCAATACTCAAGGCGTGGCCTGACCATTGCCTTATACAGAGGGACAATCACCTCCTTTTCCCTGCTAGCAAAATTCCTATATATCATTGACAAAACCCCATGACCTGCCCTAGCAGCCTGTCTGCATTGCTCAGAAAACTTCATATCTGACTGCACAATTACTCCCAGGTCTTTTTCATTTTCTACCACCTTAAGTGTAGTACCACACAGTTGGTACGTTTCTCTGGGGTTACTTCTACCCATATGCAGTACTTTGCATTTGTCAAGGTTGAACTTCAGTTGCCACTTCTTAGCCAATCTGCCCAAATTATCTAGATCCTGTTGCAGTAGCACACTGCCATTACTGTCATTAACAACCCTGCCAACCTTTGTGTCATCTGCAAACTTCGACATTAAGCCTGATATACCTTCATCAATATCATTGATAAATACACAAAACAACAGTGGACCCAACACCGAACCCTGTGGGACTCCACTAATAACATTAGTCCACGAAGAGCAGCACCCATTGATTACCACCCTCTGTCGTCTCCCACTTAACCATCCTTTTATCCATTGTAGCAACTTACCCTTAATACCATTCTGCTCCAATTTGTACAGTAGTCTTCCATGCGCAACAGTGTCAAAAGCTTTCCTGAAATCCAAGTATATGATATCAAAATTATTTTTCGCATCCAGTTCCTTTGTGACCACATCATAATAACCAATCAAATTTGTCAGACAAGACTTTCCCTTAACAAACCCATGCTGTGTTTGAATTATTGCTGCAGTCTTGTCTAGATGATCCTGCAATGCATCTTTAACCAGTGACTCCATTATTTTACCCGGAACAGAAGTTAAACTAACTGGTCTGTAATTACTCGTGTCACCCTTCGATCCACCTTTGTGAATTGGGGACACATTTGCACATCTCCAGTCCGTGGGAACCTCCCCTGAGTCCAAGGATGCTCTCATAATTATGGCTAAGGGTTTGCTTAGTTGCTTTGCCGCCTCCTTTAAAATAACTGGATAGATCCCATCCACCCCAGGTGCCTTTCTTATGTTTAACTTCAACAATTTCTCCTCCACTTTGCTCTCAGTTATTACAAAATCATTAAGCACACTGCTACAATTTGATAACCTTCTTCCATTTTCAAACTGTAATAATTCCTCACGTGTGAATGTAGATGCAAAATACTCATTCAGTTTGTTTGCTATCTGAGCAGGATCATCAACAGTCGAACCATCGATGTCAAGTGGACCAATCATATTCAGCCCCTTCCTTTTAGAGTTTATATAAGTAAAGAAATCCTTGCTGTTTTTCTTAGCATCCTTTGCCAAAGATTTCTCGTAATCCGCCTTCGCCTGCCGAACCTCCTTTGTGACCTGATTACAGACTAGCTTATATCTGCCACAGGCTTCTGCGTCACCTGATAATTTATATGCATCCCATGCATTTTTCTTCTCTGTCACGAGTCTCATTAGTTCATTTGATAACCATTTAGGCCTAAACCTTGAACGATATTTCTTAATCGGTATATAAAGTCTAGTAGCTTCCACGATTAATTCCTTGAATGCTTCCCACTTAGAATTTACTGTTGGTAACATCGTCAGTTGATCCCACTGTACAGAATTTAAAAACTGTCTGAGACCACTGTACTCCCCTTTACGGAAGCAAAAACCCTTTCCTTTACCCCTGACGGTAGTTACCTCTTTGAGTAAATCCCACTTCAGCACATTGTGATCACTGCCACCTAGTGGTTCCTTTATCTGCAAATTCTTAATACACGAATGATCACTGCTGATAACCAGATCAAGAGTGTTACTTTCTCTGGTTGCCTCTCGAACATGCTGCTGCAGAAAACAATCATCCAATAAATCCACAAAAGTCTGACTGGTGTGTGAGTGACCAACCCACAAGTTCCAGTCAATATCTGGGAAGTTAAAATCCCCCATTATAAGACATTCAGATTTACTGGCCCACTCTATTTCTCTGTACAATTGTTCATTGTACTCATTCAAGTCATTAGGCCTATAACACACTCCTACCCTTATTTTTCCTTTCGCAGTGCTTATCTCGCACCAAACTGACTCAACAGAGCACTGTTCATCTATATTAACTGGGTGCACTTCCTTTGATTTTATGTTTTTCTTAATTAACAGCATAACACCCCCTCCCTTTCTGTCCTGTCTATCCTTTCTGTACACATTGTACTCCCCAAATTCCAGTTCTGCATTCCTTATATCTTTGTGACACCACGTCTCTGCTATCCCAACAATATCCGCCTTTGATGTCTTGACCAACACTTCAAATTCATCAAATTTATTTACTATACTTCTAGCATTGGTATACATGCAAGCATACATGCTCCTATGCCTATTCCTCGATACCCTAACACATCCCATATACCCAACTATTCCATGATGACTGCCATCCGTCCCTGAAACCCCCAACACCCCTCGCTCCAGGTCGCTTCTTATTCTAATAGAAGTTGTGCAAGAATCACCTTCACCTCTGCCTGCGGTTACTGTTAAACTATTAGTCTTTGTATCCCCCCAAACTAGCAGTTTTCCGACCCACCTAACACTGCCTCGATAGCATCAGCAAATATTCTTGCACCCTTTCTATTTAAGTGTATCCCATCCCTGTAGAAGCAATCTCTCCTGTTAACAAGTACAGTCCAGGCTGAAAAAAATTCTACCCCTTGAGCCTTGCACAATCTTTCCAGGGCCGAATTGATCGACAAGGCTCTCATCATATACTCCCTCCTATCGTGTCTGGGCAGAATTGCAGACACTTTCAAATTCAACCCTATTTCACGGCTTTTTTTCAACAGTGACCTGTACTTGTTGAGTAATTCCGCCGGTCTCCTACTCTTAATATCATTAGTGCCAACGTGTACAACTATATCACCTTTTGTGCCCTTGAAAGATGATATCCGCTCTACAACGTCATCAACCTTTGCCCCTGGCAGACATACCCTGGTCCTGTTCCACCTATCCTTTTTACAAAGGATGTTCCCCGTTTCCCTGACAATAGAGTCACCAACAACTAATAGTTCCTGTGGGACCAGCGCATTCTGCCTTGGGGGTTGCCGCTGTGTTGCGTGATGACCAAGTGCAAGCTCTGGCGTTGATGTGGGCAGCTGAGAGCTTGATGGGCCCCTCAATTTACTTCCTTCGAGGGCATCCACCCTGTCCTTCAAGCTCTCATATAGGCCCATAAGAACGCTGAGTTGTTGCCTGATTTCGATACACTCCTTGCATCGCGCACACACAAAGACATCCCCCATGGCAATATCATGTTCCGTTCCAGAGAGTTCGGCAAACATTTCACAAGTTGCACATTTCTTTAGGCTGTGATGCGTTGGAGAATTGCCCCCCTCAGTTCTCCCCCGAGTCACAGCACTCCTGCCACTTTGTGCCCGTTGCTTTGCTGCTCTAGTTTGGGGCATGGTAGTTTAAATTAAAAAAAATCAATAAATTAAATGTCAGTAGTATTTGAATAGAAACTATTAAATAGAAACAGTGAAGCGTATTACTATAATTATGCGTTAGAGCTACCTAGCTACCTCAATTAAAAAATTTGAATTCCCTACCACTATATCCAAAAACAATGGCTACAAAAATGGAACGAAATAACGGTTTTACCTATCGTAAGTAAAATCCACAAAAACTCTTTATCTAAATTAAAAATAAAAAATAACCAGCGTAACTATAACTATATGACTACGTATTAAGTACAATATAAAATAACAATCATGTAAATAACAGGTAAACACTTATCGTTTTTGCAGAGCCTGTAACTGATAGCTGTAACTTTTAGAGAGATTCAGCGCCCTCTTCAAACAGGAATGAGAAATTAAAATATATAAGACTGGGTTATGGATCCGGGATACTACAGTAAACGTAGAAAAAACTGGCAACCATAATGAAAAAAATAGACAAAAAAAGTTATTTGTGTATTTGGTAGGGGAGTGGAGCTATCAAGTGTAATAACCATGGAAGAATTGAGAGAATCTGTATGCTGAAAAACAAATTACCTGAAATAAAATGCAATTAATATAAGCATAATTATTGTAAGTACCTAAAGCTGTGCATCTTACGATTTTAACTACTTCTTTGTTGGGTTGGCAGCAAAAATTGTACGAGCCACCACAATAAGCCAGGTCTCTGTTTCTGTATGATGTACACATAAGAAGTGTATGCATACATCATAGCCGACCCGACAGAGACCAGAAGGAAGAATTAAAAATTAAATAACCTTTAAAAAATAAAAATAAATAAGTTCATGCCAATAGAACCCTGTGGAAAAAGAATGAAATATGAAATCCAAGAGTGGGGGCAAAACAAGAAAACTTACTGTCTGTATGGATCGGAAGACGTTGAAAGTCAGTAGGGACCAAAGGAGAGAGCCTAATGTTCATGAGCAGTGTGTATATGTCAGTTGAAGTGGCCCCATATAGTGGGGGAAAGGGTGTGAATTCATAAACAGGAACTGTACCCATGTGATGGGGAAGTGAGCAATTAAACAGATGAGCAAAAAAAAAGCAGAGGGAGAAACAAAAACTAACGAAATAGCATGGAAAAAACACTAAACTTTGTAATAGAAGAAACAAGTAGCAATAGTAGAGAAATAGCATCTTGATATTGCTTTCGGCCAGCCTTAATTGCTCACAAGAAATAAAATGTAGTAAAAAAGAACAATAGAAAGTAATTGGAATGGAGGTGAATAAAGTAGTGCTCGGACTGTCTGGGGTTGCAAACCTATACCACAGTTGGTCCCTGGATGGATGACTGGATAGTTGCCCCATGTTTTAGTCAATAATGGCAATGTTAATGAAAATAAAATCAAAATATTATTTTTAAGATAAAAAATAAAATAAACAATAACGAAAACAGGACAAGACAAAAAACATAATACCCCCGTGTATATATATGTATATGTATATATATATATATATGTGTATATATATATATACACAAAGGGTACTAGGAAAGTTTTGCAATACAGCTTTGTTTATTTAATTTTTTCAAAGTAATTTCCTCTACATTCAATACACCTCTCCATCCTCCGAAACCAATCTTTAAACCAGTTCTGCCAAGTTTCACTAGGGAGTAAAGCACACTCGTTGTCCCAAGCCCGTAGAAGTTCCTCATCACTGGAAAACCGCCTCCCTTTTAGCTTCATTTTCACATGCGGGAACAGTGCAAAGTCGCAGGGAGCAAGGTCTGGACTGTAGGGAGGGTGCTCGAGAAGTTTCAGTCCTGTCTTGGTCAAATATTCGGTGCAGGCTTTGGCGCGGTGAGCTGGAGCATTATCGTGATGGAGGTACCAGGTGTCCATTCTTGACTTTGGCCGCAGGTTCTTCATAGATCCAATGACTTTAGGCAGGCATTGTTCAGTATACCACTTAGCTGTGACTGTCTTCTGCGTGTCCAAAACGACACGTTCCACAATTCCACTCGATTTGAAAAATACAGCTATCATTTTCTTCTTTACAGATCGGGATTTTCTGACAATTACGGGTGTGTCGTCATCATCAAAGACCCAAACTTTGTTTTGAGCCTTGGTCGGCAGATCGTAATAGTACAGCCAAGTCTCGTCACCTGTCACGATGTTGTTCACATACCGAGATTGTCCCTTATCAAACTTTTTTAACATCTCCCGGCACCAAGTCACACGTCGTGTCATCTGCTCTTCAGTCAGTTGATGCGGCACCCAGAGAGAACAAAGTTTCTTCACGTGCAAATGATCTTGCAGAATCGAACGAATTGCTGGTGCATTTAGGCCCAAAGTATCCTCTATCTGTTGGTAAGTCACTCACCTGTTTTCGTCACGCATTTTCCTCACAGCAGTAACGTTTTCCTCCGTAACTGACATTCGTGGCCTTCCCGGCCTCTCAGAATCCTCCAGAGTGAAATTTCCCCTTTGGAATTCTCTATACCACCTGAATATCATTGTACGATGTAGATAATCATCATCTAGTGCAAGAGTCATTTCTTCTAAGCACTGGTCTATGATTAAATCACGCACGAAATTATACCGCAAAACTGTCCTTATCTCATTTCGTGACCACGATGCCATCGCAAGCACTTTACACTCTCACTACTAATGAATAACTGAGCCCATCAACTTGGCGCGGCGGCTACTATGCACATATGAACATGTCTCAACATGCAGCAACAAGCAGCTTCCTGTGATTCATTGTTGCATCATATTGCAAAACTTTCCTAGTACCCTTTGTATATCTATGTTAAAATTTACAAATAATTCTTTGCTTAATACAGATATATATATATATATATATATATATATTTATAGCAATAATGAATTTTCATTTGGTGAGTCAGATTCTAATCACTTTGTTTCATATATTACATAAAATTGTTTTTATTAAATATTCATTTATTTATTTTGTAGAATATGGATTACAAACAGAATACTAATTGGAAGAAGCAGAAATATATGCCCATGTATAAATTTGAATTTTTGCATAATGAATGACTTTTTCAACTCAAGACACTGTTAGGCACTTGAAGAAGTGCCTAATAGTTTCTTGTGTACATATATTTTATGACTATAATGTTCTTTCTTAATTTTAAGAAGAATCAATAAAAGGTAGTGCATATTTCTGCATCCATACATGTGCATGAAATGCATGTGCTTATATTTCTGCCTTGTAATTATGCTTGCAAGCTTTTTCCACTTACTATTTTTGGAAGATGTTATTCATTTATGTTGTACAAAATATATAAATGAATGATAAATAATAAAAAAAACATTTTAGATAATAAATGAAATATAAAATGATTAGAATCTGACTTACAAAATAAAACTTGGGTACTGTTTATATATCTACACACGTGTGCGTGTGCTCACACACACACACACACACACACACTGTGTGTGTAAAAAATGTAAACTTTATATTAGAAGACAATTTGGAAAATTAAATGCACAGGGCATAATCCTTACGGGTTTTGATAATTAACTATATAGTATCGGTGTAAAAGTTTCTCTAGTAGAGAAACATTTTTTATTTGAAGTAATGCAATATTAGCTATCTTGTTGTGAAGGCTACCACATCATGAGATTCAATTAAAACGATGCCTTCTACGCTACATACATAGTTCAAATATATGGGTTAACTATGGTGTATTTACACCCATACTGTATAATTAGAAGACAATGAAATAATAAGAAAGTAAAGAAGAGGAAAGACAAGAAAAAGAAAAACAGAATATTTGTTAGCTAGGATTAATGATAGACCAACCCAACAAGCATGATGAGTAATAATTTTAATGGCAGAAGAATGAAGAAATATGGATGAATGGAGAGAAATAGAAAGGTAATAAGGACAGATTAAGGATCAGAAGAGATTAATTAGACAAAAATAGTGAAACAGAAAGCTAATCGGAAATGAGATTAAAATGTAACTGAAAAAAGAGCTAGATTAGTTAAAAACATGAGATAGAAGATTGGCTGCAAAAGGGGAGTGAGAAGGGAGTGAAAGTGAAGGAATGAAAGAGAGAATAATAAGAAGAAATTAGTAAAACAAAAATAATGAAAGAATAACAAGAGAGAGAAAGAGATGAGTGAAGAAAGGGAAAATATTAGTTAAACTTGTTGGGTACAGAAACAGTAAAAAAGATAGAAAAGAGAGAGTAAGAACAGGAAGAGATTAGTAAGAAAAGAATAGTGAAAGAGAAAGATAATGGCGAAAGGGATGTATTAGTGAAGAATAGTTATCAGGAGGGAATAAGAAAAATAAAAGGAAGATAAAGAAGAGTAGTAAAAAGAAAAGAAGAGATGGAGGGAGAATGGCACATCAAATAAAATATTTTAAAAATATATATGATATATAATAATGACATATCTAAAGAAAAGCAGATATTGATACACAACATACAAGCTTTACATCTGTTTTAAGAACCAATCACTGAAATTGTATGTAAAAATAACATCGAGCTTTACTCTGTTTCTGATATAATATATATGTCAAAAAAAAGGTATTAGTTATAAACTATATGATAATTTTGAAATTTCATAAAAACACGTTTGAAAAAAATCTAAATTAAAGAGAAAAAGTCACTTTAATTTAGATTTATAAAAGTACTGGGGGGCGGGATTGGTGTTGGCATATATTTTATAATTGGTTCTACAGAAGGCATGAAGAAATAGAAAAATAACTCGCCATAGATGAAAAATGCGCAAATATGGAGCTCGGTGAACATGGAGCTGGCCAAGGAATATGAAAAAAAGTGCAACCAGAATGTATAGTAATTGCATATAGTGACTTTGGAGTTAAAGCAGTACACTAGTTACATTTAGTGTGGGAAAGGGAGCAATTAAATTCATAATATATAGGAAAAAAAGGAAAGAAAAAGAAAGTCCATACTTAGAGGAAATTACCAACAAAGAAGTAATAAATAAAAGGTGCAAAAAACTTTGTAAAGGTTAAAAAAAGATATGATAGGAAGGGAATAGCAACTACTAGGTGTTCGAAAACCTAATGGCTTCCCTCTGGAAAGTTTTTAACTGGCTTTTTCCCTTTGTGACATCCTTTAGGTTGTACAGTAGAGTTGCATATGACTCCCCAGAGACTGTCTGCATGTGTTCCAGGTAGAGAATGTACAAAATTCCCTCAGCATCTCAAAAAATGGTGGCCATAACCTTGCCAGTTGAAGGTTGTTTCCAAAAATTTTTGGGTGGAGAGAACCATTGTGCTTCCATTGCGTTGATTCTTGCTTTGGCTCCGAATTGCTTCCATAAAGCTATAAATTCTCCTCACAATACTGTACTCTGAATTGCTTCTGCACAGGTGTCAGAAATGTGGGGGACCCACCTTGCACTGACCTTAGTCAATACCAAATGTTAATGGAGGATGGTTATAACTGTTCCCTCAGATATGTCACATTTGCTATAAATTTGGAACACCTTTAAACATCTGTCATTCAGCACAAGTGTTTCACAGCTTGGCACATTCTGTAGTGGTTGCTGTCATAGGCCTTCTTGGATATGGATCATCTTTGATGGATTCTACCCTACTTGAACTGTTTTGACCAGAATTTCATCTGGTACTCTGAAGGTGCATGCACTGTTGCCACACACACACACACACACACACACACACACACACACACACACACACACACACAGTCACCATCCTTTCATGAATGGCTTTTGGCCCATTTCCTTCTTTGGTGAGAAACTTGATGACTGGAACTTGCAGATAGGAACTGGGTTGGGTCCCAGTTACTATCTGCAAGTACAAATGAAGAAACAGAAAATGCTATTACTGAAAAAAGACAGTGAATGGAAATACCACCAAGGCCAGTCCCAAGATGCCTAATCATCCACTCCAATAGCAAAAAGCCTATTGGGAAAATGTCACCATTCTTTATACATAAGGGTTTAGCAGGGTTAGCAGGTTCCCCTAAATCAGTTAAGAGGCTCTATTCTGAGCAGCTGCTCCAAGCAACATCGTTCAGAGGAATATTGATAACCTTGAGACACCACATAGAACACTCAATTCATCGAGAGGTGTCATTTCAGAGTGGGACCTTTTCAAGCTTACTGAGGAGGAAATCTGCTCTTAACTAAAATCACAGGGAGTTATTGCAGTTAAAAGAATTTCTGCACATAGGGATGGGAAATTTGTTCCCACCAGATATATCATCTTGACATTTAACTTGCTCATGTCTCCTAATGAGATCAAAGTTGGCTATATTAACTGTATAGTGTGTCCGTATGTACCAAATCCTTTATGGTGCTTTAAGTGCCAGAAAAACGGACATTCACAAATGGCCTGTCATGGAGCCTTTTTGTTTGTGCTGTGCTGCAAAGAACAGTGAAATCTCATGTTCAGCTTCAAAACCATCTTGCATTAACTGACAAGGAGAGCTCCCTGCTTATTCCCGCGCATGCCAGAGGTGGAAAGAAGAAAAGGGAATTCAAAGACTTAAGGCAGAGCTGAACATATATCAGGATGCAAGAAATGCGGTGAGTCCCTTGAACATAAACAAACCTACCTATGTTCAGGAGGTAGCAGGGAGATGTTCCCTTGAAACCCAAACAGCCAAAAGAGTCATTCACTTCTAATGCACACTGCCTATTAAGTTCACAGAAACTTGCAAGGAAAGATCAGTCTGCTGCTACTTCCATATCGGTACCACCTAATGCTTTGCCAGTAAAAAAAAATTGGAGAATAACAAGCCTGAAGTATCCCCTAGTGCTCAACAAAATATGGAGATTGAGGAGAAGGTACCAGATGAATCAGTCCCATAACTTTGTGGAGGAGGAATTCAACACATGACGGCATCCATTCTTCCCCAAAAGAGAGAAATCCAGACTGAGCCAAGTAAGCCCTTGGAATCTGCCTGATGGACACACAAAGCCAAAATAATGGCTTAATTCCTACAATGGGATTGTGGATTACAGTGAAATACTGATGACATCAAGGCCCTCCTGCAAAAGCACTAGCCAGTTTGCTTTTGCTTGCAGGAGACTTGCCTAAAGGCAAATGAGGAACCCACCATGTGTAACAGCACAATTTTTCCTAAGGATAGGATTGCAGATGGTCCTACTCATGGAGGAGTGGCCATCCTTGTGGGTAACCAGACCCCATCTCAGTCTGTGCTACTTACAACTGGAATAGTCTGTTGCAATTTGCCTTACAATGGGATTTTTGTTAACCTCTGCTCTGTTTATTTGCCACCATGACTGACATCTGCCAGAAAGACCTTGATCATCTTATAATTCAGGGGCCTCCCCCTTTCTTATTACTTGGGAATTTTAATGGACATAACACCCTGTGGGGAAGTGCTAACATCAGTGGAAAGGAACAAGTCATAGAACATATGTTCAATGACCTCTCTGTCCTAAATCTCCGAACAAACACCTTCTACACATCTACCCATATGTTTTCTGCCATTGATCTTTCTATCTGCTCCCCTTCTCTCCTCCGTTCACTTAATTACGATGAGGAAGAGAACTCGTATGGAAGTGATCACTTCCCCGTGATAAACACCCTAATTAATGGGAAATTGAGTCTTCCTGTTAGGTTAGAGTGGTGGAAGCTTGATCAGGATGACTGGAATGCCTTTCAACTTCTGGCAAATTTTGACATCAGTGCAGTCATTTGGGAGCCTAACAATGATGCAGTTATGCACATCACAAAGTATCGTACATGCAGACAATACTTTGTGATGCGAGAGAGAGAGAAAACGAGGCAGAAGTAGAAGAGAATCATCAAGAAAGAGAAGAATGGCATTATCCTGCTCAGGACCCTGGTTGTGCTAAGCTCATACTCACCAGATGTGAGCCTCTCCCTGGGGTTATATGAAATATAGAATTTTTTTTTACCCTTATGCTGATTTTTATTTATTGATATGTCTTTATATATATGAACTTTTGTTGAAGTAACTTTTTTTAAAAGGTTATCAAACTCACCTTTTTTGAATTTTACCTTTTTCATTGCACACTATAACCTTGTTGTTTATGCACCAAATCAGATCTCTTTCACCTTTTAAATGGCATCTGTAAATTTGGAATTAAACAGTCTCAATGATCAACAACCAGAATATTCCTTTTATCATTAGCATGAGTAGAGGCATACAATGCAAGAAAGCAAGCTTATACAGTATCAGCCAAAATAAAAAACTTTCTTTGTCATCCATCCATTCACTCCAAAATTTTGTCCAGTTCTTCCTTGAATATATATAAGCTATCAACTTCCATGACAGATGGAAGTTTGTTCCAGCAATCAACCACACACACAAATTCTCAATTTGAATTTATACCCCCTCAGGTTTGTAACCTGAGCAGATGATCCTGCAATGCTTCTATAACCAATGACTCCATTTTTTTCCTCTGAACAGAAGTTAAACTAACAGGTCTTGCTGTAATTACTTGTCACCCTTTGTGAATTAGGGATATATTTGTACCTCTCCAGTCCGTGGGGATTTCCCCCGAGTCCAAGGATGCTCTCATAATTATGGCTAAGGGTTTGCTTTCTTCCTTTGCTGCCTCTAAAATAACTGGACAGCTCCCATCCACCTCAGGTGTCTTTCTTATATTTAACTTCAAAAATTTCTCCTCCACTATGCTCTCAGTGATTACAAGATTATTTAGCTCTCTGTTATAGCTTGATAAGCTTCTGGCCTATAGAATTCTTCATGTTTGAATGTTGATGTCGAATTCTCATTCAGTTTGTCAGCTCCCTGAGCAGGATCATCCATAATCGAACCATGAATATCAAGTCAACCAATCTGATTCATCCCCTTCCTTTTAGAGTTACAGTGGTACCTTGGATTGCGAGTAACTTGGTCTACGAGTGTTTTTCAAGTCGAGCAAAAATTTTTAATAAATTTTAACTTTTAAATGAGCGTGGTCTTGTAATACGAGTACAATCAGTCCTCGAATAACACGTGTTTACACTACACGAATTCGATCATACATGATTTATAAATATGCGAACGATAGCTTATATAACACGAACCTAATTTGCTTATGCATGATTTGCCTTTGTGTTTACAAGAAATGGCAGTCGAATGCAGAATCACCCCAACTGAACACAACACGATAGGAATGAAGAGAAGATTCTGAAAATGTATTGTTTTTTAATGTTTTTTTATATTAGTGAAGAGGAAACATTTCACCACAATAACGTAAAAACCAACAGAATTTCAGCTGTCAGTATAATCGCAAATGCAATTATATCGAATTTACTACCAGTTTATAACAGATTCCCGTAGCAGGAACATAACTGGAAATTGTTTTTATTGTTTTATGGTAGTAACCCCTTGAAATGTGCTTTAGTGTAAATGTGAGATGTTAATAGTGTATCTCTGCCTTTACGATGTTGTTTATTCAATTGCTGCACGTGCGCAGCTTTATTTATGTGTATCAAGTGCCTCCTCATTTTGTAATAGTGCGAGTGATGAATCTGTTTAACGACAATGCATTGTCATATTTCCGTGAAATCCTCAAGAGGAGGCAAGTGTCATTGGAGAGGTTCCTTGTTAAAGTCACACAAAAAGAGTCAACAGATAGCAGTGATTCCGTTAGTGACAGTGAAAGTCGTCCTACCATAAATTCGATTGCTTTATGTATATTAAATTTAAATATTAAAAATATGAAAAGGTATGTATGTATTTTGTATTAATCATTTTTACAGTATATGAATATTTTTGAGTTTTGGAACAAATCATCTGGGTTTCATTGATTTCTTATGGGAAAATTCGCTTTGATATACGAGTGCTTTGGATTACGAGCACGTTTCTGGAACGAATTATGCTTGCAAACCAAGGTACCACTGTATATAAGTAAAGAAATCTTTGCTGTTTTTCTTTGCATCCTTTGCAAAAGATTTCTCATAATCTGCCTTTGCTTGCCTAACTCATTCGTGTCTTGCTTATATCTACCATATGCTTCTTAGTCTCCTGATAATATATATATGCACCCTGTGCATTTTTCTTCTCTACCACGAGTCTCATTAGTTCATCTGAGGTTCATTTGGGACTAAACCTAGAACAGTATTATTTAGTTGCCAAGAAAAGCCTAGTAGATTCCAAGATTAATTCCTTGAATGCTTCCCATTTATAGTTTGCTGTTTGTAATATCAACAGTTGGTCCCACTGAATAGATTTTAAAAACTGCCTGAAACCATTATGTCACCTTTACAAAAGCAAAATCCCTTCCCTTACTTCTGATGGTAGTTACAACTTTAAGTGAATCCTTGATCAGTACACTGTGATCACTGGCACATAGTGGTTGCTTTATCTATAGATTCTTAATGCATAAATAATCATTGCGGATAATTTGATAAAGAGTATTACTCCCTCTGGTTGCTTCTCCAACATGTTGCTGTAGAAAACAGTCATCCAAAAAATCCACAAAATTCTTTCTAATGTACGAGTGACCAACCCACAAGTTCCAGTCAGTATCTGGGAAGGTAAAATCCTCAGTTATAAGACATTCTGGTTTACTGGCCCACTCTGTTTTTCAGTACAGAGTGGGCATTGTACTCATCAGAGTCATTGGGCCTATAACACACTCCTCTTCTCATTTTTGCTTTCGCAGTTCTTATGTCAACACTAGGAACGATAGAAAATACGTCGCCAAGGAGCTCGGAGTGTTTGTCACCTGGCTCAGAAATGATCCAACACATCACCACCGGATGCAAGGTGATCACCCAGACTGAGTACACTCATAGACATGACCAGGTAGCCAGGATAATACATCAGAAGCTAGCAAGGAAATACCAGTTGATTGAAGATAGTGTTCTTTACTACAAGTATAAACTCCAGGCAGTACTATAGACCCCAACCCACAAGCTGCACTGGGACCTCACCATAATAACGGATAGGACAATCTCACACAACAGACCGGACATAACCCTTGTGGACAAGAAGGAAAAGGCTACCTATATGATTGACATAGCGGTACCCAACACTGGCAACCTGCAGAAAACCCATGGGGAAAAGATCAGGAAGTACACGAACCTAAGACAGGAGATCAAAGAGATGTGGCATATGCAACAAGTAACTACCATCCCCATCTTTGTGTCAACCACAGGTATGGTGCCAAAGACCCTGTATAACAGCCTAACAGCAATGGGTCTCCTAGCGAACACCTACGGGGAGCCCCAGAGGGTCTTGGTCCTGAACACCTGTGGGATGGTCAGAGAGTTCCTCAACCAACAGTGGCACCAGACATAACAGCCACCCTGTGTATTTGGTGGCAGTGCCTGTCACGTGGCGGAGCCCCCAGTCAGGGAGAAGTAATATGAGAGCACTGCAGTTCATGTAACATGAATTTGAAGTCCCTGACACAAAAAGTAGTGAAAATTTGCATTCAGTTCATGCAATATCAATGTGATGCCCAGTCTGGTGGGAAAAAGTCTTTTTAATTAATGAGATTTTTTTTTTTTAAGTTAATGAGATATAATCTGGAAGGCTGAATTCCACACTGTGAAGGTCTTCCCTTCAATAAATTGCATTCAGAGCCTGGAAGTATTCTGATCAATAAATTGCAGTCAGAAGACAAACAATGTTGCAATTGTGTCATCTGCGAATCGTTGATGCTTAGATAGTGAAGTTTCTAATGGCCTCGTGAATACACCGAATTAAAAGACCAGTCAGTGATGAATGTGCACCCCTAAACACCTATCTTTGTTGAGTACTCGGACTTGAAAAACCACTCAGTGAAGCACCTGTCCTTCTCGAACCTGACTTGAAAATCACTGAGTGATGAACTGGCTATTCATACTAGCCTTCTGAAATATTTAGTGATCGTCTATCAGCTACCAAAGCTCGTGCCTGCAATACAAGGAACGGCTTTGCAGTAATTCAAAGATCGTCAAGTGAAGCAGCTTTTTTTGTAGGAATTGGTCACTCCTTGGAATTTTAATTTCATTATGATGTAGCCAGAGAATCGACTATGTAGTAAGGATCATTGAAGAAATTGTATGAGCTTTTCATTGCATGGTTGAAATTGTTTTCGATGGGCAGCATAGAGTTGTGCTTATGTCAAGTAGACAGAGGAAGAAGTGCAGGCACGGCCAGCCCTGAAATTGGTGGAGCCCTGTTCAGAAATTACTTGCAAGTCCTGTTTGTTATTTTCTTACTTAAAAAGTTAAAAATAATACAGATATTATTGAAAGTGAGTATAATATAAAAATTTTTTAAATAACTCCTATGTTCGATGTCACACCAAACTGACTCATCTTTGCACTGTTCACCCATATCACCTGGATGCATTTCCTTAGACTTTGTATTTCTTAACTAACAGCACAATCCCTCCTCCTTTCTATCCTGTCTATCCTTTTTGTACATATTGTACTCTCCAAATCCAATTCTGCATTCCTTATGTCTGCGTGACATCATGTTTCTGATATAATAAGAGTATCTGCCTTTGATGTCTTGAACAGCACTTCAAATTCATGTATTTTATTTACTATCCTCCTAGCATTGGTGTACATGCAAGTATACATGCACCTGTTTTTACTCTGTGACCCTGACACAGCCGAGTGATTTACTTGTTCCATGGTTGACCTCCAGCAGTCCTTGAAATCCTCAGAATTTCAAGGACTGCTGGAGGTCAACCATGATTCTTGCACTGATTATATTAGAAAATTAATTTTCTAATATAATCAGTGCAAGAATCATTTTCACCTGTTTCTGCAGAGACTGTTAATCTATTAGTCTGTGAGGTCCCCTCCCCCACTCAAGCTAGCAGTTTTTTGACCCACCTAACTCTGCTTTGATAGCATCAGCAAATATTCTTGCATCCTTTTTATTTAAGTGTATTCCATCTCAGAAGTGGTCTCTCCTGTTAACAAACACAGACCACACTAAGAAAAATTCTACTTGATGAGCCTTGCACAATCTCTCTATTGCCGAATTGATAAGGCTGTCATCATATACCCCCTCCTGAATTGAATATACTGTCATCATATACTCCCTCCCTACAGAATTGAAGACTTTCAAATTTAACCCAAACTTGCAACTTTTTTTCAACATTGACCTGTACTTGTTAAGTAAATCTGCATATCTATTTTTAATGTTATTAGGGCCAGTATAACCTTTTGTGCCCTTAAAAGATATCTGCTCAATGTGATCAGCTTTTGTCCCTGGCAGACATACCCTAGTCCTATTCCACCCATCCTTTTTGCACAATATATTTCCTATCTCTCGGACAGTAGAGTCACAGACAATAACTATTTCCTGTGGGACTAGCGCATTCCTCCTTGAAGATTGCTGTGTTGCCTGATGCATGACAGTGAGCTCTGTCTTTGAGTTAGGCAGCTGAGAGCTTGATGGGTGGTCCTTCATTTTAAGAGTTGGCACCTAATTTCTTGACACTGCATTTAACACACTTAAAGGCATCCTCCTTGGCTAGTTCATGTCCTGTTCCAGAAAAGTCTGCAAATGTTTCACAAGTTGCACATTATTTAGGATGTGATGCATTGGAGAATTGTCCCAGTGCTACAGCACTCCTGCTACTTTGTGCCCCTTGCTTTGCTTCGCTTCTCTGGTCTGGGGCGTGATTTCTGTTTGAATATAATTTAATTGATTAACAATGACGATTAATAAATTTAAATGATTAATTGACAATATTACACTAAGCTAATAGATTCCTAAATGCAGTGATACATATTACGCCATCTGGTTTTATGTTATTCTTTGCGCTATCAAGTTCGGGTTCTACGTTACACTAGATCGTAACAATCACAATGATAAATTAGTTACATCCTTAGCTAAACAGAAAAAGGTATATATTCCCAACAAGTGATTAGGAGTTATAATTATAATGTGTAACAAAATTATCTGACTAATGCAACCTAATTAATTTGAGCTTTAGAGCTACTTGTTTGCCACAGTTAAAAATTAATTCCCCTAACTCACTCTAACTATAACAGTGGTGGCAAGATTCAGAATTTAAGGTTATTTAGTTTAAATTAAAATAATGAGCATGACTAGGATTATAAAGCTAATTATAGAGTATGTTTTAATATGACAATTAAGCCAATAAAATGGCAAAATTTTTCAAATTTATCAGTTTCTTGAAGCTGAAGATTCCTTTTTCCTTCAGAATTCAAGTTCAAACTTATGGGTCTTCTTAACATCAATAAATGTAGACTATGTATATAAAGTGCTTAGCATCATAATACACAGCCATTTCTGAATAAACAGAAAATTTTTAAGGTGGCATCGTTTTAGGTTATATCTCATATTGTGAATACCTTCACAACGAGTTGCCATGATATTGCACTACTTCGAATAAGTAACGCTTCACCTAAGGAGAAGACTAGTGTTACTCTCAGATAGGTACCACCACCCAGACAGCACTGTTTCAGGGCTATTTGGCCCTTCGTCAGTGAGTGGGTAGGTACCCAAGTGATGCAATGATGGCAAAAACAGTTATGAAGTGTAACTCCACAATATGAGAGATGCCTGATGGTGTATGATGTATTTAGACTAAGGCGCATTTAGGGCTAGAGCCTCAAGCTGCGAACAAATTTAGACTATGTATATAAAGTGCTTAGCATCATAATACACAGCCATTTCTGAATAAACAGAAAATTTTTAAGGTGGCATCGTTTTAGGTTATATCTCATATTGTGAATACCTTCACAACGAGTTGCCATGATATTGCACTACTTCGAATAAGTAACGCTTCACCTAAGGAGAAGACTAGTGTTACTTATTCTCAGATAGGTACCACCACCCAGACAGCACTGTTTCAGGGCTATTTGGCCCTTCGTCAGTGAGTGGGTAGGTACCCAAGTGATGCAATGATGGCAAAAACAGTTATGAAGTATAACTCCACAATATGAGAGATGCCTGATGGTGTATGATGTATTTAGACTAAGGCGCATTTAGGGCTAGAGCCTCAAGCTGCGAACAAATTTAGACTATGTATATAAAGTGCTTAGCATCATAATACACAGCCATTTCTGAATAAACAGAAAATTTTTAAGGTGGCATCGTTTTAGGTTATATCTCATATTGTGAATACCTTCACAACGAGTTGCCATGATATTGCACTACTTCGAATAAGTAACGCTTCACCTAAGGAGAAGACTAGTGTTACTTATTCTCAGATAGGTACCACCACCCAGACAGCACTGTTTCAGGGCTATTTGGCCCTTCGTCAGTGAGTGGGTAGGTACCCAAGTGATGCAATGATGGCAAAAACAGTTATGAAGTATAACTCCACAATATGAGAGATGCCTGATGGTGTATGATGTATTTAGACTAAGGCGCATTTAGGGCTAGAGCCTCAAGCTGCGAACAAATTTAGACTATGTATATAAAGTGCTTAGCATCATAATACACAGCCATTTCTGAATAAACAGAAAATTTTTAAGGTGGCATCGTTTTAGGTTATATCTCATATTGTGAATACCTTCACAACGAGTTGCCATGATATTGCACTACTTCGAATAAGTAACGCTTCACCTAAGGGGAAGACTAGTGTTACTTATTCTCAGATAGGTACCACCACCCAGACAGCACTGTTTCAGGGCTATTTGGCCCTTCGTCAGTGAGTGGGTAGGTACCCAAGTGATGCAATGATGGCAAAAATGTTTATTCAGAAATGGCTGTGTATTATGATGCTAAGCACTTTATATACATAGTCTAAATTTGTTCGCAGCTTGAGGCTCTAGCCCTAAATGCGCCTTAGCATCAATAAATGTTTAAATTATTAGTATTCTTTTCTACAGTCTGCCCGAACACTAAAATCAATATTAGAAAATAATTTTCTAAATGTTTTGGCTTAATTACTTGTAACTATAAATCTCTAGCTACCAATCTTAATGCTAATCCCTCTGATTCATACAATGGCATTTGTGAGCATCAAAATTTCAAAATCTTCATTGATCCTAACTTTGGACATATATTACTGAAGAACTGGGCGCCTCCGTAGCCAGGTGGGAAGGAGCAGCAGTGCATAGCACACGCTTCTTGATTAGACCGGGGTTCGAGCCCGTCACCACCAAATACGGAGGATGCGGAAAGGTCAGGGAATGACCACCGCATATCACGGAGCAATATAGCCTTAGTTGCTAATGCTCCTAAAAAACCAAATAACAAATAACAAATAACTGAAGAACTAAATATTTTGTCTCGCCCTGAATTTAAAGAAAGTCTTACCCATGGCCTGAATTTCAAGTTGTTTCTTAAAGGCACTTTTAACGCTTTCAAAAAACATCTTTATCAGGCCCTATTAAAATTTTTGTATCTCTGTGTCCTATAAAAATTATAGCCATGTTGAAACTGCCATATGTGGCTCACTATTGTCTTTTCAGATCAATTTTCTAATGTCTACTCTACATATCTAAATAATGAACCCTTTAAGCATTATAATTTAGCTAAAACTAAAAACTGAAGCTCAGTTAAAAAAGATCTACATGGGCATTTTATTATTACTCCGGTTGATAAAGCTGCTAACAATTTTGCTTTCATATGGAAATCCTTTTATGTAGATCTCTTAAAAAGGTAACTGCAATATAGCGATACTTGTAAACTTGTTCTTTCCTCACCTACTATCATTATTAAGAAATTGAAATTGAACATCAATAATTACAGTTTTTCTTATGTATATGGATTTCATTCTAAAATTTTAAAAAGCATTGGTTAGGGTCAGATTCATCACCTCTTGTGAAAACAGCTATTACCAGATAAAAAAAAAATTAGAGCCATTACTAAAACCTATTGTGGAAATTCTCCCAAACAATAAAATTATTCTCAATAATTCACACATTATTAGATGCCATAGTGTAAAAAATTATGGAAATTCTCAAGTCTCAAAACTTTATTAGACATGTTGGACAGACAACTTGTGTAGTCAAGACAAGACCCACTAATTTTCGTGCCTCAACTACACAAGTTTTCTGCTCAACATGTTATTAGATGCCTTGAAAAGAAATAAGATTGTAGACATTTGATTTTCAGTCTTTTTACTAGTATCAACCTCTCAAACTTAAAATGTTCTAAAATAAATCTATCCGAAGTACAGGCATGTAATTAACTGCCACTTAGCCTTTTAGAAAAATTTAGTGAATCTCTGTCTTTCATAACATTTTCTTTTGTCAACTCTACGTAAATAAATAAATAAATAAATTTTCTGTTTATACTCAGGCACGACAACCAAGTCAGTAGAGTTTACAATAAATCGCCAGTACAAGTATTTATTGTATTCTGTAGTCATGGGCTTGAACCACGGTCCACTGAAGGAACACGTGCTATGCACTCTCGCTCCTAACCGCTCGGCTCCGTCACCAGCGAATTATAAGAACGCCCATGGGCCATCCTGCATTAAGCATTATTGCAAATTTATAGGGGGTTTAAATCTCCTTCCCACAAGGCATGTTACTTTTTTACATATGTGGATGATCTGTATTGCTCAATTATTATATTTTTATCCAATATTTTGGGCATATATGTATCTGCAGGGACTCATGCTAGAAAAGACTAAATCTTGCAACCAAATTTTTTCCCAATTATCTGGATCTCAATATTCATATTGATAATGGAAATTCTACTATTAATATTTTCAACAAATGTAATGCTTTTACTTTTGAGGTTATCAATTTCTCTCATTGGCTCTATCTTAAGCTGATTAGACTGCTCTATCTTAAACTCATTGGCAACCTTTTCCATTAGCATATTTGAAGTTTTATTTTCTTAAAGCTTGTAATATCATTTCGAGATTTCCAATTACAATTCTTTTCTCTCAGACCATGTTGTTCTGTTGTAAATTACATTCTTAATTATTTGTTACTATTCATTATCTGTTTTGTTTATTTCCCATTTTTCAGGACTATATTCTGTGTGTATATATATATATACACAGAATACACACACACACACACACACACACACACACACACACACACACACACACACACACACACACACACACATTTAAATAATGTTGAAATAGTTGGAAACGGAATATATCATAAAATAAAAAGCATACATCAGAGGCAGCTAAAAGTATATTCCTCTACATGATGCTTGAAATATAACTACAGCAGGCCCCCGTTATAACGCGGTTCGCTTTACGCTGATTCGCTATAACGCTGTTCTTATATTATAACCCGTATCTGATTATAACGCTGTCACAGATTACTATAACGCTCTTTTACAGATTTCATTTTTGACATATTAACGAAATCGTTTCATTTGATGGAGTCGATAGCTTGAAAATGAATAGCAAAACAGTATTAAAACGTTTCCCACGCCGACTTGAGAAATTTTCCCACGCTCAGTAAAATTTTCTCGCACGCTAATTTAGTTTCAGTACAGTGACTTGTAACGTAGTTCCGCGATCAACATTTTAAAAAATGATCAAGTATATTGCTTGTAATATTTGCGTTATATGCATTTATCCGGTCTAGTCATCATTCAGTAGAGTATTAGACATCGTGCGTAACAGAAAGTTTACTTGAACATTGTATCATAATTAATTCAACCAACGCGGTTACATTTTCGAAGAGCTAATAATGACCGACAGGAATGAAAAAGCAACAATGTCTGGGCGCAGTACGAAGACTATAAATGTAAGAAAAAGACTGAATTTGAAAAGTAAATTAGACGTTTTGAAGCGAATCGATTCCAGTCAACGACAAACGGATGTGTGCCATAATTTAGGACTTGCAACTTTAACTGTAAGAACAATTATAAAAAAATAAAGAATTAATTTTTGCAGCGGGAAAGAGAGCTGTTCCACTGCAAGCAACTAGGACTAGGCCGGCTATTAGGATTGAAATGGAAAGACTTTAATTTTATTGAAGATAATATTCCAATGCAGAATAAAGTTAAATATTAAAAAGAGAGAGAAAGGGATTAGCCAATATGATGATCTGAAGAAAACTCGCCTAAAAAAAAAAATATATATATGTGGAACCATTTAAAACTGGTAAGGGCTGGTTGAATAGATTTAAAATCCAGGGAGAAGCCGCAAGTGCAGATCAAGGAGCCGAAACTTTCAAAAATGAACTTTTGTTAAAATTATTGAAGAGGGGTATTATGTGTTATAATTCTCAATAAGTTTTTAACATAGATGAAGCAGGACTTTTGTGGAAACGAATGCCTAAAAGAAGTTTCATATTGAAAGAAGAAAAAACATGCCAGGTTTCAAAGCGGTGAAGGATCGGTTGAATTTATTGTTGGTTTTAACGCTGCGGGGGATTAAAATTAATACCCCTTTTAGTTTATTTGGAAGAGGGCCAAAGTTCAACTCAAAATCCACACATTTTTCATGATTAAATTCATCAATTAAATTAAATTCATTATTTTAATTGGAATTTTAAATTTACTTTTGATACGCAAGTAGTTACCACATAATTATACATATGCAATGCAGAATATTTTATTTGTGCAAATATTTGAATATTAAATATTTTGACCAACATTTGTGCATCTTTTCATTACTGTTTATTATTCATTAGGAAATATCCTATGGCACTGACCGCAGCTCATAAATACATATGTTACCTTATGGGAAAGCGGCGCTCGCTTAGCGCGGATTCACTTAGCGCTCTGTTTTTCCGGAACGAATGATCAGCGTTAAGCGGGGGTCACCTGTATATAAATTAGAATAAGGATTAAAATAAAAATAAAATAATGCCAGCAGTACGGCAAGACCAGAGTGAAAAAGGAAATTAAACCTAAATTAATTCAAATCAAACAGGGAGGGAAGAGAAGGATGACAAGAGTAAAAATATTGCAGCAGAAACTCTAAATTAATTTAGAAAATCTAAATGTACGAATAATAATGCTTTGAAATTTAAAAGCTAATTAAATAGAAATTTAACGGTGCCTCCTCTGACGGGCACCAGGTCCAAATTTATGGAAAATATCACCAAGCAGAGATATAAACCACTACAATAGAGCAAAAGTAAAAAAAAAAAAAAAAAAAAAGACTGACCATTATGCCCCAATAGTCAGGGAATCGCTGCATTTTGAACGCTAGATAAATCGCCGCAAAGGAGAATCGATCCAAAGATCAGTCCGCCAAACCGATCCTCAGATTGAACCGCCAATGCAGGGAATTGAACAGCGGTGGTCGTGATGCAGCGAAAATCAAAAATAGAATAGACACAAGCACTCCAATGCAAAGACACACTACTGACAAAAGTAATCTTAACCCATTTGTATAAACGAAAAATGAATTATGGATGGCAGCACAGGTGCAGCATTAGCAATTTGCCCACTATATCATGTGATTTTAATTAATTTAGGTTTAATTTCCTTTTTCGCTCTGGTCTTGCCGTATTGCTGGCATTATTTTATTATAATCCTTATTCTAATTTATATATATATATTCGTTTAATTGTAGATTGTTAATGATTATTGGTGTTTTTCATATAAGTATTAGTGTTCATACAAATTTGTAATTAAGTTATCCTAGTTTGGTTATCTTCATTCCATATGGCTTATACATTTTGAGTTAAGATAAAAAGTAAATGCTAAATGATAATGATTTTTCATAACATTTTACTAATGAAAACATTTTATCTGTAGCAAGATAATTATTAAATCTTAATTTCTGTATAAATTTATATAATAATACTAAATCTTAAAGACTGTACAAATTTATATAATAATATAATGTATTGCATTACACCACGTGGCCGTCAATCCCCTACTTCACCGGGGACTTTGAGTGGATTGACAGCCCTTTTCGACATAATGCCACATACATCTAAACGTAATAACCACATAATATATATATAGCTTATAAGTTGTTAGTATGACTGTTTGATGATTTACTATACCATGTAGGCATTTTATAACTGTCTACATTAATATTTTCAATAAATGAAATGCTTTTACTTTTGAGGTTATCAATTTCTCTCATTGGCTCTATCTTAAGGTGGTTAGACTGCTCTATCTTAAACTCATTGGCAACCCTTTTCCATTAGCATATTTGAAGTTTTATTTTCTTAAAGCTTGTAATATCATTTTGAGATTTCCAATTAATAAAATTCTTTTTTCTCAGACCATGTTGTTCTGTTGTAGATTACATTCTTAATTATTCGTTACTATTCATTATCTGGTGTTTTGTTTATTTCCCATTTTTCAGGACTATATATAGCTTATAAGTTAGTATGACTGTTTGATGATCTACTATACTATGTAGGTATTTTATAACTGTCTACAGTTTTTGTTCTCTCTTTTCACATTCTGATCTTCATCACATTTTTGCATTTTCTTATATAATTCATGATTCAAACAGATTGTAATGCAACATCTCCAATTTGGCCAAATGGCATTCGGGATCATCCTGCATATTCCAAAAGTTGCAAATTATGGAAGCTGGGGGGAAAAAATACAGAAGTTTAAAGTTGAATCTGAAGTGAACTATCAGGAAGCAAGATAACAAATATTGAAAGACACTCCAGCACATACATATGCTATTAAGAATTATTGTTCAATTGCTACTCAAACCATTGATTCAATTCTGCTTGACAAATCACGTGCTGAGTGGTCTAGAGCTCAGCTTTCAGTTCCTCAGCCTGCTTTACTGCAAAACAGTAGAGACCAGACTTGTAATACCCCAATTTCCATTCCCTCTACTAGTGGCATCAAGTCCTGAAGTGAGACCAGAATGGCAAAATAAGAATCCTCTAATAAGAGCCAAATTAATATGGCAGAAATGGACATAGATGACAAAACTCAAGAAGAACCTATATTAGAAATTTATGTTGAAGAAGACATGGACACTGGATGTCCTACCTTTCCCAAAAAAGATTAGCATAAGCTTACTCACTCTAAAAATGCAAACAGACCATCCTACCCCTAAAACTAAATACTGCAGTGTTTCTTACAATGGAATTGTCGTGGACTATCTATTAATATAGATGAACTTTGACCTAATCTGAGATTTCAATCCAGCAGGCATTTGTTTACAGGAAACATTTAACTCCACAAGTAACCCCCTTAATAAAGAAATGTACTTTGTATAGGCATGGCAGGAATGCAGCAACTGCAGCCTGTGTAGGTGTAGCGGTGTTAATATCCATTAATAATCCGTCTAGGCAAATCTGCTTAAAAACTAATTTAGAAGTTGTTGCTGTTAGAATCGAACTTGGAATAATTTTATCTCTTGTTTCTATTTATCTTCCACCGAACCAAACATATGTATTCAGAGACTTTGATGAGCTCCTTGCCCAGATACCATCTCCTATATGTTTGGGTGATGTTAATGGGCACCACCCACCTATGGGGAAGTCTTCATATGGATAAGAGGGCAGCTAATAGAAACATTACTGGACACACACAATCTAACTCTGCTGAACACTGGTGCATGTACTCATGTGCATTTTCCCACAGGAAACACTTCTGCCATAGATCTAACTATCTGCTCCTCCGCTATGCACCCAATTATACATTGGTATTGGATAATCCCCACAACAGCGATCATCTTCCAATTACTTGTAAATTCCAAACTACCTCCTCCTATCCAAAAACTCGCTGATACTGGAAATTTACAAAGGCGAACCGGATAAAATTTTCCTTAAGTGCAGTTTTAGATTGAAATTTCATTCATAATCAGTCAATAGATGAAGCTACTGACCATATCACTAAACAGATAAAGCTATTCCTAAGTCGTCGACTCATCCATGCAGGCACAAAAACTACTTCTGGAATGATAAATGTAATAGGGCAAAAAAAGAAAAGAATAAAGCTTGGAATATTTTCCACAAGCATTCCACTACTATTAATCTTATAAATTACAAGAAACTTAATGCTAAAGCATGACAAATAAGAAGAAAAGCCAAAAAAATTCCTGGATACAGTTTGCTTTCACTATCACTACCACTATCTCGAAGAAAGGTTTAAGTTTTGCAAATTACAGTTTCTGGAGACTAGGCACCAGTGAGGTGATCTAATAGAGGTGTATAAAGCCTTGAATGGTTTGAGCATGCTCAGTGCTGATGGGATCCTTCCTCTTGCTCAGAATAATCACCTGAGAGGGCATAAATTCAAATTGAGGAAAGTCAGATGTGGGATAGACATGTGGAAATTTGCCTTTAGCCAGCGGGTGGTTGGTTGGTGGAACAGACTTCCATCCCTTGTCGTTGAAGTTGATAGCCTAAATAAGTTTAAGGCTCAGCTGGACAGGTATCTCGAATGAACAGAGGGGTGAAGTGAAAGTGGTTTTTTTTTTTTTTTGGCTGATGCTGCATAAGCTTGCTTTCTTGCATCAAATGCCTCTACTAATGCTAATCACAAAGAACACCAATACTAGATTCATCCGGAGGAAAATCCAACATCTGAATGGGAAATATTCATTGTCATCCTCCCCTATATTGATATGTAATGAACAAGAACTGTCTTCCCCCAAAGACATAGCAAATGTCTTTGCAGAAGCTTTTGCCAAAATTTCAGCAACAAATTCATATGATGCTCCAGTCCAACGAATTAAAGAGGCAGCAGAAAGGCAGAAGTTAACTTTCAACACCGGTCTCTGTCTTCCATATAATCAGCCTTTTACAATAACTGAATTAAAAGAATCTCTTAATAGAGCACCCAATAGTGCAGCTGGCCCTGATAGTATATTTTATATTATGTTAAAACACTTGAATGATACTGTTTTACAAACTACTATTTTTTAACAGAATTTTTCAAGAACATGTTTATCCTTACTCTTGGAGACATTCATTTGTATTAGCTATCCCTAAACTAGGAAAAGACCTCTCTAATCCAGTTAATTATTGTCCAATTTCTTTAACTAGTTGTTTGGGGAAAATACTTGAGAAAATGGTTCTCAAGTGCCTCACTTGGTTTCTAGTCACATAACATCTTTCATAAAAATCAGTATGGCTTTCGGCAAAATAGGTCTGCATTCGATATGATGACCAAAGCAGAATCAAACATCAGAAATGCTTGTCAGAAAAGACCACCTAGTTATGGTAAGTCTGGATTTAGAGAAGGCCTTTGATACAACATGGCATTTCAGTATTTTACGAGATCTTCACACCTTTGGATTACAAGACAGGCTTCCTTTGTTTATTCACAGCTTTCTCCAGGGCAGAACCTTTCAGGTTTGTTATCTAAATGTTCTTTCTAGAATCCATATACAGGAGGAGGTGGGTCCCTCAGGGATCTATTTTGAGTCCTCTATTTTTAGTAAGAATAAACAACATTATCCAAGATATTCCAAGCACAGTAGAATTATATCATTATGCAGATGACTTCATGATCTCATTCCAAGGAAAAAATATGAATTCTATTGAGAGGCAGCTTCAGATCTCAATTAACAAAATTGAGTTGTGGATGTCTCACAGTGGCTACCACTTATCAGCACAAAAATCCAAATGTACTCATGTCTGGAAAAAACGTAAGATCCACCCTGAGCCTGAATTACAAATTAAAAATCTCACCATCCCTCTCTCCAATAGTATCAATCTCTTGGCCTAATCCTTGACAATAAATTAAACTTCTTACAATACATCACATACCTCAGAACCATTTGCTTGAAAAAATTAAATATCCTCAGAGTACTATCTTCATCCACGTGGGGTGCTGACCGATACACTCTGCTTTGGCTATGTTGGATATTAATCTGATCTCACTTGGATTATGGAGATCCAGTCTGATTCTGCCAGGAAAAGTGCCCTGATTCAGCTAGTCACTATCCATCACAGTGCTCTTAGAACTGCTTTAGGAGCATTCAGAACATCCCCCTGTACAGAGTACATATAGAGTCACACGAACCTCCACTCCATGGTCTAGTTATACACCGGTCTGTGATCTCTCTTTCCAACAATGGGGGAAGAAACAAGCAGCAGATCTCACCATCAGGAAACTCCATGCTGCACACGTAGCTAAACATTCTGTGTGGTTTCATATATGTACACTGATGCCTCAAAAAAAAGTACAACGGCAGTTTCTACTATCTTTTCTAGTTCTGTGTCTCTTCTGAGGGAATGCAGTGTCTATACTGCCGTATGTGTCTCTTCTGAGGGAATGTAGTATCTATACTGCCGCATGTGTCTTTTCTGAGGGAATGCAGTGTCTATACTGCCGAATTGTTTGCGATAAAGATAGCTCTAGATCATGTGACTAAACTGTCCTATAGCAAACAATGATTTATTCTGACTCTTTGAGTGCAATAACAGCATTAAACAATTCATTTTTTAACGCTGTTATTGCACTCCACCCCGTCTTGAAGCAGATCAGATCACAGATAAATGCGTTATCTGCTGCTAACCAATCAGTCGCTTTCTGTTGGATACCAGGTCACATAGGCATCAAAGGAAATGAATATGCAGATCAAGCCGCTAAACATCCAACTCACTGCAATCTCTCCTAACTATCAAGTGCTGTATACAGAGTACAAATCAGTCATAAAAAATGTGTGTGAAGAGCAATGGTTGCAAATCTGGAAGGCGCAGGGTGGAAACAAGCTGCTTAAATTTAAACACGAACTTAAGTTGTGGCCATCAAGCATGCAATCAGATAGGCAAGAGGAGGTGATTCTGGCTAGGACACATATTGGGCACACGCATCTAACCCATATTTATCTACTCATGGGGGAAGATCCACCTATTTGTACATTTTGTCATTTTCCGCTTACTGTGAAGCCTAATCTAATAAATTGCAACCATTAAAATAATTATCAAAACACAATTTTCACATCACTTACACATCTGCAAGAACCTTTAACATTACCTCATCTGATTGGAGATGATGCAAATCTAGACAAGTTCTTTGTTTTCTTGAAACAAATAGGATTAATTAACAGATTTTAACTGGTAATTACAATACGGAATAGAATTGGACACTAGTCCAACTCTGTTGCCAACTCTTAATAATATTTCCCGCTAACCGCATGCTCAAAATCCGCAATTTTTAACACTTAACCCACTAACTTTTGAAATTTTCATTTGGGTTAAATCCTATTAATGGTGCCATAAAAAATAATGGGTGCCTTAAAAATTTTTAAGACCTCAATATTATGTCCAAACAAAAACTTCCAAATTGCATATTGAATGCAGTTAATTCTGAGGAACAAGTCGAAAATAACAAGAACCGTTTAACGGAGTTGATCACTGAATTTCTTGGTTGGCGAAAATTTATATTTTTCAGAGTACAGCTTTTTTTTTTAGTGCATCAGCTTCTGTGGTCATAATGCACCTCCCAATTTTTTTGCATTTTACTCTGATCCAAGCCCGAGGCGGGATTCGAACCCGCAACCTTTGGGTTGCCAGGCAGGCACTTTACCAACCTGGCTAGCCAAGGCGGCACAGCTTTTTGTGAAGTTTGCAATCTTGAAATCCGGCTTACAAAAAGTAAATGTAAAACTGATATGTTTAGGCCTGACGTAGCCGAGTGGTCAGGAGCGAGAGCACTCATTCCTTGAGTGGACTGGGATTCAAGCCTGTGACTACTAAATACGATAAATATTTGTATTGACGATTTATTGTGAACTCTACTGACTTCGTTGTCGTGACGGAGAATAAACAGAAAAATTATTATTAGATGGGGTTGTAAGAAACCTTGCCGTAAAACAAAGAGTATTAGACATAACTCATTTTTTAATGATAGTAGATTATTGTTATCTCAAAATTTATTATTTCTATACTTCTGTTGCCAAAATTGGAATCAAGATTGCATTGCTCTTGATTTAAATATCAATAAAAACATTGTTATTGAAAAATGCAAAGATCTGAGGAGATATGCATGATATCAATAATTGATTAAGATAGTTAACTAGGGATGATTTCAGAAATACCTATCGAAGTTTAAATTGATGAATCAGCATTTTTCAAAAGAAAATATAATTTAGAACGACTAATAGGAACACAATGGGTTTTTGGTGCATTCGAAAGAATTATCAAACGATATTTTTTCGTTATAGTAGAAAATAGAGATAAAACAACTCTATTATCAATTATAAGAGGCTGACCGGGCTAGCCGAGTGGGTAAAGTACCTGTCCGGCAACCCAAAGGTCGCGGGTTCGATTCCCGCCTCGGGCTTGGATCAAAGTACTGCAAAAACCTTGGGAGGTGCAATATGGCCATAGAAGCCGATGCGCCAACAACTACCAAATCAAAAAAAAAAAAAAATTATAAGAGAGAGAATATTACCAGGTACAAGAATCATCAGTGATGGATGGCCTGCATATAAAGATCTCTACCGAGACATTAATCATACCCATGATGAGGTTATTCATCGCTATAATTTTGTTTCTCCAGATGATTCAAGTGCCCATACTCAAAATATTGAAAACACTTGGTTACATGCCAAAGGAAAATTAAAATACCAGTTTGGAACACAGGATAGTCTACTAGAAGGTTATCTATATGAGTTTCTATTTAGAAGAAAATTTTCTAAAGAAAAATTATTTAATTATCTTATTTTTGAAATAAATAAATAAGAAAGGTAAATTTTTTTGTGTTTTGAAAGTTAATTGAATTTTTGATTTTCCCTAATTTTTTATTTATTAAATTTTTTCTAACTTTTTTAAGCATATATTTTTTATTTTTTTATGGCACCCATTAATAGGATTTAGCCTTCATTTGTTTGTAAGGATTTAAAAAATATATATAAATAGTTGTTTATTTTCTGTTTTTAATATAAAATAAATATCTATTTTCCATAAATATCTAATTAAAGTCGAAATTCAATACTTCCTCATCATATGCTTCTTGTGTACCCATTTTGCGAAGCACTTCTTCAAGTAAAACAATTTTTACAACACTTTTCAACTCTTTTGAGCCTGTATCCATATCGTATCCACATTTTTCGATTTGATCGAACAATTTAAAGCTATGACCCAACGGTCATGTCGTTTGTCCGCGAGTGTAACTACGTATTGAAATTGATGGGTTCCCCTCAGGGGAATCCCCAAATAATATAAAACCGATTCTTCGCTTTATAAAAAAAAAAAAAAAAACTGTGAAATAAGATATCTCTCTATGTTTACGATGTATATCAATAAAACATTTCAATTATGAAATATTTATATTATTAAATTAAATTAATTTAAATTTAAATTTAAATGTTACACTGCCGAAATATATAAAATGCTAAACATATTTAAAAGTTTTACATTTATACTCTTTTCGCTAAAAAATCCGCTATCCCCTATTACATATTTTAATCCTCCAAACCTGAAGCAATTCCGCTAAATTGGCAATGCTGTCGGGCACAATATCGTCTTAGCAGCCCCAGTGCCATTAAATAACATATCAACCAATCTTGTTTCCTCAAGTTAACATTTTTATTTCTCCCAGTTTCTCCTGAAGGGAAATGACATTCTCATCCTCCCCCATATCCCACTCTAATCTTACCATACCATCTTTTCTTTTACATTCATTCTCCTCACTTAAATCTTTAGGAATAGCCACCTCTTTTATATATTTTTATGTATTTCTCAAGATTTATTCTGTAGAAATTCAAATTCAGTTTGTCACAGTTTGTTTTTCTGTACAACTCTCTGCTTGCCTGCAGTATTACAATACTGTAGATTTCAAGAATCTTTCATGTTTACGATTTGTTTTATTAAAAAATAATCGTTTTATCGTTTTTAACTACTTTTTAAGAGTGTTAAGATAAAAGTGTAAGATAAAAGTGCTACAGTATTTTAAAAGAACTGTTATACTGAATTTTTTTTTTCTCCCCTTAGGAACAGAAAATAAGAACCGCTCATTGGATAGTGTTGTGGCAAAATTAGATTTTGACTCTCATAATGAAAGCCAAGAAGTCACAGTAACAGATGGTATAAACGATAAAGTTGCACCCTCTGAAGAAGGATTACAGCTGACTTCTACCTTGGATAGTGATGTCAGAGTATGTTATCATAGTGCTTCGTAAAAAAATGAATATTATTTTTTTATTAAATCATCACCCCTAAAAATTCTTTGAATAGATAATTCTTTGCTAAAGTTTATATAATAAAAATTATGAAGGGAATTGGTCAACTTGACAAAAAAAATCATTTTCATAATTTATTTCTACTTTGCATTGCTTAATGCCATATACAAATTTGCTTTTTATTTGTTTATTTTTTTTTTTAAACTTGGTATTCAGAATATTTTTCTCAAAATGTAACTGAAATTTACTTTCATGGTTAGCGGGCTGATTATTTCTTTTTTCAGTGACAAATTGCCTCATTAGTAGTTTAATTGAGAAACATCAAAAACTTTCTAACTTGTTAAACAAATTTATTTGTCAAAAAAAAAAAAAAATAAAAATAAATAAATAATTGTCCTTTATCCTGTTCCCAGAACCCTATAGGAATTGCTTTAATGCTGTTCATAGGTGAAGTCTTAAATTTTTAATGGAGATATTGTAGTAAAACCTTTTGCTGCAGTATTATGAATTTTGCTATAGTATTTCAAAAGTATTGTGATTTATAACAACAAAGTGAACAAGTGTGGTTTAGAGCATGAAAATATTTAGAAAGTTTAAACTGACCTAATTAATATATGATTAATGCTAATTTTTCTTTCAGTTTCACTAGAGTATTTTATACATCCATGAATCTAATTTTGTAGAGTTTTCTTGGTGGTGGCTGTTACTAGTTTTTAAAGAAATACAAGTGTTATGCATGCCATGTTGTAGTGGTGGAAGGAATGATACTGAGAGTTTGTCACAGTTTTGTGTGCTTTACAAATACATAAACATCATACATAAATTTGACTAGATGTGTGCAACCTTTGAATTGAGACCATATCAAAAAATAAAAATCATGGGCTGCTTCAGGAAATATTTACATCACAGAAATCTAGAAGGTGTTGCATTCAAGTGTAAAACATCAGCCTGCTTCTTTACATGTTGTTTGTTCTCTCTCATGGTTATTGTGAATGGAAGTACTTAATCTTTGAGTGTTATTAGTAAGTCTCTTCCTTAGTTTTGAATTTCAGCACTTCATTTTTAAAAATAATTCATAGATATGTGGTTTCATATAAAGATATATTACTCTCCAAAAAATATCTGAACATCCTTGTTTTCATGGTCTTTTGGACCTTCCTGGATAAATGAGTGACTCAGATTGGTATGCAAGAAGGTAATGTATGAGTCACACAAGATAGTAGCTTTCATTGTGACATGTGGTGCCGAGCTGATCGATTTTAAAAGGAATATTGTTGTCATCCTGCACCATCGGTTTCTGATATTACCATGAAATGGAAGTGTGACAGCACCACTGCCCAGCAGTGCACAAGAATACTGCCTAAGCACACTCCATGTTTAGGTATTCAAAAGGTTATTGCAACAATGACCTCATCAGATGTCCTTGCAAAGTATCAACAGGTTTTGAGGTCTGTATGTACACACTATGTATGGAATGCATAAGCATAAGCATCACTAATTGCAGTCAATAATCTCACAGTAATTGGTCAGTAGACTAGTGACAAATCTCAACAGAGCTTATTTTTATCAGATGGGCAAAGTGAGGAATGCCTGAAGAATCTTTCTGCTGCTGGAGTGCTGTGCATCAAGAGTGAAGTTCAGAGGAAGGGTTATGCTGTGACACTGTTTCTCATAGTATAGCCTAGGACCTTTGTGGGAGGAACTGTGAATACCGAAGCCTACCTCAACATTTTGGACAATTCCATGCTCACTTTGATGTGGCAGGTCTTTGGTGCAGACTGTTTGTTTCAGTGAGATAATGTCTCTTGCTGTGTTGCTGGTACTGTTTAAGAATAGTTTGTGGACATGGCTGTACAAACGTTGCAGTCATGACTGTACAAACATTGCAGTGGCTGGTGCAAGGTGCTGATTTGAAACACTAGTGGACACCAGTAAGATGAACTGGGACATTGGGTGAAGGCCAAACCAACGTGTCCAACATCACTAATTCAACTGGATGTTTTACTGAAGGAATGGAGTTGCAAAACATTCAGGACTGTTGCAGTCTATTGTTTGTTAACAGAAAATTCACCAGTAGCAAGTGATGAAGAGATGCTTTGTATTTCCCAAAGCCTTGGAATCTTGTTCCACACTCTGGTTTTAAAATTCCAACTTCACTTCAGTTGATGTTGGATTCAAGTTTAAGAATTCTGATGTTTCATTAAAAGTTGGAAAGTGTGTTCTAAGTTCCTATTTGCAAGTTTCATTTCCCACACATACAATGGCCTCAGGTGCCAAAAGTTCTTATGTCCAAGTGATCACTGTGTGCTTTCAGTTGCCCTTTCTCAATAGCAATATAATATTTTTTTTTTTTTTTTTGCCAATTTTAAATTTTTATGGTGTAATTCTGTTTTTCTTAAAAGCACAAAAAAAAAAAAAAAAAAAAAAAAAAGAGTCCAAATAATGGAATCATAACATTTTCTATTTTTTTTTTAGTTCTGTTAATGACATCAACTCCTATACCTGGGTTCTAAGTTATTGCTGCCCTATAATAAAGTTTGGATCTTGCTGAAAATAAAACAACCAGGTACTAAAATCCAAAGATATCTAAAGCAGATATATTCCCCCAACCAAATACCTATGATTCATAATAATTGACCCATTGCCTTACATATCTGTAGGTGAGCTTTCTCTGTTTTTGAATTGGAAATGCCTGTTATATCTAAATAACTTATATCAAACCATTATTTGCATCACTCAAAGTTCTTACAGAATTGAGTTTCTAGACATGGTAAGGAAATGTAGTTAAGATTGGCGTATGGAAACTGGGAAATACTAACACTCAGCTCTGTTAACGAAACTAAACATTTCTGCTAAACTTTCTGTGATAATAACTCCTCATTCCTCTATTAAGGAGCTATTTCATGAAAAACTCAAATGAGGAAATAATCGAAGAGCCACATAACAAAAGGTTCAACCTTCTAAAAGGTTACTTATTAATACCCATTATGGAGATCTTTATAGAAGATAGATAGCAAAGGGACTTGTATTGTGTGTATACCTTCCAAAAAAAAAAAAAAAAATGTCCACTGTCATAGATGAATCAGTTGTACTGCTACACTGTTCCCAAGTACTTAATGAATAGTAAATGATAATTCACATTAGTGGTTAATTTTCATAGTAGTCTATAACAAAATCCCTCGCAGACTGAGAAGAATAGTTTGAAAATTCAAAAATGCAAACTAGGGACAAAGTACATGGTTATATAATGAATATTACATACTAAACTGTATTGAACAGTATTATTTACAAAACATATTTAAAACTTGTCAAGACTTGTATCTGTCAGGATATACCACAATCTGTTGTCCAGTTGTATTCGTATCAGCCATATAGTACAAGGAAGCCCCAGGCTTTTGCTGCAACAGCTAAAAATAATAAAATATATATATAAAATTAAAAAAGCATATTCATTTCCCTACACACTTAGATAATTATCTAGCCAATCTGTAAATTTCTCCAAGCCATTAGCCTCAGCTATCCATAGAGCTAATTTATTCCAACAATTGTTCATATCATCCCAAAGGAGTGCTGCTTGGCATGGTCATTAACAGAGCTCTCCTAGCCTTTACATCATCTGTAAATTTTGACATCATCCCATATATTATTTCATTGATGTCATTTAAGAAACTCAAAGCAACAGTAGTCACAACCTAGTAGTGATCCTTGGGAAACCCCACTTCTTACATTTTGTAAGAAATGGGGCCTTGTGATCTTTTTTTTTTTTTTTTTGCAATTCCAACATGTTTCTGCTTATACAAGAAGCTCTGGAACAGTCAGGTGCTTTGCTGGAATCGAGGTAAACTATCAAAATTATTTTCTTCAACCAGTGTGATTGATTCTGTCAAAATACTTGTAGTTGAACTCAATTGTTTAAACAATATTTTTCTTAAACAAAACCATGCTGTGTTTTCTTCAGATCCATTTCATTCTAATTGACCATGTAATAACTCTTGGTCATTGCTTCCATGATTTTCCCTGCCACTGAAGTCAAACTACACTGCTTGATAAAATTAACTGAACATGTAGAAAACTTGGTGGTTATGGTGCAGCTTGCAATGAAGCAGGACAAAATTTGATATGGTGGTGTACCATAGAATAATGATGAAATGAAGAGATAGCAAGAAATTTCAGACAGGTATAAGGGACATTTATAGGGATTTTATAAGAATTACCAACAAGGTCACAAAATACGATCACGACACCAGTATGTCATATGATCCTCCTCCAACCACTATCATTCCTGACAACAGTGAACCATGCTTGATATAAGGATGTCTAAGATTTTGTGGCAACAAACCCCATTCTTCCCCAGCGCAGACCTTTGCTCACCAAATGACCGAGGAGTTTGCTGTCAGCGTGCAATGCGATACCCAGAGCATCCCACACATGTTTCATCAGATTTAAGTCTGTTGATTGTGCTGGCAATCACAGTCGTTGGATATCTTCAGGTTAAAGTTATTCTTCCACCACTTGAGCTCTATGTGCAGTGGCATTGTCATACATTAAAAGAAAATCTGGGCCAACTCTGCCCCTAAAAAAAGTCGCACATAGTATTTGAGGATCTGTTCTTGGTATCTCTGCACAATTATAGTACCCTTATCAAAAACATGAAAAGGGGTGCATTCTTTGATCATTTTGCCCCACATGAGAACACCACCTGCACCATAAGTGTCCCTTTCTCTGACAGTTTAGGGATGGTATGCATTCCTTGTCTCCAGATGAAAATAATGTCTAGAATCTGTTTGCGGGCCCAAACTGGACTAATCAGAGAACAGAATTGTACCCCATTTGTCAGTCCAAGTCATAGGTTCATGGAACCAGTTCTGACAAACTCTGCAGTGGTTTAGGGGTTAAGGGCATACAAAATTAAGCCTTCTTAACACAATCCAGTTGGAAATGTTTTCACTTGTGGCTGCAGCAACCTCAAGAGATGGTTGATGACAGGCCATCATAGGGTTCCATCTTGCTGTTAGAGCCAGATAATAGTCTGTTCTGGTTGGCATAGCCCTCAGACTTAGCCCACCCTATCTTCTGAAACTGCTTCCACAGTGCCGAGGTGACACTGCATGACACATTAGGACAACATGCCACTTGTGACTGCCCAGCTTCAAGTCATCCAACAGCCTGCCATCTCAAAGATTCATCTAAATGCTGTCTGAGTACTGGAGATGCGGCTATCCCACTTAGCAAGCCAAAAAATGGGAATGAAGTTGTGGTCTCAACCTGTGTTTTTATAAGCATGAATAATTTGCATAATGTGTGCCTCTGTAAGGTGGTAGATCGATTTCTATTGGACAATCAGAATTTGCATGCCAGGTTGGCTGTTATATCAAATATTTGACTTTGGCAACACTGTTTGCAATAAAAATTAATGAAAAACGTTTTGTTCTGTTAACTTTGTCGAGCAGTGTAGTTGGTAATTACAAACTTCATTCTCTAAACAAAATAAACCCAATGTATTGACAATACATTTGCACTTCTTCAATCCAAGGAAATCTCTCCTGATTCCAGTGATGCCCGCATTAGCATTAGTAGAGGCATTTGATGCCAGAAAGCAAGCTTATGCAGCATCAGCCAAAAAAAACCACTTCCACTTCACCCCTCTGTTCTTTCCAAATACCTGTCCAGCTGAACCTTAAACTTATTTAGGCTATCAACTTCCATGACAAGGGATGGAAGTCTGTTCCACCAACCAACCACCCGCTGGCTAAAGGCAAATTTCCACACGTCTGTCCTACATCTGTCTTTCCTCAATTTGAATTCATGCCCTCTGAGGTGATTATTCTGAGCAAGAGGAAGAATCCCATCAGCATTGAGCATGCTCAAACCATTCAAGGCTTTATACACCTCAATCAGATTACCTCGCAAGTGCCTAGTCTCCAGACAATGTAATTTGCAAAACTTAAGATTTTCTTCGTAAGAGCAACCCTTTGTTCCATTCACTAATCTTGTTGCCCTTCTCTGTACTCATTCCAACAGCTCTACATCCTTCTTAAAATGAGGCCTCCAGACCTGTATACAGTACTCGAGGTGTGTCCTGACCATTGCCTTATACAAGGGAATAATCACCTCCTTATCCCTGCTAGAAAAATTCCTATATATCACTGACAGTACACCATGAGCTACTCTCGCAGCCCATCTGCACTGCTCAGAGAACATATCTGCCTGCACAACCACCTCCAGGTCCCTTTCATTCTCTACCACTGTCAGTGTAGTACCACAGTGTTGATACGTTGCTCTGGGGTTCTTGTTTCCCATATGTAGTAAATTTCATTGACAAATGTTTGTTTACATTTGTCAATGAAAGGTGGCAAATGAAGTTTACTTCATTTGCCACCTTTTAGCCCATCTGCTCAACCTTTCCAGATCCTGTTGCAGCAGCATAGTATCAGTAGTGTCATTGACAACCCTGCCAGCCTTCGTATCGTCTGCAAACTTGGACATTAAGCTTGATATACCATCATCAATATCATTTATAAATATAGAAAACAATAATGGACCCAACACTGAACCCTGAGGGACTCCACTAATAACATTAGTCCACGATGAGCAGTGTCCATTGATTACCACTCTCTGTCTTCTCCCCCTCAACCACCCCTTTATCCATAGCAGCAATTTGCCTCCAATGCCACACTGCTCCAATTTGTGCAGCAGTCTTCCATGTGCAACAGTATCAAAAGCCTTTCTAAGATCCAAGTATATAATATCAAAGTTATTCCCTGCATCCAGTTCTTTTTTGACTGCATCATAGTATCCAATCAAATTGGTCAGGCAAGACTTCCCCTTAACAAAACCATGCTGTGTCCAAGCTCTAACTGAAGTCACGTCTAGATGATTCTGCAGTGCTTCTTTAACCAGTGCCTCCATTAATTTTCCTGGAACAGAAGTTAAACTCACAGGTCTATAATTACTTGTGTCAGCCTTTGATCCTCCTTTGTAAATTGGGGTCACATTTGCACTTCTCCAGTCTGTGGGTACCTCCCCTGTGTCCAAGGAAGCTCTCATAATTATGGCTAAGGGTTTGCTTACTTCCTTTGCTGCTTTCTTTAATATAACTGGATAGATCCCATCCACCCCGGGTGCCTTTCTTGTGTTTATCTTCAACAATTTCTCCTCCACTTTATTCTCAGTTATTACAAGATTCTCTAGCTTACTGCCAGAGTTGAATACACCTGTGGCATTCCCCTCGCTGAATAACTCCTCATGTGTGAATGTCGATGCAAAATATTCATTTAGTTTGTTAGCTACCTGAGCAGGATCATCAACAGTTGACCCATCGATATCAAGTGGACCAATCTGATTCATCCCCTTCCTTCTAGAGTTTACATTAAGTAAAGAAAGCTTTGCTGTTTTTCTTTGCATCCCTTGCCAAAGATTTCTCGTAATCTGCCTTCTACTGCCTAACCTCCCTTGTAACTTGGTTGACCAACTTGTATGTATCATAGGTTTCCGTGTCACGTGTTAATTTGTATGTATCCCATGCATTTTTCTTCTCTGCCATATGTCTCATTAGTTCATCTGACATCCATTTAGACCTAAACCTTGAACAATAAACCTTACCCTTAATCATGATTAACCTTAATGGTTCAATATGCTCTCCGACTGTCTCCCTTAAAAATTACTGGCTACATGCCACCAACAGGAGCCTTATTTGTCTTGAGGATCAAAAGTTTTTTTTTTTTTTTTTAATGGTCTTCTGAAATGAACTTGGCTAATTTCATACTTTCCAGTTTCATTAGAAATTTTTCCACACTATGAAGGATTTTTAAGCTGTAAATATCGATGCAAATAACCTGTTAAATTCATGCCCACCATCATCTGGGTTATTGAGACTTCCGCACCCATTATACAAAGGTCTGATTTGACTCATTCTTTCCTTCTCTGTATTCATATACATGAAAAACTCCTTATCTCCATTGTGACCTTTTGGCTAGTAATTTTTCATAAATCTGCTTTTACTAGCTTAACCTTTTCTGTTGTGCTGTTACCAATTAACATGTAACTGTTATAGGCTTTGGTATTTTTCATTGTTCTGCCTCTTTCCCATGCCCTCTCTTTTTGTGCTCTTTTAAACTAGCTAGCTTGTTATTCTTCCAACTTGACATCCTCCTCATACTGTATTTTCTTAATGGTTTATATGCATTCGTGGCTTCTGTGACTGTAGCCTTAAAGGAATACCATAATTATAATGAATTTGTGCACTGTGTGCTACTTCCCAGTTGATAGAGCCCATTTAGCACTTTAGGCTGTCATAATAATCTTCGTCCCTGAAATTAAAACCTATTCCTTTGCCATTAAAAACTGCTACCCCTTTCCTCATAATCAAACTTAGAACTTGATGATTACTCCCTGCTAATGGTTCCTGTAATGTCAGTTTAATGATGTCATCTGGTTCATGGATTGCGATCAGGTCTAGAATATTTTTGCCTTTCCCCAGTACTTTCCTTAACATGCTGATACAAATAGCAATCATATAGATGATTTAAAAATTTTGTTCTCTATATTTAGTTTCCCTCCCACATGCTCTAGGCAAACTTCAGAATGATGTTGTTTTGAAGGCAATATTTTAGAAAAGAAATATGGTAACTTTGGACTGAGTATCTTAATGTTAATCTAATTTAATTTTGCACCAAGCTGTTCAAAGAATTCCCCATAATTGTGTGTATTGATAGGTTACAACTGGCGAGAGAGGAAGTGAATGAAATAGTCAATAAGAGTTTTAAAAATTAATTTCGTAGTATGAACCAGAGCTGTAATGCTCAATACGTTGATATCAATATTTGTAAAATAATAAGAGAAATTTGCCTCAGTATAATACGTAGAACACTTCCGCATGAAGCAATTAAAATGAAAATCAAAAATCTTACATTACAGTAAAAAAATAATTAAAAATCAATTGAATACAGCTAAATCAAATGAAACAATTAATTAAAAATCAATCTAACACAATTCAAAATTAAATTAATTAATTAAAAGAAATTTAATGAAAAAATTGCAAAACAATTTTCCTTCCTGAAGCTGACAACGCTTTTCGACCGTACGTCGTGATCACAGGAACAAAAATTACCGAATAGGGGCGAGCGTGAAGCTTAAATATGGATTATTTGTCTTCGTGCATGTGTGTAACCAACAATCATAATATTAAAAAATACTTTATTTCTGTCCCATACGTTGAACAGTGGCACAAACAGCTTAACAGATTCTTTAAAGATACCGAATTTAAAATTGTGTCCAGGCCAATATGGAAATTACACACTATACTGAAAAATCACTCAGTCCTTTCCTCGTTTCCAACACAAATAAATGACCTGGTGTACAACATTTCTTGCGGTGATTGCAACTCGTCGTACCACGTTTTCTGCTGAATTTTTGTGTTAATCAACACGTGGCCTCAGTTCGTGCTTCTCGTTCAGCAGTGTCAGAATTAGCCTTTCATGCCATTTATGAAAAACATACTTTTTTATTTAACAAGGTCAAAATACTTAGTGCCAACCTAATTATACCAGACTAATTGCAGAAACTGTCGAAATAAAATTACGTGAGAATTCTGTTAATGTTTGCCAGCCATTTCTAATCTCCAATTCGTGGGCCTTTACGCACATGGGCGAAGACAAATAGTCCCTATTTGGTAATTTTCGTTCCTGTGATCACGACATACGGTCAAAAATCGTTGTCAGCTTCAGGAAGGAAAATTGTTTTGCAATTTTTTCGATAAATTTCTTTTAATTAATTTATTTAATTTTTAATTGCATTAGATTGATTTTTATTTACTGTAATGTAAGATTTTCGATTTTCTCATTTTAATTGCTGGAGAGTATCATACGGAAGTGTTCTACATGTTATATTGAGGTAAACTTCTCTTATTATTTTACAAATATTAAGTGGTCAATAAACGAGTGCTGTTAAGGAAACTTGAAATTAATAACTGTGGAACTTATCAGGTATAATGTGAAAGGATTTTGCTTTCCCTAAAGTGACTGCAGTGGTCTTAGACAGATTTTAAATTATTTTCAATGGAAACTGATATTGTGAACAACCGCAAATTCTAAATGAGTAATGTTCAGGGAAGTAACCATAAAAGGTACTAAGCTTTTTATACCAACTAAAAGATATTGTTCAATGTTTCAACTTAAATAGTTGAACTGATGAGAAGATTAGTGCCAGAATACCAAAATGCATGGGATGATTATAAATTTTAAAGAAATATAGAAACCAACAGTAGATAAAAACTATTCTGTAATCTAGTTACTGGGTGTGGGTAGGCAAGCTAAGGCAGATTATGAGAAGTCTTTGGCCAGTAATGTGAAGAAAAGTAGTAAAGATTTTGTTGCTTATGTTAACATTAGAAGGAACAGGATGAACTACTTTGATCTGCTAGATATGGATGGCATAGCCTGTTGATGATACTATTCAGTTCACTAACAAACTGTGTAAATATTTTGAATCTACACTCACAAGTGATAAAGTTTTTATTGATGTGGATAACAGAAGTATTTCTAATTCTAACTGCGATGATAAATGATTTTCTGATACTTTTGAGAGGAAAGAAGAACAGAAATTGTTGAAGCTGAAAGTAAATAAGGCACTTAGGGTGACAATTTATCTAGTTATATTGAAAGAAGTAGCAAGTGACAAGATAAGCAAACCTTTAACCACAATCATGAGAGCATGCTTTGATTTGGGGAGGGCGTTGTCCCTACAGATTGGAGTCTGTGGTTACAAAAATAATGCAGAATCATTTTGAGGTGAATGCATTTACACAGCATGGATTTGTTAAGGGGGAAATGTTGTCTGGCCAATCTGAACTGGATGCAAAAAATAATTTTTGCATCATATACTTAAATTTCAGTAAAGCTTGTATTGTCCAAAATGGGCCGGTATGACATAAGAGGTAGGTTACTGCTATGGATAAAAGGATAGTAAAAAATTCAGAGCTACAGGGCTCAATAAGTTCCACGATTTTTTAATATATTAAAAAGTAAGAGATTACCTCAATCTTTTTCATGGAATGCTTCCTGTCAATTCTCTCCCATGTGAAGCTATCCTCACTCCTTTATAAATCAAACCAGATTACAGGCTAAAAATAAAACAGAAAATATGATACCCATTAATAATACCAATAAAACACACTTTATTTCCATACCGTACGTTGAACTTTATTTCCATACCGTACAAGTAGCTTAATAAACTCTTTAGAAATACTGAATTCAAAATTATAGCCAGGCCCATGCAGAAGCTCTATTTAAAAAATCACATAATTCTTCCTTCTTTCTTGGCACAGGTAAATGATCTTGTGTAAAAGATTTCATGTAGTCAGTGTGATTCATCGTATGAGGGTTCCACTCATTGCACATAAGAGTTAAACAACATGCTGCTTCCATTCATGCGCAGTCATGTCAAATTGGCCTTTCATGCGGTCAATGATGGTCGCGTATTTCTATTCAATGAAGAGATAATTTTAAATATACATCACAGTTACATAAAATTATTAATCACTGAAACGCTTGAAATGAAACTACACGAAAATTCTATTAATGAGCGACAGCCTTATCGAATTTCTGATTTCTGGTCTTTTTTGGGCATGCACCAAAATAATCTCTATATTTCAGAGTCAAATGCACACACAAACACTTCTTCCCATCCTTTGAACACGGTGATCAACTGAGAAGCGTGGTCTGCTTAAGGAAGGGAAACTTGCGTTTCGTTTAATTTGAGTATTCATCCAAATCGTAACTTTTAATCTGTTTAATTTTAATAGTTTTTAATCTTTTTAATTGTGATTTATTTTAATAGTGATTTTAATTATTTATTATCGGAAGCAGTTTTAACTATTTATTTTGACACAGTCTTCTCGCACTGATGGTCTTGCTGCGGTGGTTTGATGTGTTTCGGGGTCGGATGGGCTCTCGGCTTTCGATTCTGTTGCGCATCGGATTTGGTCCTATCTCTGTGACTGAGGGAATTCATTAATTTGTTTTTTTTTTTTTCCATCTTATTTTATTCGTCACATATGGGAGAGAATTGACTGGAAGCATTCCACGAAAAAGATTGAGGTAATCTCTTACTTTTTAATATAAAAGGATAGTTGACCATCAGGAGACCAAGAGTGGTTATTAGTGGAGTTCTTCAGAGTTCGGTTCTGGATCCCTTATTGTTTTCAATATCTATTAAAAAAATTCATGAAGCAATATGAGAAATGGAACTGAGGTTTAACATGGATAAATGCAAGGTATTGTATATGGGCAGCATTAATCTCAGAATAATGTACAAGTAGGGCAGTATGACACTCAAGGTGGTGGATAACAAAAAAGACCTAGGGATAATTGTACTGTCCAATATCAAGGTCCCTAAGCATTGCAGACAGACTGCTAGGTCTGTCTGCACTGCTCATGGAGGTTTTCTAAGTGATATGCAGGAATTTTGACAGTAAGGAGTTGATTATCCCATATTTCTAAGGTAATGGTTAGGCTACAACTTGAGTATATAACATATGAGTCTGAAAGCCTCATTTTAGTAAGGATATGGTTCTGTTGGAATGAGTACAAAGAAGAGCATCATGGTTGTCAATGGTTTTCTTACCAAAAAAAGACTTTAATTCTCTAGATTGCAGCATCAGGAACTAGTTACCTGTGAGAAGACCTGATTAAAGTGTTTAAGCCTTTAAATGGATTGAGTAAACTAAATGCTGGTAGTATCCTTACTCTTTCATGGATGTCGCATATAAGGGCACAAAGATTTAAGTTGAAAAATGTTGGTTGCTGGATTAATGTACATAAATTTGCTTTCAGCTGGACGAAACTTCCATCTGGTGTATGGAAGTATGTAGTTTGAATAAATTTAAAGTAAGATTACACAAATTATTTTTTGGCTGATGTTGTATAAGCTTGTTTCCTTGCATCATTTGCCATTACTAATATAAATGTTTTCTGTCTTGTTGATAATTTTATTTCAGCTGCATAATGTGTAAAGAGTTTCTTTTAGATTAGGCAGCCTGCAATTAATAAAAAAAAATAATAAACTTTCTGTTTATACTGCAGTATAAACAGAAAATTTATGGTCAGAGGCGTTCACAAGGTAGACAGAATACATGAAACAGCACTGTATTCAGCAGTCACGGGCTTGAACCCCGGTCACTCATGGCACGTGTACTTATGCACCCGTGTGCCTGACCAATTGGCTATGGTGGCCTACTTGTTAAAGAGGGCTGGGAGTTGATCAAAAATGTAATCATGAGCTAGAAAAGTGTTACTTCTGCAGTTTTGTTTCTATTTAAATTTTGTAGTGACTGTTTTCTGTACGCAACTCTAATGTTGTTCCAAATGCCTGTACAGCTCAGCCTTAAATTTATTTAGGCTATCAACTTCCACAACAAAGTATGGAAGTCTGTTCCACCAATCAACTATCTGCTGACTAAAGGCAAATTTTCGCACATCTATTCTACAACTGCCTTTCCTCAATTTGAATATGTGCCCACTCAGGATCTTAATCTGAGCAAGTGGAAGAATAAGATCCTGAGTGGGCACAGGATCTTAATCTGAGCAAGTGGAAGAATCCCATCAGCATTCAGCTTGATCAACCCCTTCAAGGCCTTATACACCTCAATCAGATCACCTCGCAGGTGCTTACTCTCCAGGTGCTGCAATTTGCAGAACTTAAGTCTTTCTTCGTAAGAGCACGTCTTTGTTCCCTCACCAATCTTGTTGCCCTTCTTAGCAACTCTACATCCTTCCTAAAATGAGGTCTCCAGACCTGTTCACAGTACTCTAGGTGTGGCCTGACCATTGCCTTGTATAACAGGATAATCACATCCCTGTCTCTGCTAGCAAAATTCCTATATATCATTGATAAGACTCCATAACAGAGATTACCATTCTCTGTCATCTCACACTCAACCATCCCTTTATGCATTGTAGAAACTTATTCTTAATGCCATACCTCTCCAATTTGTGCAGCATTCTTCCATGTGAAACAGTATCAAAAGCTTCCCTGAAATACACGTATATGATATCAAAATTATTTTTGTCATTCAGTTTTTTTGTGACCCTGGTACCCCTTTTTCACTGCTCAGTGAACTTCATATTTTACCGCACAATTACCCCCCAGGTCTTTTTCACTTTCCACTTCCTTGAGTATAGTACCACACAGTTGGTACGTTTCTCTTCGGTTATTGCTACCCATATGTAGTACTTTGCATTTGTCAATGTTAAACTACAGTGCCACTTCTCAGCTCGTTTGCCAAACTTATCTAGATCCAGCATACTGTCGTTAGCAACCCTTCCAACCTTTGTATCATCTGCAAACTTGGACATTAAATCTGATATACCTTCAACAATATCATTGATAAATAAACAAAACAACAATGGACTCAACACCGAACACTGGGGAACTCCACTAATAACATTTGTCCATGAAGAGCAGTGTCCATTGATTACCACTCTCTGTTGTCTCACACTCAAACATCCCTTTATGAATTGTAGGAACCTACTCTTAATGCCATACCTCTCCAATTTGTGCAGCATTCTTCCATGTGAAACAGTATCAAAAGCTTTCCTGAAATACAAGTACAGTCGGTCCTCGTATAACACGTGTTTGCATTACACGAATTCGATCATACACGATTTATAAATAGGGGAACGTTATCTTATATAACACGAACCGAATTCGCTTATACACGATTCGCCTTTGTGTTTACAAGAAATGGCAATCGAATGCGGAATCACCCCAACTGAACGCAACACGATAGGAACGAAGAAGATTCTGAAAATGTATTTATGTGTTTTATATCAGTGAAGGGGAAACACATTTCACCATAATAACGTAAAAACCAACAATTCCAGCTATCGATATAATCGCAAATGCAATTAGATGGAGTTTACTACCAGTTTATAACAGATTCCACTAGCAGAAACGCAACTGGAAATTGTTTTTATTGTTTTATGGTAGTAACCCCCAGAAATGTGCTTTAGTAAAATGTGAGGTGTTAATAGTGTATCTCGGCCTTGACGGTGTTGTTTATTCAGTTGCTACACGCGCGCAGCTTTGTTTCTGTGTATCAAGCGTGCCACCTCGTTTGTAATTGTGCTTTATTCCCTAAAAATTAGTAAAATACATAAAAGGTGTGAAAAGGAAGCATCCTGGCTAAGACACTTCAGATTCAGAGAGAAAAAAAAAGAAGCAATATCGATACACAGAGGCGGACTGGGTCAAAAATTCTTACCCGGGAAAATTTATAGTGGCCTCATACTACGGTTTATGGCCAAAATCACACCGGCCTCCGGCCCACCGTGGTTTCCCCCGTAAGGCTTATGGCCAGTCCGCTTCTGTCGATAGAGAAAAAATATGAAATTTTGAAACGCTTTGAGCGAAATGAAAGACCATGTGATATTGCACGTGCTACAGACCTAAATGAGGCACGCGGAGAATTACAAAGAATGCGGAGAAAATAAAAACAACTTTCATAGCGGGAACAACTCAGTGTAATTAAAATCCATTAGATTAAGACACAAAGAATTGAAAGAGATGGAACGGCTGTCATCTCTTTGGATAGAAAATCAAACAAAAAGCAAGTTTGCTTACTATAGAAGCAAAAGCATTAGCAATATTTTATTACGACTTACGTATTATAATTTATACTTACGTATTATAAAATACGTAAGTATTTTATTACGACTATTTTATTTAATATAATAAATTTTTTACGAATAAAATACGTATTTTATGCTTAAAAAATACTTTTTTAGTATTAAAAAATACTAAAAATACTTTATTATAATATAATATTATTTTTATTACGTATTTTAATCGTTATAAAATACGTAAGTATTTTATAACGATTAAAATTACCCGATTATTTATTGTGTTTGGTAATGTTTTGGTTCCAAATGTGTGTTCAGTCTTGGGTGGTCGGCACCTAACCCTACTTTTCCCATAGGGCCTGTTGTTTATATTGCACGATTTTGCATTGCACGAGGGTTTCTAGGAACGCAACTATCGTGCTATACGAGGACAGACTGTATACGATATCAAAATTATTTTTGTCATTCAGTTTCTTTGTGACCACATCATAGTATCCAATCAAATTGTTCAGACAAGACCTCTCTTTAACAAACCCATGCCGTGTTTTAACAAACCCATACAGATCATAGATCTGCTAATAGAGCAGTGCAAGAATCACTTTTGCCTCTGCCTGCAGCCACTGTTAACCTTTTAGTCTCTGTATCCCCCCAAGGTAGCAGTTTTCTGACTCACCTAACACTGCCTCAATAGCATCAACAAATATTCTTGCACCCTTTCTCTTTAAGTGTACCCCATCCCTATAGAAGCAGTCTTCCTGTCAACAAGCATAGACCAGGCTGAAAAAAATTCTACCCCTTGAGCCTTGCACAGTCTATCCAGGGCCGAATTGATCGGCAAGGCTCTCATCATATACTTCCTCTTGTTGTGTTTGGGCAGAATTGCAGACACTTTCACATTCAACCCTAATAGTGACTTTTTTTCAACATTGACCTGTACTTGGTGGTTTAAATACAATTTATCAAAGGAACTAGTTATTGTTGGTATCTCTTGCTCTTAATGTCATTAGTTCCAATGTGTGCAATAATATCACCTTTTGTGCCCTTAAAAGATGACATCTGCTGTACACCGTCACCAACCTTTGTCCCTGGTAGACATACCATGGTCCTGTTCCACCTATCCTACTTGCATAGTATATTCCCTGTCTCCCTGACAATAGAGTTACCAACAATAATTAGTTCCTTTGATACCAGCACATTTTGCTTTGGAGATTACCTCTGTGTTGCCTGATACATAGGATTGAGCTGGGCTGCGGAGAGTATGATGGGCCCTCATATTAATTTCTTCGCGGGCATTTACCCTACACCTCAAGCTCTCATAGATACCCATCAGAACGCTGAGTTGGCACTTAATTTGTTGACATTCCAGACACCTAGCACACACGAAGGCATCCATCCTCCTTGGCTAGATCATATCCTGTTTTAGAAAGGTCGGCAAACATTTCACATTTTGCACATTTTTTGAGACTGTGATGCATTGGAGAATCCTCCCCTTCATCCCCCCCGAGTCACAGCACTCTTGCTAGTCTGTGATCTTTTCTTCATAGCTCTAGTCTGGGCCATGTGATCCGTTTAAATACAATTTAATTAATGATGAAATTTAATAAGATTAATAATATAATTTTGATTAAATGATAATACTATAATAATAAGCTAAAAGATTCCTAATTGAGTGCTTTGTATTACACTATCTAGGTTTACTTTATACCTTACGCTATCAGTTCTAGATATATATACATTACACTATTTCTTTTCGACTATAATATGGTGACTAGTTCAACAATATTGTCACCAACACCGGGAGTCGCAACTTCCAAAAATCGCTAAATTAAATTCAAAAATAAGAAGCTAACAAATGCTACTAAACCTATTTAACATCTTTGTAAAACACAATGTAGTATGTTAATTAATGAAGAATACGGTAAAAATTGCAGACTAAAAAAATGCAGACTGTTCAGAACCAAGATATCGACGAGGAATATTACAATTTTCTGAAAGTGATAAACCCCAAGAAACCTATAGGTAAAAAGAAATCCAAAGAAGAAAAAATCAGTCAAGAAACACTTGTCATGATGAATCAAAGACGACAAATGAAGAGCAAGAAATACACTGACAGGGAGAAAATTGAGCATACTCAGTTATGCAAAGCCATTAGAAAGAGACTCAGAGAAGACATAAGAAAATTTAACACAAGAAAGGTAGAACAAGCATTAAAGGAAAACAAAGGATTTAAATCAGCAGCCATGAGCAGTAATACAGAAAGACAAATGATACTGACACTGAAGAATAGCAATGGTGTACTTATGAATAGCAGAGACGGCATAATTCAAATAGTAGAAGACTACTATAAAGAGTTATACAAGGAGCGAGGGAATGAAGCCAGCAGTGAGGAAGATGGATTGCAAATTAGTAACACATTCAACATGCCTGATATCCTTCCTGATGAGGTAGAACATGCATTGAAGAAAATGAAGAATCAGAAAGCTCCGGGGGAAGATGAAGTTACTGTAGAGTTGTTAAAATTGGGAAGAAGAGACATGACACAAAAACTGGCAAGACTCTTCACAAAGTGCATTAGAAAAGGTGCGGCACCTAAGGAGTGGAATATTGCAATCATAGTTTTGCTGCATAAGAAAGGAGATAAATCAGAAATTGGAAATTATAGACCAATTAGCTTGTTATCCCACATCTACAAGTTGTTCACAAGGGTCATTACTAACAGATTAGAAAGAATACTTGATGAGAATCAACTGAAAGAGCAAGCTGGCTTTAGGACAGGATTCTCAAGTATGGATCACCTTCACGTAATGTCACAGCTAATGGAGAAGGCAAATGAATATAAAACACCATTATGCCTGGCATTTGTGGATTATGAAAAGGCATTTGACTCCATACAGCATAAGGCAATGTTTTTGGCACTGGAAAGACAAGGCATAGATACCCCATATATTGTGATTTTGAAGAAAAAAAAAATGGAATGCTACCTCCTTTATTAGACTAGACAAAGATAGTAATAAATTTAAAATTGAGAAAGGAGTTCGACAAGGAGACACAATATCTCCGAAGTTGTTTACTGCTGCCCTTGAGGAAGCTTTCAGAAGATTAGACTGGACGCAGAAAAGAGTCAATGTGAATGGAGAGTACCTAAACCATTTACGATTTGCAGATGTTATTGTGGTCATCAGCCACCATCCCAAAGAATTAGAGGAAAATCTTAATCAATTATGCATGGTTAGTAAGGATTTTGGACTAAAGATGAATATGGCTAAAGCAAAAGTAAAGATGAAGTATGCCCCAGAAAAGGATATAATGATTGAAGGAGCAGTAATTGAAAAGGTGAGTCATAATACTTATGTGGTACAAGTCATTAGCAGTAATAATGATAAATGGCTGGAAGTCAAGAGAAGAATAAATTTTGGATGGCTAGCATTCAGGAAATATAGTCACATACCTAAATATCCCAATTTGTCTGAAACGTAAAACAATGAACCAATGTACACTCCCCACCATGACTTATGGAAGTGAAATTTGGGCACTCACCAAAGGAATGCAAGAGAAGCTGAGAACTACACAGCGAAGAAAGGAACGAATTATATTGGGAATCAGACGGCTAGATAAGAAGAGAAACACATGGATTAGGCAGCAAACTCAAGTAAAGGACATTCTTATCAAAACTAAAGAACTAAAATGGTCTTGGGCAGGACACATAGCTCGAAGACATGATGACAGATGGACTAAGAAAATAACTGAATTGTACCTAAGAGGAGCCAAGAGAAAACCTGGAAGATGACAACGCAGATGGACAGATGAAAGTCAAGAGTTTGTGGGTAAATGGATGGCCATTGCACAAAACAGAAGGAACTTTGAAAGGCCTTCATCCTGCAGTGGATTGAAAATGGCTGATGATGATGATCCCTTTACAGCAGCCAAAAATCCACCAACTGTTTTCCTAAATATACTTCATTAACTCATAAAAGTGGCTCCTTAAATACTATCCACCTCAGTTGTATCTTGTAATAATGACATTGTTATTTTAAAATCTTATGGTTATTTTCAGTTGTCTTGCATTTTGGGGTTGAAATATCTTATTTATTTATTATGATTATTATTATTTTTTTTTTTTTTTTGCACTACATCTTCTCATTATATGTTATATCTGTAGAAAAATCATGCCCAATTTATGAACTCTTTTGCAGGAATGCATTGTCTTCATACATACAGAGGTTACTGTATTCTATAAAGAAAAGATCTAATAAAAAAGATCCATTGTTTATGGGTTATACATTATTGTTAAGTGATATTAAGCAGTATTTTACTTCACACTTTATCGTTTTTGGAATTAATTTATGTGATAATATTTAAGTGTTCACAAGTGCTAGATACACGGATAGTGTTGTTATTAAGAGTTGGTGTAATTTACAGAAAAATGTATGGAAAATAAATGAGTCTGACAATGGCATCTTTGCATTTATGTGTTCAGAATTAGTGATTGTGATATATATACATATGTATGTAACTATTTTATTTCTTTCTTTTTTTCTTTCATTTAGAATGCTTTAAGTGAGTTTGGTTTCCTGAGTGCAGAAAGTATAACTGTAAATGCACAAATTAGAGAGTGTGCAGAAGGGGAAATTTTTCTAGATAATCGAATGCACCATTCCCCTACACCTGAACCATTAATAGAATTACCTGATGAGGATCATGACTCTTCTCCAGAACCATATACTATAAAAACTGAAAGGTAAATTCATTGTTCAAAGTAAAGATAAAAACAATTCACTTTTTAACTACCTTAGCAGTATTAAATGACAGATGGAGCTGTGTTACAAAAAAAAAAAAAAACCAACACTGCATCCTCTTCCTGTGACCACTTACAAGTGATTATAGGTTTCAAACTATAAATTAATTTCATTTATATGCACAACTTATTATTGACTGAAACACAGAAGGAAATTTCTGATATATACCACAGTCATCTCTTTGATTGTTTTTTAAATGTTAAAAGAATTTATAAATATTTATTTATAACAGATAACAAAATATTGCAATTTCATTTGTGGGATTTACTTACTGTTTTGAGCATTGTATTTATTGGAGTACATTAATCACTAGCTTTCTTCATTGCATTGTACTGTAACAAATTTGTAAATTTTTTCTGTTTTTCTTCATTTCTTACTGTTTCTTTATCATTTTGGACATGCTGATTATGAATAAGACAGCCCCCGTATACTGTTTTGCCAATTTTTCTAGGAATAAAAAAAGTATGTAAATACAGTAAACCCCCGCTATTCGCGGGGGTTACGCTCCTGAGAAATGTCGCGAATACCGAAAATGCAAATACTGAGTTATGGCTCCCATAGTAATAAAGGGGCTCCGTTCCAAAGTATATAATATATAAGAAAAACTAGTCAAAAATTTTGTCTGTGTATGTATTATATGTACCTTCATAATATGACTATGTACATAGACAGTACATAGTGAAATGCAAGCATATGGCATCGAAATGAAAATAAGAAACAATTTAATATTAAATGTAATATTTATTAGAAATTTCAAACAAATCTTTCAAACCAGCACCTTTGCTAGCTAAAAAACTTATCCTGCCAGTGCTATCACCGGTTTCGCTGAAGTGTTGATAAAGGAGTTTTGCCTTTTCACGAATGATGAGTGAACTTAACGGAATTTTATTTTGAGTTCGGCCTTCTATCCACAGATTTAAAGCCTTTTCCATTTATTCTAATTTAACATCACGAGTTACAGAGCAAATTTTTGAAGCAATTAGCGTGTTTTCACGGACACTACGGCGGATTTTTTCTTCCGATTTTTTTTGATCGATCCGTTGACTCATTGATTTTATGTTTTGCCACTGAGGAGACACTTTCACCATTAGAAATTTTGTCTTAATAACTCAGTTTTATTCGCTAATGTCATCACCTTCTTTGATCTTTTCACATTTTCCTTGTTATTCGTAGCCATATTTTTGCACGGGCTAGAATGAACTTGTCCACAATAAAGTCACTTTCTTCCGTTAACACGGTTGAAAAAGTCTGTTTTACACTGCAAAACGATAGATTTATCACTTTTATAAGCATATCAATTTATAAATTTATTCAGTTTATAAACATATAAATTAAAAGCAAACGACGAAACCTTCCATGACAAATGCATACCACATACTGAACAAGGATTAGCGAGAAACAGCCGTGCTTGCGATTTTGTCACCCATCTCCCCCCACCCACTGAGCGCTGTTTTGACCGGGAAAGAAAATTTTAGCCACACCCATGTTTTTTTTTATGGCGGAAAATATTCATGGCGCTTTAAAATTCACATTTTTTTTAGGTTTCATTTTATATTAAATCGGCGACCGCGAATAGCGGGGGTTTATTGTATATTGTATTAATGTTTATTATTAAGTTTGTGTAACTTACAGGAAGCGAGCATATCCCTTTTACAATTCCTCACATCACGGCAAACAACAAATCGTTTATGTATAATTGCTACCAAGGAAAATAGCCTAGGGCTCTTGAGTCAGAAATGAGCATTTGTTCATTTTCTGTTGTAGTCACCTTGAGCCAAACACCAAGTGTAGTGACTCATCATAGCAGCCCAAAGTTCCAAGTAGTAGTGTCCAAGTGATTTATAAAATGACTTAAATATTATTTTTTCTAGTGACTTGCTGATGTACCTCTCAAAGTACCTGCTTGCAACATATTACTCACTTCTTGCAGTGCACTCTTGCTTGCTATCAATGTATTGCTTTAATTTTTCTGTTTGCCTTGTCATTTGGCAGCAATTTTTATGCCTCCATTTGATGGAGCAGTAATCAGAGAGAAGAAATCAAAACTGGTTGAAAACATGATGTGTATCTACCAACTGGCCAGATTTCCAACATTGAATATTCCTTACTCAATTTAACTCCTCATTTCCTTCTCAATTTTGTATACTGGAGCTGATACCATAGTTTCTCCATGCAAACTTTATTCTACAGGTTTTAATTTATCAGGTCTGTGCCAAGGAGGGATCTATCTATCAGTTGTTATTTGGTTTTTATGAGCATTAGCAACTAAGGCCATATTGCTCCGGGGATATGCAGTGGTCATTTCCTGACCTTTCTGCATCCTCCATATTTGGTAGTCACAGGCTCGAACCCCGGTCTGATCAAGAAGCGTGTGCTACGCACTGCTGCTCCTGCTCACCTGGCCTCCATCACCAAGTAGGGTGCATGGTATATGAGTACTATTTTCTGAAGGGGGGGTGTTGCATTGTGGTGTGGACAGTGACAATTTATTTGGTTTCAATATCGTTATGACAAGTGGCAGCTGTACAGCTGATTGATTATGTATACTATGGAATTGTAATTTGCAGCAAAGATTCACTAATAATCACTGCATTGTTACACAGTTTCAGCATTAGCAAAGGCACATGATGCAAGAAAACAAGCTTATATAGCATCAGCCAAAAAAAAAAAAAAAAAAACCACCCTTAGTTCACCCATCCACACACTCCAAATATTTCTCAAGTTCTACCTTGAATCTATTTAAGCTATCAACTTCTACAATGACAGATGGAAGTTTGTTCCAGCAATCAACCACCCGTTGGCTAAAGGAAAACTTCTGCATATCTATCCTACGACTGTCTTTCCTTAATTTGAATTTATGCCCTCTCAGATGATTATTCTGAGCAAGAGGAAGAATCCCATCGGCATTTAGCATGCTCAAACCATTCAAGGCTTTATATACCTCTGTCAGATCACCTCGCTGGTGCCTAGTCTCCAGACACTGTAATTTGCAAAACTTAAGCCTTTTTTCATAAGAGTAACCCTTTGTTCCATTCACTAATCTTGTTGCCCTTCTCTGTACTCGTTCCAGCAGCTCTACATCCTTCTTGAAATGAGGCCTCCAGTCCTGTATACAGTACTTAAGGTGGTGCCTGACCATTGCATTATACAAGGGAATAATCACCTCCTTATCCTTGCTAGAAAAATTCCTGTATATCATTGACAAGACACTATGAGCTACTCTTCCAGCCCATCTGCACTGCTCAGAGAACTTCATACCTGCCTGCACAATTACCCCCAGGTCCTTTTCATTCTCTACCACTGTCAGTGTAGTACCACAGAGTTGATACGTTGCTCTGGGGTTGCTGTTTCCCATATGTAATACTTTACATTTGCCAATGTTACGCTAAACTTCATTTGCCACCTCTAAGCCCATCTGCTCAACCTTTCCAGATCCTGCTGCAGCAGCATAGCATCAGTAGTTTCCTTACCAACCCTGCCAACCTTTGTATCGTCTGCAAACTTGGACTTTAAACTTGATATACAATCATCGATATCATTTGAGTACAATGAACAATTGTACAGAGAAATAGAGTGGGCTAGTAAATCGGAATGACTTATAATGGGGGATTTTAACATCCCATATTGACTGGAACTTGTGGGTTGGTCACTCACACACTAGTCAGACGTTTGTGGATTTATTGGATGATTGTTTTCTGCAGCAGCATGTTCAAGAGGCAACCAGAGAAAGTAATACTCTTGATCTGGTTATCAGCAGTGATCATTCGTGTATTTAGAATTTGCAGATAAAGGAACCACTAGATGGCAGTGATCACAGTGTACTGATGTGGGATTTACTTAAAGATTTAATTATCATCAGGGTTAAAGGAAAGGGTTTTTGCTTCCGTAAAGGTGAGTACAGTGGTCTCCGACAGTTTTTAAATTCTGTACAGTGGGATAAACTGACGATGTTACCAACAGTAAATTCTAAGTGGGAAGCATTCAAGGAATTAATCGTGGATGCTACTAAAAGTTTAATACCTGTTAAGAAATATTGTTCATGGTTTAGGCCTAAATGGTTATCTAATTAACTAATGAGACTCATAACAGAGAAGAAAAATGCATGGGATGCATATAAATTATCATGCAACTCAGAAGCCTATGGCAGATATAAGCTAGTCTGTAATTAGGTCACAAAGGAGGTTAGGCAGGCAAAGGCAGATTACGAGAAATCCTTGGCAAAAGATGCTAAGAAAAACAGCAAGCATTTCTTTACTTATATAAACTCTAAAGGGAAGGGGATGAATCTGATTGGTCCACTTGACATCAGTGGTTCGACTGTTGATGATCCTGCTCAGATAGCAAACAAACTGAATGAGTATTTTGCATCTACATTCACACATGAGGAATTATTAAGGTTTGAAAATGGCAGAAGGTTATCAAATTGTAGCAGGATACTTAATGATTTTGTAATAACTGAAAGCAAAGTAGAAGAGAAATTGTTGAAGTTAAACATAAGAAAAGCACCTGGGGTGGATGGAATCTATCCAGTTATATTAAAGGAGGCGGCAAAGTAACTAAGCAAACCCTTAGCCATAATTATGTGAGCATCCTTGGACTCAGGGGAGGTTCCCACGGACTGGAGACTGTTCCGGGTAAAATAATGGAGTCACTGGTTAAAAATGCATTGCAGGATCATCTAGACAAGACTGCAGCAATAATTGAGACACAGCATGGGATTGTTAAGGGAAAGTCTTGTCTGAAAAATTTGATAGAATATTATGACGTGGTTACAAAGGAACTGGATGCAAAAAATAATTTTGATATCATATATTTGAATTTCAGGAAAGCTTTTGACACTGTTGCGCATGGAAGACTATTGTACAAATTAGAGCAGAATAGTATTAGGGGTAAGTTGCTACAATGGATAAAAGGATGGTTAAGTGGGAGAAGACAGAGGGTGGTAATCAATGGGTGCTGCTCTTCATGGACTGATGTTATTAGTGGAGTCCAGCACGGTTCGGTGTTAGGTCCACTGTTGTTTTGTATATTTATCAATGATATTGATGAAGGTATATCAGGCTTAATGTTGAAGTTTGCAGTGATACAAAGGTTGGCAGGGTTGTTAATGACAGTAATGGCAGTGTGCTACTGCAACAGGATCTAGATAATTTGGGCAGATGGGCTAAGAAGTGGCAACTGAGGTTTAACCTTGACAAATGCAAGGTGCTGCATATGGGTAGAAGTAACCCCAGCGAAACGTACCGACTGCGTGGTACTACACTTAAGGTGGTAGAAAATGAAAAAGACCTGGGAGTAATTGTGCAGTCAGATATGAAGTTTTCTGAACAATGCAGACAGGCTGCCAGGACAGGTCATGGGGTTTTGTTAATGATATATAGGAATTTTACTAGCAGGGAGGAGGAGGTGATTGCTCCTCTGTATAAGGCAATGGTCAGGCCATACCTTGAGTACTGCGTACAGGTCTGGAGCCTCATTTTAGGAAGGATGTAGATTTACTTGAGTGTGTACAGAGAATGGCAACAAGATTGGTGAGGGGAATGAAGGGATCCTCTTACCAAGAGAGGCTTAAGTTCTGCAAATTGCAGTGGCTGGTGACTAGGCACCTGCATGGTGATCTGATAGGTGTATAACGCCTTGAATCGGTTGAGCACACTGAATTCTGATGAGATCCTTCCACTTGTTCAGATTACGAACCTAAGGGGGCATAAATTCAAATTAAGAAAAGACAGATGTTCTCTGAGCAGTGCAAATGGGCTGTACGAGTAGCTCATGGAGTAATGGTCAATGATATACAGGAATTTTTCCAGCAGGGATAAGGAGGTGATTATTCATTGTATAAGGCAATGGTCAGGGCCCACACCTAGAGTACTGTATACAGGTCTGGAGGCCTTATTTCAAGAAGGATGTAGAGCTGCTGGAACGAGTACAGAGAAGGGCTACAAGATTAGTGAATGGAACAAAGGGGTGCTCTTACGAAGAAAGGCTTAAGTTTTTGCAAATTACAGTGTCTGGAGACTAGGCACCAGCGAGGTGATCTGATAGAAGTGTATAAAGCCTTGAATGGTTTAAGCATGCTCAATGCTGATGGGATTCTTCCTCTAGCTCAGAAAAATCACCTGAGAGGGGCATAAATTCAAATTGAGGAAAGGACAGATGTAGGATAGACGTGCGGAAATTTTGCCTTTAGCCAGCGGGTGGTTGGTTGGTGGAACAGACTTCCATCCCATGTGGTGGAGGTTGATAGCCTAAATAAGTTTAAGGCTCAGCTGGACAGGTATTTTGAAACGAACAGAGGGGTGAAGTGGAAGTGGGTTTTTTTTTTTTTTTTTTTTGGCTTATCCTGCATAAGCTTGCTTTCTTGCATCAAATGCCTCTACTAATGCTAATGCTAATTTAGCCAGCGGGTTGTTAATTGCTGGAACAAACTTCCATCTGTTGTTGTGTAAGTTGATAGGTTGAATAAATTTAAGGAGGATCTGGACAGGCCATTTGGAGGGAATGGTGTGATTTTTTTTTTTTTTTTTTTTTTTTTTGGCTGATGCTGCATAAGCTCATACACTTGCTTTCTTGCATCACATGCCAGTTACTACTACTAACTCTTTATAAATACAGAAAACAGTAATGGACCCAACACTGAACCCTGAGGGACTCCACTAATAACATTAGTCCACAATGAGCAGTGTCCATTGATTACCACGCTCTGTCTTCTCCTCCTCAACCATCCCTTTTATCCATAGCAGCAATTTGCCTCCAATGTCACACTGCTCCAATTTGTGCATCAGTTTTCCATGTGCAAGAGTATCAAAAGATCTACGATCCAAATATATAATATCAAATTTATTCCCTTATTCCCTCCCAGTGTGGTACTACACTGACAGTGGTAAAGAGTGAAAAGGACCTGGGGGTAATTGTCCAGATATGAAGTTTTCTGAGCAGTGCAGATGGTCTGCAAGAGAGTTCATGGTGTCTTGTCCGTGATATACAGGAATTTTTCTAGCAGGGATAAGGAGGTGATTACCCCCCCTTGTATAAAGGCAGTGATCAGGCCACACCTTGAGTACTGTATACAGGTCTGGAGGCCTCATTTTAAGAAGGATGTAGAGCTGTTGGAACGAGTACAGAGAAGGGGCAACAAGATTAGTGAATGGAACAAAGGGGTTGCTCTTACGAAGAAAATCTTAAGTTTTGCAAATTACATTGTCTGGAGACTAGGCACTTGTGAGGTGATCTGATTGAGGTGTATAAAGCCTTGAATGGTTTGGAGCATGCTCACTGCTGATGGGATTCTTCCTCTTGCTCAGAATAATCACCTGAGAGGGCGTAAATTCAAATTAAGGAAAGACAGTTGTAGGATAGATGTGTAGAAGTTTGCCTTTAAACCAGTGGGGTGGTTGATTGCTGGAACAAATTTCTATGTCGTTGTAGAAGTTGATAGCTTAAACAAATTCAAGGCAGAACTAGACAAACATTTGGAGCGAGTGAATGGGGTGAAATGAGAAGGGTGTGTGTGTGTGTGTTTTTTTTGGTGATGCTATATAAGCTTTCTTTCTTGCATCATGTGCCCTTGCTAATGCTATTGCTAATCTACAAGTTGTTCACAAGAGTCATCACTAACAGATTGGAAAGAATGCTTTATGAGAATCAACTGAAAGAGCAAACGGATTTTAGGACAGGATTCTCAACTATGGATTACCTTCACGTAATATCACAGCTAATGAAGAAAACAAATGAATATAAAACACCATTATGCCTGGCATTTGTGGATTATGAAAAGGTATTTGACTCCATACAAGATAAGGCAATATTTCAGGCACTGGAAAGACAAGACATAAGCACACCCCATACATTATGATTTTGAAGAAAATATATGAGAATGCTACCTCCTTTATTAGACTAGACCAAAGGCAGTAGCAAATTTAAAATTGAGAAAGGTGTTTAATAAGGAGCCACTATATCTCCAATGTTGTTTACTGCTGCCCTGAGGAAGTTTTCAGAAGAGTGGAAATGGTCACAGAAAGGAGTTGATGTGAATGAAGAGTACCAAAAACCCATTTACGATTTGCAGATGACATTGTGATCATAAGCCACGATCCCAAAGAATTAGAGGAAAATATTAATCAGTTGTGGCAGAGTTAATAAGGATTTTGGAACTGAAGTGGACTTGGGCAGGACACATAGCTGGAAGGCATGATGACAGATGAACTAAGAAAATAACAGAATGGTACCCCAAGAGGAGCTAAAGGAAAACCTGGAAGAAAACAGTGGAGATGGACAGATGAAATTCAAGAGTTCATGGGTAGGGCCATTGCACAAAATAGAAGAAACTGAAAAATTGCTGGAGAGGACTTCATCCTGCAGTCAGTCGATTGAGAATGGCTGATGTTGATGAACTGGTGGTGGGTGGTCAGATAACTGGTAAATGTACCAAGAAGCATAAAATATGACAATTTATCCTAAATAATTCTGAAAATTTTAATAATTCCTCAGAAAAATACGGAATTCAGATCTTCCTGTGTTGTGTCGTGTGGAAAATGCTCTTGGCATAATCGTAATAAATAAAGCTTTGTCTCTGCGTTTCTGGAGATTTTCAAAGCTGCAACTTCTTTCTCTAAACAATCATAATCAGTTGATGTCTAACAGACAATCCAGTTAGAAATCTGCAAATGGAAAAATGTTAAGATAAACTAACGGTTAAAAGCATACTGCACTGGTAAACAATCATATGTCTGTTTTTTAATTTAAAATATATATTTCATGTGTGAAATTTAATTTCTTGTTCAGTGTGTACTTTTGAAAATCCTCTTGGTTTTTCCAGAAAATCTTCTTTCTTCCTGATTTTCCAAAAAAACCTCCAATTTTCCTGCTGCTTACAAATAGTTAATTTCCAGTTTTTCAGGATTCACAAGGTTGCACCTATATGAGTAGCAACAGTTTATTCATTGCTAAAAGACAACTAAGCCAATGTTTGTCCAAACTTAGCATCAGTTTTTTCAGATACTGCACTCAAGTGATCAAGCAGTAAACAATCAAAAAATACAGTTGGTTTCGAAAGCAGTCTGACAATTAAAACTCTAGATCTATTAGTGGAAATGGCAAACCAACAACAACATGAAAACCAGATCAAAGTTGCATCCTTTGGTAGGTCACCAGTAAGTCGCTCCTCATCCTACTCTACTTAACTATTCAAAAAGGGTCAATCCACGTTATGATCTCTGCAATATGCTGGAAGAAAAAGAAGAGGAAATTCAATGTGAATTGCACTAACAAGGAGATTCCTAAGCCAAATGAATAGTTGTTAAATGAGTTGGAATACTCACTCCAACAATAGATATAATCCCCATGTTTGAACACTCCTAAACCGTGGGTATTCATTAAGACCAGATACCTCAACTACCCTATTAAGTGTTATATTGCAAATCTTTGTTATAAGTGCCAGAGATATGGACACTAACAATCTGCAAGAAGAAGCTCAGCTCTTCGTTCTAAATGTGGTTCCAGGAAGCAAAGAGAACATTGCTAGTTAGCAGTACTAACAAACCTACCTCTGCTCAAGCCATTCAGGACATAATGTGTATTGTTGATTGTCAGGCAGCACAGAGGGATCCCTCCAACTCCACATTTGTGCACTCTGTGTCACAGTGCAAACTCTGTAAAGGCCAGAGATAATGTGAGTTTTTGTGTTGATTTACCCCCAGGGGCTCACATTTAGTGAGTATGGGTACACACCCATAGAAGAATGATGATAGCCAGTTCAGGACCCTGAGCTGGCTATCATCATTCTTCTCTTTCTTGTTGACTCTTTCTACTTCTCTCTCTCTCTCTCTCTCTCTCTCTCTCTCTCTCTCTCTCTCTCTCTCTCTCTCAGGGTAATAGGGAATTTTTTTTTTTTTTTTTGGCCAGTGCAGCATAAGCCTTAGGCTTCCTTGTACCATATGGCTAATAATAATAAGAATAACAAGAAGAAAATATAATGTTGGTTTGTGTTGTGTTGATCTGTTCCTCCAGCCATTTAGCTGTGGACAGACAGTGTGTGGCCCCACATTGTCTGTCCTTGCCTCAAGAAGGCGGCAGCTGGATGTAGTAGGAAATAGAGATTTCTGGCAGGGGCAAACTCTGGGAAATGCTTACTAAGCTTGCCAGGGAGGGCAAAAAAAAAAAGGGGCTCTGGAAAGTGAAAAAAAAAAAGCCATGGGTGAGGGAGACAGGTGAGGAGAGGAATAATATATAGGGGAGTAAATTCATACATTCAAGGGCACCTTACACAGGGAAGGAAATCACACTGTGGACATGCAATGCTTCTCTGTAATAATCCCATGCCATATTCTCAGATCAGGCACAGCATGGGATAAGCTGAGGGTGTGACATCAGGAAAGCGATGGGGGAGGTCTTAATAGGTTGCCCCGCTACTGTATTCAAATTAGGGTTGGGCCCTGTTAGAACAACACACACACAGTTTACATGCACCCAGCCGAATTGCACGCCAGTTATGCATTTACACAATCAAACTTTTTTTTTTTTTTTAAAGGTATTTAAGGGCAGATTGAATAACAACACATAACACTCTCTCGTACATTTGTCATTCCTACATTCATCAGTATACAAACATACAGGAAATAGGTGCTACCCTAAACTTTATATATACAGGTAGTTCTCGACTTTACAAGTTAATTAATTCCTAGCTCGCACTCCTAAAGTGGGAATCCATAGACCTAATGTTAAAAATAAGGGTTATGTTCTCAACAATGAAATTAGTTAGCCAATTAGTTTGTTTAAACAATGATTGATTTATCCAAAGAAATTAAAATGTGGCCTGTAAAAGCAAGCAAATTATAATAATAAAGAAATTATTTATGACTTACAAATTTTAAAGAATGTTTATTCTTCATCATGGACTAAATGCACACTTATTGAGCACTTATTATTGGCTCGGCACTCGTTGGTTTGTTGCACAAGGAGTCGTTGTCGTCTTCTTCAGAAATGCTTCAAGATGCGTTTGTTTCCAAGATAATCTTCTCTTTTCTTTATAAATTTCAATAGTAGCATGTATAAGCATTTTTTAACAGAATGCACAAATTGCAACTAACATGATTTGTGCGGAGTAACAAGTTTACGAAGCTTAAAAAAAAAAAAAAAAAAAAGGAATGAAGAGAAGAAGATTCTGAAAATTTATTTATGTTTTTTATATGATTGAAGATTTCAATAAAGGGGAAACACGTTTCACCATAATAACGCAAAAAACCACACAATTCCAGCTATCTGTATTTTCGCAAATGCAATAACATCGCGTTTACTACCTATTTATAATTGCTTGCAGTAATGAGAAAAGCCCAATAAACCAGAAAGTGCAAAATTGTTTTTATTGTTTTATTGTCGTGACCTCCAGAAATGGGCTTTAGGAAAATGTTGCAAAGGTGTTCAAAATTGGTTCTTATAACAGAACATATGATAAATTGCAAGTGTAGTGCTTTTTATTGTTTTGAATTGGTAAGTAATACAGTTTGCATTGTAAAAACAACCTTTTAGAGAGTTATATAGTGAAAATTTCAACTTCCGAGGTCATGGAATAATTACCAAAAAACAATGTGTTATTCGGTTCACATTACAATATTTTTATGATACGATGGTTTCTCTGGAATGGATTAATATCGTAAAGCTGGGTACACTGTATTGTATAGCTATGCGCACGCGGTTTGAAATGCGTTATTTATGAATGTTTAACATTAATTTTTTGCAGTTAACGTTCATATTTTTGATTTTGTTGATACTTGATACTTTGGGGAAAAAAAAAAAAAAAACTCGTAAACCAAGAACTGTCTGTATATTAACCACATTCATTCAGTCATTACATAGTTTACACAGGTGACCTGACAGTCATTCACATTTATACAACTTAACCTGTAAGAACAGCTAATTAGTTTTTTTTTTTTTTTTTTTTAAATACCATATGAAGGGTACAACAGTTGAGCCGACCGGGCTAGCCGAGTGGGTAAAGTACCTGCCCGGCAACCCAAAGGTCGCGGGTTCGATTCCCGCCTCGGGCTTGGATCAAAGTACTGCAAAACCCTTGGGAGGTGCAATATGGCCACAGAAGCCGATGCGCCAACAACTACCAAATCAAAAAAAAAAAAAAAAAAAAAACAACAGTTGACACATAGGATATTCTCATTCATTCCCCATTTTGAACACTTATCCACTCAGTACAATACAGTCAGTCCTCGTATAACACGTGTTTACACTACACGAATTCCATCATACACAATTTATAAATAGGGGAACGATATCTTATATAACACAGAACCGAATTCGCTTATGCACAATTCGCCTTTGTGTTTACAAGAAATGACAGTTGAATGCAGTATCACGCCAACCGAACGCAACACGATAGGAATGAAGAGAAGATTCTGAAAATGTATTTATGTGTTTTATTTCAGTGAAGGGGAAACACATTTCACCATAATAACGTAAAAACCAACACAATTCCAGCTATCGGTATAATCGCAAATGCAATTAGATCAAGTTTGCTACCAGTTTATAATAGATTCCACTAGCGGAAATGCAACTGGAAATTGTTTTTATTGTTTTATGGTAGTAACCCCTAGAAATGTGAGGTGTTCATAGTGTGTCTCTGCCTTTACGGTGTTGTTTATTCAGTTGCTACACACACGCAGCTTTGTTTGTGTATCAAGCGTGCCTCCTCATTTTGTAATTGTGCTTTATTCCCTAAAAATGAGTAAAATACTTAAAAGGTGTGAAATGAAAGCGTCCTGGTGAAGACACTGCAGATTCAGAGAGAAAAAGAAAAGGAATATCAATAAACAGAGGTGGACTGGGTCAAAAATTCTTACGCGGGGAAATTTATAGTGGCTTCATACTACGGTTTATGGCCAAAATCACACCGGCGTCCGGCGCCTCCGTAGCCAGGTGGAAAGGAGCAGCAGTGCGTAGCACATGCTTCTTGATTAAACCGGGGTTCGAGCCCGTCACCACCAAATACGGAGGATGCGTAAAGGTCAGGGAATGACAATCGCATATCCTGGAGCAATATGGCCTTAGTTGCTAATGCTCCTAAAAACCAAACAACAACAACAACGCCGTCCGGCCCACCGGGGTTTCCCCGATAAGGCTTATGGCCAGTCAGCCTCTGTCGATAGAGAAAAAAATATGAAATTGTGAAACGCTTTGAGCGAAATGAAAGACCATGTGATATTGCACGGTGCTACAGACCTAAATGAGTCAACCCCGAGAATTACAAAGAACGCAGAGAAAATAAAAACAACTTTCATAGCAGGAACAACTCAAAGTGTAATTAAAATCCATTAGATTAAGATACCAAGAATTGGAAGAGATGGAATGGCTGCCATCTGTTTGGATAGAAAATCAAACAAAAAACAAGTTTGCTTACGATAGAAGCAAAAGCATTAGCAACATTTTATTACATAATAGTCGTAATAAAATACATAAGTATTTTATTCGTAAAAAATACTTATGTATTTTTTATTATTTATTATATTATAATAAAATATAATATAATAATAATAAAAAATATTATAAAAAATTATTATTTTTTATTACATATTTTAATCATTATAAAATGTAAGTATTTTATTACGATTATTTATTGTGTTTGGTAATGTTTTGGTTACCAATGTGTGTTCAATCTTGGGTGGTCGGCACCTAACCCTATTTTTTCCATAGGGCCTGTTGTTTATATTGCACGAGGGTTTCTAGGAACACAACTATCGTGCTATACTAGGACTGACTGTACTTTGAATAGCACAGCACACAATTTTTTTTTTTTTTTTTTTTTTATTCTTTTTTTTTCACTCCACAGCTTAAGTGGACTCATTTCCCACCCAGCATGAGACACACATATATTGATATATATATCTAATATGTTAAATTAAATAAAACATAAGCCAGTAGTATTGCAAAAACTGTAGAGCGAAAATTAACATAAAAATAACTTAAATAAACAATCGAACGAAAAGAAAGAATAGATATAAATAGTAGCCCGTAAACCCTTGTATAATTTCGAACTTTTAATCCAATTAAAACTATACAAATTTAGACTAATGCCAATTATTTATTAATTATAATTTAATTTTATTTAATATAATTCAATGATAGTATATATTTCGGCTTCATATGGAGGAATTGCAAGATGCTGCCTCTAATGAATGCTTAATTATTTATTTTATTATAATTTAACTTTTGTCAACATTTAATATAATTCAACAGTAATGGGTTGATATGCTAATTTAGCAACGCCTGTGCTGCCATCTATTTTCCTTTTTCTTCTATATAAGCTGATTCAGCTTACAGTATGTCAGTGGTGTGGCTCTGCTCTAGAGTGCTGTCTGTTCTATATTTTATGTCTTGCTGCATAAGGACCACCGCCGTGCAAATCCTCTGCATTGGTGGATCGATCGGAGGAGGGAGGGTGAATTGGTACTTCGATCTTTTCACCATGGCTAAGATTTGTATAGCGATTGAAATGCAGCGATTCCATGACCATTATTGGCCTCGTGGTCCTCTGTCGATATGGGGCATGATGGTCAGTCTATTTTATTTTAATTTATTTTGATTTTGTTATCGTCTGGTAGTTCCTTGAACCCTCTTTTGGTGATATTTCACATCTTTCGGAACTGGTACCTCTGGGGGGTACCGCTAAATTAATAAATAATTGGCATTAGTCTAAATTTGTATAGTTTTCATTGGATTAAAAGTTCGAAATTATACAAGGGTTTACGGGCTACTATTTATATCTATTCTTTCTTTTTGTTCGATTGTTTATTTGGGTTATTTTTATGTTAATTTTTGCTCTACAGTTTTTGCAATACTACTGGCTTATGTTTTATTTAATTTAACATATTGGATGTATTTCAGCTTCATATGGAGGAATTGCATGTCGCTGCCTCTAATGAATGCTTAACTATTTATTTACTTATTTCATTATAATTTAATTTTATTTAATATAATTCAATGATAGTTGAAATATATATATATATATATATATATATATATATATATATATATATATATACACAATATTCACTCATATATTTGTATAAATACTAACACAAATCTGCACACACACACACATATGAATGTTTAGTATAGCACAACAGACACTCATGCAACAGAAAACATATGCACATTATCACATTAAGATCTATTTTTCACATATCCCTTTATAATTATAATTTGTATACTCAGGATAACAATAATAGACAGATAACATATATATTTATAGGCATAAAAAATAATTATAGCGACATATCTTAAATAACTATAATTAGAAAAGTGTTATGAAAGAAAAGATGTTATGAAACATAATGGTGCAAGCTGTCAATCACACCCAACAATGCAGACATGATTGAGAGCTGCAAATCAGAATAGACTGCCATACTAACATACACCATAGTAAATACATCCAACATACACCATAATGAATTCTAATATATAGTGAATCTAATACATTGTGAATATTCTAACATACACCATAGTGAATACATCCAAGCATGAGCTATCCGTCACATCCGACAATGTGAAAGAGTGCTTCCGAAAATATAGTCTCTAACACAAACACATCGATCTTGTGTACACCACGAAACAAACACCCAGGCAAGAGCTCTCCATCACGTCTATCAACTTGGACACGATAGACCTCCAACAAGCAAAGATAGTCGTGCATAATCACAAACAACATATGCACATTGACACAAAAATTCTCACAGAATTCATTCCATGAAATGTACACAATTATACATCAATAATATGCATTCATAAACACTATACATATAAACATAGATATACAGGCATACCTCGGTTAACGTTACCTCTGCTAACGAAGCTTCGATATAACGAAGTCGGAAATTTCAATCCCCATTTAACATAAAAAAAAATATATTCCAGTTTAATCACCTGAAATCTAAACAAACCGAAGAAATTACGGAAACCTTTGGGGCTTCTCGTGGTTGGTTCGAGAAATTTAAAAAACGGGCCAGGATTCATAGTGTAAAATTAACAGGAGAAGCTGCAAATAAGTTTCCAGAAAAACTAAAGGAAATAATTGAACGTCAAAATTTTCCAATTTTGGTGTTCAATGTTGACGAAAGCGGTTTGTTCTGGAAACGGCTACCAACAAAAAGTTTCATTTCTATTGAAGAAAAATCAGCTGCTGGGTTCAAAGCAGCCAAAGACCGTTTAACGTTACTCTTTGGATCAAATGCCTCTGGCGATTATAAATTAAAATTGTTATTAGTTTACCATTCAGAAAATCCGAGGGCGTTAAAAGGTAACATAAAAATGAATTTACCTGTAATATGGAAAGCAAATAGAAAAGCGTGGGTTACCAAGGAGTTATTTACTGATTGGTTTGTTAACCACTTTTGTCCTGAAGTAAAACGGTATTGTAAAAAAAAACAACTTTGAAGAAAAAGCTCTTTTGTTGTCAGACAATGCTCCGGGACATCCTACTGATCTTAACACGTTGGACACATGCATTCCTGTCAAAGTTGTGTTTCTTCCAGCAAACACAACTTCCCTGATTCAACCATTGGATCAGGGAATAATAGCATCATTTAAAGCTTATTATCTGCGTCGAACATTAAGCAGTTTAACTGAACTAGAGGATAAAGAGGAAATGACAGTTAAAACTTTTTGGAAAAACTACACCATTAAAAACGCAATTGAAAACGTTGATAGTTCTTGGAAAGAAGTCACTAAGAAATGCTTAAATGGAGTTTGGCGCAAAATATGGCCAGAAGTTGTACTAGAAGAAGAAAATAACATCCAAGAAATTAGAAATGAAGTTATCCAGATGGCTCAATCACTAGGTTTCGAAAATGTCGATGAAGAGGATGTTAGAAATTTATTGAATGCAGAAGATGGTTTTTCAGTGGAAGATTTAGAAAACCTTGTTAGCAACGAAGACAAAGATGATGAAGACGAAGTTAAAGAAGTTCCTGCCGAAAAAGTGTTAACAACCAAAGATTTAAAAAGGTGCTTAAATGACATTGAAAACGTTTCAAATTTTTTTAGTGAAAATGATCCTGATTTAGGAAGAAGTGTTATTGTTAAGCGATCAGTGTTAAATGCAATAACTCCGTATAGGCAATCGCTAAATGAAAGAGGAAAAAAGCATAAACAATCAACTTTAGACTCATATTTTAAAATGAGATTTCACTTTGTATGTAAGTTGACTGTTTATTTAATAAAACGTTTCTTTGTTCGAAAAAAAAAAGCTTTTCATTTTCTTTACGTAGGAACGTATCCCTATTCTGGCCATAGTATTTTTACCTCTGAAAACGAAGTTTCGCTTAACGAAGTAATTTCGTGGAACGCATCCTATTCGTTATTCGAGGTATGCCTGTATTCTTGACAGATGTCAATATCGAACATATGCATTCTGACTGGGTAGGAAACCCTTTCTAACAACCCATTCTCTTTTGGGTTTATGAATTCTGGTCTAAGTAAGGAAGGAGATGTCGCAGTCTGTGTTGTCGTAGCATTTTTTTTTTTTTTTTTTCTTAGTTTGGCTGATGCTGCATAAGCTTGATTCCTTGCATCGTATGCCTCTGCTAATGCTAATTATAGCTTCTCCTGGTCTCAATGTTTAGAGTAAATTCAGAGAAGGCCATGTAATGCTTCTCATCAGAGATGAGAGATCAGAAAGAGAGAGAGAGAGAGAGAGAGAGAGAGATCAAAACTGGATCAGTAAATCGCTCATCTCGATAATTGGGATAGCCATAAAGAATGTCTGCCCAATCATCATCAGCTGCACTTTTACATTTAGGATCCTGAGTAAGACCTAGTTGGCACAAATTTGCATTCAAGGAACCATGCCCTGTTAAAAACATGTGGCTTAAAGTCCTGAGGGTGGAGACTAGGGTTACCCGGCGTAGGAACCTCCTAGTGACTTCCACTTTAGGTATCTGTTCCCACCTACTCTGCCATTGTTGATAGAGTGTGATTTATAGCCTTTTTTTCTTTCTTGTATGAGGTTATTCTCCAGGTTCAAAGTGACCCCGAGGATGTTTGTTGGGATATATCACTTTAATTGAGGCCCTTTATTATAACTTTATAGGTGCCTCCCTAGTCAGGTGGGCAGGAGCAGCAGTGCGTAGCACATGCTTCTTGATTAGACCGGGATTCAAGCCCGTGACCACCAAATACGGAGGATGCGGAAAGATCAGGGAATGGCCACCGCATATCCCTGGAGCAATATGGCCTTAACTGCTAATGCTCCTAAAAACCAAATAACAAACGTAACTTTATATGACAGTGCAGCATGCCCTTGTGATGTATTTAGTTTAGTTTTATTTTTGTTTAGAATAGCTCTTTAGTACTATGTACCCACACCATAGCTGAGTGGTCAGGAACGGAAGTGCAGTAGCACATGCTCTTTGAATAGACCAGGGTTCAAGCCCATGACAATATGGCCGATCTGCCAACCTGCACTGGACCAGTGTGGCAGATTATGGTTCATTTCCCTCAACATGAATTGGTAAGGAGGTTTCCATCCTGCATTGGATTGATAATGGCTGCAGTTTAACTTTACCTGTTTTTTCACCTATACCATAGGTCAGTGGTTTTCAACCAGGGTGCCACAACAACATTCCAGGGGTGCCACGTAATTTTGGTTTAAGTTACTTAAACTTATTTTTTTTTAAATTTATATATTTATTTCATTATAAAAAGGTGTACAGTGGCTTTTTAGTTTTGTGGTGATTTACAATTGATGTTTATTTAATTCATCTATATAAAGAATAAAATTATTATATATATATATATAATTTGTATTATGAATTGTAATTTTGTTTATAGTTATATTATTGTAATAACTATCATATAACATATTTTTTTAATATTACACACGCACGCACACACACACACACACACACACACACACATGCCGCCTCCGTGGCCAGGTGGGAAGGAGCAGCAGTGCGCAGCACACGCTTCTTGATTAGACCGGGGTTCGAGCCCGTCACCACCAAATACGGAGGATGCGGAAAGGTCATTCTGGGAATGACTACTGCATATCCCGGAGCAATATGGCCTTAGTTGCTAATGCTCCTAAAAACCAAACAACAACAACAACAACACACACACACACACACACACACACACACACACACACACACACACACACACACACACACACAGAATCGGATCTAACAGGTAGAAAATTGAGTAGGGGTGCCACAAAATAAAATAAATTATTAGGGGTGCCATTATTAAAAAAAAGGTTGAGAACCACTGCCATAGGTTATGACTGGGAGGAGGATTGCCTTGTAGATAAATACAAGTGTTCTCCTCTTCAGTCCCCAGTTGGTTCGGCTAATTCTTGCTGCAATTCCTATGTAGTTTCTCATCTTCTTAGCAATTTGCATGAGATGTGGATAAAATGTCCATTTGGTGTCAAACATGGCTCCCATATTTTTAAGTTCTGTCACCAGGGCTGTTGTTTTGCCAGAAATTTTTATCTGTGGTCACTTTTGGAGCTGTTCTTTAATTATCATATACTTGGTTTTAGTTTGCTCATTCCAGCTGAGAAAAAAACCATAAGCTAATAATTTCTGAAACTGTCTACAAGATATTATGAGCATGGTTTGCCTGAAGTTCTATGCTGGTCTGCTGTTTTCCTTTACAAGCAAGGTAAGGTCATGGCTGCAAAGGCAACCCTCTCTACCTGGCTAATATCCATTCCCAGGAATTCAACCAGAACTAGGTTTCAAAAGGTGGGATCGAGAACTGAACACGGGAGCATCCTTGGGTAACTGTGTGGATAATACATGGGTAATGTGTCTTTACTGTGACCTGTTTATTGATGAGCTAGTCTTGGATACAATTGTATAAGTTCTGAGGAATTCCAGCAAGGTCGTAATCTCCTCAGCATGCTGGACCAACAAAGGGTGCCAAAGACCCCAGCAATTTCAATTGATATAGCCAACAAGTACTTTTCCTATTTATTCTGTGTTGCATTTATAAGAAGACAGTTCATAGCATCTTCAGTTGAACATCCAGGTTAGAAGCCAAATTGTTTGTCCGAGTGAAGGTTTGCAATTACATAGTGGGCCTCTAGATAGAGGTGAATTAATAGTTCTGAAACCTTGCCCAGTACAAGCTAATAGTCTTGGTAACAAGGTATTAGCTTGTATGATTTTGGATTATTTAGGGGATTGTTTTAAAATCAGACAGAGGTTTCCGAGTTGTGGAGAATGCTTCCTTATCCAGACAATTGTTATATAATTTAACAGATCTATTATTTCATAGATTGTTTATCCTGGTTACTGTGATTTTATTATTCCTGATTAGTATTGCTGTCCACATGGTGTCGGCGGTGGATCCTATTGCCCTTTAGTAGTAGTAGTGGCATGTGATGCAAGAAAGCAAGTGTATGAGCTTATGCAGCATCAGCAAAAAAAAAAAAAAAAAAAAATACAAAACAATCTCTTCTAAATGTTTGTCCAGTTCCTCCTTTAATTTATTTAACCTATCAACTCAAAGAGGTAGTTAATTCTTTGAGTAAATCCCACTTCAGAACACTGTGATCACTGCCACCTAGTGGTTCATTTATCTGCAGATTCTTAATGCATGAAGAATCACTGCTGATAATCAAATCAAGAGTATTACTCCCTCTAGTTGCCTCCCGAACATGCTGATGTAGAAAACAATCATCCAATAAATCCACAAAAGCCCTGCTAGTGTGTGAGTAACCAGCCCCCAAATTCCAGTCAATATCTGGGAAATTAAAATCTCCCATTATAAGACTCTCTGATTTACTGGCCCACTCTATTTCCCTGTACAGTTCCTTATTATACTCATCAGAGTCATTAGGCCTATAGCACACTCCTACTCTCAATTTTGATCTCCCAATGCTTATGTCACACCAAACTGACTCAACACTGCACTGTCCGGCGATGTCGACTGGCTTCACTTCCTTGGGTTTTATGTGTTTCTTAACTAATAGCATAACCCCTCCCCCTTCCTATCCTGTCTATCCTTTCTGTAGACGTTGTACTCCCCAAATTCCAGTTCTGCATCCCTTATATCTGTGTGACACCACGTCTCTGATATCCCAACAATATCTGCCTTTGATGTTTTGAGCAATACCTCAAATTCATCAAATTTATTTACTAAACTCCTAGCATTGGTGTACACGCAAGTATACCTGCACCTGTTTCTATTCTTAGCTACCCTAACACAACCCATGTGTTTACGTGTACCGCAATGGCTCCCAGCAGTCTCTGAAATACCATGCATCTTGTTTTTCAGGCTTCTGCTCATTCTAATAGAAGCAGTGCAAGAATCTATTTCACCTCTGCCAGTGGCTACTGTCAATCTATTGGACTTTGTCTCCCCCCAAGCTAGCAGTTTTCCGACCCACCTAACACTGCCTCGACAGCATCAGCAAATATTCTTGCACCCTTTCTATTTAAGTGTATCCCATCCCTGTAGAAGCAATCTCTCCTGTTAACAAGTACAGTCCAGGCTGAAAAAAATTTTACCCCTTGAGCCTTGCACAATCTTTCCAGGGCCGAATTGATCGACAAGGCTCTCATCATATACTCCCTCCTATCGTGTCTGGGCAGAATTGCAGACACTTTCAAATTCAACCCTAATTCTCGGCTTTTGTTCAACAGTGACCTGTACTTGTTAAGTAATTCTGCCGGTCTCCTACTCTTAATATTATTAGTGCCAACGTGTACAACTATATCATCTTTTGTGCCCTTAAAAGATGATATTCGCTCTACAACGTCATCAACCTTTGCCCCTGGCAGACATACCCTGGTCCTGTTCCACCTATCTTTTTTACAAAGCATGTTCCCCGTTTCCCTGACAATAGAGTCACCAACAACTACTAGTTCCTTCGGGACCAGCGCATTCTGCCTTGGGGGTTCTCTCTGTGTCACGCGATGCCCAAGTGCAAACTCTGGCGTTGATGTGGGCAGCTGAGAGCTTGATGGGCCCCTCAATTTAGTTTCTTCGAGGGCATCCGCCCTGTCCTTCAAGCTCTCATATAGGCCCACAAGAACGCCGAGTTGTTGCCTGATATCGATACACTCCTTGCATCGCGCACATACAGAGACATCCCCCTTGGCAGTATCATGTCCCGTACCCGATTGCTCGGCAAACATCAAGCATACAGTGCATTTTATAAGGCTGTGAGTCAGAGGACAACTGTCCCCCCTCAGTTCTGCTCTGAGCCACAGCACTTCCATTAGCTTGAGCCTTTTGCTTTGCTGCTCTGGTCTGAGTCATGATTCTATTAATTTATTAATTAATTATAATTAATTATGTTATGTTATTAATGATGTTAAATATAATTAATGATATTACGTTTGTAATCTAAGTCGTCATATGTATTTATTTAAACGTACAATTTAACTGCTAACAAAGTTCAACTAACGCTATCTAGTACGGTATATAACTATCGTATCACAAAGGCGGGAAAATTACGAATGGTAGCGGAATTGAAACACGTGGAAACCTTTACCGATACTTTTATGCAATTACAAGGCCGAGTAAAGATTAAATACACCAAATTAATCAGAAAATCACAAAATAATGTTATACTACTAAATTTAAATCAAAAGTTTTAGAAAAACAATAATTTCAAATCAATAAATAAGAAAAATCCACTTGGCGGCTTTGAACACGACCGTCTCTAGTAGCCTCGTCAGCAGACCCCACTCAGTAGCCTCGTCAGCAGACCCCACTCCAAGGGTTAGCAGTTGGGAAGGGTTATTTCTTCCGTAAAGGCGACTACGATGGACTGAGACAGTATTTAAATTCTATACAGTGGGACCAACTGATGATGTTACCAACAGCAAATTCAAAATGGGAAGCATTCAAAGAACTTATCTTGGAAGCTACTAGGCTTTACATACCAACTAAGAAATATTGTTCAAGGTTTAGGCCAAAATGGATGTCAGATGAACTAATGAGGCATATGGCAGAGAAGAAAAATGCATGGAATACATACAAATTAACACATGACACAGAAGCCTATGATAGATACAAGTTGATATGCAACCAAGTTACAAAGGAGGTTAGGCAGGCGAAGGCAGATTACGAGAAATCCTTGGCAAGGGATGCAAAGAAAAACAGCAAAGAGTTCTTTACTTATGTAAACTCTAGAAGGAAGGGGATGAATCAGATTGGTCCACTTGATATTGATGGGTCAACTGTTGATGATCCTGCTCAGGTAGCTAACAAACTAAATGAATATTTTGCATCGACATTCACACATGAGGAGTTATTCAGCGAGGGGAATGCCAGAGGTGTATTCAACTCTAGCAGTAAGCTACAGAATCTTGAAATAACTGGGAGTAAAGTGGAGGAGAAACTGTTGAAGATAAACACAAGAAAGGCACCTGGGGTGGATGGGATCTATCCAGTTATATTAAAGGAGGCAGCAAAGGAAGTAAGCAAACCCTTAGCCATAATTATGAGAGCTTCCTTGGACTCAGGGGAGGTACCCACAGACTGGAAATGTGCAAATGTGACCCCAATTCACAAAGGAGGATCAAAGGCTGACACAAGTAATTATAGACCTGTGAGCTTAACTTCTGTTCCAGGAAAATTAATGGAGGCACTGGTTAAAGAAGCACTGCAGGATCATTTAGACAAGACTTCAGTTATAGCTCAGACACAGCATGGTTTTGTTAAGGGGAAGTCTTGCCTGACCAACTTGATTTGATACTATGATGCAGTCACAAAAGAATTGGATGCAGGGAATAACTTTGATATTATATACTTGGATCTTAGAAAGGCTTTTGATACTGTTGCACATGGAAGACTGCTACACAAATTGGAGCAGTGTGACATTGGAGGCAAATTGCTGCTATGGATAAAGGGGTGGTTGAGGGGGAAAAGACAGAGAGTGGTAATCAATGGACACTGCTCATCGTGGACTAATGTTATTAGTGGAGTCCCTCAGGGCTCAGTGTTGGGTCCATTATTGTTTTCTGTATTTATAAATGATATTGATGATGGTATATCAAGCTTAATGTCCAAGTTTGCAGATGATACAAAGGTTGGCAGGGTTGTCAAGGACACTACTGACACTATACTGCTGCAACAGGATCTGGAAAGGTTGAGCAGATGGGCTGAGAGGTGGCAAATGAAGTTTAACATTGACAAATGTAAAGTACTACACATGGGAAACAGCAACCCCAGAGCAACGTATCAACTCTGTGGTACTACACTTACAGTGGTAGAGAATGAAAGGGACTTGGGGGTGGTTGTGCAGGCAGATATGAAGTTCTCTGAGCAGTGCAGACGGGCTGCAAGAGTAGCTCATGGAGTATTGTCAATGATATACAGGAATTTTTCCAGCAGGGATGAGGAGGTGATTATTCCATTGTATAAGGCAATGGTCAGGCCACACCTAGAGTACTGTATACAGGTCTGGAGGCCTCATTTCAAGAAGGAAGTAGAGCTGCTGGAACGAGTACAGAGAAGGGCAACAAGATTAGTGAATGGAACAAAGGGGTGCTCTTATGAAGAAAGGCTTAAGTTTTGCAAATTACAGTGTCTGGAGACTAGGCTCCAGCGAGGTGATCTGATAGAGGTGTATAAAGCCTTGAATGGTTTAAGCATGCTCAGTGCTGATGGGATTCTTCCTCTAGCTCAGAAAAATCACCTGAGAGGGCATAAATTCAAATTGAGGAAAGACAGATGTAGGATAGACGTGCGGAAATTTGCCTTTAGCCAGCGGGTGGTTGGTAGGTGGAACAGACTTCCATCCCTTGTGGTGGAGGTTGATAGCCTAAATAAGTTTAAGGCTCAGCTGGACAGGTATTTTGAACGAACAGAGGGGTGAAGTGGAAGTGGGGTTTTTTTTTTTTTTTTTTTTTTGGCTGATGCTGCATAAGCTTGCTTTCTTGCATCAAATGCCTCTACTAATGCTAATGCTAACTTCCACAATGACAGATGGAAGCTTGTTCCAGCAATTAACCACCCGCTGGCTAAAGGAAAATTTCTGCACATCTATTCTACATCTATCCTTTCTCAATTTCAATTTATGCCCCCTTAGGTTTGTAATCTGAACAAGTGGAAGAATCCCATCAACCCATACACCTTATACACTTATACACCTCAATCAGATCACCTCACAGGTGCCTAGTCTCCAGCTGCTGCAATTTTCAGAACTTAAGCCTCTCCTGGTAAGAGGATCCCTTCCTTCCCCCTCACCAATCTTGTTGCCCTTCTCTGTACACACTCAAGCAAATCTACATCCTTCCTAAAATGAGGCCTCCAGACCTGCACGCAGTACTCAAGATGTGGCCTGACCATTGCCTAATACAGAGGGACAATCACCTCCTTTTCTCTGTATCTAGGATATCCCTGAACCTGATCCCTGAACTTCAAAGCATTATGCAAATTGTCCATAGTTTGCCTTCTGTTTGTGCTGTTTCACTGACTTCCAGTAGAATTTTGAGTATTTTTGTTTCTTGGGATTTTTTGCAACTGTTAAAGTCATGCATTCAGACTGCACAAGTGGGAAGTGTTCCCAAATTTCATACATTTGTAGCACTGAGGTAGTCACTGGTATAGGTAAGTGCTCCCTATACCAGTGACTACCCCATTCTATGTATGTACAGTCTTGTTTTGCAATTATTTGCCTGACCCTGGATCATATTTCAACTATTCAGTTACAGGTTTGAGCAAACATTGACTTGGTACTCTCTATATCTTAGATTAAATTTTAAGTTAGGTTGCTTTCTAGTCAAATAGGACTGAAAATTTTTGTCATGAACTTCAGTTAGGATAACTTCCTTTATCTTGGTTTTTTTCTATGTCAAAGATTAAAATGTTCATTTCTCTGGTTTTAGGTTTTTCAGCCTTTAGTTGTAAATTTGTGACTTCAGTACTGTTCCTGATTATCAGCATTTTCTTTAGTTGCTGTCTCTATTTTTGTCCATGTTGTTCTTATTTTTCTTATTTCCTTTAGGTTCAGATTCTTGGTAATGGCTTGCTTTGTGGTTTCACTGGAGTCCAGCTTGCTAGACTCTGTTGGGCTTTTGATTACATTTTCATCTTTCTTACGTAGTTCAGTCTTGGTTGGAAGTTTACTTGGCTTGTGGTCATGGTGGAGCCCATTAATGCCTGTGGATATATTATCGACTTTTGTTTTTGTGTTTGCCATTCTGCTTCTTTGGCTTCTAATTTTGCCCTGAGCACTTTGTTCTGAATTTGCAAATCAGTGACTGTCCTTTCAAGGGTGGTCCAATATTCTATGATCTGCTTTCTGACTGGGACAATAATTCTACTGGTCCACAATGCAATTAATTTCTCAGGGTAATGCCATCTATCTGTCTTCCATTGTAGTCACTCTTTCCTGGCTGCTAGTTTTAATATTTTCTTTGTTTATTTGGAGATTGTTTTGGATCTTGTCTTTATTCTTGTAGACTTGCTCAAGGCAGGTCCTGATCTGCCCCCTTCTTCATCTGTTGTTTCCTCATCATTGTTTACTTGCTTTAGAGAAACTACTAGATTCAGATCTCGGGTTTCAGTCTCAAAATCTGAGATCAAATTTCATATATCTTCTGTTTTTCTATCTTTACACTTACGATTTTCTGATTTTTCAGAGCTACAGTGTTAGAAATTGAGAATTGAGTTGTGTAATGATTCTTTCAATAATTCATGCACAGAATAACATACTATGTTGGAAAATTTTGGCCACAAAGAGTAAGTTCATATGTGGGGAGGGAATAGAAATTCTCACCAATTAACTCATACATTTCAATGCCGAATACTACAAAAAATTATTCATTGAACTCACTACATGAATTGCAAGAATCCTTATTTTTGACTGTCTGTTTCTATACTAATGTCAACCTTCAATGATATGTGGGGGAGGCAAGCATGGCCTGTTAAGAAACAGAAAACCCCTATGCTGAAGTAATGGTGGCCTAGAATGATCGCACCATTGCCACAATGTAGCAATTTAGGTTGCCCAGATCATATTAAATACTGATTTAAAATAAAAGTAACAGTGCTTATCTGATTAAACTTACCTTCTTGCATTGGGGGGGGGGAAAGATCCATAATCAATAACGAACTAAGTGCTGGAAAACTGCTACTACTTCTGACAGTGATCCTCCATCTGTATCAAATTTCATTTGTTCAGAGCATGGCATACTACAAGGTAAGAAAAGTGATAAAACCTATACATAGCAAGAAATCTTCATATGCTCAAAAGGTTGTAGGGGTGTGTTCTATCACAACACAAACTGAAATTACTTTTCTGCCTGAAGAGCCCTTTTATTCCATTGTGTGCTATTTATTAAGAATCCAAAATCCTGCACAAAGAGAAGAATTTAATACTCATGTCTGTATCTCGTATTGCACCCTTCTACTAAAATCTCCAGTGTTGAAGAAACACCACAGAGAATTGAAGCCCCACTAGTAACTCTTTAAAAAATGGTTACATAGGATGTAGAATGAATGTAAGACTCGAAAGAATTGCCATAGGAAAAAGGGTGTAATAGCACAAGAAAAAATAGCTGTTGTCGTTAAGGCGGTACATGATGAATCAGTCATGTGACTTTTTGCCAAGGAAGAAATGGACATTGGTAAACAGCTATTGCTTTCCCAAGACTGAGAAAAGTAAGCCTTTGGCATTTCAGAAGCCAGTTGATGGAATTGTGTATTCTGACAAAATACTAACAACATCAAAGCCCTGCTGAAAAAGCATGAACCAGTTTGCCATTTTGCAAATAAATCCTTCCCTGCTAATATTATTATATAGCGAGGGTTTAGCGTCAAACAGGGTTAACTACAAAATCATTTTGTAGTTAATGTTTTTGATATTAACCAAAAAAAAAAAAAGGGTCATTTAACATATTCTTCGTTTACAGGAAATGTACTTGCAGCCTAGGCTAATTTGTGAAGTACTAGAGAGATACAGTTCTATGACATGATATGCATTGTTATTTATATAAAGTAAAATTAAAGTTAACACAAAAAAGAATATGCAATTTTGTAGTTAATGTTGTTTGACACTAGGCTCTCAATATGTCGTATCCATGTGCATGTAATATCCATGGAAGAGTTTTTTTTATTATTTTATGTAAACCCCAAACACGAGAGGTATTAGAACCTATAGTACTTTTTTTTTTTTTTTTTTAAGGAGCATTAGCAACTAAGGCCATATTACTCCGGGGATATTCAGTGGTCATTCCCTAACCTTTCCTCCGTATTTGGTGGATCAAGGGCTCAAACCCCAGTCTAATCAAGATGTGTGTGTGCTACACACTGCTGCTCCTATCCACCTGGCTATGGAGGCACCCTATAGTATTTAGTACCGTGCTTGGGTTGGAGATTGAGAAGGCGAAAGAAGATATTTGTTGACATTGGACTTGAACTTCTGTAGACTGTAATTTTCAGGAAATATATATGAAGGGAGGTTGTTCCAGAAAACGGCAGTTCAATGAATAAATGAGGAAGACGAAAAGTTGGTTCTGTGAGTTCGAAGTTGGACAGTAAATGGATCTTGGCTGGTGGCAGTACGTGTTCGGACTGTTTTGAAAGAGAGAGAGAGAGAGAGAGAGAGATATTGGGAATTATAGAAGCCAATTCAGAAGAACAGTGCCAATGGAAATATCTGTAGAAGAATCATGCAGTAGAAACAGTACTATGAGACAGCGAGTGGAGAGACTTTGTTAGAGATGGATCATTATTTAACCTAACTGCCCTCTTCTGAACAGAATCAAGAAGACCGAGAGAGGTTTTGGGGGCGCCACCCGAGATGTAGGAACAATATTCCATGGTAGGCTGGATTTTTGATTTGTAAAGAGTGAACAGCTGTTTGGAAGAAAAGTAATGCTGAGAGCGAAAGAGAAAACCAAGTTTTTTAGATGCACAGGAAGCAATATTTGTAATGTGCTTGTGCCAAGAGAGATTAGAAGTCAGGGTAATCCCCAAAAGAGATATATCATTTTGTCTAGAAATCGGAGTGTCACCAAAGATAAGCATAGGAGCAGAAGAATCCTTTTTGTGAGATATAAGACAAGACTGAGTTTTAGAAGGATTGAAATCAACTAAGTTGTCTCTGCCCCACTGGAGAATTACATGAAGATCGGCATTTAAGGAATTGGTAGATTTTCGAGAAGTTGAAGCTGATTGAGCAGGACCAGGTTTCTCAAAATCGAAAGTTGAATGCAATGTGCTATCATCGGCAAAACTATGGATAGGATTTCCGGTCAATGGAAGAAGGTCATTGATATACAAGAGGAAAAGAGTGGGGGAAAGAACTGAACCTTGGGGGACACCGGCATTAGTGGAGAAGTTAGAAGACAGAGAGCCATCTACCATCACCTTCAATGAGAGATCAGAGAGAAAACTGGATAACCCATTATAAAAAAACAGTTGGTAAACCATAAGATGGAAGCTTGTTTAGAAGACCTTTATGCCAAACACAATTCAAAGCCTTTGAGATGTCAAGAGCAACTGCTTGTGTTTCACTGAACTTTTCCATTGAATTAGTCCATAAATGGGTAATATTTTCCATTGAATTAGTCCAACTTTTCCATTGAATTAGTCCATAAATGGGTAATATAAGCCAGAATATCACCAGTGGATTGACACTGACGGAATCCATACTGGTTATCATTGATCAGACAGAAGGTTTCTAGGCAGTTTAAAAGTTGGCGGTTAATTCATTTCTCCACTACTTTAGAAAGAGTAGAAGTAATTGCAATGGAACGATAATTGAATGGGATGGATTTGTCACCCTTTTTAGGAACTGGCTGGATATCAGCAAATTTCCAAGCAGAAGGGAAAACACCTTTGGAATAAGAAAGTGAAAAAAGTCAGCAAAGAACAGGAGTAAGTGCAAGAGCACAGGTTTTGAGAACATGTGGAAAAATACCATCGGGACCTGGAGCTTTCTTTGCATCAAGATTCGTCAAAGTCCTTCTGACAGAAGACCACGGAAGGCATTTAATGGAGCGTGTTGGGAATGGTGGGAGGTGTTTTACTAAGATCATTAATACATGATTGGAATAAAAATGGGATGCTAGCAGGTCAGCTTTATCCATGGCTGAAGTGACAACAGGACCGTCTGGTTTGGACAGAAGTTGTGGCCAATAGCTTTGGCAAGAGACCAGAATGCTTGGCTACCATTAGGGCAAGAAGCAAGTTTTCTACTCTTAGCCTGTTCAAACTCTAGTTTTGACTGATTAATAACTGCTTTACAATTGTTTCGAGGTTTGGTTTGTAGGCAGAAAATGAAACTGAAGAATTAGAAACAAGCCAATTATGATATGAAACGTTCTTCTCTTGAACAGCCTTAGCACATTTATTGGAAAACCAAGGTTTAGATAAAGGACGAGAATTTAAAGTGGAGTGTGGGATAAAGGATTCCATTCCTGTAAGAATAATTTCACTGACCCGATCTGAGCAAATGTTGACATCAGAAGTTTTGAAACAGTTCCGACCAATGAAAGAAGAAAAGAAATTTCGCAGGTGATCCCATTTTGCATTCTTGTAATGCGAAACAATACGAGGTTGGAAATAGCCATGAGATAAAGGCTCCATTGTAGAAGCGACGATCACCAAGTTGTGATCTGAGATGCCTAGAGGACTGTATACTTAGAAGGGCTGTTTGTGAGAAAAAGATCAAGCGTGTTGGCTGTATGGTTAGGATTGTCCAGTATTCTTGTAGGTAAATGAACAATCTGTGCAAGGTCATTAGTAATAGCAAAAGCCTCAGCATATCGACCAGCTGGGTTGGTGTGACTAGAATATGGAAGCCAGCTGGAGTTGTAAACATTAAAATCACCAAGGAAAATTACCTCACTGTTAGGAAAGTTGGACTGGAGAAAGTCAAGTTGCAAAGAACTCCAAGTGATTAGTCGAGTTGGGAGAACGGTAGAGAAAGCAGATGAATTTGACACAGTGAGGTCGAGAGATTTTAAGCCAGAGAAGATTGAAAAGAGGAGATTCCAAATTACCAAGTCTCTGACAGGTAATATCGGAATGGACATTTGCACATGTACCACCTTTGAGGCGAAAGGAATCATACAGCAAATAATTTCGGCAACTGAGATGAAAAGTAGTTAAAACCAGTAACTGAGATTCTGTCAGAAAAAAGTACATGGGGTTTAGCAGACTGGAAATGGACATAGTTTAGATTAGAATTGAGACCACTTATATTTGTGAAGTGAATTGAGAAGTGTTTTGGAGGTTTAGATCTTTTCTCAGATAAGCTTGCTCTTAGTTTGGCAATTCATGGTGTATTCAATAGTAAGAAAAGGCGAGAGGGACATGCTGTATGAAACCAGCAACACATGGAACCCAGATCCTTGACATGACGTTTCCTCGACAATGCCCCCCCCCCCACATACACACTACTCCAGTCACTATCTGGCAGAGTAGAGGTAGCAAGATTATATACTAGCTGATCCAGAAGCCTCCTAGAGAGTTACCAATAGGTTCGGTCCAGTGTACTAACTAGCAGCCGGCTTACGAACACAGTTTTAGAACTGTACCCTCAAAACGTAAGGAAGATTGGATCTCGCCACGATGTTTATCATAACCTCAAAAGTCATCAATTATACTGCATGATGGAAGAGATGGGGAATGGTTGACCGGAACTTAGCTCTGGAGACTAAACATGTATTCCACCACTTCAAGCCTCCAATAAGCAAAGTGGTGGTATTACACCGGTTGATGAGAGTCATCTACCACCTAGTACTGCCTGGTAACATAGAGGGTCGGCATTCCTCCATGTGGTGTGGGCGCCACACCTCGACCCCTGCTTACATTATTTCACACCTGGTTGGTTACCCACCGTGTGCTTGTGCATGGAGGTTATACCCAGGATTACTAACAGTCCCACCATCACGAAGGTGCAAGCAGAAGACTTGGCTGTCACAGACTGTCCAGACTTCACCGAAATTGGGTCTACTTGACTTGAGTGTCACCCGAATATCAGTTCAATCAGCGTTTTAGACTCCCAGGTAGAAATTACATCTTGTCTGGCATATCTGAGAGAATGTCTGTGACAACCTCAAAGACCAAATTGCTGTCCTTGTGGGCAATCAGACCCCTTTCAGCTGTTGCTACCTACAACTAACATAGATACCATAGCAGTTAGAATTGCAGTTGTTTTTATTAACAATGTGCCCCATCTCTTTTTCACCCAGGACTGACATACTCTAGACAGACTTTGATCTTTATGCAGTTGCCTTCCTAAGTTTTATTAATAGGATTTCGATAGACATAGCAACCTCTAGGATAGTCTTGAAATTAATGGGAAGAGACCATATTATAAAGCATATGCTTAGTGACAACAACCTCTGCCTTTTAAATGTGGGAATTAGCACCTCTTTTCCACATGCTTATCCATATGTTTTCTATCATTCATCTTTCTATTTATTCCTCTTCTCTCCCACACTTACACTTCGAAAGTAGAGGAGAACCTGTATGAAAATTACCATTTTCCCTATGATAACTACCCTGCCTAGTGGGAGACCATGTATTCCTTTTAGGTTATTACAAAATATTGATAGGACTGACTTGACCCTCCATCATCTGTCAGAGTTTGATATCACTACAGTCAGGAACTTGTCTATTATGCAGTGATGTACATCATAGAATATTGTCCGTACAGCTTCAATTACAATTTGAAAAGCATCTGCCTCGTTTGCATTTCCAAACTATGTTGGAATGTAGATTACATATTAGCAAATAAGGCTCAAAATGTTAAAACAAAGTCTAGGGCATATCCCGTTGATATTCTACCATAAGTAATTTCATAGACTTTAAACATGCATGTATCAAAGCATGCTTTCTTTGACTCTCAGAGTCAAAGGGAATTATGGATCTGCTTTACATCCTCTATTACCTGGTTGACTGGCACTAAGGTGAGCTGGAATAAAATCTGGAAATTGAAAGGAAAAAATGCACACCATCCCCTTCATCAGTCTTGGAATATAATGAATGTGCTATTTTAAATTTAACCACAATAGCCAATGTTCATGTGAAACAATTTCTAACATCTCTTCACTATCATCTTATTCCCCAGAAATTCTGGACCTCAAACAGAAAAATAAAAAAGAGCCAATTTTTACATCAAAGGATTTCATCCTTATTACTGCCATTTACCATATAACAGTTGAAAATTGCCATTTACAAAAACCCGGTGATGTCCATTATAAAATCATTAATCACCTTTCATCAAAATCTATGGATTACCTGCTCTTCCATAATGGAATCTTTCTTGAAGAGCAGCTTCTAAGAAACCTGGTTGAAGGCAAACTGGTCTTGCCTTTACTGAGACAGGAAAGGACTCTGAGGTTCCTGTTAATTCTTATCATATGGCTCTTTCTGTTAGTGCAAAATCTTGGATAGAATGATTGGATAGAACAGAATCTCTCGTCAACCACTGCAGTACCACGCTTTACATATTGCTTTGGACTAATGCAGTTTCTGCCTGCAAAACAAGACAGCCCCAGGTGCCAAGCGATTTTGTGATCAAGTGTATTTGCCAGTGAATTTGCGCTTTCTTGAATAAATAAAATCCTTTTCTTTATTTACAGCATTATATTATACTAACAATCAAATAAGCTTCAGTAAAGAAATCACTTTACTTGAACAGGAGGGAACATAACCTTTCTTTTTTCTTTTTATTTTGCATATTACTTCTAACACACTACCGCTTGGTTACAAAGGTGGCACTGCCTCCACGTGGCGGGGCCAGTAACCTGGAGGGGAAAAGGTCTCCCTTCCATGGCGAAATGGAGCAAGAAGTCCATGAAACCTAGAAAAACACTGGGTGCCTAGAAAAAAACCTTCACAAGGCAAGAACAAGAGGAGTCTGGTTCTGTCGCAGCAAAACGTCAAAAGAGTTGACGTTTTCACTGCTTGACAGGCTGAGCAACCACAAAAACTGAAAACTTTTTGTGGAACTTCTATCACCGTTTCACCCCACATTTCCCTGAACATGTCAAGAGGTGTCATCACCGAATGGGACCTCATGAACGTGTCAGACGAAGAACTAAAACAAGAATTATACGACCAAGGAATCATTAATGTCAGAAGAATTATGACAACGAAAGATGGCATACTAGTTCCTAAATGGAACATAATACTTACTTTTGACAACCCCAAAGACACCAACAGTGATAAAAGCAGGCTATCTTAACTGCCGAGTTAAACTGTACATTCCGAACCCATTACGCTGCTGTACGTGCCAGAAGTTTGGGCACTCACGGACAGTCAGCAGAGGAGTAGCTGTCTGTGCCATGTGTGGATCCACTGAACACATTAGTACTGACTGCACAGCCACAAGACCAATCTGTCTTAATTGTAAAGAGGCACACCCGGCGTATTCCAAGGAGTGTTCCCTTTGGAAGTGTGAAAAAAGATACAGCGTTACAAAATTGAACATAATGTAATCTACCAAGAGGCTAAAAAATCCCTACCGGTTCCAAATACTAATAAGCCCACTTATGCACAAATAACCACAAAACATATATCAATTTCTACCCAAACAGAGGTAACTATACCACCAAGTAAATCACTAGCTGAATGGCCAATGTCACTGTTGTCCCCAGTACCAACGCACCAAACGAAAAACAAACAAAGCAAAGCCATTAATATGCCAATCTCAGTACAACCTGATGCCGTTCAGCAGAATACCATAGTATCTACTACTCCTGACTCAAACCAAACAGAATACATGGACTCAGAAGACAATTTAAATCACGATGAACAGGTTCTAGAACTGTTCACCAATGAGGATATGGATACAGGGAAACCTTATTTCCCAAAGAAGGGGAACGGTGAACTTGAGCGAGGGTTCCACTAAACCCAAATAATGCTTACTTTCTTACAGTAAAATTGCAGAGGCTATCGTAGTAATTTGTCTGACATCCGAGATCTCCTTTCACAATATGACCCTATTGCCTTTTGCTTACAGGAAACCAATCTCACACCAAATATAAATGTTTTCTTTCAGAAATACATAATACATCATCAACATTGTGTTGCACAAAATCCGAACAATCCTGCCCATGGAGTAGCACTGATCATCAACCCCCCAGATACCCTCAAAGCCACTCCCGCTAAAAACAAACCTTGAGGCAGTTGCTGCACGAGTTGATATTAACTTTGATTTAACCATAGTCTCATTATACTTGCCACCTAACCAAAATATAAGCTATGCTGAGTTAGAAGCATTAGTGATACAAGTTCCCAAACCCTACTGTATCTTGGAAGACCTCAACAGTCACCATCCGCTGTGGGGAAACCATAATCTGAACAAGCGTGGACAAACCATTGAAAAACTACTTGATCAACAGAATCTGATAACTCTCAATAATGGGGCTCACACCTATACACATCTTCCAACAGGATCTACATCAGCTGTTGATGTCTCTCTATGCACAGCAACCATATATCCTCTATTTGGATGGACTATTCACAGCGATCCGCTGGGCAGTGATCATTATCCTGTGATATGTCGCATTGACACAAGCATTCCCCACCTTTTTTATCGGATCCCCAAATGGAAATTTTCCAAAGCTGAATTGGATGTGTACAAGCAGCTAGCAATACTAGAAGAAAACCAGATCCAACAAACATCCGTAAACCTGGCAGTAGAATACATATCTAATCAAATACTGCAGGCAGCAGACAAAGCAATTCCAAAACAATCCACAAAAATATTGGCCAACTCAAAAGTGTGGTGGAATGATGAATATAGTGCAGCTAAAAAAACAGAAGAACAAAGCATGGAATATCTTCAGGAAGTTCCCAACAACAGAAAACCTCATCCGCTTTAAACAGGCAAGAGCGAAGGCAAAACGAGTCAGGCAGACTAGCAGAAGGGAAGCATGGAGAAGCTTCACTTCCACAATCACAAGCACAGCAAAAACTCAAACAATATGGGCAAAAATACAGCGGATGTACGCAAAACACCCACGAGTCAACTGTCCCATGCTCACTGTCAATGGCCATGATATCACAGAACCAGAGGAGATTGCAAACACCTGGATAGATCTTTCATGAAAATATCAGCTGAGACATCATACTCGCAATATTTTCAGGCACACAAAGCACAAGCTGAAAAAAACCATGTCAATTTGAATCAGCATCGATTTCTGTGTACAGTCTTCCTTTCACAGTGTCAGAGTTGCATCATGCTCTATCGTCTACTAAACTCAGTGCAGCAGGGCCAGATGGAATCTACTACATCATGATAGCAAAACTCACCGAACCGGCTCTCAAGACTCTGTTACTCCTCTATAACAGAATATTCAAAGAAAACACATTCCCCGACAAATGGCATCATGCGTACATTCTGGCTTTTCCAAAACCAGGCAAAGACCCTACAAATCCGCAACATTATCGACCTATTGCACTCACTAGCTGTATGAGCAAGGTCAGGGAAAAAATGGTCAACGTCCGACTAACCTGGTTTCTAGCTCAAAATGATCTCCTAAATCCTGTGCAATGTGGTTTCCAGGAAGGTAGATCCACTCTTGACCTTTTGATGAAGACAGAAATAAACATTCGTGATGCCTTCGTCCGAAAAGAACATCTTGTAATGGTCTTCTTTGACATCGAAAAAGCTTTTGACACTTCTTGGAGATATGGTATTATGCGAACCCTATACGATATGGGATTTCGTGGACCCCTACCACAGTTTATCAGAAACTTCCTGCACTGCCGCTCATTTCAAGTTAGAGTTCACAACCACTTATCTTCAAAATTAATCCAGGAAGAAGGAGTACCACACACAAGGGTCAGTGCTAAGTGCCACTATCTTTAGTGTAATAATGAATTCAATAACACATGACTTACCACAAACAATATCCACTACCCTGTATGCTGATGACTTCACTATCGCCTGCCATTCACCTAACATGCAAATGATAGAAAGACAGTTGCAATGTGCCATCAACAAAATAGCTAAATGGTCCCAAAACAATGGATTTCGTCTCTCACACCAAAAAACAATTGGGGTACACTTCTGTAGGAACCGTCGTAACCTGCACCAACATCCAGAACTTAGACTAGAAAACTCACTTTCCTTGATCATATAAAAATGCTCCGGATTAACTGTCTTAAAAAGCTTAACATTTTAAGAGTTCTATCAGGCACAACGTGGGAAGCTGACCATTATACGCTGCTACATCTCTACCGTGCATTAATATGGTCATGTCTGGACTATGGTTCTGTTGTGTATAGCTCTGCTAGACCAAGCACTTTACATTGGCTTGATCCTGTACACCACAGCGCTCTTCGTCTTGCACTGGGGGGGTACTGTATATCACCGGTTCAGAGCCTATATGTCAAAGGGCATCCAAACCACCCCACTTGGAACGGTGTTTTCTATCCAAAATGGGAAAACTTTTATAGAGCTTACCCATCTATAAACCCACCAACCGGGACATGTCTTCGCTCACTACAAGCTGACTGGCAAATTGACCTGAGTAAGATACAGCCCACTGCCTCTCATACAGTCCCACCTTGGACATACTATATACCACCATGTGACTTTTCATTGACAGCCTGGGAAAAACACACTGTATCCCAACAGAACATACTGCAAATGTAGGCCGCACTGAAAACCCAGCACGGCCAGTACATGCCAATTTACATAGATGGATCTAAAACTGAAAAGCATGTTGGTGCAGCAGCAGTATTTCCTAACATCACTATGTCCAAAAAACTCCCCACTGAATGTAGCAGCTATACTGCAGAAATCTGTGCTATCCACATAGCCTTAAACTACACACTCTTAAGAACTAGACTGCACAGCGTTAAACAATTGCAACATATCTGGCAGAATCAAGTCAACAATAAGCTATTTGGTATAAAAAAAGATCTAAAACCATGGAGATCTAGCATACGTGAGAACCGACATGAAGAAGTTGTATTAGCCCGATTAAGGTTAGGCCACATGCACCTGACACATCTTTATTTGTTTGCAGCCACTGACCCACCACTGTGTACAAACTGCAACACTCAGCTCACTGTGCACCATCTACTTATTGATTGTCCCAAGTACAGTACTGAGCGACAAGGTATGTTTATCTCATTTCCCATGACGAACACCTCTCTCATCATTTCTGACCTACTAGCAGACACACAACATGGGACCAAAATTTTTGATTTCCTCAGACAGATAAAACTACAACATGATATAAACTTGAATAACATCTATACAGATAGAACTATGTATTTAACATCACCATAGTTAGGCGCATTATGGCCTTTGCTGTTCTTGGTTTGTTCTTTGTTGTTATTTAAGGGCCTTGTGCCGTAAAGCCCTTTATTTTGTTATTTAACAACAACAACAACAGCAAAACAAGACTCAGGAGAGAAATCTACAGCTTTAACTGGTAACTACAGCAGCATAAAACAAAAACATTTTATACATTTGGAAGTATTTGTATAACATGCTTGAAAAATGTGCAATTTCTTCTAAACGATTTCCTTTTAATGTCCGTGATCCATAGATTATTGGGTAGCCCTCCACTATACTGACTCAATAATTAAATTCCCCAAAAAATTAATTTAAAATTTTAGAAATATTTATTTATTAAGATACTGGAGGGCAGAATTATGAACTATAATACAATAAATCCCTTTAAAGCATCACACTTTGAACTTGATGTTAGTCATAAATGTAATAACTATGAACTTGCTAAAATGAGAATGCTAATATGGTAAATGCTTACAAAGGTATGATGTAACTAAAAAGATTAAGAAAATAAATAATAATGAAACAAAAAAGTGCATTTATAAATAAACCAGAAGAAATTACACAAGGTAATTTCCCCATGCTTAATCAAGTTTATTCAGAATTCTGGATGGATGACCAAGAAATTTTATCAGGATCTCAAAAAATAAAGAAACAAATAACCAAACTTAATCATCTTAATGTCAGTTCTTCATCTAATAGTTTCTTTTTTTTTTTTCTTTCTTTTTTTTTAACACTTGCTGAAATAATTTGATAAATAAACACTTCTCTTTGTTATATCTTGCTGTCTCAGAGTTACTTTATTCCCTCCAATGAGTGTCGTCCTAAATCTCACTGTAGAAATTACATCATTATCCATGCGTTTACCTCAGGTTATTATATCATTTTTAATCAGATAACATCAGACAGAAAAATATAACACAGAGATGTGTTTACTTATCAAATTATATCCACTCCTGCATTTGAAGTATAATTCTATTCCTTTACTTAATTGCTGCAATGGGCTAACAGAGCTCAGTACTAGGGATTTAATTTTTATGTAACTTGCATTACATTTATAATTGGAATATTTTCTTTCAGGCTCCGGTAACTGGTAGTTAGAATTTAAAAATTATTCACCATTCAATGCAAAGCTACTATTACTGATGAGAAGCCAGCAGCTCTGAAACCAGTCATAACAGTGTCTCTAATAACTACTAGTGGATGGATTTTCATAAAATCTGGCTCATTAAAATTGGACCAATAGAAATCTTCTAGTTATTTTAGATGAAGCATTATTAAACATATTACTCTACATATTATGTTTGTTGCATGCATTGACTGGAGGAATAAATTGGCAATATGGCAGATGTTTGAAAACAAAATGTTATCAGTTTGTACACAAAAGGTTTTTTGTTTTTTTTTTTTGTTACAAATCATGAATTATGAATTATTACTATTTGCAATGCACCTGACATAAATCACTATTTACATTAGTAACTTTTTTGCATATATTGTGGAAGATTTTTTCCAGATTTGTTGATAAATCTCTCATGTTACACATGCATATACATTCAGCTTAAGCTTATCTGAAAATAGAAGGTTGGGTTAATAATCTAGCCTCATATAACTGATCTATATTTTTCTAGACATTGATCAGTTCCATCAAGCTTTGCATTGCCATAAATGTAATTATCTGAGATTTTTAGAAATAAAATTGTAATAGTAATTGATTAATACTGAAATTGCAAAATATGGTATTGAAAATTGTTAAAATTTTTGTTGAGTTATAAGAAAAATAGCTTAAAAACTCATTTTACTTTTTATCACCTGCAGTGTAACAAAGATTGGAATGAATCTTGAAAACTTTCAGTTTGTCAGTGTTTTAGGAAGAGGACATTTTGGTAAGGTAAGTTAAAAGATCCACTTCTGCCATTTTCTTTGATTGTTTTTGTATATAATTTAACAAGTATATTATTTCTTGCCATTATAACTCATTTCTTACTTTTTATTTTATTTGTTTTCCTTAGATTGTGTCAAATAAGGTGATTTATGCTATCAAAATTGGGCTTTTAAAATTTTCTTCTCAGACATAAAACTGGTTATATGATGAGGGTGAACAGCTATTAAAAAAAAAAAACATTCTGCAACACGAGACACTAAATTTAAAAGAAAATAAATAAAATTTTAAAAATTGGCTCAAAAGACATTTTTAGCATAGTATATTATTCCTACTGCTTTTGTCGACACCAATAACTCTCTGGAGCATTTCAAGGCGCATCTAGTTCTCTGCTTGAAATGTGAATTCTTGTTCTGAGTCTCATTAGTTCGCCGAGTGGGTAAAGTACCTACCCGGCAACCCAAAGGTCGCGGGTTCGATTCCCGCCTCGGGCTTGGATCAGAGTACTGCAAAAACCTTGGGAGGTGCAATATGGCCACAGAAGCCGATGCACCAACAACTACCAAATCAAAAAAAAAAAAAAAAAAAAATTCTCATTAGTTCAACAGCATTCATCTGGATTCTAATGGGTTCTCAGGTTCACCACATTCTTGCCAAATTACTTAGGATGGAGCATTGTCATGTTGATACAAATATGGCCCCTCCAAATAATAATCACAAAGAGGTAAAGAATTATCCAGAATGTTACAGCTGTATTTATGGCTTCATTTATAATCAATGATATAAGTCCAGACCACATAAAACAGGACAAAACTATTATACTGCCACTAACAACTTATTGATGCAATATAATCTGGGTGAAACCATTGTTTGGGCATACACTTACCCAAGGTACATTCTTCTGATGCCTAGACAGTGTAGCATGATTCATCAATCCATCTCATGTTCTGCCACTTCTGTGATGTTCAGTGTTTCTGTTCTCTGCACAATGATGGAAGCCTAAGGTTATCATAGATGTAACATGCAAAGAGCTGAAACTTGACTGGTAGTGAGAGAGCCACCTCCAGTCGAGAGGTATGAAAGGTATATATTAGAAAACCATTTCTTATTTTCTTTACTTTTGGTGTGTTGAAATCTGGGAAAGAAGAATTATTAAGTAATAACACCCTTCCTAGAAAGGGTGCTATTACTTTTCAGAACTTCTGCCACATAACAAGCAGCGCATGCCGACATCTTTTTTCCCCTTCTGTGTTTATGTTATATATGTTTATGCCTAGAAATGCCTAAGGAAATATGCTTACTAATATGATAGCATAACCCATGAGAAGAGGACATGAGCTGCTGGCAGAGTTCCTGAAAGGACTTGTAAAGATGGAGTAGAGATTGTTATGCAAGCTGGAGTGATTGTGAGCAGCATTCACCTTAGAATAGATAGCAGTTTCTTCCTACAGTTGATGATTTTTGACAATGAAACTAGGCTTCAACAAATGTGACAATAGGGATAAAGAATGCCTTGTATATTATGTGAAGTCATTTTCACATGGATGGGAAGATGCATTGTCTAATAGAAGTAAAACGTTGCCAGTTTTTTTTTTTTTTATGGTTTTTTTTCTTTTTTTAACTTCAAGAATAAAAAAAATTATAAACTAGTCCTGGAAAACAGAAACCTCCATCCAGGCATTTTTCTGATTTTTGTACATAACAGGAAAATTAGAAAGATTTTTAAATGCCTCGGTTTTTTTGACTTACTGATAACAAGCATGGCAATCTATGCATCCCAGTAGCATTTGCACACTTAGCAATTGTAATTCACTCTTTTCTCATTTTAAAACCTGGTGCAGACAATTCTCTTTTTGTGGGTATACGGTTTTCCTCAGTAATGCTTTCCATAATAAGCCCATCTCATCAACACTATAAACATTTTCTTTTTCATAATTTGCTATAACTGAAGCAAACGTGTCTCAATTAAAGTTTTTCAGCCAACCTGTGCTTGCCCTTAAATCTTCATTACCTCCCTCTTAATTTTCGATTAAAATCTAATGCGTTTTCACACAATATTGGTCCAGACACTGGCTCACCTATGCTTCACTTCTGAATAAACCACAAATAAAGTGTACTCTGTAAAGATGCATTTTCGGGTTTCGACACAGTTTCTTTTTCTGCTAGATCCTCCTTCACTATCCATAATCGACACATTAAAGTGTCGATTATGGATAGTCCACACACAAAAAATTAAAGTGTCATAGCACTTTAATTTTTTTTTTTTGATGTCATAAATTGTTGAAGTCTTCACATTTAACTCTATAGCGAGATTTCCTAAAGTCTCACCTCTTCTAATTCTATTAATAATTTCTGTTTTTTGTCACAATATTAAAACTACATGTTTTCTTTTTGTTGACATTTTACAGTAAAAAAAAAAAACTAAGAAAAATAATAAATTACAGAGTTTCGAGCCAATATTATTCTCACCAAATCTAGAGCTAAACTAAATCTGAAATTCACTCATGGTTTCCAAGTAAACCCATTAGCCTCTGTGATATTTTTCTAAAGCACATTTCTGAAGATCACATAGAATTCTAGAGGTTACGACTATAAAACAATAAAAACAATTTGAGGTTTTCGATTTATTGGGCTTTTTTTGTTTGTATAATCTGTTAAAATGGGTAGTAAACTCGATCTTGTTGCGTTTGCCATAATACCGATACAGTAGCTGGAATTCTGTGTGTTTTTACATAATTATGCTGAAATGTGTAGAATCTACTCTTCATTCCTATTTCGAAACTTTATAAAGTTTTTACTCCGTTTCTCACATGCACATGCCATGTGTTTTATTTTGTTATTATTATTGAGTGATGCTTATCTTTTTTACAGTGTTTTTAATTTTACTTCCAAAAAAAAAAAAAAAAAAAAAGTCAGTGAACAGAAAGAGTAAATTTGAGTGTAAAAGATTAGTTATGACTTACAGAAACATAAGATAAATTAAACTTATTTAGCAATATGCTTCAAAGGGAAGCAGCAGTAAAATTAGGAGTGCCTCAGTCTTCTTTATCAAAATGATTAAAATCATGTCACACATTAAACACTAATGTGATTAGTGAAGCCAGAAAAAGGAAGCATGGAGGGAAATGCCAAACAGTAGATGCTCTGTCTGTTTGGTTCAAATAGGCCAGCTCATTTAATGCACCAACCAATCGTAGCATTCTTCTTCAAAAAGTTAATGATTTTGCTGAAAAACTACATGAAGAGTTTAAGGGGTGGACAGATGGCTTACAAAATGGAAGAAGAGGCATGATATTGTTCACAGAGAAAAACAGGATTCCAATGGTTCTGCAGTTGACAACTAGTTGAAAACCTCTTGGAAAACTGTTAAGCACTTATAATCCTGAAGACATTTTTAATACAGATGAAACAGAGTTGTCAGGGCTACCCCAGACCATTGCATGATATTTAAAATTTCATCTGCATCTGGAGGAAAGAAGATCAAGGACAGGATTACAGTTCTTACGTTACTGTGCAGCATGATGGGAACAATCAAGATGAAGCCATTAGTTATAGGCAAGCTTAAATCACCTAGATGTTTTAAAGGAGTAAAACAGCTGCCTGTTGAATATCCCAACAATGCCAACACTTGGATGACAGCTTCTTTATTTGAAGATTATCATTGTAAATGGGATCTGCAATTGGATAAGAAAAACAAAAAATTGCATTGGTTTTGGACAGCTGCCCAGCTCATCCAAAGTTGACTTTCAAAATCATGGAATTAGTTTTTCTACCTTTGAATACCACATCACTGATTTATCCTCTTGATCAAGGAATAATAAAAACCTTTAAGACTGTTTATAGATTGAATATGAAGCAAAGAATCATCCAGTCTATATATGATGGTTTGGGAACATCATCCAATATCGCATAGCAGATAACTGTTCTAGATGCACTTCATATGACAATGAGTGCCTGGAATGAAGTCTCCGAAACCTGAATTAGTAACTGTTTAAAAAAATGTGGACTAATTATTCGTGGTGGTCAACTAAGCCATGATACTGAATTTAAAATTACCTAAATTTAAATTCATTCCCCTCACCAATCTTGTTGCCCTTCTCTGTACAACTCAAGCAAATCTACATCATTTCCTAAAATGAGGCCTCCAGACCTGTACGTAGTACTCAAGGCATGGCCTGACCATTGCCTTATACAGAGGGACACTCACCTCCCTTCCCTGCTAGCAAAATTCCTGTATATCATTGACAAGGATATAATGGAGAAGTTAGAAGACAGAACCGTCTGTCATCACCTACTGTGAACAGTTATTCAAGGAGGGGATTTGATAATCTTCATTTGATAATCAAACTCTAACAGGGAGATAAGTGATTTTGTAATAACTGAGAGCAAAGTGGAGGAGAAATTGTTGAAGTTAAACATAAGGAAGGCACCTGGGGTGGATGGGATCTATCCAGTTATATTAAAGGAAGTAAGCAAACCCTTAGCCATGATTATGAGAGCTTCTTTGGACTCAGAGGAGATCCCCATAGACTGGAGATGTGCAAATGTATCCCCAATTCACAAAGGGGATTCAAAGGGTGACACAAGTAAGTATACACCTGTTAGTTTAACTTGTGTTCCAGGGAAAATAATAATGAAATCACTAGTTAAAGAAGCTTTGCAGGATCATCTAGACAAGACTAGTAATAGTTAAGACAAAGTATGGGTTTGTTAAAGGGAGGTCTTGTCTGAGACCAATTTGATTGGATACTGATGTGGTCACAAAGGAACTGGATGCAAAAAACTATTTTAATATCATATAGTTGGATTTCAGGAAAGCTTTTGATACTGTTGCATATGTAAGACCTCTGTACAGATTGGAGCGGCATTAAGAGCAATTTGCCTCAATGTTGTTGTTGTTGTTATTTGGTTTTTAGGAGCATTAGCAACTAAGGCCATATTGCTCCGGGAATATGCGGTGTTCATTCCCTGACCTTTCTGCATCCTCCGTATTTGGTGGTGACGGGCTCGAACCCCAGTCTAATCAAGAAGCATGTGCTACGCACTGCTGCTCCTTCCCACCTGGCTACGGAGGCGCCAGTTGCTACAATGGATAAGAGAATGGTTGAGTGGGAGATGACAGAGTGGTAATCAATGGACACTGCTCTTTGTGGACTAATGTTATTAGAGGAGTTTCCCAGGGTTTGGTGCTGGACCCATTGTTGTTCAGTGTATTCATCAATGATATTGATGAAGGTATATCATCCAGTTTTCAGCCCATCTGTCTAATTTTTCAGTCTTGTTGCAGTAGATACCTGATAGCTGTCATTATCCACCGTGCCAAGCTTAGTATCAGCTTCAAATTTTTGTACTCTAAAGTTCTTTCTCCTACTCTTTTCCTCTTGTATATTAATGGTTTTCTTCCAATGACTGGAAATGCTATCCATAGTTGTGCTGCTGGCAATTTCTTCTAAGGTATAACTGCCATTGCTTCACATTTATGATGGAGGCTCTGTCTTTTTTAGTCATTTCTACACCCCCCCCCCTTTCTCATTGTTGTAATATTCTTTGTGTTAGAACTTTTCCATCTTTTTACAAAAACTTAATTTTTGGCCATTTTCTGTTCACAAAAAAAATATACTACCTTAAAATTGGATTTCTTTTTTAAATTTTGCAAATTTCTTCCTATTTTCATTAATGAATTAGCCTTTGGGTGTGTTGTAGTAGTCTCTGTTGCAAAATTGAAATGTGCCATTTATACAGTCCTTTCATTTCAGTCATTTCAATTATGTCGTGCTAATTTAATTAACATTGTCTTTCAGTGAGATACCAAAGAAATATGACAAAATTTCAAAGACATGCACATTTTTCCATGTATTGTAAAATCTTGATATGTTACCACAATTGCTTATGTACTGTATATATATAGTGAGAAACACAATGTAATCAGAAATTTGCAAATAAATAAGCATAAAGACAGTGTTCAGTGTTTAGATATAAATGCAAAAATAGATGTTGCATTTCATGATGATGATTTCATATGTGCTAAATGTTTATTTGCATCTTTTGTTTTCATTGCAGTTGCATCATTTTGTGATTAGGAATGTTTCCTTATAGTGAATTAGCAAAAAAAGTATGGTTGTGGAAAAACAAAAACATCATGTCCTGTTAGTGAAATTCTTGGGTTAGAGAAATATTTAGTGATGGCTTTGAAAAATGGGCCATTTTCAGTTGCTACATATGGCAGTCATCAAAGTGATTCTTTGCTATACCCCGTCGTTGTGCTTTTTTAAATAAAAAAAATATTGTGATCAGAATCAGAGAATCTTACTCTCTGTGTCAGCATTGGACAGTGATTCTACAGTGTACAATGTTGGACATCTGAAAAACCTGAAAGCATGTGGGATTCTTTCAGAAAGCTGTCTAGCAGTTAGTAAAGCACTGTTATGTTGGGCAAATCATTTTTTAAGCACTTAGTAGCAATAAACTGTCCTTGTCATCTTATTAATTTGTGTGCTGAAAAAAATCTGCATGTCTTATTTGTGAAAGTGTTGGAATACTTAATGGATATTTACTGCTATCTAGAAAGAGGTGCTAAAAAAGGGAAGACATTTAAACAGTTTCAACAAATGAATTACACTGAAGTAAAAAATAAATAAATAATAATAATAATAAAATAAATAAATAAAACATTTTGAAGCTGTGTGTACATGTTGGCTGTTTTTAGTTAAATGTTCAACTAGATTAGTAGAACATTGGCAACTTTTGAAAAAATGAGCATTTTTCAGAGTTACCAAATATAAAATGAGTATTTTTAAGTTGCCAAATGCAAGGTCTTGCACTTGCTTCCTCTACTGCTTTTAGTTAAACCCCGCTTAATGGGATTGAACTAACTAAAAACAGAGTTAGCAAGCATTTTGCTATTTTGAAACATGGCTGCTAATTTTCTAACCACGTCTGAAGTCTGAGTCACCCCAAAGAAACTGTTTTAGCACTGTTAACTACTCTACCAATCTTGATGTCATCGGCAAATTTTTGACATCATGCCTTCACTCTGGCAATATCATTTAAGAAAATCAAGAGTGGTCCAAGTACTGATCCTTGGGGAACCCAACTTAGCCCAGTTTAACCTATTATGCTATGTGGGTATATAAACGTGTATAATTTTTTGGGCTGACAGATTTTTTTCCATGGAAGGGGATGTATATTTATCTAATACATTATTTCTAATAGAGTTTATTAATGAGTAAAGGTTACCACATAGAAATATCCATACAAGGTTATTAATTTCTTCATTTCTATCTTCCTGCATTGCAGTGAATTTTGCTATGTTAATAAATTGACCTATGTATTTTACTGTAAAAATACAAGTATAACCCTAAATTTGCTTTTATGGAATTTTTTGTATGCATGAATTTCTGTTTGCTCATAATAATGAGATTCAAGAAGTTTAAGGATTCGTGGAGCTAGATTTATAAATATACTTAAAATGTGAGTGGATGTTATTAAAGACATTGATAAAGAGATGGTTGAGCAGGAGGGGGGGGGCAAATAGTGGGTATTAGTGGGTGCTGCTTTTCTTGGATTACTATTATTAGTGGGTGCTGCTTTTCTTGGATTACTATTATTACTGGAGGAGTTCTCCGGGGTTTAGTGCTGGCCTTTTTTTTTTTTTTTTTTTTTATATCTGTTGATTAAGGTATATCAGGCTTAATGGCTAAGTTTGCAGATGATGTAAATGTTGGTGGTTGTTTAGAATTAAATGGCACAAGGGCTATTCATGATTTAGTTAGTGCTTTTAGTTTAAAATATGTTTAGAGACTGTCATATAAATGAATGTACTTTAAATATTAGAACATCTCATCAAAATTAGCATTGTTGCCCACAATTTAATAGATTTAAGTGTTCTTGTAAGTTAGATAGAGAAAAAATTAAAGTAATTTTACAGGTATTAGAATGATATGGACAGTCAATGAGGATATGCTTAATTGTTTATTGAGTCTGATTGCAAGAACACTGAAGAGCCTAAAATTAAGAAAAGATGTATTAGTTGTGAATGACCGATGTTGAGGCTTGCCCAGCCATGTTTCTTCCCATCTGTTGCACCTGATGCTTTATTCCCCATACTTGAAGTTATTTTTTTAATATGTAAGGGTTTATTATTATCTTGGACTTGCTATATTCCTGATCAGCATTTTCTGCTTGCTGTTTTTATATTTTTATAGCCTGTATAGGGCTTATAGGGTGGCGTGGGACTGTTTTGCAGCATTTTCATTTCATATGATGACAGAATGATCTGGAATATAGCAAAACATTAGTTTGGTCAGATTCATTTCAATAGAGTAACTGGAGGCATATACTTTTTAATGTAGAGGGAGAGGTGGAGAGGGGGGGGGGAGAGAGAGAGAGAGAGAGAGAGAGAGAGAGAGAGAGAGAGAGAGAGAGAGAGAGATTGTCCCTTATGGCAGAGACTGCACTGAGAAAGTAAGTTAGTATATTTTTAAAAGCAGATGAAACAAGAAGTTAATCTGATCCTGTGCCAGTTTAATAGCATAGAGTTTAGCAGTGCAGACACTGCATGCTATATTGGTAACAAGGCAGAAGTTGTGAAAGAGGAGAAGATTGAAGGTCTCTAGTTTAGGGGGGAAAGACCCCCCCTTAGCTGTGAGTGGTGGGGAGTGGGAGTGCAGTGGCACACACTCTTTGAGTAGACCTGGGTTCAAGCCCCTGACTGCTAAATACGGTTGATCTGCCAACCTGCACTGGACCAGCATGGCAGATTATGGTCCATTTCCCTCAATGTGAATTGTTGAGGAGGATTCCATCCTCCAGTCGGTGGATAATGGCTGCAGTTTACCCTTTTTTTTACCTTTTAGTTTAGAAATAGACTGAACTGTACATATCTGCTTGATATTAAGGAGAGGTTCTTTCCCCAGTACCAAAAGTAGTCCTTAAAAATTGCAGAAGTAATCATCCAAGGTGGGTCTTAGATATTGTATAGTTCAATATTTCAAGCTTGAGTAAGAGTCCTAAGTCTCAGAAGCCCGGGATAGTTTTCATTTGGTTTACTATTATAGAATTAGTTAAGAAAAGGAGGAATTACCTCTATGATGTCTTGTAGAACACTTCTGTGCTGATACTCTCCGTTGTTGAATTAACAATACAAATAATTTATACGAATTCCTCATACTCGTAGACAAAATCAATGATTCAGTGCACCATGGACCCCAAAATACATCGAATTGGGGCCCATAGGCCTCAGCTTCGAAGATGCATTGGATAATTGATTTTGTCTACGAGTGTGAGGAATTCATGTAAATTATTTGCATAGTTAATTCAACAATGGAGAGTATCAGCACAGAAGTGTTCTACAAGACATCATTCAGGTAATTCCTCATTTTCTTAATTAATTGATATATATATATAATACCCCAGGGGCTCACATCTGGTGAGTATGGGCTTGGCACACCCAGGGTCCTGAGCTGATCATCATTCTTCGTTATTCTTTTCTTTTTTTGGTGATCCTTTCTACTTCTGACTCTTGTTCTCTCTCTCTTTCTCTCTCAGGGTAATTCAGAAAATTTTTTTGCCTGGTGCAGCATAAGCCTCAAGCCTCCTTGCACCATGTGGCTGATATGACATAATAATAATAATAATGTAGAACATAAAGAGACATTGCAGCTCTGACATCTATTAAGTATTATAGAATGAATCCTATTATATATTTGTACAGCTATCTCCAATTATGGTGTAAGAGAAGACTGAATTTTGTTATACTGTAGTATAACAAAAGCGATGTTTTCCTCTGAAAGTGTTACAAATGTTCACGTGCTTCAATGTATAGATTGTAAACTGGAGTAGTTCTGAAAGAACTCAGGACAATCCTAAGATAACTGTGTTGAATAGTGTTTAATCATTGCAGAGTACTTTTCCTTGTAGAGTCTGGAAGTCCATAATCTAAGCATGACCTGATTAGGACTCTATACAGATGTAGTAAGGGTTGCCAAGCAGCCTCCCATGACATGGGTGAGACACGACAGATTATGTTTAACTTCTTTAAACAAATGTTTTGAAGAATCACCTGAGCTTGAAGGTTTAATTTGTTATCTAGTATGAAGTCTAGAAATCAAACAGTATGAGTAAGTGGATTTGTTACATTGTTGATGTACAGATCAGGATGGAGGGATCGTTGTCAAAAGTGAGTAGTAGTGATGCCCTTCTGTTCAGCTAGGCAGTAACCATTGTGTAAAGTCCAGGATTCTGTTTTAACTAAAGCAAGTTATAGCATCTTTCACTAGTGGTCAAGTTCTGTGATTGATAGGAAATGGTTAGGTTATTAGCATACATGTAAATTTCAAAGGTTTTTGAAAAAGGTCTCATGTTGCACACTGTTAACTCAAATAAATTAAGGTTGCACTGAATATACAACATGTAATTAGCCCCATAGAACATCCCCACCCCCTTGAACGAATAATGTTGATACAATGTGTTCCCATTTTGGACTTGGAAAGTATGCACTTACGAGAAATTTTGTGTTATTTGAGGTTGATGGCCTCCTTTTTTTACCAGATGATGCATTTCCATAACAATACTGTGATGCCAATCAGTACGAAATGATTTCTTGACATCAAGATTGACCATAACTAATTGCTGCCATCTAAGAAGGCATTTCAAATGCTGGATTATAGTTTTAGAAGTATACCTAGGGTACATCTGTTTTTATGGCACCTGTATAACTATAAAAATTTGTATGTAATTCTGAACTATCAAGGGAGGGGATCCTTGCCTGGTTTTGGTATTGCAAAAACAGAAGAGTGATGTCATATGAGAGAATAGATGTTTTCTGAATATATCCCATTGTAGGAGAGTAATTAGATGTATAGATCAGTTTCACACAGATGCATAAGCATGGTGTAATGAACAACATCTGTCCCTCTTGCACTGTTTGGGGATTTGGGCAATAATTTTTTTGGCTCTGTTTGAGTTAAGAACTGACTGTACAGAATTGAGAGATGTGTTGAAAATTTAACCCTACTGCTGTTCACCAGTATTAATGTGTTGATAGAAGGGCACATAAGTGATAAGGCAGAGGTAGTATAAAAGGATTCTGCTAAAGCATTCATAACGTAAATGGGAGAGGATGCATCACACCCATTCAATTGTATTATTAGAGTTGTGGTGGTACGAATTTCCCATTCAAGGCTTGTGTTCTCTTCCAGATATGATGAGAGGCATTATTTTTCATAAAGTAATTGAGCCAAAGGTCATCCAAGAGTCACATTTGACCTCAGTTTTTTGTAAGTAATTAGGTTGATGTAAGTTGGATATCTGCAGAACTGATTTCATGTACAGTTTTTTCTACTTTAGCTTTGCAGCAATCTGTATTTCACTATTGGTTTCAGTGTATACCCTTGCACACCATTTTTGGAATCTGGACTTTTGCTGCAAATAAAATGTGACAAGTAATGTGATAAGTTACATCATTGATTTGCTGTTGCTGTATACACTTCTGTCAAGAAGGAAAGCAGTGGGATATTTATTTCAGTCTGCTTTTTTGTAAAAGCAGACTGAAATAAATAGAAAAATAAATAATAAAAAGTAAAAGGCACCCGTCTTAACTTAAATATTTTGCGAACGCGAACTGCAAGCCATTATGTTAACACTAAACGAAATCAACCATTCATGTGTTCAAAACAGCATAATTTTTACTGACTCCCGTAGTTCCATGATGGCAATACAAAATATCAGTTCTAACAAACATCCACTACAACCGCAAATTCAGTATAGAATATCAAAACTCCTTGAACAACGTCATAACGTTAGATTTTGCTGGATCCCAAGTCTCGGAATACATGGTAACAAGAAGCAGACAGAGCTGCCAAAGAAGCCAACAACAGTATTTCTGCATAAGAATATATCCCTTATTCAGACTACAAACACATTATTGATCACAGTGGGGTACATCACTGGCAGCAGCAATGGCAAGTACTTACCACTAACAAATTGCATCAGGAACCATGGAAATCCAGCATTCAGAAAAATTGACGCGATGAAGTGATACTTGCTAGGTTAAGGATAGGACACATGCATTTCAGTCACTCTTCTCTTTTGTGAGGAGAGGATCCCCCCCCCCATGCCCTATCTGTCACACACAAACAAACAGTAGAACATATACTGATTACTTGTCCAGCTTTTGCAGATGAGCACCGAAACTCCTTCAGAGAGCTAAACAAACATCACTCCCTCACTCTCAAAACCATACTGGAAGATAGGAAAAATATAGCAGATGTTTTTCAGTTCCTCAAGAAAATAAATTACTATAATCAGATATAAAACCAAATATTATCTCTAAAGCAAGCTATAGTCATTCTCTGTGACTCTTGGAAATTATTAGCAGCAATATACGAATTAGAACAAAACCATTATATAAAATCTTACAGGTGCATTTTAGCTGCAGTAGCTCTTGCACCAAGAAGTTTTGGTGCAAGAAAATCAAATCAAATCAAAACCCACATGCCAATAGGCTTTTGTAATTATAGGAGGACTCAGTGTTTAAAAAAAAAAAAAAAAAAAAAAAAATGGGTAAACTCAGTTGGCATTTTAAATAAAATTGCTTTTTATTAATCAAAAGAATACATTAATTTAAAAAATAGTGTATAATATCTTCATACATAAATATATATGTATGCAATCCATGGTACTGCAATTTTATAATAATTTTTCAAATAAGCAAAAGAAAAAAATATTCAGTCGAACTTAGTTATAACGAGCGTCAAGGGACTGACAATTTCCTCATTATAACCATTACTCACTATAACAGTGATGAGTTAAATCTACCTCCTACCTTTTAATTCTCAATAACTTGATACAAAGATAGATTCAAAAAACAAAAGAACTATTAGAGAGAAAAGAATAATATTAGTATACAGGTGACCCCCGCTTAACGCTGATCATTCGTTCCGGAAAAACAGAGCGCTCAACTGAATCCGCGCTAAGCGAGCGCCGCTTTCCCATAAGGTAACATATGTATTTATGAGCTGCGGTCAGTGCCATAGGATATTTCCTAATGAAAAATAAACAGTAATGAAAAGATGCACAAATGTCGGTCAAAATATTTAATATTCAAATATTTGCACATATAAAATATTCTGCATTGCATACGTATAATTATGTGGTAACTACTTGCGTATCAAAAGTAAATTTAAAATTCCAATTAAAATAATGAATTTAATTTAATTGATGAATTTAATCATGAAAAATGTGTGGATTTTGAGTTGAACTTTGGCCCTCTTCCAAATAAACTGAAAGGGGTATTAATTTTAAATCCCCCGCAGCGTTACAACCAACAATAAAGTCAACCGATCCTTCGCCGCTTTGAAACCTGGCATGTTTTTTCTTCTTTCAATATGAAACTTCTTTTAGGCATTCGTTTCCACAAAAGTCCTGCTTCAGCTATGTTAAAAACTTATTGAGAAGTATAACACATAATACCCCTCTTCAATAATTTTAACAAAAGTTCTTTTTTGAAAGCTCCTTGATCTGCACTTGCGGCTTCTCCCTGGATTTTAAATCTATTCAACCAGCCCTTACCAGTTTTAAATGGTTCCACATTTTTTTTTTTTTTAGGCGAGTTTTCTTCAGATCATCATATTGGCTAATCTCTTTCTCTCTCTCTCTCTCTCTCTCTCTCTCTTTTTTTAATATTTAACTTAACTGAATTCTGCATTGGAATATTATCTTCAATAAAATTAAAGTCTTTCCATTTCAATCCTAATAGCCGGCCTAGTCCTAGTTGCTTGCAGTGGAACAGCTATCTTTCCCGCTGCAAAAATTAATTCTTTATTTTTTTATAATTGTTCTTACAGTTAAAGTTGCAAGTCCTAAATTATGGCACCCATCCGTTTGTCGTTGACCGGAATCGATTCGCTTCAAAACGTCTAATTTACTTTTCAAATTCAGTCTTTTTCTTACATTAATAGTCTTCGTACTGCGCCCAGACGTTGTTGCTTTTTCATTCCTATCAGTCATTATTAGCTCTTCGAAAATGTAACTGCGTTGGTTGAATTAATTACGATACAATGTTCAAGTCAACTTTCCGTTACGCACGATGTCTAATACTCTACTGAGTGATGACTAGACTTCGGATAAATGCATATAAGGCAAATATTACAAGCAATATACTTGATCATTTTTTAAAATGTTGATCGTGGAACTACGTAACAAGTCACTGTACTGAAACTAAATTAGCGTGCGAGAAAATTTTACTAAGCGTGGGAAAATTTCTCAAGTCGGCGTGGGAAACGTTTTAATGCTGTTTTGGTATTCATTTTCAAGCTATCGACTCCATCAAATGAAACGATTTCGTTAATATGTCAAAAATGTAATCTGTAAAAGAGCGTTATAGTGATCTGTGACAGCGTTATAGTCAGATACGGGTTATAATATAAGAACAGCGTTATAGCGAACCAGCGTAAAGCGAACCGTGTTATAACGGGGGACTGCTGTATATCTACATATTATTTGTATTAATATGCTTATATTTGGTTTTTAAATTGATCCAGCCAACCGTTGTTGCCTACAAAATCATCGCATCCAAATTGTTTAGCAAACTTTCCACTTGAGCCTTCAAGATCAGACCATCTATTGAAAATCCAGCACTTCTTTGTGTAGTGAACCATTGAAGCAATGCTACATCTACGTTTGTAACCTCACACTGTGTAAACCCCCCCCCCCTCGTTAAGTTCTTTTCCAGTGCCGACATGTAAATGTTTATTCTTCAAAAATGTCAATACCATTGAAGAGGATAAAGGAAACTTTTTACACACTTTGACATTTTTTACACCACATTCTAATCACAAATAATTTCAACTTTTTCGTGAATCGAGAGACACTTTCTTTGTTAGTAGACATGTTTCCGAAGGAAGGGTTCATTTCTGATTTTACTTTAAAATGACACTAGTGATCTGCATACAAAGTTCTTAGAAGTCCCATTTGCAAAAACACTAGTGCACTATTGTGTAGATCCCATCCCACAAAGGACAAGATCATAAACCAGCTCTAATCTGTTGCAGGTGGCCATAAAAGCTAAGTCGCCCTTTTCAGTTTTGTCTATTCCAACAATTTGGTTTTTTGACTACCTGAGCATTTAAGAATGTTTGCGTAGTTACAAAAATTTGCACAGTATATCTGTGTAGTACGCTCATTATAACAGCAAGCGAGTGTATTAAAATGCGTATATTAAAATCATTATGGTGTTTTGCTCATTACAGCCGTGATCTCATTATTTCTGTGCTTGTTATAGCCAAATTTGACTGTACAGACATAATTATAAAAATTTTAGAATAATTTTAGAAAATGATAACATTTCCTGGGAACTAATAAATGTAATAAGAAGTATATGTAAAGACAAAATTTAGCATAATATATATAAATTGACACATTTCAGAACTTATATCAACAAATAAGGGTGTAAGACGAGGTTGTGAATTATCACCAGCACTATTCAATATTTATATTAACAAAATATTGCAAGAATGGAAAAAAACTTATAACAGGTGGTATTCAGTAATCCACCAACAGCAAAATTAACAGAATTCTATATGCTATCAATAGTACTTTTGGCCAAATCAGAAGAGGAATTACAGATATTAACACACCGTTTAAATATGGTAGCAAAGGACTATAATTTAAACATATCAGCTTTAAAAACAAAATCAGTGACAATATGTGGTAATGATATCAGACAAGTAAAGATAGTAATAGATGGAAACATCATTGAACAAATAACTGAATTTAAATATTTAGTAAACAGGATTTCAGAATTTAAAAAGGATATGAGTGCAGATTATAAACTTTCAATAGAATGAATGGAACAATAAAAAGAAGTTTTGGCAAAAAATGACAATACAAACAAAAAATTATGAATACATAACATCAAAGACAGCACTTAAATATGGTAATGAAGTATGGACACTTGGGAAGAGGGATAAACAATGTCTGAAGCAGCCCAGGTGAAATTTTTCAGACCATTATTGGGATTAACAAGACAAGGTCATCAAAGAAACACAGATATAAGAGAAAGACTAAACACCTCCAACATAATAGAAAAATACAAAATTATTAGTTAAAATGAAAAGAACATGTAGAGAGAATGACTAGGGAGAGAGACTACCAAAATTAGCAATGAATTACAAACCTATCAGAAAAAGAAACAGAGGGCATTCCAGAAAGCGATGGATTGAACAATTCTTTGAAGAGAGTTAATGGTACAGGCTTCATAAGTCTAAAATCCACTAAATTCAAGAAGATAATTATAAAAATACAGTGAAAAGAAAAAACATACATAGTGGATGTAATAAAAATAACAATACAAATGATAATGAAATAATAGTAAGATAATATTATAACCAACCTTGAAATTGTTGAAAAATTTAATTCTAAAGCTGCAAATTCTCCCAGACACTGGTGTGAAGGCAAGTACTGATCTGTGCATTCTCTTAGAAATCAGAAATCCTACATCCTGTTCTCCCTGTCTCTCATCAATTCCAGAATAATACATTGTAAATTTCACCTTATTAATCATACCTTTACCTTTCCATGAACTCCAGGCTGTGTGTGAAAGACTTCAAAGATACGATGCTATTATAACTCTCGATGACTTGAACGCTAAACTAGGCAGGGAAGAAGTTTTCATGGGTCTATTTGGGAGAGACAGCCTCCATGAAGAAACAAACAATAATGGTCTTAGAGTAGCACAATTTGCTGCTGCCAACAACTTCAAGGTCATGGGTACCTGGTTTCCAAGAAAGAATATTCATACATGTACATGGAAAAATCCCTTGTTCAAATCAGGCTAATCAAATTGATCATGTGCTGGTCTCTAAGAGGTGGGCTACTGCAATTGAAAATGTCCGTTCTTTTTGGGGCGCCAGCTCCGATTCTGATCATTTTCTAGTTTGAGCCAGACTGAAGTATAAAATAGCTCTAATAGCAAGAGGAAAGGCTGAGAAAACTAAGCAATGGAATGTAGAGAAATTGAAAGATAGACTTGTTGAAACAAAGTACCAGGAAGAGTTGGCCCAAAGACTGCAGGAATGGGAAAAAGTGACTAGATTGAAGATGAATGGACTTGCATAAAGGTGCAATTTTGGATGCAGCACACGTAACCTTGGGTGAGACCTCAAGACTGATAAATGAGTAATGGTATGATGACAAGTGTCGAGTAACAGTAGAAATGAAGAGACAAGCCAGGGTGAAGTGTTTACAGCGGAATAGCAGAACAATTAGTGAATACTACAAGGAAAAATGGATTGCTGCAGCTAGGTTGTGTAGAAAAAAGAGAGAAGCTTTGGGAAGGAAGGTCGATGAAACGAGGGAACATTACAACAAGAAGGAAAGTAGAAAGTTTCATAAGAAGATTAAAGAAAGTTCACAGGAATTTTGATTAAAAGTTACTGCATGTAGGGATACTGAAGGGAACTTGCTGGCTGAGAGAAAGGAGGTTCTGAAACAGTGGAAAAAGTGTTTTGAGAACACTTTGACAAGAGGTAAGATAAAACAAAACAACTGTTGTACTATACAGTAGAACCATGCATTGAAAAATCCTAGTTTCGAAGAAATTAGGAAAGTTATTAAGTGCTTAAGCACTTAATAACTTTCCTTATAACTTAATAAGTTTAGCGTTGAAGTCATCGAGAGTTATAGTAGCATCATATCTTTGAATTCTTTCACACACCTGGAGTTCATGGAAAGGTAAAGGTATGATTAATAAGGTGAAATTTACAATGTATTATTCTGGAATTGATGAGAGACAGGGAGAACAGGTGTAGGATTTCTGATTTCTAAGAGAATGCCCAGATCAGTACTTGCCTTCACACCAGTGTCAAACAGAATTTGCAGCCTTAGAATTAAAATTTTCAACAATTTCAAGGTTGGTTATAATATTATCTTACTATTATTTTATTATCATTTGTATTGTTATTTTTATTACATCCACTATGTATGTTTTTTCTTTTCTCTGTATTTTTATAATTATCTTCTTGAATTTAGTGGATTTTAGGCTTATGAAGCCTGTACCATTTAGCTCTCTTCAAAGAATTGTTCAATCCATCGCTTTCTGGGATGCCCTCTGTTTCTTTTTCTGATAGAACTTTAAAGCACCAGGAGCTGATGGAATAACTGCACAGTTTCTTAAGAACGGTGGGGTGACACTATGGAGAAGAATACATAATCTGATACTATTAATGTGGTCTGAGGAGAAAATCCCAGATGAATGGACACTTGGAATCATACAGCCGATTCACAAGAAGGGTGATAAACTGCTTTGCTCTAACGATAGAGGTATTACATTGCTGAGCATTACTTACAAGGTTTTGTCGGGAGTTATTTATAACAGACTGGCAGCATATTCAGAGAAACTCATTGGAGAATATCACAGTGGTTTCAGACCCAGTCGCTCAACAACTGACCAGATTTTCATTTTGAGACAGATACAGGAAAAAGCATTTGAGTATAATATAAACTTATTTAACCTATATGTAGATTTCAAACAAGCTTTTGATTCACTCAACAGAGAGGAAATGATAAATGATCTCCTTCTCCTGGGCATACTTGCAAAGGTTGTTACACTCATAAAAGCAGCCCTGGCTGGCTCTAAAGCAGAGGTGAGAATTGACAATGATTTGATGACTTCCTTTGACCTTAATGCTGGTGTTAGACGGGGTGATGCACTCTGTACTGTGTTATTTAACTTGGTTTTAGAGGCAGCTGTCAGAAAATTAGAAGTGACTGAACACATAGGCACAAAGACAGTGCAGGTCTGTGCATTTTAGCGTTAGCAAGGGCACATGATGCAAGAAAGCAAGCTTATATAGCATCAACAAAAAAAAATAATAATAAAAAAAAAAAACCTCCTTATTTCACTCATCCCCTTGCTCCAAATGTTTGTTAAGTTCTGCCTTGAATCTATTTAAGCTATCAACTTCTTCAATGATAGATGAAGGTTTGTTCCAGCAATCAACCACCCGCTGGCTAAAGGCATGCTCTGGTTCATTCAGACAATGCTTGAGAACAAGACTATTATTGTTCGCGATGCCAATCGGCACTACACCAGAATTATTACAGCTGGAGTCCCACTAGGTGGGGGTCCTCTCTGGTATCTTGTTCTCAGCTGTTCTTGTGCCTCTCGTGATGGGCCGAACTGATATTATCACCTTCACTGATGATATAAAGCTGTTCACTGCTATCAACCCTGGAGACACTACTGACTACATAAATGTCTTAATCGTACAGAAAATCCAGAACCTCGAGGCTTCCTCTTCGGTTTCGACTTTCCCATCAATCCTGAGAAGTCGAAACAGTTGACTTTCTAGCTCAAATGGAACCCAACAATGGTGCAACCCAATATAAGAGGATCTGCGATTTCTGCTATTCAGCAACACACCCTTCTGGGCGTTATTTTTGACCAGAAGCTCTCCTTTCTACCACACATAGACCACCTGCAAAAAAAGTTCTGTCAACTCTAGTGGATGCGTAAGCAGCAACTTATGCATGTCCATGACCAGGCCATTGGGTGCAGGTATATTAAGACGTGTCTATCCGGTCATACTTTATGGCACAGAAGTTTGGACCTCAACTGCCACAACGCATCTGAGACGGATTTTTGCGGGCGAATTTTGGCTATTGAAGTGGGCCATGTGGAAATTTCGACTTCCCCCTGCACCAAGGACCACTCAGGTGGCAGTAGCTCTAAATATCAGATGTCTTCCTACCATTATCTATGAGAGAAGACTTGTCTTTGCTGTAAAAATGATGGTTGGCATTATTTCGGACCCAGACTTCTGGGCTAACTGCGGTTGGAGGATCCCAGTCCCAAGCCTTTGGGCCAGTCCAGTCCTTCAGGCCACCCCAAATTGGTTAAAGTTATTCAATCGGTTCTTACCCGTGCAGATGCTGCAGTACATATACTCCTTGGATGGCGACCTCTACAAGTACGCATTGGATAAAAAATATAGGCAGAACTTACTCCATCGACTTCCTTCTCAGGACCACGTTACAGGACATTAGAACCTGCTCCCAAGGACCTGTCCATCGCTGACATGGATCCATCACTACAGCATTCCAGCTTTCTGCACCTGCTCAGATGACTTAAGCACTGTAAAAGGACTGCTCCCTTGAGAATAATTTAAAATGATAACATATTGTTTTGTATATATGTTCATATGTAAATTTTTCATTTGTTTTCCAATGTTTAATCCTACACTTGTATAATTAGTAATAATATTTTTTTTTTCTCCTATCTCATCCTTGTTTATTACATTGTATTAGCCTTTACTGTAAACCCTTGGCTTGTAGTCATGAAGGGTATTGTGTATGGCGTGTGTGTGTGTTCTGTGTGCAATAAAGAGTTCTTCTTAATCCCTCACCTAAAAATTAACTGCTGGCAGGCCAGAAACCTGATGTGCATACAAGCAAGAGAGCCTGTATGCCCATCAGGTTTCTGGGAGCATTGGCACGAGGAACCTGTCAGCAGGTAAGGATTTAATCTCTTTGTATTTACTTAATTCAATATTTGGTTCTGTCGTAACAATGATCCAAACTTAGAATTGTTTATTTGCAAATTGTAATATTCATAATATTGATAATTGTATTCAAATTTGTAACCCTTTCTATTGTTCCCCCAACAGGTATGGTTTGATGATGGGTATCAGTAAGATAACTGAAATGTTACCATATAGTAGTTTAGGTGAATAGCTTGATAAACTATATTATTAATTTCAAGTGGTATAAGAGTGGTAATATATTTAGTAATAATCTTAATGGAAAACAACCACATAATGTCCTTCCCTAACTATATAAGAAAGATAATAATTTAATAATTACGTTATTGCACTGAAAATAAAATTGGATAGTACAATGTTAAAATTACACAATAAATATGAATTGAAAAATCAGATTGCTTAAATAAAACAACAAAAATTACATTACAATGAAAGGTAAATTATATTTTTAAAAAGTCAAAAGAAAAAAAAAAAATCTAAATATTAAGAAAGGATAATCATCAACCACATGTGTATATATAGTTACTCAATGAGATGGCTGGTGCTGTTTTGCAGTTGTCAGAGTTTGAATGGCTAATTGAAGCAGTAATAGTTTCAACCTTAAATCAGGTTCCACTTCCAGCTTATTTCAGTACAACAAGTACAGGAAATCCACTTTCACAAACATTTTGTAGGGAAAGGCACCAAGTACGTCATAGCTTTATCAGATCATTGTAAGTACTGAGAACGAACATGTAGCCAGAAGTTTTCCAAATTCCTTTGGGTGTAGACTGTCTTTAAAGAGTTATCACATGAAAGTTTTATTAAGCTATCTTGTTCTTTTGATGTCCGAATTATGAATTCAGAAACACTTGCAAAGGAATTTCTAATACAGTCATATCTAGGAACAGGAAAGTATACATACAGCTGTATCTGGAGGTTTTGCAAGTATTGGCTTATATAACATTTTACTTTGTCCAAAAGCTGCATTTTTGTTGAGATTAAAAAATTTTGATAGACACGAAAATGATTCTTTAGCATTAGCATTAGTAGAGGCATTTGATGCAAGAAAGCAAGCTTATGCAGCATCAGCCAAAAAAAAAAAAAAAAAAACCACTTCCACTTCACCCCTCTGTTCGTTCAAAATACCTGTCCAGCTGAGCCTTAAACTTATTTAGGCTATCAACCTCCACCACAAGGGATGGAAGTCTATTCCACCAACCAACCACCCGCTGGCTAAAGGCAAATTTCCGCACGTCTATCCTACATCTGTCTTTCCTCAATTTGAATTTATGCCCTCTCAGGTGATTATTCTGAGCTAGAGGAAGAATCCCATCAGCATTGAGCATGCTTAAACCATTCAAGGCTTTATACACCTCTATCAGATCACCTCGCTGGTGCCTAGTCTCCAGACACTGTAATTTGCAAAAGTTAAGCCTTTCTTCGTAAGAGCACCCCTTTGTTCCATTCACTAATCTTGTTGCCCTTCTCTGTACTCGTTCCAGCAGCTCTACATCCTTCTTGAAATGAGGCCTCCAGACCTGTATACAGTACTCTAGGTGTGGCCTGACCATCGCCTTATACAATGGAATAATCACCTCCTTATCCCTGCTGGAAAAATTCCTGTATATCATTGACAATACTCCATGAGCTACTCTTGCAGCCCGTCTGCACTGCTCAGAGAACTTCATATCTGCCTGCACAACCACCCCCAAGTCCCTTTCATTCTCTACCACTGTCAGTGTTGTACCATAGAGTTGATACGTTGCTCTGGGGTTGCTGTTTCCCATGTGTAGTACTTTACATTTGTCAATGTTAAACTTCATTTGCCACCTCTCAGCCCATCTGCTCAACCTTTCCAGATCCTGTTGCAGAAGCATAGTGTCAGTAGTGTCCTTGACAACCCTGCCAACCTTTGTATCGTCTGCAAACTTGGACATTAATCCCGATATACCATCATCAATATCATTTATAAATACAGAAAACAATAATGGACCCAACACTGAGCCCTGAGGGACTCCACTAATAACATCAGTCCACGATGAGCAGTGTCCATTGATTACCACTCTCTGTCTTCTCCCCCTCAACCACCCCTTTATCCATAGCAGCAATTTGCCTCCAATGTCACACTGCTCCAATTTGTGTAGCAGTCTTCCATGTGCAACAGTATCAAAAGCCTTTCTAAGATCCAAGTATATAATATCAAAGTTATTCCCTGCATCCAGTTCCTTTGTGACTGCATCATAGTATCCAATCAAGTTGGTCAGGCAAGACTTCCCCTTAACAAAACCATGCTGTGTCTGAGCTATAACTGAAGTCTTGTCTAAATGATCCTGCAGTGCGTCTTTAACCAGTGCCTCCATTAATTTTCCTGGAACAGAAGTCAAGCTCACAGGTCTATAATTATCCTATAATAGATCCCATCCACCCCGGGTGCCTTTCTTGTGTTTATCTTCAACAAGATTCATAGTTTGATTGGTTCAGTCGAGAAGACCACAAATCTAACTTCCTAATGATAGCTTCTATTTTTTTATATATTTGCAGTTTTTTTTTTTTTTTTTTTTGAATACTTTGGCTAACCTTGAAACAATGCAAAACTGAAAGTTTGATTATAACTCGTATAGGTGAGTAAGAACTTTCCCTTGAGAAAACCAGTCTATGTCCTTGAGGCTGTCGCAGACATTCTCTCGGATATACCAGACAAGTAGTGCTTGCTACCTGGGAGTCTAAAACGCTGATGGAACTGATATTCGGGTGACACGCAATCAAGTGGACCCAATTTCGTAGAAGTCAGGGTGGTCTGTGGCAGCCAAATCCTCTGCTTGCACCTTCACGATGGTGAGACTGTTAGTAATCCTGGGTATAAACCCATGCGCAAGCATAATGTGGGTGACCACCCAGGTGTGAACCAATGTAAGCAGGGGTGGAGGTGTGGTGCCCATCCCACACAGAGGAATGCCACCCCTCTGTATTACCAGACAATACTAGGTGGTAGATGACTCTCATCAACCAGTGCAATACCACCAATTTGCTTATTGGAGGCTTGAAGTGGTGGAACCCATGTTTAGTCTCCAGAGCTAAGTCCCGGTCAACCCTTCCCCATCTCTTCCATCATGCAGTATGATTGATGTCTTTTGAGGTTATGATGAACACCATGGGGAGATCCAAACTTCCTTACATTTCGAAGGTACAGCTCTAAAACAGTGTTCACAGGCTGGCCGCTAGTTAGTACACCGGACCTATTGGTAACTCTCCAGGAGGCTTCCAGATCAGCTAGTGTATAATCTTTCTGCCTCTACTCTGCCAGATTCTGACTGGAGGGAGTCCGAATAGTGTGTGTGTGTGTGGCGGGGGCATTGTCAAGGTCACATTATATCAATGATCTGGGTATATTCTTACCATGCGTATGCCATATCCAAAAATTTCATTACTTCATACAGCATGGCCCCTTTTCCACATTTTCTTACTATTGAATAAACCATGAATTCTCAAACTAATAGAGCAAACGTTTCTGCGAAAAGATCTAAACCTCCCAAACACTTCCTAATTCATTTCACAAATATATATGTGGTCTCAGTTCTAATTTCAATGATGTCCATTTTCACTTACAGTCTGCCAATTATTCACTGTATGATTCCTTTCATCTCAAAGGTGGTATTAGTGCATGTGTCCGTTCCAACATTTCCCGACAGAGACTTAGTAATTTGGAATCTCCTCTTTTTGATCTTCTCTGACTTAAAATCTCTCAACCTCATTTTGTCAAATTCATCTGTTATCTCTACCATTCTCCCAATTCCACAAATCACTTGGAACTCTTTGACTTCCTCTCTTTGCAACTTGACTTTCTCCAGTGCAACTTTCCTACCAGTGAGGTAATTTTCCTTGGTGATTTTAATGTTTGCAACTCCAGCTAGCTGGTATTCATTTTCTAGTCACACAGACCCCGCTGGTTGAGATGCTGAGGCTTTTGCAGTGACTACTGACCTTGCATAGATTGTTCATTTACCTACAAGAATATTGGACAAACCTAACCATACAGCCAATGTGCTTGATCTTTTTCTCACAAACAACCCTTCTAAATACACTGTTGAAGTGAGTGGTCCTTTAGGCACCTGAGATCACAACTTGGTGATTGTCTCTTCTCCAATGGAACCTTTATCCCATGGCTATTCCCAACCTTGTGTTATTTGGCCTTACAAGAGTGCTAGATGGCATGACCTGCGAGATTTCTTCTCCTTGTTCGGATTACTGTTTCACAACTTCTGATGTCAACGTTGGCTCAGATCGTGTCAGTGAAATTATTCTTGTAGGAATGGAATTATTTATTCTGCACTCAACGTTAAAATCTTGTCTTTTATCTAAACCTTGGTTTTCCAATAAATGTGCTAAGACTGTTCAAGAGAAGAATGTTGCATATCATAATTGGCTTGATTCCAATTCTTCAGTTTCATTTTCTGACTACACCAGAGCTTGCAGCAATTATAAAGCAGTTATTAATCAGTCAAAACTAGATTTTGAACTTGGCTAAGAGTAGAAAACTTGCTTCTTGTCCTAATGGTAGCCGGGCATTCTGGTCTCTTGACAAAGCTATTGGGCGCAACTTTTGGCCATCTCTGCTCCGACTTCTATCAATACCAGATGGTTCTATTGTCATTTCAGCCAGGGTTAAAGCTGACCCGATAGCAACCGATTTTTCTTCCAACACATGTATTAATGATTTTGGTAAAACACCTCCCAACACGCTCTATTCGATGCTCAAAAAGATGTCAGAAGGATTTTGACGAATCTTGATGCAAAGAAAACTCCAGGTCCTGATGGTGTTTCTCCATTTGTCCTCAAAACCTGTGCTGCTGGATTTACTTTTGTTCTTTGCCGCCTTTTTTCACTTTCTTATTCCAAAGGTGTTTTTCCTTCTGCTTGGAAATTTGCTCATATCCAGCCAGTTCCTAAAAAAATGGTGACAAATCCATCACATCCAATTATCATCCCAATTCAGTTAGGTCTACTCTTTCTAAAATAATGGAGAAATCAATTAACCTCCAATTCTTAAACTACCTAGAATCCTTCCATCTGATCAATGATCTCCAGTATGGATTCTGTCGGTGTCGATCCACTTGTGATTTTCTGGCTTATGTTACCAATTTATGGACAAATTCAATGGAAAAGTTCAGTGAAACACAAGCAGTTGCTCTTGACATCTCAAAGGCTTTCGATCATGTTTGGCATAAAGGCCTTCTAAACAAACTTCCATCTTATGGTTTGCCAACTATTTTTTATAATAGGTTATCCAATTTTCTCTCTGACTGCTCACTGAGGGTGATGTCTTTCTGTCTTCTAACTTCTCTACCAGTGCTGAGGTCCCACAAGGTTCAATTCTTTCCCCCACTCTTTTCCTCTTGTATGTTAATGACCTTCTTCCATTGACCAGAAATCCTATCCATAGTTTTGCTGATGATATCACATCCTTGCCCTGCTCAATCAGCTTCAACTTCTCAAATATCCACTACCAATTTGTTAAATGCTAAACTCCAGGTAATTCTCCAGTGGGGCAACGACAATTTAGTTGATTTCAATCCTTCTGAAACTCAGTCCTGTCTTATATCTTGCAAAAAAAGATTCTTCTGCTCCTCTGTTTATCTTTGGTGACACTCCACTTTCTAGACAAGATGATATATCTCTTTTGGAGATTACCCTGACTTCTAATCTCTCTTGTCACAAGCACATTACAAATATTGCTTCCTCTGCATCTAAAAAACTTGGTTTTCTCTTTTGCTCTCGGCGTTACTTTTCTTCCAAACAGCTGTTCACTCTGTACAAATCGCAAATGTGCCCTGCCTAGTAATACTGTTCCCACATCTGGAGTAGTGCCCTGAAAACCTCTCTCAGGCTTCTAGATTCCATTCAGAAGAGGGCAGTTAGGTTAATTTATGACTCATCTCTAACAGAGTCTCTCCACTCTCTGTCTCATAGACATTCTGTTTCTGCTGTATGCCTTTTCTACAGATATTTTCTTGGGCACTGTTCTTCTGAATTTCCTTCTATAATTCCCACTTTTCTTTTCAAAACAGTCCAAACACATGTCACCACTAGCCAACATCCATTTATTGTCCAACTTCAAACTGATGAACCAACTTTTCATCTTTCTTGTTTATTCATTCCACTGCTGTTTTCTTGAACAACCTTCCTTCATATGTATTTCCTGAAAATTGTAGTCTACAGAAGTTCAAGTCTAATGTCAACAAATATCTTCTTTCGTCTTCTCAACCTCCAACCCAAGCACATTGCTAGGTACTATAGGTTCCGATACGTCTCGTGTCTGGGGTTTTCATAAAAGAAAAAAAAAAATTTCGGTATGCAAGAGTAGTTGATGAAGATCACTGCCCATTTCCTCGTGGCACCACAAATATTCCTGAATTTAAAGGGCTAACCTTAATGAAATTAACAGTTTTTGTGGATTCCTTTAAAACTGACTAACTCAATAAACATCCCCCCCCCCTTGCTAATGACTGTCTTTGGATGCAGCAGTGAATAAAATTTTGCTTATGGTGACAGATTTCACTCCTGTATGTACTCCACTTCATCTGCCTGTCACAGTGAAATCCTGCCAGTGTTAATTCTGACACATTTCTCCCAATCAATATAGTACTTTTCTTTAAGAAGTCATCCAGAATTTTAAAAATTGCATCTGATGTGGTTCATGTTTGCAAAAGAGCAAGTCCTCATTTATACTTTCATTCCATTCATATCTAACAAATGCCAAAATGTTGAGCAGGTTTGCAGTGTCTGTTGATTCATCAAGGTGAAGGCATAGAAATGACTATTGGATATCCTTGTAATCATCTGACCCTTAGTTTCCTGAGCCATATCTATAATCCTGTGTTGAATTATATTATTTGACAGCCATATAACACTAATTTGATTGCAAGCCTTCTCTCCCAGCATTGTACTTGTTTCTTTTCACTGCAAGTAGTATTAACTTTTCTGGCTGTCAAATATAAGCTTCTACTCAATAATAATAAGCTTCTCTACTCAATAATAATAAGCTCAATAATAAGCTTCTACTGCCTTTGAATTGCTGCTTTCCTTTAATTCTTTGAGTTTCTTAAGGAAGAATTACACTGGCTTAGATGCCTGGTCACTATGCTTGGATTCCAAAAGTCAACAAAGTTTACTAGGTTTTAATCTATCATTTGAGAGCATCTCGTAGCAAATTGTGCACAGTGGTTTTTGGTAACCTTCAAAACCAGTCCAGTAAAATTGGCATTTATATATACCTGTGCTGCAGAGTTTCACTGGATGTACAACTTTTGCTTTCTTTTGAAAGCAAAAGAAAAAAGACGAAAAAGAGGTACCACTTTTTTCATTTTTAACCACTCTCCTTTCCAATGCACCCATTTTTAACCACTTATCCATTTTCAGTCCTTGTCCCCCCTCCAGAACTAAATAATAAATAATTATTACACATAATACAGCAAATAATAATTAGCATCAGCGAATACAAATATTGTATATTGTGGGAAGGAAATTTGTATATTGTGGGCTTTTAAATCAACAAGAAATGAATGAGGCAAACTTTTATTAGATTCCAAAATGAACTTAATGTGACAAGATTGGTTTTGCTAATACAGCAAATGTTATACGGGTCAATCTTCAAGTTTTAGCAGGTACAGGCAAAAGCTTGGCTGCTCAAGGCAAAAGAATTTTCTTTGAGACAGGTTGTAATAAATTTGTAAATTTTTTCTGCTTAATCATAAATATAAGAGATTTAGTTAATGTAAAAACTTTTACAAATTTATTGAAAAGATTATCTTATATAGGTAATGTGTAATTACAAAATCTGAACAAAATCAGAATACAATTACATTGTCAGTTTATTTATTATTTCTGTAGTTTCTTTGAGTTTCTTTATTATTTATGCCAAAAATTAAATGAAATTTTGCATCAGCTGTACTTACCAAATATTGCTGGCTGGATATTGTAGAAAGTGGCTGTTTTTGAAGAATAGTTGAAAACAGGAGCTCACGTCTATCTAGTGAGCCCCTATTTTCAACTCTCTACTTCTCTCTCTCTCTCTCTCTCTCTCAGGGTAACTCGGGAATTTTTTTTTGGCTGGTGCAGCATATGCCTCAGGCTAATAATAATAATAATAAGGATGAATTGGCAATCAAGAACTTCTGAAATTCTTCCCTTTGTCTGTAGAGAAGCGCTCGTGATAAACATTAAATATTGAGATCAAACCATGAAAACAAATACTTTTGGAAAGTGAAATATAATTGTATAAATAACCTTGTCCCCCTCCTTAGAATAACTTCATGGCACCCGTGGGACTGCGATCCACAGGTTAGGGAATCACTGCTGTTGGGTATGAAATGATCTGTGTTTGAGCTGAACAGATAATGGGAAGATAAAAACTACTGAATTGGTCGTTGAGTAATAATCAGTCCATACTTAGGAAAATATATGTTGAACAGATGGATAAATCAACGGCAGAGGTAGAACCATAGGCAGTTGAACGTGTGTTGGGGAGCCAGAATTTAACAGAGTCAGATTATGGTTGTTGAGGAATGTTTCAGTTAGTTTACCTAAATGAAAAAGGCCTACGTTCTCAGGATTCATAATGACTGAGGTTCAGTTTTACTGAGAAAATACAAGAAACAGGTTTATTAAAATCCTGTTAAAAGGAAATACATAAGATTAGTGAAAATAAGTTAAAAATAAATATACATCAGTAGCATTTGGGCATAATTGCCCTTCATCAGTTGGAAAACGTTCATACAAAACTGAAAAGAATGCCCAATATGGTGGTCATGCAAGGTGAACTGCACGACACAGGTGCAGACAACAATTAGCAGTTGGAAGTCGAGGCTTGTTGTTGTGACTGCAAAGCTTGGGTTTGCTGCATGCGCCAATGTCTGTCTTTCAGAAGGATGTTTACGACTTCCTTTGTTGCGGTTAAAAGAATCATAACAACATGAAATGTGAAGTGACTCTAACCAGACGTGGCGTCGGTACTGACAAGAGCGGTTGAAAATCTTGACACGTTGCGAGTCGATGTGCTGGATTGACCAGAAGTGTTCAGAGATAGCTGAGTGTTCTAAATCAGTGGTGTGGATAGCTCTCTCTCATGCTCGGAAACTCAATCTTTGAGCCTTCTTCCAGATTCACCAATAGCAGCCAGTGCAGTCAAATTCATGGCACAGCCATGGGTGCTCCTCTCAGCTCGGTTATGGCAAACCTCACTATGGAGTAGCTAGAAGATTGTGCATTTGTAGGTCTGCCAGACCCTATAGCCTTTTGGTGCCATGTTGACGACATGTTTGTCATCAACATAGTGGCCAGGAGACTGATTCTTGTGATGCCTTAACTCTTTCGCTTTTTATTCAGCATTGAGCTGGAGTTAGACAGTGTTCTTCCATTTTTGGATACCCTTGTTCAATGTGAGGGAATGTGTCTAAGGACCGGTCCATCGCTTACTGATGAGTGCTGACCAATTCGCCAACTATTTGTCAGCACATGCTCACAGTCAACTCCTTGGTACAGCACATGCCCTACTAACCTGTGCTTGGAACCACTTCAGTTCTGCAGATGAGTGGTATGCTGAGATCACTAGAGTAAAGGCAGATCTAGCAGTGCGGTTATTCTTCTGGTGCATTAGATAAATGCAACCTACCTACCCGTGACCGAACGGCGAACCCCAGGTCCACTCATGATGACCCCACCTTGACTGCCTTTATCTCATACTACCTGAACCTGTCACAGCAACTCTCAAAGGTCTTACGGAGTTATGGGATAAAGTGCCTACAGCTTCCAGGAAGGAAATTGCGGTCTCTTGTATCGAGGGTAATGATACAGATTTCCCCACTCTTGAGGAGCTGTTCGGTTTACTGTACTGGCTGGTACATTGGTGAATCTGGAAGAAGGCTCAAACATCAAGTCTTTGAGCACGAGAGAGCTATCCGCACCCGCTGATTTAGAACACAGCTATCTCTGAACATTTCTGGTCAACCCAGTGTGACATCGACTCGTGGTGCAGCATCAAGATTATCGATCGCTCGCATCAGTACTGTTGCCGCATCTGGTTAGTCACTTCACATTTCATGTTGTTGTGATACTTTTAACTGGAACAAAAGAAGTCGTATCCATCCCATCATTGAAGCAACCATCCTTCTGAATGATAAGATGTTGGTGCAAGCAGCAAACCCAAGCTTTTCAGTCACAACAACAAGCCTCTACTTCCAAATGCTAATTGTTGTCTGCATCTGTGCTGTGCGTTTCACTTTTCATGACCACCATACTGGGCATTCTTTTCAGTTTTGTATTAACGCTTTCCAACTGATGAAGGGCAACCTAAGTCCGAAAGCTATTGATATATATATATTTTTTACTTATCTTATGTGTTTTCTGTTAAAAGGATTTTAATCAACCTGTTTCATGTATTTTATCAGTAAAACTGAACCTTATTGTCAGTTAGTTTACCTCTTCCATTCATAATAGGGGATCCGCATAGTGGTTCGTGGCTGTTGAAATTACCATGTAAACAGACAGGTGCTGAGCTACCTCATAAGATTGTCTAATTGGTCTGGGTGCAGAGATAAATAGTAATTAATAGATGACAGAGCTGTAGTGGCTCAGTACGTTCTATGTTATATATCAGTTAGTTAAGAAAAGGTGGAATTACCTCTGTGATGTCTTGTAGAACACTTCTGTGCTGATACTCTCCGTTGTTGAATTAACTGTGCAAATAATTTACATGAATTCGTCACACTCTTAGACAGAATCAGCACCATGGATTCCGTGTCCCATGGACCTCAAACACTACCCCAAAATTACATCAAATCACCAACCCATATCTTTGGGTACAAGAAGACAATATGTCCATGCTTTTAAACCAATTTAAATAATGAGTCCATCCTTTAAACATTTTAAAAACAAATGTTAAAACATAAAAAACATAAATCCACTGAGACATTAAGGAATTAAAAGACTTGTTTCTTTAATTCCTTAATGTTTTTTATGTTTTAAAATTTGCTTTTAAAGTGTTTGAAGGATGTACTCATTATTTAAATTGGTTTCAAAGCATTTAAATTGTTTTTAAAATATGGACTTATTGTCTTCTCACACTCAAAGATTTGAGTTGGTGAGTTAATGCAATTTTGGGGTTTTGTTTGAGGTTTGCGGCCACCGATTCTGTGGTGCATTGGATCATTGATTCAGTCTAAGAATGTGACAAATCCATGTAAATTATTTGCATAGTTAATTCAACAACAGAGAGTATCAGCAGCAGTACAGAAGTGTTCTACAATGCATCATAGAGGTAATTCCTCCTTTTCTTAACTAAGAGATAAATTGTGGAAAATAAATTGAAGCGGAAATCAGCACACTCCAGCTTTAACAGAAGTCCACTACTCATAAAAAACATGCTTACAGGCAACTTTTCTTTCCCAACAAATTTCTATTAAATTCCAGAATCATATTCTACAAATGAGAAAGGGGTATTGATACACTTTTTCACAGGGGGTTGCACTGTGAGCAGGAGTATCAGTACCTCGATCTGTAAGCATACATATAGCCACTGATTAATCTGAATAAGCAAGTCATTCAGGTCATCGAAATTACTGCATAATCCTCTGCATTTCCTTGTATGAATTTATGTTTGAATTTATTCACAGTTTATCTGACTGTTTTTTTATGAATAGTGGACTTGCTTTTTCTTTTCTTTTGTTTTAAATATCAGGCACCGTGATTACATGGTGTTGTTTGCATACAGTTCTGATACTGTCTTCAAAATCTGATGATGACAGTATTGTGATCATCTGCCTCCATAATGCCAGTATATGGCACAGCTTTCCAGACGTCAGTACTTTTTTGTTTCATCAATTCATGTTAAGTTGAGATAGCATCTGGTAGAATGTGCATTGTTTTCATTTATTGTCTGCTTTTTAGTGGTTGTTAGTATAGTTTTGCCGCAGTTAGCAAAAGAAGTATTTGATTCAGTTGAAATATGTTTGACTTGTAGCCAGACAAAAACTTTTAGTGACTTGCATATGGTAATTAGTCATATCTGACAAAATGTTTTTTTTTTTTCCCATACCTCAGGATATGTAAATTTGTTTGATTTTGTAATTTTGGATTTTTTTCCTATAAACAAGTCCAACTAATTAGTACCGCCTTTGGAAAGAGACTCAGTTTGAATCTGTCAGAATAAGAACTAATTCCATTATTTTAAAAAAAAAAAGGGTAGAATTTTAGTTCACTTTTGAAGTTGGATATCTGAAAGAATTAGTTTATTTAAAATGTGTAATGCAAAAGGGACATAAACTTCGTTGTAAAGGGATGTGACATTCAGCAAAAAATCTTTTGTTATCAGAAGTTACAAGCATTTTATTTTGTGTAAGTGAACTGTAATTTTAATAGCAAATTATGATATGGAGCAGTACATAGTTATAATAGTATGCAAGAGGATACTAATGCCAAATTTCCAGTACAAGACAATGAGTCTCATAGGATGATTTAATGTGTGTACTTACCTGTATGAAACCAAATATCGTAAGTGCAGCTGTTTATATATTTTAATTTGGCCATAGCGATAAGAGTCCAATTTTCATAAGGAAGCAAGCATGTCATTATATTTGGATGATCTGGATGAGTCTTAAGTAGTTTTATCACATACAGTTGCTTCTAATTTCTCATAATAAGCTTTAGCATCTAATACAACAATGATATCACCTTTATCAGCCTGTGAATGGCAGTGTTTTTATTTAATTTCAGCTCTTTTAATGCATTTCACTGTATGTGATTTGGGTTAAAAAGAACAGTAAAAAATCTGATTAAATGGCATTATTAGTCTGTCGAAACACTTCTTTTTGAGGGGATTTCTCAGGACTTATTTGGAATCAATATCTTGTTTTATTGGAATATTCTTAGGCAGCAATTAAGATATTTATGTAAGAGTTCTAGTTGGGAGGTTGAAAGCTGATACATGAATAAATTTATGACATTCTGAAACATATTCTCACTGTGCTGTGACCGATGTTCTTGGCGCATTATAGCCTCAGTTGCTGATGCGCCAATAAAATACAAACAAACAAACAAGCTGTGACCGCATTGCACTACCTCAGGATCTGGCGCAATATGGCCTAAGTAGCCCTTGCTCCAGAAACTACCACAACAATCACCTCAGGATCTGTGGAGGGATGTGGCAAAGGAGCATATGTGCTTGGAATCCAAAAACATTGTTTGAGTATAAATACAAATATTCCAAATTTGTTCTAATAGACATTCAGATTTCATGGCTCAACAAGGAGCAAATCATAGATTTATAATACTTAAATTTTATTGAATATAGCAGATTTCATTAACAAGCATTTGTTTTAATGCCAAATTTACAACAGACTACAGAAACTACTGGCATGCTTTATGAATACCCACAGAAAAGGTAGGAATAGCCTGTAACCCCAAATATTGTTTCAAAAATCCATTATGATGTACAGGCAACACATTTTTTAACTTTAAATCAAGGTTCCTTTGGTTCATTTTTAATTAAAAGACATATAAATATGGATTCCTGAGTGATTCAAATGATAAATCGAATTTTTTTTCACATAATTTGAATTTGCAGTTACTGGTTCCAGTGTCATAACCATGAAATCAAATTCATTTAATTTTATTATACCCTTGTGCATTTTAGACCACAGCCACATCCTCTCTAATATACCTAGTTCTCCATAGCCCACATTTTCAAAGTTTTTCCTTATATCGATATCCTTTTTCTTAGGATATCCATATGCATCATTTTAAAGTGCTGCAGGCCAGTTATGCATGAAATGGTAATGCTTACTTTATTTGTAACAGTAAGAATGTTATAGAAGTGGGTTACGAATCTATGAGATACTTAGATAATGCTAATAAACATCATGGCTTAAGACCTATTTTTAAAGGCTATGATAATGTATTTTAGCTCTTCTTGAAACACTTCAGGATCTGTTCAAGAGTGTGTATTTAAAGGCATTAAGGACTTGTTTAAATAAAACATTTTTTTATGCTAATAGGGTGGTGTGATATAAATGAAGAAACTGCTTAGTGTGTGTGACCATTTTGTATATTCTAGCATGTGGACTGTTATTGGCTGTTGTTCTCTTCAAGTTTATAAGTGCAGTTTAATTTCCTGGAGTGAGTTTACAAGCACTGTATTGGCCCTGAGGAGGAAGTTTTTTTTTATGAAATTTCAAAAATCCATGGCCTAAAAATGAAAATATTTGTATATACATGCTTTTAAAGTATTAATTTGGTCTGATTTTTACTTGGTTGGCCAATATCAGAGTGAAATTTTCAAAAATCAAATCAGCATTTTTTTTTTTTTTTTTTTTTAAATAATTGTAAAAAATAAAAACCCAGTATTACTTCAGTTTTCGATGTAATACTATCTTCTACATCTATGTGTTGCTTTATTCAGTTTCATCAACTTCTGGATCCAAATTCTAGATAGTTTCTTTTTTTGCAAGCTAAATCATACAACATGCCTGACAGGCACAATCTCCTCCTCAGCTTTTAAAATAAATTTTCATGCTGAAATTATTATAACCTGTGCTTAAATAGAGAAATTATAGCGACACTTACTAGAAGTTAAACTTTAACATATATTTTTCCACATTTAAAAATACACATTATTGACTCCTCATGTATATAAATGTTTATATACATACTTAGTATTCTGGAAAGAGTTAATCTAGTGTGGAGAGAACTAATTTCTGAAAGCAGCTTATACTTCAAGAAATAAACTATTAAATATGCATCACATTACAAACCCTTTACCAGTTCACATGCATAATGAGTCAGAACCCCGATTCGTTATGCACGTGAAGATGATATATTAAGATTATACTTAACATATCATCTACATGACAGATATTTAGTCATATATTATCCATTACTCATGTGTGATGGAGTAAAAATGTGATTTTTGACCAAAATCAGGTAAGTTTTTGCCAAGGTGGCTGTGATGCACCCAAGCTCATAAAGAGCCCAAAAACTTGCAAGAAAGTTTTTCCATTATTTGTGAAGAAATGCGCTCATAATAGGTTAGTTGAGATTAGCAATATCATTTAGGGACAGTTTTGTCGCATTTCAAGGTAATGTGTTATTGAAATACAGAACATGGTGTTATTAGTGTCAGTCTGCGTTGCAATTAACATTGATCTTAGTATAAAGTGATAACATCAAATGAGGCTGAAACGTTAGCTGGCAAAATGTGGGTAATATGGTAATGAGCTTCAATTGTGTTGACTGTTCTAAACAGTGAGGTTTTCATTAGAGGAGAAAAGATTTGAACAATGAAATTCAAAAGACAGCAAAGGCAGAAGAATTTTTATATGAAATAGGTCTGGGAGGGTGACCAATTTTATGTAGTTTGGTGAAGCCAAACAAATGCATTGGGAAATTCTTTGCACACCCATTTGTAATGGAGTGTATAAATAAAGCTTGTTGTTCCTGAATTCACAAGAATTATATTAAGTTTATTCTCTAATCTTGACATTATGGAAATGTCTTTGCTTTTGTATTGTATGTATGTATCGGTATCTCACCATCTTTATATCCTTTGCATATGATTACTGTCATTAGCTTTGCATAATTTTTTTTTCCACATATCTAACTGTTTAGGTGTACAGTTGGAAGTAGTGCTAATTTTGGTATTGATAATAACATTAGTTTCATGTATGATTCTGTTTCAGTAGGATGATATTAAGCTTAAACTTTATTTCATCAATGGACATGCCTGTAACATACATAATTGTTCATTAGTTAATGATTGACATGAGAAGGTTTTAACAGAATCGTTTCTTAGGCGGCGAATTCAAGGCCATTAAATAATGCTATTCACAAACTTTTCTTCCTTAATTCAATGAAACAAGCAAAAAACTCCTTTCCAATAACATCTATTACTCCCTTCAATTTGTTCATTTTCACAGCTACATTGAATTACAGTTTAAATGTAACTTAGTTGCATCAGCAGCCAAAAACAGTCACATAGAAGGTAAGAACTCCATAATTCACATGATTTGGAACTATCAGCTGCCCTATATCTACTTTAATAGTCTCGTCCCACTATCATGTTTCTGTACTTCTAAGAAATATAATCATTGGCCAGTGATAAAAATATGTTTAAAGCCAAGGATAAAGTTCCTGTTACTGAATATCCAGAAATCATTGTGGTGAATTAAAACTGGAAAATCATTTGTGCAGTCGAATATTTCAACATTAATGAATAGGGTTATCAGCCCTTAATAATATTAAAAGTTCCTGCATTCATTTCATGAATCAGTAACTTTTAATATTATTAAGGATTGTTAATACCTTACAAAAAATAGTACTGAGTGTTATCTTAAATAAGGATTGCTTGTATTTGTAATTTTAGAATATAAATAAAGTATATTTTTGTTGCATAAATTTTTGCAGGTCATCCTTAGCAAATATAAGAATACAGGAGAATATTTTGCAATTAAAGCTCTTAAGAAAGGTGACATAATTGCAAGAGATGAAGTGGAAAGTCTTATGGCTGAAAGGAGAATATTTGAGGTTGCTAATTCAGTTCGACATCCTTTTCTTGTCAATCTTTTTGCATGCTTCCAAACAACAGTAAGTTAAATTATACACAACCTAGTATGTCATTTTCTTTTAAGATATATTATTGTAAATGAAGAACCCATCCGTTTTTCATATTAAAATAATAATATGTAGAGCATATGATTTGGAGATGGAATCTTATTTATTTTTGTTTTAATTTTTAAATAATTGCAGATTTTGATTTAAATTTCCTCTGATTTTATTATAAAAAAATTAGTTTAGCTTTCTTTGTTGATTGAATCCCCAAAATTGAGATTGTTTCAGTAATATCAGCAAGCAAGTGATGCACTCTATTATATATACAACAGTGTCAGTTTAATGAATTTGTGTGGATGACCAAAATATTATTAGTAGTAGTAGCATAGGATACAATAAAGCAAACTGTCCCTTCCAATAATTTGTCTAGTTCTTCCTTGAATTTATTCATACTATGCACTTCCACAATGACAAATAAAAGTTTGTTCTAACAATCAAATACCTGTTTGTCTTCAGCCAACCTCTATACGTGTATCTTGCAACCATCCTTCCTCAATTTGCACCTGCGAAGTGTATAAGGCTCTGAATGGGTTGAGTAAGCTGATTGCTGATGGGATTCTTCCTCTTGCTCAGATTAAGAACCCGAGGGGGCACAGATTCAAATTGAGGAAAAACAATTGTAGAATAGATGTGCGAAAATTTTCCTTTAGCCAGAGGGTCGTTGATTGGTGGAACAGACTTCCATCTTTTGTTGTGGAAGTTGATAGCCTAAATAAATTTAAGGCCGAGCTGGACTGGCATTTAGAACGAATGGAGGGGTGAAATGGGAAGGTTTTTTTTTTTTTGGCTGATGCTGCATAAGCTTTCTTTCTTGTATCGTATGCCTCTACTAATGCTAATTTGAACTTATCCCCCTCGTGTGTAGTCTGCGGAGGAAGAATGCCATCAGCACTATGCTTGCTCAATCCATTCAAAGTCCTAAATCAGATCACTCACAATTTGCAAAATTGAACCTTTCTTGGTAAAACCACCCTTTCATTCCCTTCACCAATATCATTGCCCTTCTCTGTTTCCATTCTAGTAGATCTATATCCTTCCAAAAATGAGGCCTCCAGACCTGTATGCAGTACTCAAGATGTGGCCTGACCATTGTCTACAATTGTATTTCCCTTTACAATGGATTAATCAACTTATCTCTGCTATCAAGGTTATTGTATATTATTGACAAAACCCATGAGCTGTCATGGAAGCCTGTCTACGTTACTCAGAGAACCTCAGATCTGACTGAACAATTACCCCCAGATCTTCATTTTCCATTCCCCTGAATGCAGTGCTACATGGTTGGTATGTTAATCTGTGATTACTTCTACCCATCTTGAACATCTTCACTTGTCAATGTTAAACTTGAACTGCATTTGTCAGCCCATCAACCTTATTTTTCTAGATCTTGTTACAGTAGCTTACCTTGATTACTGTCATTAACCACGCTGCCAACCTTTGTATCATCTGAAAACTTAGACATTAAGCCCGATATACCTTCAATGTCATTAATAAATATAGAAAACAACAATGGGCCCAGCACTGAACCCTGGGAGACTCCATTAATAACCACTCTGTCTTCTCCCACTCACAATCCTTTATCCATAGCAGCAACTTGCCTTTAATGTCACACTGCTCCAATTTATACAGCAGTCTTTATGTGCAACAGTATCAAAATTTTCCAGTTCCTTTATTACTGCATCAAAGGATCCAGTCAGGTTGGTCAGACAAGATCACTCCTTAACAATCCATGCTGTGATTGCAGTATAATTGCATTCCTCTCTAGATGGTCCTGTGTTACTTCTTTTACCTGAGACTGTTTTCCTGGAACAGAAGTTAAGCTTATAGGTCTCTGTAATTACTCATACCTTTGTATCTCCCATTTGTGAATTGGAGATACATTCTTCCCACATTTCCAGTCCATAAGGGCCTTTCCTGAATCCAAAAATATTCTCATAATTATGCCTAATGGTTTGCTTACCTCCTTTGCTACCTCAATATAATTGGATAGATCACATCTCAGATGCCCTTTTTTATCTTAAGCTTCAACAATTTCTCTTCCACTTTCCTCTCAGTTATCACAAAATCATTTAACTCACTGTTAGATTTTGATGAGGTTCTGGCATTCTTCTCCCTAAAGAACTCCTTATGCATGAATGTGGATGCAAAATTATGATTCAGTATGCAACATAAACAGGAACATTTAACAGTTAAACCATCAACGTCAAATGGACTGATATGATTCAACCCTGCCTTCAACTGTTAATATAAGTAAAGAAGTCTTTGCTGCTTTTCTTTGCCAGTGACTGTTCATTAGTTTGCCTAACCTCCTTTGTGATTTGATTACCAACTAGTTTATATCCACAAACTTCTGTATTACTGATCATATCCATCCCATGCATTTTATTTCTCTCTACAAGTCTCATCAGTTCATCTGACATCCATTTAGGTCTAAGCCTGGAACAAAATTTCTTAGTTGTAATGTAATTAGGAAATTACATTACGTGGTGATTTTCCATGAAATTTCTCTCTAAATAAACGCTTTTCTACCACATGGGTTTTTAAAGTTGGTTTATTTAGCCTTATTGAATAAATGTACTTAGGTAATTTTAGGAATTACCTAATTGTATAATACAGGTAATTTTTGCCTGAACCCATTATCAGGCCATACTCAGCTGTGCTGTTTGGAAATTATTACTTACATCTAGGATTGGCAGAAGGAAAGGAGGCAGACTATTGTTGTAAATGGTCATTCTTCAAAGTGGGTCAGGGTTATAAACCGGGTCCTTCACAATTCAGTTCAATTCTGAGGCCGCTTTTGTATATTATCTTTTGGAATGAAATTGGTGAGGAATTGAGGAGTATGATATCTATATTTTCAAATGATCTAAAGTTTAGGAGGGCGATTAACAGTGCAGGTTTTCAGAGCGATTTGGATAGGCTTCATGAATGGTCAGAAAAATGGTAGTTGCATTTTACCCGAAAATTAACTGTAATTCATTGAATAAAAATACAAATTTTTTTTCTATCTTTGTAAATGATATTGGGTTTTTATTGCAGTAGTTTTTGAAATTATTTTTTTATGGTTTTCATACAGAAATTGCATGTGAGAACTTATCATGGGCCCTGCCACTGTCTTTGCAAATATTTGATTTTTGCTTGATGAGTAGTATGATACCAGACAGTTGCCAACACTATATTTGTATAGTTTCAAGGGAGAACAAATGTGGGAGAGCAAACCCAGTTTTCTCTCAAGGTGGCCACTACACCGTGGGAAGTATTGTATGTAGTTTCAAATTTCCTACACTGTGAAGTGTTCCAAATTTGAAGTAAATTTTGAAATAAATTTGAAAACAGAAGTAACTCATAGTATTGAATATATATGTTTTGTGTATTTAGTGGTCTTTTAAACTGTAAAATGGAAGAGACAAAGAGACTATTTCTGTTGAATTAAAATTTTCAAAAATAAAAGGTGAAAATGCAGAATATTTTAAATGTACTACAGTCCATTAAGAAAAGATGAAATATCAACTCTAAGTAGAATTCAAGAAAAACGTTTTCCAAAAATAAAAAAATAAAAACTTTGACATTGGTCAGGTGAACACCGATTCACCACTAGTTAATGCTGCCGGTTAAGGGTCTATGTGTAGGAAATAATAATCTGAGAATAACTTGAATGGTGGGTCGAGTTGCAAGACATAAATGAGGAAAGAAACTTGAGTGATTTGATACAATCAGATGTGAAAGTTAGCATGATTTGCAAGCAAGCAGCCTGGAAGACTGCTTGCTTACAATTCATACTAACTTTCACATCTGATTAATTGGTATAGAGTGTATGTGATGCAACTTACTTATCCCTAGATGTATACTTTACATCTAGGGATAAGGAAGTTGCAATTCCCTTGTTAAAATCAGTGGTTAGACTATAAATGAGGAAAGAAACTTGAGTGATTTGATACAATCAGATGTGAAAGTTAGCAACCTGGGTGCGTGTCTGGGTCTGGGTGCGAGGTTAGCCTGTGCGGTCGAGTTCCTTGAAGCTCTTGGAACAGAGAAGTTTTTCCTGATTTATTTTCTGATTTATTAGCTTAAATTGTCATATTAACTTATATTCTAGAGTAGCTTTATATTCCTAGTTACGATACTTAGTTTAAAGTTTAATTTAGACAGCGATTTTGTGGGTATTACTTAGTATCGGTAACGGTATCAAATCCACGTGTTACAAATTGAATGAGAAGTCTTTTTTTTTAACCAAATTTAGTCGATTTATTAACCAATTGTTATATCAAATTATCTTCTATAAATAGATTATAGACCTAGTCAGGATCCTTAGTTTATTCTAAATTGAGATAGCGAGATTTGGAAGCTAATCAATACATACAAGTCCGTAGAAGTACCGTTCGAGAATTCCCGCCATTTTTACACGATAGCATAAGCTTAGTGTAGTATAGTGCATAATATAATATTGTCAATTAATCAGTAAATCTATTAATCTTGATAAACCTTATTGTCAATTAAATTGTATTTTTAACTCTATATATATATATATATATATATAACGACTTAATCGTAACAAATAATTAATACATAACTATAGTGGTACACGTGATACGGAAGTTGTATAAAGGGAACTCATAGAAAACACTAGATACCGAAAAAAAAAAATATATATATATAACATAACTGTTTTGGGATATAACTTAAGGATTTAATTTTTGTTTTGAAATTTTATTGAATTAAATCGGAATCATGACTCTGACCAGAGCAGCAAAGCAAAAGGCTCAAGCTAATGGGAGTTCTGTGGTTCAGGGGAGAACTGAGGGGGGCAGTTGCTCTCTGAATCACAGTCTTTTAAAATGCACTGTTTGCTTGATGTTTGCGGAGCAGTCGGGTACGGGAAATGATACTGCCAAGGATGTCTTTGTGTGTGCACGATGTAAGGAGTGCAAGGAAATCAGGCAACAACTCAGCGTTGTTATGGGCCTTTATGAGAGCTTGAAGGATAGGGTAGATACCCTCGAAGGAAATAAATTGAGGGGCCCATCAAGCTCTCAGCTGCCCACATCAACGCCAGAGCTTGCACTTGGTCATCAGGCAACACAGAGGCAGCCCCCTAGGCAGAAAGCGCTGGTCCCACAGGAACTAGTAGTTGTTGGTGACTATTGTCAGGGAAACGGGGAACATGCTTTGTAAAAAGGATAGGTGGAATAGGACCAGGGTATGTCTGCCAGGGGCAAAGGTTGATGACGTTGTAGGGCGGATATCATCTTTTAAGGGCACAAAAGGTGATATAGTTGTACACGTTGGCACTAATGATATTAAGAGTAGGAGACCGGCGGAATTACTTAGCAAGTACAAGTCACTGTTGAAAAAAAGCCGTGAATTAGGGTTGAATTTGAAAGTGTCTGCAATTCTGCCCGGACACGATAGGAGGGAGTATGTGATGAGAGCTTTGTCGATCAATTCGGCCCTGGAGGGATTGTGCAAGGCTCAAGGGGTAGAATTTTTTTCAGCCTGGACTGTACTTGTTAACAGGAGAGATTGCTTCTACAGGGATGGGATACACTTAAATAGAAAGGGTGCAAGAATTTTTGCTGATGCTGTCGAGGCAGTGTTAGGTGGGTCAGAAAACTGCTAGTTCGCGGGGATACAAGGACTAATAGATTAACAGTAGCCACTGGCAGAGGTGGAAGTGATTCTTGCACTGCTTCTATTGAATGAGCAGAAGCCTGAAAAACAAGATGCAGGATATTTCAGAGACTGCTGGGAGTCATTGCGGTACAAGTAAACACATGGGTTGTGTTAGGGTAGCTAAGAATAGAAACAGGTGCATGTATAGCTGCGTGTACACCAATGCTAGGAGTTTGGTAAATAAATTTGATGAATTTGAGGTATTGCTCAAAACATCAAAGGCAGATATTGTTGGGATATCAGAGACGTGGTGTCACACAGATATAAGTAATGCAGAACTGGAATTTGGGGAATACAATGTGTATAGAAAGGATAGACAGGACAGGGGGGAGGAGGTGTTATGCTATTAATTAAGAAACACATAAAGTCCAAGGAAGTGAAGCCAGTCGACATCGATGGACAGGGCAGTGTCGAGTCAGTTTGGTGTGACATAAGCATAGGGAAATCAAAATTGAGAGTAGGAGTGTGCTATAGGCCTAATGACTCTGATGAGTATAATAAGATATTGTACAGGGAAATAGAGTGGGCCTGTAAATCAGAGAGTCTTATAATGGGGGATTTTAATTTCCCAGATATTGACTGGAATTTGTGGGTTGGTCACTCGCACCAACAAGTCTTTTGTGGATTTATTGGATGATTGTTTTCTACATCAGCATGTTCGTGAGGCAACAAGAGGGAGCAGTACTCTTGATCTGATTATCAGAAGTGATTCTTCATGCATTAAGAATCTGCAGATAAAGGAACCACTAGGTGGCAGTGATCACAGTGTGTTGAAGTGGGATTTACTCAAGGAGGTAACTACCATCAGAGGTAAAGGGAAGGGTTTTTGTTTTTGTAAAGGTGACTATGATGGTCTGAGACAGTATTTAAATTCTATACAGTGGGACCAACTGATGATGTTACCAACAGCAAACTCAAAATGGGAAGCATTCAAGGAACTAATCTTGGAGGCTACCAGGCTTTACATACCAACTAAGAAATATTGTTCAAGGTGTAGGCCTAAATGGTTGTCAGATGAACTAATGAGACGTGGCAGGGAAGAAAAATGCATGGGATACATACAAATTAATGGGTGACATGGAAGCCTATGATAGATATAAGTTGGTCTGTAACCAAGTCACAAAAGAGATTAGGCAGGCAAAGGCAGACTACGAAAAATCCTTGGCAAAGGATGCAAAGAAAAACAGAAAAGAGTTCTTTACATATTTAAACTCAAGAAGGAAAGGGATGAATCAGATTGGTCCACTGGATATTGATGGTTCAACAGTTGAGGATCCTGCTCAGGTGGCTAACAATCTAAACGAGTATTTTGCCTCTACATTCATGCATGAGGAGTTATTCAGGAAGGAGAATGATGTAGGTAAAGTAAACATTGGCAGTGAGCTGGACGATTTTGTAATAACTGAGAGGAAAGTGGAGGAGAGATTGTTGAGGATAAACATAAAAAAGGCACCTGGGGTGGATGGGATCTATCCAGTTATATTAAAGGAGCCAGCAAAGGAAGTAAGCAAACCCCTAGCCATAATTATGAGAGCTTCTTTGGACTCAGGGGAGGTACCCATAGACTGGAGATGTACAAATGTAACCCCAATTCACAAAGGAGGATCAAAGGCTGACACAAGTAATTATAGACCTGTTAGTTTAACTTCTGTTCCAGGTAAATTAATGGAGGCACTGGTTAAAAAAGCACTGCAGGATCATCTAGACAAGAATTCAGTTATAACTCAGACGCAGCATGGTTTTGTTAAGGGCAGGTCTTGCCTAACCAATTTGATTGGATACTATGATGTAGTCACAAAAGAACTGGATGCAGGGAATAACTTTGATATTATATATTTGGATCTTAGAAAGGCTTTTGATACTGTTGCACATGGAAGACTGCTGCACAAATTGGAGCATTGTGGCATTGGAGGCAAATTGCTGCTATGGATAAGGGGATGGTTGAGTGGCAGAAGACAGAGAGTGGTAATCAATGGGCACTGCTCAACGTGGACTAATGTTATTAGTGGAGTTCCTCAGGGTTCAGTGTTGGGTCTGTTGTTGTTTTCGGTGTTTATGAATGATATTGATGATGGGATATCAAGTTTAATGTCCAAGTTTGCAGATGATACAAAGGTTGGCAGGCTTGTTAAGGACACCACTGACGCTATCCTGTTGCAACAGCATCTGGAAAACATTGAACAAATGGGCTGAGAGGTGGCAAATGAAGTTTAACATTGACAAATGTAAAGTACTACATATGGGAAACAGGAACCCCAGAGCAACGTATCAACTCTGCGGTACTACACTGACAGTGGTGGAGAATGAAAAGGACCTGGGGGTAATTGTGCAGGCAGATATGAAGTTCTCTGAGCAGTGCAGACGAGCTGCAAGGGTAGCTCATGGTGTCTTGTCAATGATATACAGGAATGTTTCTAGCAGGGATAAGGAGATGATTATTCCCTTGTATAAGGCAATGGTTAGGCCACATCTTGAGTACTGTATACAGGTCTGGAGGCCTCATTTCAAGAAGGATGTAGAGCTGCTGGAACGGGTACAGAGAAGGGCAACAAGATTAGTGAATGGAAGAAAGGGTTGCTCTTACGAAGAAAGGCTTAAGTTTTGCAAATTACAGAGTCTGGAGACTAGGCACCGGCGAGGTGATCTGATAGAGGTGTATAAGGCTTTGAATGGTTTGAGCATGCTCAATGCCAATGGGATTCTTCATCTTGCTCAGAATAATCACCTCAGAGGGCATAAATTCAAATTGAGGAAGGACGGATGTCGGATAGATGTGCGGAAATTTGCCTTTGGCCAGCGGGTGGTTGGTTGGTGGAACCGACTTCCATCACTTGTTGTTGAAGTTGATAGCCTAAACAAATTTAAAGCTCAAATGGACAGGTATTTCGAACGAACGGAGGGGTGAAATGGGAATGGTGTGTGTTTTTTTTGGCTGATGCTGAATAAGCTTGCTTTTTTGCATCATATGCCTCTACTAATGCTAATGCTATATTTACAATAACATGTTCAGGTTTGTCGGTCACATTTAAGGAAAGACATTGAAATTTTTGAAAGGTTCTTGAAACTGTCAACTTGTCTATTGTTACAGATTACAGAGGTTTGAGTTAAAGCTTGGAAATGGTATCTCAGAGAGGATTTGATTAAGTTGTATAATGCATTTGGGGGGAGGGATACAAACTGAATGATAGATTCTTCACATTGAAATGGGACACAATAAGGAGAGCTAAATATAAACTATTGAAGAAAGCTAATAGACAGGACCTTGGGAACTTTGGTCAGCTTTTTATCAACAAGTTGAATAAACTGCCTTCCTGGGTGATTGAGGTTGATAATCTGGTGAGAGTTTAAGGGGAAATTGGATTACTGCCATCTGGCAGTGGGCAGAGTATGATAGGGTTGTTGTTTGTACAGACTTGGGTTTTTTTATGCTTATATGCAGAAAACTATATTTTAAAACTGTGGTGTATATGAGAGAGCCTGGTATATCTTTTAGCAGTGTGATTAATTTCTGAATTGCTAGAATATATATATGCTATTAATGGTTTGGCATGATGCCCCATTTGATCATGCCAAAATATGCTGTTAGGGAGATTTTGTACCATTTTGTATTACGTATCCTCAGTGGATCAAGTGTCTTTCCTTTTGAATGGCTATCTCACACACTACTCTTAAAACTGATTAACTTTTATTCGTGGGATCATATGGTAGCAGTGTTTATGAAGTAGAAATAAATTGTTAATGAAACTGAGTTTGATTGTTCATGTTACTGTTATGTAATACATGTGCTTCTTATATCTTTGACCAGGTTCAGCAGTTGTTGCTATACCGTTTCCAAGTTGGTCCAACTGCACATGTGAATAACAATTTGTAATTTAGAAGGTAAATTGGAAAAATAAACTATCTAATTCTTAGATAATTGTTAATTTTGTTATCCATATATGCCCCAGGTATTAGAAAAAATCCTGAACTTGATTTTTGTCTAATACCTGCACGCAAAGCTTGAAGCAGGTCTATCTTGGTAGTTATGACTATTAACCCCTCAACATTAGTGGATACTATTCTGTCAACTTACTGAATAATACGTGTACAATCTTATTTGACCAATTTTGGGGATGAAACATTGTTTACTCAAAATTTAATGCAAAAAAGAACTGAGGCACCATACTTTTTTTTCTCCTTTTTCCTTTGATGCTGTATAATCTTTCTTGCATCATTTTGCCATTACTAATACTAATAACATACCAACTAAGTGGTACCACACTCAGTTTACTGGAATATTTATACAGTCAGTTGAAAGTTCTCTGAGAACTGCAGATGGACTGCTAGGACAGTTTGTGGAGTTTTGTCAACATATGCAGGAATTTTTACAGCGGATAAAAGTGATTATCCTTTTGTATAAAGCAAAAAAACCACCTTCTTGAGTACTGTGTACAGGTCTGGAAACACTTATTTTTGAAAGGATGTGGATCTTTTGGAACCTGTAGAGAAGAACAGTGCACTTCCACAACCCCAGATGGAAGTGGGAAGTTGGAATAAATTCAAGAAAGAACTAATCGAATTGTTTGAGGGAATGGATGTGGGAAGTTTTTTTTTTTATGATGCTGTAAACTTGCTTTCTTGCTTCATTTGCCAGTACTACTATTAATCCCATTCTGGAGTATAGTGAATGCTGGCGCATTTTATACTTCTAACATAAGTCTTGTTAGATTCTGACTAGTTCTTTCCCCCCATTCTCCCTTCCTTTTCATCTTTTCCATACTCTCACCATTTTTTTTTTTTTTTTTAATTTCTTCCCCTTTTCCTTCTCTTTCCTTTCCTTCCTTGAGCACTATGTGTCCATGCTGCTTCTCTCGTATGACAGCTTGATATTTAAGACGATGTGTGCTGCATACTGTTAAATTGATAACGAGGCACTCTACCTAACCATGTGTGTTTATCCTAGTAGAATTAGCAATAAAGAAGAGATCCAAATACCTCCCATCATGGAGTATACAGTTCTGCAATATGGTGAGATGTGATACTTTTGTGAACTTGATACTTTCTTCTAATGCACATGGTCTCCCACTAGGTTTCTAACCAGGTTTCCTCCCTCTCTTTTCACCTCTTCATTCCATCTCCCCTTTTCTTTTCATCTTTTCCTTGCATAACTATAACCCGCCATCTGTTTTGTAGGTTTGCATGTTTATGACTATGTTGTACAACTGGAAATTTGCTCACTGGTTCCCATTCCTTGCCACAAGGAATTGGGATTCCGGGGGGGGGGGATAGATTTGCTGATTGGAGAAGGAGAAAGGAATTATAGTTGGAATTAGACTAGAACTGAGACAAAGAGGGCAACCCATGGATGGTAATGCAGGATTGTGATTGGCCACCAACTCCTTTGCTTGTTGTTTTACGTCTGTACATTATGTGACCACTTCTGCCTAGTAAGCATGAGGAGGACAACATAGGGAGGGAATGGCAATGTTAGAGTGTTGCATGCTGGAGCGAATGCTAGGCAGGTATTAACACTTTCTTCTAGTCTAGTGCACTGTACTGTACACCCTTAGGAACACGGGGGGCGGGGGGTCAAGCTCATCTTCCCCCATTGGCCCCTGCCACATTTGGATTCTTGGTTATGTTCCTCCCATCCCACGTAAATGTACCTGGCCATGTTTGCTGTCCATTAAGATATTAATTTTGGTTTTCCAAGTCTGTTTTCTTTTATCCTACTCTTAATTATCTCCATTCCCCATCTCCACTGGGAAATGGACAATGGGGGGGATTTACATTTGGTCTCAGATAAAGATCTGAATTGCAGGTTGTGTGTCATGTACATTTGTATGTTTGGTGTTGTGTTGTATGACTAGCCTTTTAGCAGCCAGCCCAGCAGAAAAACAACTGTAAGTTCAATGGCTAGCACCCATTCCATGCCATGTGGTGGTGAGCCACCTGGCCTTTTTATTGAAACTCTATACCACACTGCACTCTGCGACCCCGGAATTGCAGAGAGAGAGGTTTGTGTGGGTTCATAAAAGGAGAGTGCATTACTGTTGGGATTAGATTGATCTTCAGACAGAAGGCAACCCATTGGAGATGATGCAAAATTGGTATCTACTAGCAGCCCCAACAGGTGTTGTTGGACAGCTTTCACATGCCAGGCACAAATTTTAGGGAATGAATCACACTGCTAGAGACTGCTAGATAGCATATTAGATCGTATTAGTATTAGCAATGGTGCAAGAAAGCCTATGGCTTATGCTGCATCAGCCAAAAAAAAAAAATTAAAAATATAATAATAATAAAAATATAATAATAATAATTAATAAGAGAAAAGGAAATGGACAACCTATGCATTTCTCTCCTCCCTTAGGTAATTATCTAGCAAACCTTTGAATTTCCCCCAGACTGTCAGCCTCTACCACCCATATAGGTAACTTATTCCAGTAATTTATATCTCACTGGCTAAAATAAAACTTCCTGCAATCCAGTCTGGATTGCAGGAAGTTTTATTCATCATCCTTATTCATTTTGCATTTGCCTCTCAGAGCCTTAAACACCTCAATTGTCTCCTCTAAGGTGCCTAGTTTCCAAACTCTGCAACCCACATATTTGAAGTCTTTCGTCATATGGACACCCTTTTGCCGATCTCAACAGGTAAGTTACCCATCTTTGGACCCTTTCAAGAAGAACAATGTCTTTCTTTAGGTGCTGTCTCCATATTTGAACACAGTATTCCAATTAGATAGCTAACAGCCTCTGCTCAAATATTAATGCTATTTGTGTACTGTGCCCCCCCCCCCACTGGTATACTGAGGTCAAGCTCATCCTTACCATTGAGCCCATATCATGTTTAAGTAGTTTGTGCTCCACCCCAATCTCTAGTTAGTGTTGTCAGGTATCTGGTTTTAAACCTGAACAGTCTTGTAAACAAATTGAGCAAATACTGGGCATGTAATATATTATTATTATTCACCATATGGTGCAAGGAAGCTTGAGGCTTTTGCTGCACAAGCAAAAAAAAAAAAAATTCCTGAGAGAGAGCGTCAGAAGTAGAAAAGAATTACTAAGACAGAGAAGAATGATGATATCCAGCTCGGGATCCTGGATATCATCATTCTTCTCTTTCTTGGTGATTCCTTTCCTTCGGGGTAACTTGGGAATTTTTTTTGGCTGGTGCAGCATAAGCCTCAGGCTTCCTTGCACCATATGGCTAATAATAATAATAATAATAATAATATAGGACATTTACATGCCCAGTATTTGCTCAATTTGTTTACAAGACTGTTCAGGTTTAAAACTAGATACCTGAAAGCACTAACTGGAGATTGGGGGGGGGGAGCACAAACTACTTAAACATGATATGGGCTCAATGGTAAGGTGAGCTATTTGCTCAATTTGTTTGTGTAAATTTTGCAACATGGAAAATAGTTTCCCCTAAACAGCAAAGGATGGTTGCTGTTTAGGGAGAACTATTTTCTGCAATTTTTATTATCCCCACTTAACAAGAATAATAGTTGAAACCATTTCAATGAAATATCAGTTTCTGTGGACCAATGAATATGTGTTTTTATATTGAATCTGCATGACTTAACTTTGTTTTTAAATATATCTCTCAGCTGTTTGGATATGAAAGACATTCTCTATAAAAATTATAAAAGCTGCAGAGCTGAACAGTCAAATTTAAATGATAGTTGTGGATTATTATTTTGAATAAAGTGTCAATTTAGCTCCATTATACATATTTTGGATTAGTATTTCTTACTATAACACTAATCAACTCATAAAATGTCACAAAAATGAAAATACCCAATCTTGACTAATTTCATGCTGCTGAACAGGAAAATCACATTAAAATTGGTCGGTTGATTCTTGTTTTCGAATTACAGTTGGGGACTCATATTAGTGAATTACTCTACATTATCAACTATGGCTCTCAGCAAAACGCATGGCAACACTGCAGTTTTACCACCATGCTCTGATCACTTGGTCGGCAACTATGCCTTGCTCTGAATCACGTGATAAGTTGTTGCCTTGAATATGGCTAGATGCCGGGTGATTTGTTCTCAGTTAATAGTTATTCTCTTTGAGATTCCTAGTTTTTGTGCAGTATTTATATCATGTACAATTAATATGTCCCATAATTGTGTGAATAGTCCAGATTATTTCTGTTACATATGTGGAGAAGTCATGTTAGCTTCAAGAAAGCATCACTTAACTCAAGCCATAAAACAGCCTATTCCTTGTACTTTGGGTGTAAAGTAGGCAAACCAGGAGAATTGAGATCTACATATATGCTGCACTTATTCATCAAAACTCAATGCATGGGTGAATTGAAAGGTACATTTTATGCCTTTTGCAGTGCCCATGATATGGTGGGAGCCAACAAATCACGTCACAGATTGTTACTTTGTTACTTCTGTATGATGCCACCAATTAGAAAAGGGATGAGAATGAAAAAAAAGTGGACAGTGACATACTCGAATATACTATCTGCAATTTTCCTCTTGTCTCACGGTGAAATACTACCTATTCCTGAGCCACCTGATCGCTTTTCTGTACACTGATGAACATCAAGTTGATATACACCAAAAGTACAGCAGCCATCTTCAAACAGCTATCCTTCTGCACCACATAATATCGCAGAAAGTGAGCTTAATGACCTCATCAAAGATCTAAAACTGCTGAAGAATAAGACAGACCTTTTGACCTCAAGGCTACAACAATGGAAGCTTCTAGATCATTCTGTGAAAGTGACAAAGTTTTGTACTTGAAATAAAGACTGTGATAAATTCTATCAAACCAGGTGAACTTACTGTTTGTAAGGATGTTGATGTTCTAATGGATTTTCTAATGGCAGCAATGAACATGAGGCACGTTCCCAAAGAATGGTGACTATTTATAGATGCTTTTAAGGTTAAAGGCCATGTTATTACACAGTGGAAATTTGCTGCCTTTAACACCCCTTGCATGTGCTGTCCACAAAAAAGAAACATACACAAACATGGAGAACATCCTCTTAGGTGTACACTAGCAGATATGTAGTGATTTAAAGGTAATTGCCATTTTATTAGGACTACAAATGGGTTACACTAAGTATTCTTGCCTTCTCTGTGAGTGGGATAGTCGTGCCAAGGATATGTACTACAAGAAGAGGAGTTGGCCTCGATGGAAATCATTAAAACCTGGAATGAAGAATGTAGTATTTGAACCTTTGGTAGATCCAAATAAAATTGTTTCACCATTCCACATCAAACTGGGGCTCATGAAAAATTTTGTGAAGGCTTTCGAAGTAGTAGTAGTAGTAGCAGTGGCATGTGATGCAAGAAAGCAAGTGTATGAGCTTATGCAGCATCAGCCAAAAAAAAAAAAAAAAAAAAAAAATCACACCATTCCCTCCAAATGCCTGTCCAGTTCCTCCTTAAATTTATTCAACCTATCAACTTCCACAACGACAGATGGAAGTTTGTTCCAGCAATTAACTACCCGCTGGCTAAAGGCAAATTTCCGCACATCTGTTCTACATCCGTCTTTTCTTGATTTGAATTTGTGCCCCCTTAGGTTCGTAATCTGAACAAGTGGAAGAATCCCATCAGAATTCAGCGTGCTCAACCCATTCAAGGCCTTATATACCTCAATCAGATCACCGCGCAGGTGCCTAGTCTCCAGCCACTGCAATTTGCAGAACTTAAGCCTCTCTTGGTAAGAGGATCCCTTCATTCCCCCTCACCATTCTTATTGCCATTCTCTGTACACGCTCAAGTAAATCTACATCCTTCCTAAAATAAGGCCTCCAGACCTGTACGCAGTACTCAAGGCCAAGGCGTGGCCTGACCATTGCCTTATACAGAGGGATAATCACCTCCTTTTCCCTGCTAGCAAAATTCCTATATATCATTGACAAAACCCCATGACCTGCCCTGGCAGCCTGTCTGCATTGCTCAGAAAACTTCATATCTGACTGCAGAATTACTCCCAGGTTTTTTTCATTTTCTACCACCTTAAGTGTAGTACCACACAGTTGATACATTTCTCTGGGGTTACTTCTACCCATATGCAGTACTTTGCATTTGTCAAGGTTAAACTTCAGTTGCCACTTCTTAGCCCATCTGCCCAAATTATCTAGATCCTGTTGCAGTAGCACACTGCCATTACTGTCATTAAGTGAAAGGTCCTGCATTCACAGTCTTGCTAGAGGAAGTCAAGACTTAGTACATAGAAGATTAAGGAAGGCATTTTCATTGGCCCACAAATAAGGCAACTTTTCAAAGACAAACAGTTAAAATGTGTCCTTAATGATAGCAAGAAATCAGCATGGAAAGTCTTTTGAAATGTTTTCACTGGTTTTCTAGGAAATGCTAAAGCTGGCAACTTGTGGAAGATCTCATTACTTCTTATGAAAAACTGAGGTGCAACATGTCATTGAAGATGCATTTCTTGCACTCACACCTGGATTTCTTCCCGCCAAACTGTGGTGCCGTCAGCAACAAACATGGTGAGTGCTTCTATCAAGACATTGCAGCGATGGAACAAAGAGAAAACCAAATGAAGTGCCGCCACGTTAGCCGATTATTGTTGGATGATGGTGAAAAGGGATGCTCCCGAAGCTGAATATAAGTGAAAGGCGAAAGAGTCAATCTACCATTTTAAGCACTATTTCCATGTTTAGCACCCCAAAATCCATAAACTCACTTTTCATGCCTTTAACAAGATATGGCCCAAAATTTGTTGTTCAGTGTAATATACCTCCTTCTGGTGAAAAGATCTCACCTACTGGTGAGAACTTTTTTTTGCTGCTCTTATTTTTCACGTGTATGTCCTGTATTTTTATGGATACCATTCAGCAAGCTTATCTACCTTAGAAGCATTTGACGCACAAAACCACAAGTCTGAATTACAAAAAAATGGAAAAGTGCATACTCATTATTATTTTATATAAAAAAGAAAACATATAAACCAAAAGTTATGCATATGTACTATCACCAGCTGTCCAGTTTATCTGAGGAGGCTATCTGGCAACCACCCCAGATAGCCTCCAAAAAAACAACCTCCCCAGATAAACTGGGGGAGGTTGTTTTTTTTTTGTCCTCCCCCCCTTTGGGTGGTTATTATTCTGAGTGTGGGGCTTAGAGGGAAACATGTATCCTGTTGTGTAATCAGACACTCAGCCTAAAACACTGATGGATCCAATATCTCTCTATTACAGAAGATTTAAGAGAAGTCTGGTTGGCCTGCCTCCCTAAAATCCACTCGTGCACACCTTCTCGATGGTAAGCCCTGTTACGTCACTTAGGTGGCAACGAACGTGTAGAGTGGTTCTCTTCAAGACGCCTGGTCAGCGTGAAGAGGAAAAGACCAAACCCTCCAGCAAATGACAGCACGACAAAGAAACGGCCCTCAGTCCCCAGCAGCTTTCACTCTCCCTCTTACGGCAGTGAGAGGATCAGAGTGGAAGCAGAGGGTGCTAAGAATCTCTGGGTACGACCAGGCTGCCATGCACGGAAACTGAACTTGGCCTGTTATAACGTAAGATCACTCATCGGTAAAGACAGGATATTAGAGCTGGAAAAGGAATTAGAAAATGTGAATTGGAATATCATCGGTTTGGCTGAGACAAGAAGAAGAAATTAATCACTTATAAGTTTATCAAGTGGAAATCTGCTGTACCCAATGTAAACAGTGAAAGAAGTGAAGGTTGGGTTTCTGGTCCATAAAGATTTTAAAAACAACATTTTGGAATTCAAAAGTACATCACAAAGGGTGTCAAGACTAATACTCAAGATTTCTAAGAGGTACAAGCTAAAGATTATAATGATTTATGCACCAACATCGAGCCATGATGATGAAGAGGTTGAAGAAATGTACACCGAAATTGAGAGTCTTCTGGATGAGCAAAAAACCCACTACACTATATTATGGGGGACTTCAATGCTAAGGTTGGAAAAAGGCAAAACAGCGCAGAAAGAGGAACTATAGGAAATTTTGGAATTGGTGAAAGAAATAAAAGAGGGTGAAAGATTTGTGGAATTTGTAGAATCTCAAGGACTGTCAGTAATGAACACTTTTTTCAAGAAAAGGGTGAACAGAAAGTGGACATGGAAGAGTCCAAATGGATTAACTACTAATGAAATTGACTTCATCTTCACTAACAGAAGATATATTGTCAATGATGTTACCATCCTGAATAAGGTAAGTGTTGGAGGTGATCACAGAATGGTAAGATGTACACTTGATGTAGATGTAGGAAAGGAAAAAAACTGACTCGAGAAAATAATACAAAGGTCTTTGAGATAACAGAGGAGGAGAAAAAGCAGTATGTACTGGAACTTAAGAACAAGTTTGAGCTTCTGCAGACTGCTCAGGACCAAGATATCGACGAGGAATACTACAACTTTCAGAAAGTGATAAAGCGCAAGAAACTTATAGGTAAATAGAAATCCAAAGAAGAAAAAATTAGTCAAGAAACACTTGTCATTATGAACCGAAGATAACAAATGAAGAGCAAGAAAAACACTGACAGGGAGAAAATTGAGTATACTGAGTTATGCAAAGCCATTAGAAAGAGACTCAGAGAGGACATAAGAAGATTTAACACAAGAAAAGTAGAACAAACATTAAGGGAAAACAGAGGATTTAAATCAGCAGCCATGAGCAGTAATACAGAAAGACAAATGATACTGAAACTGAAGAATAGCAATGGCGTACTTATAAACAGCAGAGAAGGCATAATTCAAATAGCAGAAGACTACTACAGAGAACTATGCAAGGAGCGAGGGAATGATGCCAACAGTGGGGAAGATGGATTGCAAAGTAGCAACACATACGACATACCCGATATTCTTCCTGATGAGGTAGAACATGCATTGAAGAAAATGAAGAATCAGAAAGCCCCGGGGGAAGATGAAGTTACTGTAGAGTTGTTAAAATTGGGAGGAAGAGACATAACACAAAAACTGGCAAGGCTCTTCACAAAGTGCATTAGAAAAGGTATGATGCCTAAGCAGTGGAATAATGAAATCATAGTTTTGCTGCATAAGAAAGGAGATAAATCAGAAATTGGAAATTATAGACCAATTAGCTTGTTATCCCATATCTACAAGTTGTTCACAAGGGTCATTACTAACAGATTAGAAAGAATACTTGATGAGAATCAACCGAAAGAGCAAGCTGGCTTTAGGACAGGATTCTCAACTATGGATCACCTTCATGTAATATCACAGCTAATGGAGAAAGCAAATGAATATAAAACACCATTATGCCTGGCATTTGTGGATTATGAAAAGGCATTTGACTCCATACAGCATAAGGCAATGTTTCGGGCACTGGAAAGACAAGGCATAGATACTCCATATATTATGATTTTGAAGAAAATATATGAGAGTGCTACATCCTTTATTAGACCAGACAAAGACAGTAGCAAATTTAAAATCGAGAAAGGAGTTCGACAAGGAGACACAATATCTCCGAAGCTGTTTACTGCTGCCCTTGAGGAAGCTTTCAGAAGATTAGACTGGTCGCAGAAAGGAGTCAATGTGAATGGAGAGTACCTACAACATTTACGATTTGCATATGACATTGTGGTCATAAGCCACGATCTCAAAGAATTAGAGGAAAATCTTGATCAGTTATGCACAGTTAGTAAGGATTTTGGACTAAAGATGAATATGGCTAAAACAAAAGTAATGATGAACAAGTATGCCACAGAAAGGGAAATAATGATTGAAGGAGCAGTAATTGAAAAGGTGGAGTCATATACTTATCTGGGACAAGTTATTAGCTGTAATAATGATAAATGGCTGGAAGTCAAGAGAAGAATAAATTTTGGATGGATAGCATTCAGGAAATATAGTCACATACTGAAGAGCAATATCCCAGTTTGTCTGAAACGTAAAATAATGAACCAATGTATACTCCCCACCATAACTTATGGAAGTGAAACTTGGGCACTCACCAAAAGAATGGAAGAGAAGCTGAGAACTACACAGCAAAGAATGGAATGAATTATATTGGGAATCAGACTGTTAGATAAGAAGATAAACACATGGATTAGGCAGCAAACTCAAGTAAAGGACATTCTTATCAAAACTAAAGAACTAAAATGGTCTTGGGCAGGACACATAGCTCGAAGACATGATGACAGATGGACTAAGAAAATTACAGAATGGTACCCAAGAGGAACTAGAAGAAAACCCGGAAGGCAAAGGTGGAGATGGATAGATGGAATTCATGAGCTTTTGGGTAGTAAATGGATGGCCAGTGCTGAAAACAGAAGGAACTGGAAAGTTGCTGGAGAGGCCTTCATCCTGCAGTGGATTGAAAATGGCTGATGATGATGATATTCTGAGTATTGCACATGAGAGGGAAAGCTTGTCTTTTCGTGAAGCTTACAGATTTGTAATTTTGGCTGTGTTCACTGATTCTGATAGTGATGGTTAGGTAATGTGTTTTCTAGCCAGGTGGACAGGCAACTAAGCAGGTAGTGGTTATTAGAGGGAACTTCTATCCATTTGGTCTCACTAATATCTTTCACTTGTGTATTCATACTCATGGGATACACACTCCCTCTTACCCATCTACAGTTATTCTATTGTGCACACCGTTCATGCTTAATCTCTTTATTGTTTTATACAATAAAAGGAAAGCCACTTGCAATTTATTCCATGGTACTTCTTCCAACATATAAACTATAATAAACTATCCATCTGAACCATCCCCATGCAATGCAATAATAGCAAATGTAACAATTACATGGAAAAGAAAAATTAAACAAGCTATACATTTATTTCAGTAATGTGTATTATATAAGTTTAAACATTCAAGTAGAAACAAAGTATTTCAAAGTGTATTTCCTCTCCACCATAACAGTTATATGCCACAAAGGAGAAACTCCAGATAGGTTTTAATGTTGATAAAAAAATTAAATTTTTAATGGAAATATTAAATATTCTCTCTCACATCAGAATTTTTTGCAAGAAAGTATTTATATAATGTATATTAAAAATATTTTTTACAAAAATATTGGAGTTCCTTATTTTTTACAAAAATATTGGAGCGCATGGTTAATAAAAATAAGAAAACTAAGAATTCGCTTAACGTAGAAATTATTGAAAATATCCGATGCATTTACTGTAAGCAACAGTAAACTTGCAGGAAGAGTGGGACAGAAATAGTCAAGCATGTAGTGGGGTGCTTCACCATAAGTCGAAACAAAATACATAGATACTATTAATTTTTTTATGTATTATTTGCAACCTTGTAACTGCAGGGACTCAGATACTGGGGACCCCCCTGTACTTGCTCAGGTCGATAGAAAGGTAGGTTTTGGCATCAAGTCGTTGATTAATGGTGATCAGAGAATCCAAGGCATGCATGAAAACAGTCCCTAAATCGTAATACCACCACCTCCAGCCTGCCAAACACCAGCAGTGCATCAAGGTGCCATGGCCTCATGTTCTTTTCCTCAAACATTGGATATCCCCATCAGCATGATAGAGTTGTAAACAGGATTTGTCAGACCAGCCAACAGATTTTCACATGTCGGTGGTCCAATGTTCATGCTGATGTGCTTGTGCAAGGCACAATTTCTTGTGTCTTACAGTGAGCATGGGTACCCGTGATGACCCCCAACTGCCATAGCTTATAGAAGCTAATGTCCAGCACATAGTCCATGTGGATATTGGTCTTGCTATTCATATGTTATGCTAGCTGGTTAGCTAGGAAATTGTGCTGCATCATTACTCTATTAAGAGAAGAGAGAGAGATGATACTCGCCAGAGACATTAGCCATACGTGGCTATCCCACATATGACCTCTGGTTAGTTGTTTGACTGCTGTTGAGCCAATCATGGTGGGCTTGTGATACCTGAGATTGGAAGTGCTTAAGCATGTTGGCTGTTGTTGAGATACTAGAACCTGCACATCCTGCCGGCGCCTCCGTAGCCAGGTGGGAAGGAGCAGCAGTGCATAGCACACGCTTCTTGATTAGACCGGGGTTCGAGCCCGTCACCACCAAATACGGAGAATGCGGAAAGGTCAGGGAATGACCACCGCATATCCCGGAGCAATATGGCCTTAGTTGCTAATGCTCCTAAAAACCAAATAACAAACAATAGCACATCCTGCCCCTACAGTTATTCCGCATTCAATGTCAGGAAGATCTCAGTGCTGCCTCATTATTCCTTGCAGACACTCAAAACCTGATTGTCGTGTGTGCAGACTAAAATCATATATTAGCCCTTGCCAACTTTGAGCCTTCATCATCATCATCCCAAACCAGTCTGTACACAAGGGGTTTTGCTAATGCAGTGAGGGGGCCATGTAGGTAAGAGGTTATTTTCCTGTAAGATGAGTGTGTTAATTAGGAGAGAGCTTTTTCTTTATCTTTCTCAATAAGTCAGTCTTTAGAGGTAGGAGGATTGATGGAATTGGCGTTATATGAAGAGTGAAAAGATTTCCCACCTTAGAGAAAAGTGTCAGCTGGAAGAGTTGTGATAGCCTGCAGTTGTTCCTGCCTGTGTTGCATACATATGTTTGGTTCTGTGCTCCTGAAATCACCCAGAGAATCGTAACATGACTTCTTGGGGCAAGCTAGCTTGGTTACCCAAAGATGAGAATTGATTAACTCATTTATCACATAGTTGGTCTCATCAGAGGTGGACTCACAGATAGTTTGGTTTCTCTTTGTGGCTGAATGGGGGAAGGCTGAGTAGTGGCCCTGTGTGGGAAAGAGCAGAAAAGTGTAAGAAAAGTTGTATGTTATGGTGGGAATGTGGTGTCCTAGGGATTCCTGGAGATAGCAGCATTCACATGCACATTGGCTGAAATCAGTGCACAAGAACAGGGGTGGAATGGTATTTCTCTAGGTGTGAGCTAAGGTGTCTGAGAGCTAATTGTATGGTTAACAGTTGGAGAGGGGAAGGGGTTGCTGAAGAGAACGTTAAGTCTGTAGGGAGTTAATGACAGTAAGCAGCTCTGCAGAGTGGGGGGGGGTATGTTCAGTGCCTGGCCTTTCTCTTGTATTGGCAAGGTCAGTACAGTGGAAAACAATGGGGTTGTTAGTTGAGGAGAGCTGTGGGGGAACTCACAAGTGTTTGTTGTGCATGAGCATACAAGTGTCTTTGAGGAAAGAAGTGGCAGAATAAGTTAAATTATAGCTTCATATCTAAAAGGGAATAAAGGGGGTTGTCCAGTGTACTTTAAATTTAACTGGGAAAGGGTTGTGGGAGGGTGATTATGGATGTGGGGTTGCTCATTCTATCCAAATAGTTATATAAAAACTTTTGGGAGATTCGTGCATGGGGAGTGATTAGTATTAGTATGACAAATGATGCAATAAAGAAAACTTCTATAGCTTCAGCAAAAAAATAAAATAAAATAAAATAAACCGTCCATTGCCTTCAACAGATTGTCTAGTTTTTTCTTGAATTTATTCAACTGGCTAATGGCAAACTTCCACACATCTATCCTGCAACCATTCTTCATCAATTTCAATTTGTCTTCTCATGATGTGTATAGACTGAGCAAGAGAAAGAATGCCATCTGCATTGAGCTTAATCAATCCATTCAAAGCCTTAAACACTTCAGTGAGATCACCACAGGTGCAAAGTCTTAGAACATTGCAGTTTGCAGAACTGAAGCTTTTCTTGGTAAGTACAGTCTTTTGTTTCCCTCAGCAACCTCATTGCCATTCTCTGCATGTTTCAACAGACCTACATCCTTCCTAAAATGAGGTCTCCACTCTTGTATGTAATTCTCAAGATGTAGCCTACTCATTGCCTTATACAATGAGATAATGCCTACTTATCTCTGCTAGCAAAATTCCTGTATGTCATTCACAAAACCCTATTAGCTATCCTTCCTGGCAGCTCTGTTTCCAATGCTCAGAGAACCTCATATCTGACTGCACAATTACCACCACATCTTTTTTTCATACTACCCTGTGTAGTACCACACATTTGATACATGAATCTGAGATTACTATTGCCTGTATGCAGTGTCTTGCATGTGTCAATGTTAATTTCAATTGCCAATTCTCAGTCTGTCGACCTAATTTTTCTAGATTTTATTACAGTAATAACCTTGATTACTGCCGTTTACCACCCTACCAACCTTTATGTCATCTGCAAACATAAACATTAAGTCTTATGTACCTTCATCAATATCACTAATAAATGTAGAAAACAACAATGGGCCCAACACTGAACCCTAGGGGATTCCACTGATAATCAGTAATCCATGAAGAGCAGTTTTCCTTCATAACCGCTTCTCCCAATCAACCATCCCTTTATCCATACCACTAACTTGCCCTTAATGCTACACTGCTCCAATTTGTACAGCGGTCTTTTATGTGTAGCATAACAAAAGCTTGTCTGATGCCAATTATTTGATATTGAAATTATTTTTGAATTCAGTTCCTTGGTTACTGCATCATAGCATCTAATAAGATTGGTCAGGCAAGATTGTCCCTTAACAAATTGATGCTGTGACTGCAGTATAACTGCATTCATGTTTAGATGGTCCTGCATTACTTCTTTAACCAGTGACACCATTAATTTGCTTGGAACAAAAGTTAAGCTAACATGTCGGTAATTACTGAATTAGGGATATATTTGCCCACTTGTAGTCTGCAAGGGGATTTGGTTACCTCCTTTGCCTCCACCTGTAATACAACTGGATAGATCCCATTCAGATGCTATGTTTAGCTTCAACAATATCTCTTCCACTTTCCTCTCTCAGTTGTCACAATTGTTTAGATCCCAATTACAATTTGATAAACTGTTGCTCTGGGTGCCAAGCATTATAGTGATCAGATTTCCAAGTGATTCGGAGTGCATTTACTCAAAACCACAGTTCTTCAGGTTGAAAAGTTTTTTTTACATTCTCGTTAATCAATAACAAACTTAGTCTTATGAATTGTAAGCAAGTTTAAGAAAAGAAAACCACCTTCCTTTCTTTTTCTTTAGACTGACATTAAACTTTATTCTGCTTGGTCTCTCTAATGGCACTGCTCCTGCCTCCCTGTGGGGGGTTGGTAACCTGGGAGAAGAAATCCACTCTCCCAGCCAGGGCTTGAAAGGAGCAAAGATGGATAACAAACTGTTTCCACCTTTAGAGCCATTGAGCTCAAAACTAGTGACAGATGACACCGATAATGACTATTCTCAACCGAAGAGGTTGAAAACAAACAACCCCCTCAAGAGGCGATACCAGCTTTCCTTATCTTACATTCACTATCAGATCAGCCTCTGAGCAAATTATCACCCTTCCTAGTGCAGAAATGCATTGCATCTGCTGCTGGTTCACCTAAATCAGTAAGGTGACTCCAGTCAGGTGATCTTCTAGTAGAGACTACCCAACCTCAACATTCTGTGAAGGCATTAAAAATCACAACCTTTGGAGGATACCCAATAAAAGTTACTCCCATGCCACCTTAAACTCCTCTAAGAGAATAATAACAGAATGGGACTTGTTAATTGTATCAGAGGAGGAAATTGTCCAACAATTACACGAGTAAAAGGTCATCCAAGCAAGGAGAATCAAGATCCGAAAAGATAGTATTCTGGTTCCAACCAGGAGTATAATTCTTACTTTTAGCACTCCTAACTTACCAACATCTGTAAAAGCAGGCTACCTACATTGTCATGTCCGACCATACATTCCGAATCCCATCAGGTGCTACAAATGCCAAAAATATGGATGCTCACAAACTGCATGTCGAGGTGAGGCAATATGTCCGAACTGTGGTTCAAATGAGCATAACCAATCTAACTACACCATTATCACTTTGCATTGCCCAAACTGCAAAGGTAACCACCCGGCTTTCTCAAAAACGTGTGAGCTATGGAAGCAAGGGAAAAAAATTCAGAAATTTCAGAAATGTGGTCACAAAGGAACTGGATGCAAAAAATAATTGTGATATCATATATTGGATTTCATGAAAGCTTTTGATACTGTTGCATTAAGATACTGTTGCATACTGTTGATAATGTTGTATGGCATTAAGGGCAAGTTGCTGCAATGGAAAAAGTATGGTTGAATGGGAGACAACAGAAAGTGGTAATAAGTGGACACTCCTCGATGTGAACTAATGTTATTAGTGGAGTTCCTTAGGGTTCGGTGCTGGGCCCAGTTTTGTTTTGTGTATTCATCAATTTTATTGATGAGCGTATATTAGGCTTAATGTCCAAGTCTGTAGATGATACAAAGTTTGGCAGGTTTGCTAATGACTGTAAAGACAGTATGCTACTGCAACGGGATCTAGATGAGTGGGGAAAATCAGCTGAGAAGTGGCAACTGAAGTTTAATATTGACAAATGCAAATTTTTATGTATAAATTATTATTTATTTTTTTAATAAATAAATTTGTTTTTTTAACTATATTTAACGTCTTTTTCTTTTTATTTATACATTATAACAAAATTTATTTAATCTTGCCATACATTAGATTATTTTCCCCAAAATTTGCCTATCCCGAAGAGGTCTGACATTAATTATTCTGGATAACTGATGCTCTACTGTACTCTTTATCTACCATATGCTTCTATAGTACCTGATTATTTTTATGCATCTTGTGCATTTTCTTCTCTCCCACATGTCTAATTAGTTCACTCCCGTTTAGGTCAAAGCCCTGAATGGTATTTTTTATTTGGTATGAAAAGCCTAGTAGCTTCTATAATTATTTCTTTAAATGCGCTTCTCATTTAGAATTTGTTGTTAGCAACATCATTAGTTGGTACCACTGTATAGAATTTAAAAACTGTCTGAGTCCACTGTAGTCACCTTTAGAAAAGCAAAAACCTTTCCATTTACCCTGAATGGTAGTTATATCCTTTAGTAAATTCCACATCAACACACTATAATCACTGGCACCTAGTGGTTCTTTTTATCTGTAAATTCTTAGTGCATGAATAATCATTGCTGATAATCAGATCAAGAGTATTATGCTCTCTTGTTTCCTCTTTAACATGTTTCTGTGGAAGCATATTTGAGAGGAATCATGGTGATTCTTTGGTGGTTCAATCCTACTGGGATATTACATTTGTCGTCTCTCATGATTGGAATGTAAAGGATGAATTACCACTATCTCAGTGTTCCTTGTGACATCTCTTTGTGGTGTGTTGGAATGGCGATCTTTCGCGTACGCTTGAACAGCAGCTGGAGCAAAAAGTTCTATGATTCAGAATTGTATTCCACAGCTATATGAGTGTAGAGTGTGACTCATCCATGGGTATGCAAAGTCTAAAAACTATACAGTGTTGTAAATCAGTGGTAGGAATTCCAGAAAAGCTAGCTGGAATCACCTGGTTTAATAAATATCCTATCTGTCCATATTGTTATTGCCGATATTCAAATTCTGCATTCCCCTTATCTGAGCGACACCACATCTCTGATATTCCTCACAATGTTGTCTGCATTTGATGACATGAGCAGCAGTTCAAATTCATGAGATTTATTTGCTATGCGCATTGGTGTAAATGCAAGTGTATATCACCTGTTCTTATTTTTAGTTACCCTAACACAACTCGTGTATTTACTTGGTCCGTGACTCATGGCAGGCCTTGAAATCCCTGACACCTTGCTTCTGCATGCATGCACCAATAGAAGCATTGCGAGTGTCACTTTCACCTTTGCCTGTCGCTATTGTTAATTTGTTAGTCTGTGTACCCCCCCCCCCAAGCTAGCAGTTTTCCGACACACCTAACACTGCCTTGATACCACAGCAAATATTCTTGCATCATTTTTATTTTAGTGTATTCAATCCTTATAGAACTGATCTCTCCTGTTACCAATACAGACCACGCTGAGAAAAATTCCATCTGTGCCCTGCACCGTCACTCCTGGACCGAATTGGTCGACAAGGCTCTCATCATATGCTCCTTTCTATCATGTCTGCAGAATTGCAGACACTTTCAAATTTAACTGTGCTACTTATTGCATCCTTTTGCAGAGTTATCCATATTAGTACATGATACTGTTAAGGGAGATGTCTTTGTATGCTGCCATTGTAGCGTGTGAGAATCTTAGGTGCCATGTCAGTATTCTGATGGATTTATATCAGAGCTTGAGGAATAGAGTATATGCCCTTAAAGAAATTAAAAAGAGGAACCCTTCAAATACTCAGACACCCAGTACAACACTGGAGACCACACTCAGGCAACACAAATCACACCGAGATCCTCTGTAGCAGTGTGCTAATCCCACGGAAGGTAGCTGTTGTAGATGACTCAATTGTTGTGGAAATGTTAAATATGCTTTCTATAAAAGGAATGGGTGGTCTAGGACCAGGGTATATCTGGCAAAAGTAAAAATTGATAATGCAAAGTAGATATCATCATTTAAATGCACAAAAAAGTGATACTTGTTTAAAAGATACCTTTACTAATGATATTGAGTACGAGATCTGAGGATTTACTTAACAAGTACAGGGCAGCGTTGAGAAAAGGTCATGAGTTAGGATTGAAATTGAAAGTGACTGCAATTCTGCCCAGACACAACAGGAGGGAGAATACAATGACAGTCTGTCAATCGATTAGACCTTGAGGTTGTCACAGACATTCTCTCAGATAAGCCAGACAAGCTGTGCTTGCTACCTGGAAGTCTAAAACACTGATGGAACTGATATTTGGGTGACTTGCAAGTTGTAACTGTTGTTTGTAATTGGTTTTCCAGTTTTCTCTCGACCACTCGCTGAGGGTGATGGTAGATGGCTCTCTGTGTTCCAGTAATGCTGGTGTCCCCCAAGGTTCAGTTCTTTCCCCCACTCTTTTCCTCTTGTATATTAATAACCTTCTTCCATTGACCAGAGATCCTATCCATAGTTTTGCTGATGATAGCACATTGCATTCCACTTTTCAGTTTGAGAAACCTTGCCCCACTCAATCAGCTTCAACTTCTTGAATATCTGCTACCAATTCCTTAAATGCTGATCTCCAGTGGGGGCAAAGACAACTTAGTTGATTTCAATCCTTCTAAAACTCAGTCCTGTCTTATATCTTGCAGAAAGGATTCTTCTGCTCCTATGTTTATCTTTGGTGTCACTCTGATTTCTAGGCAAGATGATATCTCGCTTTTGGGGATTACCCTGACTTCTAATCTCTCTTGGCACAAGCACATCACACATATTGCTTCCTCTGCATCCAGAAGACTTGGTTTGCTCTCAGCATTACTTTTCGTCCAAACAGTTTTCACTCTGTACAAATCACAAATCTGCCCTACCGTGGAATATTGTTCCCACATCTGGTGCCATGCCCCCAAAACCTCTCTCAGGCTTCTCTCTCTCTCTCTCCTGTCTTATATCTCTCTAGATTCCATTCAGAAGAGGGCAGTTAGGGTAATTAATGACTCATCTCTAATACAGTCTCTCCACTCTCTGATTGATAGACGTACTGTTTCTGCTGCATGCATTTTCTACAGATACTTCCATGGGCACTGTTCTTCTGAATTGGCTTTTATAATTCCCACTCTCTCTTTCAAGACAGTCTGAACACATGCCACCACCAGCAAACATCAATTTACCGTTCAACTTCAAACTCACAGAACCAAGTTTTCATTTTTCACGTTTATTCATTCAACTGCCATTTTCTGGAACAACCTTCCTTCATACGTATGTCCTGAAAATTACAGTATACGGAAGTTCAAGTCTAATGTCAACAAATATCTTCTTTCATCTTCATCACCTCCAACCCAAGCATGGTACTAAGTACTGTAGGTTCTAATACCTCTCATTTGGGGTCTTCATTAAAAAAAAAAAAAAAAAAAGAAAGAAAAGGGGAAAAAAATCCGTTTTCTCTTAGTCTATTCAAGGCTCATGGGATAGAATGTTTTTTCACCATGGTCTATGCTCATTAACAGGGAAGAGTGTTTCTACGAGGATCAGATACACTTATATAGGTGTGCAGGAATATTTGCTGATTCTATCAAATGTTAGATTACATAGAATAAATGATAGATTAGATATCAGTGTTAGATTAGATAGGTTGGAAAACTGCTAGCTTGTTGGGGAATGCATAGACTGATATTAGATAGAATAAATGATAGATTAGATATCAGTGTTAGATTAGATAGGTTGGAAAACTGCTAGCTTGTTGGGGAATGCATAGACTGATATTTTAACAGCAGTCTGGAAAGCAAGGTGTCAAGAATTAAGGCATGCTGAGAGTCTCCCTGGAACAACAAATAAATACATGTGCTGCATTAAGTTTAATTAGAGTAAAACAGTTGCATGTATATTGTTTGAACACTAATGATAGTAGTAAGAGTATTATAAATAAATTTCATGAATCTGTAGTACTGGTTAAGTCGTTAAATGTGAACATTGTAAGAATATCATAGATATGGTGCCACTCAGACTTAAGAGATTCAAAATTCTTAGACCACCAGAAATGCATATATGCTGCAATTATCTTTGTCTGGCAGACCCATATGACAAGCTGGCTTAACCTTTTTACTTCCTATGACACTAAAAAAATAATCACCATAACCATGAGATCCAAAGCATGTTAGACACGTGAGCTGTCAACTACTTTTTAAGAAAACAACTTCTGCAAAGCACGTGGCATTTTTAATAGGAAAAGATTGAATGCAATCAAACAATCCATGCATGTCTCATGATCTTAAGGAACGTATCCTTTCTCCAACCCCACAAATCCATGAAATGAAGTTAGCAATCGAAATGGATGGATTGCAGATCAGGATTTTTGCATACTTTAAAAAATTCAGCTGACTAGGCAGATGGCCACCACTGCCATAAACTCCATTCCTGCCAATGGAACAAATGGGCCCCTGCTGGTTTCCCTTATTTCATGCTGAAGTCCATACATTATAGATCCCCTTGTCAGCATCTACAATGCTGTTTTCAACCGAATCATATTTCCTAGTATTCAGAACAATGCAGACAGGCTGATCTAGCAGCCTGTGTGCATTGTTCTGAAAGGCTGCTAGAGTATCTCATGGGGTTTTGTCATTGTTATACAGGAACTTTTCTAGACCAACAGGGACAAGGAAGTGATTATCCATTTGTGTAAGGCAATGGTCAGGCCACAGCTTGAGTACTGCATACACATCTGGAGGTCTCATTTTAGCAAGGATCTACAGCTGCTTAAACTTGTACACATAAGAGCAATGAGATTGGTGAGGGGAAACAAAGGGGTGCTCTTAACAAGGAAGGCTTAAGTTCTGCAAATTATAGCATGGAGACCAGGCAGCTGTGTGGTGATCTGATTGGGATGTTTGAGGCTTTAAATGGTTTGATCAAGCTCAGTGCTGATGGGAGTCTTCCTCTTTCTCAGATTATGCACTTGAGGGGGTAATAAATTCAAATTGAGGAAAGCAGTTGCAGAATAGATGTGCGGAAATTTGCCTTTAGCCAGCGAGTGGTTGAATGCTGGAACAAACTTCCGTGTGTCATTATGGAAGTTGATAGCATAAATAAATTCAAGGAAGAACTGGCATACTTTTGGAATTAAGAGAGAATTGAATGGATTTTTGATGTGAAAAACCCATTAGGGGTACTTATTAAGTAAATTTGATTGGTCATGAAAAATGCATCATAGAAGTGATGTCATCCACAGCTTCTGCCAGAGGTGCTTCCACCACTCACACTACAAGTGAGTGGTCCAAGCACTCACTCGTAGTGTGATTAGAGCATGCAACACATTTTTTGTGACCAGTACGATATGTTCAGTTCCAACTTAGAATAGTTTGATTATAACAATACAAGTATTTGTCAACAGTTTCTTTTTTCATCTCATATTTTCTTTACATTCCATTTTCAGGTGTCCCCAACAGCTGCATATGTCGTTTCAACTACAAGATCGAGTACCTCAATCGATGCTGTTATCCAGAGACACTTTTTTAAAGAAACGCGAAGGATGTTTCACATAAAACCATCTATTGCACATGCTCGGCACACTTGCCACTTTTTTTTTTCTTTGCTGATGCTGTATAAGCTTGCTTTCTTGCATCATATGCCACTACTAATGCTAATATTAATAGCCCTGGAGAATGCATTAAGAAACACTTTGTATTTACTGACACACTGAGTGTAATATGGTTCCCCCCCCCCCAATGAAAACACACACCCATGCATCCAATGTTGTGTAAAATTCAAGCTCATCTAATGATATTGAAAGACAAAAAAGACGTTAAATTCTCTTGGATTCCTGAGCATTCGGGTATCCCAGAAAATGAAAGCGCTGAGTGGGCGGCAAAACATACAACAATTTCACATATACGAACTATAAATTTGTCATTCTGGGCATGACACATTGCGATTCTGCTCATATAGCATACAATCGATGCTTTTGAAGGAATTTGTTGGTGGCGACAACAACTCCTCAGGGAGCTATGTGACTGGAAGAAGAAGATCCCCAGTTTAAAAAGGGTGACACGAGTAATCACTGATCTGTTAGCTTTACTTTTGTTCCAGGAAAATAAAGGAGTTTCTGGTTAAAGAAGCAGTTCAGAACCATCTAGAGAGGAATGCAGTTATATGGCAGTCACAGTATAGTTTTGTTATGGGAAATGTTGTCTGACCAGTCTGATTGGTTACTGTGAAGCAGTAAACAAGGAATTGGATGCAAAAATAATTTTGGCATCATATACTTAGATTTCAAAAAAGCTTTTGATACTGTTGGACCTGAAAGACTGCTCTACAAACTGGAGCTTATGTGTGACGTTAGGGGCAAGTTACTACTGTGAATAAAGCAATAGTTGATTGGCAGAGAATAAAGAGTGGTTATCAATGGCCACTGCTCATCTTGGACAAATGTTATCTGTGAAGACCACCAGGGTTCATTTCTGGCGAATTGTTGTTTTCTATATTTACTGATGAAGGCAAGATGTCTTAAGTTTTCAGACGTACAAAGGTTGGCGGGGCGGTAATGATAGTAATTAGAGTATACTAATGCTACAACAAAATTTAAAAAGTTAGTCAGATGTGCCGAGAAGTGGCAGTTAAAGTTTAACATTTTCAGATGTATGATACTGCATGTGAGTAGCAGTTATTCCAGGTTAACATGCCAATTATGTGGTGCCACAGTCAGGGTAGTGGAGAAAGAAAAAAATTGTGTGAGCCAAGCACACATAGAGGAAGTCAAGCGAAACTTCTTTAGAATCTTTTGGAACATTATTTCAACGTTACAGTGGTTTAATATTTTGCAATTGTTTTACAAGTTTAATACAAAGTTTTTACAGATTTCTCCCTTGTACTCAGTGGAAGTGGTTTCGCTGGTTGCATTGCACATATATGTGCTCTGTACGCTAACAACACTCACTATTAGTCTTCGGCATGTTGAATTATAAATTTTTTTCCATCGAAATTTTTTACGAAATACGGTAGAGAACGACGAAAGAAATATTTTGGTTTTTAAATTTTTAAAGTCAGAATGCTAGAAGCTGAGATATAGTGACTTAAAATGTAAACATGACATGCGTACAAGTTGCACCATTGCCGCACTGTAGGGATACTTATTGCATCATGCATTGCTGCTATGTATTTCATAAACAAATTTTTCCTTGATATGGTTTTTGCATAACACCACCCAAAATTATTGTGTGAGGGAATCTATCTGGTCACGACACACCATGTTTGGTCTACCCTTACGGTGCCTCCATAGCCAGAGGTGGGCAGGAGCAGCAGTGCGTAGCACACACTTCTTGATTAGACTGGGGTTTGAGCCCATGACCACCAAAAACGGAGGATGCAGAAAGGTCAGGGAATGACCACTGCATATCCCAGGAGCAATATGGCCTTAGTTGCTAATGCTCCTAAAAAAAAAAAAAAAATAAATAAATAACAAATAACAACAAGTCTACCCTTACACATAATAACACTAGCCTGGGAATCTGATAGGTGCTGTTGCTACAGAGCTTGGAATTATGTGTTTTTCTGTTTCAGTTATAGAACTCTCCCATTTGATCTGTCCATGTTAGAACTGATCTACCATCAGTTCTAACTTCCTTGCATGAAATATTTTTGTACAATTTCATTGAAAATATTTATTTTTTGAGTAAGAACAAAGCGTTATTATTCAGATGTGTAAGGTAACATTCACTCCCAATAGAGTTAGTAACATGATTAACATTCAAATTTCACATGCCATTCGACTTCTTTTAGTGTGATTATGTCAGGCAATCTGTGACTTTCAACTTTCATATTTTATGTTTGTCCCCCTCCCTTTATTTTGAAAACAATTAAGGAAAGTTATTTTCTCATAAATAACAGCTGTTTATAGCACATTTTTAATTTTCAATTTTTCATTGAACAATTAAAAATTGATTAATAATTATTGGAATTTGTTATTAAAAGTTTAAGCACAAATATACTCGAAATATTGAATGCAGAAGAACCAAAAACTCACTTTTAGAAATAAAAAGGAATTTTGGATCTCTCAGAATTTGCAACAAAATTTTTGTTATGGCAGCCACTTATGATAGGCTTAAAAACAATATGCTTTCATCTCTTGGCATTATTGAATACGTTACAAGAGAAAGTGAGGCTGAACTATGTGGATTTATTGTAATTCTTTGAAGTTCAGAGACCTTCTTGGTCAAAATTTTATTAATAAAGTATATTTTTTTCCAGAGGATGACGACTGGTTTGGATTTCAATTCAAATTTTAAGCATCTAAATTTTGAGTTCTGCATAAAATTAAAATATACTTTGAATTCCAATGTATGCAAACCTATTAAATGACACTATGGTGTAGAAATGCATGTTTCTTTTGAAAAGGGAATAAAGATAACTTTATTTTCTTCTCCTACTAGACTCATGTGTGCTTTGTGATGGAGTATGCTTGTGGTGGTGATCTGATGATGCATATCCATACAGATATTTTCCCAGAACCAAGAGCTGTTTTCTATGCTGCCTGTGTAGTACTTGGGCTTCAGTATCTTCATGAAAATAAAATTATTTATAGGTAAATTGTCTTGTCTAATAAATAAATTTTATAACATTCTTTAATAGTCGCATATCAACAGTATAGTTCTGTGTAAAATAACATGACGTAAAAAATTTGACCTAAGTGAATCTCATATTAAATCGCATGCACGCACACACACACACACACACACACACCATATTATCAAAATATTGGGACATCAAGAGGAATTCATATAAGTAACTAAAAACACCAGCTTAATATGGTATAGAACATATTTTGCTTTCACAACAGCAAATAGCTTATGCATCATTCTTCATGCAGGAAATCTTTTAATGAAGCTTGTGAAATCTATCTCCTTGGCTAGTTTTGCAACATTTGCCTCTCCAGTTCATCCCACAGGTGCTCAGTACAATTAAGACCAGGACTCTGAGATAGCCATCAGGCTAACTCAGAGTCCCTATCTAATCAGATCATCATTTATTGTTCTCTGCTGTAGGAAGCATTTTCTTGCCAAGGGTAATTTATTGTTCTTTATGTTGGGGTGCATTCTCCTGTCAAATTGCATATGGCCCTTCACCATAATATTCCGTCATCACAGGAAGTGCAGCACTGTCCAGAATGTCATGGTAAGACAATCGATTCGTTGCACCACCTACCAAAATCAGTTGTCCAGTGCCATACCATGATAAGTGCCACACCACTGTAATTCACAATTGAGACTATGCAGACTATATATAAATATTCTGCTGACTATTGCCAAATATATGTTTCAATCAGAACTGTATATAATTCATTCTGTTCCCCCAATTTCATGGTCCTACAGTGCAGCATCCAACTGGTTGCCTGTGTCACACTTAATGAGCTCTTCTCCATGTGATATATTCCCTACCTCATAAGTATGTTTTGCATGCCATGTGATTATACAAAATAGATACCTTTAGTATTAGAGCTTAAATGGCAAGAAGTGTAACAGAGGAACTTGGTTTTGTGATACCCTGTTCTGATATTATATCAGAATAAGGTAACACAGAAACAAAGAAGATTAATACTAAGAGGTTTGAGCCTCAATTAAGCAGTAATTATAAATAAATTTATTCTGGTCTAAGTTATGCTACAAAGAAGGTGTAGAAATAGCTTTTTAGAACTTGTTTGGAAGAAAGTTTAAATTACTGGAAAGCATTGTCGAGTGGAATTATAAGTGCAAAATTTAAGATGGAAAGTTTAATGTTGAGATTAATCTGTGTATATGGCCCACTTGCAAGCAAAGAAAAAAAAAAAAAAAAAAAAACATTAAATAGAGGAACTCTTTATCTTAGAAAGAGTAGCAGTAAGTAATGAAAAAAAGAATGGTATCACTTGAAATTTTTAAATATTAGGTTAGGGACATGACAGTTTCATCTAAAAGATATTTTAGAAAAATTTCAAGAGAAAAGAAACCTAAAAATAATGGTAAATGGCTACTAATGTGCTGTGCAAGATGTGCATCCTTGAAATGGATCTTTTTTTTTTTTTTTTTTATTATGTGAATCCCAAACACGAGAGGTATTAGAACCTATAGTACTTAGTACCGTGCTTGGGTTGGAGGTTGAGGAGATGAAAGAAGATATTTGTTGACATTGGATTTGAACTTCTATAGATTGTAATTTTCAGGAAATACGTATGAAGGAAGGTTGTTCCAGAAAACGGCAGTTGAATGAATAAATGAGGAAGATGAAAAGTTGGTTCTGTGGTTTTGAAGTTGGACAGTAAATGGATGTTGGCTGGTGGCGGCACGTGTTCAGACTGTTTTGAAAGAGAGAGCAGGAATTATAGAAGCCAATTCAGACGAACAGTGCCCATGGAAGTATCTGTTGAAGAGGCATGCAGCAGAAACAGTGTGTCTATGAGAAAGCAAGTGGAGCAACTCTGTTAATGATGAATCATTAATTAACCTAACTGCCCTCTTCTGAATGGAATCAAGAAGCCTGAGAGAAGTTTTGGGGGCACCACCCCAGATGTGTGAACAATATTCCACGGCAGGGCAGATTTGCGATTTATACAGAGTGAGCAGCTGTTTGGAAGAAAAGTAACGCCGAGAGCGAAAGAGAAAACCAAGTTTTTTAGACGCAGAGGAAGCAATATTTGTAATGTGCTTGTGCCAAGAGAGATTAGAAGTCAGGGTAATCCCCAAAAGAGATATATCATTTTGCCTAGAGATCGCAGTGTCACTAAACATAAGCATAGGAGCAGAAGAATCCTTTTTGCGAAATATAAGACAAGACTCAGTTTTAGAAGTGTTGAAATCAACTAAGTTGTCTTTGCCCCACTGGAGAATTATCTGAAGATCGGCATTTAAGGAATTGGTAGCAGATTTTCGAGAAGTTGAAGCTGATTGAGCAGGACAAGGTTTCTCAAAATGGAAAGTTGAATGCAATGTGCTATCATCGGCAAAACTATGGATAGGATTTCCAGTCAATGGAAGAAGGTCATTGATATACAAGAGGAAAAGAGTGGGGGGAAAGAACTGAACCTTGGGAGACACCGGCATTAGTGGAGAAGTTAGAAGACAGAGAGCCATCTACCATCACCCTCAGTGAGCGATCAGAGAGAAAACTGGATAACCAATTACTAAAAACAGTTGGCAAACCATAAGATGGAAGCTTGTTTAGAAGACCTTTATGCAAAACACGATCAAAAGTCTTTGAGATGTCAAGAGCTACTACTTATGTTTCACCGAACCTTTCCATTGAATTAGTCCATAAATGGGTAACATAAGCCAGAATATCACCAGTGGATCGACACTGACGGATGTTGCCATAAGCCAGAATATCACCAGTGGATCGACACTGACGGAATCCATTCTGGCAATCGTTGATCAGACGGAAGGTTTCTAGCTAGTTTAAGAGTTGGTGGGTAATTGCAATGGGACGATAATTGGATGGGAGGGATTTGTCACCCTTTTTGGGAACTGGCTGGATATGAGCAAATTTCCAAGCAGAAGGGAAAAAAACACCTTTGGAATAAGAAAGTGAAAAAAAGGGGGCAAAGAATAGGAGTAAGTTCAGGAGCACAGGTTTTGAGAACAAGTGGAGAAATACCATTGGGACCTGGAGCTTTCTTACCATCAAGATTCATCAAAATCCTTCTCATATCCTTTTGACAGAAGACCACAGGAGGTATTGAATGGAGCATGTTGGGAAAGGTGGGAGGTGTTTTACCAAGATCATTAATACATGAGCTGGAAGAAAAATGGGATGCTAGCAGGTCAGCTTTATCCTTGGCTGAAGTGACAACAGAACCATCTGGTTTGGACTGAGGTGGGAGCAGAGATGGGCAAAAGTTGCGGCCAATAGCTTTGGCAAGAGACCAGAATGCTCAGCTACCATTAGGGCAAGAAGCAAGTTTTCTACTCTTAGCCTGTTCAAACACTAGTTTGGACCGATTAATAACTGCTTTACAATTGTTGAGAGCTTTGGTGTAGGCAGAAAATGAAACTGAAGAATTAGAAACAAGCCAATTACGATATGCAACGTTCTTCTCTTGAATAGCCTTAGCACATTTATTGGAAAACCAAGGTTTAGATAAAGGGCGAGATTTTAAAGTGGAGTGTGGGATAAAGGATTCCATTCCTGCAAGAATAATTTCACAGACAAAGCTTGAAAGCTAGTTGAAAATCTTAGGGTATATAGAAAAATTTGAGGTGGCAACCTCGTATTTTGTATATTTAGGTCAATATTCTAAATGGTCACAACAGATTTGCAAAGGAAAAATTTTTTTGGATCAACCTGAAATTATTATGGTGTGGCCACACAGTAGCTGGATGCAAGAAACAGTTTTGACTTTAAATAATTGGATTTCAACAATGAAATTGTTATGCAAACTGGAATCTGTTGGGGTTGCAAGCAAAATCCTGAGATGGATCGAGGAATGGCTGAATGACAGGAGGCAGTCATTCATTCAGTCAATGATCATTCTACAGAGTAGGCCAGAATTACAAGTAGGGGTCCCTTAAGGTTCAGTGCTCAGGCTACTCTTACTTCTAATCCTGACTGATGTAGATAAGGGAATAAAGGACATTGAAATTTGAGATAGTATATGATGAAAGGGCATTTAACAATGCAGATTAGTCCCATCATTCTTCAGAATGAGTTGAATAGACTTTTTGGATTGTTAGAGAAATGTTAGTTGCATTTTAATAGTGCCAGATGTAAGGTTCTGCATTTGGGAAACAGTGATCTGAGAGTAACTTGTACACTAGTTGGAGTAGTGCTGAAGGATGTAAATGAAGAATGAGATTTACGTTTTTTTGACACAATCAGACATGAAGATTTGCATGCAGTTTAAGTAGGCAGCCAGGAAGGTGATTAGTGTTTTATCAGTGATTTACTATAGCTTTACATCAAGGGAAAATGTGGTTTTAGTTCTGTTGTATGTCATTAGTAAGGCTGCATTTGGAATACTGTTCAGGTTTGTTGGCCATGTAATGAAAAGAAATTGAGATTCTTTGAAGAGTCCAAGGGGCAGCAACTTGTCTACTGTAAATAGCAAAGTGACACTATATGAGGAGAGATTACATACGTGTGGGTTATGGAGCTTTGGAAACAAGGTATCTCGGAAAGGATTTGATTGAGGTGTATATGACATTTTCAGATTTAAATGAGACACGAAAACCAGGGTTGGGCTTAAATATATGAACTGTTGTACATCAGAAAGTTTGGTTTTTCTCACTGTTTGTTAACCACTGGAATAAACAGCCTTCCTGGATGGTTGAGGTTGACAGTCTGATAAGATTTAAGAGGCATCTGGATAAGTACCTTTTTACAATTGGAAAAGGATAATAAAAGCAATACAGTTATATAGATTTTTTTGGCTAATGCAGCAAACGGCTATAGTGAAGAGAAAATATACAGGTATTTGAAGGTCACTTACTAGGACCCTTCTCTCTCATTTTATATATCTTGAATTCACATAATTCATGGTACTGACTGCTAAAAATAAGGATTGTTGCTCTTAGTCCAACAGTGATTGATGTGAAGGGATAGTGTTGTAGTGTGATTGCAATGCAGAATTGCTAGTGAATGGCTTTGCATCTTTTAACTTATACTAATCCTAAATTAAAGATGATTAGTGACAAAAATAAGAGGTATAAGAAAGTATTAAAGGGACAAAGTTTGCAAAGGGATCAACACCAATTAAATATATAAACCTTGTTTAAAATGTTCAATGATTAAATGCCATTCTGAATGCTAATATCAATTCAGATGAAGAATAGAAACAAAATTTAGATAACTTTAATGGATTCTGCAAAAGAAGTATGGGGAGGGGGAGAGGTCTATAAAGGCTTAATTCAGAAAACCATGTGGACCCAAATTAGAGGCAGTTAGAAAAAATAAAATCTGTCATAAGAAATTTTTGATGAATAAATATAAGAAATCTTTACTGGGATTTTAAGAAAGGTGCAAAAGGGGGTAAAGAAATATCTTTGGAAGATTTTGAGAAATATGGAAAACAACTTTCAGGAAGAAAGAAAAATGTTTTTGTGTCATTTAAAAATTTTAGTGGTAAAATCCATAACTACCATAAAAATAATGAGAACAAAGTTCAAGCCAAAGATGGATATTTTACAGTTTTTTCCTTATGGAGTTAAAAAAAACTTAATTGCTACATAAAAGACCACTGAAAAAGAACAGATTGAAATAAGGAAAAGTACAAGTTACCTCACATTATCTGTAGCTCATTTCTTGAAGAACAAGTTCAAAGATTGGAGTAAGACATGAATTGTATCAATATATAAAAAATGGAAGGAACCTAAATGTGGAAATTGAAAAACAGTTTCTATGTTTAGCTTCATAGTGTGCAAAGTAGGAAGGAATTTCCCATTCACATTTCATTGTACCAGGTAAAATCTGTCATTATCAACTGAAGATGGTTATAAGCATTTTAGAATACAATCTTTTGGAAGAAGAAATAGATTTTATGCATAGCAGGTGATGCCAAAATCAAATATTCACACTGATATAAATTATAGAATAATCGTGACAACATAATAAGAACCCTACCTATATTTAGAATTTTTTGAGCTTGAAAAAGCATACATAGAGCACCTAGAAATATGTAGAAATGGCCAGTCTGCAGTGAACATTGAAGGAAACCATTTGATGAAATGGTTTACTGTTAATCATTTAATGTCTTTAACCTCACGTTGATTGAACTGGTTGGCTCGTAACCATAGCAAATGGCATAAAACTACATCTGTAAGGTTGAAGAATGATATTTAGATTTTTTTTTTTTTTTTTGTGGCTGAAAGGAGATGAGTGAACTTAAAATGTAGAGGTCTGATAATGGATATCATACAATATGGTTGCATCTTGATACAATAATGATTTGGCAACTTTCGCCCAATTCTGCAAGTAGTCATAACTGATAGCTTTTACTCATTGGAAGGCATCCAGTAACCTCCAGTTGTAGGTAGAGATCACCTAATACTGCCAATTTGGATGCCACATGCATAGCATATGACTTTGCTGCTCAGTGTCGCAACTTTAGACTCAAACATTTCAAGTGGCAACATAGTGGCTACTTTATCTTTGGTGAAATAAAATCCTTTCTTTATTCTTTCATGTTTTTTTTTTTTTTTTTTTTTTTTTTAAAACAAGTGTTTTAATGTTTTTGTATACTCATGGATATTACATGTTTTTGTGTACTCATGGATATTACATGTTTTTGTGTACTCATGGATATTACATGTTTTTGTGTACTCATGGATATTACATTTGTTCAAGTGGCTGCTAAATACAGTTAATGATTGTATTCATTGTCAAAATGATTAGTTGGAAACTCCTCTGATCTAGTGGTCATGCCAGAAAACCTTTTTTTGCTTGTTTGTTAGTTAATTTTAAGTTTGTTAGTTGGTTAATTCATACTAATACTATTATTATTACATTTTATTGCATTTCTTTCAGCTGATTAGTATCAGTGATAAAGCCTGCTGTTCATAATTATATCTAAAGTATAGCAAAATTCTGAGACATCATGGTTGTGGAACTTATTTCTCATAGTATGGACTGTTGATGTGGTTAATCCTTGAACTCATGGCCATGTCACAGACAGGAGAGAGTGTGTGTAAACAAATGCATGCAAATACTTAAAAAACCAGAAGTGCTGAGGGTTCAGATTGGGACAAATTACTGCTCTGTATTGGATAAAGAAATGGTTGAGTGGGAGAAGACAAAGTGGTTAATAATGTATGCTGCTCTTCGTGGACTAATTTTATTTGTGGAGTACCCCAGGGTTTAATGCTGCTTGGCCCATTATTGTTTTCTATATTTATTAATGATATTGGTGTAGGTATATCAGGCTTATTGTCGTCTAATTTTGCAGGTGATACAAGGGTTGGCAGAGTGGTTAATGAAAGTAATCAGGGTAAGCTACTGCAAAAAGAGCTTTTAAAAAAAAAGAAAGACGAACTGAAAAATGTCAAGTTTAAAATTTCCAAGTGCAAGGTACTGCATATGAGTTGCAGTAATCCTAGATTAACTTACCAACTGTGTGGTAATACACTCAAGAAAGTGAAACTTAAGGTGGATGGGCTGAAAAATGGTGGTCGTAAAATAGCAAGTTTAATATTGGCAAGTGCAAAGTTGCATTTGCCAATGTTATGAGTTGCAGTAATCTCAGATTAATGTACCAGCTGTGTGGTACTACACTCAGGAAAGTGAAAATTGAAAAAGACAAGGTAATTGTGCAGCCAATGTGAAGTTTGCTGAGCAATGCAAACAGGCTGCCAGGACAGATCATGGCATTTTGTAAATTATATGTTTTGTCATTTTGTCAATGATTTTTATCAAAAGAGCTAAAAAAAAAAAAAAAAAAAAAAAAGGTAGATGGGCTGAAAAGTGGTGGTTAAAGTTTAACATTGACAAATACAAGGTACCAGATTAATGTACAAACTCTGTGGTACTGCAGTCAATATTAAGTTCTCTGAGTAGTGTAGACAGGCTGCGAAAACAGATCATTTGGTTTTGTCAGTTGAAACCAATAATATATTGATTTCCTGTAATTTGTTCCAAACTCTTGACAGGCAACCCCAATGACGCTAAAATAGGTATTTCTTACATGTTGTACTTCATTTTTACATTAAAAATGAGTGTTTTATAAAGATTATTTAATAAATAGTCATAAAACATCTTAAAATAAAAAACAAACAATAAATTAGCATTTACCTTAGACTTGAAGTGCATAGCTGATGAAGTCAGTGTGGCGTAGTGGGACTATGTCAGGTGTCTTTTCAGTCTTTTGCTGTTACTGGCAGAGAAACTGTCCAAAGTGTATCGTTTTTGTTTGTTGTTTTGGGATGTTTTTTTTATCACTTCTCTTAAATGCTCCCAACAAGAAATGACAGTCTTCAACTCTTCAGCTGACACTTTTTGGGTATCTTCTTCTTCCTCTCAGTGTCACTCCCCATAATTTTCTCCAACTCTTATAGCTCCTTTGTTGTTAGCTCATGGCCATGAGCATCAATAAGGCGTTCCGCGCACCCTCTTCGTCAACCTCCAGATCCATTGATTTACCAAGAGTGACTATCATTTGTCAATGCACCATCATCTTCAAATCCATCAATGTTATGAATAATTAAAGACCAGATGCTTTTCTAGGCTGAATTTAAGCACCCGATGGAAACATCATTCCAAGAACTTATAATCAGCCTCACACAGTCCAGGTTGAACTTGGATCTCCAAAAATCATTGAGGGTGACAGCATTTTTATCAGAGGTCACTGCAAAGCAAATTGCAAACATTTTCTTTGTGTAGACTTTCATGAAGTTTGCTATCACTTGCTGGTCCATTGGTTGAAGAAGAGTGGGGTTGGGTGGCAAAAGTTTGACTTGGACAAAGTCAAATTGTGCCTCAAGAGATTGAACAAGGTTGGGATCGTGGCCTGGGACATTATCCAGCAGGAGCAGTGCCTTCACAGGAAGCTTATTTTTCTCAAGATAACTCTTCACTGAAGGACAGAAACTTCAAGCATCCATTCATTGAAGACATCTTGCAACTCAAAAGCCTTGTTGTTACTGCACCAAAACACTCTTACATTCCCTTGTTGACCTTTTGTGTTTACACAAGCAAAGGCTTCAGCTTAATCTCCAGAGGCATTGGAGAGTGAGCATATCTTTCGTAGACTTATGTCCAGGTAAACTAGCCTCATCCTTAGTAATGTACATTCTCCTTGGCATTCGCTTCCAGAAGAGGCCAGTTTCATCAGTGTTAAAAACCCTGGGGAAGATAACCCTCCTGATCAACAATCCCTTGGAATTCAATTTTAAAACCTCAGCTGCTTTTTATCAGCACTGGATGCCTCTCCATGCCTTTCAACACTTCTGATATTCGCCCCTTTTTTTTTTGAAGTGCTCGAACCAGCCTCTGCTAGCTTTAAAGTCTTCAAAGCACACAGCACTGCCACTGGTTGATTCAACTTTAACTTTCAAATTGTCATTGATCTGCTTAGCACATTTGCAGATATATTGTCTAGGCACTGTCACCCTTCATCTGCTTTTCCCTAATCCATATCAACAAAAGCCTTTCCATTTCCACAAAGTCTCTTCCCTTATCACCGATGTGGAATCATCACTAACTTTAACACTCTTTAGAATATCCTTTTGTTTAAGTATTGTAAAAATGGTTGTGGGGAAAACCATACTCACGTACTAATGCACTAATTTTTACTCCATGTTTTAGGAGCCATGGTTATTTATGCGCTTTAGGAGTCATGATTATTTAATTTTAATTTATTTAATTAATAAATTCAAAAATAACCACAAGTAAATTACTGTAATTATGTATAATTAACAGAAACACACTGCTTAAACAAGTGCATCAAACAGAAGATAAACTCTCCAAAGTACTGTAACACTTTGTAATCTTTGTTGAACAATAACAAAGACGCTAATTGGTTGAGAACAATCGTATGAGTGATGTTCCACCATCTGGAAATTTTCACCCTTGTATCATTCCAGCTATATTGGGAAGCCATCGGTTCCTGCAAATATCATTGGTCCTTAAAATAGAAGATCGTGTGGAAGGTATATTGGTTTCTGAGAATATCAGACACTGATGTCACCATAAGTCGAGGCTCCACTGTATTATAGTTGCAGTACAATGAAGATGCAGATAAATATCATATTTTGGACTTTTTAAATATTTTTTCATTTAAATTCATTATTCAATAAAATATAATTGCAGAAAATACTGTTTTAATGAAAATTTCACTTAACAAAGGTGATTACCCTTATTATTGCTTTGGAAGTCTTGTTTGAATGAAGTAATTCTATGTGAAAATAGTGAATGGTTAATACAGTAATCAAAGAATAAAAAAAAAACAAAAAAAAAAAACCAACTAGCATTTAAATAAAATAAATTTTCTGTTTATACTCCGGGACGACCAAACGGTCAGAGGAGTGCACAAGATATACAGAATACAAGAAACAGCACCGTATTCAGCAGTCACGGGCTTGAACCCCGGTCACTCAAGGCACGTGTACTTATGCACCCGCGCGCCTGACAAAAAGTGTATATTTTGGAAAAATGTAGTAGTAGTAGTGGCATGTGATGCAAGTGTATGAGCTTATGCAGCATCAGCCAAAAAAAAAAAAAAAAAAAAATTACAAAACAATTCCCTGTAAATGTTTGTCCTCCTTAAATTTATTTAACCTATCAAACTTGCACGACAGATGGAAATTTGTTCCAACAATTAACCATCCACTGGCTAAAGGCAAATTTCCACACATCTATTCTACATCACAAAAATTTTATTCACAAAATAAATTCAGTATGACAACTTCTATACTTTGTACATTTATGAATAATCATTGCTGAAATTCAGTTTATTTTCCCATCTACTTTATGCAGATGGTACAGTGTACTGGCACCTTTGCATAAAAAAAATAAAAGCTGAGATGATGGTGCAGTTTGTGAGATGACAGATTTATATACTGGTACTTCAGTGCCTTCTCCCTGAGTTTAAAACAAAAAAAAAAAAAAAAAAATCTAATTCAAATTTGGGGAAATATGAAAGAACAAATTGCACTAAAATTAACATATTAATAGAAGAAACTTCTATGTTTTGAAAATTCATAGAACTTATTTTGACAAATATTGACTCTATTAAAATTGACTAATATTCATTTGACATAAATTCCTGTACATTTGAATGATTCATGTCCCCACAAGAAGTTCAGTATAATTGGATCTTGTACTGTTTCACATCTTCATACTTTTATTAGCACTTTGCTGATATACTTTGATGTTTCTTGCAGAGATTTAAAGCTAGATAATTTATTGTTGGATGCTGAAGGATATGTGAAGATTGCAGACTTCGGACTTTGTAAGGAAGGAATGGGTTATGGGGATAGAACAGGTACCTTTTGTGGAACTCCAGAATTCCTTGCACCTGAAGTCCTGACAGAAACATCATATACAAGAGCTGTGGACTGGTGGGGATTGGGCGTGTTGATATTTGAAATGCTCGTCGGAGAGGTAGGATTTAACGAAGATGTAGTTAAAAGATATATCAATAATAACATATGCTGATGGTTTCTGACAAATTAAATTAAAAATATTAATGATAATTTTATTTTTTATTTTTAAACATTTTAAGCAAGGTGATTTATGGCCTCGAATAATACCTCGAAATAATACATTCCTGGAACTTGCGTTTAAGTAATATGCAAATAAAACTATTTTAAAGTATAGAATACATACTTTGCTCCTCATAAGAAGATGTTTAATTCCATAATTGCTCACAAAGAAAAATGAGTTGTGAATATTACTGGGCATATATACATTTCCGCTTGTATTTTGAAACATTTGTCGCATGCGCATGTGTGGAGAGAGACAGAACTGAAAATAGCAGCTATACTGGAAACAGTGACATTAAAAAACAAATTGCAAAATTACTCAAAATATACACAAAAATGTAGTGTGGAAAATTTATTCAGAGTAGATATAAATAATGACTGAAAATTGTTGTGGTGAGAGGACACACGGCTAATCTTAGAACTTATGTTGGAAGATTTTCAGATGTATTAGATGTAGATGCTTCCATTATGTCTTGCAGGTTGGTATGTCTTGTCCCTAGCAAAGTTGATTGGATGGTTCCCATTATTGTTGTCATCCCAGCAATATGGACAACTGCATGTGGTGAGGGGACCTCCCAGTGATGTTGCTGAGCTTCCAGGGTTACATCATTGGAATCTGGTGTGCTCAGCTGTGTATCATGACTCTCGTTTAAACTCAGAAAGGGGATCCTGGTGGATGAAGGCCCAACCCTAATACCTCCCTTTGGCCCCTGCTTCAACAAGACAGGAGTTCCCAAACCAGCCCAACTGTAATTAATCAGTAGGTTTTTACTGCTAGAGTTAACTGCATGCCATTAGGTATGATGCTGTAAGAGAACTTACCATCCAATTCGTGTACACAGTACCTGCTAGTTTGTGAGTGGGTCCCCTCATAGGGCTTTCTGGTAGGTGAGGTACTTAGGGCATTCTTCTTTTGGGGTCTCAACAATGCCCTTATCTAATCAATCAGATGATACAGACAATATCTGCAATAAGGCCTCTGAGGTTGGGATTATTCATACTACCAATTTTAAACACACACACCAACCATTTATGACTGATTGAATAATGAAATAAAATAAAATGATAAAAAAGACTGTAAAATAATATTTACAAAAAACTTAATTATTTACAAAAAACTGAAATATAACAAAAATAAAATAAGTAAATAAGTTAAAATACATTAAAATATAAATATAAAAGCGATAAAAACACTATTAGAGCTTTCGGAGGTGTCTACCTCCTTCCTCAGTAATAGTGAGACTTAAGCGACACATCCTTAAGTACCAGGTTCACGGCACACGTGGATGACCAGGCGCATACTCAGCATTCCTTTCACTTGTACCAGAACCGGAAGTGGTCTGGAGACATTGAAAATTAAAACGTTTATCTCTGGCCAAAACGACCGCCTCAAAAAGGGGGTGAAGCCTAACTCCCCTGTCTCTGTTCATGCTATTGTTACCAGAGGATCCAATCCACAGACTTTCCAGCCACTTGCGGTCCCAGAATCTATGCGCCCGGTCAAGGATGACAGCGTTGTTGGGAGGAGATCTGGTGTTGTTTTTCCCAATAGTGCTCGGCAATGGCGGATTTATTGAGCTCTGCGGTCCGTATCACTCGTGAATGCTCCCCCAGATGGTCCTTGAGACGCCGTCCTGTCTCCCCCACGTAACATTCCCCACAATCCGGGCATGTGATCTCATATACGATCCCACTACTAGAATCCCTAGTAATGGAGTCTTTGACCTGTGACACTACTGTGTGCAACCTCCGGCCCGGAAGCTGCACACAGCGTGTCTGAAAGTCGCGAAGCATCCTCGCAATGCGATCTGACAATCCCGGATAGTAGGGAACATACACTGTGGTAAGCGGTACAGGTGGAACCACCCGATTGGGCTCTTCCTCTCTGTTGTATTCATCAATGACCCTCTGGGGGTAACCGCACCTCATAAGATCCGTCGTGATTTGCCTAATTTCCTTCTCTCCCTCCTCAGGGGTACTGCAATGTGTTCTCGCCCTACCCAAAAGTGCTCTGGCCACACTATTTTAAGTTGAACAGTCTGTGCCGTCCTATAATGTGTGTGCTGGCCCCTACACATTGGTTTCCTATAAACCTTAGTTCTAAGTCTGGGGCCTTCCCTATATACCATTATGTCCAGAAATGGGAGAGTACCATCTGTGTCTATCTCAGAGGTGAATTTTATAAAGGGGGAGAAACCATTGAGAAACGAGACCACATCTTCCTCTCTCCCCTTCTTTACAATAGTGAACGTGTCATCAACTGTCATCAACATATCGTTTCCACTTACGCATAGGGAACTCCAATCTCGCGAAAACCCTATTCTCAAATTCCTCCATAGCCAGATTTGCAACAATTGCGCTGATGGGAGAACCCATGGCTGTGCCGTGAACCTGTTTATACATCACTCCTTGGAAAACCAAGGTTGTACTAGAAAGACATAGTTCAACAGCACCACATATATCTTCTATGTTTAGGTGGGATCTAGCACTTAAGGTATTATCCTTTTGTAAAGCCAACTTCACACATTCTACCCCATGTGCTATGGGGATACACGTAAATAATGATATAACATTTAATGACATCATCATCTCGTCCTCCCCTATTTCTTGACTCCTTACAAAGTTCACAAATTCCACTCTCCAATGACCAACGCGGACCGCCCCACAACCGGGGAAATCAGCTGCGCCAGATATTTTGATAAAGCATACGTAGGGCTACCAATGAAGGAAACTATGGGCCGTAATGGAACATTCTCCTTGTGTGTCTTAGGTAACCCATAAAATCTGGGCAGTCGACACCCTGTTGCATGCATGGACCAATACTTGTCCTTTGGAATCTTTTCCATTCTTAGCCAGGAAAGTAGCATCTTATTTACACACTGTTCTAAGCTAGCCAAGGGGTTTCTGTGGATAATCTTATAAGTACCACTATCACCTAATAAGTCTAACACTTTCTTGTGGTAATCTTCTTTGTTTAATACCACCGTTGATCTGCCTTTATCTGCTGGTAGGATTATGATATCTTCTTCCCGTTTAAGTTCTTCTAGTGCTTTCTTCTGTTTCGGGGTAAGATTCGGAGCAGCCGTTTTTGCTTGGCCCAGGATGGCGACAGCTTTAACACGAATTTGATTAGCAATATGTTCAGGTAATTTGCTAATTGCCCTCTCAATACCCATAGATGTTTCGGTAATTGGAGGTTTAGGGGGTAGCAATGCAAACTTAGGTCCAACAGCCAATAGTCTCTCTTGGTCTTGGGTTAACGATTTGCCACTTAAATTCTGAATAAAGTTGGAATGGTCGCTACCCCTAAATACAGTGGACTGCTCCTCTAATAACGTGTGAAACTTCCTAATATGTCTCTGTTTATATGAAAAGGTAATCCTATTCGTCCTCTCCAAAACTAACCTCTTTACACCTATCAGGTGTAGGGGGGACAATCTACTACTAATATCACCTAATGCTATATCAATCAATCTCCTACTATGTCTCAAGTCATCATGAAGTTTCTGAATCCATGTATTCAAAACCTTCTTTTGATACCATGTGATAATCCTGGAGAAACGGGCATCTTTAAATGGTGCCTTGATCCTAAATCCATGTGGCATAAGATTATGAGCCCTGCAACGGTAGGCAAACCTTAAGTGCTGTTTGGACTCGGCTATGCTGTATCTTTGGAACCTTCAGATGTGCCGCAAAACTGTATGGCCATAAACATTAACTAGGGAAAAACAACAGCAGATTCCCCCCAACAACGCTGTCATCCTTGACCGGGCGCATAGATTCTGGGACCGCAAGTGGCTGGAAAGTCTGTGGATTGGATCCTCTGGTAACAATAGCATGAACAGAGACAGGGGAGTTAGGCTTCACCCCCTTTTTGAGGCGTTGGTTTTGGCCAGAGATAAACGTTTTAATTTTCAATGTCTCCAGACCACTTCCGGTTCTGGTACAAGTGAAAGGAATGCTGAGTATGCGCCTGGTCATCCACGTGTGCCGTGAACCTGGTACTTAAGGATGTGTCGCTTAAGTCTCACTATTACTGAGGAAGGAGGTAGACACCTCCGAAAGCTCTAATAGTGTTTTTATCGTCTTTTTTTATCGCTTTTATATTTATATTTTAATGTATGTTAACTTATTTACTTATTTTATTTTTGTTATATTTCAGTTTTTTGTAAATAATTAAGTTTTTTTGTAAATATTATTTTACAGTCTTTTTTGTCATTTTATTTCATTTTATTTTATTTCATTATTCAATCAGTCATAAACGGTTGGTGTGTGTGTGTGTTTAAAATTGGTAGTATGATACAGACAAAACTGCTGTAAAAAGATCCAGAACTGAGGATACACTTCCATCAGTGAAACTGCATTTCCTCATATAAGCAAAAAGGCCTGTGTGCTCTGGATTCATATTCAATAAAGTATTGTGCCACAGAGCAAAACAGAAAAAAAATAAAATAACAGATTGCAGGTAAAAATACGTTTAATGCTTACTAGGAACAAAAAACACAGGTAAAAATACAGAAAAGTAATGCATAGCTTTCAGACGGGAGGACGTCCTTCATCATTTGTGACCATTAACGGTCACAACTGATGGATGTCCTCCTGTCTGAAAGCTATGCATTACTTTTCTGTATTTTTACCTGTGTTTTTTGTTCATAGTAAGCATTAAACATATTTTTAACCTGTTATTTTCTTTTCTTTCCATTTTGCTCTGTAGCACAATACTTTATTGAATGCTTTTCCTCATTCTCCATTCGTCAAGAGAACAGGCTATTGGGAAAATGTCACCCTTCTTTCAGAAAGGATTGGAAGAGTTGGCAGGATCTCCAAAATTTGTGACAAGGCTGCATTCTGGAGTCTTAGTTGAAGCTTCGTGTCTAAAATATGCCCTGCAAATCGTGAGATCCCATCAGTAGGGGAAATAACTATTGCTGTAACCCTACATAAAACTCTGAACTATTAAAATGGTGTCATATCAGAGTGGGATCTTCATGTCTCTGAAGAAGAGATCTGCTCTGAATTGAAAGATCAAGAAGTGACAGCTGTCGAGCAAATGTCAATAGGAAAAGATGGTAACCTCGTTCATACTCAAGTTTTCATTCAAAACAGGCTACTTAAACTGCCCATTATGGATTTATATTCCAAATCCACTGAGGTGTTTTTTAAGTGCCAAAAGTACAGCCACTAATAAACAGCCTGTCGTGGTAACCTGTCTGTGCTTGATGTACTGCCAAAGACTGCAAGAGCATGGAATTTTTGGCTTCAATGCCAATTCGTACAAATTGCAAATGAGAGCACCCTGCATACTTTCAAGCATGTCAGCAGTGAAAGGAAGAGAAATAAATTCACAAATTGAAAAGAGAACTGAACATTTTCTATTACTGCTGCTGCTTGGATGTGTTTCTTGCAGTAAACTCATCCAGCTAGTTTTTTTTTTTTTTTTTTTTTTTTTTTTTAGGAGCATTAGCAACTAAGGCCATATTGCTCCGGGATATGCGGTGGTCATTCCTTGACCTTTCCGCATCCTCCGTATTTGGTGGTGACGGGCTCGAACCCCGGTCTAATCAAGAAGCGTATGCTACGCACTGCTGCTCCTTCCCACCTGGCTACGGAGGCGCCGATCCAGCTAGTAAATAGCAGCAGGCCCTCATATACCCAGGAGGTTTCTGGCGAGTGTAACTTCAGAATACAATTGGAGATGACTGTACCACCACCAGAGTCATTTACTCCCATGCCTTCTACTTACTAAGCTTGCAACAACCCACCCAAAAGGACCAGTCAGTTGCCACTCCTTTCTCTGTGCTTCTTAATGCTCCAACAGTAATAAAAAGTGATTATTACCTTTTTGATAATCACCGTAATCCCCTGTAATACAGGAAAGAAGGTATCAGATAATTCAGTTCTTGGAACTCTTTGCCAAGGAAGGAATGGATACTGGATAGCATTGATACTTCCCCCCCCCCTACCAAAAAAGAAAAAAAATTCCAAGACAAAAAAACTAAGGCCTCAGCAAACAGATTCACAAAGCCCAAATAATTGCCAAGTTCATACAATGGAATTGCTGTGGATTCCAGTAGAATGTTGATGTCATGAAGACCCTCCTCCATATACACAAGCCAGTGTGTCTTTGTTTGAGGAGACATCTAAAGGCCCTACCTTACGTAACATCAGAGTAATACACAAAGACAGAATTAGGAGTGGAGTGGAGCTAGTCACAGTTGGAGTCACCATCCTTGTGGGCAACAATACCCCTTTCCAAGTAATCCGTCTTAAAACTACCATAGAGGCAGTAGTTGTAAGAGAGATTATATTTACCACCTGTACTCAACATCTCCCAGGCAAACCTTGATCTCATTGCACAACTGCCTGCTCCTCTTCTCTTACTAGAATATCACAATGGATTTAATACCCTCTGAAGTAGTGTACACACTAATATGGGGGGGGTCGTAAAATAGCAAATTTTGCCTATCTCTGCTCTCACCCCTTTCAAAACCAGATGGTTCTATTGTCACTTCAGCCAAGGATAAAGCTGTCCTACTAGCATCCCATTTTTCTTCCAACTCATGTATTAATGATCTTGGTAAAACACCTCCCACCATTCCTAGCATGCTTCATTCAATGCCGCCTGTGATCTTCTGTCAAAAGGATGTCCGAATGATTTTGACAAATTTTTATTCTAAGAAAGCTCCAGGTCCAGATGGTATTTCTCCACTTGTTTTCAAAACCTGTGTTACTGAATCTACTCCTGTTCTTTGTTTGCCTTTTTTCACTTTCTTATTCCAAAGGTGTTTTTCCTTCTGCTTGGAAATTTGCTCATATCCAGCCAGTTCCTAAAAAGGGTGAAAAACGTCCCATTGCAATTACTTCTACTCTTTCTAAAGTAATGGAGAAATCAATTAACCACCAACTCTTTAACTACCTAGAATCCTTCTGTCTGATCAACGATCGCTGTTGTTATTTGGTTTTTAGGAGCATTAGCAACTAAGGCCATAATGCTCTGGTGATATGCGGTGGTCATTTCCTGACCTTTCCGCATCTTCCGTATTTGGTGGTCACGGGCTCGAACCCTGGTCTAATCAAGAAGCATGTGCTACGCACTGCTGCTGCTGCTCCTGGCTACGGAGGTGCCTCAATGATCACCAATATGGGTTCCATCAGTGTCGATCCACTGGTGATATTCTGGCTTATGTTTCCCATTTATGGACAAATCCAATGGAAAAGGTCGGTAAAACATAAGCAGTTGCACTTGACATCTTAAAGGCTTTCGATTGTGTTTGGCAGAAAGGTCTTCTAAACACGCTTCGATCTTATAGTTTGCCAACCATTTTTTGTATTTAGTTATCCAGTTTTGTCTATGACCGCTCGCTGTTGGTGATGGTAGATGGCTCACGGTCTTCTAACTTCTCCACTAATGCTAGTGTCCCCCAAGGTTAAGTTCTTTCCCCCACTCTTTTCCTCTTGTATATTAATGATCTTCTTCCATCGACTGGAAATCCTATCCATAGTTTTGCCGATGATAGCACTTTGCATTCCACTTTCCAGTTTGAGAAACCTTGCCCTGCTCAATCAGCTTCAACTTCTGGAATATCCACTGCCAATTCCTTAAATGCCAATCTCCAGGTAATTCTCCAGTGGGGCAATGACACTTATTTGATTTCAATCCTTCTAAAACTCAAGCCTATCTTATATCTCGCCAAAAGGATTCTTCTGCTCCTATGCTTATCTTTGGTGATACTCTGATTTCTAGGCTAGATAATATATCTCTTTTGGGGATTACCCTGACTTCTAATCTCTCATGGCACAAGCACATTACAAATATTGCTTCCTCTGCTTCTAAAAAGTTTGGTTTTTCTTTTGCTCCTGGCATTACTTTTCTTCCAAACAGCTGTTCACTCTGTACAAATCATAAATCTGCCCTACCGTGGAATATTGTTCCCACATCTGGGGCAGTGCCTCCAAAACTTCTCTCAGGCTTATAGATTCCATTCAGAAAAGGATTGTTATGTTAATTAATGAGTCATCTCTGACAGAATCTCTCCACCCGCTGTCCATAGATGTACTGTTTCTGCTGCATGCCTTTTCTAGAGATACTTCCATGGGCACTGTTCTTTTGAATTGACTTCTATAATTCCTGCTCTCTCTTTCAAAACAGTCCGAACACATGCCGTCACCAACCAACATCCATTTTCTGTCCAACTTCAAACTCGCAGAACTAACTTTTCATCTTCCTCGTTTATTTATTCAACTGCTGTTTTCTGGAACAACCATCCTTCATACGTATTTCCTGATAGTCTACAGAATTTCAAGTCTAATGTCAACAAATATCTTCTTTTGTCTTTTCAACATCCATCCCAAGCATACTACTGAGTACTATATGTTCTAATAACTCTTGTTTGGGGTTTTCATTAAAAAAAAAAAAAATATATATATATATTATAGTTTGATTGCTTAGATTAATTAAATTTTGGTGTCTATTTTCTAAGCAAACACCACATAAAAGCGGCCACACTTATTAATAACAAAAATCAAATATCAATATCAAAATACCTAAATTAAGGTCCGGATCTCTTACGCTCAGAGGAGGCTCGTCCTCTGACCGCACTATAATCCGGCTTCCTATATTAACCCACCCTTCAAAATAAAAAATAAAAAATTAATTTGTGTGTAACGAGACGCAAGGTAACATTCACTTTACAGGAGGCTGTAAATATGTAAATAGCTATCCCCGAGGACAAAACGGGCTGTTATGCCTTAGAAAAGCTATACCGGCCCAGTCCAAAGGGATAGCAAACCAACTTATGTAAATAACAAAAAATAATGCTTGTAAATAAAATACAACCAAATCACGTTATTTTCAAATTAATGTTCACCACGGAGTTAAAACGGAAACACCCCCCCCCCCAACCCAGCCCGCACCCCGGCTGACGTAGGAATCAACCCACTCATCGGATGACTTGCAAAAATATCACCCTGCAACAATAGACGCGACTGCGCACTCAAAACCAAACCAGGGCTAACCCCTCATTTACTGAAAGACCACCACCGGACAGATAAGTATAGCTCCACTCGTTTATTCCGATAATTACCCGTTGGGCTTTGTTTCTCCTCTACCAGTTTGCCGAATCCTAAATTAGGTATTAAAAAATTTTCAAAAATTAAAATTAAACTGAAAGACAAATTGACATAAAACTATCCTTTTTCAATGAATTAAATAATCTAAAGGAGAAAAATAATCTCACTAATAAGGCAAAACTGATAAGGAGTTAACAGAAACGGGTAATTATGAGACATTCCTTTAAAACTGGCTATCGATCCGCTCAAAGCCCCTGATGAAGTAGCGGATAGATGACCAGGTAAGGGAATGTTAGTTAGTATTGATTAATATTATTAATTAAAGTTAAATAATTAGAATTATAACTAACTTCTTTAGTTATTATATAATTTGAACACCACCACCACAGACCCCTAGGAATAGGTTAGACTTAAAACGCTAACAAAATCTCCTGTTCAGGATACACCTAATACCCTATAGAAAATAGACACCAAAATTTAACTAATCTAAGCAATCAAACTAAAATATATCAAGCACGTATAATAGTCCAATTGCCTATGGCAATGACATTAACGTAGCAAGGGACAAATTAAAAACAATCAATTAGACACTAACTAAAATAATAAAAACACATATATATATATATATATATATATATATATATAAAATTATTTTAATGTTATGTGCAAATCTTTAATTTAACTTATGCCAATAATGAAAATACCGTGCCTGGGAGCGATGTATGTTGAATAAAGGGGGGAAGAACGGAAAAGAGTAACGTTATAAACAAAGTGCGAATTTGGAAAAATGCAAAATTTGAAAAGAACGACCAAGGTAGAAATAACAGATTTTTGAAAAGAAATAGCATTGCAGTATCTTTCATAATTTCTGTGTCTTCTTCAGAGGTCATCCACCTAAATTATGAAAAAGAACAGCAATACTCTTACTTCTGTTTCTGACATGTTCTGTATGTCAAAAAACACGTGTACGCGGACACGTTGTAAAAAATAATTCTGTATTCATTCAGAACATCCATGTTCTGTATGTTATACTTTGGCATAATATTTTGGCTTAACTTGTATTTTATTTATTCAAAATTTATATTCTAAATTATTTTTTACAACGTGTCCGCGTACACGTGTTTTTTGACATACAGAACATGTCAGAAACAGAAGTAAGAGTATTGCTGTTCTTTTTCATAATTTAGGTGGATGACCTCTGAAGAAGACACAGAAATTATGAAAGATACTGCAATGCCATTTCTTTTCAAAAATCTGTTATTTCTACCTTGGTCGTTCTTTTCAAATTTTTCATTTTTCCAAATTCGCACTTTGTTTATAACGTTACTCTTTTCCGTTCTTCCCCCCTTTATTCAACATACATCGCTCCCAGGGTACACGGTATTTTCATTATTGGCATAAGTTAAATTAAAGATTTGCACATAACATTAAAATAATTTTCTATATATACATTATGGTTGTAGGGTACCTTTGCTCTTGCAGTGTCCCTGATCCATAATTCATATTATTGATATTTCATTTTATCTCTATTCAAATTCAAATCCATTTTCTTTATTTACTTAATTTTAATTTTTTATTCATAATTATATATATATATATATATATATATATATACAGTTAGTCCTCATATAACACGTGTTTATACTACACGAATTCGATCATACAAAATTTATAAATAGGGTAACGGTATTGTGTATAACATGAACCAAATTCGCTTATGCATGATTCATCTTTGTGTTTACAAGAAATGGCAGTCAAACGCGGAATCACCCCAACTGAACGCAACACGATAGCAATGAAGAGAAGATTCTGAAAAAGTATTTTGTTTTTTATATCAGTGAAGGGGAAACATTTCACCATAGTAACGTAAAAACCCACACAATTCCAGCTATCTGTATTATCGCAAATGCAATTAGATTGAGTTTACTACCACTTTATAACAGATTCCACTAGCAGAATAGCAACTGGAAATTGTTTTTATTGTTTTATGGTAGTGATCTCCAGAAATGTGCTTATTAAAATGTGAGCTAGTTAGCTGTTAATGTGTCTCTGCCTTTACGGCGTTGTTTATTCAGTTTTTTTTTTTTTATGTGAACCCCAAACATGAGAGGTATTAGAACGTATAGTACTTAATACCGTGCTTGGGTTGGAGGTTGACAAGACGAAAGAAGATATATGTTGACACTGGACTTGAACTTCTGTAGATTGTAATTTTCAGGAAATACGTATGAAGGAAGGTTGTTCCAGAAAACAGCAGTTGAATGAATAAATGAGGAAGATGAAAAGTTGGTTCTGTGGGTTTGAAGTTGGACAATAAATGGATGTTGGTTGGTGGCGGCACGTGTTTGGACTGTTTTGAAAGAGAGAGAGCGGGAATTATAGAAGCCAATTCAGAAGAACAGTGCCCATGGAAGTATCTGTAGAAGAGGCATGCCAGCAGAAACAGTACGTCTATGAGAAAGCGAGTGGAGAGACTCTGTTAGAGATGAATCATTAATTACCCTAACTGCCCTCTTCTGAATGGAATCAAGAAGCCTGAGAGGTTTTGGGGGCACCACCCCAGATGTGGGAACAATATTCCATGGCAGGGCGGATTTGCGATTTATACAGAGTGAGCAGCTGTTTGGAAGAAAAGTAACGCCGAGAGCAAAAGAGAAAACCAAGTTTTTTAGATGCAGAGGAAGCAATATTTGTAATGTGCTTGTGCTAAGAGAGATTAGAAGTAAGTCTAATCCCCAAAAGAGATATATCATTTTGCCTAGAAATCGGAGTGTCACTAAAGATAAGCATAGGAGCAGAAGAATCCTTTTTGCGAGATATAAGATGAGACTGAGTTTTAGAAGGGTTGAAATCAACTAAGCTGTCTTTGCCCCACTGGAGAATTACCTGAAGATCGGCATTTAAGGAATTGGTAGCAAATTTTCGAGATGTTTAAGCTGATTGAGCAGGACAAGATTTCTCAAAATGGAAAATTGAATGCAATGTGCTATCATCGGCAAAACTATGGATAGGATTTCCAGTCAATGGAAGAAGGTCATTAATATACAAGAAGAAAAGAGTGGAGGAAAGAACTGAACCTTGGGGCACACCGACATTAGTGGAGAAGTTAGAAGACAGTGAGCCATCTACTATCACCCCCAGTGAGCGATCAGAGAGAAAACTGGATAACCAATTACTAAAAACAGTTGGCAAACCATAAGATGGAAGCTTGTTTAGAAGACCTTTATGCCAAACACGATCGAAAGCCTTTGAGATGTCAAGAGCAACTACTTGTGTTTCACCGAACCTTTCCATTCAATTAGTCCATAAATGGGTAACATAAGCCAGAATATCACCAGTGGATCGACACTGACGGAATCCATACTGGCGATCGTTGAACAGACCGAAGGTTTCTAGGTAGTTTTTAAGAGTTGGCAGTTGATTGATTTCTCCATTACTTTAGAAAGAGTAGAAGTAATTGCAATGGGACGATAATTGGATGGGAGGGATTTGTTACCCTTTTTTAGGAACTGGCTGGATAGGAGCAAATTTCCAAGCAGAAGGAAGAACACCTTTGGAATAAGAAAGTGAAAAAAGGCGGCAAAGAATAGGAGTAAGTTAAGGAGCACAGGTTTGAGAACAATTGGAGAAATACCATCAGGACCTGGAGCTTTCTTAGCATCAAGATTCATCAAAATCCTTCTGATATCCTTTTGACGGAAGACCACAGGAAGCAGTGAATGGAGCGTGTTGGGAATGGTGGGAGGTGTTTTACCAAGATCATTAATACATGAGCTGGAAGAAAAATGGGATGCTAGCAGGTCAGCTTTATCCTTGACTGAAATGACAACAGAACCATCTGTTTGGACAGAGGTGGGAGTAGAGATGGGCAAAAGTTGCGGCCAATAGCTTTGGCAAGAGACCAGAATGCTCAGCTACCATTAGGGCAAGATGCAAGTTTTCTACTCTTAGCCTGTTCAAACTCTAGTTTGGACTGATTAATAACTGCTTTACAATTGTTGCGAGCTTTGGTGTAGGCAGAAAATGAAACTGAAGAATTAGAAACAAGCCAATTACGATATGCAACATTCTTCTCTTGAACAGCCTTAACACATTTATTGGAAAACCAAGGTTTAGATAAAGGACAAGATTTTACAGTGGAGTGTGGGATAAAGGATTCCATTCCTGCAAGAATAATTTCACTGACACGATCTGAGCAAACATTGACATCAGAAGTTTGAAACAGTAATCCGACCAAGGAAAAGAAGAAAACAAGTCTTGCTGGTCATCCCATTTTTTGCATTCTTGTAATGCCAAACAACACGAGGTTGGGTATAGCCATGAGATAAAGGTTCCATTGGAGAAGAGACAATCACCAAGTTGTGATCTGAAGTGCCTAAAGGACCTCTCACTTCGACTGTGTACTTAAAAGGGTTGTTTGTGAGAAAAAGATCAAGAGTATTGGCTGTATGATTAGGATTGTCCGGTATTCTTGTAGTTAAATGAACAATCTGTGCTAGGTCATTAGTAATTGCAAAAGCCTCATCATCTCGACCTGCTGGATCGGTGTGACTAGAAAACGGAAGCCAGCTGGAGTTGTGAACATTAAAATCACCAAGGAAAATTACCTCACTGTTAGGAAAGTTGGACTGGAGAAAGTCAAGTTGCAAAGAGAGGAAGTCAAAGAGCTCCAAGTAATTAGTGGAGTTGGGAGAACAGTAGAGACCACAGATGAATTTGACACAATGAGGTAGAGAGATTTTAAGCCAGAGAAGATCAAAGAGAGGAGATTCCAAATTGCCAAGTCTCTGACAGGGAATATCAGAACGGACATATGCACAAGTACCACCTTTGAGGCGAAAGGAATCGTACAGCGAATAATTTTGGCATCTGAGATGAGCAGTAGTTGAATCAACCGATAACTGAGATTCCGTCAGAAAAAGTACATGGGGTTTGGCAGACTGCAAGTGGAAATGGACATTGCACAGCTTTGTTTATGTGTATAAAGCGTGCCTCCTCATTTTGTAATTGTGCTTTGTTCCCTAAAAATGAGTAAAATACTTAAAAGGTATGAAAAGGAAGCATCCTGTTGAAGACACTACAGATTCAGAGAGAAAAAGAAAAGCAATATTGATAGACAGAGGCGGACTGGGTCAAAAATTCTTACCCAGGAAAATTAGCGGCCTCATGCTAGTGTTTATGGCCAGTCCGCCTTTGTTAGAGAAAAAATATGAAATTGTGAAACACTTTGAGCGAAATGAAAGAACATGTGATATTGCATGTGCTACAGGCCTAAATGGGGCAATGCCGAGAATTAGAAAGAATGCAGAGAAAATAAAAACTTTTATACCAGGAACAACTCAAAGTGTAATGAAATCCATTAGATCAAGACACAGAATTGGAAGAGATGGAACAGCTGCCATCTGCTTGTATAGAAAATCAAACAAAGAGAAAGTTTGCTTATGATAGAAGCAAAAGCATTAGCAATATTTTATTACGGTTATTTATTGGATTTGGTAATGATTTGGTTACAAATGTGTGTTCAATCTCGGGTGGTCGTCACCTAACCCTATTTTTCCCATTGGGCCTGTTATTTATATTGCACAAGGGTTTCTAGGAACACAACTATCGTGCTATATGAGGACTGACTATATATTTATTTAAGTATGTGGGAATAGATGGAGTGAAAATTATACGAAGTGCTAGTAACTAGAAGGGTAAGGATAGTAGAAAAAGAAGTATATTAGATATGTAAAAGGTGACAGAATGTTAATATCCTAAAGTTTATGATGAATTAAGAAAAAAATTATGGGCTGAATTTCAAAGCCAATAGGAGGTGAGTGAACTGTGAAGTAAAATTATTAGTAATAAGGTAAAATACAAAAAAAATACAATAAAAAATTCTAATGCTCTCATCAGATATGGGGACATATTTCGATAAAAGTCGAATACAGGTAAGGTAAATATACAGAATCTGATGTCAGCTGAAGTAAATATTGTGTAGTCCCCTGATATAATACCTGACCATGTATCAATATTTACTTCAGCTGACGTCAGATTCTGCATATTTGCGTTACCTGTATCCAACATTTTATTTAAATGTGTCCGCCCATATCTGATGACAGCTTTACCATTTTTTTATTTTATCTTATTTTTATTTTATTTGTATTGTATTTTACCTTATTATTAATAATTTTACTTCACAGTTCACTCGCCTTTTATTGGCTTTGTAATTCAGCCCATAATTTTCTTAATTCATCATAACTTTTAGGATATTAACATTCTTTCAACTTTTACATATCTACTATACTTCTTTAACGGTTTATGGACCTGGGATACTGCTAATTTTTTTTTTCTTTTTTTTTATATATATATATATATATATATATATATATATATATACAGTAAATCCCCACTATTCGCGGTATCTGTATTCGCAATCGCCGATTTAATATAAAATGAAACCTAAAAAAAAAAATATGAATTTTAAAGCGCTGTGAATATTTTCCGCCATAAAAAAACATGGGCGTGGCTAAAATGATCTTTCCCGGTCAAAACAGCGCTCAGTGGGTGGGGGGAGAAAATCGCGAGCGTGGATGTTTCTCGCTAATCCTTGTTCAGTGTGTGTTATGCGCTTGTCATGGAAGGTTTCGTCGTTTGCTTTTAATTTATATGCTTATAAATTGAATAAACTTATCAATTTATAAATTGATATGCTTACAAAAATGATAAATCTACCGTTTTGCAGTTAAAACAGACTTTTCCAGTGTGTTAATGGAAGAAAGTGACTTTATTGTGGACAAGTCCTTTCTAACCTGTACAAAAATATGGCTACGAATAACAAGGGAAATGTGAAAATATCAAAGGTGATGACATTAGCGAATAAAATTGAGCTATTAGACAAAATTTCTAATGGTGAAAGTGTCTCCTCAGTGGCAAAACATTATAAAATCAATGAGTCAACAGTACGATCAATCAAAAAATCGGAAGCAAATCCGCCGTAGTGTCCGTGAAAACGTGCTAATTGCCTCAAAAATTTGCTCTGTAACTCGTGAAGTTAAATTAGAAAAAATGGAAAAGGCTTTAAATCTGTGGATAGAAGACCGAACTCAAAATAAAATTCTGTTAAGTTCACTCATCATTCGTGAAAAGGCAAAACTCCTTTATCAACACTTTAGCGTAACTGGTGATAGCACTGGCGGGATAACTTTTTTAGCTAGAAAAGGCGCTGGTTTGAAAGATTTGTTTGAAATTTCTAATAAATATTACATTTAATATTAACTTGTTTCTTATTTTCATTTCGATGCCATATGCTTGCATTTCACTATGTACTGTCTATGTACATAGTCATATTATGAAGGTACATATAATACATACATAGACAAAATTTTAGACTAGTTTTTCTTATATATTTCATACTTTGGAATGGAACCCCTTTATTGCTATGGGAGCCATAACTCACTATTCACGTTTTCGGTATTCTTGACATTTCTCAGGAACATAACCCCCGCGAATAGCGGGGGTTTACTATATATATATATATATATATATATATATATATATATATATAGAGACACACACACACACACACACACACACACACACACACACATACACACACACACACACACACACACACACACACAGGGTGTTTATAGATGGTGGGAACACTTTCAGTGATTTATTGCACAAAGACTAGGACAGATATCAGTGTCATATACATAACTTGTGAAAGGGAAAATGTCAAATGTTTTTTTTTACATCACATCACTTCACAACGATTCGATGTGGGAACCACGTGTTACACGACAAATGTCTGCACGGTAATTGAACTCTTGAAATACCCTGTCCAGCATATCCTGGGTGACTGTGGTGGTAGCTTCTTCTGTTCTCTGCTTCAGCTCCTGGATGTCACGTGGCAAAGGTGGTACATAAACACGATCCTTTATGTAGCCCCACAAGAATAGATCACACGGAGTTAAGTCCGGTGTTCTCGGCGCCCATTTCAAGAAACATTCATCCGTGTGTGTGTGTGTGTGCGCGTGCGTGCGTGTGTGTGTGTGTTCGTGTGTTCAGGGTGTCTTAAAAACACACGGCATAACTTCAGGAATGAGTTCCTCATATGTAGACAATAAAAATATTTTATATCAACATAGTTCGGGAAATGCTTGGTTTCCAAGTTTTGAAGGTCTGTCTATGACACTAAACTGTTCACATCACCTTATGGTAATTGTTCAAAATGTCCACCTTCTGTCTGAATACAGGCCTCACATCGACGTCTCATGGACTCGTGAAGACGATGCCAAATTCCTGACATGTTTCGTATTGTCTCACAACATGCCACAATTCGATTGCTAAGAGTTTCCACATCAGCTACCGGAGTCAAATACACCAATGACTTTAAATGACTCAAAGAAGAAATCTAGTGGGTTTAAATCAGGTGAGCTTGGAGGCTGGGCAGTTGGTCCACCTCGTCCTTCAGGTAATTGCAGACTAGGTGGCTGAAATGTGCGTGAGCGTCATCGTGCATAAAATATGCTTGTTGACAAATGATCAGTGCTGTGTCATCCAAGAAATCAGGAATGTTGTTTTTCACAAAGTTTCTGTACGCCTGCCCTGTGAGTTTGTTTGGAAGTACATGGGGCCCAAATAACTTATCACCAAAAACACCCGCCCAGATGTTGAGGCTCAACCACTGTTGGTGATGTTTGTTTGTTTGTTATTTGGTTTTTAGGAGCATTAGCAACTAAGGCCATATTGCTCTGGAAATATGCGGTGGTCATTCCCTGACCTTTCTGCATCCTCAGTATTTAGTGGTGACGGGCTCAAATCAAGAAGTGTTTACTACCTGGTCTAATCAAGAAGTGTTTACTACGCACTGCTGCTCCTTCCCACCTTGCTAAAGAGGCGCGTCAATTGTTGTTGGTGATGTGATGGAAGAATTGCATGTGGGTTTTCCTCAGCCCATACATGCTGATTGTGAAAGTTTTGGATTCCGTCTCGTGTGAACTGTGCTTCATCTGTGAATATCACTAAGGCTGGAAAGTGAGGAGTTGTACCACACTGCTGCAAGAACCACTGGCAGAACATTACTCGCGCAGCTTAATCTGCTGTTGACAAGGCCTGTACCCATTGCAGATGGTAAGGATACGGTTGGTGTTCTCGCAACACTCTCTAAATAGTCAAATGTTGAACAGCCAGTTGCATTGCTATTCTGCATGTGCTCATTCCAGGAGTGGCATGCACAACATCCAAAACATCCAAAATCTCCTCCTCTACTTCAGGAGTCATAGATCTTGGTTGTCCTTTGTCGGCAGCACGAGGTGTAAAAGTCTCATGTTCACAAAGGCCGGCGATGGATACCTACAAATATTTTCATGTCTGGACATCTTCATTCTGGGAACCTTTCTTTGGTACAAACGACGAACCTCCAGAGCATTGCCGTCTGCCAAACCATACGTAAAGTGCATATCCGCTTGCTCCTGATTTGAGTACATGGTCAGAATGGAAAACCACCAGATTCTTTCAGTAATATGTGACGAAGGAAATCACCTGCGGGATGTAAGACATTCCGGTTAATAACTCGGGAACCAAGCATTTCCGGAACTACGTTGATATAAAATATTTTTATTGTCTACATATGAGGAACTCATTCCTGAAGTTATTTATGCTGTGTATTTTTGAGACACCCTGTATATATAGATCTTGCCACAGAAATCTTGAAAATAGATGGCAGGGCCCTACCAGAGTACTTAAATAATCTAGTGGGTGCCTGACCTGCCTCCTTGTCGCAAAGTGTGGGTAATGGTGGGTCCCAATAGGAGCCCAATGGCTAACACTACACGACAAACCACTCCCCACACTTTAAATCTCTGGACTCCACAGACACAATGCTGGGATGGGGGAAACCCCCAGTACCATCAGACAACTAACACACTTTACACTTTACTTGCACAGAAGGTCCCAGGAATTGATACGCCCTGTGAATAAAGGCTGCCTGCACAGTTAAATCCTTGGCCCTTTATTCTGGAACATTTGTTCCAGACAGATTTCTGGCCGTGGATCTGGGCCCTGTGGAAAGCCTGTCCTTTGCAAATGACATTTTTCTTGTAAAAGGTAACGTGCGAGTGGTTCTAGAGCAAAGATCAAATGCTGCACTTTTACAGCCACAGGAGTGGATACAAATGCACATGCTCAAAATATGCCTGAAAAAACCAAACAAATACTTCTAAAAGGCAATTTGGACATAAGAAGACATCCACAAATTAAAATTAACACAACTACTATAAAATGGTAACAGAACTAAAATATCTTGGAGTGGTGTTTGATTCAAAATTAACTTTTTATCCCCATTTGACCTACTTAGCAAAGAAAGTCAGAAATTACAGAGGTATGATTGTCAGGATCAGTTGATCAGACTGGCGGCTCAAAAGAAGACTAGCAATCATACACTGTGCAATGTTTCTACCTATTGAGCTGGTGCATGGTTCACCCATTTGGCCATATTAAGAAACAGGAATAAATTAGAATTGATACAAAGGACAATACTTCTCACCATTACCAGAGCATGTTGCACAGTGAATACACCTGCACTACAGTTGCTGGCAGGAGCTCTCCCACTTTACTTGGAAGTAGGCAGAAGAGGCTTGAGGAGACTTAAAAAGGGCATACCCACAGAATTTCTGGGGCTAGCACTTGATACAGCCAACACCTTCAACACTGAAAAAAAAATGAATAGCCACAATCTCAATGAGATATGACAAACATAGTGGGTGCAGGAAAACAGTGGTCTAGTTACCAGAAGGTTTCTGCCACAGGTGGCAATGGTCAGCACAAAGCCGCCTAAGTGGTATGCCCCTGGACATTTTACAATATTCATATTGAGAATGTTGTAAAATGCAAAACTTAACCTCCTTAGGGCTGACTGATAACCCAAATTGCACCAGTGCCAAGAGCGAAGACTGGGCACACATTCTATATGAATTTATAATTTATGACACACCCAGAACACAGCTAATATATTACAGATTGGCCACCTTCCCAGGGGAGAAGAACATTATTCATTATAGAAGAGGAAAATTATAAAGCTTTTACAACCTTCACACAGAAAGTATTCAAAATGTGCAGAACTATCCAAAGAATGGCAATTCGGCCCCACAGCAATTAAACAATAATCAATAGTTAAGATTGCCCACGTCTCCCACCATGCCCAGACAATGACTTAAAAATTGTCAAGACACCAGTACTCTGTGCCCTGACAGAAACCTGACACGACAAAACCGGATTGACCTGGGTACCCCCAGGGTCTACCCTGCCATGTGTAGGAACCTGGGGTCCACACCAAATAAGTAACCATGTATGGAAGGGAGATGTATAGGCAGCCAGGGAAGCAGATTAGCTGAAAAATATCAGTAAGCTGGTAGCAAGGGGTTGCAATGTAGAATGAACAAGTAATATAAAAAAAAAAATTTTAAAGTCAATTCCTACTTAGGTCAACAAAGAAAAATTTTATTTTAGTTACTTTTTATTAAATAATTACAATTAATATAAATATGTATATACATATGACAGAATCACAATATTAAGTGGCAAAATAGAAAGCGAATTTCCTTGCAATTTTCCATTTTCCTTTCTATATATGGTGTTGGACTATTATTTTTATTCACATGTTTCATTTTCCATTTTGTTCCCTCCTTGACTCAGACTAAAACCCAGAATGAAAAAAGAATCTGAAAAAGAAATTTTTTTCCAGCGATCTACACACTTCGCCACTTACAGTATTTATTCCTAAATTTATGTCCTGCTAAATATCTTATATAAGAGAAATTTGTTTCTTCCATATAAAACTAAAATTAATTAATTAAATTTAATTAATGAATTAATATTTGAAAAAACTGTATTAACGTCAAGTGTCATCCACTACAAGTTTAAAAAAATGTATTTGAACTTGAGTGGATGAATAACAAAAATTTATCAAAAAATTATTGATTTTTGCAAGAATTGAACTCGCATTCTTCACCTTCACGGGAAAAATACTGAAATCCTTGCATTTTACCGATTGAGCTACTGCCTGTTGATTTCAATTTTATTCCTAAATTTATATCCTGCTAAATATCTTATATAAGAGAAATTTTTTTCTCTCATATAAAATTAAAATTAATTAATTAAATTTAATTAATGAATTAATATTTGAAAAAAACTGTATTAAAATCAAGTGTCATCTACTACAAGTTTAAAAAAATTTATTTGAACTTGAGTGGATGAATAAAAAGTATTTTATTAACGATTCAAAATTTGAACAAGATATATAAATATATATAGGGAGAGTGTGAACTGATAGTAGGAATTGAAAAAAGAATGAACGCATAAGAATGAATAGGCTGGTCACTGAGTGAAAGAGTGAATTAGGAATTATTAGTGAAAGGGAATAAATTTCAGTTTTGACGAAAGAAAGAGTGACCCAGCATGAGGGAAAGAGAGTGAATGAGTGCTATGGTGAATGGGAATGAGTGGAAGAGCAAATGTAATTGGCTGAAAGAATACAAAGTTAATAATAAGTTACACTACTTTATATATGCTAACAAACATTTACTAACAACACAAACACTATCACTGCATTCTCCCCTGGCTTGCAAAAAACTTGGCTAGGCCTGCACCACAATTGAAGAATAACAGTAAGTTGAGGTGCCCAGAAAGTGCAGTGAAATGAAATGAAAGCCAGAAGAATGAATGTGTGTGTGTGTGTGTGAAAAAGAACACAAACCATAAATGTTACAGTTAAGTGCACGCTAACCCTAGTTTTAATCTTTTATATTGTTTTTTCATCTGTCATCGTTCTGCTATTCCACGGGTCGATGTATGACGCCTCGCCCCCATGTCTGTGTACTTCTCTCCGTTGTTGATTTCATTCCAGTTTCCTCATCTCTTAATGACATCAGTCTTTATCATATCTTCCCATCTCATTCTTGGTCTTTTGTCCCTTAATTGTAAATCAAACATTCTTCTTGGCAAATGCCTCTCATTCATCCTCTTGACATGTCCAAACCATTTCAAACGGAACCTTTCAATCCTATTGTGGAGTTTTTGAACCTGAATTCTCTACCTAATCACATCGTTCCTGGTTTTGTCGCAACTTGTCTTTCCAGCTATGCTTCTCACAAATCTCATTTCTGCCCCCTGAATTCTGCTTTCATCCTTTTTTCTCATAGTCCAAGTTTCAGATGCATACGTCAGAATTGGTATGTAATAGGCCTGATATATAGCCTTCTTACCCTTCAGTGGAATGTTTCTATTCCAGATCAGATCTCTTGTCTGCCTATAGAAATTCCCACCTGCATGTATCTTTCTACTTATTTCTTTGTCTATCACTCCAATCTTTGTAATGGTGCTTCCTAGACACTTTAAGTTGTTAACCAGTTTTAGCTCTTTCCCTTCCATTGTAATGTATCCATCAACCTCGCCACTCCTCTTTAGAACCATTACTTCACTCTTCTCCTGACTGAAAACCAGTCCAAATTCATTGGCCATACTAGCCCATATATCAACTTGCCATTGCACTTGTTCCCTGCTCTCTCCCAATATAGAGGTCATCTGCGAATGTCTTTCATCTGGTCCCGTCCAAGTTGTTCCACCACTCTACATTGCACATCATTAATGACAGCTATGAATAGTAGTGGTGACAGGACGCCACCTTGCCTCAAACCTGATGTTATTTCGAAGCTCTTAGTCACCCCCATCACTATTCTAACTTTGCTCACTGTATTGGTGCACGTTCTCAGTTCTCTCCACAAGATGTTCCTCTATCCCCAAGTTTCTCAAACCCTCCCACACTTTCTCTCTCTTTATGGCATCAAATGCTTTCTCTATACCCAAAAATGTCATCCATAATTCTTGATTGTGTTCATAACACTTTTCCATCAGTTGCCTGATGCAGAAAATTAGATCCACTGTCAATCTGCCAGGCCTAAAGCCATACTGTTCCTCGGCCATCCTATTTTCAATTGTTCCTCTTATCTTCCACTCTAACACTCTTTCATACAGCTTACTCACATGTGATGTCAGTGTGATGCCTCTATAATTGGAACACTTTTTTCTGTTTCCCTTCTTGAACAATGGGATGATCAGTCCTTCAGCACTTGTCTCTCATCCCAGATCTTACGGACCAGTCTGTATGTCCACGCTATCCCTGCCTCGTCTGTAGCCTTCAGCATCTCTCCATTTATCCCATTCTTACCAGCAGACTTACCTGTCTTCTGTGCCTGCATTACATCATTCCACATTGTCTGTCTGCTCTCTCTCTCCATATCTTCTCCTCCATCCCCTCTTCTATGATCAACCTGCCTTGTTTTGCTGCTGTCCTGCACATTCAACAGATTTTCAAAATACTTCCATGTTTCTGTTATCTCTTCATCCTTGGTTATTAGATTCTCATCCATCAAGTATTTACTCCGTTCACCCTCTCTTCTTCTATTCCTCACCAGACCATACAGCATCTTTTTTATTACCGTCGATATCTTGTCAAAGAGTTTCACTCCATTCTTCCAACCACAGTCTTCTCTCCTCGTTAACTATCCTCTTAGCCTCTCTCTCTTAACAATTTCATATCTCTCTTTATTCTCATCATTTCTGTTCTGAAAGTAGGTCCTGAACGCATTATTCTTGATTTCACAGTCTCTCTCTCTTCCTATCATTCCACAATGGGGTTTCTTTTCATCTCCTTCTATTTCTTGTCCTTCCACAAACCTGCTCTGTCAGACCTGCTATACAGTCTTTGAATGCTTTCCATTCTGATTCCACGCTGTGCACCACTGTCTTAGGTACAACTTTCCTGAATACTTGTCTGAACATCACCGCTTTTTCCTCTTCTTTCAACTTCCACACCCTTAGCTTTCTCTTTCTTGTTATTTTGATCCTCCTCAATTTAGGAAATCTTAAAACTTCAATTAACCTGTGATCACTACCCAAGGAGACACTAGGAATGACCTTGACATCCACCAGTCTTCTGTGTCTCTTTATCCACATCAAGGAGGGATTCCTGTTGACCATCCCCAACTGTATCTTGTCACTTTGTGACTCTTTCTCTTGAACCAGGTGTTTCATATGACCAAACTGTTCCATAAACAGAAATCTCAGAGCCTGTCACCATCATCATTCCTAGATCCCCAACCATGCGGACCCATAACGTATACTAGTTCTTGTCTCTCCACTCCGACTTTTGCATTCAGGTCACTCATCATAACTATATCTCCACCTGCGATGTTCTCTTCAAGCTTGTCCTTAAACCCCAGCTTCTCCATTTCTTTGCATCCGGTTTGCGTTGTGTAACATTGTACTATCTTCACTGTTTCGCTGTCATTCATTTGCAATTCAATTGACGTGAGTCTATCACTGATATTATTCACCTCCTGGGTTCTATAATGATGGCTCCACCCTTCCTCGCTACATCACCCCCGACCAATAGAGGTAATAGTTGTAACTCACTACAGCCATTTCTTTCCATTTTGATTCACTCAATCTAAATATGCTTAGTTTTCTGTCCTTGAAGTTGTCCACACACTCCTCAATTTTTCCTGACAATGTCATTGTCATCGGCTGATCTTGTTGGTTGCAGATACTACCATGTCTGGGCTAATTAGCTTTGAGTCTTCTTTTTCTATTGAAGGCAATAAATTTAAGCTGCCGATCTGCCAAATCTGCGACAGGTTTGGCATATTAATTGGTTAATTATTAAGCATTAGTATTTAAATTTACATTACATTGTATTAGTATTTAAATTTACCTTACACACACCATTGCATCCCTCTGGTGTGTGAGAAAAAAGATGAATGAGCGAGGAAAGAAGAAAGTGCATCACCCTAATTGTAATTGTCATCCGAATAAAGTAACTATATGGCAATATTTCTTACAGATTGCATCAGATAAGATTGACATGCATAGGTGATTATTATTAGCCATATGGTACAAGTAAGTCTGTGACTTATGCTGTACCAGACAAAAAAATTTTCTGAGTTACCCTGAGAGAGAGAGAGAGAGAGAGAGAGAGAGAGAGAGATTCCCCCTAATCACCAAGAAAGAGAACAATGATGATATCCAGCTCAGGACCCTGAGGATATGATGTAATATTGCATCTGCTGTTACTTTCAGCAGTATAAGCATGCTCTGCAAGGGTTGCAGTCATTCCGTCTTGTGTCAGGATGGTGAGTTACATGCAGTTTATGCCACAAGAAGAAAGAGAGCTATTATTGCTTTATGTAAGGAAGGATGTTCTTCCCGTCATATTGCTTATAGTGTGTCTTGTAATCAGTCGACAGTGAGTAGATTTCTTTCCAAATCCAAGAATACTGCTTCTGCTGATAGAAAAAAGGAACCGGATGCAAACGAGTCTCTATGCCAAAACAGGCATAGAGACTCATTTGCTGCGTTTTGAAGTGCTTATGCCTTAAAAACTGTAAAGCTTCTGCATCTGAGCCGAAAAGATGGGAAGAACATACAGGAGTGGTTCAAGTGCAGTAACAACTGGTGAAATACCACCACTTTGCTTATTGGAGGCTTGAAGTGGTGAAACCCATGTTTAGACTCTAGAGCAAAGTTTCCGGCATCCCCCCTCTCCCCATACTTCTCCTTCAACCCATGCACGGTACTAAGTACTATAGGTTTTGATACCTTTCGTGTTTGTGGTTTTCATTAAAAAAAAAAAAAAAAAAAATCAGAAGGTGCCTCTTCAAAAATGGACTTGTAGCCCGTCGTCCTAAGAAGAGGCCCCTCCTCACACAAAAAATGAAAAAGGCCCAATTAATTTGGTGTAAGGAGCATATGAAATGGGCCTCCGAGCAGTGGAAGTCAGTTATTTTCTCGGACGAGAAGAAATTCAACCTGCATGACTTTGATGGTAGACAAACGATTTGCCGTAGACATAGTGAAGAATACCATCCAGACTGTATGTTGTCTACGGTGAAATTTCCTACCAGCCAAATGATATGAGGGTGCATTTCATATCGTGAAGTAGGTCACCTGCAGTTTATAAAAGATTCTGTAAATGCCAATGGATACCTGGCTATATTGGAAGGCAAATTGCTGCCAACCATTAGAGACCATTTCAACCTGCCAAGTAACTGCATCTTTCAGGATGACTCTGCTCCTTATCATCGGGTGAAAAGTGTAAGTCTCTAGTTACTTTAGCTTCATTTCTGCATTAGAGGTTCAACAGTAATGTGTTTACATTTGTTACAGGCGAAAAAAATGGTTAGAAGAATGGTCCATTACAACTCTTAGTTGCCCAGGAAACATCCCAGACCTGAATCCTATAGAACATTGTTTTTGCCTTTTATGCTTCACGTAACCCCCCCCCCGGAAATGTGTATGTAACTGGCGTACCCCTTCTATAGATAGATAAAACTATAGTTATAGTATAACAATGGGAATAAAATAAAACATATATATATATATATATATATATATACAAATATACACATTAAATTTTGTATTCATAAATTACATATATCAATGAACACAAAGAGTGACATAAACAATTTAACAAATCTTATAAAATTATAAACATTTTACTGTGTAATTACGCTTGCACAGTTCATTAGTGGTTAGGCTTATCTTGCTAAGGTAGAGTTGCAAGCCATCTTCAGCATCCAGCCTGTTCCTATATTTATTTTTTAAAGCAGTTAAAGATGAAAAACCAGTTTCACATAAATAAGTTGTTTTGAAAGGTAACAAATATTTGACTTCAATTCTTGACAAAGTCAAATATTCCTTCTCCACTCCAATCCAAAAACTAATCAATGGCTTTTTGGAATGAATGCTTTTTAAACTGTCACAAGATATCTCAATCAACTCTTCTTTATTGGACAATGGAAGCTTAAATTTTTCCAAATGAAATGTAAGGGGGTCTCGAATCCATTCTTGCGTTTCAACAGGGGGTTGAAAATACTGCCTTACAAGTTTTAAGAATGCTTAAGTGAGCGATTATTTGTTGTCTGATGTCTTCAAAGTCTGCAATAGTTTTCACATTTTCTTTAAGAAATGAATCTAGTCACAGCTGTTCTTTTTAATTCTGTTTTTCCAGAGAGAGAGAGAGAGAGAGAGAGAATTGTTTTTTACCATGGCCTCTGTTTTCTTCCCAACATCAACACACATCAACGTTGTCTCCTTGCAATAAGTTCCAAATATTCACTTTTTCAAAAATATCAGCCAAATATGCTAACCATAGAAGCCATTCTAAGTCTTGTAGTCTCAAAGAAAGTTGAAACTCGTGGTCCATGAAAAAAGTCGTACTTCATTGTGGAGTTCAGCCAAAGAACATTTCCTTGTGACAACCAACTTCTGTGTGAAGCAGCAGTCTCTTATGCAGTCTACCCATTTCTTCACACATAACTGAAAAAAGTCGAGACTTCAATGGTCAAGGTTTTGATAAAATTAACCATTTGTACACTTTCATCCAGAACTCTTTTAAAATCAGGGAGAAATTTAGCTATCAGCACTTCATGGTGAAGACAACGAGTGAATTTACATTCTATTGCAACTGGTTTTATACGACCTGCTATTTGTGTGATATAACCACTCCTTGCTTTTGCTCTGCCAGTACATACAGAAATACAACTTTCCATTCAAGACTGTTTTCAGCAAAAATGAATCAATCATATTGAAAATATTTTCATCCATAGTAAAAGTTTTGAGAGGCTTACAAAATGAAATATCTTCAAATATTGCATCCCGGAATTTTTCACACAAAAACAAGTAATTGAGCTATCCCAGCTACATTGTGAATAGCTTGAATGAGTTGGTCCTTAATATTACAGGCCATATCTTTAATGCTTCTGGAAACTGTGTCATTCGACAAAGGAATGGTTCTGACAAAGTTTGCCTCCTTTTGACCAAACATACAAGAAACTTTCTTCCACTGCTGGAAGAATGAGTGACTCGCCTTTCTGGCTTTGGCAATTTTGAAGGCTTACTTTGTAAGATGCTTTAAGTGCACTTTCATTTTCTTCTACACCAGAAAAATGCTTAATTACAGTTTTTCTACTACTCAAGTCATCCAAAAGACATTCGAAATAGCTTAAGGGCTTATTTTTTAAATGCCCATGTTTCGTTTCAAAGTGTCGCCGTCAAAGAGATGGTTTCATAGAATTTTGTGACAGTACTTCAGAGCAAACAATGCACTGTGGATTTGGTTCTACTAAATTTCTTGTCCATGTAAAGCCAAATTGTAAATATGATTCATGATATTTACGTTTTTTTAATTTTTTTATCACTTGATTGTTTAACTTTTAACGTTCTTTTAGTTATTGCTGCCTCCACCTCTTTACTCACATGGGATGATGACGTAGTCGTAGATGTAGAAGCATTCGGCTCCAGCTCCACGTTACTTTTGTTCTTAATTATCCATTTATCCATGTTTCAGGGCACTTTAGAAACACGTTCATTTAACTTCATAGTAAACTGAAGAATAAAAATAACTTTAACACAGCAAGTGAAATAAATCACAACAAATACATAGAGCAGTAAGAAGGCACATTCACTCACTTAGAATGGATGTTTTGACTGGGAGATCAGCTGTTCGGGTAGGTTCGGGTCTCAGGTAGGAAAGGGGAGGGAGGGAGGGAGGATTGATAAATGTGTACAGACATGAACTACAGTCCGCGCTTCATCACTCAGTTCTCAGAAATTAATCAGTAGCAGTGCTGCCAACTTAGCGACTTTTGAGCTCTCATGGCATACCCCCAAAAGTTTTACCGCATACCCCATGTTGAGAATCCTGCTATAGAATACTGTTGGCATCGTGTGGAATCTGCAGTTACCAGAAAGAAACCAAAGACCCTTCATGAACTTTGGGAATCCATAATTCGTGTTTGGAACCACGAACTATCAGTTGATTATCTTCAGAAATTGATCTTGTCGATGCCTCAATGGTGTGATGCTGTCATCAGGGCCAGAGGCGGTTCAACTAAATATTAGTTTGCACCTGATGAACTTTTCATTTTGTTTTCCATTTAAAATTATAAACTGAAGCAAACTGAAGGCTTCTGATAACATTTCAGCCAAAAGTGTTGTGTTTACCAAAACTGTTGTATAAAGGTTGCAAATGCTCATTTTGGAATATTTTGACAGCACCTGTCAAATATTACTTAGCTTTGCCTTTATATTAATAAATATCTTTTGTTTAGATTTCTATTTGTGATGCTAGTGATTAATGTAACATACCATCACGAAAATGGGTTAGAAATGTGAAATTCCTAGGTGATGCACTTTCTTTGAACACCAGTGTATATATGGAAATCCTAAGAGGGAAAAAAAATTATTATAAATTATAAGAAAAAAGTATAAAAGTAGAATGCAAGTAGAGTGAGAATGCAAATTAGGGGGCACCTCCGTAGCCAGGTGGGCAGGAGCAGCAGTGCATAGCGCACGCTTCTTGGTTAGACCGGGGTTCGAGCCCGTGACCACCAAATACAGAGGATGCGGAAAGGTCAGGGAATTACCACCACATATCCCCGGAGCAATATGGCCTTAGTTGCTAATGCTCCTAAAAACCAAATAACAAACAAACAAGCAAACAAACAAGCAAGCAAATTAGGAATGAGCCTCTTCCCCCACCGCGTGAGGGGGAATTATTCTCCCCTTCGCCTGGTGGGCTATGTTAGCTGGCAGTGGGTTCCCCACTGCCAGCTAACATAGCCCCGCAGGATGGGCAGTTTGACCTTCCTATCGGATTCGAAACTACATGGACCTGTTAACCATCACCGTCGAAGACATACTGCATCTTTGCTGCCAACACGTCATTTGCCGATCTGAAGTGGGTACTCAAACCCAGTTCCATTTAAAATCCCATCCCCAGGCAGGGGAGGGAGGAGACGGGTCTCTGTCTTCTCCCCTCCTTGCTCCCCCATATTTAACCTGGTTGCGCTCGTCCCCACTGACCTCTTTGGGGTGCCTACTCTATCGTCTCCATCCTTCTACCTGTTTCTCCCAATCTCCAGTCTCCCCTCCCCCCACCACCACCACCACTCTAACTAAACCGACCGAATACTCCCTTAACAATGCCGCCAAATTCTAATCACCGGCTAAAAATTCAACTGCTTTCTCGTAACCCCTTTTTATATATATATAAAAACAACCGCTTATATATATATGTGTGTGTGTATATATATAATGTCTTGCTACTGAAATCCTTGGAAAATAGGTGGTGGGGCCTACTGGGTGCCCGACCTGCTTCCTCGTGGCAAAGTGTGTGCAACAGTGGGTCTAAATGGCTAAATGGTCAAAGAAACAACAGAACAACACAACAAACCACTCCCCACACTTTTTAAATCTTTGGCCTACACAGAGTTCTGTGTCATACAAACAGAGTACACAATGCGGAGATGGAGTAAACCCTTGGTGCCGTCAGACAACTAACACACTTTACATGTAACTTGAAATTATGCCCCCCCCCCAAGTCCTAGAATCATTTATAATTGTAAAAATTTCATCTTCATTCATTTTACTTATGCCTGTCATAGCCTTAAACACCTCAATCGAGTCTCCTCTAAGGTGCCTAATTTCGAAGCTCTGCAACCCACATATTTGAAGTCTTTCCTTATATGAATACCCTCTTTCTTATCTCACCAGGTCAGTTACCCATCTTTGGACCCTTTCAAGAAGCACAATGTCTTTCTTTAGTTGCAGTCTCCACACTTGAACACAGTATTTCAAGTGTGGTCTAACAATAGCTTTATATAATTGGATTATGACGTCCTTATCTCTACTAGCAATTGTTCAATAAATCATCGATATAGGCAGTGATGGAGAGCATGGGCCTTCCTTGCAACCTGTTTACAATGCTCAGAGAACATGTCTGACCGTATCCTAACACCCAAGTCCCTTTTCTCCACTACTGGCTTTAGCTCAACTCCACCAAGTGTATAAGTTATTTTATGGTTACTGTTCCCCAGATGTAATACCTTACATTTTGCTAGATTAAAGCAGAGCAGTCACTCTGAAGAAGCTCTGCTTGGCGGTGATCAATAACTACTCTACCAATCTTTACATCATCTGCAAATTTAAACATCATGCCCTCTATCCCTTCATTGATGTCATTTTTGAAATTCAAAAACAACGGTGGTCCTAATACTTGGGGATCCTTGGGGAATCCCACTTCTTACATCAACCTAATCCGATGAATAACCATTTATCACAACCCTCTGCCCTGAAGCCATCCAACTATACATTGAAGGATTTTCCCTGTGATTCCAACCTGTTCCAGCTTATTTATAAAGTAACTGCTCATGTAGGACTGATCAAATGCTTTACTGAAATCCAAATAAACTATGTTGAAATTATTCCCTAAGCTCTTGAGTGATCCTGTCAAAATAACTAACCAGATTAGTTAAACATGATTTTCTCTTCACAAAACCATGCTGAGGATCCTTCAGAATTCCATTTCTGTTTAAATGATCCTGAATTCTACCCTTGATTATTCTCTCTCTGATTTTTCCCACTACTGAAGTTAGACTGACTGACTGACTAGCTGGTAATTTCCCACTTCACTATTAGAACCACCCTTATTGGATATGTATTGATGAATGTATTAGCAGTGGAAAATGGTGCAAGAAGGCAACCTTATGTAACATCAGCCAAAAAAAACAAAAAAAAACTTCCAAATCACTTGTCCATTACATCTGTTTGTTTGCCTAGTTCTTCCTTGTTCAGACTATCAGCTAGTTGAAGGCAAATTTCCACGCATTTATCCTTCATAATTTGAATTTATGCCCTCTTCATATGTATAATCTGAATAAGAGGATGGATTTCATCAGCATTGAGCTCACACAATCCATTCAAGGCCTTAAACACCTCACTCAGATCTCTTTGCAGGTATCCAATCTCCAGATGCTGCAATTTGCACAATTGAATCCTTTCCTTCTAAGACCACCCTTTTGTTCTTCTCCTCACTTATCTATCTCATTGCTCTTCGCTGCACCCATTCCGACAGATCTGCATCCTTACAAAAAGCAAGCTTCTAGATTTTTATGTAGAGTTTATGATGTGACCTAACCACCGTCTTATACAAAGGGATAATCACATCCTTATCCCTACTAGCAAAATTGCTGTGTATCTCTGGCAAAGCTCCATGAACTGTCCTGTCAGCCTGTCTGCACTACTCAGAGAACTAACCCCCAGGTCTTTTTCATTCTCCACTATCCTAAATGTGGTACCTTAACCCTGTATAAATGTACCACACAGTTGGGTATATTAATATGGGATTACTACTACCCATATGGCAGGACCTAGCATTTGTCAATGTTAAACCTCGACTGCCATTTCTCAACCCCACTATCTAATTTTTGTAGATCTTGTTGCAGTAGCATGATGTCATTATCATCTGCAAACATAAATATCATTAATTAATAAATATATTAAACAATGAGGGGCCCAGCACTGAACTCGGGAGGACTCTGCTAATGACAATAGTCCACAAAGAGCAGTGTCCATTCATAACTGCTCTGTCTTCTCCCACTCAACCATCCTTTTATCTATAGCAGTAACTTGCCCTTAATGCCACACTGCTCCAATTTGTATGAGTCTTGTGTGAAATATTATGAAAAGCTTCTTTGAAATCAAAGTATGACATCAAAATGGGATTTTTTTTTGTTTCCATATTTTTAGTTACTATGCCACAGTTATCCAGTTGGATTAGTGAGACAAAGTTGCATCTTAAATCCTTGCTGTGACTGCAGTTTAACTGGTGACTCCATTATTTGCCCTGGAATAGAAGTCAGGCTAACAGATCTATAATCATCCATGTCACCCTTTAATTCATCTTTGTGAACTGAGGATACATTTGCATATCTCTAGTCCATAGAGACCTGCCCTGAATCCAAGGATTCTCTCATAATTATAGTTACAGGGTTGCTTACCTCCTTTGCTGCCTCTTTTAATATAAATGGATAAATTCCATCTAGCCCAGGTGTCTTTTTTAGCATTTTTGCATATATTCATCTTTGCCACGACCATCTATCTGCAAGTAACAACTGGAATCCCAGGGGATGAATTTTAATGAAATTTTATATTTGGGTCTTTAAAAAATGTTTGTTCAGCCATTCCAAATTTCATTAAAATTGGACAAATAGAAATCTGGCAATTATTATTATTTTATTTATTTTTATTATATTATTGCCCATACATTTTGTGTGTAAAAAAGAAATTCATAGATTAAGCATAGTTGTAATGCAGTATTGTTAGACAGGCCATGCATGTTTTTCACGTGTTGTTACATAAGGCTTGTGAAGAGACATATACAGGGTGTCCATAAATGATGTTTCCAATTTTGATTTTTTTTTTTTTTTTTTTTTTTTTTTTCAGAATTACTTCAAGCTACATTCGTGAAACACATACCAGCTGAAAGATCAATTCAATAAGTTTTATGAAGTTACATAAAGTCATTGGTAAAGTTCAACATGGGCACCATGAGTAACTCGAACAATATTCAATCTCTGCCACACGCTGTGCTTCATTTCGCAATCAATTTTACCAAAGGCCTCTGCGATCCATGTCATTGGTAGTGGAGGGATGCACACATTGTCCTCCACATAACCCCACAAAAATAAATCCATTGTTGTCAGATCAGGCTACCTCGGAGGCCATTCCATATGGCCTCCATGCTCAATTCAATGCAAATCAGACCAATTTCCCTTTCCCTTGTAGTTGTAAATTAAGAGCATTCAAATGACTAGAAAGGACTGTATGAATTGCAAGATCAAACAGCCACTCCATATTTGATAGTTATTTTATTGGCTTCCCTTTTTCTGTGTTGAAACATTTAGTGATGTTTCAACACAGTATCTAGAAAAGTTAGGCAGATGGGCTGAGAAGTGGCAACTGAAGTTTAACATTCACAAATGCAAAGTACTGTATGTGGGTAGCAGTACCCCAAGAGTATTGTGGTACTAGACTCAGGGAAATGGAGAATGAAAAAGATGTGTGTCAGATATGAAGTTCTCTGATCAGTGCAGATGGGCTACCAGAGCAGGTCATGAAGTTTTGTCAATGATATATTAGGAATTTTGCCAGAGACAAGAAGGTGATTGTCCCTTTGTTTAAGGCAATGGTCAGGCCACATCTTGAGTACTGCACACAGGTCCGGTGGCCTCATTTTAGGAAGGAAGTAGAGTTGGTAGAACAAGTACAAAGAAGGGCAACAAGATTGGTGAGAGGAACAAAGGGGTGCACTTACACAGAAAGTTCTGCAAGCTCAGACTTCCGCTTGCTCAGACTAAGAACCTGAGGGAGCATAGATTCAAATTGAGGAAAGACAGTTGTAGAATAATGTGCAGAAGTTTGCCTTTAGCCAGCGGGTAGTTGATTGCTGGAACAGACTCTGTTGTGGAAGTTGATAGCTTAAATAAATTTAAGGCTGAACTAGACAAACATTTGGAGTGACCTGATGGGCAAAATGGGAAGGTGGGTTTTTTTTTTTTTTTTGGCTGATGCTATATAAGCTTTTTTTCTTGCATCATATGCCTCAACTATGCTAATGCTATATTTTGCAAGAAGAATAGATGGAATGGCACCAGGGTATGTCTGCCAAGGTCAAAAGTAGATGATGTAAGGCAGATATCTTTTAAGCACACAAAAGGTGATATTGTTATACTCATTGGCACTAATGATATTAAGATAGGAGATCTGAGAAAAATAAAAGACCTGGGGTAATTGTGAAGTCAGATATGAAGTTCTCTGAGCAGTATGGACAGGCTGCCAAGACCACTAATGGGTTTTTGCAATGATATACAGGAACTTTGCTACCAGGGATAAGGGGACAATTGATCCTCTATACGAGACCATTAGACCAAGCCTAATGACGGAGACTATTAGTCGGAGTTCAAGCCAATGACTGCTAAAATACGGTCGATCTGCCAATCTGCACTGAAACAGCATGTCAGATTATTGTCCATTTCCCTTAACATGAATTGTTGAGAAGGCTTCCATCCTGCAGTGGATTGACAATGGCTGCAGTTTACCTTTATACATTTTACAAGGCTATGGTTAGGCAGCATCTTGAGTATTATGTACCATTCTGAAGGCCTCACTTTAGGAAGGATGTAGATCTGCTGGATCAGGTGCAGAGGAGGACAACCACATTGGTCTCTTACTTAGAAAGGCTTCAGTTCCGCTTTTTGCAGTTTCTGGAGACTGTGCACCTGCGGGGTGATCTGATTGAGGTATTTAAGTCTTGAATGGATTAAGTAAGCTGAATGTGGATGATATTCTTCCTCTTGCTGAAACTACATGCTTGAGTAGGCATAAATTTAAGTTGAGGAAGGATGGTTGCAAGATAGATATGTGGAAGTTTACCATCAGCCAGCAGGTGGTTGATTGTTGGAACAGGCTTCAATCTATTGTTGTGGAAGTAGATAGTTTGAATAAATTTAAGGAAGAAGTGGTGAGATTCTTGGAAGGTATGATTGTGAGAAATATGTTTTTTTTTTTTTCCCTGCCGATGCTATATAAGTTTGCTTTCTTGCTTCATTTGCTTACTAATACTACTGTTACAAAGAAAGAAGCTGTTCCCTTTTCTCTAGATAGTAGTTACATCTTTAAGTAAATCCCACATTAACGCACTATGATTGCTATCACCTCATGGTACAGGGTCTTAAGCATGAAGAGTCACAGCTGATAATCAAATAAAGAGTATTGCTTTCTCTCATGGCCTCTTCTAATGTGCTGGTATAAGAAAACAGCCATCCAATAAATGCACAAAAATTCTTGCTTCTGTATGAGTGGCTAACCAGTAGTTTCAGTCAATATCTGGGAAATTAAAATCCCCCATTATACAACATTGGGATTTACTGGCACACTCTATATATTTATACGGTTGTTCACTGGTTGTTTAAAGGTGTAAAAATAAAGTTTGTTATAATAAAATGGATAGCTACTTTGACTCTATTTATAATCTGCATAGATTTTGAAATTTGAGAGTCGGAATAAATACTTAAGGAAATTTAGAAAAATAAATGGATAAACAATGGCAATTTATTATTGCTGGTTTTTGACTACCTTTTTCTTGTGATTTATGATTTTACAGAAATCAAAATATGTCATACATTACAGGCATCTTTCTTCTGAGATACACAAAGCAGTCTGCTGTGTACGGTGTTTTTTTTTTTTTTTTGTAACTGATCTCTTTTTTGTTATTTGTAAAATTAAGTTATGAGAAGAATATGCCAGAAATGTGGGCCAATATGTGACCATTGGCTGTTCATTTATTTTTCTGAATTTCTTAAAGTATTTATCCCAGCTGTCTCAAATTCTAAATATATGTGTAGTTCAATAAATTTAAGTTCATGGGAACAGTTATACATTTTATTATATAAAATCTTATTTTTATATCTTACAAACGTCATTTATTGAAGTATATGATCTCTTGTTTGTGAAAAACTGTTTAATAAATTTATCTTAAAGATAGTGAAAAAAAATTTTTTTGGTTTGCAAATACAGTCTCCATTTCCTGGTGATGATGAAGAAGAAGTATTTGATAGTATTGTGAATGATGAAGTTCGTTACCCAAGATTCCTTTCTTTGGAGGCAATTGCTATAATGAGAAGAGTAAGTATTTGTTTGTAGATTATACTTAGTATTCAATTTGTTAAATTTATAAACTGTCAGGTATAATATTTAGAGATTATATTTTGGCATTTGCTATTGTTTATTATTATTATAAATAGAATCATGTAACTTCTTTTCACATTTATAGCAATTTTTTTTTTCCCTCTTTACTCAAAACATCCATTTCAACTATATAATTAGTTCAAAGTTTGGAATCGCTCTCAAAACAAAACCAAATAACACATGATATAGTGTGCATAGTCACATTTTTTTTTTTTTTTTTTTTTTTTTTTTATGCCTCTTTATGAAGGGGCTCACATCTTGTGAGTATGGGCTTGGCACACCCAGGGTCCTGAGCTGGGTATCATCATTCTTCTCTTTCTTGGTGATTCCCCTTCTACTTTTGACTCTCTCTCTCTCTCTCTCTCTCACAGGGTAACATGGGAATTTTTTTTGGCTGGTGCAGCATAAGCTTCAGGCTTCCTTGCACCATATAGCTAATAATAATATACATAATATACAATATGAGGCTTTAGAAGCTATTGTACAGAAACTGTTCCAAATTGCTTGTGTGATAGAGAGACACCAATGAGATTGGAATATCAAAGAAAGTAAACTTCCGGTTTATTTTTCAAATAAAATTGCTTTTAGGAAAAAACAAAATTTATACATAAAACGTAAGATAACAAGGCATCCAGTTGCCACTCCAGATATAAACAGAAAAGTGCTGTTTTTTTTTCAGAATGAAAAGACACGCATGCTGTGAGGTGGCAAAAAGAGCAACAAAGAAGAAGAAATAATAAACCATTTTGAAAAATGAGTGGACCAAATTTTGGATATGAACAATGACACACACACACAGGAAAAGAAAAGAGCCAAAGTTGCACCTGTAATATCTCCAAATGCACTTTAATTACAGAAGTTAATGTCTTGCCAGGTAAGGCAGTGACTGACTTGAGCAAATGTCCCCTAATTTATAGCAAAAATTACTGTTACTGGCATTATATATAATAGCTGCATGTTATTGAAAATCTTAAGAGAGGAGATGATTCTGTACACATAGAGAAATTACATATGCAAACCTACTCCCAGAATGAACAAACTAAAAATTATTGAGGACTATAGACTACCTCTGGATGCACTGCACAAATGGTGTTTGAAAAAAGCATAACAAACACCACTTTGGTACTCTCCTCTACATCTTCCTTGTCCTCCAGGATAGTATTGTGATCTCGTTACTTGTTTGGAGTGGATTGAGTTTAATTCCTATCAATGAGTGAAGCAATTTTTAAAGTCCTCTTCAATTGAGGATGTAGTTAGCTGATTTTAGATGGAAAAAGCAGGACTCCCCTGTGAGTTATTACAAGTTTTTCAGCCTGCGCAACATGCATTATCAACTCATGAATATGCACTTATATAGACATAATATAAAATGGTGCAGTATGGTCTGAGGCACTGATGCACCTTAAACAGAATAGAACCTCACGTCACTCGCTTATTCTTTTAAGACCAACAACAAATTTGATGGAGAACCTGCTGTGCAAAGAACAAGCCTTGAATGATAAACAACTGGACATTATTTTCTTAGACACTTCAGATGCCTTCAAGTATCACTATTCCTGCACCGAGTGAATTGTGAAAAATTACTTCTGAAAAATATCAGAATCATGATCGTATCATGGTAATACATAGAGAAAAGAGTGTATCTTCATTATGCTGCAAAGAGGTCTTTTAACTGTCATTCTTTTTGAAACTGCTCTTTGACCCCTTCTTGGCTGTGAATGGGATTAATTTCGTCCTATATAGACAATATAAAATATTTCACAATATCAAGAAAATACAGGAACTTGAATATTACCTTCACAACAGTGGGTTACAATTAAATGCAAGAAAATCAATCCAAAGTTCATGAATAGGAAAAAGAAAAATGACAACACAGTTTTATATCAATGGAACTGTAGTTTAGAACGTTCACTCCACATTTTGAATACATCTGGGAGAAGACTTACTCAGAATTTTGATCCACCAAGCAATAGCTGTAATTACTGCTCTAGGGCCCTGGTGCCAAGCATTATAGTGATAAAGCGATTATCCAAGTGATTTCTAGAGCATTTTCTCAAAGATATAGTTTTGTTCAGTTGTTTTTTTTTTTTTTTTTTTTGGTAGTTGTTGGCGCATAGGCTTCGGTGGCCATAATGCACCTCCCAAGGTTTTTGCAGTACTTTGATCCAAGCCCAAGGCGGGAATTGAACCCGCGACCTTTGGGTTGCCAGGCAGGCACTTTACCCACCCGGCTAGCCCGGTCGGCTGTTCAGTTGTAAAAGTTCTTTTACTTTCCTATTAATTAATAGTCAGTTTAGTCTTATGAATTGTAAACAAGTTTCAGAAAGGAAAAAAAAACAAAACTATCTTTCTTTTTCCGTTTAAACTAACATACCAACTTTTATACTGTTTGGTCAAAGGGGAGGCACTGTTCCTGCCTCCCCTTTTTGGCAGACAACCAATAAACGTTACTCCCCATGCCACCTTAAACTCCTCAAAGGAGTAATCACAGAATGGGACTTATCAGAGGAGGAAATTGTCGAAGAGCTACTTGAACAAAGAGTCGTCCAGGGACAGAGCATAATACTTACTTTTAGCTGTACCAGCCTACCAACATCTGTTAAAGTAGGCTATCACCATTGCCATGTCCATCCTTACATCCTAAACCCAATCAGGTGCTATAAGTGCCAAAAATACACACTCCCAAACCGCATGTCAACTTGGGGCAATATATCCTAATTGTGTATCAAAGGAGCACACAATCAATCTGATTTCACTGCTACCACTTCTCATTGCCCAAATTGTAAGGGTAATCACTTGGCTTTCTCCAAAATATGCAAGCTGTGGAAGCACGGGAAATAATCCAGAAATATAAAGTGGACAACGATGTCACATATTCAGAGGCAAGAAGACAAATGATCAAAACAGAGCCAAAGCAGACATTTGCCATAGCTGCTCAACATTTTCAGTCAGTCAGTATTCAAATAGATATTACAGTTCCTCCCAAATATATCTATTACTAATTGGGTGCATTCTATGCTCTGTGCTTCCAAACAGTGTCCTTTGCAACAAAAAACTGAATAGGCCAATAGCTTGTTCCCAATTACCATTCAAGCCAATGTGCCTACAACAGTAAAACCAAAAGTGACAGAAACCATGATACTGAAACCACCAGTTTCAACCGGAAAGGATATTGATCAACAGAATGATTTAGATGACGGAATTTTATAACTTCAATGACCGATTAGATGGACGTGACATGTCCCTTCTTTCCAAAGAAAGACAAGGCTAAAGTTGATTGATACAAACAAGCCAAAACTAAAATGAAGTCAGAAAACAACCACCAAAACCACTTAATGGAAAGAATCCTTCAATGGAATTGAAAGAGGCTTTCGTAATACAAAAGATGATTTACATGATCTCATAGACCACTACGAACCAGCACACATATCCCTACAGGAAACATTTTAAATTCACAAGTGTGTCATACCATTTAAAATTACACTATCTTCAGATGAGATAGGAGTATTGACTCATCACTCTGTGTAGGGGTGACAGTTCTTGTTAGACACAACATTCCATCCAAACATATTGCTCTTCAGACTTCTTTTGTAGTAGTGGCAATGCACATTATAATTGGCATCACTCTTACAATAGCATCTATATATATCCCTCATAATTTCTCATTCTCCTCAGATGGCCTAGAAAATCTAATAGACCAGCTACCAAATCCTTTCTGCTTACTTGAAGACTTCAATGCTCATCATCCACTGTGAGGATTTCCAACAATCGACAAGAGAGGTAAACTAATAGATTCCTTTCTTAATGCTTGTCAACTTACCATTTTGAACACTGGTGAGCCTACCTATATTCATTTTTCAACAGGATCCATGAATACAGACCTTTCAATCTGTTCTCCCTCTAAATATACCATTATGAGTGGTCTGTTCCTGAAAACCCACTAAATAGTGATCATCTACCGATTCTCTGCAAGCTCCAAACACAGTTAAAACACCTTCACTACATCACTCCGCTTCAAAATTTCGTTAGGCACACTGGAATGAATATGCCTCATGTCCATGGTGTATAGTGTTAATTGTAATGTGGCTTCGGGGGGTTCCCCCAGCTCCACATCATGCAATGAGATGAATAGAGAACTCTGTAAAAGCCAGATTTATGTAGTTTAGTGAGTGTTCATGTACTACTGTTAGTGTGGGATTGTGTTGTTCCTCCGACCTCAGCCTAAAGGCCTGTGTTTTCACACAAAAACCTCTAGTTTGCCCTTCAGTGAGGTGGACCGAGCAGTAGGGTCTGTGTAAAGCACTATTTGAGCAAACCTCTCTGGCAGCCAAGGCTACATGCCCAGTTTAAAAAAAGAAAAGTGAAAATTAGAAGATGGAAGTGGGACGGGAAAAGTGGTAAGGAGATAGATGTGCACAAATTTGCCTTTAGCCAGCAGATAGTTGATTGATGGAACAAATTTCATCTATCATTGTGGAAGTTGATAGCTTAAATAAATTCAAGGAGGAACTGGACAAACATTTAGAGAGTGTATGGATGTGTGCAATTGGGTTTTTTTTTGCTACAGAAGCTTGTATTTCTTGTATCACGTCTCTACTACTACTACTAATAATAATAATAATAACCTTAACAGCAGATACATATCACACAAATAATTTACACCTTTCAGTGTTGTTTATAAGAAAGAATGGCTTATAAAATAGTAATTTAAATGGTACAGGCAGTATACTTTCAAAAGCAAGTGAATGTAACCCACAGTACAAAATAGAGCCAGTATTTAATTTAAATATGGCATTGTCAGTTTCAACATCCCATGAATTGCAACATTGCTGCTGGTCTATTGGGAATGACAAATATCTTGCAGTACACAGTTTTATGCAATTATGGACACAAATCTTTGCTACATCCTTCAATTGGTGCAGCAAAGTTCAGAATATGCATTTCCTCTCTTAATGCATGAATAATCACTGCAGATAATCAGATCAAGAGTATTACTCCCTCTGGTTGCCTCTCAAACATGTCATCAGATAAATCCACAAAAGCCTTGCTAGTGTGTGAATGTCAAACCCACAAGTTCCAGGCAATATCTGTGAAGTTAAAATCCCCCATTATAAGGCAGTCTTTTAAGACTACTAAAATGAATGAAGAGCACAGAAAAATTTATTAGCATCTGCCTTCTTGTTGTTTATTCACATTTCACATTTGTAAAATCACATGCATGTTTTCCAGAAACAATATATGCAAGATGGTATTAATGGATGGAAAATTCAATCAAAATTCTAGAGCAACAGCAAGCTTATTTTCTGAGAGACAACCCGAGAGGCTGAAATTATCACATGCTAAAATTATGCATGTTGTGCCTAACTGGAAATGTGATGTGTAAAAAAAAAAAAAAAAAAAACGCACATGCAGAATACAAATGCATACAGAATTTGGAACATTGTTCACAAAGAAGATGTTGGCCTTGTCACATCCAAGAAGCAATGTTCACAAAGCTTATTCCACATGTGAAACAAAGCAAACGTAGACTTGGAGGATCCTTCAGTAGAACAAACGCCATCCCTATCATTTGTTTTTACAACAAGGTTTGCATAAAGGTGATACAAAGTTCTTGGAATTTATAATTTTCTGTTAACCAAGATAAAAGACAATCCCAATTTCTTCAGCAATATCCTGTGGATTGAAGAGGCCACCTTCATTTGAGATGGCTTCACTTACAGGCACAATTCCTGCTGTTACTACTGTCCATCAAAACCGTACTGTTGCAGAAATACTTACTATCTGATGAAATGGCCTCTCAGTGTGTAGTGTAGCACATGAGCAGATAAAGTTGTCAGCCCAGTTTTTCTTGACAAAATTCTGACTGGGACAGAACATTATGAGTTACTTTTCATTAATGTATTTGACCGGTTAAAAAGTTCTATAAACATCGAAGCCTGGCGACATCTTTGGTTCCGGGATGATGCATCTTCACCACACAAAATTGTACTAGCACAACACTGGCTGAGTATAATTCATATTTAAAGACCAGCATATAAAATATGCGATTGATGCATCTTGGCCAACATTCTTCCAACTTCACTCCTTTAGACTTTTTTTTTTTTTTTTTGGAATTTTTCTAAAGCAGAAGTATATGAAATGTACATTAACAATTCAGATGATCCCAAAAAGAATACAAAATGCATGCACTTAATAGTGTTATAATTATTGTAAAGAGTGTTCATTCTAATTTATTACATAGGTTAAAAGCTCTTATATTGTGAGGGAGTCCACATGAAGTTTATGAATAACATTTTAAAGCACACATTAGCTTTTTATTGAAACTACTCTGCCTACAATCCTCATATAAACAATGTAAAATGTTGTAAATTATTTATATGGTATGTATCTGTTGTATTGTTATGAGATAATAAAATTTATTTTAATCTGTCATTGTTATTAGTTACATTGTTACCTGAAATTTCTGGAAATAATAGCTGCAACCATACAATGTTGTTGAATGTTACTGATTACTGATCTTTGATAATAAATGGCCAAAATTACAAAGTTAAACACCTAAATAGCCATTCCTATTTCATTTATCCCTTGTTTTTTTTTTTTCCTGCTAATAAATTTATTATTGCGCTTTTTTTTTTTTTTTTTTTTCCTTAAACCAATTCAATGAAATTGCTGCTTTTCATCCCAGAATATATACATACACTGGTGTGCAAAATTTAAGGACCAGTCAGGTTTTCACCTGTAGCTTCTCATAGGAATGGCCTGGATATGGGGAAAGCATACCAAAGGAACCTTGTGAGGTACATAAATGATGAAGGAAACAACACTGACACAAGAAGGTAAGCAAAACGGTACAGAGGGACTTTATTCAAAACCTGCAGATTCTTAATGCATGTAGAATCACTGCTCATAACCAAATCAAGAGTATTGCTTCCTCTTGTTGCCTCTCTAACATTCTGCTGTAGAAAACAGTCATCCAAGAAATCTACAAAAGCCTTGATGGTGTGTGAGTGACCAACCCACAAATTCAAGTCAATATCTGGAAAGTTAAAATCCCCCATTATAAGACATTCTGATTTACTGGCACACTATTTCTCTCTATAGCCATTTGTTGAAAATACCAAATATATGTATGTATGTGCATACATATAGTCAATAGGACTATAATGCAGTCGTACTATCAGCTTTGTATTCCCAGTGCTTATATCACACCAGACTGACTCAGCATTGAACTGGTGACTCATGTTGACTGGATGCACTGCCTTATATTTAATATGCTTTTTAACTAATAGCATAAACCCTCCTGCCCTATCTGTCCTTCCTGTATACATTTTGCTCCCCATATTCAAAATTAGCATCACTTATGTCTGAGTGACACCATGTCTTCATTATCCTTGCAAGATTTACATTTACAGGAAGACAACAGTGGAGATGGAGAGATGAAATTCACAAGTTTGTGGGTAGTAAATGGATGGGCATTGCACAAAACAGAAGGAACTGGAAAGTTGCTGGAGACTCCTTCATCCTGAAGTGGATGGAAAATGGCTGATGATAATGAATGCTTTCTTCACTTAATCCTTCACCATTTTGGGACTCTTTCAACAGGAAATGTTTTGTTTGTGGGGTTTTTTTTTACAAATTTTGTAATCAACGATAATGTAGAAAAGGATATCTTTTAACAGGGGAACTACCTGTACATTAACATTAACAAGATTCTGCTATATTTATCATGTGTGACAAAATACCCAATTTAATTAACAGGATTTTTGGTGAACTAAGTACAAGTATAGTTGCATCCTGTTCTGTTCTCTTAAATGGTCTCTCAGCAAAACTAAGAAGGCAACAAACTCATTCAGTTTAAACCGAATCTCTCCAGTATTGGCCATCTAGCTTCTGCTCAAATTGAAATGAAGAAGTCATGCCTGCAAGATAGAACATACATACAGACATGCACCTTACTCACTTCTCTCTCTCTCTCTCTCTCTCTCTTTCTCAGATCCACCTTTCTGTCTGAATTGTTCTCTCTAATAGAGTAAGGCAAAACCCACCTTCTTGTCAAGGCATTCATCCCAAATCATTCCTGCTTTCTAAAAAATTTTAGAAAACAGATCTGGCATTAATGCAGTTTTTATTCTGAAAATGATTCAATGCTATGATGGAATATAATGCTTAAATCCCACATAATGTCACTTTTAATAATACCTGTTATTTCCTAGCACTGTTTGGCACTTAATGGCCTTTAGCTGTCATTCTGCCATAAAACCAACAACTTTTTCTGTGAGAAATAATGTAAATAACTGTAATTGGTTGTCCTGACACACATCTGGGAGGTTTTAATTCACAATCTCCTTATGTTACAGACATTTAAACCTTTAATCCTTTTCTCAGTTGCCTAAAATTTTTAGTGTTAGTAGATAGAAACCTGCCATGTGCTGAAAAGAAACAGTAGCTTATGTAATGCTGGTATTTATGAACTTTTTCCTCTGAACCATAAGTATATAAATACTGATAAACAAAATATTTATAGTGGCAATAATTATATATTTTTAATTTATTTATTTTTTTATTTTTGTTATGTGATTGGTCAGTTTCAGTTTATATTCCTGCGTGATCACTGAGTCAGAGTAATTTACAATCAATCATTTCAACAATAAAAATAATCATTAACCATATTTGGCACTCGTGTGGGCTTAAGCCACAGTCCACTCAAATGCACATGCCATTGTGTTCTCTTTCTTGATCACTTTGCTGCATCAGACCATGTTCAGTGGACTGATTTTATGACCTATATTTTATGATCTAATGTACAAGAGGAGGTTGAAAATTTTCTAGCCTCTCACTGAAAAAAAATGCTGGAAAGTTGTGAAAACCCATTTATTTTTCAACATAGTTCTACCTTAACTTAACACTTTCTGACAAAATTCACTTAGCTTTCATAAACCACTCAAACAAATATCAGATTTTGGCTCAAACCAGTTGTTGAGTGCATCAATCAGATCATTGCCACTGTCGAATTTCTGTCCTTTCCATCACCTGCCCACCCCCTCCAATAGTTTGTCTGGTTCTTCCGTGAATTTTCAAGTCATTTTTGAGATTTGGAAATAGAAAATAGTCCAATGGAGCCAAATCCGGTGAGCAGCATGGATGCTGTAATAGCTCAAACCCATAGTACAAATACTGTGTGTGCCAGTGAATTGTCTTGATACAAGATGACTCCTTTGGCCAATTTCCCAAGCCTTGTGATCTTCAATTCCTTTCATAGATATCTCAGTAAATTAGAATAATATTTGGCATTGATAGTGGCACCTCATTCCAGGAAATCAACCACAATCACACCCTATGCATCCCAGAAGACTGATGCCATGACTTTCCCAGCTAACTTACCCAAAACTTTTTAGAAAGGGGAAAAGAGAGATTCAATTGTTCTTTTGTTTCCATGTTTTATCCATAGTGATACCACCCCAAAACTGAGCTTCGTAGCTTCAAAATGCTGTGTAATCTTTTGATAACACCTCACTCTTTCCCACTTTTGATCTGCATTTAGTGCTTTTAGGGACCCACCTCAAGAGAGGGCACCTCTGTGGCCAGGTGGGCAGGAACAGCGGTCCATAGCACACGCTTCTTGATTAGACCGGGGTTCGAGCCCATGACCACCAAATAAGGAGGATGCGGAAAGGTCAGGGAATGACCACCACATATCCCCGGAGCAATATGGCTTTAGTTGCTAATGCTCCTAAAAACCAAATAACAACAACCACCTCAAGAGAAAGTTTCTTCATTCCTAAAACATTCACCACAGTATTGTGAGCTGCTTGTGGGAGACATTGAATGTTGTCTTCAATGTGCTTCAGTGTTATTCTGTGGTCTTGCATAATCAAGTCATAAATCTCATCCACATTTAGCATTAGTAGAGGCATACGATGCAAGAAAGCAAGCTTATTCAGCATCAGCCAAAAAAAAAAAAAAAAAAAAAACCTTCCCATTTCACCCATCCATTTGTTCCAAATTTTGTCTCATTCTGCCTTGAATTTATTTAAGCTATCAACTTCCACAACGACAGATGGAAGTTTGTTCCAGAAATCAACTATCCGTTGGCTAAAGGAAAATTTCCACACATCTATTCAATAACTGTCTTTCCTCAATTTCAGTTTATGTCCCCTCAGGTTTGTAATCTGAGCAACAGGAAGAATCCCATCAGCATTGAGCATGTTCAATTTATTCAAGGCCTTATACACCTCAATCAGATCACCTCGCAGGTGTCTAGTCTCCAGATGCTGCAATTTGTACAACTTAAGCCTTTCTTCATAAGACCATCCCTTTGTTCCTCTCACCATTCTTGCCCTTCTCTGTACTCATATAGCAACTCTACATCCTTCCTAAAATGAGGCTTCCAGACACACACACACACTTGTGCATACTTGTTTTAATGCTTCCAACATGCTTCTGTACTCAACAGGGGCAATACTTAGTTATCTGGGGTCATAGCAGATATTAACTTGGGGAAGATTTAATTTCCATGTCTTTCTCCCTGAAACTGAAAGATAGAAGTCACTCTTTCTTTGATTTATAAATGCAGTCAACATCAGTTGCACCACTTGTTGGTTGCAACATCAGTTGCAACCAAACAGATATGGGTGAGTCTTACTTTTTATTCCAACTACCTAATATCTATAAAGCCATATTTATTAAGATCTTACTCCTGGGGCCCCTAAAACTTCACATTCTTCAGTTTCCATAAAGGTTCCACATTCATTAAAAAAAAAAAAAAACACACAGATCGTCACTTTTTACTATCCAGAGTGGAGAGAAAAACTAGCAGCAAAATACCACACTTATGTATGATCAAAGCAGCACCTGAAAGCATCTTCTTCCCCTCCCTTTTGGCACCCAGGACATGGTCTATGAGGTATCCTGCTGAAATAGCAAGACATGTAAATACAGAAGCATGGCAACCAGTGATTTATCCTTCCTTAGGCTATCAGAAAGCCATTTCAGTGATAAAGCTCCTCATACTAAAACTAGTTAATCCACCCTTCATAACCTTTTTTGGTAGCCATTTCTGTTTAGGGGTGCCAAAAACCCTAGGGCACGCTTGCATAGCACTGTACCATCTTAGTGGTGTGGTTAGCAGCACATGGCCTATCATTATCCTACAGCATGATGATACCAACCTTGTTAAGGAAATCACACAAGAAATGCATCCTTATATTCTCTAATCACTGTTTTCATTATATAACAGTGTGTTACTAGTTGACTATCTAACTATACTTTACTAGTACTATGGATAGTGACCATATTTCCAGCGGTTCTGCCATGTGTAACGAGGCAAAATGATACACAAGTTGTACAATCTTTTGATCTGTGAGTAAACACATACAGATGCACTCCCTTCACCTGGTTAAACCCTCCTGCAAAACATGATTTTTCATACACAACATCAGATTCTTTGTTACATATGCCAGGAATATAAATATTCTTGACATCTTAATTACTTCTTCTGTATTCCAAATTGAAGATATTACCTGTATTCCCATTATGCTGTGAAAATGTACTGTAACAGCAAAATTACTGGTTTTTGTACAAACCAGCATTTTATCTGCAAAAAATTTGGATAAATGATGTCCGGACATCACAGTAATAACTAGCCTCTGCCACTTACAGGACATAGTAATCTGCATAATAAATATTTATGTTAAGCATGTATTACATCAGAGTATAAATTATTTTCTTACAGTTATTGAGAAAAAATCCTGAACGCAGGCTGGGTGCAAGTGAGAGAGATGCTGAGGATGTAAAGAAACAAGCTTTTTTTAGGGTTTGTATTAAATTTTATTTCATTATTATTTCATTTTGGTTATGCTAATGTAGCATTATTTCTAAAATGAGGTTTTTTGCAAGGTATTGTTTTATTAACTTTTATTAAAGTTAATAATATTAAATTATAATATTTTGTATTACAATACAATTATTATGAATTATACATTTGTATAATAGATGGACAAGTTAGTGCAAAGCATTGTTTTAGTTTGTAGTAAATCACCGAAATAGGCAAAATGGCATAGTTTTTGTTACATCTCATATTGTGAATGCCTTCACAACAAGTTGGCAGTTCTTTCACTGCTTTGAATCAGAATGCTTCTCTGGTAGAGAAAACTAAGGTTACTTAATATCAGTGCATACCACTACCCAGGTGGCACCATTTCGAAGCTTGTTGGGTTCTCATGTGGGCGAGGTGCCCCAGTGAAATAATGAGAACAACCCGTTTTTTTTTTTTTTTTTTTTTTATGAAAACCCCAAACACGAAAGGTATCAAAACCTATAGTACTTAGTACCGTGCATGGGTTGAAGGAGAAGTATGGGGCAAGGGGATGCCGGAAACTTTGCTCTAGAGACTAAACATGGGTTTCGCCACTTCAAGCCTCCAACAAGCAAAGTGGTGGTATTTCACCGGTTGATGAAAGTCATCTACACTCCACAAGATGCCAGATGGTATACAATAATAAAGTACCGGAAAGGGTTTAGGTCTGAAAGCATCAGACTACAGAAACTTTACTATTCAAACAAGTTAGTGTGAAGCATCACTTTAGTTCATAGTAAATCACTGAAGTAGGTGAAGTGGCATCGTTTTTGATGCATCTCATATTGTGAATGCCTTTACAAGTTGCCTGTTATTGCATTACCTCAAGTAAGCAATGCTTCCCCAAGAGAGAAGACTAATATTACTTATTCTTGGCAGGTGCCACCACTTAGATACCACCGTTTTGAAGCTTATTGGCCTCTCATTGGTGGGCAGGTAGGTACACAATTGATACAGTGAGTGGCAACCCAGTTATGAAGCTTAACTGCACAATATGAGAGATCCCAGAGGGTGTTCATTAGCATTAGTAGAGGCATTTGATGCAAGAAAGCAAGCTTATGCAGCATCAGCCAAAAAAAAAACCCACATCCACTTCACCCCTCTGTTCGTTCAAAATACCTGTCCAGCTGAGCCTTAAACTTATTTAGGCTATCAACCTCCACTACAAGGGATGGAAGTCTGTTCCACCAACCAACCACCCGCTGGCTAAAGGCAAATTTCCGCACGTCTGTCCTACATCTGTCTTTCCTCAATTTGAATTTATGCCCTCTCAGGTGATTATTCTTAGCTAGCGGAAGAATCCCATCAGCATTGAGCATGCTCAAACCATTCAAGGCTTTATACACTTCTATCAGATCACCTCGCTGGTGCCTAGTCTCCAGACATTGTAATTTCTAAAACTTAAGCCTTTCTTCATAAGAGCACCCCTTTGTTCCATTCACTAATCTTGTTGCCCTTCTCTGTACTCGTTCCAGCGGCTCTACATCCTTCTTGAAATGAGGCCTCCAGACCTGTATACAGTACTCTAGGTATGGCCTGACCATTGCCTTATACAAGGGAATAATCACCTCCTTATCCCTGCTGGAAAAATTCCTGTATATCATAGACAATACTCCATGAGCTACTCTTGCAGCCCATCTGCACTGCTCAGAGAACTTCATGTCTGCCTGCACAACCACCCCCAAGTCCCTTTCATTCTCTACCACTGTCAGTGTAGTACCACAGAGTTGATACGTTGCTCTGGGGTTGCTGTTTTCCATGTGTAGTACTTTACATTTGTCAATGTTAAACTTCATTTGCCACCTCTCAGCCCATCTGCTCAACCTTTCCAGATCCTGTTGCAGCAGCATAGTGTCAGTAGTGTTCTTGACAACCCTGCCAACCTTTGTATCGTCTGCAAACTTGGACATTAAGCCCGATATACCATCATCAATATCATTTATAAATACAGAAAACAATAATGGACCCAACACTGAGCCCTGAGGGACTCCACTAATAACATCAGTCCACGATGAGCATTGTCCATTGATTACCACTCTCTGTCTTCTCCCCCTCAACCACCCCTTTATCCATAGCAGCAATTTGCCTCCAATGTCACACTGCTCCAATTTGTGTAGCAGTCTTCCATGTGCAACAGTATCAAAAGCCTTTCTAAGATCCAAGTATATAATATCAAAGCTATTCCCTGCATCCAGTTCTTTTGTGACTGCATCATAGTATCCAATCAAATTGGTCAGGCAAGACTTCCCCTTAACAAAACCATGCTGTGTCCGAGCTATAACTGAAGTCTTGTCTAAATGATCCTGCAGTGCTTCTTTAACCAGTGCCTCCATTAATTTTCCTGGAACAGAAGTTAAGCTCACAGGTCTATAATTACTTGTGTCAGCCTTTGATCCTCCTTTGTGAATTGGAGTCACATTTGCACATTTCCAGTCTATGGGTATCTCCCCTGAGTCCAAGGAAGCTCTCATAATTATGGCTAAGGGTTTGCTTACTTCCTTTACTGCCTCCTTTAATATAACTGGATAGATCCCATCCACTCCGGGTGCCTTTCTTGTGTTTATCTTCAACAGTTTCTCCTCCACTTTACTCCCAGTTATTTCAAGATTCTGTAGCTTACTGCTAGAGTTGAATACACCTCTGGCATTCCCCTCGCTGAATAACTTCTCATGTGTGAACACCGATGCAAAATATTCATTTAGTTTGTTAGCTACCTGAGCAGGATCATCAACAGTTGACCCATCAATATCAAGTGGACCAATCTGATTCATCCTCTTCCTTCTAGAGTTTACACAAGTAAAGAACTCTTTGCTGTTTTTCTTTGCATCCCTTGCCAATGATTTCTCGTAATCTGCCTTCGCCTGCCTAACCTCCTTTGTAACTTGGTTGCATATCAACTTGTATCTATCATAGGCTTCTGTGTCATGTGTTAATTTGTAAGTATCCCATGCATTTTTCTTCTCTGCCATATGCCTCATTAGTTCATCTGACATCCATTTAGGCCTAAACCTTGAACAGTATTTCTTAGTTGGTATGTAAAGCCTAGTAGCTTCGAAGATAAGTTCTTTGAATGCTTCCCATTTTGAATTTGCTGTTGGTAACATCATCAGTTAGTCCCACTGTATAGAATTTAAATACTGTCTCAGTCCATCGTAGTCACCTTTACGGAAGCAATAACCCTTCCCTTTACCCCTAATGGTAGTTACCTCTTTGAGTAAATCCCACTTCAGCACACTGTGATCACTGCCACCTAGTGGTTCATTTATCTGCAGATTCTTAATGCATGAAGAATCACTGCTGATAATCAAATCAAGAGTATTACTCCCTCTAGTTGCCTCCCGAACATGCTGATGTAGAAAACAATCATCCAATAAATCCACAAAAGCCCTGCTAGTGTGTGAGTGAGCAGCCCCCAAATTCCAGTCAATATCTGGGAAATTAAAATCTCCCATTATAAGACTCTCTGATTTACTGGCCCACTCTATTTCCCTGTAGAGTTTCTTATTATACTCATCAGAGTCATTAGGCCTATAGCACACTCCTACTCTCAATTTTGATCTCCCAATGCTTATGTCACACCAAACTGACTCAACACTGCACTGTCCAGCGATGTCGACTGGCTTCACTTCCTTGGTTTTTATGTATTTCTTAACTAATAGCATAACCCCTCCCCCTTCCTATCCTGTCTATCCTTTCTGTAGACGTTGTACTCCCCAAATTCCAGTTCTGCATCCCTTATATCTGTGTGACACCACGTCTCTGATATCCCAACAATATCTGCCTTTGATGTTTTGAGCAATACCTCAAATTCATCAAATTTATTTACTAAACTCCTAGCATTGGTGTACACGCAAGTATACCTGCACCTGTTTCTATTCTTAGCTACCCTAACACAACCCATGTGTTTACTTGTACCGCAATGGCTCCCAGCAGTCTATGAAATATCATGCATCTTGTTTTTCAGGCTTCTGCTCATTCTAATAGAAGCAGTGCAAGAATCTCTTTCACCTCTGCCAGTGGCTACTGTCAATCTATTGGTCTTTGTTTCCCCCCAAGCTAGCAGTTTTCCGACTCACCTAACACTGCCTCGATAGCATCAGCAAATATTCTTGCACCCTTTCTATTTAAGTGTATCCCATCCCTGTAGAAGCAATCTCTCCTGTTAACAAGTACAGTCCAGGCTGAAAAAAATTTTACCCCTTGAGGCTTGCACAATCTTTCCAGGGCCGAATTGATCGACAAGGCTCTCATCATATACTCCCTCCTATCGTGCCTGGTCTGTAGTAAAGTATTCATGTTCAACAGAAAATACTCTCTCTCTCTCTCTATGAACATAAATTTGTTATCCACTTCTGCTGAATTCATAGTCACATTGGGATAGGGAGAAAAGGAAAGAAAAACTGTGCTTGGAATAATTTCTGCAAGTATACCCTTACTACACTGGTTGACAAAATCAACAGAACAAAATATTTTTCTTGAATATTTTGTTGTGAACAGTGTTGCTGAAGGTGAATATTTCATATAATAGGCATCCCGGCCTGCAAGTTCAGAGTATCCAATAGAAATCAATTTACCGTCTTACACAGCTGTACATTATGCAAATTATTCATGCCTATAAAAACAAGGGTTGCAGCCACATCACTTCATTTCTGTTTTTTGGCTTGCTCAGTGTGATAGCCACATCTCCACTACTCAGGATGGCAAGTCATCGTTATTTAGATGATTCTTTGAAATGGCAGGCCATTGGATGATTTGAAGCCAGGCAGTCTCAAGTAGAGGTGGCTCTTTGGCTTAATGTGTTGTCTCAGCATTGTGGAAGCAGTTTCAGGAAACAGGAGCTATTACAAGAAAAGCTGGCCAAAGTCGCCTGAGGGCTATATCAGCCAGAACAGGCTATCTGTCTTTGACAGCAAGATGGAACCCCACGATGTCATGTCATCAACTGTCACTTGATGTTGTGCCATGGCCACAGGTGAAAACATTTCCAACTGGACTTGTTAAGAAGGCGCAATTTGAGTGGACTCTATGCAAGGAAACCAGTGGTTTGTATCCCATTAAGCTCATCAAAACTTGTGTGATGAACATAACTCAGAGCCCTGACAAATGGGGTACAGTTCTATTCTCTGATGAGTCCCATTTTAGCCTACAAACAGATTCTAGACGTTATTTCATCTGGAGACAATGAGGAATGTGGTACCATCCTTCCAACATCAGAGAAAGGGATACTTACAGTGGAGGCAGTGTTCTCGTGTGGAAGGAATAATATTTGACAGGTACTCTCAAAAATATTCCAAAATGAGCATTTGCAATCTCTATACAGTTTTGATAAACACTACAATTATGGCTGAAATGTTATCAGAAGCCCTCAATTTCCTTCAATTTATCATTTTAAATGGAAAACAAAATGAAAAGTTCACCAGGTGCAAACTAATATTTAGTTGAACCGCCTCTGGCCCTGATGACAGCAGCACACCATTAAGGCATTGACAAGATCAGTTTCCCTCTTTTAGGGTACCATAACTGCATAGAGGTACTGAGAACAGATCCTTGAATCCTATGTGCAACGTTTTAAGGTGCTGTTGGTCCAGGTTTTCTGTTCATGCATGACAATGCCACTGCATTTAAAGCTGAAGTGGTGAAGGAATATCTTGAAACTGAAAATATCCAACTACTGCCATGCCAGTGTACTTAGGAGTAATGATGGATGAGAGACTAACTTTTCTGCCCCATGATAAATGTATTAAAGAAAAGATTAAAATTTTATATTCAAAATTAAGAATTGTGAGAGTAGAATGGGGTGTGAAAGGATGGCCACTTAACTTGCTATATAACTGCACTTTTGTGCCAATTATTACATATGCTGCTGGTGCCTGGGGGTACAAAGCAGAACATAGCTTAATTAAAAAACAACTAATATCAGCTCAGAGGCAAGCTCTTCTAGCAGTAACCCGAGCATGCTGGACTGTTTCCAGTGTTGCATTGCAGGTACTTTCAGGTAAAGAACCTGCAGATTTAATCATAATAAGGAAATGTCTTGAATATGCTATGGTCAGGAATTATCCTATAAAAAAAAAATGGGAATTCAGTTGTGCCCTATTGAAGGAAAAGAATATGATAAAAAAAAAAAGATATAAAAACAGAGAGAAGAACTGTTTCATGGCAGGAGCGATGAAACAGTTCCAAGCAGGGGAGGGTTACAAATTTTTGCCTTTTGTGACTACAATGAAAGAAAGCAAAGAATGGCAGGGTATGGGTTTGCACGAGGGCATGGGCTAAGAGCTAGATTAAGTGAACTGGGACTAGAACCATCTCTGGCTTATGTCTCTGTGGAAATTGGAAACTTCAGAATACTTACTGTGGCACTGTAGATATTATCAGATAACTCATAGGAAAATGTATGAAGAATTAAAAGTGCAGTTTCTGTAGCCATGCAAAGTATTTGCAAGTTTTTGAAAAAAAGGCAACTTATTATGGCGGGATTAAGAAATCAATGTAAATATGTGAATTTTTGCTCTAATATATGTGGGTTATACTGCGTGTATTTCTTATGAAAAATTATAATGTATAAGTGTGTGTATTTATTATATAAAGTACACTATATTTTTATGGAAATATTTTATAGAATTTAAATAATATGGTTTTAATTAATTTATCTTGAATTTTAAGTTTTAGGTTTACAAATTAATATATAATTAATTAATATAAATATATTTATATTAATATATAATATAAAATTAATACAAATGAATATTTATCCTTTTAAGAGATTGTAAATATGTAATATATAAATATGTTTTGTTTGTTGTTTGTTTATTTTGGTTTTTAGGAGCATTAGCAACTAAGGCCATATTGCTCCAGGATATGCGGTACCTTTCCGCATCCTCCGTATTTGGTGGTGACGGGCTCGAACCCCGGTCTAATCAAGAGGCGTGTGCTACGCACTGCTGCTCCTTCCCACCTGGCTACGGAGGCGCCATATAAATATGAGATATATGATTGTTGTATATATGAAAATAAATAACTTGCATATACAGGGTGACTCACTACCAGTGCGACAAACTTGCAGGAGGTGTACGGGGGCACAAAGACAAATTGGAATCACATAGCATTGCAGGGTCCGAAATGCCTTCGTCATGCGGTAGAGGACGTTGAACGGGAGGTCGCATGAACAGCGATCCCACTGGAAGTCAGCATTTGCGAACCGTTTCTGTTGAAGAAACCAAGTAGCAAAAGTCCTCCGGAGTGTGGATAATCTGCAGGCGTCCAATGATTGGACGCATTGCAGATGGTATGAACTCATTTGGATTGTTGACAGTATCCTCCATACAGTGGATTGAGAAATACCCAATCGTTGGCCTATCGCTCGAGTACTCGTACTCAGATTGCCTTCTGCAAGACGTAGGACATTCTCCTCATTGTCTGGCGTCCTCGTCGTTCGCTCTCGATTCATGGTACCTCTCGTGAAACAACCAGTCTCACGTAACCTTCTGTGCACATGGGCGAAAATCGTATGATGAGGAGCACGCCTGTGTGGGAAACACTCCTGGTACAAGTGCAGAGCGGCGCGCCCGTTACAGTCCGCAGTTCCATACGCGAGGTGCATGTCGGCCAGTTCAACGTTTGAATAGTCGTCCATCCTACTGCCTCGGGAACCAGTTCGCAAATGCTGACTTCCAGCGGGATCGCTGTTCACGCGACCTCCCGTTCAACGTCCTCTACCGCATGACGAAGGCATTTCGGACCCTGCAATGCTATGTGATTCCGATTTGTCTTTGTGCCCCCTACACCTCCTGCAAGTTTGTCGCACTGGTAGTGAATCACCCTGTATGTTTGTATATGTATGTATGATAGTTTATACGGTTTTAATTAATTTATTTTGAAGATTTACATTTTAGGTGTACAGGTTTACAATTAAATGTATTCTTTTAGGAGATTTTGAATACGTATATGTATATGATTGTTTATTATACAGTGCACACACAATGCTTTATGGGACAAATTTATGGAATTTATATAATATGTTTGAGTTATTTATTTTTCGAGGATGAAATTTTAAACATGATAACCTTACCTGGATGTTGTTTATATGGCTTATTGGGCTGCACGAATAATTTTTTTTTTTTTTTTTTTTTTTGTTTTTTGTTTTTTGTAGTTCAGGATCAGGGTGGAGAGCAAGTGATGAGCTCTCCACCCTGATCCTGAACTACAAATAAACACTACTCCAATCCCACTTGTTAACACGATTAGATATCTTAGACTAATATTAGACGTATATTTATAAATAATAACTGTAACATGAATGAGCCAAAGGCTCAGGTAACATTGAACTGCCATGGATAGCACAGTCACCAGAATTAAATCTGATTGAACAACTAATATCTTGGGAGTTGCATTGCATGCCAACAGCCGACTCCCCAGTCATTTGCTGAGCTAAGATCTGCACTGGTGAAAGGATGGGATTTGTTGCCACAGAATCTTATAGCCATTTATAAACCCTTATATCAAATATGGTTCACCACTCTCATGCTTGTTTAGCCATTGGAGGGAATCATGTACTGTACTGATGTCATGTGGCCTTTTTGGTAATTCTTATGCAACCCTTATAAATGTCCCTTATACCTGTCTGAAGTTTTTCTCATCTCCTCATTTCATCGTTATTCTATGGTACACCACCATACCAAATTTTTTCTCCCTTCATCGCAAGCTGTGCGAGTCACACCACGTTTTCTGTGTTCTGTTAATTTTGTTGAGCAGCATCATAATCTAATTGCTTCTATAAGACAAAGCTAAAGTAATAAAAATTAGGTGGAAAGCAGAACGTGATGCATGTGTTTCATTTGCTTCAACTATCACCAAAGATACTGACACAAGACTCATATAGAGAAGAATACAGGTGGTAAATGGCAGATTCCTTCAACTACTCTCTCCAATACTTCACTGGATAGAGAAAGACCTGTCTACTTCTGAAGAAGTTACTAATGCATTAGCAGAATCATTCTCTACTTCTGCTTCCAGTGCCACTGCCTCCTTTTGGCACATCAAAGGACAGTATAAAATCAGCTTCTCCAATCCCCCCCCCCTCTCTCTCTCTGAAAGCCGAATCTCATATCTGCAATGCATTTGTCGTGAAACATCTAGTCATAGTCAGCTTATATTAAAGCCATTTGACACTACCTTGCATCATGCCATTATTATGGATCTTTACTATCTAGAACTAATGTAATGGTCCATTGCCCAAAATAATTCAAAATTTCCTGCACTTGCATTCTTTTCAGTCTGATATCAAAACACACTAGATCTCACATTCAAGAGGAAGAAGTCCCACAGGAATTGATAATTTGTGCAACTTGATTCAAAATTCAAGTCTGCAACACAAGATATACCAAAAAATGTTGAGGCTTATGTGAATACTGACAACCTTACCATTTGCTGTCAGTCTAGAAGTAAGAACACTATCAAACAGCAGCACCAACTCCCCACAACCAAAATAGGATCCTGGACCTCGTGCAGTGGTTACCAACTAGCGACAAAAAAATCCACCATCCACTTTTTGCAAGTGATGAGCTCTCCACCCTGATCCTGAACTACAAATAAACACTACTCCAATCCCACTTGTTAACACAATTAGATATCTTAGACTAATATTAGACAGCAAGCTAGATTTAAAAACTCTCGTCAGTCATTTACAAACTACTTGTCTAAAGCATTTGAATATACTTCACTCAGTCTTGTCCATGTCATGGGGAGCTGATTGGTATACCTTACTGCATATTTAGGTATCCATTCATGCCTAGATTATGGTTGCACAGTACATGGCTCTGCCAGGAGCAGTACTTTACAATGGCTAAATGTCATCCAGCACAGCAGTCTCTGCTGGATAACACTGCCCTGGGAGCTTTCAGAATTTCACCAATCCAAAGTCTTGATATTAGCATTAGCATATGATGCAAGAAAGCAAGCTTATGCAGCATCAGCCAAAAAAAAAAAAACACTCCCATTTCACTCCTCCATTCGTTCCAAATCCTGTCCAGCTCAGCCTTAAATTTATTTAAGGCTGTGACTACCAAATACAGAGGATGCCGAAAGGTCAGGGAATGACCACCGCATATCTCCAGAGCAATATGGCCTTAGTTGCTATTGCTCCTAAAAACCAAATAACAGCAACAACAACAACAACCCCATGCCCATAAAGTATATTAGCATTAGAATTAGTAGTGGCAAGTGATGCAAGAAAGCAAGCTTATACAGCAGCAGTCAAAAAAAAATAGGAAAAAAAATGAGCATTGTTTTATTTATGTGACAACTAATGATATTAAATTAACAACATAATGTGATGATTTGTTGGTAAATATAAGACTATGCTAGAAAATTGCTGCTAGTTAGAACAGAGTGTATATTTGCCTGCAAGGCTTCATGGGAAAATAATTGTTATCAGCCTTGGCCCACACTTCAGTTCAAACAAACCTATTTTATGCAGTAAGGACACATTTGAACAAAGATGGTGCAAAGATTTTTGCTAGTATCATTCAGAATACTTTATGGGTTCAGGAAACTGCTAGTTTGGGGGGAGGGAGTAAGAGTAGGAGGGAGTAAGATATTGATCAAAGTAATGCATGCTTTTTTGTTGCTGCTATAGTCAATTTTGACAAAATGTACCAATGATAGCACTGTTTCAAATGTCCTGGTAGCAGATGCTCGAGAAATTAACTTAAAAACCTTCAAGGTGTGTACCGGGTTAGTAAACTGTACAAGAACACTTATCCTTAACTAAAAAAAAAAAATCTACAGTAATATTGTAGGTGTCATCATCAATAATATGACTGAATTTGAACTCTTGGCTAGGACATTTAACACTGATATAATAGGGCTAAAGGAAATAAGGTGTGTTCGTGTCAGATGGCACATGGGATTTCTCCCATCTCCGCGTGTGTTTGCTGTATCGAGGACAGTACACTGTCAAGCCAGAGACTTCAAAGTGTGTGGGCCATGTCTGTGATGTGTATATGTTGTGCCCATTGTTTGTCCGGCTTATTGGCTGCCAGGCCCCTAGTGGGGTCCGAGTTGCCCATACCTTGCCACGTGGAGGCTAGCCGGGTGTGTCCAGTATCACAAAAAGTTGCTCTGGTGGTCCTGCCACCTAGTTTCCTGGGATTTCAGTGCCTAGGACCAAAAAAAAAAAAAAAAAAAATTACTCATTTGACAATGTTTTATGGATTGTTGTTAGGAAATCGCTGGTTGGGATTGAACGCTAGAGAGATGTGTTAAAAGGCCTAATAAGTCCGGCAACATTTTGATGTTATTAAATTTAGGGCTATACGCTAGATAAAAGATAGTGTTAGTTGTCATAGAAATTTACATTAAACTGGTAGAATTTAGATGTTGATTAGAATTTGGCGGCATTGTTAAGGGGTGTACTCAGTTGGTTTAGTGGGAGGGGGAGACTGAAGACTGGGGGGGGGGGGGAACAGGAAGAATAGGGACGATAGAATAGGCATCCCCAAAGAGATTAGTGGAGACAAGCTCCACCAGGTGAAGCATAGGGAGGAGGCAAGAAGGGGAGGAGACAGAGACCTGTCTCCTCCCTCCCTTCCCTGCCTTGGGATGGGATTTTAAAGGGAACTTTAAAATCCAATCCCAAGCCATAGTATGTCTTCGTCGGTGATGGTTGTCATGTCCGTGCAGTGTCGAATCCTGTAAGAAGGTCAAGCTGCCCATCCCGCTCTGGGGGTGGGATATGTCAGTTGGCAGTGGGAATCCACCAGGTGAAGGGGTGGGAGAGAGTGCATTCTTTTTTTTCCCCCCAAAGTTTTATACACACACACACACACACACACACACATATATATATATATATGTTTTTTTTTTTTTTTTTTCACTCACACTCCATCTTTTTCTCACACACCAGGGGGGGATACAATGATGTGTAATGTAAATTTAAATACTAATTAAAACTAGGATTAGTGTACTTAACTGTACCATTTATGGTTTGTGTTCTTTTTCTCTTACACTTTCATTCATTTTTCTAGCTCTCATTTCATTTATTCGACTCTTGCTTTCTGCACTGCATTCTCTGGGCACCTCAACTTATTGTTATTCTTCAGTTTTGGTGGAGGCCTACCCACAAGTTTTTTTTTTTTTTTTTTTTGCAGGCCAGGGGAGAATGCAGTGATAGTGTTTATGTGGTTAGTAAATGTTTGTTAGTATATATAAAGTAGTGTAAGTTATTTTTAACTTTGTATTCTTTCAGCCAATTACATTTGCTCTTCCACTCATTCCCATTCACTCTCTCTTTCCCTTATGCTTTCACCAAAACAGCCATTTAATCCCTTTTACCATAATTCCTAATTCACTCAGTGCCCAAACTATTCATTCTGTGTTTCATTCATTCATTCTTCTTTCATTCTATATTGCATTCTATATTTTCAGCTAATCTGCTTCCCTGGCTGCCTGTACTTCTCCCTCCCCTACATAGTTACTTATTTGGTGTGGGGCCCAAGTTCCTACACATAGCAGGGTAGTCCTGGGGAGATTTGTCATGTCAAGTTTCTGTCAAGGCACAGAATACTGCTATCCTGACAGTTTTAAGTCATCGCCTGGGCGTGGTGAGAAACTTGGGCAGTTTTAACTATTGATTATTGTTTAATTGCTGGGGGCTGAATTGCCATTCATTGGATTGTTCTGTGCATTTTGAATACTTTCTGTGTGAAAGATGTAAAGGCTTTATAATTTTCCTCTTCTACGATGAACAGGTGTTCTTCTCCCCTGGGAAGGGGGCCAATCTGTGCTATTAGCTCTATTCTGGGGACGTCATATATTATACATTCATATAGAATGTGTGCCCAGTCTTCACTCTCACCACAGGTGCAGTTTGGTTCAACATCAGCCCTAAGGAGGTTAGTTTCACCTTTAGGGAGCCGTGACCTGTCAGTATAAATGTTGTAAAAAGCCCAGGGACAACCTGCTTAGGTGGCTTTGGGCTAACCATTGACACCCGTGGCAGAAACCGTTTGGTAACCAGACCTCTGGTTTCCTACTCCCACTTTGTTTGCCATAGCTCATGGAGCTTTGTGGCTATTCATTTTTTTTTTTTTTTTTTTTTTTTTCATCATTGAAGGTGTTGGTTGTATCAAGGGCTATCCCCAGAAATTCTGTGGGTATGCCCATTTTAAATCTATAATATAAGCCTCTTTTGGCTACTTCCAGGTAAAGTGGGAGAGCTTCGGCAGCAACTGTAGTGCAGGTGTGTTTACTGTGCGACATGCTCTGGTAATAGTGAGTAGTATTGTCCTTTGTATCGATTCTAATTTATTCCTATTTCTTACTATGGCTGAGCGGGTGAACCACGCGCCGGCTCCATAGGTGATAACAGCTAGGAACGTTGTACAGTATATGAGTTGCCGGGGCAATCATACCAGCATAATTTTTGAGTCCCCAGTCTGCTCGACTGATCCTGGCAATCATACCAGCATAATTTTTCACTTTTTTTTTTTTCACCAAGTAGATCAAATGGATATAAAAAGCTAATTTGTGGATGTCTTCTTATGTCCAAATTGCCTTTTTGAAGTATTTGTTTGGTTTTTTCAGGGCAATATTTTGAGCATGTGCATTTGTGCCCACTCCTGGAGCTGCAAGAGGGTGGCATTTGATCTTTGCTCTACAACCACTCGCATGTTACCTTTTACAAGGAAAATCATGTCATCTGCAAAGGCCAGGCTTACCACGGGGCCCAGATCGAAGGATTGAACCCTGTGGGTAGCCTTTATTCACAAGGCGTGTCAATTCCTGGAACCTTGTTTGTATTGAGACACTTCTGTCTGTAAAGTAGCTGTTTATTACCTTATAGAGGTTTTGTGGGGTATTTGCCTGGCGGAGTCTCCTAAGGACACTAGGCCACCAAAGTGAACCAAATGCCCCAGCAAAGTCAATGGAGATTTCCAGCATATATTTCTCCTCTATGTTTTTAACCGGCTAAAGGAAATGTGATGCCATCCCGAAATAGGGATGATGAGTTTCACTGTGGTATTCGTAATATTTATGAATGGATAGACAAGATAGAAGTGGTGGTGATAATGTTTCTTATCAAAAGCAGCTTGAGCACGACTAAAGCTTTCTCACATTCAGAACTTATGCATGCCAACCTAGAATCTGTGTGGTGTCTTGAAGCAAAAGTAAAATGAGATTAGGGTTATGGTACTGACCAGATGATTGTGAAAATTATTATTACACAGTGTGGCAGTTGTAAAATGAGACTGATGCTATAAAAAAAATAATGATCCCACATATGAGTAAAGTAAACTTGATTTATTCAAAGTAACTTCCTTCCACCTCCATACACTGCATGCAACGATCACGAAGCAACTGGAATGACTGGTGGAAGGCCATGACCGGGATACTATTCAATGTTCTCATCACAGCTCTTTGTATGGTATCAGCATCATCAGAATAACTGCATTGCAGTTGTGCCTTGAGCTTTGAGAATAAAAAGTAGATGTACGGGACTAAGTCTGATGAATACAGTGGGTACAATGGTATGCACACTTTTTTTTGCTGGCTAAAAACTCCCAAGGACTGATAGCCTTATGGCTTTGTGCATTGTCATGCAAGAGAAACCAACTGCTATCTTCTCCATACTGAGGCAGCACATGGCAGATTCTATTCAACAAATGTTTCTAACCATCCAGAATAGTAGGCAATATTAATACTTGTGCCACTGGGCACAAAATGTTTGTGTGCAATTCTCTTGCTATCATAGAAAATGATGAGTGTGGTTTTGATTTTTGACCTTTCTTGATGAACTTTTTTTAGCTTTGGCAGAGTTTGCTGACTTTCACTCTGCACTTTGTTGCTTTGTTACAGGGTCTTACTGAAAACACCATGTCCATTCAATTCATCACCCAAATCAAATTCAGAAAATTGGGTTTGCTTACAGCAGCATTTATGAATTCTCTATAAAGTGTCTGACTCATGCTTGTCATTGACTGTCTGCTAACAAACGTTGAACAAACCACGCATAGACCTTCATTTTCTTCAACTCCTTGGTTATTATTTGTCAAATTGTAGTTTTCTTATTAATGCAGAGATCTTAATCATGGATCATTGCACATTGTTCATTGGTGATGATTTCCTGTACCTTTTAGATCAGCTGTGATGTTTAAACCATTTTTGCTGTACCTGGATGTTCGTCGTTTTCAAGTGATTCTCTTCCATGGTTAAAACATTAATGGTCAAATTGCGACTCAAACACAATTTGAAACATTATTTGAAATATTTCAGTCACACTTTTTACCAGTGGTACACAAAACGTGATGTTTGCTCTTTGTTCCATTGTCTTTCCACAACACAGACACAGGAGAGAGATACAGTTCAGCTCACACTATGTTCTGAAATGGTGTTAATTTCCGCTGACCTTGACTGTAGTGCTTGAGGAACAATCATCCCCTTTCATTTCATGTTTACTTTTAGTAGATGGCAGCACTGGCACTTGCCTCATAACATTGTCGTTTTCCAATTGCTGCACTGTGTATTAATGGCATGGGATGCAAGAAAGTAAGCTTATAAAGCATCGGGGAAAAAAAAAAAAAAAAAATTCATCTTCACCCCTCCAATAATTTGGCTAGTTTTTTCTTGAATATATGGAATTCAGGAAAGAACTAGACAAAGATAGAAGTTTGTTCCAATAGTCAACCACCTGCTGACTGAAGGCAGACCTCTCATCCATCCTTCCTTAATTTCAATTTGTCCTCCAATGTGTGTAGTCTGAGAATGAGGAAGAATGCCATCAACATTGAGCTTGCTCAATCCATTTAAAGCCTTGAAAACCTCGATCAGATCACCTCGCAGGTACCTAGCTTTAAGACTGCGATTTGAAGAACCGAATCCTGTCTTAATAAAACCACATTTCATTCCCTTCACCAATCTTGTTGCCATTCTCTGCACCCATTCCAGCAGATCTACATCCTTCCTAAAGTGAGGCCTCCAGAACTGTATGCAGTACTCAAAATGTGGCATAACTATTGCCTTATAGAATGAGATAATCACTTCCTTGGCCCTGCTAGCAACGTTCCTGTTTATCATAGACAAAAACTCCATATGCTGCCCTGGCAGCCTGTCTGTATTGCTCAGAGAACTTCATATCTGACTACACAATTGCCCAGGTCTTTTTCATTTTCCATTGCCCTGATTGTAATACCACACAGCTGGTATGTTAATCTGGGATTACTGCTACCCATATGCAGTACCTTGCATTCATCAATGTTAAACTTCAACTGTCATTTCTCAACCCATCAGCCTAATATGTTTAGATCTTGTTGCAGCAGCTTACCTTGATTGCTGTCATTGACGACCCTGCCAACGTTTGTATCATCAGCATTGTCTGATAGACCTTCATCAATATCATTAATAAATATGGAAAACAACAATGGGCCCAGTGCGGCATCCTGCGAAATCTGCTAATAACATTAATCCGTGAAGAGCGATCTTTTATTTGCAAGAGTATTAAAAGCTTCCCTGAAATCAAAATATATGATATCAAAATAAATTTTTGCGTCCAGCTCTTTCTTTATACTCCATTAAAATATCCAGTCAGATTGTTCAGACAAGATCGCCCTTTAACAGATCCATGCTGTAACTGCAGTATAAGTGCATTCCTGCCTTTATGCTCCTGAATTACTTCTTTAACCAGAGAATCCATTATTTTTCCCAGAACAGAAGTTAAGCTAACAGATCTATAATTAATCTTATCACCCTTTGACTTCCCTTTGTTGAATTAGGATACATTTTCACATTTCCAGTCCATGGGGACCTGTCCCGAATCCAAAGATTCCCTCATAATTGTGGCTAAGGCTTTGCTCACCTTTTTTGCTGCCTCCCTTCCTCCCCAGATTTTTTTTTTTTTTTTTTTCCTTTTTCTTTTGAGCGTCAACAATTCCTCTTCCAGTTTCCTCTCGATTATCACAACATCATTAAGCTTCCTGTTAGATTCAGATGAACTTCCAAAATTCTCCTCAGTAAAGAACTCCTCATGCATGAATATAAATGTAAAATACCTATTCAGTTTGTCAGCAAACTGGGCAGGGTCATCAACAGTTAAACCATCATCATCAAGTGAACCAACATGATTCAGTTTCTTCCTTCTATTATTATAAATGTCTTTGCTGTTGTTTTTTTCTTTTGCATTCTTTGCCAGAGACTCCTTGTAATCATGCTTTGCTTCCCTAACCTTCTTTATGACATGATTAGTTTGTCTACCATGGGATTCTGTATCACCAGATAATTTATATGCATACCATGCAAATGCTTGATATGCATATAAATTATTTATCTTGTGATATAAAAATTATAAATAAATTTATAAATTATAACTTATAAATAAATAAAATATAAATTAATTTCTTCTCAGCCCACAAGTGTCATCAGTTCATCTGACATCCATTTAGATCTAAGCCTGGAATGGTATTTCTTGTAATCAGTATGAAAAGCCTAGTAGCTTCTACGATTACTTCCCTGAATGCTTTCCATTTAGCATTTGCTGCTGGCAACATCATTAGATGGTCCCATATATAGAATTAAGAACTGTATGAAACCACTGTAGTCACCCTTATGGAAGTAAATGCCCTTCTCTTTATCCTTGACAGTAGTTATGTCTTGAAATAAGTCCCACATCTGCATACTGTGATCATTGCCACCCAGAGGGCCTTTTACTGCAAGTTATTATTGCATGAAGTGTTGCTGCTAATAATCTGAAGAATATTGCTTCCTGTAGTTGCTTCTCTAACATTCTGCTTTATAAGGCAGTCATCTAAAAAATCCTCAAAAGTCTTGCTAGTGTGTATTTGAGGGACCAACCCACAAGTTCCAAGTCATTATGTGCAGGTGGTGTATCCAGGTATCATTGTAAGGGGGGTATGGCAACCCCCCTTACAATTTAACAGGTTTTTGAAGGTTTTTTGTTTTTTTTTTAGATAGACCTAGGAACACTTAGATGCACGTAAATAATGTTTGATTATCTTTATTTGAATATTACGAAAGCATATGAATAATAATACATATTAATCGCAAAAAATTACAAAAATATATTATTTACAAACATTTGGCAGTACAATGCATGGAACAAACAAGGTTATGAAATATATAAGAAAATTATAAAAGGAAAGAATAATAGAAGTACATGTATACACTAAAATTATGCATAAAATTGTTTACAAAAATTGCAAACTAGGGAAAGAAAACAATATTACACTTAAAGTAAACAAAATTCTGAAATAGATAATGAAATAAACAAAGAAAAGAAAAAAAATTACAAAAAAAAATAATTATACTTAATAACATTACAAAATTATGTTTAACTTTCTACTCTTTTATTATTGTGATTTTAAATGTTTCTTACCAACCACTTATAAAATAAAATAAAACACGGAAACTGAAATTTTGAAAACTGTGTTTACTACTATATATTTAGAATTAAAATAACTTTACAACTAAAATACATAAAATATATATATACATCGAATAAAATACATTAAAATACCGGGTTAAGAGCGATAAAACCGACCGTAGCTTTTGAAGGCTCCTTCCTTCTTCATCAGCGGTAGCTTCCTTGTACTGCAGTGCATCTTAAGTACCAGCAGGTTTACCGTCTAAATCACGTGTTTCATCGCCACATGTTCTATTCTCCTATGTACTGGTACCGGAAGTGGCTCGGGAGCTCGTCATATGAAATCGTTCATCCCTTCTGAGGATAGTAGCTTCAAAGAGGGGATGAATCGGCAAACCTTTTTCTCTATTAATGTTCTCTGTCGAATTAATCCGCAAACTCTCGAGCCACTTGCGGTCCCAGAACCTATGCGCTCGATCAGTGATGGTAGCTTCGTCCGGGGAGATCTGGTGTTGCTTCTCCCAAAAATGTTTGGCCACGGCGGACTTGCCATAATCTGCATTCCTTATTGCTCTTGTGTGCTCCCCAGACATTCTTTGAGACATCACTTTATGTAGGGGAAACAAAGCGCCGTCTCAAAGAAAGTCTGGGGGAGCACACAAGAGCAATAAGGAATGCAGATTATGGCAAGTCAGCCGTGGCCGAACATTTTTGGGAGAAGCAACACCAGATCTCCCCGGACGAAGCTACCATCACTGATCGAGCGCATAGGTTCTGGGACCGCAAGTGGCTCGAGAGTTTGCGGATTAATTCGACAGAGAACATTAATAGAGAAAAAGGTTTGCCGATTCATCCCCTCTTTGAAGCTACTATCCTCAGAAGGGATGAACGATTTCATATGACGAGCTCCCGAGCCACTTCCGGTACCAGTACATAGGAGAATAGAACATGTGGCGATGAAACACGTGATTTAGACGGTAAACCTGCTGGTACTTAAGATGCACTGCAGTACAAGGAAGCTACCGCTGAGGAAGAAGGGGAAGAAGGCAGGAGCCTTCGAAAGCTAGGTCGGTTTTATTGCTCTTAACCCGGTATTTTAATGTACAAGTACAAAGTATGTTGAGGGTCAAGCAGCACCAGGAATTTCTCCCATCTCCGCGAGTGTTCGCTGTATCGAGGGACAGTACTCTGTCAAGACCAGAGATTTAAAAGTGTGTGGATCATGTGTTGTGTGGTATGTTGTGCCCATTGTTCTTCTGGCCTATTGGCCGTCAAGTCCCTGATGGGACCCGACATTGTCCGTACTATGCCAAAGAGGAGGCTGGCCAGGCTTACCTTGAAATTTATTATACTCTGGCAGGTCCTGCCGCCTAATTTCCTGGGATTTCAGCGGCTGGGTCCTATAAAAAAAAAAAAGATAATCGCGGTGGCATAATTGCAAAATCGCTATTACAAGATAGTCTGTGGGGTTTGTTCCCCGAAATTACCATGGGGTTTTATGCTAAAATGACAAGTTCTAGAGGCCTAATGGGACGGGCAATAATTTTGGTGCTAATTTAAATTTGGATGCATGGAGCTTTCGCGGTGTATAGTCAAAGAGAAGGGTAGGGAGACTGAAGGCTGAGGGGAAGAAAGAGAAGTAAGGGGCTGATAGGGTAGATGGCCCCTGCAGTCAGTGGAGCATGCCCGTGCCCCACCAGAGGGAAAGGGGGATGGCAGGAGGAGGAGGAGAAGACAGCGAGCCATCTCCCCCCCTGCCAAGGAATAGGAGTGAAAGCAGGCTGGTCAAGATTACCAGCCCAGATCGCCATATGGCTAGGTGGCAGCAATGTGCTGCAGTCATTTCTCTGAGCTCTTCCATGGTAGTCTTGTTCAGGTTGTCAAATGCCTGTGCTGGATGAGGTTGTCTAATCGAGTTGTCACTGTGATTTCTTTTTTATTATTTTTATTTATTTATTTGTTTATTTTATTATTATTATTTTTTTTTTTTTTAGTTGGTCACTTCCAGGTCAGGTCAGGTCCAGTTACCTTATTCATGTCATGTTCATGTATTGAATGAGATTGTCACGTCAGGTGGATACATCTGTCGGTAGTCATAGAGATTGTGACTTCAGGTAGACTCAGTTGTGAGGTTTAATTCCTTGGTTGTTTCACCCTGGTGTCAGTTCGTCATCTGGGAAGGTTTCCGTGGTTGTGTAGACATTCTGCTGGTCTGCACAGTATGGTTGTTTACTGCAATGGTTGAGGCTGTGGGAGCATCCTTCTTCTTGTGAAGAGGTCCTGGGTCAGCTGCGCGAATGCCTTGTACGTGTCAACTTCAGTTATGGTGAGGTCTTCTTGATTACGGAGGTTAAGCTGTGTTCTAGTAATGAACCTGCAATAGAGGTCCTCATATAGTGGACAACTGTACATTAGGTGCTCCCACGTTTCACGTTCACTACAGAGGCAAAACGGTGTATCACTCAGTCCAAATCCTTGTAGTTTGTCTCTAATGGCCCCGTGTCCCGTCAGCAGGTAGGTGGTGTAGAGTCGTGGTGAGAGCCACGGTGGATAATTCAGGTATACCAGCCGTATTTTGGGTAGAAATTTTCTAGTTATTGCGCCTTTGCTGGAGGTCCGCCAGCAGGCCTGCCAAGTTTGTTGGAGGTAAGCGGAGAGACGTTTCCTTTCTACTTTGGGATCATTCGACAGATCTATCGTGTAGTCGAGGCATGTTGCCATTCTGCCTTTGGTCAGTTGATAGAGAAGACCATGTTTAACAATCTCCAGGTCCAGAGGGAGAGATCCCATTAGGGCCTGGAGTGCGTGGGTACTTACAGTGTTACATGCTGTCGAGATGGTTATGAGTATCTGTCGCTGCGTAGTCTCCAAGTTTTTCCGGTTCACTGCAGTGGTAGCCTTGCGATACCATATTCCAGCAGCATATGTAATCACTGGCAGGAAAATAACTTTATAGTGGAGGCTGAGGGGTTTTCCTCCTCAAACCCCATTCCTTGCGTGTGATTTGCGCAAAAAGTGCGGAGTATCCTCTAATTTTCTTCCGTAAGTGCACTATATGTGGTGTAAAGCTCAGGTTCTTGTCTAGTACGACTCCAAGGTGCTTTAATTCGGTGGTAAGCCTAATTGTGTTACCTTGTCTCTTGATTTGAGGGGGTCGTCTGGTGTCTAGGGCTCCTTTTAATAATATAGATCTTGTCTTTGAGGATGAGATCTTCAAGTTATTGTTGTTAGCCCAGTCCTCTAGAGTTTCTATTGCTCTGTTGGCGGTGTTCTCCAGTTGCGTCCTAGATTCCCCAGGCAGCATCAGAACCACATCATCCGCATAGGCTAGGGGAACGACGTCGCCGAGTTCCAGTTTCAAAAAGCCGTCTAGAACCACATTCCATACGAGTGGACCCAGGATTGAGCCCTGTGGGCATCCTCTGAATACTTCTCTTTTTACTGAACAATATGGTGCTCTAGCTGTCACGAACCTATTCGACGTGTAGGATTTGATGGTAGGTTGGCTTTCTGGAGTCTAGCCAGGACGCTTGGCCACCATAAAGTGTCAAACGCCCCACCAAAGTCTATTGCTATGACCAGAAAGTATTTCTGATCTGAGGTATTAGCATTAGCATTAGTAGAGGCATTTGATGCAAGAAAGCAAGCTTATGCAGCATCAGCCAAAAAAAGAAAAAAAAAAAAAAAACCACTTTCACTTCACCCCTCTGTTCGTTCAAAATACCTGTCCAGCTGTGCTTTAAACTTATTTAGGCTATCAACTTCCACGACAAGGGATGGAAGTCTGTTCCACCAACCAACCACCCACTGGCTAAAGGCAAATTTCCGCACGTCTACCTACATCTGTCTTTCCTCAATTTGAATTTATGCCCTCTCAGGTGATTATTCTGAGCTAGAGGAAGAATCCCATCAGCATTGAGCATGCTCAAACCATTCAAGGCTTTATACACCTCTATCAGATCACCTCGCCTAGTCTCCAGACACTGTAATTTGCAAAACTTAAGCCTTTCTTCGTAAGAGCACCCCTTTGTTCCATTCACTAATCTTGTTGCCCTTCTCTGTACTCGTTCCAGCAGCTCTACATCTTTCTTGAAATGAGGCCTCCAGACCTGTATACAGTACTCTAGGTGTGGCCTGACCATTGCCTTAGGCGCCTCCGTAGCTTGGTGGGAAGGAGCAGCAGCAGTGCGTAGCACACGCTTCTTGATTAGACCGGGGTTCGAGCCCGTCACCACCAAATACGGAGGATGCGAAAAGGTCAGGGAATGACCACCGCATATCCCGGAGCAATATGGCCTTAGTTGCTAATGCTCCTAAAAAAACCAAATAACAACAACAACCACCATTGCCTTATACAAGGGAATAATCACCTCCTTATCCCTACTAGAAAAATTCGTATATATCATTGACAATGCACCATGAGCTACTCTTGCAGCCCGTCTGCACTGTTCAGAGAACTTCATATCTGCCCGCACAACCACCCCCAGGTCCCTTTCATTCTCTACTACTGTCAGTGTAGTACCACAGAGTTGATACGTTGCTCTGGGGTTGCTGTTTCCCATGTGTAGTACTTTACATTTGTCAATGTTAAACTTCATTTGCCACCCCTCAGCCCATCTGCTCAACCTTTCCAGATCCTGTTGCAGCAGCATAGTGTCAGTAGTGTCCTTGACAACCCTGCCTACCTTTGTATCGTCTGCAAACTTTGACATTAAGCTTGATATACCATCATCGATATCATCTATGAATACAGAAAACAATAATGGACCCAACACTGAGCCCTAAGGGACTCCACTAATAACATTAGTCCACGACGAGCAGTGTCCATTGATTACCACTCTGTCTTCTCCCCCTCAGCCACCCCTTTATCCACAGCAGCAATTTGCCTCCAATGTCACACTGCTCCAATTTGTGCAGCAGTCTTCCATGTGCAACAGTATCAAAAGCCTTTCTAAGATCCAAGTATATAATATCAAAGTTATTCCCTGCATCCAGTTCCTTTGTGACTGCATCATAGTATCCAATCAAATTGGTCAGGCAAGACTTCCCCTTAACAAAACCATGCTGTGTCCGAGCTATAACTGAAGTCTTGTCTAAATGATCCTGCAGTGCTTCTTTAACTAGTGCCTCCATTAATTTTCCTGGAACAGAAGTTAAACTCACAGGTCTATAATTATTTGTGTCAGCCTTTGATCCTCCTTTGTGAATTGGGGGTCACATTTGCACATCTCCTGTCAATGGGTACCTCCCCTGAGTCCAAGGAAGCTCTCATAATTATGGCTAAGGGTTTGCTTACTTCCTCTGCTGCCTCCTTTAATATAACTGGATAGATCCCATCCACCCCGGGTGCCTTTCTTGTGTTTATCTTCAACAATTTCTCCTCCACTTTACTCTCAGTTATTACAAGATTCTCTAGCTTACTGCTAAAGTTGAATACACCTCTGGCTTTCCCCTCACTAAATAACTCCTTATGTGTGAATGTCGATGCAAAATATTCATTTAGTTTGTTAGCTATCTTTGCTGTTTTTCTTTGCATCCTTTGCCGAAGATTTCTCGTAATCTGCCTTTGTATGCCTAACCTCGTTTGTAACTTGGTTACAGACCAACTTATACCTATCATAGGCTTCCATGTCACCCATTAATTTATATGTATCCCATGCATTTTTCTTTCTCTGCCACAAACCTCATTAGTTCATCTGACATCCATTTGGGCTTAAACCTTGAACAATATTTCTTAGTTGGTATGTAAAGCCTAGTAGCTTCCAAGATAAGTTCTTTGAATGCTTCCCATTTTGAATTTGCTGTTGGTGACATCATCAGTTGGTCCCACTGTATAGAATTTAAATACTGTCTCAGACCATCGTAGTTGCCTTTACAAAAGCAAAAACCCTTCCCTTTACCCCTGATGGTAGTTACCTCTTTGAGTAAATCCCACTTCAGCACACTGTGATAACTGCAACCTAGTGGTTCCTTTATCTGTAGATTCTTAATGCATGAAGAATCACTACCGATAATCAGATCAGGAGTATTACTCCCTCTAGTTGCCTCCCGAACATGCTGATGTTGAAAACAATCATCCTATAAATCCACAAAAGCCTTGCTAGTGTGTGAGTGATCAACCCACAAATTCCAGTCAATATCTGGAAAATTAAAATCCCCCTTTATAAGACTCTCTGATTTACTGGCCCACTCTATTTCCCCGTAAATTTTCTTTTTATACTCATCAGAGTCATTAGGCTTATGGCACACTCCTACTCTCAATTTTGATCTCCCAATGCTTATGTCGCACCAAACTGACTCGATACTGCACTGTCCAGTGATGTCGACTGGCTTCACTTCCTTGGATGTTATGTGTTTCTTAACTAATAGCATAACCCCTCCTCCCTTCCTATCCTGTCTATCCTTTCTGTACACATTGTACTCCCCAAATTCCAGTTCTGCATCCCTTATATCTGTGTGACACCACGTCTCTGATATCCCAACAATATCTGCCTTTGATGTTTTGAGCGATACCTCAAATTCATCAAATTTATTTACCAAACTCCTAACATTGGTGTACACGCAAGTATACGTGCACGTGTTCCTATTCTTAGCTACCCTAACACAACCCATGTGTTTACTTGTACGGCAATGACTCCCAGCAGTCTCTGAAATATCCTGCATCCCGTTTTCCAGGCCGCTGCTTATTCCAATAGAAGGGGTGGAAGAATCACTTTCACCTCTGCCAGTGGCTACTGTTAATCTATTAGTCCTTGTATCCCCCCCCCCAAGCTAGCAGTTTTCCGGCCCACCTAACACTGCCTCGATAGCTTCAGCAAATATTCTTGCACCCTTTCTATTTAAGTGTATCCCATCCCTGTAGAAGCAATCTCTCCTGTTAACAAGTACAGTCCAGGCTGAAAAAAATTCTACCCCTTGAGCCTTGCACAGGTAGTTGCAGCATTAGTAATATTTTCCAGGACATCCAAGGTTGAGCATCCCTTCCTAAATCCATATTGTTGGGGTGACTCCAGGTCGGCTGCAGTGTAGTGGATCCCTATTCTGTTTTTTAATAAGTGCTATGGGTCTGTATGACCCCGGAAGGTCCAGTTGTTTGTTGGGACTTTTGGGAATGAGGCACAAGTTTGCAGTTTTCCAGGCCTGGGGGAACAGGCCTTCTTTGAGGCAGTGGTTGTATAGGTTAAGAAGCACCTCTGGAATGGTTTTGACAGCTTTCCTGACAATCTCTGGCTCCAAAAGATCAGAACCTGAAGACTTTTTGTTTCTAATCCTCATGGCAGTTGTTTCCAGTTCAAGTTTGGTGAAAGGGTCTTCTGTTGCAGTCGTGCAGTAGGTTTCATTATCTGTACAGAGGGTTATCTGCTCTGGGGTAGAGGGGGCAAGATGGTCTTGAAACATGGTATCCATGATGTTAATAATTGTTTCCTGCCAGGTCCGGGTATAAGTACCCTGCCGTGTCCTCGTCGCTGGTATGGTCTCACCCCTGGGGAGTTTGTGGTTACTCTGTATACCACACCCCAGGAGTTATCATTCCTAGTAGTAGAAACAAGATGTTCCGAACTGCACATCTTACGCTGGCGTATGGTTGCCGTGTACAGGTTCCTTGCATTTCGGAAGTTCTGTCTTAGTGCCTCCACTTCCGCTGCTGGCTGGGAGCGCCTTTCCCGCTGGAGGAGTTTCCTCCTCCTGTGCACCTCCTGCCTAAGCCTCTGTAGCTCTGGAGACCACCAGGGTACAGCCCCCCGGGGTTGGATTTTTCTTTTTAATAGAGGTGTTGGCAGCTTCAGTGATGAGACCAGCAACCGTCGTCTGGTGCTGATCTGGGCTGAGTCCAATGATGTTCAGCGATTGGGCTGCTGTGGTCAGTGTGGCTTGGAAGAGTGGCCAATCCGCCTTCTCTATGGCATATCTTGGCTGTGCCTGCCTCACTGCTTGGTGTCGACTAAGGGAGCGCTGGAGCTCAAACGTGATGGCGCTGTGGTCTGACATGGTCCAGCTTTCTTGGACAGCCCACGATGTTAGGTGGCCAGCAAGGGATCTGGTAGCCAGAGAGACATCGATTGTGGCCTCCCCCATCGAACTAGAGAATGTTGCCAGATTGTTTGGCCAGTTGAGGACTGTGTACAGATTATTCGCTAAGTAGTCTTCAAGTTGTTGCCCGTTTTGTACTCCACGTCTATCCGTGGTCTCGCTGAACCACGCTGGCGACCTGCAATTCACATCCGCTCCCACGACAATTTTACTGTTTGGGAAGTCTGTCTGGAGGCTCCTCAGATATGTGGTTACTGGTAGTATATCCTCACCTGGGTGACAGTATAGCGATACCGCATAAAGTTCACCCAGGGGCGTGATAATATGGGCACATGCAGCCCAGGATGTGCAGTAGTTGGTTAGTTTTGTTGCTGTTATATTTGGATTCCGAATCAATATGCAGGCCCAGGGTGTTTCTCTGTTATCCTGCACTATCTTATATCCCAGAGGGTAACCCCTGACCTCCTTGCGATATGCGTATGGCTCCTGGATGAGGAATATGTCGAGATTTGCCTCGTTCGCCTTCTTTGTGAGCTGCGCCGCTATTATTTTTGACCATTGTGCATTCAGTTGTATGAATTTTACCCTGTTGATGTTATAGGATTTAGGGCGTGTGGCCATAATCTAGTCTCATTTGGAAAGTGCTCTTTGCTTTACAGTACACTGGACATTCGCTGTCCCTAACTGAGTGCTCTGCTGGTAGTTTATGGAATTTGCAATTTACACAGGTCGGCGGCTGGTCTTTATTCGGACACGTGTTGAAGTCGTGGCCACAAGTGGGTTGGGTTTGGGCATAGGTATGAGTGGTATGCCCAAACCAGCAACATCTGAAACACTTAGGGACAGCAACGTGTTCCTTAAAGCGGTGACTGCCCCAGTTTATAAACACTCTGTTGGTCTGGCTAAGTGTGACCCAGGCCGCTGGTGACAATTCGACGACCCAGTGGTAGGTATTTCCTGTTCTGGCTTTCGTCTTGAACTTGGGAATAATCGAGTTGGCGGGTTCTTCTTCCGGATGTGCGTGCTGGAGGTTTCTGTAATACAGTTCCTCCTGGAGAGCAGTTGGTGTCAGATCATTGTCGAGGGTATATAATCTGATGCTAGGTCCTTTGCGTCTAGGGTGTAGGGCTTCAAGTCCGAGTGTTTGAATCTTCTCATTTAGTAGATTTTTGTTGTGTCCTCTTTTGTTTGAGTCTCGATCCCTACGTTTCGGATTTGCCTTAACGATTTTATTTTGGTATCTCTGAAGTCGTCTGCCAACTTTGTGACCACTAGATTTTTGACCTGCTTGCTGGTACTGTTTTCGTCTCTGGAGGTCGGGTGCAGTATTACCAAATGTGGTGTTGGCAGGAGGGTCCTCCGTTTCATCGCTGTAGTCACAGTTGCATTTGGGTCAGCAATCGGTCGGGTCCTCAGCGCTTGCGTATACGAGGGAGCGTGCTGTGGCATTTGGTCTGCTCCCATGGATTGGAAGGCCTCCAGTTTCACTTTAGCTGTTTCGCACCCTAGGTTGGTTTGTAGTAGGACTGTCTCCAGCTTTGTGCAGATGGACACTATTTTTCCTCGAAGTCCAGTAGTTATTCTGTTGCTGGTATCTTTCAGGAGGTTCACTAACGTTGTTCTGAGGGAGAGGGTCTTTTCCAGTACCGTCCCCTCTGTGAGAGTCGGATCTAGCAACTCTATGTTTTCGTTCTGCTTTACATTGTTGGTATTTTCTGCTTGAGAGCAGAGGATGTTCTGACTTCCTCTCGTTCCTTGATGGCTTCTTGTCTCTCTGTCGCTCTGTTCGACGACCTGTTTTTTATTATTTTTCCGTTTGGGTGCGGAGTTTGTTTCCTCTGTATACTCAAGCTGCACAGTTTCTAATAGAGTACTGCCTGCTGTTTCCTGTGGAGCAGTGTTTATTTGGGCTGTGTTGCTATTAGTATCTTGTGGCATCTTGAACCAAAATTCGGATTACCGAGCTATTCCAGATAAACGAATGTAATGCGTACCGTTGTGGAAAGTGATTCACAAGATTGCAAATGGTGTTGACTACAAGTTCGTAGCACAAGTCCAAGCCGAGTATGGCATGTCAAAGTTTCAGCTCACTCTCACAGTTCACTGAGGGGGGGGGGGGAGAACACCAGGGAGCTGGGACTACCTTTAGTAGGTTTTGGGTCAACAGATATGACGGCAATGTTATTTCTGTCTATGGTGCATGGTTATCAATTGCGTCTTTAACATTTTAGGTTCCACGTGGGGTGGATGGTGGGGGAAGCACATTAGAAATTTAGAAATCATTGTTCAGTAACTGCAGTGGTAGTGAACTTCTTCTGTTCGATGACTAGAGGAAAAAGTATGCAGCAGTGGGTGGGAGTGGGGGAAAAACAATCACAAACCCTGTCGCCACTTGACCTTGCCAAGAGCTTAAGTGACGTATTGCCTTAAGCAGAATATCACTGGGTTCGGCTGCGTTGAATGAACATTAAGCCCGCTGTTGGTTTCAACTCTTAATTAACTGGAATATGAATGCTTAAAATTAAAATGTGTTGGAGCTCTATTTCAGCCTGATAAAAACACTGTTGGGGCACCCTCCCCAGTCAAGTGCACACTACCAACATGGCCTCCGCTTTATAATCGGTGCCTCTCTATAGCCCTGCTACCAGCTACATGGTGACCATTGTAGTCTGGCAAACAAAGGACACAGATTAAAAACGCTGGTAATTTTCTAAATTCCCAAAAGTTTGTCTCACGTAGGGAATCCTTAGATGAATGTCTTTCGACGGGAACACTTTTCTTGGCGAACTAAACACTTAAAACTCATATTTTAACACAAAAATCAGGAGCTCGTAAAAACGTGTCTACTCGTAACGGCAGCGGCCAGTAACCATCACCATTTTTTTTTAATACATTTTAATGTACATAGTGTTTTGTGAAAAAAGGTGCCACCTGTGGTTTCCCACATCTGCACCATGGTACTTTGTGAAGAAGTACAGAATCTCTGTAAAAGCCAGAAAAAGTGTAATGTCTGGTTTCTGTCAGAGTAGTGTTATGTTTTGTTGTTGTATCTCTGGCTGCTTGGCCGCAGAGCCCATAGTGGGACCCCACGTTGCCCGCCACCACCATTCGAGGTTAGCCAGGCTGCTCATTATACTCTGGCTGGCCTTTGCCAGGGTGGTTGCCTGAGCTTCCTGACAAAGGTCAAGTAGAGCAGGAGTAAGAGTTAGAAGGAACAGAAAGAGGGAAAAGGAGGATGGACTGAAGTTGAGGAGCAGTCCGCTCTTTGTGAGGTGAAAATGGGAGTCTGGGAGTGGGAGTTAAAGTAGCAGGGGACAGGTGCCCCTGCATGATCACCAGAGGCCAATGGACTCTGTATCCCGCACTCAGAAGTTCTCCAGAGTGCCTCCAACCCCGCACCAGAACGGTGCCGGCTGATCCTACCCTATAAGGGGTTTGCAGCAGTATCCCGCACTCAATGAGTGCCAGTAGTCCCGCACCAGAATGGTACCAGCAGTGTTCCTACCCTTAAAGGATCAGCAAGTTGTCAAGGCAATGTCCTCTAGCAGAGAAGGAGCTAACCCACGCCAGTCTGATTCAGGCCTTGGGCAGCATGATCCAATGTTGTTCTCATTTCAGCAATCTTGGCTAGCCGAAGTGCAAAGATTTCCTGCGCATACACAGTTAGTGCCCTGTACGTGTTTTCATCGAGCAGCAGTGAGGACTCTTGGTTACGTGGATTCCTTTGAATTGCGGTAGCAAACTTGATTCTACTGTTGTCATAGGCAGGGCACTCATACATGAGATGCCCCCACAGGACTCTTCTTCTCCACAATGGCACCGTGGGTCTCTTTCAATCCCAATAGCTGTGCGTTTCTGATGGAAGGGGCCTTGTCCAGTGATAATAAACGTCATGTGCAGACCAGGTGAGAACCAGGGAGGGGCCTCTGGGTGAGTATGGTTTATAGTTGGGAGGAATCGCCTCGTGATGGCTCCTTTCTACGTGGTTTCCCAGCTCTGTTGCCATATCGCTTGTAGGTGTTGGGTGATTCTCCTCTTCTCTATTTTGGGGTCATTTGCAAGATCCAGCTGGAGATTTACTATTTCAGCTGGTGTTCCTTTCCTAAGGTGGTAATATAGGCCTCGCCTGACTACTTCTAGGTAGAGTGGCTGATAACCTGTTAGAACTTGTAAGGCAGGGGTGCTAACAGTGTGGCACGCCCTACTAATTGATAGCAGCATGAACCTTTGAATTGTATCCAGCTTCTGTTTGTTTTTTGTTAGTGTAGCTTGTCTATACCAGGTGGAGGCACCATAGCAAACAATCGGGACATATACTGCTTTGTATATGAGGGTCAGAGCTTTGTGCTTCAGGCCCCAGTCGCCTCTGCTCACCCTCCTGATCATGACGGCATACTTCCGGATTTCGGTGGCTAGATATTTCAGGTGGTTATGGAAAGTAAGACCCGAGTCAATGTAAATACCTAAGTATTTAACCTCTGTGTACAATCGGATGGGGGGTGAAGTTTAATTTCATCGTAGGTGGTCTTCTAATTTGTAGTCTGCCCTTGAGGAGAATGGACTTTGTTTTTTCTGCCGAGATGGTAAGGTTGTGTTTTTTAGTTTTTTGGATTTTGTTTTTTCTGCCAAGATGGTAAGGCTGCCCCGTTCTGGAGCTTCACAAGTGCCGCATTTGCAATAATTTCCAAGGACGACCTAGTGTCCGCACGCACCAACAGGACAAGGTCGTCCGCAAAGGCCAAGGTCCAAGCCCAGGAACTCGTCCAAGACAATAGACAAGAGGAACGGGCCAAGCACAGAGCCCTGCGGACATCCCCAGTGGATGAATCTGGTAACTGTCTGATATTTGTTAGTAACTCATCCTTCATCTTGTTAACTCATACTTTTCTGTTGGTTAGATAAGACTTCAAACTGTTATATAGATTTTTAGAAACATTTGTTTGCCGAAGTCTCCGAAGAATGCTGGGCCACCACAGGCGGTTGAAAGCTCCAGCAAAGTCCACCAATATAGCAAGAGAGTACTTGAAAGCTGAGTGCATTGCTTGGCTGATTAGATTGATGATAGGCTTCAGTGCTGCAGCCTGTTTTAAAGCCATATTGTTTTTCTGAGGAGAGTTGGTGTTCCTCGTAGCAGGCAGAAAGTCGAAACAAGAGTAGACGCTCCAGTAGTTTGGCCATCATGGAGAGCAAGGCAATCAGGCGATATGAGGCTGGGTTCTGTGGTGACTTGTCTGAGTTTTTCAGAATTAGTTTTAAGTTTGTAGTCTTCCATGAAGCTGGGAAGGTGCCCTCTGCCAGGCACTTATTCTGTAGGCTTAGAAGTATAGCTGGGCAGGCCTCGGCAAATTTTTTGAGAACTTCTGCCTCCAGCAGGTCTGCACCTGGTGTTTTTCCATCCTTCATCTTGTTAATTGCCAGGTCCATCTCAAAGCCGGTGAACAGGGGCTCCACCGTTGCTGTGTGGTATTTTAAATTCTGGTTGATAATTTCTTGTTGCTGTTGCGTCAAGTGTGCCTCTTCAACAGGGTAAATGGTATCAAGAATGTTATTTATAGTATCCTCCCAGATATAGGTGGAAGTACCGTCTATTTTCAGTGTTGTATCAAGCACCTCACCACGTGGTAATTTATTAGTTACAATTTTGAAAACGATGCCCCAGGGGTTCTCATTTCCGGAGATAGACACCAGAGTTTGCCACGATTGCTTTTTGTTTTTGCAAATTTCTTTAGTATATTCATTTCTGACTGTGCGATAAGCTTCCCTGGCTGCCGTAATCTCTTGGGTGGACGTCGTCACCCTTGCCCGCTGGAACATTTTCCTATAATGGTGGACCCTTCTTCTTAGATCATCTAGCTGGTGGTTCCACCAAGGGACAGCATACCTGTAGGGCCTTCTGCGTGGGATGGAAAGGTCTCAGACGCTTCTGATAGTGGTAATGCTTTTCACACAGTCATCCCGAGTTAGTGTGTCAAAGAGTGGAATATCTTCAGGGAGTCTCGTTGACAGTTCAGTTTGAAAGCGCTCCCAGTCAGCCTTCTTGACGTTATAACGTATCACACCTCTGGGGACTGGAGGGGTACGTTCCAGAGAGCGAACCAGGGAGAATGAAATCGCTCTGTGGTCCGACGTAGTCCAGGATTCTTGAACAGGCCATCTGGCGAGCTTGACAGCAATATCTGGAGTCGCCGCTGTAACGTCAGTGTTGCTTTCCCAGAGGGGGCCGCTGTAGGTGTGGAGATGACCAGGGCGGTTTATAACTTGAAGTCCTGTTGTGAGGAAGAAATCCTCGAGTCGTGCACCATTCCTATGACCAGACCTGTCAGGTGTGTGACTGTGCCAAAGCACAGATCGGCAGTTTGCGTCCATGGCTAGCAACAACCCCCCCCCCCCCCCCCCGAAAGAAGTTGGAGAGCTGTCTGGATAGTTGAGATTGCTGGGGCAATATCTTCTTCAGGTTGGGTATATAAGAACAGCAAGAAGAGCGGGTCCAGCAGAGTTATAATTTGTGCGCAGGCACTGTTTGCAGTACAGAGTGGCGTTATCTTGGTGGTAGTGATATCTGGATTTCTGACTATTATTGCAGCCCAAGAGTTCTCTGTTGTGCAATAAACTGTTTTGTATGTTGCAGGATACCCTGTAACCACTCCTGACCAGACATAGGGTTCTTGAAGTAAGACCACATCTGTTTGATTTTCCTCTTTTTTTACTTTTAGCTGGTCGGCTACCCCCCCTAGCTCTCTGTGCATTTTGTTGGACAATTCTTATTTCTTTGTAGTTATTGGTTAAAGGGGCGGCTCTATCCATAGTTGATTCTCATTTGGTACAGACTTTTAGCTTTTAGGTATACTGGACAGTTTCCATCCCTGATTGAGTGCTGGTGGGGTGCCTTGACCACCTTATAGTTGGCACAGGTTGGTGGCTGATCTTTTGCTGGGCAGTCCCTGTATCCATGCCCTTTTTGGGCACAGTGGCCACATGTCGACTCTCGCCGGTTGCATGTGTGCGAAGTGTGGCCAAAGCGGAGACATTTATAGCATTTGGGGACAGGAATATGTTCTTTAAATCTGTGGCTTCCCCAGCCAATGAAAATATGGCTCTGCATTCCTAGGATTTGCCATGCTCTAGTAGAGAGAGGGATTACCCAGTTTACGTTACAGTGAGTTTTTGATTTAGTCTTGTATTTTGGAGTGACGTCATCTTCATCTGCGTTTTCATGTACGTGCAGGCTGAGGTTTTTACTGTAAATTTCTTCTGCAAGTTCTTCAGGGGTGACATCCTGATCTACATCAAACACTACGATTGGGAACTTCTGCCCTTAGTCCAAACTTGGTCATATTGGCATTGTTAAGGATAGTTTGTGCCTCCTCCCTGGTGTCTGTTTCTGTCACACCTGGGTGCCTGGTCTTCCGGATACTCCTAATCTTGACAGTCTTCATTTGCTCCTTTAGATTAGCTGTCAGGGTCTCTTTGACGGCTTCACTAGTGTCACGCTGCACATCCTCTACCGGTTTAATCAAAACGATGTGCGATTCTGGCTTTCGTGTTGTCCTCTTGGTCTGGGAAATGTCAGGTTTGTTATAGGCGCAACAGGTGCGTCATTTCTCAAAGCCTCTGCAAAGGTTGGGGGCGTTGTTGCATTTTATTTCCCCTTTCCTGCGAAAGAACTTCCAGTTTGGATTGTAGTCATTCATGTTCAATATGGAGATTTAGGATTACCGTCTCCATTTTGCTGAAGATGGTGAGAATGTCAGTGCGGATAGCAGCAGTGACTCTGTTGGATTTCTTGCCCAAATATTCATCAAGTGTCCCTCTAATAGCAGTGACTTGGTCCACAGGGGTTCCTGATAGTGGGGGACTCTGAGTAAGGGGAGAGGCTCGGGTATTATTATCCTCGTGGTCGGAATCACTTGTCGATTCGTTTTCTCCGTTGTCGAGATTTTCCTTTGCTGATTGCGAGTCTGTCGCAGATTTTCTTCTACACCTCTTCTTTAGTTTTAATTTTGAAGATTTGGTTGTCTCTTCATTTGTAACCGGCGCTTCATTTCTTGAGTGGATAGGATAGTCAGACCGCTGCCAGTCAATAACCTCGATATCTGCGTCACTCATAGTGAAGTGTGGGAATTTTTGGGGTGGGGCAGTCAGTTGACAATTCTGCAGTCTAAGTGCAAGTTGGTAGAGTTTGGGGGAGAACAATATCGTTTAAGTCGGACAAGGGCGCTGCAATGAAATGGGGTAAAAAACAGGTGGTCGCGGGTGGGGAAACTATTTCCGAAGGCAGTATAGCATGACCAAGGTTTAGGCCGCAAGCAGTAAAAGCAGCATGACCTTTGCAATTAGCTTTATATATGTTAACCCGTCGTTTCCCAGCAGTGACCTTCAGCCGGTCAGATAATGGCAGCAGTTCGCTTCGGCTTTAGAAAGATCGTTCATATACAAATTAAAATTTAAAGTTACTTATCTGCTATATGTCCGGTAGCCTTTGTTTAAAAGCTTTTGGCGTCCACTACACAATGATATCCATCAGATCAAGTAACAAACTAGATTTAATCACTAAATTTAAATCACTTTAGGGAGCACAATTTACTATCAACTCGTACCGGCCACCTGGAAAGATATTTTAATGTACAGTAAACCCCCGCTATCCGTGGTATCTGTATTCGCGGTCGCTGATTTAATATAAAATGAAACCTAAAAAAATGTGAATTTTAAAACGCCATGAACATTTTCTGCCATAAAAAAACATGGGCTTGGCTAAAATTATCTATCCCGGTCAAAACAACGCTCAGTGGGTGGGGGGAGAGGGGTGACAAAACCACCAGCGTGGATGTTTCTCGCTAATCCTTGTTCAGTGTGTTATGCACTTGTCATGGAAGGTTTCGTCATTTGTTTTTAATTTATATGCTTATAAATTGAATAAATTTATCGATTTATAAATTGATATCCTTACAAAAGTGAGAAATCTACCGTATTGCAGTGTAAAACAGACTTTTTCAAGTGTGTTAACGGAAGAAAGTTATTTTATTGTGGACAAGTTCTTTCTAACCCGTACAAAAATATGGCTACGGATAACAAGGGAAATGTGAAAATATCAAAGAACGTGATGAAATTAGCGAATAAAATTGAGTTATTAGACAAAATTTCTAATGGTGAAAGTGTCTCCTCAGTGGCAAAACATAAAATCAATGAGTTCAACGGTACGATCGATCAAGGAATTGGAAGAAAAAATCCGCCGTAGTGTCCGTGAAAACGCACTAATTGTTTCAAAAATTTGCTGTGTAACTCGTGATGTTAAATTAGAAAAAATGGAAAAGGCTTTAAATCTGTGGATAGAAGACCAAACTCAAAATAAAATTCTGTTAAGTTCACGCATCATTCGTGAAAAGGCAAAACTCCTTTATCACCACTTTAGTGAAACTGGTGATAGCACTGGCGGGATAAGTTATTTAGCTAGCAAAGATGCTGGTTTGAAAGATTTGTTTGAAATTTCTAATAAATATTACAATTAATATTAAATTGTTTCTTATTTTCATTTAAAACTATGCCATATGCTTGCATTTCACCATGTATATAGTCATATTATGAAGGTATATATAATACATACATAGACAAAATTTTAGACTAGTTTTTCTTATATATTTCATACTTTGGATTGGAACCCCTTTATTACTATGGCTATTAACTCAGTATTCGTGGCATTTCTCAGAAACGTAACCCCTGCAAATAGCGGGGGTTTACTGTATTTTATTCGATGTATATGTATATTTTGTGTATTTTAGTTGTAAATTTATTTTAATTGTAAATATATAGTAGTAAACACAGTTTTCAAAATTCCAGTTTCCGTGTTTTATTTTATTTTATAAGTGATTAGTGAGAAACATTTAAAATCACAATATGAATTTACCCAACCCCAGAGGCCTGTTTGAATTTCTACTCTTTTTCTGTAGATATTAAAAACATTATCAGTATCTATAGGTAATGTTTTATGAACATACAAAAGTGCTAGTCCATTCATTCTCTCTTGTCCAGCAGTTCTTCGTAGATACGTTTTCAAATATTTCAAAGTTGAGAACATTCTTTTTACAATAGCAGGGTAGTCAAAATACGTAAGAGTTTATATATATATCAGGGAAAATATTTTCATTGTTCAAGTTTAGGTACTCTTTTGCATGACTAGGCAGCTCTTTGGACTTGAAAACTTTCGATTTATTATACCACAATAGCAGTTCTTGAATTTAATATATTTACATTCACGCTGCACAGCAAATCAGTCTTGTAATTTTCTATTAACAACTCTAATTTTTCTTCATAATTGTCTGGATAAGGCTTATTAGGTAACAAGGGCAGCGCCTCCGTGGGCAGGAGCGGCGGTGCATAGCACAGGCTTCTTGATTAGACTAGGGTTTGAGCCCGTGACCACCAAATATGGAGGATGCGGAAAGGTCAGGGAATGACCACCGCATATCCGTGGAGCAAGCCTTAGTTGCTAATGCTCCTAAAACCCAAATAACAACAACAACATTAGGTAACAAGATGTTCAATGATTCCAAAATTTCTCTGTAACTGGTAAACTTACTGGTTAGCTGTACAATCATCAAGTTTAAAAACAGTATAAATAAGGTGACTCGATAGTGACTCTCTGGAGTTGCCACATGGAAGTCATGGTGAAATTTTTGGCATTCTATCCTGTAGGCAAAGGAATTTCATAATTTTCACAAATGACATCTGTCAGCAACTTAATAACTGTATTGTAAATTTTGCCAAACTCTGCATCAATGTCATTACGTGTTTCTTTTAGTTTCAGTCATTTTGATTTCTTCTCCTAAGTTGATCGAAGGTGGCTGCAGCATTCTACTCAGCTGCAATGCATGAGAATACAATGCTTGGGAAGTAATGCAATCACATGGAAAGTAATGCAATCACAAACACAGGTTTTTTACTGAATGAATTATAAAGCTGCATTTACTGTTGTTCTGTCTGCTCAGCAATTTGTTCCTAAGAAGAAACAACAGGTTTGAATAATTCTACAAACAGAGTGATTGATTCATGACTTTTGACCAATGTAGTTAAACATAGCTGCTTTATTCTCTGCCTTTTTTATTTGTAGAAGAGTAAGAGAAATTTATCTCAATATGATACATAGAACACTTCTGTGTGATATTCTCCAGAAATTAAAATGAATTATAGATTAATTCAAAATGATTACAGTAAAAAATCAATTGAAAACATTTCAAAAATTAATTAAAAATTCAATGAACAATTTAAAAAAATAATTACAAATTAATTTAGAAAGTTTAACAAATTCTGAAAAATTATTTTTTTCTTCTTTCTGTTTTTTTCCTGTAATCACAACTTATGGTCAAAAAGCACTGTCAGCTTCAGGAAGGAAAATCGTTTTTCAAAATTTACATTAAACTTTTTAAATTGATTTTTTACTGCAATCTTTTATTCGTTTTAATTTCTGGAGAGTATCATACTGAAGTGTTCTACATATCATATTAAGGGAAATTTCTCTTATTCTTCTACATATATTGAGCATAATAGTGCTGTTATATACTATCTCTGCCTTTTTGTATCAGGACATAATTTACCAATCCATTCCTGAAGAAGACTGTTTCTTTTTGGTATAATGAAGAAAGAATAGCATGATTCAACTATTCCCATGCAATTTATCTTTTTCAGAGCAAGCATAGCTTATGGCTAGATTCAGACAGTGGGAAGAACTCTCGTTTTCAAGCTTTACCACACATTGCACTAGTGCCATCGTACCCTTGTCCTCTTAGGTATTTCAAGTTTATATCCATTTCCATCAATGAATTCAGCACCATTGCCCAAGTTTTCCCCAATAGTCGGTACAACAGGAATGAATTGGAGAAAATATTAAACAAGTTTTTTTGCCTGATCTACTTCTTCCACAAAATGAATACATAATGAAAATTGTTCCACTTTATCTGCTGTATCATTTGCTAATACTGAAGAACATTTGCTTTCATTTACTTTCTCTACAATCTTTTTTAATATTATTTGGTTCCGGCACTATTTAATTTTGAATTATTGGTGATATGTATATAAAGCATTCTTTGCACTAAATGATTTTTTTCTAAATGATTTTTTAAAATATCATCTCCAGAATTAATTCTAAATTTCAACAACTGTCAGAAGTTCCCTTCATGAGCTTTCAAAAGAATCTGTTACATCAATCTGTCCAGAATCGCGGTGACCTCTGAGTGCCAAATGAACTGTATCAACTAGTTGAACAACTGAATGTCTTTTTCCTGTCATAGTCTCTTGGAAGTTTTCAACCTTTAGCATATGTGGACTTATGTGTATATATATATATAGGGTGGCACCTATAACGTCTGTTCAGCTCTTTTCATATCTCTGTGAAGAGCAGAATCAACTGTAAATGGGCCAAAATTGTATCAGTGTAGGTTTGTGTGCATTCTGTGTGTGTTTTGTTGTTATGTTCTGGCTGCTTGGTTACCCAAAAGCATCAATCACCTAGACAGATGATTCTGGGTACTCATCCAGTACCCAGAATCATGAGAAGGTGGGCCAGTTCCAGTAGAGCACATAATGTCTCAAAAGTGACTCTTACCCACCTAATGGTGCCAAAAGATGGGCCAGGATCCTCTGGAGCCCATTCCAGAAGAAAAGAAAGGAGCGAGAGAGGAGGGGGGGGGAAACCAACCCATGGTGTGGTGTTGGTTGAAATAAAATAAAATATATATAAAAAAAAAAAAAAAAAACATTAGCACCAAAAAAAAAGAAAACACGTTGGGATAAAAAAAATAATAATAATAAATAAATATTTGAAAAAACAACAAATAATAATAAAAAAAATGAAAAGAGGCTGGTGCTGGTAAAAAAAATAATAACAGACTGGTGCTGGTAAAAAAAAAATGGTGCCGGTTGACAAAAATTAGGGGGAAAAAATGGTTATCATATACATTTTGTGATACTCTGCATTCTCGTGGGCGTTGAATTTATTGACAGAAATTCTCCACTTAGAGAAAGGTTTCCTGACAAGCAGCTGAAGAAATTAATTATTTTTACCGGCACATTCTCGTGCAAATAAAAAAAACAATATTTATAATATGCTCAGTCTTGAGATTTCAAATAAACAATCCACTTGTAGTTAAATCTTCTCTTTCCCTTATTATTCTCAGCAGATGTTAATGGAAATTTGGAATCTGTCAGTTTCGAGAATTTTTCAATTAAATTTATTTTCTCATCATCAGTAACCTTTGTCGAAGTCAACGGTCTAAAGAGTTTTCCTCTTTAACTTCATTGTTTTCTTCTTCTGCTTTGTCTTCTTTTTCTTCCTCTTCCTCATTAGAAAATTTGCATTTTTTTGAAAAATAAGTTAATAGAGAAGTCTGGTTCTTTCTCTTTTCCATATCACGGTCGTCTGAAAATATTTATTTAAAATACTTTATTTAAAATGGAATATACATTTAATAATATCTATTTTAATAAGGCCCCGAGTGCCAAGCGATAGTGTCCAAGCGATTTTCCTAAGTGATATATAGTGCTCTTTCTAAGTGATTTCGTTATATTTTCTTTCCAGTGCTTTTCTCATCCTTATTTCTTTATAAGTGGTTCTGTACTTAACAGATCCTAAGTAAGAACCCAGAAAGGAAAATTACCTTTCTTTTCCTAGTATATTTATTAATTTTCGCACTAACAAACTAACCTCTCCAACCGCTTGGCCACTAGGTGGCACCGCTCCTGCCTCCACGTGGCGGGGCTGGAAGTCTGGGAGAAGAAATCCACTCTCCCAGGGCTAAAAGGAGCAACGATGGACAAAAATAAACAGTCCTCGTGTGGATCTTATGATTCAGAGCTAGACAAACATAATCCAGATCATGACGACACAAATGTATCCCATGCTAAGAGACAAAAAAAAGAAGGAATGGATAAGACCACACCACTCTTTCTAATACTACACTCCTCCACAGACCACCCATTGAGTAAGCTGTCCCCATTTTTGATACAGAAATGTCTCGAAAATGTGGCTGGCCCTCCAAAAATGGTTCAGCGATTAAGATCCGGAGATTTATTGATCGAAATGACCGAACATAGACATGCTGAGAGGCTATTGAAAATATCTACTTTCGGTGGAATTCCCACGAAGGTTACCCCACATGCCACCTTAAACTCCTCTAAAGGGGTAATATCAGAGTGGGATCTATTAAACGTATCAGAGGATGAACTTGTGCATGAACTAAGAGATCAAAACGTGGTACAAGCCAAAAGAATTGTTATTAAAAGAGATGGAGAACCTGCTCCCACACGGATGGTGATTCTAACATTCGACACACCAAATCTACCTACTTATATTAAAGCTGGTTATCTTAGATGCCAAGTAAGACCATACATTCCAAATCCAGTCCGGTGCTTTAAGTGCCAAAAATTTGGTCATTCCCAAGCTGTCTGCAGAAGTGTAGCCACTTGTGCTAACTGCGGATCAAAAGAGCATACACACACAAACTGTAACACTGAAGTGCAAATTTGTCCTAACTGCCATGATAACCACTCTGCCTTCTCTAAGGAATGCCCTCAATGGAAAAGAGAAAAGAATATTCAAAAATATAAGATTGAGCAGAAAGTATCCTATCAAGAAGCTAAAAAACATTTTGCAGTACCTGCTAAGTCACCTACATATGCTTCAGTTACCCAACGGCTACGCTCAGTAGAAACTCAGACAGACTGCTCAGTCCCTCCAAATATCTCAATATCTGGTTGGGCTAAATCGCTCCTCTCCTCATCAAAGGAAAAACCTATTCCTAAATATGCTACTCGAGAAGCAAATACTCCTGTAACAATACCTCCGGATAAGAAGCCTAATGAGAAACCAAATGAACGAGCCAAGACCCCTGAAAGAAGCAACACTACTAAATTTATATCTGATACCATGGATATTGATGAAAAGATAGATGAAGATGACTCAATTCTTGAGATTCATCCAGAGGATGACATTGACACCGGTAGGCCAGTCTTCCCAAAAAAGAAAAAGCAAAAGTAGACAAGCGCAAACAAAAAAATCCGCCGTAAGAAACCAAACCCTCCTTTTAAAACCAAACAATGCAGACAGTGATTCAATGGAATTGTCGCGGATTTCGTGCTAATTTAGATGACCTCTACGATCTGCTAAGTGAATATAAGCCCGTCGCAGCATGCATACAAGAAACAAACCTGACGAATGCAGTATCTATAACAATTAAACGCTTCACCATGTATAGAAAAGATAGAAACTGCTCTAATGCAGCACACAGAGGAGTAGCGCTGTTAGTAAACTCTACAATTCCCTCCAGACCTGTTCCCTTGCAAACACCGTTGGAGGCAGTTGCAGCCCGTATCACCATTGGCATAACGATAACATTAGTCTCATTGTATCTGTCACCAAACCACGTTTTCACCCTTGCTGATTTAGATGACCTAGTAGGACAAATACCTGCTCCTTTCTGTATTCTTGGTGACTGGAATGGCCATAGCCCTCTATGGGGTTCTCAACAACTTGACTGCAGAGGGAAAATAATTGAGAAATTTTTGGATAAACACAATCTAACTATTTTAAACACAGGTGATCACACATATGTTCATGTACCATCTGGCTCAAGCTCTGCCATTGACCTAACAGTATGTTCTCCAACAATATTTCCTCTCATAGACTGGACAGTTACTGACAACCCTCTTGGTAGTGATCACTTTCCGATCATCTGTAATTTCTGTACAAGTTCTCCTCCGATCAACAGAATTAGAACAAGGCCAACTGGGCTAAATATCAAGAAATAGCTCATTTAGACTCCACTATCATTGCTACTGACAAAATCGATTCTGCAGTAAGCTATATCACAGAACGAATAATGACAGCAGCTGAATCCGCTATCCCGAAATCATCATTTAAAATCCGACTCCATCCAAAAATGTGGTGGAACGAAGCATGTAGCATTGCTAAAAGAGAAAGAAATAAATCCTGGAATCAGTTTAGAAAACATCCAACCACAGCCAACCTCCTACAGTTTAAAAGAGCAAGGGCTAAGGCTCGTTATATAAGACGGATAAGTAAAAAAGAAGCATGGGCACGCTATGCTGCCACAATAAACAGATTCACAGATACTGCTACAGTCTGGAAAAAAATCAAACGCATCAATGGCAAATACCCACTTGTTACTTCCCCAATTCTATTTCTGAAAGGAAAGGAACTTTCTGAACCCGAAGAACTTGCTAATGCATTTGGCTCGTCTTTTGAATCACTCTCAGCTGTGTCTGCCTATGAACCAGCCTTTCAGATGCTAAAATGCGATACAGAAAAGTATAAACTGAATTTTAATACCGCTCTCCAACATTCATACAATCTGCTGTTGACCATGACTGAATTGCTTAATGCGCTCACAAAAGTGAAAAACAGTGCTCCAGGTCCTGATGGCATTTATTACTCAATGATTTCCCATTTAAGTGAAAGATCATTAAGTGCTCTCTTACTACTCTATAATAGAATTTTCTTAGAGGAATATTACCCCACCAGCTGGTGCCATTCTTATGTGTTAGCCTTCCCGAAACCAGGAAAAGACCACACAGATCCAACAAACTATCGACCTATCTCCTTAACAAGTTGCTTGGGAAAAACAATGGAAAAAATACTTAACACCCGACTAACGTGGTATTTGGAGACTCAAAACATTCTGAGTCCAAGCCAGTATGGTTTTCAGAGAAGTAGATCGACGCTCGATCTCATTATCAAAGCAGAATCAAATATTCGGAACTCCTTTCTAAGAAATGAGCACTTTGTTATGATATGCATTGACATCGAGAAAGCATTTGATACAACTTGGCGTTATGGGATTCTTCGGGACTTACATAAATCTGGTCTTCGGGGTCATCTCCCGAAATTTATTCAGAACTTCCTATCTAACAGATCCTTCCAAGTCCTCTACCACTCGTCACTTTCTGGCACATATGTTCAAGAAGAAGGAGTTCCCCAGGGCTCAGTGCTGAGTGCAACACTTTTTGCCATCAGGATCGATTCTATAACTAATAGTATACCTAACACAGTTGATGCATACCTGTATGCTGATGACCTTGCCATCTCATGTCATTCTCAAAATATGCGACTTATTGAGAGACAACTACAAGTCACCATTAATAGAATAGTCTCTTGGGCCAAAAACAATGGCTACAGAATTTCTAAACCGAAAACAACTGCAGTACACTTCTGTCGTAAACGTACATTGCACCCTGATCCAAACCTCCAGTTAGACTCCCATTGTATTACATTTCAACCAAGCACTCGTTTTCTTGGTATAATACTTGATAAAAAATTAAACTTCCTTGAACATATAAAATATATTCGTACCAGCTGTCTTAAGAAACTAAATATTCTCATAGTAATCTCCTCTGTGTCATGGGGTGCAGATCGGTACATGTTGCTACATTTATACCGCTCATTAATTAGATCCCGCTTAGACTATGCATCTCCTGCATACGCCTCAGCCAGGCCAAGTGTACTGAAATGGCTTGATCCCATTCATCATAGTGCACTTCGAATAGCACTGGGTGCCTTTCGTACATCTCCCATATTAAGTCTATATACGGAAGCCAATGAACCGCCGCTAGACCTTCGGCGACAAATTCTTCTCCTAAATTATGCCGCAAAAATCAGCAGCTTTCCACATCATCCGATATGGCAATATCTCTTCAGACCAAAATGGGAAAACCTCTATCGTACTAAATCACGTCTCAACAAACCATCTGGCATTAGGCTTCAAGCTCTAAACACTAGCTGGGGACTCAACATGAATAACATAATGCAGGATACTAGCATGCAAATCCAGCCATGGCAAATACCCACGGTAGATATTGAAAAATACTATCAGAAATGGGGAAAGAATAATCTTCCAGATATTAACATCAGACAATTACATCTGGCCCACTCAATTCAGTTTAGCAATTACGTGCAGCTATATACAGATGGATCCAAGACTGCCAGTAAAGTTGGTACCGCTGTAGTCCTGCCAGATGCTATCATCGCCAAACAGCTCCCTTCAGAATGTAGTAATTATACTGCTGAGTTGTATGGTATTTTACTAGCCCTGGAGAAAATAAAAGAAGCCTCATATACTCAATCCATAATCTATACCGATTCATTAAGTGCTGTGAATTGTATACAAGGTAAACGCCCCAACAGTCATCCTCTGGTACAACAAATCTGGACTCAGTTAATGGCAATTCATGCACGTGGTCACTGCATAATTTTTTGTTGGATTCCTGGACACTCTGGAATCCCAGGAAATGAACAGGCAGATTTAGCTGCCAAAAATGCTTCAAATCCTATTTCTTCCAATTTCAGGACACCTTATGTTGACTTTAAATCCATTATACAGCAGACCTCTAAAGAACAGTGGAAACATATATGGGAAAAAGAAATAAATAATAAACTTTTTGAAATAAAGAAAGAACCCAAACAGTGGCGATCCAGTCTAAGGGAAAATAGAAAAGAAGAAACTGTACTAGCGCGACTGCGCATTGGTCACACATACCTCACTCACAGTTATTTATTAAGAAAGGAAGACGCCCCACAATGCAGTAACTGTTCATGTCCACTCACTGTAAAGCATATCATTATTGAATGCCCAATATATATAAGAGAACGAAAAACTGCTTTCTCCTTACTTTTCAAAAATTGCAATCAATTAACACTACGTAATGTTCTAGAAGATCGTCAAGATATGGATGACGTTTTTATTTTCCTAAAATTGATTGATAAATATCACCTTGTTTAAATTTTTATCAGAATCAGCCTCAACAACAAAGATATACGTTAGAAATCAGTGCATTATAGCCACAGTTGCTGATGCACCAACAAACCTAACAACAACAACAACTATTTTAATAAGGTTATAATATTATTATTAAAAGCGTAATTTAATATATATATAGCATGCCTTATTAAGGTATGCTATAACCAAAATAACAATAAACAAACAAATTTGCAGATAACTTCCTCAAACCTATAAATTTTACCATGGATCCATAACACTCCAGCATGTTGTTTCGAAATTTTCCAGTCCAGACGATGAATTTTTCATATGTAATTACTCATAATCAATGACAAAAGTGATACACGTGGAAAGGTGGGGAGCATTAAATAAACCTCAAAGGCTGCCTGTTGAAAACAATAGAACAGGGGGGAAACCAGAAAATAGAAGGTACTCGTGCCAACTCTTATCTTTCTTAGAAACAGAATCAATGGCATAACTAGAGCAAATTGGTTCCAGTGCAAACAGGGGTCAAAGGCCCTGCTCTTCTCTGTTAACCCAACCACAAATATATAAATATATATATATCAGTATATTGCCCATTATTTCTGAAAAATACCAGACATTTTCATTTTAACTTTTTCCAAAGAAATAAATAAAATACTGGTAGGATGCCAATTCTACGAAAAACTGTCTACTTACTTTTGACTTTATTATTATTATTTTTTTTTATTAATGGGTATTAATGAAGTGAAAATAAAATATTTAAATTGATATACTGATAAGAATAATATATTTAATAACAATCACAACATTAATACAATACACAAAGTGCTTCTAAATGTAAGGATATGCATTTAAACACAAAAGCAAATGATATATAAAAAAAATAGATTTAAATAGCAAGTGTGCAATTGAATAAATTTTATTAACACATCATAATACAAAACAACTTACCATATATTCCAACATTAGCATTAGAAAGGCACATGATGCAAGAAAGCAAGCTTATATAGCATCAGCCAAAAAAAAAACCTTATTTCACCTATCCACTCGCTCCAGTCATTTGTCTAGTTCTGCCTTGAATCTATTTAAGCTATCAACTTCTACAGTGACAGATGGAAGTTTGTTCCCACAGTCAACCACCCACTTGCTAAAGGCAAACTTCTGCACATCAGTCCTTCAACTGTCTTTCCTCAATTTGAATTTATTCCTTCTCAGATGATTATTCTGAGCAAGAGGAAGGATCCCATCAGCATTGAGCATGCTCAAACCATTCCAGGCATTATACACCTCAATCAGCCCTCCAGGTTGGCGCCTCCTTAACCAGGTGGGCAGGAGCAGCAGTGCGTAGCACACGCTTCTTGATTAGACCAGGGTTCGAGCTCGTGACCACCAAATACGGAGGATGCGGAAAGGTCAGGGAATGACCACCACATATCCCCGGAGCAATATGGCCTTAGTTGCTAATGCTCCTAAAAACCAAATAACAACAGCAACCTCACAGGTGCCTAGTCTCCAAACACTGTAATTTGCAAAACTTAAGCCTTTCTTCGTAAGAGCAACCCTTTGTTCCATTCACTGATCTTTTTTCCCTTCTCTATACTCATTCCAGCAGCTCTACATCCTTCTTAAAATGAGGCCTCCAGACTTGTATACAGTACTCAAGATGTGGCCTGACCATTGTCTTATATAGGGGGACAATCACCTCCTTATACCTGCTATCAAGGCCCCGGGTGCCAAGCGTTATAGTGATCAAGCAATTTCCTGAGTGATTATTAGAGCGTCTTCTCAAAGATATAGTTCTGTTTCAGTTATAAAAGTTTTCTTACTTTCCTATTATTAGGCAACTTAGTCTTACAAATCGTAAGCTAGTTTAAGAAAGGAAAAACCACCTTTCTTCTTTTTTCCTTAAATTAACGTACTAACTTTTATACCGCTTGGTCACTCTAGCGGCACTGCTCCTGCCTCCCCGTGGCGGGGCCGGTAACCTGGGAGAAGAAATCCACTCTCCCAGGGCTGAAAGGAGCAAAGATGGATAAAAATATGTATCCACCTTTAGAGCCATTGAGCTCAAGACGAGAGAACATAAATGATAACGATAATGACTTCTCTCAACCCAAGAGGTTGAGAACAACCCCTCATGAGGAGATACCATCATTCCTCATTCTACACTCTCTCTCAGAGCAGCCTCTGAGTAAGTTATCGCCGTTCCTTATACAAAAATGTATTGAGTCTGCTGCAGGCTCACCGAAAACGGTAAGGCGACTTCAGTCCGGGGATATTCTTGTAGAGACTAGTAACTCTCAACATTCTGCAAAATTATTAAAGCTGACTACCTTTGGTGGACAATCAATAAAGGTCACTCCCCATGCCACCCTAAACTCCTCGAAGGGGGTAATTGCAGAATGGGACCTGTTAAATGTATCAGAAGAGGAAATAGTCCAAGAACTTCGAGAACAAAAAGTAATCCAAGCAAGGAGAATTCTGACTCGGAAAGATGGTATCCTTGTCCCCACAAGGAGTATAATCCTCACTTTTAGTTCTCCTATCCTACCAACATCTGTTAAAGCCGGCTATCTTCATTGCCGTGTGCGTCCTTATATCCCGAATCCAATCAGGTGCTATAAGTGCCAAAAATACGGACACTCCCAAACTGCATGTAGAGGTGAGGCAATATGTCCAAACTGTGGATCAAAGGATCATAATCAATCCGAATGCTCTGCTACTTCTCAATGCCCAAACTGTAAAGGTAATCATCCGGCTTTTTCGAAAATATGCGAATTATGGAAACAAGGGAAAAAAATCCAAAAATATAAAGTCGAGAATAAAGTCACATACTCAGAGGCAAGAAGAGAAATACTCAAAACAGAACCAAAGCGTACATATGCCACTGCTGCTAAAAAATTTCAGTCAGTAGGTATTCAAACAGATGTTACAGTTCCTCCAAATCTATCCATCTCTGATTGGGCACGTTCTTTGCTCTCTGCTTCCAAACAGTGTCCTCCTCAACAAAAAATTGAACAAGCCAGTAACACCCCAATTACCATTCCAACCGACGTGCCTCAAACAGCAAAACCAAAAGTGGCAGAAACTAAAGTTCTGAACCCACCAGTAGCTACGGGCATGGATGTTGACCAACGCAATGAATCAGATGATGGTATATTAGAACTGCATGCGACTGATGAGATGGATGTCACACGTCCCTACTTTCCAAAAAAAGAGAAAGGGAAATTGGATCGATCTAAGCAAGTTTCAACTAAAAAGCAGTCAGAAACAAAAATAAACAACAAAACCACTTAATGGAAAGATTCCTCCAATGGAATTGTAGAGGCTTTCGCAATACAAAAGACGATTTATATGATCTCATCGACCGGTATGATCTAGCAGGCATAGCCCTACAGGAAACCTACTTAAATGCACGAGTGTGTCCCACCATTAAAAATTACACCATCTTCAGACGAGATAGGAGAATAGACTCGCCAGCCTGTGGAGGAGTGGCAATTCTTGTTAGAAACAACGTTCCATCGAAACATATTGCTCTTCAGACCCCTTTTGAAGCAGTGGCAGTGCGTATTGAAATTGGCATCACTCTTACAATAGCGTCAATATATATCCCTCCTAATTTCTTATTCACTTCAGACGACCTAGAAAATCTAATAGACCAGCTACCATCTCCGTTCTGCTTGCTCGGAGACTTCAATGCACATCATTCGCTGTGGGGATCTCCAACAATTGACAAGAGAGGTAAGCTAATAGAATCCTTTCTTGATGCTTATCAACTCACCATTTTAAATACTGGCGAGCCAACCTACATTCATTTTTCGACTGGATCCATGAGTTCAATAGACCTCTCAATCTGTTCTCCCTCCTTATATACTATTATGGAGTGGTCTGTTCTTAACAATCCAATGAACAGTGATCACCTGCCAATCCTCTGCAAACTCCAAACACGAGCAAACTCCCCTTCCCCACGTCGCTCCATTTGGATATTCCGTAGGGCACACTGGAGTGAATATGCCTCTCATGTTCAATTAGATGATAAAATTATACAATCTCAGACCATAGAAAATGTCACGGAACACATTACTACTCAAATATTACTAGCTGCCACCATTGCAATACCAAAATCTTTACCAGGGAAACGGAAACACAGTAACTACTGGTGGAACCAAGATTGTACGCATGCGAAACGGGAAAAAAACAGATCTTGGAATTTATTTCGTAAATTCCCCACAACTAGTAACCTAATTAACTTCAAAAGACTAAGAGCCAAGTTCCGCAAAATAAGAAGAAATGCAAAGAAAGAAGCCTGGATCAGCTTCTCCTCAAGTATAAATAAGGACACAGATAGTAGAATCATTTGGAGGAAAATTCAAACGCTCAATGGCAAATATGTCCAGTCCCCAGCTACAATACTAAATTGGGAAGGGAAGGAATTGTCATCACCAGCAGAAATAGCAAATGCCTTAGCTGAATCATTTGCCAGCATATCAGCAATATCCACCTTTAACCCAACCTTTCAAAGAATTAAAGAATCTGCAGAAAAGCGTAAGATTAATTTTTCCACGGCAGTTTCACATCCATACAACCATCCATTCACATTAGCAGAATTAGTAGGGGCACTAAATAAAACACCAAATAGTGCTGCTGGTCCAGATGGGGTCTATTATATAATGTTAAAGCAACTTGACAACAGAGCAAAAACAACATTGTTAAAATATTACAACCGTATTTTCTTAGAAAATACCTACCCACTCTCCTGGCGTCACTCAATTGTTCTAGCCTTCCCGAAGCCAGGAAAGGATCGTACCTTTCCGCATAACTACAGGCCAATATCACTGACTAGTTGTCTAGGAAAAGTCCTTGAAAAAATGGTTCACAGGCGGCTAACGTGGTTCCTGGAAGCAAATAACTTACTAAACAGCAGCCAGTATGGATTTCGAAAGAACCGGTCCACGCTAGATGTGATGATAAAAGCTGAGGCAAACATCCGAAATGCCTTTATAAGGAGAGAACATCTAGTCATGATTAATCTCGATATCGAGAAAGCCTTCGATACCACCTGGCGATATGGTGTACTAAAAGATCTCCATTCTTTCGGCTTGAGAGGTCAGTTACCTCAATTCATACAAAATTTTCTATGCAACAGAACGTTTCAGGTAAGGTATATGAACAATTTATCCAAATCATTTGAACAAGAGGAGGGTGTACCGCAGGGTTCTATTCTAAGTCCAACATTATTTGCAGTAAGAATTACAAACATGACACGGGAAGTACCAAATACAGTAGAATCCTATATGTTTGCCGATGACCTCATTATCTCCTGTCAATCCCAAACTATGAACATCATTGAAAGACAACTTCAAATTTCCATAGCTAAAATAGAATCATGGGCACTGCGGAATGGTTATTCTTTAGCCGAAAAAAAATCCACTGCAATTCACTTTTGTAAAAAACGAAAACTCCACCCGGATCCAGAAATATTTTTAAAAAACAGCCTGATACCTGTCACTAACAATTTTCGTCTGTTGGGGCTACATTTAGATAATAAACTTAATTTTGCTTCCCATATATCTTACCTTCGAACCACGTGTCTTAAAAAACTGAACATCCTAAGAGCCGTTTCCGCCATGTCCTGGGGTGCTGACAGAAGCTCTCTTCTCCATCTCTATAGAGCTTTAATAAGATCACGCTTAGATTATGGATCACCTGTCTATGACTCCGCTAGGAACAGTTCCCTATTACGACTGAACACCATACAGCATAGTGCCCTTAGGATAGCTGTGGGAGCCTTTAGAACATCTCCGATCCATAGCCTGTATATTGAGGCAAATGAACCTCCACTGCACCTAAGGAGAAAATCCTTATTATGTAACTATGCACTAAAGATTAAGAGTATTCCATCACATCCTAGCTGGCAGCACTTGTTCGACCCTAAATACACCATGCTATATCAAAATAAACCTAATGAGAATCGCCCAGCAGGGCTTCGACTGCAAGAGCTCATGATCAGTTGGAACATTAATTTTCAAAATGTCTTCCAAGACCGTGGTACTCCCGAACCTCCCTGGACTGAATTCGTACCTCTCTGTGACAATTTCTTTTTAAGATGGGGGAAGACATCCCTGGCTAATACAAATTTTGAACAGCTCCATAAATCGCATTCCTTGGAAAACTCAGCAAAAGTACATATCTATACTGATGGCTCCAAAACGGATACAGCTGTAGGTGCTGCAGCAGTCTCCTCCAACTTCTCAGTAGCTGTTTCTCTTCCCACTGAATGCAGTATTTATACTGCAGAATTATTCGCAATAAAACTGGCTCTAGATAATATAAACAAGTACCATATCAAGGAATCCTTGATATATTCAGACTCCTTAAGCGCTATCACTGCCATTCAATCTACTTTTTGTCCCTCTCACCCCATTCTTAAAGAGATCCGATCTAAGTTATTTCACAATGAAACAGTCAATCAGAAGGTTACCTTCTGCTGGATCCCTGGTCATGTTGGCATCTCAGGCAATGAACATGCGGATGCTGCTGCAAAGCATCCCGACGCTGGATCTTCCAGACAAATAAAAGTTCCCTACACCGATCACAAATCTGTCATTAAAACAACATGCAGGAAACAATGGTCTCTCCTTTGGAAAACTCAAACCAATAATAAATTACTGCAGATAAAAAAAGAGCCACAACTGTGGACATCTAGTTCCAGGAGAAGCAGGCGACAAGAAGTGATTCTAGCAAGGCTCCGCATCGGCCATTCGCACCCAACTCACCTGTTTTTGCTTATGGGAGAGAATCCTCCTCAGTGTTTCTTCTGTCAGTCGCAGCTCACAATAAAACACATCCTCATAGAATGTCCCCAACTTTCAACAGTCAGAAAATCAAGCTTTAGCTCCCTGTCCAACTTAAAGGAACCATTAACGTTATTTGATATTCTTGGCAATGAAGCAAATTTCGAGGAACTGTTTACTTATTTGAAGCACATAAATCTGTATGATAGACTGTGATCAAAGTGACAAACAAATCCTGAATAGGCACAATATGGCCCAAGAGGCCCTTGTGCCAAAAAACCCCAATACAACAATACAACAACAATACAATACCTGCTATCAAAATTCCTCTATATCATTAACAAGACACCATGAGCTACTCTTGCAGCCTGTCTGCACCGCTCAGAAAAATTCATATGTGACTGTACAGTTACCCCCAGGTCCTTTTCATTCTCTACCACTGTCAGTGTAGTACTACACAGTTGATACGTTACTCTAGGATTACTGCTTCCTAATACAGTACTTTACATTTGTCAATGTTAAACTTCAGTTGTCACCTCTCAGCCCATCTGCTCAACTTTTCTAGATCTCGTTGCAGCAGCGTACTGTCAGTAGTGTCATTAACAACCCTGCTGACCTTTGTATCGTCTGCAAACTTGGACATTAAGCATATACCATCATCAATAACATTAATAAATACAGAAAACAACAATGGACCCAACACTGAACCCTGGGGGACTCCACAAAGAGCAGTGTCCAGTGACCACTCTCAGTCTTCTCCCACTCAACCATCCCTTTATCCATAGCAGCAGTTTGCCTCTAATGCCACACTGCTCCAATTTGTGCAACAGTATCAAAAGCCTTTCTAAGATCCAAATATATGTTGTCAAAATTATTCTTTGCATCCAGTTCCTTTGTGACTACATTATAGTATCCAATCAAATTGGTCAGACAAGACTTCCCCTTAACAAACCCATGATGTGTCCGAGCTATAATTGAAGTCTTGTCTAGATGATCCTGCAGTGCTTCTTTAACCAGTGCCTCCATTAATTTCCCTGGAACAGAAGTTAAACTGACAAGTCTGTAATTATTTGTGTCACCCTTTGATCCGCTAAAAAGGCCTCTGTGGTCAGGAAATCTATTCATAATTGATGTCGCCAACACTGATCAATTATAACTTTATAAACATAAATAAATTAAATAAAATTACAAATTCAAATAAATAAGTAAAATCGACTGTAAAATGTTGTACAATTTAAAATTCCATAAATCATATGAATTCGTATCAAATCATATAAACTTTTAAAAATACTATACGTTAAAAGTGTTAAACCCGCACTACTGAAGCTTTCAGCAGCATCTGCTGCCTTCCTCAACATAAGTAGTGCTGCATCAACAATTGCAGCCTCTGTAGCCAGGTGGGTTGGAGCAGCAGTGCATAGCACATACTTCTTGATTAGACCTGGGTTCGAGCCCATGACCACCAAATACTGAGGATGCAGAAAGGTCAGGGAATGACCACCTCATATCCTCGGAGCAATATGGCCTTAGTTGCTAATACTCCTAAAAACCAAAAAAACATCAAACATCAACAATTCGTTATAAAGCACTAAGCCTTCCCAGCAGACCCAGGATGTACTATGGTACCTGTGCATACTCCATTTCCCGTATATCAGCACCGGAAGTGGCATGGGGCTGTATGACCTTAAAATGCTCAACCCTATCCGTGATAACGGTCTCAAACATTGCATTAATCCTACAACCCTTATCTCTATTCAAGCTATGATCACCCAAGGTACAAATCCTTAAGCTCTCCAGCCACTTCCGGTTCCAGAAACCCTCTACCTTATCTGTAATTACAGCTCCTTCGGCTGTTATACCATGCCTGGTTTCCCAGGCATGTTCCACCATGGCCGGACTTGGAGGTCATAAGAAGAGTGTGGTTAGGGCTTTAATGAACAGTCATGGTTGCACTGCTCCGCCTTGGAGGATAGGGAGGAAGAAATCAAATGGGTCATGGCCAAACTTATGAGATGTGGATACCCATGGAATGTGATTGAAGGTTGTTGTGTTGTACATGGTACTCGGAGGAAGGAGGGGGGGGTACCTGCTTCCAACGTGTACATTCCCTACTATGACACAGTCTGTGTGCATAAAATACATTATTAAAATATATTTTATGCAAAAATACCTTACAAGCCAAGAGCCTGATCCCATTTTTCTCACAGGCTCTTAAACTTCCATTTGCAGTTGGATATCTTCAGCATAACTCCTGTGGACTGTGACCTCTTATTCTGCTTTAGTTACATCATTTGGTTTAATTGCAGAAATTTATAATTTTTTTATAAAATACAAATATTTCCCCCCCCCTTTGTTTTTTTTATTAAAAAAATGGATACTCATTTTTAATTCATCAATTATGATATTTTTCTTTAGAATATTCTTTGGGATGATTTACTAATGAGGAGAGTAAAACCACCATTTATTCCTGTTGTGGTAAGTTATTCTCTGTCAGTTTAGTATGTTAGTGTATTGTTGAAATGGTAATAAGGTAAGATATGATATTGTTGACTTAGGAATCCTCATTTACAAAAATACTTGAAATTGTGTTCTTATATATTTTAAGTGATTTATATTTGCCTGTTAGCATTAGCATTAGCATTAGTAGAGGCATTTGATGCAAGAAAGCAAGCTTATGCAGCATCAGCCAAAAAAAAAAAAAAAAAAAACCACTTCCACTTCACCCCTCTGTTCGTTCAAAATACCTGTCCAGCTGAGCCTTAAACTTATTTAGGCTATCAACCTCCACCACATGGGATGGAAGTCTGTTCCACCAACCAACCACCCGCTGGCTAAAGGCAAATTTCTGCACGTCTATCCTACATCTGTCTTTCCTCAATTTGAATTTATGCCCTCTCAGGTGATTTTTCTGAGCTAGAGGAAGAATCCCATCAGCATTGAGCATGCTTAAACCATTCAAGGCTTTATACACCTCTATCAGATCACCTCGCTGGTGCCTAGTCTCCAGACACTGTAATTTGCAAAACTTAAGCCTTTCTTCGTAAGAGCACCCCTTTGTTCCATTCACTAATCTTGTTGCCCTTCTCTGTACTCGTTCCAGCAGCTCTACATCCTTCTTGAAATGAGGCCTCCAGACCTGTATACAGTACTCTAGGTGTGGCCTGACCATCGCCTTATACAATGGAATAATCACCTCCTTATCCCTGCTGGAAAAATTCCTGTATATCATTGACAATACTCCATGAGCTACTCTTGCAGCCCATCTGCACTGCTCAGAGAACTTCATATCTGCCTGCACAACCACCCCCAAGTCCCTTTCATTCTCTACCACTGTCAGTGTAGTACCACAGAGTTGATACGTTGCTCTGGGGTTGCTGTTTCCCATGTGTAGTACTTTACATTTGTCAATGTTAAACTTCATTTGCCACCTCTCAGCCCATCTGCTCAACCTTTCCAGATCCTGTTGCAGCAGCATAGTGTCAGTAGTGTTCTTGACAACCCTGCCAACCTTTGTATCGTCTGCAAACTTGGACATTAAGCCCGATATACCATCATCAATATCATTTATAAATACAGAAAACAATAATGGACCCAACACTGAGCCCTGAGGGACTCCACTAATAACATCAGTCCACGATGAGCATTGTCCATTGATTACCACTCTCTGTCTTCTCCCCCTCAACCACCCCTTTATCCATAGCAGCAATTTGCCTCCAATGTCACACTGCTCCAATTTGTGTAGCAGTCTTCCATGTGCAACAGTATCAAAAGCCTTTCTAAGATCCAAGTATATAATATCAAAGTTATTCCCTGCATCCAGTTCTTTTGTGACTGCATCATAGTATCCAATCATGTTGGTCAGGCAAGACTTCCCCTTAACAAAACCATGCTGTGTCTGAGCTATAACTGAAGTCTTGTCTAAATGATCCTGCAGTGCTTCTTTAACCAGTGCCTCCATTAATTTTCCTGGAACAGAAGTTAAGCTCACAGGTCTATAATTACTTGTGTCAGCCTTTGATCCTCCTTTGTGAATTGGGGTCACATTTGCACATTTCCAGTCTATGGGTACCTCCCCTGAGTCCAAGGAAGCTCTCATAATTATGGCTAAGGGTTTGCTTACTTCCTTTGCTGCCTCCTTTAATATAACTGGATAGATCCCATCCACCCCGGGTGCCTTTCTTGTGTTTATCTTCAACAGTTTCTCCTCCACTTTACTCCCAGTTATTTCAAGATTCTGTAGCTTACTGCTAGAGTTGAATACACCTCTGGCATTCCCCTCGCTGAATAACTCCTCATGTGTGAATGTCGATGCAAAATATTCATTTAGTTTGTTAGCTACCTGAGCAGGATCATCAACACTTGACCCATCAATATCAAGTGGACCAATCTGATTCATCCCCTTCCTTCTAGAGTTTACATAAGTAAAGAACTCTTTGCTGTTTTTCTTTGCATCCCTTGCCAAGGATTTCTCGTAATCTGCCTTCGCCTGCCTAACCTCCTTTGTAACTTGGTTGCATATCAACTTGTATCTATCATAGGCTTCTGTGTCATGTGTTAATTTGTATGTATCCCATGCATTTTTCTTCTCTGCCATATGCCTCATTAGTTCATCTGACATCCATTTTGGCCTAAACCTTGAACAATATTTCTTAGTTGGTATGTAAAGCCTAGTAGCTTCCAAGATAAGTTCTTTGAATGCTTCCCATTTTGAATTTGCTGTTGGTAACATCATCAGTTGGTCCCACTGTATAGAATTTAAATACTGTCTCAGTCCATCGTAGTCGCCTTTACGGAAGCAATAACCCTTCCCTTTACCCCTAATGGTAGTTACCTCTTTGAGTAAATCCCACTGCAGCACACTGTGATCACTGCCACCTAGTGGTTCATTTATCTGCAGATTCTTAATGCATGAAGAATCACTGCTGATAATCAAATCAAGACTATTACTCCCTCTAGTTACCTCCCGAACATGCTGATGTAGAAAACAATCATCCAATAAATCCACAAAAGTCCTGCTAGTGTGTGAGTAACCAGCCCCCAAATTCCAGTCAATATCTGGGAAATTAAAATCTCCCATTATAAGACACTCTGATTTACTGGCCCACTCTATTTCCCTGTACAGTTCCTTATTATACTCATCAGAGTCATTAGGCCTATAGCACACTCCTACTCTCAATTTTGATCTCCCAATGTTTATGTCACACCAAACTGACTCCACACTGCACTGTCCAGCGATGTCGACTGGCTTCACTTCCTTGGTTTTTATGTGTTTCTTAACTAATAGCATAACCCCTCCTCCTTTCCTATCCTGTCTATCCTTTCTGTAGACGTTGTACTCCCCAAATTGCAGTTCTGCATCCCTTATATCTGTGTGACACCACGTCTCTGATATCCCAACAATATCTGCCTTCGATGTTTTGAGCAATACCTCAAATTCATCAAATTTATTTACTAAACTCCTAGCATTGGTGTACACGCAAGTATACCTGCACCTGTTTCTATTCTTAGCTACCCTAACACAACCCATGTGTTTACTTGTACCGCAATGGCTCCCAGCAGTCTCTGAAATACCATGCATCTTGTTTTTCAGGCTTCTGCTCATTCTAATAGAAGCAGTGCAAGAATCTCTTTCACCTCTGCCAGTGGCTACTGTCAATCTATTGGTCTTTGTCTCCCCCCAAGCTAGCAGTTTTCCGACCCACCTAACACTGCCTCGATAGCATCAGCAAATATTCTTGCACCCTTTCTATTTAAATTTTCTGTTAATTGTTAATTATGTAGGATGTCCCAAAAGCAATGCATTATAGGCGAAATATATCTTGACTAATACTGTTTATATGTTATTTCAGTTCATGTTCGTGATGTTCAAATATTCTGTCATTTAATTCTTAAACACTTCCAGATTCTCAGGGCATATGCTTTAGGCTTCAGTAATGTATCTTCATTGATCTTTGTGCCTTTAAGGATCTAATTGTAATGCTGAATATAACTCTGCCAACCAAAACACTAGCATAGTCAAAATGCTAACACAGTTGTTGGTTTGATTCGTCCTAGACTATATATTGAAATGAAAGAAGGTCACAATACAGACACCTCAAATCATCTGCACTTCAAAATGCATATGTAGCACACCAAATAGTCAGAAGTGTCATGTTTGAACACTCAGTTATACTGGCCATTAGATTAAGTGGCTGCTAAGTTGGTCCTCCGTAGCCAGATGGGCAGGAGCAGCAGTGCGTAGTACACTCTTCTTGATTAGACCTGGGATCGGCGGAAAGGTCAGGGAATGACCACTGCATATCCCCGGAGCAATATGGTCTTAGAAATTGACAATTTTTAAGTTTCATTTTTAAGTATATGAAATACATTGCTGTTTAACTTTTTTATTTTAAATTAGAGCATTACTAAAAAAAAAAAAAAAAAAAAAAAACAGTAATGGTGCATTTACCATTTAACCCATCTTTGTTCACCGACAGCAAAATAGTTAAACTGAAAAAACAATAAAACATGTGCAAAATGAAATAAAATATGCATTATATAAAAATGCTTGCTCCATACATCATCTTTTGGTCATTGGTATATTCATGTTAAAAAATTTTAAAAGAAATGGGTGAAATTATTTTCAGCTATAATCTGCTTTGCTTTTAACATGGGTATATTTTTAAGTGAAAACCCCAAACACGAAAGGTATTAAAACCTATAGTACTTAGTACCGTGCATGGGTTGAAGGAGAAGTATGGGGGGGGGGTGCCAGAAACTTTGCTCTAGAGACTAAACATGGGTTTCACCACTTAAAGCCTCCAATAAGCAAAGTGGTGGTATTTCACCAGTTGATGAAAGTCATCTACCACCTACGATTTAAAGTTATCCCTCAACACCTGCAATTATATTGAGGTTGCACTTTACCGAGTTGCTGTTGCAAAGGAATGAATGCTAACAAAGATTGCAGATGTGACTGTCTGTACTTAACTTTTGTTCATTATGCAGGTGTTATTACTTGGGAGTGAAAAGCCAGCTTTACATTTTACATTTCAGTGCATTGAAGGAAAGTAACATTGTAAAGAGAAAGAATGACTTTTGTGTTTTTTCTTCATCTTATTTTTGAAGTGGTCTTCCCTCTAATGTATAGTATTTTTGAATATATGCTTGTCTTCCCTCTAATATATAATATTTTGAATACATGCTTGTTCACAGTATATTGGCTTTGAGTTTTAAATCCACAAAGATAAATCATATACCATTTGAAAAGTCTCAGTAAGGAATTGTCTGATGTTAACCAGAATGACTAACTGACATTGTAAATCAGGATATTATAATATTGTATACATATAATTTATATGTGATCAAAGCCAAACCTGGGGGGGGGGGGTGCAACTATTCCTTGATTCTTTTTACAGAAAAATTGAAGTAATATCATTTGGTTTAAAAAACAGCATACCTCCAGATAAAGTAAAATGATTACTTTGCATAAGTCTTAGAAGTATATAAATTGTAAAATCATAGACAGTAGAAGACCTCTTAACCATCATGATTACCATGATTGGTTGGTTAATCAAAAAAAAAAAAAAAAAAAAGTATGTATAAACTTTAAGAACATTATTTTCACTTAAAACCCCTTGACATAAAATTAGCAATTTTCATCTGCTTAGGTAACAAAATGTGATGTTTTGCAACATGTAGTCCCTGCATTTTTTTTTTTTTTTTTTTAAATAAATTTCACATTGTTTACTGTTCAATCAAGCTTGTTGTTCAGTAAAATGTAAAGCTATACCTAGTTTGTTTTTGGCTGCTGCATGAGAAATTTTTGCTTTTTGGCCCTGGATTTGATTTAGTCACCTCTTCTAAGTTGCCCTTGCATCAGAAAACACCACAACAACAACAACATAGTCTCCTCTTCATATTTAGATCCATCTCTTTCTGATACAAAAATCATACACATGGTGTATGATTTCTGCATCATCCATAATTTTGTTTTCCAACAAATTGGTGACAATTTGTTGGAAAAAGAAAACATTTGTTGGAAAACATTATTGAATCCATTGTTGTGTTTTCTTGCTGCAAATCTTTGAAACAATATTCAGTTTACTTGAAATCAGTTAATAAACTATGTTCTTCATTATATTCTTGCAGTTCAGAGTTAGAATTGTCAACCTCTGGCCAACATTTTCTCCAAGATTTAGTAAATGCTTAATTTGGAATTTTTTTATATGCTAGTGCTATATTTTAAACTTCTTTAATGGTGATCCCTTTTATAATGATTCTGTGAGACCTATATTCATCTCTTTTACCTTTTTCCAAAATTGAATTTAAAAGCTTTTTCTGTCATCTCTTTAGACATTCTGAAACCCCTTAGTCCATCTGCTAGATCAAGGACATTACATTTGGTGATAAAAACAACATAGTCATTATGTCCCCTTCTTTAAATTACTCACAATGAATACCTTTTCAGGTAAGTTTATTTTCAAGTGTTTTCTCTACAGAAGGTAAAAAAATCATGAAAAACACCATTCTTTCAATAATTTAGTCCATCCATACTGATTTTTGTGAGTGGTAATAAACTGGTAAAGGTGAACAATTTATATTTTTAAAAACTGTCTGGGCTGTCTGTTGATCTTCCTAGGCCCTAAGTACTCTTCATTCCAAGGCCTCATTACATTATTACAAACATTAAAATACACATGTATTAAATCGGATTTTTTTGTTTTTAAAGGAATTTGGTATTGAAGTTATTTCATCCTTATTCTATTCTAGTGCTAGAAGGACAAACTTATTCTAGTACTAACTTACTTAATGCTGAAGAAAGAATTTATCTTAGAAATCTATATTTAAAAATTAGTTTGTAGAATTTTATTGTTGGAATAAAATAGTTGAGTTCTATTTGAATTGTATTGTTTCAGGCACTTTTTTTTTTTTTTTTTTTTTTTTTCAGAGCCACAGTGCCTAATGGAAAAGATGGCACTGAAAGCTGTAGAATTAGTTGATTTACCAACAATAAAATGCTTAAATTTGTGAGTGCCAGCTGCATTTCTGCAAACAGCTACTGTGGTTCTCTTTGGAATTTTTGTCTTGGTACTGCAGGCTTTTTTTGCCATCATTTTTCTAGGTAAAATCCTAGAAAAATTAGAGAGTTCTTCTCTGTTGTTACCTTAAATCTATAATTTTTTGCATAGTAGGCTGATCAGCAGATAATCTCTCCCTGCTCCTGCTAATGATATAAATGAATACTGTTATTTTTTTCCAATGCATTCATGCCATGTAACACTTGTTATAAAACTTTGTTTTTTCATCAATCTTTGGATGTAAGACCAAGGCCTTTTCTTTAATGCTGCTTTTATTTATCCACTAATTAGGGTTCTTTGTTATCTTTCTTGCATAAACCATGGCCATAATGCATTGTTTACTTTATTTAATTTTGTTTTTTTAAATTGGAGTGAGAACTTATGAAACAAACTAAATGCAGAATCCTTCTAGGCTTTTTTGATATTTTTACAGTTGTCTCATCCACACCTAATTCAACAGCACTTTTGTTTAGAGACCCACCTTTATCGAGTCTTTCCAGAGCATCCAACTTAGTTTTTATAGAAACAACTTTTTCTTTTCTCATCCATATTTCATTAATTTATATAAATTTAATTAAGATTACTAACTAATTACAATTAGTAATCTAATTAAATAATCAACAAATAATTTTGCTGGTACAAGCATGGTTTGGAAAAATGCACAAGAGTGAAGCTGTAGGCACACTACACTATCCTACTGGTTGCAAGCATACTGGACCAATACAAAAGATGCATTGCAGGATCATCTCGACAAGACTGCAGTAATAATTCAGACACAGCATGGGTTTGTTGAGGAAAAGTCTTGTCTGACAAATTTGATTGGATACTATGATGTGGTTACAAAGGAACTGGATGCAAAAAATAATTTTGATATATACTTAGATTTCAGGAAAGCTTTTGACATTGTTGTGCATGGAAAACTACCGTACAAATGGAAGCAGTAAGGTATCAAGGGTAAGTTGCTACAATGGATAAAAGGGTGCTTGAGTGGGAGAAGACAGAGAGTGGTAATCAATGGACACTGCTCTTAATGTTATTAGTAGAGACCCCCAGGGTTCGGTGTTGGGCCCACTGTCGTTTTGTTTATGTATCAATCATATTGATGAAGGTATATCAGGCTTAATGTCGAAGTTCATAGATGATACAAAGGTTGGAAGGGTTGTTAATGACAATAATGGCAGTGTGCTACTACAACAGGACCTAGAAAATTTGGGCAGATGGGCTCAGACGTGGCAACTGAAGTTTAACATTGAAAAATGCAAAGTACTGCATATGGGTAGAAGTAACCCCAGAGAAATGTGCCAACTGTGTGGTACTACACTTAGGGTGGTAGAAAATAAAAAAGAACTGGGAGTATATGTATGGTCAAATATGAAATTTTCTGAGTAGTGCAGACAGGCTGCGAGAGCAGGTCATGGGGTATTGTCAATGTTATATACAGGAATTTTGCTAGTAGGGAAAAGGTGATTATCCCTTTGTAAAAGACAATGATCAGGTCACACCTTGAGTTGAGTACTGCGTATAGGTCTGGAGGCCTCATTTTCGGAAGAATGTAGAGTTGCTTGAGCGAGTACAAAGAAGGGCAACAAGATTGGTGAAGGGAACGAAAGAGTGGTTGGTCTTGCCAAGAAAGACTTAAGTTCTGCAAATTGCAGCATCTGGTAACTAGGCACCTGCGAGTTGATCTGATTGATGTGTATAAGGCCCTCAGTGGGTTGAGCAGGCTCAGTTCTGATGGAATTCTTCCTCTTGCTCAGATTATGGACATGAGGGGGTATAAATTACAAACTTCTGTTGTTGTTGTGGAAATTGATAGCTTAGATAAATTCAAGGAGGAACTGGACAAACTTTTAGAGGAAATGGATGTGTGAAATGGGTTTTTTTTTTTTTTTTTTTTTTGGCTGATGCTGCATAAGCTTGCTTTCTTGCATCACATGCCTTTACTAATACCTACAGGAAGGAGAGAAGTCGGTTAAGAAGGCTTTTACTATACTGTAACACACATTCTCAAATATCTTTGACAAATACATTTGATCTATTTTTTTATTATTTATTATCAAATTAAATCACGAAGACTACTTTAGATCTTATATGATGGTATGCTGCTAGTGTAAGTCACATATCTCGTATTTTGATTTTCACAAAAAAATTACAAATTGATATTTCTGAAACACACCGACTTGGTGATTTGCAGTGATTAGTAGTTCTTGCCTGACTTTCTTCATCATATAATGAATGTCTTCATGTAGTTCTCAATGCCATAATGTCACTTTCTCTTTGGCTGAATCAGACCTAGTATGTCCAGAATTACTCACTCAAAACAACATCTAAACCATGCTAACAATAATCTACCCAGTAGAGCAACTTTAGAATCTGAAGGATTTCCATTGTTCATTCTCAAAATATGCAGTCCCATTTTTCACTGATCTACTCCTCCAAACTTACATAATTCTGTAGTCAGTTGGCATCCCTGGACCAAAGTCATAAAGATTACTGACCAATTTCATTAGATGTTATCTGTTAAAAATATTTGAAAAATCAATCTTGAGACACCTTAGCAATCGCTGTTTTAGCCACTGGCCAAATTATCAACTTTCAACCTTGAAAAATAGATTGACAGTTACCAAATCTGCTCACGAGACCTTTGATAGGATCCAAAAAACACAGAACAGTAAAGGCCAAATTGATTAATATTCCTCAATATTAAAGCAGCTTTTGACAAACTTTTCATTCGTGTCCTTAACATTCTGGAGAATTATTTCTGCCTCACTTTCCCCCAACCTAAACATCTTCAGAGAAAATCCATTTGGCCTCATGGTCGAAGCTTCCACAACTTTACCCTGAATAGTGGGGTACCATGTGATGGTCTTTCTGCTATTCTCTTTACAGCAGCAATTGATCTCTTCCTATCTCTGTACAAAGACTTTGTCTTCTATGTAGATGACCCCAAGATATTCATCACCACACGGGATAGTTATGTCTGAGAATCTCCAAGAATGCCTTTGTACAGATCATAGAGAACTGTATATCTTAAAGCCATCATCCTAGAACTTTATCATCTGAGTCTACTCAAATAACTTTCATTTATAAAAAGCAGATCAGTGTCATTATTCTCCAGGATGCCCACCCATCACAGAGTCCAACATCATGAAGTTCTTGGGATGATTTGAAATAATCAGCTTTCCTTCACCTAACACTTTTCCAAGAGAGAAACCTTTGCTACTCTGTGGAGAGCTGAACAAGAACTGACTATCATCTATCATCCCACACTAATCACTCTGTGATATGATGTATATCCTTAGTGGTCCTCTGTGCCTTGGTCTTTTGTGTCCCCCTGCTGTGCATGGTAACATCTTGCAATTATCCAAATAATATTACCAGAATATTAGAAGATGGAGTCTGTACATCGGTCAACCAGGGTTGACCGATGTACAGACTTAGTACCTTTACACAATTATACTTGCAATCCTTTGTATATAGCCAAGTCCACCAGCCACAGGAGGACATACACACATGTAACCAGAATATATTAAGACATTTATGCCACAAACTCAAGTAAGCCCACTTATACACATAAATTTTATCCATTCATTTAATAACATATACTCATTCATAATAAACATACGTATAAATGAAACAAAGGGACATAAATATAATATACATACATGATGCTAATAACATTAAAAATGTCTCACATACATTCTGAGTAGGAAACACATTCCAACAAGTCATTCTGATTTGGGGTTGTCTACACTGAGTGGAAATCATGGGATACCTACCTAGTAATGGGCAAGCCCACCTTTCACCCTGATAGGGTGAAAGTCACACGGCGAAGCATTGAATCCATTAGTTCACGAAAGCGTTCCACAGGTATTTCCATCCATTCTTGCTGTACCGCTGTCCATAATTCCGTCATATTCCTGGGTGGAGGATCCAGAGCTTGAATGGACCTTTCTACAGCATCCCAAAGATGCTCTACAGTGTTCATGTCCATTGAACGGGAGACCATTCCATGGCGGTAACATTTACAAAATGCTCTTCGAACCATATTCTAGTCACCATGGCTCTGTGGGGAGATGCATTGTCCTGCTAAAAGAGTCCATTGCCCTGTGTGTGCACAATGACCATGAAGGGATGCAGATGGTCTGCAAGGATGAACACATAACCTGGACTGTTTAGAGATGTGTATAGACGTACCAGAGGTCTCAACGTGTGTCAATTGAGACCTGTTGTTGTTGTTGTTTGGTTTTTAGGAGCATTAGCAACTAAGGCCATATTGCTCCAGGATATGCGGTGGTCATTCCTTAACCTTTCCGCATCCTCCGTATTTGGTGGTGACGGGCTCGAACCCCGGTCTAATCAAGAAGCGTGTGCTACGCACTGCTGCTCCTTCCCACCTGGCTACGGAGGCGCCAATTGAGACCTCTGGTATGCCTCAGAGGTCTCACGCCCCAGACCATCCACCTATCTGAACAGTTCCTTGTTGACATGACATGACAGGTGCATAGATTCGTGTGTTTTCTGCCAGATATCCTCCTATCTGCTTGAAATAAATGGAAACAGGACTCATCAGACCAGGAGACCCATTCCAATCATCCAAGGTCCAGTGCCAATGCCAAGTTGAGGCATAAAGTCCTGTGTTGTGGTGTTAGCAATTGGACTCTGGTATGTCGGCGGCTCCCATAACCTATTGCGTCTAATGATCACCTGATGGTCTTGGTGGAGATGTTCCTGGCACCTCCCTCGTTGAAGTCAGCAGTGATTTGTGCCATTGTCACTCTCCAGTTAGCTGAAACAATACAAGATAGGCGTTGATGGTGACGTTCATCCACCACCACCTTTCTCCACCCAAAGCGCTGTCCATAATGAGATGTTATTCCGGAAAAGCTGTATTCCTGATACACTCTTGATGCTGTTGAATGGGGATAGTGTAATTTCTGTACTATCTCTGTGATAGAGTGACGCATGCATCGGGCACCCACTATCATCCCTCTTTCAAAAGTCGGTTAACTCACGACGTTTATCCATACTGACATTGAATTACTGTCTAGGTGAATGCAGCATGCCTATATACCTGCCAAGCTGTGGGTTCGTCCATTAGAGAGAGTCGTGACAGTATTATGTTACCCAGGAACCAGGTATCCCATAAATTGTGTCCTTTCCTTTCAGTGTAGGCATTCTGGTATAAGTTGGGTTGGGTGGGGGGGGGGAATCACAGTGTGTTGACATAGCATGGTTGCTTCTCCTAGTGTGAAAAACTGAGCAAACTCACAGAAGGCTTGGTAATACATTTCACAGAGATGAGTAATTGCTCATCTCTGCATTTTTATTGGTGGTCCAATCTTGTTTGTTTGAATGTAGAATTTGGTATTTTTTGCTTACATGAGTTTACAACTTGGAATGGTAGTTGGGGCAGTCGTAAAGGACACATGCCCAATTCTCATCAGCTCCACAGGTACATTTGTGACCCTTGGTGAGCCCTAGTTGGCACAACTTTGCATGCATTCAGGGAGCCATGCCATGAGCCCTTGGGCATACAAGGGTTGGTGGTTTGGGAAAACTTGGGTTACCTAGTTAATTGGAGACATTTCATTTCTTTTTTATTATTATTAGCAGGTGGTCCCTAGCCATAAACTGGCAACTCTGCTGTGTACATACATATATATTATATACAGATAATATACACATTCATACGATATACAGAAATATAAATTGTGGCACAAGGAACCACAGGACAAGCACATGGCATAGTGAGACATGTGACATCCTTAACTGTTACACAGAATTCATGTCAATAGTCTATAAGCCTTCTACTGTTCTTTCCTCAAGTTCAAGCAAAACTAATCTTCTCTGGAATAATTTTTGAAATGCCTGGAAATCTTTCTCAGTCTTAATTAATTGAGCCTCATTGCACTCAGTCAGGTGAACAAGATTGGGACTAGCAAATAAAAATTTATTTCTGAGATCCAAGTACTCAGGACAATAATATAAAACCTGACATCCTGTCTCCAGAGCCGTGCAGTGACACTACAACCTTTCCAAAACACCCAGCTGATTCAGCTTTGCTAAAAATGAGCCATGACTGGTTAATAAAAACATAATTTGTAGATTAGGCACAAACCCTTTTTCTGGCAGAACATCAACAACAGAGGGAAAGAACCTGCAAGTTATTTCACCTTTATTTGAGTTAGCCCATTTATGATTCCAAAGAGTCATTAAAATATCTAAGATTCGTTTGGCCTCATTCTTGGAATCATTAGCCAAATCCAACTCAATATCACGAATAATAAAAGGAGTACCATGCCGAATGTTGAAAGTCATTACTCTGTAAATCAAAAAGAGGTCAATTGGCATTTTCCTTGTGACAATCTGTAGTGCATCAGTGGAGACAGTTCTACAAGCTAAATCCAGCTTCAGGAGCATCATCTTCTGAATGGAATACAGTTTTCTTATATATTTTTTATGATTAACTCAGTCTATCCAAGCTGATATACCATAAGAAACAATAGTTAGTGCCCTACCTCTAATACCCCATTCCTTCCTAGTAATTATTGGTATCATGTTAACAGATTTTGCAACTTTTCAGATAGAAAATTGATATGGGTGTCAAATCTAAGACCTCTGTCAATGAAGACTCCAAGAAGAATATTTAATATTCTTCACAGACTTAAAACGTTCACAACTATTCAGGGCATTAGGTTCTTTATGAACAGATAGGTTTCCCTTTAGCAATACTTTATTTTTGTTTTTGACTTGGATATTGTTAATTAATAGAAGTTACACCAAGCATTCGGATCTTTTATTATTTCATTAGATCGTTGTTCAATTGGTAGCCCTGAAGAGCCTTCAACTGATATTACCAGGTCATCCGCATATGATTTAGGTCTGCATTTATCTGATGATATGGATAAAAGTATTGCTTAACACTTCACACTCACCTCATGAATTCTTGGTTGTTGCCACAACAGCCAATATTGATAAGATATTCTGAGGGTAGCAGTGTTTCACGTGAGGGGGGGAAGATAATCTTGGGATACAAACCAAAATAACTCAGGGGGTGTGTCAGGGTAGTAAATTATAGAAGATTCTCCAGTAATGTCAGGAGTGATGAAGCTGTTATTATATGTATGTATTTATGTAATAGTAACACAAATAATGTCAGGGTGGCCAAGGCTGCATACGAGAAAACATTAGCTACGAGAGCAAAGAATGGGGACATGGAATTTTTCATGCATGTGAATACAACAAAGAAGAAAGCCAATCAGATTAGACCCTTGTGCACTGGGTGTGGAAAAGTCTTAGACAACCCAGCTGATGTTACAGGTGAATTGAATAGGCACTTTGTATCAGCCTTTACTGACAAAAGACCCTTCATGCTGAGAAGAGGCTGTGCAAGTGAGGTGGAGCCATATGAAATTAGTGATGTCATAATTACAGATGATTGCTTATTATAAAAAAACTTTTGAACATAAAGGTAAAAGTATAGCTCCCGGAGTTGATGGCATATACCATGTAGTTTTGAGAGAGAGTGTGAGGGAGTGTATTGAATCATTGGGGTTAATTATGAGGAAATCTTTGGATTCAGGTGAGATTCCTTTGGTTGGAGAAGTGCCAGTGTATCGCCAATACATAAAAGCGGTTCTAAGATTGAACTGTAGTTAACTAAAGTCCGGTTAGTCTGACTTCAGTGGTAGGAAAAATCTTACAAAATCACAGTCAAGAAATGATTAAGACTACAATCCAGGGATATTCAGATAGGTATGGCATTCTGAAGGGCACACAACATGGCTGTTTAAGGAAAAATCATGTTTAACTCTGTACGCTATTTTGAGACAGTTACTCCTGAGCTGGATTTAGATAACAATTTCAACATAGTTTATTTGGATTTTAGAAAAGCATTTGACTTTTAGTCCCTCAGCAGAGGTTACTGTATAAACTTGAAGGTTCGGATTACTGGTAGTATTCTAAGATGGATTGCTGGGTGGCTGCAGGGCAGAAGGTTGTGATATTATTATTAGCCATATGGTGCAAGGAAGCCTGAGGCTTATGCTGCACTGGCCAAAAAAAAAAAAAAATAATTCCCTATTACCCTGAGAGAGATTTTTTTTTTTTTTTTTTTTTTTTTTAGGAGCATTAGCAACTAAGGCCATATTGCTCCAGGGGCCCTGAGAGAGAGAGAAGTAGAAAGGAATTACCAAGAAAGAGAAGAATGATGATATCCAGCTCAGGACCCTGGGTGTGCCAAGCCCATACTCACCAGATGTGAGCCCCTGGTGGTATTAATGGATACTTTTCAGATTGGTGTAACATCAGGAGTGGGGTCCCTGAAGGATCTGTTCTTGGACTAGTGTTGTATTTCATTTTCATAAATGACATTGACAAAGGGATAGAAGGCATGATGACAAAATTTGCAGATGATATAAAGAGTGGCAGGGTTATTAATGATCAGTGCCAAACTGCGCTCCTTTAGGATGTGACTTTGAAAGACTTCAAAGATGGTCAGAGAAGTGGAAGCTATAATTGAATGCAAGGTCTTACACTTGAGGAATAGCAACCCACAAATAAATTATACACTTAGTGGGACCGAATTAAAAACAGTGGAGGAGTAGAAGGATATGGGAGTTACAATATGGACAGATATGAAGTTTTCTGAACAATATAAACAGGCAGTCAGGAAAGCCCGTGGTGTTCCATCGATGATTTTTCGAACATTATCCTGTAGAGTAGGGAGGTCATAATCCCACTGTATAAGGCAATTGTAAGACCACATTTGGAATACTGTGCTCAAGTATGAAGATGTCATCTGAAAAAAGACATTGAGCTTCTTGAAAGGGTCCAAAGACAGGTAACTCGATTGGTGAGATCAGCAGAACTACTGTATGAGGAAAGACTCCGATTATGTGGGCTACAGAACTTGGCTACCAGGCTACCAGAGGTGACCTGATGTAGGTTTATAAAGCTCTTAGAGGAATTAGTAAAATGAATGCAGGTGGAAGTCTCGCTATTATACAAAATAACCAAGCGAGGAGACATTTTCAAAGAGCTAGAGCATCTTGGCCACAAAGTGAGGTGGATGCACTGAGAGATTCTTATAGAACTCTCAGGAATCAGTATACAGCCCTCATAAGAGACTAGAAAAAGGAATGCTGGAGGCACTTGGTGGGAACTACTGGAAACAATAACCCCTGCGGAGTTGCCTACAGAATAGTGACCAACAAGCTGCCAAGAGGAGATATCTTAGAAACTACTGTCAAACCAGATGGAACCCCACCCTGTGTTGGGTGGATTCTGTAAATAACATCCTAGACAGTATCATTCAGACTGAAACTGGAAATCATTCCCCCACCCAGCTAGACATTATAAAAGAAAACACTGAATATGACAATGCTAATATTGAACCTCTGTTCACTATACAAGACTTAGAAATAGCACTGTCTAAAACCAAAAACAATAAATACCCAGGTTTTGACCTCTTAGAGGTTGAGATTATCAAAAAATTAGGGGAAATAGCCACATAAATTAATAGCTGTGTTAAGATTATTCCTCAAAAACCCTGAAAAACTCCCTACTGATCCCAAATCATATAGACCAATAGCCCTGCTCCCTGTACTAGGGAAAATATATGAAAGACTAATATATAGCAGATTAGCTCAATATTACACAGAAGCAGGTTTGCATTCCAACAATCAGTACAGTTTTAAGCAGGGCAATTCTGCGGAGGATGCCATGCACCACCTACTGACAACAGTTAAAAACACAGAGGAGAAATATATGCTGGCAATTTCCATTGACTTTGCTCAGGCATTTGACTCACTCTGGTGGCCTAGTGTCCTTAGGAGACTTAGCCACGCAAATGCCCCACAAAACCCCTATAAGGTAATAAACAGCTAGCTTACAGACAGAAGTGTCTCAGTACGCACAAGGTTCCAGGAATTGACACACCCTGTGAATAAAGGCTGCCCGCAGGGTTCAATCCTTGGCCCTTTCTTTTGGAACATTGTTCTGGACAAATCCCTGGCCTTGGATCTGGGCCCTGTGGAAAGCCTGGCCTTTGCAGATGACATGATTTTCCTTGTAAAAGGTAACTCAGGAGTGGTTGTAGAGCAAAGATCAAATGCCGCCCTCTTGCAGCTGCAGGAGTGGGCACAAATGCACATGCTCAAAATATCGCCTGAAAAAACCAAACAAATACTTCTAAAAGGCAATTTGGACATAAGAAGACGTCCACAAATCAAAATTAACACAACCACTATAAAAATGATAACAGAACTAAAATATCGTCGAGTGGTCTTTGATTCAAAATTAACTTTTTACCTCCATTTTATCTACTTGGCGAAGAAAGTGAGAAATTATGCAGGCATGATTGCCAGGATTAGTCGAGCAGACTGGGGACTCAAAAGAAAGACCCTCGCAATCATATACCGTGCAATGTTCCTACCTGTTATCACCTATGGAGCCGGTGCGTGGTTCATCCGCTCGGCCATAGTAAGAAATAGGAATAAATTAGAATCGATACAAAGGACAATACTACTCACCGTTACCAGAGCATGTCGCACAGTAAGCACGTCGCCAGTAAGCACACCTGCACTACAGTTGCTGGCCGGAACTCTGCCACTTTACCTGGAAGTAGCCAAAAGAGGCTTATATTATAGATTTAAAAAGGGCATACTCACAGAATTTCTGGAGGTAGCCCTTGACACAGCCAACCTTCAATGATGAAAGAAAAAGAATAGCCACAAAGCTCCACGAGCTATGGCAAACAAAGTGGGAGCAGGAAACCAGAGGTCTGGTTACCAAACGGTTTCTGCCACGGGTGTCAATGGCTAGCCCAAACCCACCTAAGTGGTATGCCCCTGGACTTTTTACAACATTTATATTGACAGGTCACGGCTCCCTAAAGGCGAAACTAACCTCCTTAAGCCTGACCGATGACCCAAACTGCACCTGTGGCGAAAGTGAAGACTGGGCACACATTCTATATGAATGTATAATATATGACATCCCCAGAACAGAGCTAATAGCACAGATTGGTCCCCTTCCCAGGGGGAGAACATCTGTTCATCATAGAAGAGCAAAATTATAAAGCTTTTACATCTTTCACACAGAAAGTATTCGAAATGCGCAGAGCAATGCAAAGAATGGCAATTCAGCCCCCCAGCAATTAAACAATAATCAATAGTAAAATTGCCCAAGTTTCCCACCACGCCCAGACGATGACTTAAAAACTGTCAGGATAGCAGTATTCTGCACCCTGACAGAAACCTGACATGACAAACCTCCCCAGGATTACCCTGCCATGTGTAGGAACCTGGGGCCCCATGCCAAATAAGTAACCACGTAGTGGAGGGAGATGTACAGGGAGCAGATTAGCTGAAAAATATCAGTAGGCTAGTAGCAAAGGGATGCAATGTAGTATGAATGAATGAGAATGAAAGACAATGAATAGGCTGGGAACTGAGTGAACTAGGAATTATGGTAAAAGGGAATAAATGGCAGTTTTGGTGAAAGAAAGAGTGACCTAACATGAGGGAAAGAGAGAGTAAATGGGAATGAGTGGAAGAGCAAATGTAATTGGCCGAAAGAATACAAAGTTAAAAATAACTTACATCACTTTATATATACTGTACTAACAAACATTTACTAACCACATAAACATTATCACTGCATTCTCCCCTGGCATACAAAAAAAAAAAAAAAAAAAAAAAAAACACTTGTGGCTAGGCCTGCACCACAACTGAAAAATAACAGTAAGTTGAGGTGCCCAGAGAGTGCAGTGCAGAAAATAAGAGTCGAATAAATGAGATGAGAGCTAGAAGAATGAATAAAAGTGTAAGCATATGAGAAAAAGAACACAAACCATAAATGCTACAGTTAAGTACACACTAACCTTAGTTTTAATTAGCATTTAAATTTACACTACACATCATTGCATTCCCCCCCTGGTGTGTGAGAAAAAGATGAATGAGTGAAAAAAAAAAAAAAAAAAAAACTTGGAAAAAAATTATAAAATAAGAAAAAAGTACTTAAAAAAAAATAATAATAAATAAATAAAAAAAAAAGAATGCAAGTGGAGTGCGAATGCAGATTATGAATGAAGTAAATGTGTCTCTCCCACCCCCTTGCCTGGTGGGTTCCCCACTGCCAGCTAACATATCCCACCCCCGGAGCGGGATGGGCAGATTAACCCTCACACCGGATTCGACACTCTTTGGACATGACACCGACGAAGACATTCTGCGGCTTTGCTGCCAACGGCAATCTGAACTGGGTACTCTAACCTGGTTCCCTTTAAAACCCCATCCCCAGGCAGGGGAGGGAGGAGATGGATCTCTGTCTCCTCTCCTCCCTGCCTACCCCCCCATACTTCGCCTGGTGGGCTCATCTCCACTGACCTCTTTGGGGATGCCTACTCTATCGTCCCTATTCTTCTATCTGTTTTCCCCCTAGTCTTCAGTCTCTCTCCCTCTCTAACTAAATCAACCGAAGTACACCCTTAACAATGCCGCCAAATTCTAATTAACTTCTAAATTCTACCGGTTTCCTGTAAATCTCTAAGACAACTAACACTTATCTTTTATGTAGCGTATAGCCTCACATGTCTAAATTTAATAACATCAAAATTTTGCCCGACCTATTTGGCCTTTAACACATCTCTTTAGCGTTCAACCCCAACCAGTGATTTTCTAACAGCAGTCCCATTAAGCATTAACGTCAAACGCAATTTTTTTTTTTTTTTTTAATAGGTCCTAGCCACTGAAATCCCAGGAAACTCGGTGGCAGGACCTGCCAGAGCAATTTGTTGTAATACTGGATACACCCGGCTAGCCTCCACGTGGCAGGGTATGGGCAACATTGGGCCCCACTAGGGGCCTGGCGGCCAATAAGCCGGATAAACAATGGGCACAACATATCACACTGCACAGACACGGCCCACACACTTTCAAGTCTCTGGCTTGACAGTGTACTGTCCTCGATACAGCGAATCACACGCGGAGATGGGAGAAATCCCAGGTGCCGTCCGACACGAACATACCTTACCTTATTATAAAAAATAGTGGCACTGACCAAGTATTGAAAGACAACATGAATATAGTGCTCCGTGAAGTTTTGTGATTTTTAGTAGTTCAAACTATTCAAATTGGATATATTTTATATTCCTCGAGCTCTCCAGGTGACGGTGAGTCCACAGACACTTATTTTATGTCGAACTTCTAAGGCGTTCATTTGATATGGAAGTTTCAAATACCAGTATCATAACGTTCGATCTAGCGGTCTGCACTATTGCGATGCCATATAGGTTCGGCCAGTGGTTTTATTAATTTCTGTGATTGAACTATATTGCTTGTAATTATTCCTACTAGTCTAAACATTGCCTAGAACATCAATCTATTATTCCGATTCAAAAATATGTATTTTTGTGATGATTGAACTTTCCATTTCTGATTTATGGCTGATTGACAATTTGAGTAATTTAATTATGTCACATGGAGGCAGTCATTTCTTCCTCCTCGGGTATTCACAACAAAGGCCTTGTTGTTGGGTCACATGACCATAAGGCCCTGTTTTGATTGACTGTAGCCACAATACTGAAGAGAGCCAGCTTATACCTGGCGCAACTTGATTACTCATATAATGATTATAATATTTCACATTAAAATATTCTATTGACTTCTGTAATACCGGTGCTCCTTCTTTCTTTCCCAGGGCTGAGATAGTGCCCCAACGCTTCTGACTACAGATGTAGCATGGCTAAGGACCAACTTATTTCCTGGACAGTCTACGTTGTTCTTACTGCTGCCATCATTCTTACTTAGTGCCCCCAAACCTCCCCAGAAAAATTACTTCCGAGTCTCTGGGAGAACTCTTTCACCTGGGCATCTCCCTTCCCCCCCCTCCACGTGACTGGTGGGAATAGCCCAAAATTTTGCAGAGGGATTGCTTTGGAACTACTGAACCTACCTACTTGTGGTGTTTATCAAACAGCGACATTTCCAACCTCTACAAGATCAGCAGAAATTAAATCCGATAATCCTAACTCTTCCCGTTAATCCGTAAATCATGGACTCAACAGAAGAACGACAAGAATAAACAGAAACCTTACTAACTGAGACCAGAGCCATATGGACTGCTAACCAGACTGAAGATATGGACGATCTTAAACTAACTCCCATGACAAAGAAAAAGAATAATAAACTGGTGGTCCCAAAAAGTGATAGGAAAACCAGGAATAACTCCTCAGAGCAGAAGGAACAGGAAGAAGTAACAAACACTCAGGATGACGTTTCTGTTCCCAAACAACAAGACTCTTACCCCTTGCTGGACCGCACCCTGCCAGATGGCCCAGTTCTCATGCAGATGCTAACATTAAGAACACAAGTGGAAGCGTTAATGGCAAGGTACAACAACAGGATTGCGATAGGACTGAGAAGCGAGATAATCACTATATGGAACAAAATGTAAATTATTCTGGTCAATTCGTAACGTGAACAAGAGAAAGCCACAGCTAAATTGGAGGTCTACCTGGATGAGCGGGGCAAACAAATGCAACAGTGTGCCCCCTCATATGCAGATGCACTGAGGAACCCACAAAACAAGGATGCTAATGTAAAGGTGCCCCAGCAGAGGAAGCAACCCTTACTTAGAGTCCCCAACCTAGTAATCCTCAGACCAGCGGTAGACACTAACAGCGCCCATACAAGTGAGGAACTGAAGACAACCATCATGACTGAATTAAACGACGACCTGAAAACAAAAAGAATAAAGAGCATAAGAAAAACAAGGAACGTAGGAGTCCTAATAGAGACTGAAACCGGGCAAGACATAGATAACATTATGACAAACACCAAAATTGCTACGATGGGACTTGCGGCTGAACCTCCAAAAAGGCGGGGGCCCCTCAATCCTAGTCTTCAACGTGGATAAAGACATCACAGCTAAACAACTGGAAGATGAGATCATCACAAGGAACCTGCAAATACCTAATTCGGGAAAAGAACAGGGGAGACTTGTGCAGCCAAAATATTACAAAAAGTCAAGGACAGGCTCGAATCACAACTGGATTGTGGAGCTAGCCCTGGCCACCTGGCAAGCGTTGAAGAGCCAGACAAAACTGTACGTTGACTGAAGCAGTCATAGATTTTGGAGCACATGGCCATACCTAAGTGCTATAAATGCTGCAGGTTCGGTCATACCTCCCATACATGCACCCAGGCCACACCAACCTGTGGACACTGCTCTGCCAAAGGGCACGAGTATAAAAACTGCCCCAACAAAGACCAACAACCCATTTTCGCAAACTGCAAGCCCCTGAAACTGGAGCACTCGCATTCTATTAGAGATCCAAAATGCCCTGCCTTCATAAAAACAAAAAGCTTTTACCAGTCTAGAACCGACTATGGCTATACGAGCTAAAAGGTATAACACAAAGTTACAATATTCCAACAGAACGCGCAGCGGACCAGAGCAGTGCCCGGGCAGTATCTTAATCATACAGAGGCCATATACCCACACAAGACAGGTGAAGGGATACCTCGGGATGTACAAAATAGTACAAACTGAGGAGGAGAGCCCGTGGACTGTAATACTAGTACAAAACCCCAACCTGACTGTCACAAAAATAACCCAACTATGTATGGCTTGGGCTGCTTGTGCGCACATCATTTCACCACTAGGCCCCTTTTACATTGTCTCCTTGTACTGCAGGCCAGGAGAGGAGATCACCCCTGCAATCAGTTACCTGCAGACACTGCTGAATACACTTCCAAACCAGAAGATCATCATCGGGGCACACATCAACTGTCACTCCCTGGCCTGGCCTGGCACAGTCAAACACCATATAGAAGAGGGACACATAATGGGCGGCTACTTGAAGAGTTCCTGATAAATTCTTCTATGGTAGTATTAAATCAACCATGCCATTTACCGACTTTCTGTAACACTATGTGGGAGGCTACAATAGATGTTTCCTTGGCAACCACCAATGTGGCTGGACATGTTGTGGGCTGAGTAGTCCAAGACTCCTGGACAACGTCAGACCACACAGTTAGCAGAGCTCCAGTAGTCAAACACATGATGAACCGTTTTGCAGTTAACAAGGCTGACTGGGAACTCTTTGGGAGGTTGCTGCACCAGGCGGCAGGGCATTGGATGGAGGCTGACCAATGACTTGACCCAAATGAGATCCAGAGGAGGGTCACAAAAATTATCACAAATGCTAGCGAAACTGCAATGAAGAGGAAGATTCCAACCCCGGGCACAGTCCTCTGGTGGACCCGAGAAATTGAAACATTAAGAAAGCAGGTCATAAAGGCAAGAAGAGTTTCAAAGGGCAAGACGTATCTGGTCGGAGCCGGAAGTAAGACTGTTAAGAGAAAGATACAATATTGGTAGAAACAGCTACACAGACCTGATACGCAAAAGCAAGCGGAAGGCCTGGGGGCACCTGGTCAACACAGCTGGAAATGCCAATCCCTGGGGGTAGTCTACAAAGTTGTTACTAGCAAACTCCCCAGAGGAGAAATAATAAATGCAACTCGAACCCCGCAGGGCACACTAGCCACCACCTGGGAACAGTCTATCAATAACATACTCAACCATATCTATCATGAACCAACTGTCCCAACCTTAACGGAACAGGTACAGATAGGTAGAGAAAATGAAGCATACAAAACACAGCAAATAGAACAGCCCTTCACCATGGAGGAACTGCATACTGCTGCGGCCCTCACAAAGAATAGAAAATGTCCTGGTCCAGATCTTCTGGAGCCGGAAATTATAAAAAAAAGTAATAGACACCACCCCGGAACTGCTCCTTAGATTATACAACGCATGCCTAAAAACAGCAACTTACCCAGCCGACTGGAAACTTGCAACCATGAAGCTCATACCCAAGAATCCTTCAAAGCTTCCAGAACAACCGGACTCTTATCAGCCAATTGCCCTGCTCCCAGTGACAAGTAAGCTATTCGAAAGGCTGATAGGTAAAAGAATAACTCACCACTACAAAACAGCTGGACTAAGCATGCCAACACAATACGGATTCAAGCAACGAACTTCAACCATCGAAGCCCTCAGTGGCCTTTTGAGGGCGGCAGTGGGGTGTGACAAAAAATATTTCCTTGCCATCTCAGTCGATTTCAACTGGGGCGTTCAACGTCATTTGGTGGCCGAGCATCCTAGCTAGACTGAGAAGGGCAAACACACCTATGAATTTGTACAAAGTTATGGAATCCTACTTAACCAACAGAGAAATCCAGGTAATAGCACCATATAATAAGTTGACCAGATCGCTCTACGGGTGCTGCCCCCATGGTTCTGTTCTAGGGCCACTGCTCTGGAATATGATCCTAGACGATTTCCTGGCCCTGGACCTGGGAGAAGTTAACTCCCAGGCCTTCGCACACTCCTTCAAGACTGGCCCACTGTCCACTCTTAAAAATATCAGCTACAAAAACTAAATCTATACTGTTTAAAGGCAGCCTAAACTTAAGAAGACCACAAATTAAAATTCATAGCCAGACAATCAAACTAGTCGCTGAACTGAAGCATCTAGGTATCATTCTAGACACCAACCTGTCCTTCCACCCTGATCTCAAATACTTGAGAGAAAAAATAAGAAGATATCCCGGATTAATAGCCAGAATAACAAGAAAGGACTGAGGACTAAAAAAACCCACACTAACACTGTACTATAAAGCCGCCTTCACTCCGGAGATTACATACGCTATCCCTGTGTGGTTCCATGCGGGGGAAGAGTATGTAATCTCTATGTTACATAGAGCCACAAAGGTGGTTAACAAAAAGATCTTGGACACCATACAGCGCTCATTCTCTGGGTCATGACCCATGCTTGCCGTACTGTTAGTACGCATGCCCTCCAAGTCCTGGCAGGGGTCCTGCCCCTCAACCTAGAAGGTATACACTGCAGAATGACATACCACCTGACCAAAGGATTACCCTACAATCTGGGAGAATACACCATCAACGTAGCAGGGAATAGAAGAGAAGAAAGGACCAGACTTGAGAATCATGTTCAGCAGGCATGGCAGGAAAGGTGGTCTGCTTCAACAAAAGGGGAAATTACCAGGAAGTTCTTGCCTACAGTCGGATGCATGTACCCTAGAGCCCCCTGTTGGTTCCACGCAGGTCTGTTTACAATGTTTCTCCTGACAGGCCATGGTGCCTTCAACGCCAAGTTAACTTACTTTCGAATAATGGAAGGACCCCCTCTACACATGTGGAGAGACAGAAACATGGTCCCACGTTATGTACAGCTGCGACCATTATGAGGACCTCTGCTGTCGACTCATGACGGAGCTCACATATCTACCAGCAGGACTGGAGCATCACCTTCTAGACTCGAGGGAGGAGTTCCTGGTCTTCACGAAGTTTGCACAAGAGGTGTTTTCTAGGCGGAGGACACTTATTGCTATTCATCACAACTAAAGTAACTGAATGAAACAACTCAACCTAACTGAACAGAAACATTCAAATGGAAAGATTGAGCAAACCAGACTAAGGAACTTTTGCAACAGGACCAGACACGAAACTGACGCAGTCCACTGCTCACCTGTCTCGAGATCCCTCTGTGGCGGAAGACACCAGTGATCACTAAGTCAGACTTGACTCTGCACATCTCCTGAACCTGATACCAGCAGCTGTGACCTCTGAAACAAACTCACCAGACATGACTATTGCTGCTAAGGCCATTGGCCTCCCCATACCAGTGCACTCTTGCACAGTACTTTCTTCCTACTTCCTGGGGGGAAGTCAATTGTCTCCTCCCCACCCCATTTTCTTCCATCTGGTGGGGCATGCCTCACTGACCATATGGGGTCTCCTTCATTGACCCTACCTCTGTCTTACCACCCCAGTCTTCAGTCTCCCCACCCTCTCTCTAACTTTGCGACCACATCTAATGAAACCAAAATTTTCCAAACCCACACTCAAAAACTTAAGTCAATCATGCAACAACACTATTACCGTTTGGCCTATCCCCTTTCAGCATAAAATACAGTAACTTTTTTTTTTTCTTTTTTTTTTTAGGTCCTAGCCACTGAAATCTCAGGAAATTAGGTAGCAGGACCTGCCAGAATAAATAACTATACTGGGTGTACCTGGTCTGCCTCCATGAGGCCAAGTGTGGGCAACAGTGGGTCCCATTAGGGGCCCAATGGCTAAAAGGCCAGATGAACAACGGTACAAAAGATTAGACATATACAAGATCCAACACTTTTAAATCTCTGGCCTTTACAGTGTACTGTATCACACGACAATGTATACTATGCGGAGATGGGGGAAACCCCTAGTGCCGTCTGACCCAAAAACAACTTTACACTTTATTATAAAGAAAATGACAATAGATGAATTTGCTGCTGAGTTCCTGCTGAAAAGAGCAACAAAAAGCAAAAGGAACGGACAGCTCAACATAATTGCAGAAATTACACCAAAAATTTGGAAGGTATTGCAGGGACAACAGAGAATTTATGCTGGCTGGACCAGTCATAGAATTAGGGAACACTTCCCTATCCAAAGATGCTTTAACTGCCATAAATATGGTCACATTGCCAGAGACTGCAGTCAGAAAGAACCTGTTTGTGGTCACTATGCAGTAGCCGGCCATGATTACAAAAATTGCAAAAATAAGTCTCAGCAGCCAAAATGTGCTACCTGCAAGGCAGCACGGCTGACTGACTATACATATATTATCAGGGATGATAAATTCCCCAGTTATAAAAAAAATGGCAAAACTTATACAATCTTGGACCAACTATAGGCCAGTTTGAAAACATAAATGTGATTAGGGCTCTAAATCTCATCCAATTGAATGCTCAAAGAGCAAGAGCTGTTGTAGATCAGATCAAACTCAAATTAGAAGAAAATAATATAGATATCTTGGTACTCCAGGAGTCCCTACACACATATGGGTAGGGTTCACGGATACCCAAGAGGCTATAAAATAATAGAATATACCTCAGGTGTCTCTTCTATGTCAATAGTAGTTAAAAATACTGACCTTACAGTCACAAAGGTGGGTCACCTCTGCTCCCCAGTGGGAGTGTGTGCCCATATCACCAATGCTGTAGGATAGTTTTACATCATTTCACTATATTCCAGACCAGGTAAAGATATAAATCCAACTATCGAATACCTACAAGTAGTCACAAACTTGCTACCTACTGCAAATATCATAGTGTGTGCTGATGCCAACTGCTGGTCAGCCTTATGGCATAGCCGTACAGAGCAGGCACACACACACACACAACGGCCAGATACTTTCAGACTATATAGCCACCTCACCCTTTCAAGTGCTAAACCAACCAAATAACCTCTCAACTTTTAGCAGTACCAATTCAATAGCTTATAAAATTACAAACTGATGTGTCCAGCCAGCCTTGACCACATATGATCATAGAACCATTTTTTCAAACTAAACAGGCAATTACAAACAACTCAACACTCCCTGTTGTATATCAAAAGGTATAACCTTAAAAGGGCAAACTGGCAGATTTTCGCAGAACATACAGCAGCTGAGCTGCAAAAAACAGGAAAATGAGTGATCTAGATCAGGCAACTGTAGCCCGGATGAGCAAGCACTGACTATGACAAACATTTTAACAAAAACAGTAACCCTGCCTACCCCGAACTGACTATACTCAAAAGTAGGATACACCAGGCGAGAAGACATTTTCAAAGAGCCAGAACATCTTGGCCACAAAATGAGGTGGATGCACTGAGAGATTCTTATAGAACTCTAGGAATCAGTACACAGCCCTCATAAGAGACAAGAAAAAGGAATGCTGGAGGCACTTAGTGGGAACTACTGGAAACAATAACCCTTGGGGAGTCGTCTACAGAATAGTGACCAACAAGCTGCCAAGAGGAGATGTCTTAGAAACTACTGTCAAACCAGATGGAACCCCAACCCTGTGTTGGGTGGATTCTGTAAATAACATCCTAGACAGTATCATTCAGACTGATACTGGGAATCAATCCTCCACCCAGCTAGACATTATAAAAGAAAACACTGAATATGATAATGCCAATATTGAACCTCTGTTTACTCTATACAAGACTAGAAATAGCACTATCTAAAACCAAAAACAATAAATGCCCATGTTTTGATCCTCTTAGAGGTTGAGATTATCAATAAATGCCCAGGTTTTGATCCTCTTAGAGGTTGAGATTATCAAAAAATTAGTGGAAATAGCACCAAGCAAGTTAATAGCACTATATAATAACTGTATGATAGAAGGTATATTCCCAAAAATAGGGGAAAAGCAGTGTTAAGATTAAATCTCAAAAACCCTGAAAAATTCCCTACTGATCCCAAATAATATAGACCAATAGCCCTACTCCCTGTAATAGGGAAAATATATGAAAGACTAATATATAGCAGATTAGCTCAATATTACACAGAAGCAGGTTTACATTCCAACAATCGGTATGGTTTTAAGAGGGCAATTCTATGGAGGATGCCATGCACCACCTACTGACAACAGTTAAAAACACAGAGGAGAAATATATGCTAGCAATCTCCATTGACTTTGCTGGGGCATTTGACTCACTCTGGTGGCCTAGTGTCCTTAGGAGACTCCGCCAGGCAAATGCCACACAAAACCTCTATAAGGTAATAAACAGCTACCTTACAGACAGAAGTGTCTCAGTACGCACAAGGTTCCAGGAATTGACAAGCCCGGTGAATAAAGGCTGCCAGCAGGGTTCAATCCTTGGCCCTTTCTTCTGGAACATTGTTCTGGACGAATTTCTGGCCTTGGATCTGGACCCCATGAAAAGCCTGGCCTTTGCAGATGAAATGATTTTCCTTGTAAACGGTAACACGCAAGTGGTTGTAGAGCAAAGATCAAATGCCGCCTTCTTGCAACTGCAGGAGTGGGCACAAATGCACATGCTCAAAATGTTGCCTGAAAAAAACCAAACAAATTCTTCTAAAAGGCAATTTGGACATAAGAGGACGTCCACAAATCAAAGTTAACACAAACACTCTAAAAATGGTAACAAAACTAAAATATCTTAGAGTGGTCTTTGATTAAAAATTAACTTTTTATTCCCATTTGATCTACTTGGTGAAGAAAGTAAGAAATTATCCAGGTATGATTTCCAGGATCAGTCAAACAGACTGGGGACTCAAAAGAAAGACCCTGGCAATCATATACCGTACAATGTTCCTACCTGTTATCACCTATGGAGCTGGTGTGTGGTTCACCCGCTCGGCCATAGTAAGAAATTGGAATAAATTAGAATTGGTACAAAGAACAATACTACTCACTCTTACCAGATCAGTGTCACACAGTAAGCACACCTGCGCTACAGTTGCTGGCCGGAACTCTCCCACTTTACCTGGCAGTAGCCAAAAGAGGCTTATATTATAGATTTAAAAAGGGCATACCTACCCACAGAATTTCTGGGAATAGGCCTTGATACAACCAACACTCTCAATGCTGAAAGAAAAAGAATAGCCACAAAGCTCCATGAGCTATGGCAAACAAAGTGGGAGCAGGAAACCAGAGGTCTGGTTACCAAACGGTTTCTGCCACAGGTATCAATGGTTAGCCCAAAGCCACCTAAGTGGTATGCCCCTGGATTTTTTACGACATTTATAATGACAGGTCACGGCTCCCTAAAGGTGAAACTAATCTCCTTAGGGCTGACTGTTGACCCAAACTGCACCTGTGGTGAGAGTGAAGACTGGGCACATGTTCTATATGAATGTATAATATATGACATCCCCAGAACAGAGCTAATAGCACAAATTGGCCTCCTTCCCAGGGGAGAACATGTGTTCATCATAGAAGAGGAAAATTATAAAGCCTTTACATCTTTCACACAGGAAGTATTCAAAATGCGCAGAACAATCCAAAGAATGGCAATTCAGCCCTCCAGCAATTAAACAATAATCAATAGTTAAAATTGCCCAAGTTTCCCACCACACCCAGACGATGACTTAAAAACTGTCAGAATAGCAGTATTCTGTACCCTGACAGAATCCTGACATGACAAAACTCCCTAGGACTACGCTGTAGAAACCTAGGGCCCACACCAAATAAGTAACCATGTGTGGGGGGAGGGGGGGAAGCAGATTAGCTGAAAAATATCAGTAAGCTGGTAGCAAGGGGATGCAATGTAGAATGAATGAATGAATGAGAATGAAAGACAGAATGAATAGGTTGGGCACTGAGTGAACTAGGAATTGTGGTAAAAGGGAATAAATGGCAGTTTTGATGAAAGAAAGAGTGAATGAGAATGAGCGGAAGAGCAAATGTGGTTGATTGAGATTGGGCATAACTTACGTTACTTTGTATATACTAACAAACATTTACTAACCACACAAACACCGCATTCTCCCCTGGCCTGCAAAAAAAAAAAAAAAACTTGCGGCTAGGCCTGCACCACAACTGAAGAATTACAGTAAGTTGAGGTGCCCAGAGAGTGCAGTTGCAGAAAGCAAGAGTTGAATAAATGAAATGAAAGCTAGAAGAATGAATGAAAGGTAAGTGTGTGAGAAAAAGAACACAAACCATAAATGCTACAGTTAAGTACACACACTAACCTTGGTTTTAACTAATATTTAAATTTACATTACACATCATTGCATCCCCACCCTACTGTGTGAGTAAAAGATTATTATTATTATTATTAGCCATATGGTGTAAGGAAGCCTGAGGCTTATGCTGCACCAGGCAAAAAAAAAATTTTTTCTTAATTATCCCGAGAGAGAGAGAGAGAGAGAGAGAGAGAGAGAGAGAGAGAGAGAGAGAGAGAGAGAGAGAGAGAGAGAGGTAGAAGGGAATCTTCAAGAAAAAGATGAATGATGATATCCAGCTCAGGACCCTGGCCGTGCCCAGCCCATACTCACCAGATGTGAGTGAAAAAAAATAATATATATATACAGTGTCTCAAAAATACACGGCATAACTTCAAGAATGAGTTCCTCGTATGCAGACAATAAAAATATTTTATATCAACATAGTTCCGGAAATGCTTGGTTTCTGAGTTTTGAAGGTCTGTCTATGACACTTACTGTTATCATCACCTTATAGTAATTGTTCAAAATGTCCACCTTCTGCCTGAATACAGACCTCTCATCGACGTCTCATGGACTCGCAAAGACGATGCCAAATTCCTGGCATGTTTAGTATTGTCTCACAACCTGCCACAATTTGATTGCGGAGAGTTTCCACATCAGCTACTGGAGTCGAATAGACCAATGACTTTAAATGGCCCCACAAGAAGAAATTTAGTGGGTTTAAATCATGTGAGAGGGTGGAGGCCAGGTAATTGTGGGCTAGGTGGCTGAAATGTGTGGGAGCGCCATCATGTATGAAGTGTGCCGAAAATCACCTGCAGGACATAAGACATTCCGGTTAATAACTCGGGAACCAATTTTTTCTGAAATTATGTCGATATAAAATATTTTTATTGTCTACATATGAGGAACTCATTCCTGAAGTTATGCTGTGTATTTTTTAGACACCCTGTGTATATATATATATATATATATATATATATATATATATATATATATAAAAACTTGGGAGGGGGGGGGGATTATAAAATATAAGAAAAAAGGTATTTAAAAAAAAAGAATGCAAGTAGAGTAGGAATGCAGATTATGAATAAAGTAAATGTGTCTCTCTCCCACCCCTTTGCCTGGTAGGTTCCCGCTGCCAGCTAACATATCCCACCCCTAGAGCAGGATGGGCAGCTTGACCTTCTTACCGGATTCGACACTACATGGAAGACATGACAACCAACACCGATGAAGATATACTGCGGCTTTGCTGCCGACACTACATTTGGTGATCTGAACTGGGTACTCTAACCCAGTTCCATTTAAAACCCCATTCCCAGACAGCGAGGGGGGGAGACACAGACCTGTCCCCTGCCCACCCCCATACTTCGCCTGGCGGGGTCGTCTCCACTGACCTCTTTGAGAATGCCTACTCTATCGTCCCTATTTTTCTGTCTGTTTTCCCACCCAGTCTTCAGGCTGCCCCTCTCTCACTAAACCGACAGAGCACATCCCTTAACAATGCCGGCAAATTCTAATCAACGTCTAAATTCTGCCGCTTTCATGTAAATCTCTTTTGTCCAAATTCTAGTTTACATCCCCCCCCTTTTTTTTGTGGTCCCAATAGGGGACAACTAACACTTAACTTTCATCTAGCGTATAGCCTCACGTCTAAATTTAATAATATCAAAAATTTGCCTGACCTATTAGGCCTTTTAACACATCTCTCTAGCGTTCAGCCCCACCCAGCAATTTCCAAACAGTAATCCCATTAAGCATTAATGTCAAACGCATGATTTTTTAGGTCCTAGCCACTGAAATCCCAGGAAACTAGGTGGCAGGTCGTGCCACCTAGTGTGTCCAGTATCACACCCAGATGCTAGCCGGTTGTTATACTGGACACACCTGGCTAGCCTCCACATGGTGAGGTATGGGCAACGTCGGGCCCCACTAGGGACTTGGCAGCCAATAAGTCAGACAAACAATGGGCACAACACATCACACTGCACAGACATGGTCCACACACTTCTTCAAGTCTCTGGCTTGATAGTGTACTGTCCTCGATACAGCGAACACACGTGGAGATCTGAAAAATCTTGGATGCCGTCTGACACAAACATACCTTATAAAAAATAGCAGAGATGTGGGGAAACCCCTTAGTGCCGTCAGACAACTAACACACTATTATAAAGAATTCGAGAACTAGGGAATTCGAGAAGCCATAAATTTAAATTACTGGGGTTGAGATTTAGATGAGATTGTAAGAAGTTTTCTTTTAGCCAGTGAGTCATTGATTGTTGGAACAAGTTTTCCTTGCAGGTAGTTTGAGGCTGACAGTTTGAATATACAGTAAACCCCCGCGAATAGCAGGGGTTACGTTCCTGAGAAATGCCGCGAATACTGAGTTATGGCTCCCATAATAATAAGGGGGTTCCATTCCAAAGTATGAAATATATAAGAAAAACTAGTCTAAAATTTTGTCTATGTATGTATTCTATTTACCTTCATAATATGACTATGTACATAGACAGTACATAGTGAAATGCAAGCATATGGCATTGAAATGAAAATAAGAAACAATTTAATATATCAAATGTAATATTTATTAGAAATTTCAAACAAATCTTTCAAACCAGCGCCTTTGTTAGCTAAAAAACTTTCCCGCCAGTGCTATCTCCAGTTTCGCTAAAGTGTTCATAAAGGAGTTTTGCCTTGTCACGAATGATGAGTGAACTTAACGAAATTTTATTTTCAGTTCGGTCTTCTATTCACAGATTTAAAGCTTTTCCATTTTTTCTAATTTAACATCAAGAGTTAGAGAGCAAATTTTTGAAGCATTTAGCCCGTTTTCACAGACACTACGGCGGATTTTTTCTTCCGATTTTTTGATTGATCCATTGACTCATTGATTTTATAATGTTTTGCCACTGAGGAGACACTTTCACCATTAGAAATTTTGTCTAATAACTCAATTTTATTCGCTAATTTCATCACGTTCTTTGATATTTTCACATTTCCCTGTTATTCGTAGCCATATTTTTGTACGGGTTAGAAAGAACTTGTCCACAATAACGTAACTTTCTTCCGTTAACACGCTTGAAAAAGTCTGTTTTACACTGCAATACGGTAGATTTCTCACTTTTGTAAGGATATCAATTTATAAATTGATAAATTTATTCAATTTGTAAGCATATAAATTAAAAGCAAACAGCGAAAACTTCCATGACAAGGTGCCTCCGTAGCCAGGAGTGGCAGTGCGTAGCACACGCTTCTTAATTAGACCAGGGTTCGAGCCCGTGACCACCAAATACAGAGGATGCGGAAAGGTCAAGGAATGACCACCGCATATCCCCGGAGCAATATGGCCTTAGTTGCTAATGCTCCTAAACACCAAATAACAAACAACAAACAAATTTCCATGACAAGCGCATAACACATACTGAACAAGGATTAGCAAGAAACATCCACGCTCGCAATTTTGTTACCCTTCCCCCCCCACCCACTGACGCTGTTTTCACCGGTTAGGATAATTTTTGCCACGCCCATGTTTTTTATGGCAGAAAATGTTCACAGCGCTTTAAAATTCACATTTTTTTAGGTTTCATTTTATATTAAATCAGCAACCGCGAATATCGGGGGTTTACTGTATTCAAAGGTCAACTGGATAGTTACCTAGTGGAGGAGAAATTGTTGAGGTTAAACATAAAAAAGGAACCCATGGTGTATGGGGTCTATCCAGTTATATTAAAGGAGGCAGCAAAGGAAGTAAGCAAACCCTTATCCATAATTATGAGAGCTTCTTTGGACTAAGGGGAGGTACCCATAGACTGGAGATGTGCAAATGTGACCCCAATTCACAAAAGAGGATCAAAGGCTGACACATGTAATTATAGACTTGTGAGTTTAACTTCTGTTCCAGGAAAATTAATGGAGGCACTGGTTAAAGAAGCACTGCAGGATCATCTAGACAAGACATCAGTTATAGCTCGGACACAGCATGGTTTTGATATGGGAAAGTCTTGCCTGACAAATTTGATTGGATACTATGATGCAGTCACAAAAGAACTGGATGCAGGGAATAACTTTGATATGATATATTTGGATCTTAAAAAGGCATTTGATACTGTTGCACATGGAAGACTGCTGCACAAATTGGAGAAATGTGGCATTGGAGGCAAATTGCTGCTATGGATAAAGGGGTGGTTGAGTGGGAGAAGACAGAGTGTGGTAATCAATGGACACTGCTCTTCTTGGACTAATGTTATTAGTAGAGACCCTCAGGGTTCAGTGTTGGATCCATTGTTGTTTTCTGTATTTATAAATGATATTGATGATGGTATATCAAGCTTAATGTCTACGTTTGCAGACGATACAAAGGTTGGCAGGGTTGTTAAGGACACTACTGACGCTATGCTGCTGCAACAGGATCTGGAAAGGTCGAGCAGATGGGCTGAGAGGTGGCAAATGAAGTTTAACATTGACAAATGTAAAGTACTACATATGGGAAACAGTAACCCCAGAGCAATGTATCAACTCTGTGGTACGACACTGACAGTGGTAGAGAACGAAACGGTCCTGGGGTAATTGTGCAGGCAGATGTGAAGTTCTCTGAGCAGTGCAGACGGGCTGCAAGAGTAGCTCATGGTGTCTTGTCAATGATATACAGGAATTTTTCTAGCAGGGATAAGGAGGTGATTATTCCCTTGTATAAGGCAATGGTCAGGCCACACCTTAAGTACTGTATACAGGTCTGGAGGCCTCATTTCAAGAAGGATGTAGAGCTGCTGGAACGAGTACAGAGAAATACAAGATTAGTGAATGGAACAAGGGGTTGCTCTTACGAAGAAAGGCTTAAGTTTTTGCAAATGACGGTGTCTGGAGACTAGACACTGGTGAGGTGATCTGATAGAGGTGTATAAAGTCTTGAATGGTTTGAGCATGCTGAATGTCGACGGGATTCTTCCTCTTGCTTAGAATAATCACCTGAGAGGGCATAAATTCAAATTGAGGAAAGACAGATGTGGGATAGATGTGTGGAAATTTGCCTTTAGCCAGCAGGTAGTTGGTTGGTGGAACAGACTTCCATCCCTTGTTGTGGAAGTTGATAGCGTAAATAAATTTAATGCTTAGCTGGACAGGTATTTCAAACGAACAGAGGGGTGAAATGGGAGTGGTTTTTTTTTTTTTTTTTTTGGCCGATGCTGCGTACGCTTGCTTTCTTGCATCACATGCCTCTGCTAATGCTATGTGAAGAAGGAAGTATGTAATTTGTATTTTATTATTTACATTAGTTAGGGGTGTTTTTTTTTTTTTTTTTTTCAGTGCAGCAAAATTCTCTAGCTTCCTTGTGCTATATGGCAAATACTATTACTATTTCAATCAGAATCATTACCTAGCCATTTGTTTGGTGTTCTGTATAGTGCTACAGGAATTCTTTTCCTAGTGAAAATTCTTTAAGGAAGGAAAGGGATGTGAGAAGTTTATCAAACTCTAACAAGGAGCTAAATGATTTTATGATAACCGAAAGGAAAGTGGAGGAGAAATAGTTGAAAACAGACAAAAAAGGCACCTGTGGTGGATGGAATCTATCCAGTTATATTAAGGGACACAGGAAAGGAGGTAAACAAACTCTTAATCATAATTATGATAGCATCCTTGGATTCAGAGGAGGTACCTATGGACTGGTGATGTCTGAATGTATCTCCAAGTCATAAAGGGGGATCAGAATGCGACAGGAATAATTACAGACCTGTTAACTTAACTTCTCTTCCAGGAAAAATAATGGAATCACTAGTTAAATAAGTAGTGCAGATGACATTGACCCAGGCATGCAGTTATACTGCAATTACAGCATTTGCAGTTATACTGCAATTAACTGTATACATAAATGTACATACATTCAACTTAAAACTGACTATAGAAAAAGTGAGTTGCCAGTGGTATCCAATGCAGTGTTAGAAATGCACCTTCTAGTTTGAAACAATCTGACGTTAGGAACGCTACATGTAGTTTGCTGTTTTAAAGGCATTCACACCACCAGCTGACACTCACACTTTAAGTGCTTGTCTAGTGTAGCCCTAACTGGGTAGGAAACACTTTTTAATGGGCCAGCCTCTTTTGGGTTTGTCTATTTCAGTCAGTGTCTCAAACAGGTATGCATGCTAGTTTTATTGGTGTAGGGGAGTCACAATCTGGGTAGTCATAGCATGGTTGCTTTTCCTGCTCTCAAAAACTTTGATGAAATTCAGAGAAGGCCATGTAATGCAGATAACTTTGCCTTCATGGAACCATGCCCTATTAGTAAACATGTGGCATAAAGTCCTGGGAAAAACCAGGAGGATTGGTTTGGGGAAGAGGGTTATCTGGGGCAGGAGCCTCCTAGAGACTTCTCCTTTAGGTGTCTGTTCCCACCTACTCTGCCATTGTTGGTAGTGTGCTTTGTATCCTTTTCCTTTCTTGTTTGAGGTCAGTCTCCAGGTTCGGAGTAAGCCCTTCGATGTTTGTTAGGATCTGCCTCTTTCGTCTTTAATTGAGGCCCTTTCTTATAACTTCAAGGCAGGGGAAGTATCCTTGCCAAGACCTGTAAAGAAGGTTTACTGACAGTGCAGCAGGTCGTCATGATGGCTAGTAGTATAATTCACTGTATTGAGTCTAGTTTTCTTTTATTTTTGTATAGGATAGCTCTGTAATACCATATGCCTGCACTGTAGGTTATGACTGGGAGGAAGATTGCCTTGTAGATAAGAACAAGTGTTCTCTTCTTCAGTCCCCAGTCAGTGTGGCTAATTCTAGCTGTCATTCCTGTTTACTTTCTCACCTTCTTAGCAATGTGTACAAGATGTGATAAAATGTTAGTTTCGAAGTCAAAGATGACTCCCAAATATTTAAGTTCTATCACCAGGGATGTTGTTTGCCAGAAAGTTTTATCTGTGGTTGCCTGCAGAGCTGTCCTTCAGTTAACATAGACTTAGTTTTAGTTTCAGAAATTATTTAGCTTGTGGGTTTTTGCCCAGTCCTGCCAGATATTAAAAGCATGGTTTGCGTGATGTTCTAGGCTGGCTCTGCTGTTTGCCTTGACAAGCAGGACAAGGTCATCTGCAAAGGCAACCCTCCCTACCTGGCCAATGTCCATTCCCAGTAATTCATCCATACTATTTTCCAAAATGTGGGACCCAGAACTGAACCCTGGGAACATCTCTGCATAACTGTACAGATAATAATGTGGCAATGTGTCTTTACTGTGACCTGTCTATTGATGAGGTAGTCTTGGATACAATTGTATAGCATTTGAGAAATTCTGGCATGGCTTAATCTCCTGAGTATGCTAGGCAACCAAAGCTCAGCAAAGTCAATTGATATACAGTAGCCAGAAAGTACTTTTTCTGTATATATTCTGTGTTGCATTTATAAGACAGTTCATAGCATCTTCAATTGAACATCCAGGTTGGAAGCCAAATTGTTTGTCCGATTGAAGTTTTGCATTTACATAATTTCTAAATACATAATAATTTTAAATTTACATAGGTCTCTAGACAGAGATAAATTAACCATTCCACTACCTTGCCTAGTACCAGGGCTGCTGCAACCCTATGTGCTGCCAGTAAGCAAAATCAAATTTGCTGCCCAAAAATATTTTGATTAAAAAATAAAATAAGGCATAAATAATTATTATCAATTTATTGAAAAAGAAAAGAATTGCAACATATCTCACATATAATATAATGAAAAACAAACAAAAATAACAAAATCATTCTGAAATTCTGGAAATAAACTTGAAATTCTAAATCACAGTAAATTATAATGTTAAAAAATTATACAAATTTATATTACCTTTCTTTGAGATGCAAATTTGTTAATTATTTTATTTATGTTTATTTGTTCGAAATGATCGTTTTCTATTGAAATTATTGCCAAATTAGAGAGTCATTGTTGAGACATTGTCAATCGTAAATAATTTGATTAATTTTAATTTTGAAAAACTCTGTTCACCTGAGGAAACTGATAAAGTTAGAAAAATTGACATTAGCATTAGTAGTGGCATATGATGCAAGAAAGCAAGATTATACAGCATCAGCCAAAAAAAAAAAAAAAGAAACTCATTTCCCATTCACCTTTCCATCCTGTCCAAAACTTTGTGCAGTTCTTCCTTGAATTTATTTAAGCTGTCAACTTCCACAATGACAGATGGAAGTTTGTTCCAGCATTCAACAACTCGCTTGCCAAATGCAAATTTCATCTATTCTGCAACTGCTTTCCTCAATTTGAATGTAGGTCCCCTCAGGCAATTAATCAATATTAACTTAATATATAAATCTTTGAAATGATTTAATAAATCATATGACCATTTTTTTTTTAATTCAGAAATATTATAAAATATTTTCAATATTTCTACATGTTATGTCATATTTCTAAACCTTTCAATTAACAAGAAAATTATTTGGAAGAAAAAATTAATTTTGTTGCGGATCTGAATAGCTTCCGCTCTACTTTCATAATCGAAATGATGTCTTTTCAATGAAGCATCAATGCCAATGATAATAGCCATATCAGTAGCTGAATTGAGAAATTTTTGGAATGCTTCCTCTGTTCTCTTTTCTTTAAAATATTCTGTGATTTCCCATTGGTAGGAGTGTAAGGCAAGGATGTTCCGTGTCCCCCCATGTATATTTGATTCATATGCTGAAGCACTATTGAAACAGTTCAAAGAAGAGCAGAAAGGAGGTGTAAAAGTAGGAGGGAGAATTACAGAGCTCCTTGAACATCTTGAAAAGCACAATAAAGGAGTACAATATGAAACTTAACAGCAATAAAACCAAGGTAATGTTAATTTCAAAGAGACCAGGAAGAAGAATCAATATAACATTATATGGAATAATATTGGAACAGGTTGACGAATACAGATACTTGGGAAGCATAATGACAGAAAATGGAAAAAACCTTGAAGAAATAAAAACAAGAATTGTAATTGGCAAATAGGCATTTAGTAATAGAAAAGAACTATTGAGAAGAAATTTCAAGAAGGAATTAAGAAAGCAAATGGTGAAAACATTAATATGGACTGTTGTACTATATGGCTCCAAGACATGAACACGGAAAGAGGAGATTAGATGGCTAGAAGCTTTCGAGATGTGGGTGTGGAGGAGAATGGAAATGGTGAAATGGGTGGACAGAATGAGTAATGAGAAAGTTTTGAGGAAAGCAGAAGAGAGAACATTAGTAAAGAATTAAGGAGGAGAGAAAATAAATTTATCGGACATGTATTGTGAAGAGAAAGCATGTTAGATGAAAGGGATTGAGGGGTAGATGTGTGGGAAGAGAACTGTTAGCAGAAGGAGAATTGAAATGATGGATTGGAGAGGAAATTATGCAGAAATTGCAAAGGGTAGCCGAGTGGTCAGGAGCGGGAGTGCAATAGTATATGCTCTTTGAGTAGACTGAGGTTCAAGCCCCTGACTTGTAAATACAGTCAATCTGCCAGCACTGGACCACTGTGGCAGATTATGGTCATTTGTGTCCTTCAACATGAATCGTTGAGGAGGCTTCCATCCTGTAGTGGATTGATAATGGCTGCAGTTTTCCCTTACTTTTACCAAAAAAGGATAGACAAGATAGAGAAGCATGGCGTCAATGGAGCCCTGAACCTGCCTGAGGACAGAGAACTTGAAGAAAAAAAAGATTTTGTAACTGCAAAATATAAATAAGAAATACAGATCCAGATAAACAAATTAACGTGTCTGCAATTTCATGTACTTTCAAATGAATTATTTGACTGCTGTGTTGAATACTGGGAAATGATGGAAGTTGCGGTGATCATCTGATTGGTTTTAACCAATCAGATGACCAGGGCGACTTCGGGGCATGTAGTAGTAGTAGTAGTAGTAGTGGCATGTGATGCAAGAAAGCAAGTGTATGAGCTTATGCAGCATCAGCCAAAAAAAAAAAATCACACCATTCCCTCCAAATGCCTGTCCAGTTCCTCCTTAAATTTATTCAACCTATCAACTTCCACAACGACAGATGGAAGTTTGTTCCGGCAATTAACCACCCGTTGGCTAAAGGCAAATTTCCGCACATCTATTCTACATCTGTCCTTTCTTAATTTGAATTTATGCCCCTTAGGTTCGTAATCTGAACAAGTGGAAAGATCCCATCAGAATTCAGCGTGCTGAACCCATTCAAGGCCTTATACACCTCAATCAGATCACCGCGCAGGTGCCTAGTCTCCAGCCACTGCAATTTGCAGAACTTAAGCCTCTCTTGATAAGAGGATCCCCTCATTCCCCTCATCAATCTTGTTGCCCTTCTCTGTACACGATCAAGTAAATCTACATCCTTCCTAAAATTAGGCCTCCAGACCTGTACGCAGTACTCAAGGCATGGCCTGACCATTGCCTTATACAGAGGGATAATCACCTCCTTTTCCCTGCTAGCAAAATTCCTATATATCATTGACAAAACCCCATGACCTGCCCTGGCAGCCTGTCTGCATTGCTCAGAAAACTTCATATCTGACTGCACAATTACTCCCAGGTCTTTTTCATTTCTACCACCTTAAGTGTAGCACCACACAGTTGGTACGTTTCTCTGGGGTTACTTCTCCCCATATGCAGTACTTTGCATTTGTCAAGGCGCATTATAGCCTTAGTAGCTAATGCGCCAATAAAACCAAAACAAACCAAAAACAAGCATTTGTCAAGGTTAAACTTCAGTTGCCACTTCTTAGCCCATTGACTTTAAGTCTGCTTTCGACTGTGTCCTCCGGCCTGCCTTATGGAAACTACTAGAGGTTGAACATGTCCCTCGAAAAGTCATCACACTCCTCCAAACTGCATACAACGGTTTCTGGATGCGCACCAGCCAACAATCGTTCTGGATGCGCACCAGCCAGGTGTGCATCCAGAACGATTTATCTGAGGAATTTACTATCCAAACTGGAGTCCGCCAAGGGGATATAGCCTCCCCGTTGCTTTTCAACATCGTGGTCGACGCCATTATGAGGCAAGCATTCAGAAACAGACAGGGCATACAATATGACAAGGATCACTATGTGACTGACCTGATGTTTGCTGATGATAGTGCTATCCTTGCCAGTAACGACGCTGAAGCCACGGACATCCTCTACGACATTGCCCGCATTGCCCGGCCATACGGTTTGAAGATCAATGCTGGTAAGACAAAGGCCCTGACAACAGATGGGTCGCAAGCCACCATCTATCTCGAAGGCGTTCAGATCGAGCAAGTGCAGGACTTTAAATACCTTGGGTCGCTGGTCCAGGAGAAGAAAGTTGCATCCACCATGGAAATCCACAGCAGAATTGGACAGGCGGCCACTGCGTTCACCTCGCTCAAATGGTGTCTGTGGAAGAGGACCAACATTTCCACAAAGACTAAAATCCGACTCTTCCGGACTTTGATCCTGCCCATTCTTCTTTACGGATCGGAAACATGGATTTGTCTCAAGTTAGATTTGAACAAACTTGAGGTATTCCAAATGCGATGCCTGCGGCAAATCTTGGGCATCTCTCTTCGCGACCGCATCACTAATGATACCATCCGCACCAGATGCCAACAGCAACCAACCATTGCCGACCAAATCCAGAAGCGAAGGCTTAGATGGTTTGGCCATGTATGTAGAATGGGCACGAACAGAATACCATCCACACTCCTTTGGAGACAACGACCCACCCAATGGAGCATCCAACGGACCGCGCCTAGGAAAACGTGGGCCAAGCAAGTGGAAAATGACTTGAAGAGCCGACGTCTCAACTCTAACCAGGCCAGGACTGACGCCATGGATCGTAAGGTATGGAAGAACATCACAGAGCAAGTCCGAAACCCTGCAGCACCTACAGCAGCATACTGGTTGCGTGGCCAACCGCCTCCCCCAGCTGCCATCTAAGGACCAAAGAAGAAAGAAGAAGCCCATCTGCCCAAATTATCTAGATCCTGTTGCAGTAGCACACTGCCATTACTGTCATTAACAACCCTGCCAACCTTTGTATCATCTGCAAACTTCGACATTAAGCCTGATGTACCTTCATCAATATCATTGATAAATATACAAATCAACAGTGGACCTAACACCGAACCCTGTGGGACTCCACTAATAACATTAGTCCAAGAAGAGCAGCACCCATTGATTACCACCCTCTGTCTTCTCCCACTTAACCATCCTTTTATCCATTGTAGCAACTTACCCTTAATACCATTCTGCTCCAATTTGTACAATAGTCTTCCATGCGCAACAGTGTCAAAATCTTTCTTGAAATCCAAATACAGTAATACCCCGAAGTTACGCGATAGGTGGGTCCGACGAAAATCGCGTAAGTCGAATTCGCGTAAGTCGGGGTACAACTTTGCATATAAATAATATAAATTTTGCTTAATTGGGACCAAGGACTAACAAAAACACTAGTTTAGAAGAAAAATATTAATAAATTTGTAGTTCTTTATACATATCAATACAAAATATGTATTAAAAAAACAAATGACTTACGTAAAAAAGTTATTTCGATGTCGATGGCGTCATAAAATCTAACAAATTCGTCTGACGACACAGCGCCTTCTTTTTTTCACGCAGAATTTCTTCGTAGCAAGCTAATAATTTTTTTTATTCCTTGCTTTGTAGCTATAACGCGTTCTTCGTTGGAGTCTATGTTTTCTAAAATTTTTAAGCCCTTTCCAATTGAGCCCTTTTCAATTTTCAACCTGTCAAGTTTGCAATTGTCATGTGCTTTTCGCCGTTGCTTCATTTAGGCCTGTAGCACGTGCAATATCACATGGTCTTTCATTTCGCTCAAAGCGTTTCACAATTTCATATTTTTTCTCTGTCGACAGAGGCGGACTGGCCATAAGCCTTACCGGGGAAACCCAGGTGGGCCAGTGTGATTTTGGCCATAAATCATAGTATGAGGCCACTATAAATTTTCCCCGGGTAAGAATTTTTGACCCAGTCCGCCTCTGTTTATCGATAATTGCTTTTCTTTTTCTCTCTGAATCTGCAGTGTCTTCACCAGGACGCTTCCTTTTCACACCTTTTAATTAAGTATTTTACTCATTTTTAGGGAATAAAGCACAATTACAAAACGAGGAGGCACGCTTGATACGCATAAACAAAGCTGCGCGCATGTAGCAACTGAATAAACAACACCATAAAGGCAGAGATACACTATTAACACCTCACATTTCTAGGGGTTACTACCATAAAACAATAAAAATCCAGTTGCGTTTCCGCTAGTGGAATCTGTTATAAACTGGTAGTAAACTCGATCTAATTGCATTTGCGATTATACCGATAGCTGGAATTGTGTTGGTTTTTACGTTATTATGGTGAAATGTGTTTCCCCTTCACTGATATAAAAAACATAAAAGCAGCAAAGTTGAATTTTGTTCATCTTTCGCTCTCATTCTCCGCCGTCGCACCGTATATCGATAACATATGAAAAACGACCTTGAAGATAGTGGGCGGCAGCGTTGCCAAACGAAAAAATCAAGAACCGCGTAACTCCGAGTTCGCGTAAGTCGGGGTATTACTGTATATGATATCAAAATTATTTTTTGCATCCAGTTCCTTTGTAACCACATCATAATATCCTATCAAATTTGTCAGACAAGACTTTCCCTTAACAAACCCATGCTGTGTCTGAATTATTGCTGCAGTCTTGTCTAGATGATCCTGCAATGCATATCTAACCAGTGACTCCATTATTTTACCAGGAACAGAAGTTAAACTAACTGGTCTGTAATTACTCGAACCCTGTGGGTTCGATTAATTACAGACAGTTGGAACAGGCAGTTGGATTGGGTTTTAAGAGTAACACTAAGTTGCAGAATGGTAATCCCTTTGGCTCTTAATTCATGCTTAGCAGCGGCGCCAATTGCCTAAAGGCCAGAGGTGTGAACAACGCATTCCAAGTAAAGTCTCTCGTATGGAAATTTTCTTCATTCTATTGAAACTATTATAAATGTAATTACCCAGTTGCTAAATAGAATATTTCCCTATAAAGAAGTTTATGAAACAGAGGTCCGACTTATATATGTCAATTTTTTTTTTTTTTTTTTGTGCCCTCCTGAACTGCCACCACTAAGCGACGTTTACCTTGCCTATCCACTTGCGGCAGCCCTTCCTAGTACTCGTAACAAGGCTATTGGCCTGAATGATTTTGGATCACTTGGATGTTTCTGTGGATTTTTTAGTATAGTGTCAGACAGAGGTTTGCCAGTTTCTATACTGTGGGGAATACTCCCTTATCCAGACAGTTGTTATATATTTGTAACAGATATCATGGAAAATATTTCACTAATCCTTGTATCATTTCTATTTCTATGATGTTGGTGGCCTGGACATTTTTTATCTCTGGTTCTTTTAATTGCTGCAAATATTTCCTCAGAAGTAAATGATGATTTGTTATTTGTGTTAGTATGATATTCATTCTCAATACATATTTCAGTCTGATCGTGAGTGAGAGGTTGATTCCTTGGGAAACAGCATATCCTAAATGTTATACACTGTTTCCTCCCAGGTATGTTGCTTATCCTAGTCTGGTATCATTGGTGTTTACCACATCTCCCCTTGGCAACTGTGCGGTAAACTACACCCAGTCAGTTCCTTGTTGGTACCTCCAATCAGCATTACCGGAGGTACCAACAAGGATTTGCCAAGCTTCCTTTTTCTTTTGCATTATCATGCTTGTATAAGTTCTCATGGTGTGATAATTCTCCCTCATGGCATTTACTTCAGCTAGCTAAGGGATTTCTGAAAGTGTTTTCTTGCCTGGTTTGCCCTTCGCCAGAGATTCTCTAGCTCAGGGCACCACCACCAGGGGGACTTCATTTTCTCTTTTTTAAAAGGCTTCTGTAGCTTTCCTGATTCTCTGTGCCATGTTGCCTGATATGATTAAAATCCTATTGAGCAGTTCCCAGAAATATGGAGTTTAGAGTTTCTCTGTATTTGTTGCAGTTGGCCTTTTTTTATATATATTGAATCAGATTATATCATAGATTGGGGGTAAAACCGGATCCAGTTGGCGAGCCAGCTAAAAAGTGATGGCACAGTGGTCAGATGTAGGCCAGGCCTCCTGCATTCTCCAGTTTATTAATTTATAAGCAATGGTTTGGGTGGCCGTTGTAACATCAATTTCACTCTTTTGCAGCTTACTGCTATACATTGCAAGATTTTGTGGCCGTTTGATAACTCTAAGTCAGTGGTATGCAAACATATTTCACTCACGACCCCCTTTATTAAATAAAAAAATTGACGCAACCCCTCAATGTAAAACCCGAGGTAGGATGACCAGACTTTTTAGCGAGTCAAAATAGCATTTTATAAATTATGTAGTAGAAAATTTTATTCGACTACTGGGAAAGGAATAAAAAAATTGTTTCAATTTTAATTGAATACAGCAAAAACAACAAATTAAATTCCTATTCTTCAATTAAGATTTCAAAACAAAACAATTAATGAAAAGGATAACTGATATCTGATCCATATTTGAAATTGCTAATCTCATGTCATCTTCTGGATCAAGTCTGGAATGCTGTTTTGTTTTTATAGCTGTTAATTTTGAGAAACAAACCTCACATAAATATGTAGACCTGAAAGATAGCAATGTTTGTATCGCCATTTTTGATAATTGTGGATACTCGTCTCAAAGAGAAAGCCAAAATTTTTCACAAGTTGTAGTCTTGAAACAAGCACCTAATGCTTCATCAGCAACAGATCAATGAGATCTTCCTTTGGCTGAATGGTAATTTTGGGACATGAAGAAATTTCAAAAGCAAAGGGATCACGAATCCAATACGTTTTTTTTTTTTTTTTTTTTTCTGAAGATACATTAAATCGTTTGGAAAAATTCTTAATTAACATTGTTAGGTAGGTGGCAATGATATCCTTAAATTTTAAAATGTCAATATTATTAACAAAATCAGAAAAACATGGGAATATTTCAGTATTATTATGCTGAAATTCAGTTTTCCAAAGGAAGCTTCTATTTTGTCACTGAGTATTAATATATTTGTTCCCTGTCCTTGAGGACTTAAATTTAAATCATTAAGTTTTTCAAATATATCAATAGGGTAACTAAGTTTTCCAAGCCATTTTAGATTTATAAATAATTGAGCAAGATTCTGATTTTTATCCGATAAAAATCAATAAAACTTCATGTTTGAGGTCAAAAAGACATCTCAACACTTTACCACTGGACAACCATCTCTTGTATATAAAAGAAGTGTTTCATAAGCTGATCCCATTTCGTTGCAAAGTATAGTGAAAAGTCTGCTATTTATGCTTCTACTTTTAATAAAGCTGATCACACTTACTGCATCTTTCAAAACTTTGCAGGGAGAACAAGAGATTCAGAAATAGTGTGCGATTACAAATTTTTTCCTATTAAATATGAAATTTCCAACGATGCTCTTAAAGCTTTACAAGGAACTGCCATATGTTTCTTCATGAAAGATTTCACACCTTTTATGGCATCGGCGCATCTTTTGAAAAAGGATTCAGTTTTTTTCCATTAGCTCTGGATGTTTTGTATGTTACTGTCTTTAATTTAATAGGTTTCATGCTTTTCGTAACATTATGTACACGGGACATTGCTCATCATCAACAACACTGTAAGTGAAGTTGTACTTCGTAAATTCTTCTTGATATTTTCTAGTCTTTTTCATTTGGAATATGATTGCTTTCTTCCAGAAATTTGTGGTTGCACTACACTTTAAATAACAGTGTCCAAATTTTCACATGATATATTTCATACCTTATTAGCTTCGGAAGTACCTGTAGCAGCATTGTTGTCGTCACTCCTCAGCCATTTTGTTCTGATTACCCAATTGTCTATGGTAAAATATATTTTTTTTTTTTTTTTTCTTAAAAACAACGATAATAACATGAAATAAGCAATATAAAAAGCAGAAGAATGAAAAACCTTCCGAGTTCACATAAAAGTACCGAATTACGAAGCAGAATAAAGTATGTGTGCAACAGACTTGCTGTTTACTGCCACTGCATATTCACACCTCTGGCCTTTAGGCAGTTTGAAAATTTGTGCTGTTGGTAACACAAGCTAAAGGGATTATCGTTCAGAAAGAGTACTGAGAAATATTAATACATACTGAGAAGTCACGCTAGTCAACTGGTTTCTATGTGTGTGTCCATAGCCAGAGAAGAAATTAAGGAGTATTCACGACATGGACATTAATAAAGAAAGTCACCCAAAAAAAAACAGTGGTAGTAGGGTTCATTCATATCTCAGACTTCAAGTAGTAAGGTCTCTATATTTACAGTATTGAAAAAAAGTAATTCTAACAATAGTTTTTTTAGCTTTTATGTACACAAAAATTAATTTTATTTAAAAATTGCTACGACCCCTTTAATTTATCCTACACACCACTGCTCTAAGTGATGTGGTGGCCATGAAGTACTGTTTCCTGCCCATTGAGTGCCACTTGTGTACTCATATGACTATGCTGTAAAGGTGACCTGGAGTTAGTATCCATGGATACTATTATTCTATTGCCAAGTAGTACATTGAGAGTGGTTTGTAAGTAATTTATACTCAGGCCAGTGCTTTCAGCCTACAGTAAAGTAATATGACACGAAATGACTCCAGAGGGGAAGTGATGTGCACACAGGCTGCATGAGGGGGCATAGATTGTTTATGCTGGTCACTATGATTTTATTATTCCTGATTAGTATTGCTGTCCATGTGGTGTCGGTGGTGGATCCTATTACTGTGTTAGCATTAGTAGAGGCATGTGACGCAAGAAAGCAAGCTTATACAGCATAAGCCAAAAAAAAAAAAAAAAAATCCTTCAAATTTCACCTATCCATTCACTCCAAATGTTTGTCTAGTTCCGCCTTGAATTTATTTAAGCTGTCAACTTCCATAACAACAGATGGAAGTTTCCTCCAGCAATCAACCACTCGCTGACTAAAGGTAAGTTTCTGCACATTTATTCTACAACAGTCTTTCCTCAACTTGAATTTATGCCACTTCAAGTGCACAATCTGAACAAAAGACAGAATCCCATCGGCATTGAGCTTGCTCACACCATTCAAGGCCTTATAAACCTCAGTCAGATCACCTCAAAGTCTCCAGACATTGCAATTCGCAGAACTTAAGTCATTTTAGGATGTAGTCTTAATCTACATCCTAAAATGACATCCTTAGGTCACTTAAGGATGTAGAGCTACTCATTCCAGTAGCGCTACATCCTTCCTAAAATGAGGCCTCCAGACCTGTATGCAGTATTCTAGGTGTGGCCTGACCATTGTCTTATGCAAAGAGATAATCACCTAATTTTTCCTGCTAGCAAAATTCCTGTATATCATTGACAAGACCCCATCAGCTGCTCTGGCAGCCTGTCTGCATTGCTCAAAAAACTTCATAACTGACTGTACAATTTCCCCCAGGTCCTTTTCATTCTCCACTACACTGAGGGTAGTACCACACAGTTGGTAGGTTACTCTGGGGTTACTGCTATCCATATGCAGTACTTTACTTTTGTCAGTGTTAAACTTCAGTTGCCACCTCTCAGCTTATTTGCCCAACTTTTCTAGATCCTGTTACAGTAGTGTACAGTTATCAGTGTCATTAACAACCCTGCTAGCCTTTGTGTCATCTGCAAACTTTTACATTAAGCTTGATATACCTTCATCAATATCATTGATAAATATAGAAAACAACAATGGGCCCAACACTGAACATGGGGGGGGGGGCTCCACTAATAACATTATTCCACAAAGAGCAGTATTCATTGATTACCACTTTGTCTTCTCCTACTCGACCATCCCTTTATCCATAGCAGCAGCAACTTGTCCTTAATGCCATCATGCTCCAATTTGTACAGTAGTCTTCCATGTTCACCGGTATCAAATGCTTTCCTGAAATACATGTATATGATATCAGAATTATTAATTGCATCCAATTCCTTTGTGACCACATTGTAGTATCCAATCAGATTCGTCAGACAAGACTTCCCCTTAATAAACTAATGCGCTGTCTGAACTGTAACTGCAGTCTTGTCTAGATTCCAAGGTCTGCTTTCTGGCTCAGACTAATTCTACCAGTTTGCAATACTATTAATTTTTCAAGCTTCAGCCAATGAATATTTCCAGTGCAGATCCAGCTGCCTGGGAGAAGGGCTCTGTGCCTTATATTGTAGTAGTCTGTTTTCTGACCACTAGTTTCAGTATTTTCTTTGTTCTTTGGAGATTCAGTTTTGGACCTTGTCTTTATTCTTGCAATCTTGCTTTTGAGACACGTCCTGATCTGCTCTCTTCTTCATCTGTTGTTTCCTCATCATTCTTTACTTGCTTTGGACAAACTATTGGATTCATGTCTTGAGTTTCAGTCTCAGAATCTGAGCTGATATTTCATGTATATTCCATTTTTCAATTTTTTACCCTGCAGTTTATCAATTTTTGAGACATTACAACAACAATCAGGAGCTAAGTTGGCTAATTATTCTGTCAAATTTGTGCGTTTTGGTGAATTTTGGCCACAAAGAGTAAGTTCACATGTTGGGGGGGGGGATAGAAATTCCATCAATTTACTTGCATACATTTCAAGGTTGAATACTACAAAAATGACTCAAATTTAAACCCACTACACCTATTATATAAACTTTATTTTTAAGTGCATCTACTTCTACACTAAAGTCAGCCTTCAATGAGATGTGAGCGTGGCAATTGTGGCCTGTTAAGGAACCAACAACTCCTATGCTGAAGCAGTGGCGGTCGAACATAATTGTGCCATTACCACCCTGTAGTGATTTAGTTTGCCCAGATCTTATTAAATACTGAATAAAAATAACAGAGCTTACTTGCATCTGGGGTGCTGCAGGATGTATAATTAATAACAATGTAAATTGTTTAAAAACCACCACAAATTCTGAACTTCCAATGACGATTCTCCATCTACATCAAATTCCCTTTGTTTTCCCTGGAACTTGGCTGCCCTTTGTCTACCATCAAATGGAATGATCGATCGCATATGTAACCTCATCAGTGTTCACAGGCAAACCTACAGAAAGGACAAACAGCATACGAGAGGGTGAAGTTTTTGCTCTTAGTTAAGAAGCACATAAATTCAAAGGCATTGTATGCAGTGGGCATGTCTGACTAGTGTAATGTTGAGTCAGTTTGGTGTAACATAAGCACTGGGAAAACAAAAGTAAGATTAGTAGTGTGTTATAGGCCTAATGATTGTGATGAGTATAACGAACACCTATACAGACATGGAGTGGGCCAGTAAATCAGTATGTTATGTAATGGGAGATTTTGACTGGAGCTTGGGGGGGGAGGGTCACTCACACAGTAGTAAGATTTTCTGAATATATTGGATGACTTTCTACACAAGCATTCTAGAGAGTCAAGAAGAATCACTGCTCATCTGATTATCAGCAGTGATTCTTTATACATTGAGAATCTGCAGATAAAGGGGTCACTGGGTGGCAGTGATCACAGTCTATTGATGTGGGGTTTGCTTAAATATGTAATTACTGTCACGGGCAAAGGGAAGGGCTTTTGCTTTTTAAAGATGACTACAGTTGTCTTCAGACAGTTTTTAAGTTCTATGCTGTTGGACCAAGTGATGATATTTCCAACAGAGAATTCTGAATGGGTAGCATTCAGGAACATAATCGTAGAAGCCACAAGGATTTTTATTCCAATTAAAAGATGCTGTTTAATACTTAGACCAAAATGTATGTCAGATGAACTGATGAAACTAGTGGCAGTGAAAAAAAATGCATGGGATGCATATAAATTACATCTATATATTTATGTCTACTACAGGTGATTCAGAAACCAACAGTAGATATAAATTAGTTTGGAATCAAGTCACAAAGGAGGTTAGTCAGGGTAAAGCAAATTGCAAGAAGTCTCTCTCAGAGAATGCATCAAAGTAAAGAAAAGCATCAAAGACCTCTTATGTGAACACTAGGAGGAAGGAAAGGGATGAATCACATTGGTCCACTAGATATGAATGGTTAACTGTTAATGATCCTGCTTAATGGGATGGCAGATTAGACAGATATTTTGCATCTACATTCACACAAGGAATTTTTAGGGTTGGAGATGCCAGAAGTTTGTCAAAACCTGACAGCTCTAAATGATTTTTAATAATTGAGAGGAAAGTAGAAGAGGAATTGTTGAATTCAAGCATAAAAAAAGCCGCCTGGGGTAGATGGATCTCTCCAGTTGTATTAAGAAAGGCAGCAAAGGAAGCATGAAAGCATCCCCTATGGACTGGAGATGTGCAAATGCATTTCCAGTTCACAAAGGTGGAAGCTCAAAGCCTAACCTGAATAGTTACAGACCTGTTAGCTTGACTACTTTTCCAGCAGAAATAATGACGTTGCCAGTTAAAAAAGTAGTGCATGATCATTTAGACTGAAAAGCAGTTATACTACAGTCAAAACATGTATTTGTTTAGAGCTGATCTTGCATAACCAACAAAGGAACTGGATGCAAAAAATAATTTTGATATCTACTTAGATTTCAAAAGTGCTATGGATAAAGGGATGGTTGAGTGGGAGAAGATAGAGAGTGGTTATCACTGGGTTCTACTCTTCTCGGATTATGTTATTAGTGTGGAGTCCTCCAAGTTTCAGTGCTAGGCCCATTTTTGTTTTCTTTATTTATTAATCACATTGATGAAGACATTTCAGACTTAATGTCTAATTTTGCATCCAATCAGGGTATGCTTTGCAACAAGAACTATAAAATTAGACAGATGGGCTGAGATGTGCAGTTGAAGTTTCAGATTGACAAATGCAAGCTTCTGCTTATGGGTAGCAATAATCCTAGATTAATGTACCAACTGTGTGGTATGTTAATTAGTACATCACTCAGGATAGTGGAGAATAAAAAATCCCTGGGGTAATTGTGCAGTCAAGATTTGAACTTCTCTGAGCATTGTACACAGGCAGTCAGCAGGAATAGGGAGGTGATCATCCCATTATAATGGCCTCCGTAGCCAAGTGGTCAGGAGTGGGGAATGCAGTAGCACATGCTCCTTGAGTAGACCGTGGTTCAAGCTCCTGACTGCTAAATACAGTCAATCTGCAAACCTGCACTGGTTAATCATAACAGATTATGCTATGATATAACCAGCATGGCAGATTAGGGTCCATTTCCCTGAATATGAATTGTTGAGGAGTCTTCCATCCTGCGGTGGGTTGATAATGGCTTCAGTTTTTTTTTTTTTTTTTTTTTTATCCCATTATATAAGGTTGAATGTTAGACCATATCTTGAGTACTGCATACAAGTCTGTAATATTATTAGCCATATGGTGCAAGGAAGCCTGAGGCTTATGCTGCACCAGCCAAAAAAAAAAAAAATTTCTGATATACCCTGAGAGAGAGAGAGAGAGAGAGAGAGAGAGAGAATCACCAAGAAAGAGAAGTATGATGATATCCACCTCAGAAGTAAGCCTCATCTTAGGATGTGGGCCTGTTGGAAGAAGTTCAGAGAATTGCAACAGGATTAGTGACGGTAGTAAAAGGATGTTTTTACTACCCTCACTAATCAAGCCTTTTCTGGTAAGAACATCCTTTTACCAGAAAAGGCTTCAGTTCAAATCACAGTCACTAGGCACCTGCAGTGACATCTGATTGAGGGAGTTTAAGGCTTTGAATGGATTAAGTAAGCTTATTACTGATGGAATCCTTCCTATTTTCAGACTATACAGATCTTCACATGCCATCTCCATCTTGGAGGTTGGAGGCATTAAAGCAGTAATCTCTTTCTCTACGCCTAATGAATGATTTCCTTTGTGCAAAGTCCCATCCAGCCTTTTTTTTTTATCATCCATCCAGTTTCTTCTTTTCCTTCCTCTGAGTGTTGTGCTGGAAATTTTCCATTGTAAGGTCAATTTAGGTACAGTAGAGTGCCAGTTATCTGGAATAATTAATGTCAGACCCCTTCCAGATAGCAAAATTTTCCAGATAATCAAACGTAAGATAAAATTAAATAAATTCTGTTATAATATATCAAGGTAAAAGAAAGACTTTTTTTCTTTTCTTTTAGAGTGAAAAAAAATGAATTTATTTAATTAAAAATAATAATAATAATAACTTATACATAAAAATTCACACAATTACATATGTATGTATATTCAGATGGGTATTTTACTGCAAATTTTATATGGAAAAAATTTTGAAGTATTTTTTAAAAAAATTTTTATTATTATTATTATTAGCTATATGGTGCAAGGCAGCCGAGGCTTATGCTGCACCAGCCAAAAAAAAAAAAAAAAAAAAATCCCAAGTTACCCTGAGAGAGAGAGAGAGAGAGAGAGAGAGAAGTGAATCACCAAGAAAGAGAAGAATGATGATATCCAGCTCAGGACCCGGGTGTGCCAAGTCCATACTCACCAGATGTGAGCCTATAATGTTCGATCGTTTGTTGTGACTTTTTTTTTTTTGCACCAAATTCTCTCAAGTTCCTTAATAATATCAACTTGATTATATTGCATTCTTCCTGGTTTTCTGCCCATTTCAGTGCTGTTTCTTTTTGTTGACATTTTACCATAAAAAAACTGAGAAAAATAATTAATCGCACAGTTTCAGGCCAATATTATTCTTACCAAATCTGGAGCTAATCTAAACATAATATGAAATGAAAAGAACAAAATGTGTCTTGGAAAATTGGGTTCACGAAAGCGAATTACTGAACTCTTATCACAAATGGGTTCTGAAAAAACCCATTACCCCTAATCAAACATTTCACCAGATATACGACGTAAAAAAACACAGAAATTCTCTCATAGCATAATAAACATTTGTCTCAAATACTACCATTAATAATAATAAAAAAAAAAAAAGAAGAAGAAAAATAAAAATAAGTTCATTAATAAAAAATTAAAAAATATATTCCTGATAACCGACGTTCTGCTGTATTTCAAATTTTGAACCTCTCGTGATGGCCACAGTAGCCTATTTTGAGTCTGCTGATTTTGTTTGTTAGCTCTCTTTTGGTGCCACTCATTTGAAGGACTGTTTTATTGAGTATTTTCTGTCTGTTTAATTTTCTTCAATCTTCTCAATGCCCACATTTCGCATCCATACTTTAATATGGGCTAAATGTAACAGTTTAAAGTTCTTAGTCTTGTTTTAAGGCATAGTTTTCTTTTGCACAATGTGTTCTTCATTATGCCGAAGCTTGCCTTGACTTGTCCAATTGATTTTGATTTCTTGATCTGATCATTGTCTGAGACGAATTGTTTTCCAAGATAGAAGTAGTTGTTTACTTGCTCTAAGATGTAATTTTTACATTTTATTTGGAATGTAATTTCATCTCTATTTACATACAGTTTTTGGGGTGGTTTTTTTTTTTTTTGTAATTGGGAAAGGCCTAGGTTTTCTTTGTTTTTCAATTGCTTCTAACAAATTTTGGAGGTCATTGCTTGTGGTTGCTATTAACACCATATCATCTGCATATCTTAAATTGTTCATTATCATTTCCATTTATAATTATTCTTTCTTAATTACCAGGGCTTCTTGGACTATTACTTCTGAGTAAATGTTGTACAATAGGAAAGAAAGAGGATACACCCTTGTCTTACACATTTTTTAATTTCTGTCCACCCTGTTCCTTTGTTTCCAACTTCAATTTTAGTTCTTTGATTTCTTTAAATAATTTTTGTAAGTCTGGTGTCTTTTGAGGCAATGCCAGTTCTTGAGGATTTCCATTAACTTGTTGTGTTTAATTCTATCAATCAATAATCTATAAAGAAATGAATAAAGTGATTTTCATTTCTATAGCTTTTTCTGTTATTTTAGTTAATATGAAAATAGCTTCTCTTGTTCCTGTTCCAGGTGTGAATCCAAATTGTGCATTGCCAATCATCATTTCAATGCACTTTAGTGTGTTTGATTTTTTTGGTATTGGCACTGTAATAGAAGTATTCATTTTTGCTAGTATTTTCTCTGTTTCATAAATATTATATTTTATTGCATCTTCAATAATTTCTGGCCATTCTATCTCTTCATCTGTATCTGGATGATCTCTTTGATCATATAGTTATTTTAAATATCCCTGCCATATAGTCTTCCTTTCTTCTATATCCATTGTTACCTTGCTTTGTTTATTCTTTATAAATCCTGTCCTTACTATTTGTTTACCAGTTATTTGGGTGCCTCCATAGCCAAATATATACATTTCGAGCCCGTGACCACCAAATATGGAGGATGCAGAAAGGTCAGGGAATGACTGCCGCATATCCCCGGAGCAATATGGTCTTAGTTGCTAATGCTCCTAAAAACCAAATAACAAACAAACAACAACCAGTTATTTGATTTTTTTTTTTTTTTTGTAGTTCCTTGGTATTGTGTGTTATCTGTATTTCTTCCCTGTCCTTACACATGTGATCAAGCCATGCTTCTTTTGCTTTGACAGTTTCTTTTTTGATCAAATTGTGTATTACTTTATAATCTGATGGGATTTACATTTTTATGTTACTTTCTCTCATCCATTAGCTCCATTATTTCATCTGTCATCCAAGCTTTCTTTTTCTTTTTTTGCTTGGTTCCAATAACTCTTTCAGCTGATTCTTTTATTGCATTTTTCAGATTTTCTCAGTGTTAATCATTGTTTATCTCTAGTATCATCTATTTTCTTTCTGCTGTGATTTTTTTCTTTTACTATGTTGGAATATCGTTCCCTTATAGTGCCATTTTTAAGTCTTTCAATGTTTAGTTTTGCTAGACTCTTTTGTCTCTCCATGTTTTTTTTCCCCCAGTTTCATATTCAGAGTGAGCTAAATATGCCCTGGGATAAGTTTTTGTATTGCACATCATGTTTCTAAACCTTTGGTTAATTAAAATTTAGTCAGTTTGATTTCTTATTATTTTGTTGTTTGTATTATCTCCTGGGAATTTCCAAGTGTAGAGTCTTCTTGCAGGTTGATCACTCTGGGTGTTAGCTACTACACAAATGAGGAAGCATTAATGCAATTTGAGCAGGGATGGTTGCAGAATTAAAATTTTCTTTTAGGCAGCATGCAGTTGATGGTTGGAATGAACTTCTGTGTGATGTTATAGAAGTGGGTAGTTAGAATAAATTCAAAGAAGAACAAACAAACTAGTTAGAAAAGGGATGGACAGGTGATATTGTCGCTGACACTGCAATAGGCCATATGTCAAAAAAAGCTCAGGGCATATCAAATAGTTTTATTGCACGTTAAACATTGGTCTTATTGCCACTGTGTGTGTGCTCCTCCGTTGCTGTTGGCCAGTCACATACAACCTCTTGCAGGAAGGTAGAACTGGTTATTTTGATTATAAAGGTGCCCTAATCCCAAATTGGTACTTTTTTTTTTTTCACTGTCAACAATGATATGGAAAGTGGGTTTTTTTTTTTTTGTTTTTTTTTTTGGCTAATGCTGCATAAGTGCTACGTGCATTTGTTTGCCACTGATACTAATAGTTCACTTTCTGAGGATGCATATAATATGGTAATAGAAGAAATACTGTACGGTATTTCAGATAAATACCATAACATATGTTCTCATTTAAAAGGCTTAAATTCCTTCCATTTTCTCTGTTTTTTCTTTAAAAAAAAAAAAAAAAAACTTCATCTGTCTTACTACATTTCCTTAATCATTTGTTCATACAGTATCTGGCAGCCACTTTTTTTTTTTTCTTTATTTTATTCATTTATTATTTTTGTTTTTTCTGTATTGAAGAAACGTTTACACACTTCAGCAAAGAAATTTAACTAACATGATCTGATTTGTCTACGATGCATTTAGGGCTAAAGCCTCAAGCTGTGAGCAAATTTAGACTATGTATATATTAAGTGCAATAGCATCATTAATACACAGCCATCATTAATACACATATGAGATATAACTTAAAACGATGCCACTTTATAAATATTCTGTTTATTCAGAAATCGCTGTGTATTAATGATGCTATTGCACTTAATATATACATGATCTGATTTGTCATAACAAATAATATTGGATACCATTCTTTCAGTTATCTCAACTATCTAAAAAAACAAAGGTCAGTAAACAGTCATAATATTTAAATACTTCTCTTTACTCTTTAGCATCTTAGTATTTAGATTTAGACACATTAACACAATTTGCTATGAGAACATTATGCTAAAAAGTAACAATGTCGTGCCACTGAGAAAAAACAGATTAAACAAACAGGTTGTAGTTAAAATTCCATTTAATAAACTAGGTTAGGAACAAAAAACAAAAGTAATAAATACAAAAGCTTTTTCGAATGAGAGACATCCTTCTTCAGTTGTGACCTTTATTGTAAAAATACAGAATATCGTGTGTGCCATGATGGTCGTGCAGGTGAAATCGTGTGCTACGGGCACTTGCAACAATTAGCTGGTTGAAGTTGGAGGCTTGCAGTTGTAGCTGCAATACTTGGGAATGCTTGGAGTGCCAATATTTGTCAGCTAAGAGGATAGTTGCCTCAGTGATGGGGTTGATGCAATGATCTCTGTTCCAGTTAAAGGAACCGCTACAAAATGAGATTTGGAGCGATTTCAACCAGACACTGTGATGGTAGTGACGGGATCGGTCAATAATCTGAACATCGCGGCATGGATTGATGTCTTGCTGGGTAGACCAAAAGTGCTCAGCAATCACCGAGTGATCCACGTCCGCCGAATGGATGGCTTTCTTGTGTTCAGACACCTGATTACTGAGTCTTCTGCTGGTTTCCCCAATGTAGCAGCCAGTGCAATCGTGGCAGGAAATATGGTACACTAATTCAATCTGTAGTAGGAGGGGGAACTGGTGTCTTAAACCTCAAAATGAGGGACCGCAACTTTCTCCCTGGAAGTTGTAAACACTTTATCCCATGAGCCTGTAAGGCCCTACGGATTTGTTCAGGCTCAGGTAGTACAGGATAAATGCAGTTGAGGTGAGGTCATCACTGTGTGAGGCCCCATGATTGGCAGCGTAGTCACAGGCCTGTAGGTCGCATCTATCCAGGACACTGGTCAGATATCTGCACTTTGCCAGATCTGCCTTAACCTTAATAATCTCAGTGTTGCCTCTCATCTTCAGGAATGAGTTAGTAGGGCTCGCACCATTCTAAGAAGATGGCTACATGCATGTGCTGACCGGTAGTTGGTGAATTGGCCAGCACATTGGCTTGCAGAAGACTGAAGTCTTTAAATGCGAACTCTTGTTCTGGAGAAGGGTATCCAAGAAAGGAAGGGCATTGCCCGACTCCAGTTCAGTGGTGAATTGAATGAAGGGCGACAGAGTTGAGGTGGTATAAGAGCCAGTCTCCTGAGGAATGACCACAAATACATTGTCCACGTAGCGGCATCAAAAGGCTATGGGATCAAATGCGTGACTCTCCGGCTTCTCTGTTGAAATGTTTGCCGTTACTGAACTAACTAGTGAACCCATGGATGTACCGTGTATTTGCCGGTAAATGGACTTGCCAAACATAATGGCACCACCAGCCAGGCACAATCTGAGGGCGATGCAAATATCGTTGGAAATTAGAGAAGGTCTTTTGCTCAGGGGTCTGGTCATTGTCTAGAAGCTCCTTTGCACATGTGATGGCTAGTTGGACTGAGATTGAAGTGAAGAGAGACACCACATCAAACGAGGCCATCACCTGAAATGGTTAGACTGCTAACTCAGTCCAAGAATTCTCCACTTTGAAATGGTATGGGCAGTCTTGCCCACCATGGACGAGAGCAGACTGGAAACGAACTTGCACAATTCATATGTCGTGGAACCACAACAGGAGATGATAAGTCACAAGGATACACCCTCCTTGTGGACCTTTGCCAGTCTGTAGAACTGTGGAATTTGGCACCTGGAGGCATGTAGGCACCAATGTACGGACTCGGTGATCTTCTCCAGTGAAAACCAACTGTAGACAAGGCTTTTCGCTTAGAACTCCCATTATTCTAGTATCCTGATGAGGGAGGCAATCACGGCTTCATAGATAGAGGTGTCTTGTAGAAGTGATAGAGCTTTTGTATTGTAGTCAGAATGGTTCAAAACGACCATTCGACGAACTTGTCTGCCGGCAAAATGACAATGGAATCATCTCATTTCAATGAGTTGAGGGCAGAGATTTGATGCTGTCTGAGATTAGAGATGACAGGGCAGGCATGTTGCAGTACCGCCGCGGTTTTCAGGAAAATCATATTCGCAGCTTCCTCAGGGATACGTGCTAATTAACATTATGCTATGGTATTTATGTTTATTGCTGAGTAATTTTAAACAAATTAGCCAAAATACCTTTTTGGGGGAAAATTATTAGCCTTTGCTTTTGTTTATAGTATTCTCAGAGTATGGATAATATCTCGATGTTTGTGAGTAGTAAGTGTTTTTGCTTATGCATTTTTGTTCTGCCATATTGAATTACTGGACATAGAAATCACTTTAAGGAAAGTGCAGACACAAAATCTTTAGTAAAATAGTTTTATTTTTCCCATTCAACAAAAGAGAGAATTATAAAGGTTTGTTCACATGTTTACGCATTCGTCAGTTTACATTACATTCTATAGAAAGTATATGGATGTAAACCGTATTTGTTGTTATTCTTGGTGAATGCAAGGAAGCATGTTTATCATTGTCAGTTTTATAAAGTCTTCTTTATACTTATGTAGCATCTTGTCAAGGACTTTAAATCTTTGAAGAGTAGTTTGCCTTTGAAAAGTTTAAGTTTAAAATGCATAAACTGTTATAGCTTATGCATGTATGTATGTATACTAAATGCTGTGATGTTTAAAATCTTAGTTTGATTGTTGTTTGATATATGCTTGAAAGGAGTGAACAGAGTTTGAATTAATTTGTTTATTCTTGCAATATTCAAACTTAATTATGCATATTATTGAAATAAATATATATCTTCTTTACTTTTTTATATATGGTTGTTATATCAGTTATTGCATTGCATGTAAATGATCACAAAATGATATGCCCACTTCAACCTTGAAAATACATGTATTTTCAAGGTTGCAATGGATGTAAATTATTCATCTGATTCCTCAGATGAATAATTTACATTGAAATTAACCCCAGGGGCTCACATCTGGTGAGTATGGGCTTGGCACACCAAGGGTCCAGAGCTGGATATCATCATTCTTCTCTTTCTTGGTGATTTCCTTCTACTTCTCTCTCTCTCTCAGGGTAACTCAGAAACTTTTTTTGGCTGGTGCAGCATAAGCCTCAGGCTTCCTTGCGCCATATGGCTAATAATAATTTATTGCTTGGTTAATTTCAAGTTAGGAAAAGGTTTTATTAATCAGTTTTGTTAGATCTCTAGCCAGATAGTTAACATTATATTTTCTGTATGACAGAAACCTGTCTGTAAAAGACGAATCTCTGTCATATGCTCCCTTAAATTTTTGAATGAGGTAAGCAAACCTTTAGCCATAATTATGAAGGCTTCCCTGGATTCAGGGGAGGTCCCTATGGACTAGAGATGTGCAAATGCATCTCCAAGTCGTAAAGGGGGATCAGTGGGAAATATGAATAATCCGTTCCAGGAAAAATAATGGAATCACTATTTAAAAAAGTAATGCAGGACCATCTCTACAAGGATGCAATTATACTGCAATCACGGCATGGATTTGTTGTGGAGCAATCTTGTATAACCAATCTGATAGATTACTATGATGCAGTGACCAAGGAACTGGATACAAAAAATAACTTTGACATCATATACTTGGATTTCCGGAAAGCTTTTGATACTGCTGCACATGGAAGTACAAACTGCAGCAATGTAGCATTAAGGGCAATTTACTGCATGGATAAAGGGATAGTTAAGTTGAAGAAGAACAGAGAGTGGTTATCAATGGGCACTGCTCTTCATGGACTATTGTTATTTGTGGAATTCCCCAGGGTTCAGTGTTGGGACCATTGTTGTTTTCAATATTTATTAATGATATTGATGAAGGTATATCAAGCGTAATGTCTAAGTTTGCAGGTGATACCAAGGTTGGCAGTGTGGTTAACGGCAGCCATCAGGGCGAGCTTCTGCTACAAGATATAGGAAAATTGAGTCAGTGGGCTGAGAAATGGCAGTTGAAGTTTAACAATGACAATGTACTGCATATGGGTAGCAGTAACCCCAGAGTAACTTATCAACTGTGTGGTACTACAATTAAGGTAGTGAAGACTCTGAGGGTAATTGTGCAGTCAGGCATGAAATTCTCTGAGCAGTGCAGGCATGCTGCCAGGACAACTCATTGGGCTTTGTCAATGATATACAGAAACTTTGCTAGTGGGGATAAAGAAGTGGTGATAAAGAAGTGATTATCCCTTTGTATAAGGCCATGGTTAAGCTTTCTCATCATGAATACTGTATACAGCTCTGAGGCCTCATTTTAGGACGGATGTAGATCTGCTGGAACAGGTGCAGAGAAGGGGCAACCAGACTGGTGAAGGGAACAAAGGGTGCTCTTACCTAGAAAGGCTTCAGATCTGCAAATTGCGGCATCTCGAGATCTGATTGATCAGAGCTTTTGCGGGGAGATCTTATTGAGGTGTTTAAAGCCTTGAATGGATTGAAGTAAGCTGACTATTAATGGCATTTTTCCACTTGCTGAGACACACATAGGAGGGTATAAATTCAAGTAGAGGGTGGATGGTTGCAGGATAGATGTGTGGAAATTTGCCTTCAGTCAATGGGTGGTTGATTATTGGAAAGGGCTTCCATCTGTTGTTGTGGAAGTGGATGGGTTGAATAAATTCAAGGAAGAACTAGACAAATTCTTGGAGGGTACAGATGAGTGAATTGCGTAGGGTTTTTTTTTGTTTTTTTTTTTTTTGCTGATGCTATGTAAGCTTGCTTTCTTGCATGATTTTCTGTTATTACTACTACAGTCCATAATCCTATAGTATAAAATTATGTTTAATTATTAATTTGTTTATGTATTTTTCCAATTACAGAAGAATCTAGAAGATGTTAGTAATTTTGATGAGGAATTTACATCTGAACGACCTGTTCTTACACCACCTAAAGAACCCCGGCCTCTTACAATGGAGGAACAGACTATGTTTCTAGACTTCACATACATGGCTGACTGGTGCTAATATAACAGTGATTTTAAATTTTTATTTTATGTGCCTTTTGTAGATAGCATGTCATGAACAGGTGCCTTCATTTTGCACTGATAATCCGTCCTTTCATATAGCTCATAATGAACAAGAGAGTGAAAAAAATGTCCCAAAACCTCAGGCATATTTTAATGTAATGAAAATCTCATTTGCTGCTCGTATCGTGACAGCTTGGGACTTTTGTGATGACTAAAATTTTGGATGTAGTTCAGAAGAGCATACAACAGTCGAAATGCTATACGTTTCCGGAAATGTTTGTGGTCACTATTGCTAAAAGGAGCTGAATCAGGATTACAGGAGCCAACCTACTGAATAGGAAGAAATAAGAGATGTGTATTACATTGTACAATAAGGTAACTTGTGGTAAGACAATTCTGCATCTGTATACTTTCTATACAGTATTGCTCTGTAATTCAATTTATTACTCTAGGTCACGTTGAGATAATTTTCATGTATGTGCAAGTTCTGTTAAAAACTAGTATATAATATTTCAGATCTTGTGGTGCTTCTTAATTGTTATAGTGGCTAGATAGTCATTTTGGCATGACTGGTTCCCACATCCTTTCTGAATCTACTTCACTTTTGTGTGTGTGTGTATGTATATGTATGTTTAATGTAATTTTTAACTATGCCTATGTAAGAACAGAAATGCATCTAATTTTGATCATTGCCTTAAGTCACATAAAAGTATCCTGTGCCAAATGGAGGGTGAAGATTTTAGTGAAATTGTTATTTTTAATACTTGCAATGATAGGTAAAATTTTCTTATTTAAACCCATGTGTGGTAACTATGCTTGATAAATATAAAAGTAGTATAATTGCAGCTATAAAAGATAATGATTTTGATTTTTTTTTTTTTTTTTGACACAAGCTTCAGATAGTTTGTTTTCTGTTTTATCTGTCTTATAGTATTAAACTGAAAACTCCATGAAATAATGCAGTTGCTGGCCAATTGCTTGTGTTCTCTCTCTCTCTCTCATCCCCCCCCCCATATACACACACATACAGAAATTGTTTGAGTTATTTCTAACCTAGATGAGGCATCTATAATTTGTGAAATTTAACTATATTAGTACAGAATTAAGTTAATCTTTAATAAATTCTTTGAAATTCAATTGTTTGGAATCTCTAATTCCTGTTGCTTTTAAGGGAAGCCATAAAATATTGAGATTTTCCATTTCAGAGAAATAGGAAATATCTCCTCCCAGCCTTTGAAAGAGAATTTTAATTTGGCATACAATTCCTACAGATGGAGTTAAAAAAAATATATATATATATATATATATATAGCATTAAAGTGCAGACAATACCACTGTCAATTGCTCAGTAATAAATAGTCAGATTTTCTATGCATCATATTTCTTATCCTTGCCATTTTTTAATACCTATTTGTATATGCTATTGTTTTTATTATTTAGGAATTCATTTATTTACTTAAAGGAAAGGAATGATGTATATTGCAAGAATTTCAAACAGCCTAGAGTTTGATTAATTAATCAGCCGTCTTAATTGTAATGAACCATCTCAGTTATGCATTGTTACTGTCAAGTTTAATGACAAATTTTTACATTATAATTTTAATGTGAGGTTTTTAAATGATTATGATTTACAACTAGATATTCTGGGTCCGGATTGAACATAGTTATAATGAATCTTGTATGTATGACAAGTGAAACATCTGCTAAGCAGTATTACACATAAAATAACAGAATCACCAATGAGAATGGAATTTATTGCATTTATAAAGTAATTTATTTTAAACTTCATTTTGCCATTCTCTGTCAAACATTCATATTTGCTTTGTTGAGGGGAAAGTAAATTAAATCCATTTTCAGTGAATTATTTATAGTAATACAGCTTTTTTTTTTGTATTGTATTTTAGAGGTTATATATTTTGATACTTTGTAGACTGATATTACTTGGAAGAACTGTAGAAACTTAGTTTTCTTAGCCAAAATATAACTCTTTCTTCCAACATAGTTAATGTGCTGTTAGAACAGTACCCATAATAGCTGCAGTTACTCTTATCCACCAGAGAAGTGAAATTCCTTATAAAATTTACTTATAAACTTACAATCCTAGGAGCTATTGTAGGCTAGCTCTGCTAGCATAAATCAAGCTTTATACCTGTAATATTTATATTCCAAGATATAGCTATTCAGATTGTGTATGGGATAGGTAATCAGTCAGAATCATATTCAGGTTTTGTGTAATCTAAACACAGAATATATTATTTATTCATTTTTTTTTTTATGTTGATCAATCTTTATATGAAATAAAATTGGAAGTTGAATTGTGTAAGTTGTAAATAATAACAAACTTGTGATTAAACTCAGTTCGTTCAATAAGTTTCCACTTTAAGACAATATTAATATCAAAAAATAATATATTTTAATAACCGATGCCTGTAACAATATAATAAAATACTTTTCACTAATTCTGAATGAAAAAACTTAATCTGCTTTACCTAAGAAAATAATCTAATCTTTCTTACTTTTCATGATGCCAAAATTGATTAACTATTCTATGAATAATTAAAATGCATAAAGAAATACCAATTTAATAGGCAATAATTAGTAATTATACTGTAGTACAGATATGAATTTTAGTATTATCTTCAGCTGTGCTCTAAATCACTGTGAGTAGTCTTAATATAGGCGAATAATTTATTAAAACATAAATTTTAATATCATTGTACTGTCGAGTAAATTTGAAGGTGTGTATGACTTCATTTTTAATTATTCATAAAATAAAAGCAGTAATATGAAACTTCACAGCCCTGTATGTCTTGTTAAATAAACAGTCTAATAAATTAAAAATGTTAATATTACAGATATGTAAATTCAAAGATATTTCTATTTTGTATTTTAAATTTTTCAGTATACCTTCCCTTGTAAAAAAAAAAAAAATCTATTTTAAAGGACATAAAGCGAATTGTATACAATATTGTGTTTGAGTATAACTTAAGGTAACATGACAAATTTGAATTTGTTTAAAACCAAATAAAAACAGAGGTATTTATTAGTCAATGCAGTATCATGTTTTCTTATCATCATCATCAGCAGCAGAAACCAAAATTTTTATATTTGTATTTATAATTAGGATTCATTCTGAGTTTTCATTTTGTCCTTTTGGTATTAATGGATAGTGCAAGGGAGGGGAAACTTTTGTTAAATTATGGTCCTATAATGACATATTTCTAATATGGCTTCATAAGTAGAATTGTTTTCAAAATAAAGTAAAAAATGTTAATTGAAATCTGAAATGGGTACATTTAATGATGACATTGCACACTCATTCCAGATGGAAGAATATTCTTTTCTTTTCTGTTTTTTTATTTATATTTGAGAGAGAAATGCTCATAAGTTGACTGATCAGAAATTACCAGAAACTGTGTTAGCTCAGTGTTTTGCAGATTTAATTTCTAACATCTGTTCTTGCAGTGACACAGATTCATGTATGCATTAACCTTTTAAAGTTATCATTATGGAATGCTAAATTAGTTTATAAAGGATTCTAGGTTATTTTTATATGGTTATTGCTTCATAATGAAAAATTGATCCACTTGTTTTTATATATATATATATTTTTATTTTTTTATTTTTATTTTTTCAAAAATAGCAATACACTAATTTCAGTTTTATAAGTTATAGGAGAAAAAATAGTTGAAATTAAAATTTAATACCATTTTGATCCAAAGATAAGCTTCATTTTTTCCACTTTTCTGCATTTAAAAAAAAAGCTAAAAAAAAAAAAATTAGCATGAGCAGGTAGGCATGCTGTTGCACAATGTGTATGAGCATGCATGTTGTGCACCATTTTATATTGAAATTTATATTTAAAATGTACATTTGAAATTAAAATAACAAACAACATAACAGTGAACTTTTAAAAAGTTGAGTGGCTTAGAAAATGCATTACATCCCTCTTCTGTCAAATATTTCAGTGCACTTGGCACAAGAATTAACTGTGGGGCACACATATTGCCTCAAAATGTGTGCCAAAAAATTAAAATTTTGACATTCCTTTCTTATGGTTTGTACCTGTTATCTGCATCATCAATCCTATTAAAATTGAAATATTGTTTCAAGAAAATCTGATATTCCCCCATTGTTAGCACACCCTATGCCTAATGCATCTGGTCATATAAATTAATAGCAAAAAAAAAAAAAAAAAAAAAAAATGTAATGTGGTAAGAGCAGTGTTGGACCCTTTGCAAGTTACTATAATACTGATTCCAGGAACTGACTATAGGACCATCAGATTTACTTATCCATTTCATTCTATCTTCTTGCCAGGTGAAAACCAGTGTTCTATCTTAGCTGTATCAGTCCCCCCCCTCTCTCTCTCTCTCTCTGTCATTGGCAGAATGCCTATTTGCCATCTAATGCCTATCAGATTATAGGAAAATAACTGGAAATTACTGAAGAGTTCAGAAAATGCTACAACTAATCAGATACCCATTTGTAAAATTCCTGGATAATTTACTGCCATAAGCAACTTTGATGGACATGTATTTTTACATTATTAGGGCAACTAAGAATGTAAAATACAGTCGTTCACATATTTGTATACTAGAAGTATAAGAGTTGTAAATTTGATGAATTTTAAGAATTGATTAAATTAGTTTTATGAATTTTAATACCAGCATAATAAGAATATTAGAAGCATCTTATTATTCCAAAATAGGAGATGCAGAATTTGAATGTGGTAAGTACTAAAACTTATTTGTAAAATAATAAGAGAAGTTTACCTAAATATAGTACGTAGACCACTTCCATATGATACTCTCCAGAAATTAAAATGAAAAAATCAAAAAACTTACATTAGAATAACAAAATTTTTAAAAAAAATTTTTAAATTATTTGTTACTCTAATATAAGTTTTGATATATATATATATATTTTTTTTTTTTTTTTTTTCGTTTTAATTTCTGGAGAGTATCATACAGAAGTGTTCTACGTACTTTATATTGAGGTAAACTTCTCTTATTATTTTTCAAATATTGATATCAACGTAGAACGTATTGAGCATTACAGCTCTGGTTCATACTATCAAAGTACTAAAACTTAATACAGGTGGTCATAAAGTCTTTCACCGGTTTTAAATTTTAATAACTAAAGATATACAAATAATGGAACTGTTTAGTAAAAATTATATTAAAGTTCAAGTCTTAAAGTTTTATTCTTAATGCAGTTTTTAATTATCACACTTCAACATGGCTACCCTCATTGTTGACTGATTCAAGGGGTCTCCCAGATCATGGTTTTGTCATTAACTGATCCATTCAGTTTGTTCAAAATTTTTAATTTTTAATTTATGGGGTGCATCTCTTTTATGAGTAGTGAACTTTCTTCTCACAGCTGTTATTGATTTAAACTGCAAGCCAAAGCATGCAGTTAACTTTTTCTTCAATTGTCACCATTTGGGGTCATTCAATATCTGAAAATAAAAGAGAAATTGATAAAATATAAATACAACAAAATAAAAATCAGATTTACATGGATGAAATTATTATATAAAAAAACTTTTAAGACTTGAACTTTCATATAATTTTTACTACTATTAAAATTTAAAACCATTGCAGGACTTTATGACCACCCTGTATTAGCGATATTTAATGTGCCTTTACCAATGTAAAGACTGGCCCACCAGAACCCCATTAGTTAATAGTCCCTTACTATTGTAATTATATGTATAGTACAGGAGAAAGAGAGAGGAGCGTATAGTTTTTTGAATATTCCTCATTTGGGCGAGCAATATTCAAACAACATCAAAACACTAGAGTGAAATATCAGTACTGAATGCATTATGTATATTCCTAAAGGGTAATTATATTTGCCTTAGATATCATTTGAATTCAGTTCAATGGAACAGCTGAAATTATTGATGGATACACATACTGAAAGGGAAATGTTTCCAAAAAAAAGATATGGCACAAGGTAGAAACTGAAGGAGGGTACCTATAAATTATCAAGAAATCCTGTTCAATATGGAATCTATAAAGCAGTTCTAAGGAGGAGCTGGACAGATTATAGAAAGGATTTTTCTGAAAGGTCCAAGAAAAAGAGTTCTTTGTTTATATGAACTGGAAAATGCACTATCCTTGTAGTAAAGCTACAAGGATAAGTAAAATTTTCCTAAAATTTTCATTTTAGGAAAGGTATTGGCTAGTTCGAAAAGATACTTGGGAAGCCGAATTAATTGGAGAGGCAAAGAGATATTCATACAGATAGGCTCTAGTGTTCTGTATCTACAAAGTTTGAAAAAGGAAAGGAATAAACCAAATTGACCCACTTCAAGATATCAGCTGGGATCAGTACATATGATCCAAAGACAGTGGTAGATAAATTGAAAAGGTTTTTTGCATCTCAGTGTTTTTTAAGGGGAGAATACTGTTAATTTAACAATTATTCAGCTTTTATATTTAATGAAAAACTTAGAGAGAGAAAATTATCAGATTTAAAAATAAAGAGAGGACAAGGGTATATATCCAGTTATACTGAAAGGAGTGGTTAGGATAGTCTTTGAACCATTATCTATAAAGTTGGCTTCTTTGGACTAGATTAAGTTCCAGAAGTTCAGAAACGTGTAAATATATCTTCCATGAACAGAGGAGGTTCCAAAAGTGATCTGAGCAATTATAGACTGAGTTCAGCGACATTAAAAAAGTGTAGAACTTATGAATAAGGATGCATTGTTGAATTGTCTCAGTAGTAGTGATATTATAAGAGAATCACTTGGTAGATCTTGTCTGAACAGTCTAAGATGTTACAAGGGAACTAGACGTAGGGAATAACTTTGGTATAATTTGCTTAGATTTTAGAAATGCTTTTGATAGTCCCACAAGAATGTCTTATGGATAAGTTTGAGAAGTGTCACATTACTGGTTTCCACACTGGATTAAGTGACTGTTAACTAGTAGCAGACAAACAGTTGTAAATAGGTAGTGCTCCAAAAGGACTGCTGTTAAAAGTGAGGCCCTCGAGGTTCAGTGCTAGGACAATGTTTTTAATTTTCGTCATTGATATGGATGATGGAGTCGCAAATTTTATGTCAAAATTTTCTAATGATGTTAAGGTGAGCAGGGCTATTAACGAGAACCAAGGAATTATTGCTGCTACAAGATTAAATCAAATTATGCAACTTGTCTAAAATGGTAATTAGGCCTTAGTGCTAGTAAATGGAAGTTTATGAACAGTAATCCCAAATTAAATTATGAGATAGCACGCTCAGTGCTGTTGAAAATGAAAAGGACATTGGGTTATAATATAGTCCTATATGAAGTTTTCTCAGTAGTATAGTAAAGCTACAAGGATTGTGCATGGGGTATTTTCAGAATATGCAGAAATTTTGCCAGTGGAGATGAGAATGTAATTATCCCATTTTATAAATCAGTGATAAAACCACATTTTGAATACTCTACAGATACTTCATTTTAGGAAAGGTGTTGGCTAGTTTGAAAAGATACTTGGGAAGCAGAACTAGTTGGAGAAGCAAAGAGATATTCATACTGATAGGCTCCAGTTTTCTGTATCTACAAAGTTTGAAAAATAGGTATTGCATGGGGATCTGATTAATATATGTTTAAAGTGTTTAAGGCCTTAAAAGAGGTTGAGCAGATTTTTAATGGTGTGGCATGTTTTCTCCTAGTGTGGTGGCATGAACAATGGGACATAGATTCAAATGAAAGAAAGATAATTATTGACTGGATATAAGAAAAATTGCCATTATTCAAAGAGATTACATGTTTTAAAGTAGTGTAGATTAATACTTGGAGGTAGACAACATCCAAATATAGTGGGACATTTTATTTAATTGTTAATTTATTTTACATTTCTGCCATCTTTCCAGGGTTAAGAGTGGAGAATCTGTCTTTTTGACTCGATTCGACCCCTCCTCCCTCTCATGATTGTAACATAGTTCATAAGAATTTTTTCATCTTTTTTGCAATAATATACTTTTTCTTCCTGTCATTTTCTTTTCATGGAAAAGTAGCAAAACTAAATTAAAATCAGAATTTTTTGCCATAATTTTTCAGTTAACCACAAAAAAAAAACAAAAAAAACTATTCTATAGTTTTTAATTTCCAGCGTAGTGCATACAATACAATTCAGAGATGATATTGTCTCTCACTCAATTTAGAAAGCAATAAAGATTAAAAAATGAACTTAGTTTATAAAAACCAATATCATTAAAGATTTATTTTCAAAGAAAAATATATGAAATAGCAACTCCTCAACTCCTTGCACTGCCAATAGGATCTATAAATGCAAGTAAAGGTAATCTTCTCATCAGTCACAATAATAAAAGACTAATGAGAGACAAGTACAGAAACAATATGTCACAAACAACAAAACAGGTCGATGGATGACTAACTGATCCATGGTGTGCCAGAATGTTCATGGTAAACTTTACCATTTTATACATACAATAAAAAGTTTGTGAAATTCTGTCAGCTTACTGCCATTGATGTGATTACTGCCAGTGAAGTGTTACAACTTCAAATATTTAATACACTCATAGCAGAGCTCTAAAACTTTATGAATTAATTTAGTTAATTGTGAACTAAATTGGTGGCAATTTCTGTTATGAATTCCTGGGACCAATTCATGGTTCCCTATGTCATTTGAAAGTCTGCTGGTTCCACTTAGAATTCACAGATAGTAAGTTACCAACAAAATTTTTGAAGAATTAAGTTAAATGTTTTAATTTAAATAATAATGAATTTGATAAACAAGTTCATCATCCAGTATCACTATTTAAAGTTTTTTGAACCAAAATGAAAAGGAATTGATTTTACAAAACACACACACACACACACACACACACACACACACACACACACACACACACACACACAGTCTCCAGTACTTCTCATTATCTATCATTAAAGATAAAGAAATAAATATTTTTAGTATCAATTCTTTTTTCATAGTAGTGAAAGAAAGAATTGATGTACAGTGGCACTTTGTTGGGAACTACCAAGTGCACAAGGAACATTTAAATAAAACAAATTATCCCAAGTCATGCTTTTGATAGCTATGTAGAGTGTGAGAGAATTTTTAGTCAGGTGGAAAAACACACACACACACACAGTTCAGATCTTCTCTTTCTGCTCTGGACAGCTAAATCCAAACAGCATTGCCATTGTTATAAACATAATTTGACTTAACATTTCCAAAGAGGGCAAAGGCTCTAACAGTCTCTTTCTTGAAGTAATCATAATCACTTGATATGTATCAGGCAATCCTAGGTAAACTAATTTATGAAAACATATTTGTATTATGTTTCAGTGAAATTTAATTTTTAGGGCAGTTTGGACATTTAAACACTACTCTTCCCCCCCCCCCCCCCCCCCACCTGTTTTGGCCAGAAAATCTGCTTACAGAGATATTTCATAACCTGATCTCCAAATTTTCAAAAATTAAAAGTTAGCAGCTGGAATTTTATTTAATTTTATTATTAATTTTTTTTTTTTTTTTTTTATGGAAGGTGTCAGAAACTTTACTTCCTTGCATAAAATTTTGGCAGTGCACCTCAAGTGAATTCAAGTATCCCAATTTGATAGTTTTGAGTATAATTTTATTATACCCAAGCTATCAAGTTTGGATACTATTTGCCAGCATTTGAAAGCTATCAAATTGTGATTTTTTTTTTTTTTTTTTTTTAATATTTATATTAAAATAAATGATTTTGTCATGTCATCAAACCCATCCAATAGTGGTGTGGTTTTTTTTTTTTGAAAAAATGCAGTATATTTTTACTTCTGTAACCTTAGCTTCAAATATATAAAGTTCTGATAGGAATTTTTGTTTTTGTGTTATTCCTCCATCTTTTTAATTATTGTATTCTTAGTTAAACCAGTAGTTACTCTAAAGCCATTTTTAAATGGATAATTATTATTCATTGAAATATATAATTGCCTCTTCTTTGAATACACAATATAATGAGTGTTTTGCACATTCATAAAACATGTTATAGAGATCTTTAGTTTCAAGGCCATTAATGCCAGCATATTTTTGAAACACATTCACTTGTTAATATTTAATTCTTCATGTAAATAATTGATCTGCACAAATTTAGCAATACTTAATACTGCAACCAGTTTATTTTCTAAATGTTGTTTCCTTAACCTTACTTTATTGATATTTTACGTGCTTTCTTGTAGCTCACATTGTAAACTTTGTTTATTTGAGTGCATGATAACATTGCTGAGACTTAGATTTAGTAAAAATAGTTTGTTTATATTTGTTAAATATGCTCTTAAAATTTAAAAATATGGAGATAAATATTGTTTAGGGTTTACTGTCTATTCAAGAATATAAATAAATCCTACTCCCTAAGATTTATTTCTTTGCGTAGTTCAAAATGACAGTTACATTACATAAGCACTTTTATCTAGATTAGGCAAAGAAGGGGTGAGATATTAATCTCAGGAAAATACAAATTAGATGTAGTCAGTTAAATAGGATTAGGATCAATTACAAACTTTGAAACATTTTTGAAAAACTTTTTGCATCAGCAGTTCAAATGTAGGTATGCCTTTATACTTGAAAGTAATTGTTGGTTTGAATAGTATTTTGTGAATCGCCAAAAAAATATATAGAAATTTTCACACTTGAACGTGAACCGAGCACAAGAAATTGATAAGGTTTATTGAGTTATAATGAAAAAGGTAACAGATAGATAATATCTTTCTCTATATTATAAAAGAAACATTCTATATTTACCATATAATTCTGTAATGGTGATCTCAGTTTATTAAATTCAAATTGCATACCTGCCAACTTTTACAGTTTTGGCAGATTTCCAGTATTTGTATATAGTTTTCAGGCAGTTTTTTCTTCTAGACTTCAGTCAAGTTTTTTTTTCTTGAATATACAAATCAATTTTTTTTTTTTTTCTCTAATGCAGGTTATATTTTATGTGGACATTAAACTTAACATTAGACAGTCATCTGCTCGCAAGAGAATACAGAGAATGTCAGTCATACTTTCAGTCTGTGTCTTGGAGTAATTTCATAATTTATAAATTAAACATTGTAATATATAATTAATTCACAACATTATATAGTGAATTAATTATATATTACAGTGTGTGTATATATATATATATTTTATGTACAATATATTGTCAGAAATCTTACCTGGGATTTGATAAAAATGAACTGTACTCTCCATCCACATTTTCAGGAATAGGTATAAAAGCAATTGTATTCATGCTAGAAATAAGTAGATCAACAAAATACAGTATGATGCAAACTTCTCTGCAATTTTCATAGATGGCCCTAGGATTAAAATGGATAAAAAAGCCGAGCAACTTCTAACTGGGGAGTCATCGTAGGATGACATATTAGGATTCAGTCTGTTAATGCCATTATAGCAAATCTTCAACACCCTAGATTAATGATAGCTGAAGTAATCACCAAATAGAAAACATCATAGTGCTACTACAGCCAGGAAATGTGTGAGTAGCTCATAGAAATTGACCAAAAGAGACAGTATTTGCTGGAATTTAAGTACCAATCTTCTAAGATTGTTATTTAAATTCTAATAGCCCTTGTTTAATATTGTTAACCAGGAGTTCAGGAAAGCCAAGGACAATACTTAGGGAGCTGCAGCACACAAGCCAAACATCTCAGTATGCAGTGCGAGTGTGAACTTTCCTGATGCATTACACATCATAATCAGTCCCTTGAGAGTATAATTTTTAGCCTTATTAATTAAATCGATGTCTTTACACTACAATAGTAGTTTTTAATTTATGAGCAGTCTATGGTGTATTTACACTGATATTTTATAGTATATTTTAAGCTCATATTGTATTATGCCTTGTGCATTTATATTTTAATATAGTATTATTTTGTTAACCTTTTGGCATCTCTCTTATTGTAGAATTAACTTCACAACTGGGTTGGTCATCATTGCAACACCAGGATACCTGCCCACCCACTGATGATAGGCCAACAAGCCTTGAAACGGTGCCGTCTGGGTGGTAGTGCCCACCACTGAGAATAAGTAACGATAGTCTTCACTATTAGCAAAGTGTTAGTTATTCGAGGTAGTGCAATACATGGTAACTGGTTGTGAAGGTAGTCACAATATGAGATACAATTAAATCGATGCCTTTACATCAATATTTTGTAGCATTTTTAGCATTGTAAAGCTGTAGAGTGACAAGTCATGGTTCATGGTCAAGTCATGGATCACCATCTGGTGGTGTTCTTTTGATTTGTGCCTGTAATATTGATTTCTGTCTGGTGCATTGGCAGTCTTTTTGCACTGTGACAGAATGTAGGGAGGTGCCCTCTTTTTCATTGTGATAATACATCATGTCATACTGTACATTTCGTAGTGCCTTGTTTTGAAGACATGGGCATGTAAAAGCTTCATTGTCCTGCCCAGATCCCTGACTTTAACCTCATTGAATGCCTTTGAGATGAACTAGAACGTTGACTTTGGGCTAGGCTAGGAGCTAGTAGCTGAATTGATCGCTGTATTGGAGGCAGAATAGATGGCCAGATTTCCATCTTGCTATTAGCAAAAATTTGTTCTGAGTTACTAATGGGATTACAGCATATAATTAATGCTGAGGGTGTGCCAAAACTTCATAAGTTCTTGTTTCATTGTTGACATCCAAAGCAATGAGGGAAATTATATTTTTGGATTTTTCTTGTTTAAGAAATTTCACCCATTGTCACTGTATACTTGTTTAAACTGTATTTGGCATCAAGATGTGATGGGTGTTATTATAAGATGTCAACAAGTGACAAATTTACTGAAGTTTTAAGACTGATCCACCACAAAGAATGTTTTCATACCCATCCTTCTTTAACATGGCATTAAATTTTTGTTTCGGTCCATTTGAAATATCCCATGTAAAAGGATTTGGAATGTTTCTAATTCTGTTTATAGTGTTTATACTTGGTTTAAATGTACTGTAGTTGTTAAATTACACAGTACACTATAACATTAATATAATTTATTCTGTGAAGAATAAACACGTTACAAAATAAGAATAATGACACTAGGTGGATCAAACCCACTAAGCAAGCTATTCTTTCAAGAATGAGTTACTGTTTAGTTTTTCAGGTTTTTTTTTCTAGCAATTCTGTGACAGGGAAAATGTATGTATGCTATATTTAAGCCTTTTGCCAGTGAAAAGAACCTAGTGGCCAACATCCAACATTGTGGTTACAATCACTACTCTTCCCCACCATATTAAGAAGGCCTGCATTCAGTTACCACTTAAATGGGATACTTGTGATTTTTTTTTCCACACTTTGGGTAAAGTGTATAAAAAGACTCGCAAGGGTTACTTGGCTTTTCATCTCACAAAATTGGCAACCCAACAATAGAATACAGTGTACTGCCACCACCTCATTGCATTAGTTGGCTTGATGCAAAAAACACGTGCGTGCACACACACACACACACACACACACACACACACACACACACACACACACACACACACACACACACACAACCTCCAAAAAGATCCATTATAATTCCAGTGGAAGAGGCATGCTTGAAATAAATCTCACTGAAAACATATTTGTGGATGTCAGAATTATCTGATAGTAAATTATGAAATCTAAGAGAGTTCACCATTTTTAACACATGATACAGTGGTGATTAGTTTTATTGGTGCTAAATCAAGATATATATTCACTCTGTTTATCCCACATAGAGGCTTCCTAAACTTCCTTGTTAAAGGTCACAGCCAGTTCATCAAGTTAGCTGTTTCTAAGAGTCTGCAGTACAAGGCAGTGTATGCAAATGCTAAGTGAATAATTTTAGATTCATCAGTCAGGGGCCATATACAAGGTAGGATCATTTTTAGAATATCACTTTTTTGGACAAAGATCTATAAAATTTTGCATTTTGTTGATGAAATTGTCCATCTGTTGAAATAATTGTGAAGTGAAAATGTTTTATGAAGAAATAAGATATCTAAATGGCATGGGCATTTCAAAGATGGATGATATCAATAAAGATGATGCACAGTTGGGAAATGTTGCATATCAAAAAATGACAAAATTTTTGTCATCTTTTTATATGAAACTAAAAACTAGAAGCATAGTAATTTTTCTGATTGAAACCATTTCATAATCATCAGATAAGAATTAAAGACAACCTCTCGAGTTGGAATATCATATTGCAGTTGCCAAACCATGTAGCTAGTACTTTAAATACGAGAAGAATATGTAACTTCTTTGTTCCCAGGTTTTAACAGCAGGTTTAGATGGATACAGCAATTGAACTTTTCAAATTAATTGGTTGAAATTTGTGATAGTGATTCAAAATTTCTAAAAACAATAATTATAGGGGGGAAATGTGGTGTTATCTTTACAACCCACAGAAACAATGTCATTCTCAGAATGGAAATCATCCATGTTTCTCAGAAATTCAGAGTAATAGATTGAAAGTAAAGTTATGCTATGTTAGAATTAGTTTTTGACTGTAAAGGCATAATTTAACAGAAGAAAACAATCTGACAGTTCAGCAAGAACTAAATCATGAATACAATCATAGACTGGAATTGCTGTGGTTTCTGTTCCAACAAAAGATAACTTGCACAACCTTATAAATTAATTTTCACCAAGAGCAGGGTTCTCACAAATCTGCACATGCCCACATCCAGGAGAACATGAAAAGTTCACATATTCTATTCCATATTTCATTTTGTATTCCTGGAATACAAATTATGCTTTATGCTTATTAGGAACCATACATGCGGTAAACTGTGAAGAACCACAATGCAAACAATTCACTGAGATTATTTTTCCAGAAAAATGTTCCTCTTAATCCTCACCAGTGAGCGATCACATTGTCTTATTGACAGTAAAGGATTGTGGCAGGCATATAAGGATTATTTTCTGAATGTTTACTGTGTAGTTTATAAAATTTAAAACTGTGAAGAATGGTTTTCATAAAGCTAGTTTTATATTTGTAAAATCTGTTTAACCTATTAGTTATAATTGTGTATTATTAAATTGTTTATTTTCTGATTCACGTGTAAAAATCACAAGTATTATAATAATAATTCAGTTAATCCTCAGGGGTTGGGAAAATGACTCATAATAACTTCAATAAATACATCAACCCATGTATATGACAAAGACTTTAATACAATAAAATTAAATTAAACACAAGATAAGACTGTATGTTTGATATAAAAATAGAGTATACAGTAAGACCGCCGTATCCGCGGGAGATATGTTCCAAGACCTAACGTGGATGGTCGAAACCACGGATATAAGCTAACACCTGCTGACCCCATATATATATAACGTGATTTTCTTGTACATACTTACATATAATGAAGTTTAATTGATAAATTAAACACACAGCAAGGCATTACCAATATTAAATACAGTAATAATAAAGTACAGCAGACTCTCAATTTACTGGGATTGTTTTATTAACTGGACACTTCAAGACTCCAAATTTAAAAAAAAAAAAAAAAAAAAAAAAAATTCAACCCGAATCATAAAATTCAAGTAATAACTAGAATAGGTATAAACAGATATTTTACGAGTCGTAAATAAGCAACAAGAACAGGAGTTATAAGTTGTCATTGGGAGATTAGTGTACCTATTATCTTGCAACCCCAGCTGTCTTCACACCTACGCTCAAAACAAAAAAAAAAAAAAAAAAAAAAAGAGAAGACCAAATGTTAGTTTAATTTAGTGCGTCGTGTCAATAGTTTTGTTCCGTTGCACTGGGACAAATTTTGTTTCGTTATTTATGGCAGGGATGTCAGAATTTCTTTTTTTATAGTAACTTTTTTTTTGTTGTTGTTGTTGTTGTTGTTTTTGTTTAGAAATCACGAAAATGATAGGCAAATGCAAGAGTTATGCTTTCAAATTAACAAAAACTTGAAATTATTCAAAAGTTTGAAAATGGCACATCCAGTAAATCTCTAAAGAACCATTATAATGTTAGTGACTGAACCATATGCGACATTGTAAAAAATAAAGGGAACTATTCGATTTAAAACTGACATCGTAAAAAATTAAGGGAAGCATTGTATTGGACACGCGAGTAGTATGTTAAGTTTTTTCGGTTTTTTTTTCCTTGTTTAACCGCAGGTGACTGAATCAGCTGATACAGAGGCACAACTGTACTTCTGCTAACTGTGGAGTTAAAATCAATAAAAATAATAAATCAATTAAATTAAAAATATATGAAAAATACGGAGTTAAAAGCAGTAAAAACAACACTGAAGCTTTCAAATGTGACTACCTCCTTTGTCAACAGTGGAACTTTACAGCTGCAGTACATCCTTAAATATTACCAGCAATATCACTGCTCTTGGTACATGTTACTGGAGGAGCATGGAAATTATCCACCACACTGTAAAAGCCCCAGGAGCATGCCATGCAATACCATTTATCCCATCCAAGGATCACAATCTCGAAGTGGAGTGATGAATATGGACTCCCCTATTTCTGTTAGTGGCATTATGTTCTGAAGAACATTCATAAGCTCTTGAGCCATTCTGGTACCAATAGCTATGCGAATGATTGACAATAATTTCATTGTTTGGAAAAACTTGACATGCTTCCCAGTTGCGCTTAGCCACAACATATTTCCCATAATTGGCAAACTCTATTGCATTTATATGCTTCCCCATAGGGTCTTTAAACCTGAATGCTGACCCCCCCCTAAATAACAGTCCCAACAAGCTGTATATTTGTTCTCGTATGCAGTTCCACTTGTACCCTTAATAGGTACAGGGTCTTTTACCCTTGACACAATTGTGTGCAGCTTTTGCCCTGGCAGCTGCACACACAATAGATCTCAAAAATATTATGAACCTGTCACACACAGCATGTCTGACAAGTCCATAATATCTCCTTACTTCCCTCAATGTACATTATAACTGGAGCTAGAAATTTGGCTAATGTCACTGATGAACAATAGTCGAATTTCTATCAGAATTACAGGTCCTCGCAGGTCACAGTGATTATAGTCACAATCCTCCCGCATCAGCTGAAATAGGCCTGGATTTGAATCACATTGATGACTTGAGAAATTTCTATGGGCTTTTTTTTTCAAGTTGAGTTAGTTGCTTTTGGGCAATGGTTGCAGTTTTTATCTCCTAGAAACCTTAGGTATTTCATCCAGCATATAGGCATACTGATCAAAAGAATGCACATTCATTTAAACACAATACAGGTAACCCTTGTATAACGCAGAGGTTTGGTTCCATAAATATCATGCGTTATATTGAGGTTCAGGTTTCATACAAAATGTAGGGTTATGTTCCATAGTGTTTTTTTTTAATTATAAAAACAATGACATTCAACAAATACATAGCATAAAATTATAAAAATTAGGAATTATGCATAAATTTCATTGCACATAATGCATAAATTTCAAAATTAAAGAAAGGGATATTTTAATTGTCATCACTGTCTTCAGAAAAAATATTTCATAGATATTCTTTGTTTACGAGTGGCCGGATGTCGTTATCACTTGAAATCTCTTCGACATCATTTGTATAATTCTCACTGGGTACTTCAGCTGGTTTTCTTATCAAAAAGTGGGTAATAAGACCTTGCTTACCACTATGCTGCAATTTTTTATTAATCATAATTATTCAACTCCATATTATTAATTCATAATATAGAGCTAAACAACTGTCCAATTGTCTTTTGAATTTTTCCGAGCACTCTGTTGAGGGATCATTATCTTTCCCCATAGGTAAAATAACTTCCAAACTTTTGCGCCAAATTTAATCCTTCTGCTAATTTCTTTAGACTGAACTCTTTAACGGACTCAGCACAATCAGAATCTTCAGTAGAACTTTCCTCACCATTTGTATTTGGTTTGCCATCTTCTATTAATTGAACCAATTCCTCCTCATCTAAATCTGTTTCTTCGTCAATTAATTCACGAATTTCATTTTCAACCATATCGGAAAATCCCTCGCCACCACAAATGTGTGCCAAGTTTGTTATATGATTTAGTTCAGCATCCACAGGAGGTACGAAATTTTGATTAAGGTCGACACCAGGCCATATTTTTTTCCATCAACCTTTCAGTGTAGAGGGCTTTAACTCCTTTACACATGGAGAAATAATTTTTACACAATTAAATGTTGAAAACTCTTTCCATGCTTGAAGCAGTGTCGTGTTTGGATTAGATTCCATTTTTTCCAAAATTAATTTGAATGTTTGACAAATATAATGCACTTTTGTTGAAATTATCCCTTGATCAAGGGGTTGAATAAGTGACGTTGTATTAGGCAGAATAAATTATTTTAATATTCGGATGGGTTACATTTTTTGAGTGCCCTGGCGCATTATCTAAAATATTCTTTTTCTTTGTGTATCTTTTTATATCAGGCACAAAACAGTTAAAAAACCAATTTTCAAATATGCTAACTGTAAGCCATGCCTTTTTGTTGACTCTCCAGTAAACAGGGGGGTGTCATAGCATGAGGATTTAAAGATCGGTTAATTAACATTGGTTTTGTCATGTAATCACCTGACGCATTACAACAAAACAGTAGAGTAATCCCGTCTCTAGAAACTGTGAATCCAGGAGCTGTTTTTTCATTTTTCGATATATAAGTGCGTTTTGGCTTATTTTTCCAGTTAAACGCAAATTCATCTGCATTGAATACCTGGTCTGCACTATATCCACCTTCTTCAATGATTTTTAAAAGTTCTGGGAATTTTCAGGCAGCATCTACGTCTGCTGATTGTCCTTGGAGCTGAAGATTATACAAAGAAAATCGCTTTTTAAAATTTTTGAACCAACCCTGCCACAAAATTCATGCTGAGAGCTTTCTTCTGAAAAATCTTGTTCAAGTTCTTTTAAATATTGATAAATTTTGAGGGCTTTTTCTTTAATAAGGTTTCCACTCAAAGGCATTTTCTTGTGAGTGCAATGTTCAATCCAAACCATTAGAGATTTCTCCATTTTTTTTTTTTTTTTTTCCATTAAAATATCGTGTACACGAGCAACATGCTTTGCACTCATTGACCCAGCAATAACACTATCTCTGATTTTCTGCTCATTTTGTTTGATTGTATGAATTGTTGATTCATTGAAATTGAAAGTTTTTTTTTTTTTTTTTTCTTCTTCTTCTTCTTTTGCAGTTTTGGTGGCCATCACTATAAAAAATAAATTTTTTATTTGCCAAGGGATATTCCCCAAATAAATTCACTATTTATAACTACTTGTGCAACAATCAACTCTTTATAAGGTAAAAAATTGGCACTACACAAAAAAAAATATGTATGTATGTACTTGCATGTTTCCCCTTATATAAATTCAGTTCTGGCAACTACACCCATTATACGACAGGACACAAATTTAACGAACATAAAGTTTGATTTTTAAGTCGCATGGTAAAAGTGTGTGAAAAGAAGCGATACAACAATTTGTAGATTGCCTTATATCGAAACCACGACTGTGTCATACAAGGGTAGCCACAATTTATAAACCGTGTTATATCGAAACCGCCTTGTATAGGTCCGCGTTATACGAGGGTTATCTGTATATTGATACCTCATAGGCTTAGATGTTTAATGCTTAACACACTACACATCACTTAATTATATGCATGTGTCATCTATTCCCACCAAAACAAAGCTTGCGTTCACAAAGTATACAAATTAAACTTGGTGTAATTAACTAATGATGTGACAAAATTAAACACTATTATAACGCATATCCTTTTGCAGCTTAATCGACACAATACCTCATTGCCTGCCACTTGTTTGTAGAGGCCTAGGTTCAATTTCCATTTGTGACTAGAGGAATTCTTTCTTCAGTCAGAGCAAGCTATAGTTAGTTAACCTTAGGTGGAAGGAGCAAAGTTCTCTCCCCCCCCCCCCCCGCCATTTCAGTTATTTCAGGTTTTATTGTCCACACAATATGTAAATCAACCTGAAAATGCATGTATAGACAAGTCATGTTACCCATATCAGAAAAAGTGACTCGTTATGAAGGGGAGGGCTTTGTGTAGTAACATGCCATGCTGTACCATGTATATTTGTCAGTTTGTTCTGTTTGACACAGAAATTTACATTTCATCTTTTAAATACATTTGAGTCATTTCCTGGTTAATTATATTTAAGATGTTTTCTGAATCTGTCTTTATTGGTTATATCAGGGCATCCATAGTTGTTTTGCCAACTTAGCAGGCAATGACAGAAATGCAAGCATTTTGGAAATTTTCATAGGGACATGTCTCCATGTGATGAAGTAGTCACTGTGTGATTCCTTTAAATTTTCTTTCTTAGTGGGTGTCTCTGTTCACCCATTGGGTTGTGTTCCTTGCATGATTTGAGGCTGTATTTGTGCCACATATTTCAGGATTCTGTGCAACTATGCTTTCCGTGGTGAGTGCAGTCTCTTCCTTTCAGCGTTGGTATTTTATTTATTTTTTCATTATGTAGTTTAATTTGTGTTTTTTGTACTTATATGCGGGTTGCAGTTAGCATGCTTCAGCATTATTTGTTTCACATCGCAGCAATTCTTCTATGTAATGTACTAATGTTTGTTTAATTTTGTAAAATCATTAAAAGTTTCAAAACTCAAAAGCATCACGGTTTATCTAGGAATAATAAATAGTTTTTTTTTTCTCGTGAAATATTGCGCAATTATTTTGGTATTGGAATTTCTTCTTCTTTTGTTTTTCTTCTTTTATTTTCATTATTATTATTATTATAAGAAAAATTTTGCCAGTTATTTGTAATCATAATTATGGATAGTTTTCATTTTTACTTGAAGTAAAATGTAACAACTTGATATTGATAGATATTAAAACTTTACTATGAACACTAAAATTTTTAGATCATGTTTGGTATTGGACAGTGTCCTTTTATTTAAGGAGTTCCTTTTCAATAGCCAACCTATTGGGACTGATGTCAAGATTATCTGGCAAATGTTCAAAGTGTATTTGCTTTGTTAAACTTTTTATCCTTGGATGTTGAAAAATATTGATAATAGCTAGTTTCCCTTTGGTTGTAACATATATTATATATCACCTTGAAGTTTATGGTTCATTGTTTCACAGAACTGTTAAAAAACATTAGTTTAAACAGGAAAATAATGAAATAATGAGAAAATTTCATATAATTAGTGAATTATAAATTAATGCTAGTATGTATATAAAATTGCAGAAATACTGGCATTCAGAATTACTGTATTTTCAGGGCCATAAGATACACTTTTTTTCTTGAAAAATATTGTGTAAGATTGCCCTGCATCTTATGGTCCAAAGGCATAACTGGTGCATCGACTATGATTTTTTTTTTTTTTTTTTTTTTATATATATCAGACTGTGTATGTTCTTTTCTACCATATTGTGAGTGAGGATTTTTGTCTCATAAGAACTTGTCTTTCATTCCCAAGAAACGATCAATAAAACTACTTTCTTTTAAAATCCTGAGTCTTTAAAAAAAATGTAGACTCGATAATGCCCTTAATGGTACTCAAGACATTTAATGATACTGATGCCCTTTTTGAAGAAAGTAAAGGTTCACATCATAACATCGGTAAAGAAGAGTGCAAAAGATTTTGAGATTCTACAATGAGCAAATTCATTCTACAGTGATATTTTGTTACTTAGTAAGTACTTGTGAATTTATGTTTCTAATATGTGCAATAAATTGTTCTGTTTTTAAACCTGGGTGTGTCTTATGATCCATGCATCTTATATGATGAAAAATGCAGTAATTAATGATAATATCAAAATAACTGAAACACTGCTATTTATAACCAGACAACTTGAATGATGTATACAACATCATCTTGACAGTTTAAAGAGATGGAGTTGAGCAAGGTAGTGATTACACAGTTTAACAAATTTGAACTTTTTTCTGGTAACAAATAACAGTAAAAATGATAAAAAAAAAATTTTTAGTACACACAGTTTTTTGATCTTGTATTTTTATGTAACATACACACAGTTCATACAATTACTGTGCAGTTTGAAATAATAACATTATGTAAAAATTATCCACAAATAAAACTTCCTATTTTGTTCAAAACTGTTATCATGCAATAGTTTGCTAATTTGTGGTCCAACAACAATTCCTTCTTTGACTTTTATATTACTTAATTTTATAAATCTTTCCTTCACTCTATTTGGCCAAGCCCTAACAAAATTTATATATTAAGTTTAACTTTATAATACCATGGAAGGAGAAGTACCAACTGAGAATTACTAATGAAGCTCATTTGATATTACTTTTCCCAGGAACAAATTTTTGCACTGGCCAGTCCTTGACAATGTAGTGCTGTTCTGTTGCTGAACTATTGTAAACTATTGTGACCTTGGTAAATTAACCCTGCAGTCAGAATAAAAGTGAAATGGCCTTAAAATCACTATATCCACTGCCAGTAATACTCCTTGCATCTGATTGTATTTAATATTTGGAATATACTCTTAAGTTCCAGTCATTCCAACAGAACAGGCTACAAGTACCAATAAAAGTTTGTGTTTCCATTTTTTTATAAACTGCCTAAGCATACTTCGGATGGCTCAGTGATAGCAAACATTCTTTAGCTTTGTTCAATTTTCTTCCATCAGTCCATTTATATCTAGGTACACACAAGCAGAATCCTGCACAAAAAAAACACCACTTTTTTTTTTTTTTTTCTGTATAATATGGTTAATTTACCATCATTTAACATGGGCTCACATCTCGTGAGTATGGGCATTGGCACACCCAGGGTCCTGAGCTGGATATCATCATTCTTCTCTTTCTTGGTGATTCCTTTCTACTTCTCTCTCTCTCTCTCTCTCTCTCTCTCTCTCTCTCTCTCTCTCTCTCTCTCTCTCTCTCTCTCTCTCTCACAGGGTAACTCAATTTTTTTTTTTTTTTCTGGTGCAGCATAAGCCTCAGGCTTCCTTGCACCATATGGCTAATAATAATAATTCCATTCTTTGCAGATCTTCATATCACTTCTACCTCTTGTTTTGATAGATTTAATAGTCATTAATTAAGTCTTTGCTACTCTGCAGAATGTAACTTGAATCTTCCATCAATTCCTGTTTTTAATTTTTCGCACTGCAGAATGTAACGTGAATCTTCCATCAATTCCTGTTTTTAATTCAACAGGATTGGGAAATTCTTTCAAATTAGTTGGTAGAATATGAGTAGGAAGACCCTATTCATGCAGGTCTGGCTTCATTTCAGAAGCATTTGGCTATTATATTTTATTTTGACTGTTTCTTGAAAAACCAGAAATTTGTGTAAGACAGAAGTAGCACTCTTCATTATGGCTGGTCTCTTCATGCCATACTAATGAAACAGCAAAGACCATTTGCTTCTTTCCTTTCATCCATTCAATGAAGTTTTAAATAACAAAGTATATGTGCTGTGCTCCCACTTCTATCTTGTTCTCCCAAACGGCATCCAAAGTAGAAACAATAAGCATACTTAGCTGTCTTTGCAATGGAGCAGTTTTGTGATTTTGGCATGAACTGCCTTTACACATAACAAAAATTGTCTGATAAATTCACAGCCACAGTGGTGTCATTTCTCCATGCTAATTGTTGGAAAACCACTTTATACAAGGCAAAATAAAAACCAAACACACAACCAGCCTCAAGTATTCACAGATAAAAAACCAGTTTGTCTCAGCTGACAATTAATTACATGAACCTGTTATAACAGGTTTTCATAACGATATTCCATTTTTGCAGCAGAATACGAAACTTGTATGCAAGCATAGTTTTGTATTCTGCAACTACCTTCATTTGTTTCTGATCTTTGGAAATTATGCAATGGAAACTTTAACCCTTCTGCAGAAGTACAGGGGAGAAGATTGTCCTAGTGTTATTTAAAACTTTCCCACACAAAAACATTATCTTATCCTGCCGAGACATGGCTACCTTTAAGGACACTAAGTTTGCATCAGCACCAATAAAATCTTTTTGTGTGCAATGATGCACATAAAAAGATGGATCAAAGGTCATATAATATTTTTACAGCCTTGGTTTCATATTTTTAATATGCATAATTTTTCTTTAAAGAGATCCAGTCATGCAGAAGCCTTTCAGGAGAAAGGCTTTATTCACTTGTTCATATTTTTTAATCCACTTTAGAGGAGGGCTGCAAATTGCAATTGATCCATTTGTGTTATCACTCAAAATGTCAGAAATAAATTCTTTCATTCAGTCAAAGGAAAGAGTTAATTTGTAATTTAGCTTGTGTATACCGTGGTAATGTGATGATCTTTTGCAATGATTTTCTATGCAGTATACATCAACCGTAGTTTCAGAGTTTGCTTGCCTCAAAGGTACCAAGTTCATTCTTCTACTGTAAACAACTGAGGGAAAAAAAATTTCAAAAGTTCAGGTAGAAAACTGCTCCACACACTGCCAATCAAGAAAAACAAAAAAGGTGCTGGGAATATTTTTTTTTTCTGCAATGACTGCAGCATCATTGACCAGGGGAAGAAAATTAAATAAAAATTTTATAGTATAATTGATTATGATAGCATGACCATTTAAATTATAAAATCTTTTTTTTTTTAAATAACTACTGTTGTTTTGCATGTATTTCATCTGTAAAGTGCTACTGGTATTGTTGACAGCTAGTAAAAGTTGATAAGTTAATTTAAACACACAAAGTTCGCTATACTTGGAATCAAACTTGACACCGCTTGCTGCTGTTTGGAGGGGAAGGGAAAAAAAAAGTGTGCATCCACTGACAGGCTAGCTGTCAATCAGACATCAAAAAAAATTCCAAGCAGGAAACACTAATGTACAAAGTTTGCCATTCAGGATTCCCCCCCCCCCCTTTATAAAAGGTTATAATTTAAAATTCTAAATTAATGATGCAGATTGAGAGTTAGTGCTGACCATAGCTTCCAACTTTTGACTTCTGAAGATGTGGTGGGGAGAAAAAGATTTTTGGCCAAAAGGAAGGCAGGGGAATTTTGGAAAAGTCCAGACACGTAGTAATAAAATACACTAACAAAAGAACAGAATTCTCTCCTCTTGTTTTAAATTCTCTACAACCTTTGTAATATAAATGTCTATGACTGAGTCAGAATCATTCTTCCGATTCTGTCTATTTTGGTAATCTACTTCCAAAATGAAAGTGACGATTTAAAAACTGTTAATATGAGAAATTTACACATCACATTATTTACTGTATCTAGGAATAATGACCTTAGTATGTGGATGTTGGGACTTTGAAGATCTACATTGGGATTCCAAACAGCATAATAGAGACATCATCGTATCATGAAAATATCGTAATGTGAACCCAATAAAACAATGTGTTTTGGTAATTCATTCCACAACCTCGGAAGTTGAAATTTTTGCTATATAAGTAGGGCTTACAATACCAATCAAAATCTTAATACCGGTATTTCGGTATTTTTAAATTCCGAAATACCGGTATTAAGATATTCCAAAAACAAACGTTTTTCTCATTAAATTTTGATGACAGTTAGGCGCAATAAAGTAAGGAAAAAACAAGTACTGTAATTACTTGAATTCAAGTTTTAAATAAACATTTATTGCAGTAATAAATATATTCTGAAAAAAATCATTAAAAATACAGTTATTCTAAAAACAAAAAAATACATATTGTTACTGCAAAGTTTAGTTTATGTTTATACATCCACACTACCTGTCCAAATAAAGTGTGCTCTTAAGAAACAAGCAATCAATAGTATGGTCTTTTAAAATGGATCTAATTTTGGTACATATTCAATTAGCGGCAGAAAACGCCCTTTCAGATTCTATTCTGGTACTATTGTACTGAGATAATCGTAGATGATCTCAGTCCATATTTTCTAGGCTTTGAACTTTTTTTAGCAAAAATAGTTAAAAGTATTTCATTAATTTCCGAATCAAGTTCATCTTTTAAAATCTTGTTGGAGTCAGACAATTTCTTATTTTGAAAAGAATTTGCGGAACACTGATGTTCTGTTCCATGTTGGTCTTCCATGATTGAATTATGTTCATCATTTTCTGAAGGAGAAAGACTTTTTATTCAGCGAAGTATAATTTTCACTATAGTATCTTTACTGAGTCTGGGAGAGAGCAAAGAGTGGGGATAAGGAATTCTTCACATAAATGCAAAGAAGAGAAGGACAAATCAGATCGGATGCATATGTGATTGCGTGGGATAGTATTAGATACCTCAACTGATATTGCAGATGAACTCGACAGTTACTTTGTATCGATATTTACAGAAGAAAAACCCTTCTTCTGCCACAGACTTCTGTGTCACCTGATAATTTATATGCATCCCATGCATTTTTCTTCTCTGCCACAAGCCTCATTAATTAATGTGACATCCATTTAGGCCTAAACCTTGAACAGTATTTCTTAGTTGGTATGAAAAGCCTAGTAGCCTCCAAGATTAAGTCCCTGAAGGCTTCCAATTTAGAATTCACCATTGGTAATATCATCATTTGATCCCACTGTATAGAATTTAAAAACTGTCTGAGACAATTGTAGTCACCTTTACAAAAGCAAAAACCCTTCCCTTTACCCTTGATGGTAGTTATATCTTTAAGTAAATCCCACATCAATACACTGCAATCACTGTCACCCAGTGGTTCCTTTATCTGCAAATTCTTAATGTGCAAATAATCACTGATGATAATCAGATCAAGAGTGTTACTCCCTCTGGTTGCCTCTCAAACATGAAAACAGTCATCCAATAAATCCACAAAAGTCTTGTGTTTAGGAATTACTTCAAAAACACTTAATTGATAAAATAAATTGTCTGATGTTAGAATATTCTATGGTTATTGTTAAATTCTGGCAAATAGGTATTTGGTTTCCAACAAAATTGATATTTTGATAGTTACTAAGTGCTAAATCCAAAAAAAAAAATTTAATTGCAGTAATTGATTTGTTACAATATGAAAATCTTCTTTTGCTGCTTTTACCTTTTATTAGAACCTTTTACTGCTACAGAAAACTTTCCTGTAACATCCATGCAATCGATCAACAATTTGACATTCTCACAGAATGATTCTCTTATTAGTTTCTGCTTATGTCCGACAATTTGATAAATGTTGTTATCAAATTGTCATTACCAATGCTTGCCCCAAATCAAATGTTAAGTTATTTTCTTTACTATGAAACTAAGAGCTACTAAGGCTCAATATTTCCTGTTTTGTCAATACTTAAAAATTCATGAGTTTACCTCAATCCTTCTTCATAGGATGACTGCTGCACCATACTCTCCAAGTAAGATAGACTTAAAAATGTATAATAACTTCTTTAAAATAATTGAATGTATTCATCACTCTTAGCATGTGAACAATCCAACACACTGGAATCACAGCTGAACCCCCAACCCGACCCCAGACCCATCAAACTCTCCGCGAAACCTCGAGTGACCGAAGGCATTATGTCAAATATATCATGGTTTGAAAATGAAGATAAATGCCAATAAAATTATTGTGAAATAAAAGTTAAATATAAAACACTATGATGAAAAATAATTTACGACAATTTCCTCCCTTAAGTGGACCAACCTTTTCGACCTCTGTCTTGTTCGCAGGTTGTAAAACTAATGTGAGGTATGTGTATATGCTTCAATATAAATAGGAGATTAATTGTTACTGCACATGCTTGTAAATGACCATGAATCTGAAATGAGAAACGGATGTCGGGTGTTGATCGAGTTACTATGTAGTCTCATTTCCAAGGTTTCCGCTGTCAACAATTCTGTTTAAATATCAAACACAACTACACAGAATTGTTGATAGCGGAAACAAGGATTGAGGTAAACTCGTAAGAATTTTTAAGTTATTTTCTTTAACATGTTCACTGCTGGAATGCAAGCTTGGGTCCATTCAATGCAGTCAATAAATGAACTCTGTAAAAGGAAAGACACATGAAATGAACAACTGAACAGTATCAGCACACTGATTGAACCATAGGCTATTTGCATTACAGCTGGGATCTTGCTTAGCTTCAATTACACTGTCTAGAGAGTGCGATAAAAGTTGTATGCTTGGTTCACAGTTTCATATGTTCTTTTGCTTATGTTGAAGTTATTTTATCCAGTTTAGTTGTTGTTTTTTTTACACAAGAAGAAAACGTAAAATTTTATTTTATTTTAGGTAACTTAACCTTATTTAACCCTAGAGTGGTAATGTGTCTAAATCCGACATGTACTTCATTAAACAGTACCTTTCAGTTCTTCACGAAAAGTCAGTGGCAGCCCTCTTTGACAGTGTTACCTTCCATCAATTAGTTACTTAACAACAAAGTTAATCGTTTTGTCTTTGTGGTCTATGGTTTGCAAATAATTATTATGGTACTGTGCTTATTTTATGTATCAGTACCATTTACCATTTACCTGAAATTAGCCATTGAAAATATGTAAGAATTAAAGTTCCACTTTCGAGTGGAACTTTAATTCTTACCTGGAATGGTCAGACTTGTCTGTTCCAGGCAAACCTGGAACAGACAAACAGACATAAGCTTATTCTTCTCAAATGACAAACAGACATAAACTTATTCTTCTCAGATGGGTTTATGGTAATACTGATGGAATTACGATAATCCATTTGACAAGAATATCAGAAAAAAACTTTGCCCAGAGAAAAAAAAACTTTGCCCAGAGTGTTAATTTTCTGAGTTAATATTTTTAGTGGTAATAACAATTAATACAGTAATGACATGTACATTGAAAATTTTGTAAATAAAAGATGGTTTTCAAATGTTATACTGAATAATATCAATACGCATAACATTTGAGTCATGCCATTATATACTTAGTTAGTCATACCTTGTCAGTATGATTGACATTCTAGAGTTAATAATATTAGGTTTCATGGATGCTTAGTTAACAACTAACCACTAATTATCTTATTTTAGGTAACCTAATTCTATTAGTAAGAACTAGTGAGGGAGATGAACATTTGCAGTGAGTTTTTTTATTTATTTATTGTACTAGACAGTCCCAACCAATGTTTCGCAACTCCACCTTATATTTACTGTGTCATACATACACAGATTTACAATATCATTAGCTATTTGCTTCCTTCATTCCTATTAACTTTCAATCCATGTTTCAATCCACTAATTTACTCATACAGTTCATCAACTTGTTATGGGAAAGTTTTCCATACACCAAAAGATTAGCATTAGCTAATATGGTGCAAGGAAGCCTCAGGCATTTCACTCCTTACACAAGTGCTGATCTGGCTAACATTTAAATTTCCCCAAGTTGTCAGTTTCAACTACACATGGAGGTAACTTATTCTGTTAATTTACTGTTCCCTGAACAGACCTATCTAAAAGAATACTTACTAAAATCCAGTTTCCTTTATTCCTTGTTGCTCTCCAAATTAAATGCTATAATCAGAACATCCTTTGAATATTCTTCAACATCAAGCAACTATTTATATCAGCTAGCAACTGTTCATTTTTATTGGAAAGCAAACATGTACTATGTTCTAAATTAACAGAAATACTACATTTTTATTGACTTCTGTCGTAGAATTATATATTATTATATTCCTCTACTATATGTGGGAATCTCTAATAAAGGGATATAATTTCCTTTCTAACAAATGGAAGTTTCAGAAATGTATGAATACATAAGATTTGTTCAGTGAGATAAATAAAAATCGTTTTTGTTGACATTGTCGCATACTAATCAACAGGTTACATGCATGAATAGCAATTTATAAATATATATATACACCAAAAGTGTCTACCTGCCAGTGGCGCTTGTGACTGATGTATGGGGGTGCTGCTTTTTAAAGTTACATTAAATTGCCTTGGCTATAAGACATGTAGACATAGATAGTAATAATAATAAGCAATTTAAAAATACTACAAAACATTAACCGGACACTTACCATTAACAGACTTAGGTAATCTTGAAATTTTATTTAAAAATAAAATCCATTCTTCGGTTTTTATTTGTTGAAAGTAGATTAATAACTTTTTCATTCAAGTTTGGTGCACTGTTCAGTTCAGCACTGTTCACTCTACAGTTCCTTTGCCTCGGTTTGAAACCTCTAAAAAATGTGTATTGGCAACCTGCCAACTAGGCATTACTGAACCACTGGGATCAAAATTTGGAACTGTGTAGTGCACAGTTCCACCTACGATTATACTTCAAAGTTGAAAACAATTTCGTGTTTTTATTCGTTTAGTATTGAAATGATTATTCTAAATAGAGGATGAGTATACTATTGATAAAAATATTCATTGTGTTGCATCGTCCTTCACACAATTTCATATAACTCCGTTGACTGTATATTTTGATTTAAAAAGCTGGGGGTGCTGCAGTTCCACAGTGCCTACCAATTAGCTGCCCCTGCTACCCACCACTTTCTTGGAAGTGTTAACTTTTTTCTATGAACAAATCTCTGCAATTAGTATCTGGTATAACATCAGAATAATTAACCATTCTTCTTTCTCAGCAGTGCCTAGACTCATCACTGCACTAATTTCTTCTGACCATGGAAAATTTCTTTTGCAGACTTATTTTTCTTTTTTCCAACATTTAGGTCTGATGTAGCAAAGTGGTCATGTACAAAGATGCAGAAGCATATGCTCTTAGAGTGGACCATGATTCAGGCCAACTTGACTGCTAATTATAGTTAATGATTGTATTAATTTTAAAAATAATTAATGTAAACTCTGACCTAGTAGTCAATTTTGAGCATAAACAAGAACATGTTTATGTAAAATGAATATGGAGCAGTGTTTGTACCCATGATTTTTCCACCTTGAGGTAATATGGCTCGCATATGAATGTCCCTTGTTCCCTCCCACAGCTTACACAGTACTACGTGTGTGTGCATTTCAAAATCTTTAACCCTTTTGCAAGTGTGGATTTCTGAATTGTGTGCATATGATTCAGAATTAAATTTTTTAAGAAAATTTTGAAGCTTTTAAAAATTGAAACACTGTATACATAAATGCTTTTAACCCAAGCACAGTGTAACCTTCCAAAAAAGTACTACAAATGCCATCACGTTGAAATAAAAAATATTATCTACCACAGTAACACAAATGCAGATATATCGTGATAGTCTAACTGTTGATGATCCTACTCAGGTTGCTGACAAACTGAACAAATATTTTGCGCCAACATTCTTTCTTGCATGAAGAATTCTTTAGGGAGGGGAATGCCAGAAGTTCATCAAAATCTAACAGAGAGCTAAATGATTTTGTGATAACTGAGAGGAAAGGGGAAGAGAAATTGTTGAAGATAACTTAAAAAGGAGTCTGTGTGGATGGGATCTAACCATTTTATATTAATGGAGGCAGCAAAAGAGGTAAGCAAACCCTTAACCATAATTATAAAGCATCTTTGGATTCAGGGGAGTTCCCTGTGGACTGGAAATGTGCAAATGTATACCGAATTTGCAAAAGGGATTGATCAAAAGGTGACATGAGTAATACAGACCTATTAGCTTAACTACTGTTCAGAGAAAATAATGGAATCTCTGCTTAAAGAAGTAATGAATCATCATCTAAAAGGGAATTCAATTATACTGCAATCATAGCATGGATTTGTTAAGGTGCAATCTTGTCTTACCAATCTTATTTGGATGCTATGATGAAGTAACAAAGGAACTTAATGCAAAAAATAATTTTGATATTATATACTTGGATTTCAACAGTATCAAAGATTTTGATACTGTTGCACAAAAAGATGGCTGTACAAATTGGAGAAATGTGGCATTAAGAGTAAGCTACTGCTCTGGATAAAGGGATAGTTCATTGGGTGAAGACAGAGGTGTTATTAATGGACACTGCTTATTGTGGAATAATGTTATTACTGGAGTCCCACAGGGTTCAGTGCTGGGCTTGTTGTTTTCTTTATTTGTTAATATATATCAGGCTTAATGCCTAAGTTTGCAGATGATACAAAGGTTGGCAGGGTGGTTAATGACAGTAATCAGGGTAAACTGCTCCAACAAGGTGTAAAAAAAAATTAGGCAGGTAGGCGGAGAAATGGCAGTTGAAGTTCAACATTGACAAATGCAAGATACTACCTATGGGTAGCAGTAATTTCAGGTTAACATACCAACTGTATGATACTATACTCAGGGTGGTGGAAAATTCAAAACACCTGGGGTAGTTATGCAGTGAGATATGAAGATCTCTGAGCAATGCAGGCTCTCTGAGCAATGTCAGAACAGCTCATGAAGTTTTGTCAGTGATATACAGGGACTTTTCTAGCAGGGTGGTGATTATCCCATTGTACAAGAAATGGTTAGGTGACATCTTGATTACTTCATACAGGTCTGAATGCCTTATTTTAGGAAGGATGTAGAGCTGCTGTAATGAGTGCAGAGAGAGAGGCAACAAGATTGCTGAAGAGAACAAAAGGGTGTTACCTAGAAAAACTTCAGTACTGTAAATTGCATTGTATAGAGACTAGACACCTGTGAGATTATCCGACTGAGGCATTTAAGGCTTTGAATGGAACTCAAAGTTCTTATTTGCAAGTTTGAATGAGATGCAAAGTTCTTATTTACAAGGTCAGTGCTGATGGCATTCTTTCTCTTGCTGAAACTATGCATATGAGGGGGCATAAATTCAAATTGAAGAAGGATGGTTGCAGGCTATGTGTGGTGGTTTGCTTTCATCCAGCAGGCTGTTGAATGTTGGAAAAAACTTCCATCTGTTGTTGTGGAAATAGGTAGTTAGAATAAATTCAAGGAAAAACTAGGCAATTATTGGAGGAGAATGGAGAGGTGAAATGGAAATTTTTTATTTCTTTTTATTTTGTTGGCTGATGTTTTATAACCTTGCTTTCTCACATCTTCTGCCATTACTAATAATAAAAAGATGAAACGACTGTCATAATCCTACTGCAGTGTGCATCATGTAACACTATGCTAGTTTAATTTTGATATTCCATTGCAAGCATAATATTTTATTAATAAATATTAACAGTATTACACTTACAGTTATCTTTGGAATAATGCCAACAATGATTGGTGGAGGAGGCACGAAGTGCAAATTGCACTTTTAAACATGAGTCTTAGTCTTATTCAGTGGAATATTTACACATTTTGTAAAGTGCCCCGGTAGGTACTTCATTTTAAAAAAAAAATTAAATATGGTTGTTCATAACAGATTGGAAATACAGGGTGACATCTAAATTTAAAATGCTGTGAATTATTTAGGCCCATTTTAAATACGAACCGCAGAGCAATTTGATGCAAGCCATGCTTCAACTATGGAAAGAAATGTGTGCCTATGCTTTGGTTAAATATTAATTTTGAATTTATGGCTAAACATTAGTGTAGTATTATTTATAAAAAAATAAAAAAAAAAATTTTATTTGGAAGACAATTTCAAAAAATGCTGAAAAATCATTTAAAAAAATACTTTTTCTTTGTTGCAGTAATATAAACTACCACAACATTTATATATGCATTATCTGATTCAGTTTCATCAACTTCTGGATCGGAATTCAAGAGAATTTCTTCAATTTCAGCTTGTGTAAGTGGGCATCTTTAATCTTTTTGAAAGGGGGGGTGCCCTAATGTTCCAATTTTTGAAACTAAATGACTTACTTCTGACATGGTTGATAGATGGTAGCATATCTTTGTAAAGTTTCAAGAGAATCTGTACATATGTAGAATAGATGTGCAGAAATTTGCCTTTAGCCAGCAGCTGGTTAATTGCTGGAACAAACTTCTGTCTGTCGTGGAAGTTGATAGGTTAAATAAATTTAAGGAGGAATTGGACAAACATTTAGAGGGAATTGTTTTGTAAATTTTTTTTTTTTTTTTTTTTGGCTGATGCTGCATAAGCTCATACACTTGCTTTCTTGCATCGCATGCCAATACTACTACAAACAAGCATACTATGTTGAAAGAACCTTCAAAGCATATTATGGTCACATGAAAAATGTATACACACTTGCTTATTTGTAGAAGAGTTAAAAGTATTGTCAACCTACCGTAATTTATCATTGTAATCTTCGTATACGATCTATGATCTTTCAAAATTGAGTGATATGACACAAGGTCATTACATCAGTGGCAGGTGGCAGGTACTTTGGCAACAGTTTATATATACATATAAATATGTATGTGGATTCTTGACTCCCTGAAAAACTTGTTTGCTAATTGTGTGTAACACATTTTATTAATTTTTTTTCATTTTTTTTTTTTTTATATATCTGAGTTATTAATATGATTGTGATTTTTATTATGGATAAGATTTTTTGAGGATGGAACTGTTTCTCATTAAGAAAGGATGCTGACATCACTTTTTATTTTAGTGTGTCCAAGCACTTTTGAGAAACTACTTTTCTAGCATCTGAAATTAAATTTTATTAGAAAATTCCTTTTATAAGAAAATAAAATTGTTTTAAATATGTATTTTTTAAATTTAATTAGTTTTTTGGCTACTTGCTTGATTAAAGATTTTTCTTCTGCTTCAGGGTATTATTTTTTGTATCTGTCACCATAACTGTTCAGATAATGTATTATGCAAGATGGAGAATATTATTCCAAGCATAATGTCTTGGTATGTGAGGTGTAATTCAGAAGTAACCTCCACTTATTTTTTGAAGGGTTGTTACCTAGTATAAGGCTTTGCCAGTGTATCCTGCTTTTCTAAATACCCTCCTCTTTGTGTATACACGCATTGCTACCTCCTCTACCGGGGCGCCTCCGTAGCCAGGTGGGCAGGAGCAGCTGTGCATTGCACACACTTCTTGATTAGACCAGGGTTCGAGCCCGTGACCACCAAATACAGAGGATGCGGAAAGGTCAGGAAATAACCACCACATATCCCCCGAGCAATATGGCCTTAGTTGCTAATACTCCTAAAAACCAAATAATAATAACAACAACAACAAACTCCTCTACCAGTTGTGATGACACTGTGGATGCCTTCTTTGGAGTTACGTTGTGCCCACTGGTATACTGCTATTCCGCTGTTTTTAGATCAGTACTGAGTTCCATGCAAGTTATCTTTCAGTTTATTAAGCAGCTAGAAGTCTGATAGAAACATACCTGAAAAATATGAGGGAAGTGTTTCAACCCCCCTCCCCTTGTAAAAATTCCTTGTAGTGTTGGCCTTGTAAGGTGGTACAAAATGATATTGCAGGGTGCCAGACGATGTGCTTGTGCTAAATCTCAGAGAAAGTTGTGCAGAAGGTTTTGGTAATACTATAAAGTTATTGTGATACCCTTTAGAGTTAAAAACATGAAAAGTTAACTTTTTTTTATCCCAAAAAACTGTGTACCTTGTCAGCTGATGCAGCCACCCAGAATTTTTTTTTCGTGGTGAAGACTGAATATTTCCATTGTATTTATTGTGTCTTTTATCACTGAATTGTACAAAGGTATAAAGAACTCTGCCATGATGACTACCTTGCTGAGAAAGAACTCTAGATCTGCCACATGATGTAACAGATTTAGAGGTCATCAGGACTTGATACATGTCCAGTTTAGTCTGCTTTTTCTCAGCATTCAACTTCTGCAAACCTGATGTGTCCAACCCTTTGATATCTCCCTAAATCTTTTGGGAATATTGTGTAAAGCCATTCAGTGGGAAAGGTCTGTCTTTTTACAGATGTCCTTATTTCTCAATTGCCTGTCCTACATGATCAGTTTCCACACATGAGCATTATTTCTAAGCATCACTGCTTGAACAAGCTCATCCTTAATGGCATATCTGCCTTCTTTAAATTTGTGAACCTCCTTTGCAAACCATGCTATTAAAAAATTACAGTTTTGCCACAAGCTGTAAAAATCTCACAATGGATGTCACAGTCTTTTGCCTTTTGCATAACCCCAGGAGCTCACATCTGGTGAGTATGGGCTTGGCACACCTAGGGTCGTGAGCTGGATATCATCGTTCTTCTTTTTTCTTAGTGATTCCCTCCCTCCCTCCCTCCCTCCCTCCCTCTCTCTCTCTCGGTAATTCAGAAATTAACTATTTTTTGCTGGTGCAGCATAAGCCTGAGGCTTCCTTGCACCATATGGCTAATAATAATAATAAAAATATAAACTTAACAGTTCCTTACTATTCTCTGAAATATTTGTGGTCTCAGAACAGTCCCTCAACTACACCTTCAGGGCTTATACAGACAATGCACATTCACCAGAATATTCACACTGAATGCAGGAGTGGCTTCTGGAAGCAAAGCTGGCAATGGGGGGAGAGTTACTTCTAGAATGCACCTCATGTATATATATATATAACTTCTATAAAAGAAAAGAACAAAAGAAAATTCTTCTTAATGATAACTTATATGCATCAAAATGCATCATCCAAGCACTGCCGTAATACACGAGTGGTCATTCTTAAACAGTCAACCAATGAGTGCAAGCACATAAAATTAACAATTTATATTTTTGTTTATAGATTTGGCACGTGGTTTTATTTGTTTGGTTGTGGTGATGCTGGTTTTTGTACATGAATGAACTTTATAAAATTTTAAGATTTAATTTAATTTTCAACCATTATGTATGAATTTTCGGAATGCTAGAGATGTCAGAACGTTGATTTTTTTTTTATGTTCTGAAAATTGCAACATGTTGAACAGGTTCTCCCACATTTATGTGGTAAGCAAACATGTTTAAGACTAAAACCTTTTGCACAACCTCCTTTCCCACTAGATACTCACTGCCATGACTATATAGCGGATTCAGCTGATGTAGTTGAACTGATTGACTTTAGGAAATAAATCATTTGAATGCCTGATCCTACTGGCTATTGCATAAAGGCATGTATGCAATACTGTATTTATGCTACACACTTGAGTGCATTTGAACAGCAAACAGATCACTGCAAGAAAAATATGTAAATTATCAAATGAACTAAATTTTATCTGCCATTGGAGATTTCATTTCATGTAAATCTGCAATTGGTTGTATCAGTGTTTTGCCCTTCACCCACTGGCATTTCACAGTATGAAATCTTAGAAATAGAAATGACAAAATTTAGAAATGACACTAAGTTGCCAACAACCAATAATGTGTTGCTTTATTCCTCTATGTGAGATTCCCCTTGGGCACTTCTGTGGTTTGGTTATTTCTGCAGCTGCCATATGAATATTCCCATCTGGCTGCTTATCATATTGCCCACCAGCAGGCGTTCACTTTTCAGTGTAAAATTCAGTGGTCACACTTGTTAATCTTAAACAACAACCTAAGGAAATAAAAATTTCTAAGAGAATTGTTCTGATTATGCTAGGGAATAGTTACAGCCCTACCAAAGCCTCCATCAAAAATTATGGGTTGGAATGAAGTGGTGAGTGCTTAAAATAAAAGAACATTTTTAGAAAAGAATTTTTGTACCACCCAGAAAAAAATTACACTTTTTTAAACATTAGTATGTTCAGATATGACGAAATTTAATTTTTTTTTTTTTAAATTAACATATATATTTACATATGGAAGAGATTGCATGTGTCACGTTGATTTTTCTTAACATGGTACTTCTTATCCTATGATGTTCCAAAAATTAGTTTCTCTATTTGTAATTTTTGTTATTACGTTGTGAGGGATGTGACTGTGTATGTATGATTACTTAATCTCCTGTGCCCATACCACTACCTTTTTATTTTTTAACTTCTTACATGTATTTCTTCATAAACACTTGGAAATGTAAAAAACTTTCCTTGGGATCATGTGGCAGCCAGCTGATTAAATAAATTTTAACACCAAATTTCTGTGGACTGATTTTTATACTGTTCCTATGTATACTGCTGTTTACCTTTTTCAATTTAATAGATTATATTGCAGTATGAAGTTTTGCTTATGCATTCAGTTTTCATTTTATGTGAAACAGTTTATTTGAAGAGACTTTATTTGTGGTTACCGCATAATTATATGCCTCTGGCCACTAATATTATTTTCATTATTCATGCTCAGTGAGAAAATAGTGTGTGATAACTCAACTGTGTTTGTATTTAAAAAAAAATAAATGCTTTGTAATCCTTCATTTAATCTACTGTACTGTTTATATATATATATATTGCTATATATGTACTATTATATCACAGTATTTTTATTACAAATATCATTGGTCAAAATGATCACTAGGTTTACTTTAATCTTTTCTTCCTTCTATTAAAATAACTGAAATTGCTCACATAGTTATTTTGAAAAAAGGTAAAATTTTATATATTAAATAGTGGTTAAACAAAACTTTTTTATAGATGGGGCTTCCCATCATGATTCTTAGTGACCAACTCTGTTAAAATAGTTTAAGAAACTAAAGATTTTTTTAACGTGTCATTTGAACTTCATGCTTCAAAAAAAATCTGCAATTAACCCTTCACTGATGGCAAAAAAATCCAATTTATAAGCTGGATCTGTCAGACCTTTGGGAAAGAAATATGGTGAAAATAAAAACCTAAATGAGTTTATGTATGCAATGCCATACACTTCAGGCACATTAGATTTTTATTTCTTAAATTAATTGAATTTTTCATTTTATTACAGTTAATAGAAGTGAAAAGTGAATAACAAATTATGTTGTTAGGTAATTGACTATTAATAAACCACCTAACAAGTTGTTTTCATTTTCCTACACATACATCCCAATGTAATATTCATCCCACATTTTGTAATACAGTACTTTTTTAATCAACATCATGTGAAATGCAACATGCATTTCAGGCTCAGTGATTTAATAAATTAAGCAATCATAATATACTGTTCAAGGTTTTTATAATGAATTTACTTATTTATTCCTGAATAATAATTGTGATTAATATAATAACCAAATTCTAATAATTGTGATTTATTAAACTAATAAAAAAATAAGCAAAAGCAATGACTTATGTGTAAATCAACAACGTTCTGTTTCTGCATATCTGCTGTACTGTTCATTCTTTCCATCAGCACTCTGCAACAAACATAATGTCTGGTATTTCAACTATAATATATGGATAGCCTATGTTACATGCATGGAAAAAAATAATTGCCAGAGATCTGTTGATTTGATTTTGTTTTAATGAAATTTAGGATGATGTGCAAAATCTTTCTAAATGAGCAAAATAAAAAAACCATGAAAATCCATCCACTGGGAATTAAGTTATTACATGCAGACAGACGTAATGAAGACAATGGGTGCTTTATGCATACATGCTAACATGGCTAAAAATTACAGAAAACAAAGATTCGTTAATATTCGTGTTATTATAATGGGGGAATCAAAATTCACACACTGTTTGCAGTGTAATAAAATATTTCAATTTTCTTTTCTTTTCTTTTTTATTTAAATGAAGCAGGTCTTCAAATAACTACATTTAAAAAGCTAATGCACAGAAAATTGCAACAAACAACACTTTCATCTTATACTATATCAGCATTCAAGTTGGGTCTCATAAGCTGCAATAAAGAAATTGTTGGTACTTTCATAAACTAAAATGCACTAACAATAATTAATACATCACCAAGGGAAAGAAATCATGTAAAAATATATATAGATACATGGATTTGTCAGATACTATCCAGTCACTGAAGGGTTAAGCATATCACATTGTAGTTTCATGGTATTTTCAGTACATGAAAGAAACTATAATACAGAGATATAAGATTAGCATGGAATTAATAATGCATCATGAAATTATCAGCTGCAATTTGCTTTCCAGTTTTACATGGAAAGTTGCCAACTGTTAATGCACTTAAAATTTCACCCTTTAATGTAAACCATGTAAAAAAAAAAAAATACAACTGTAAGGTTGTTTTTTTTTTTTAAGTGAACTATTTTGCTAACATGTTTTCATAGTTAAATGTGATATGCTAATATTTCTTTCATAGACAAAATTATTTAGACACAAATTTACATCATTCTGAACTGATCAGAAGCCAAAAAAGAAAGAACAATAAAAACATGATGAAATAACTAAAGTTTAAACTCAGTGTATTTGAATTTATAATTGCATTTAGTTCCAATTGAAATAGTGGCATAGATTTTATTTTAATGGTCATTAAATTACGTTGATTTCCATTAAAAAATATTGCCAAATCTAAATCCATGACAGTAACATTAGTTCCAGTGCAGTTATTTATGGGTGCTATATTATTATTAACTTTATTTAAAAATACATTGTTGTTAAAAATCACAAATTATTATTTGGTTGAATCTCTTCTTTGAAGTTTTAACACATTTTAACAGTAAATGATTATTTCTCAGATTACTTCATTGTTCAGCTTTTTTTTTTTTTTTTTTTGTAATTGAAAAATGTATAATTTGATACAGTTAAACTTTTTATACATTCTGAATTATTGTTGCATCTAGTTGGTTTTTGCTGTTAATGGCATATACTTTTTGTTTTATTGGAAGCTCTTATCCTTCTATTTGTTAATTATTTCCTTAAGTAGTCAATTTTATATATAAATTTATGTGAATTGTTACATTTATGCATAATTCACAGTTTGGTGTTGAGATATGATTTAAGATGATTTTTCTGTTATTGGAAATCAAACTAATTCTCATTTATAGAATTGCATTTTGAAATGATTTAATGAAATGAAATGATTTTTCCAGTGTTAATTTAAAGGGAAAAAAAAAAGGCTTACTTTTCCTATTTTATAAAATTAAAAAAAAATAAAGCTGCATGTATATAACACATTTTTTAACTGTTATTTCAGTGTTATTTCAGCAACTTATCAAAAAGATTTGATAAGTTGCTTTAAAAAAAAAATATGATGCTTGTAGTCACATCACAATCTTCAAGTATATTTAGCCTGTTGAAGTATTGAAAATTGTGTGTGCTACTACTTCATAGTTTTGGTAGAAAATACTTCAAAACTAAAGTACTTTTAGTTAAATAGCAATTTTGTATTTTGCCACATCATACTGAAATTGAAATTTAACTAATGGTTGTTTTAAAGAACTATTTTTTATATTTTAAACTTTTATTTAAATACTAATTGTCAATTCGCAGTTGCATTATGTAAATGATGATAAATATGTAATATACTGGACTTCGGGTAGATTGCTAAAAAAAAAAAAATTTTCATGTAATATAGTGAATGCTCCTGCCACAAAAATGCTCATTTGTTGTGTAATGATGCAGTCCATTTGCCATTCAAGTGGCTTTTAAATGATTTCTTACCTCTTAATCATCTGGTAATCCATACTTTTGTCAAATAAGTGATCATTCATGTAAAATATTCCTTCACCTTGTCTTCCATTTCATATTTACTAATAAAATGAGTAATATATCTTCTTTCATGTTTCTTAAGCTGATCTACTTAAACATACTAACATTTGGAAAGGTTTTAACTTTAGAATATAGTAACATGTAGAAACTATGTGAAAACTATAAAAAATTGTTTTCATAGAAACATATGCATAAAAATGAGTATTTAGAAGATATCAGAAAAAGGCTACATTTTTTCCCTATACAAAATTTGTAAGTTTAATGTAACTGAAATTTGGAATACTGAACTTTCTCTTGAGACCATTTTCACTAATTATTTTGACAGTATTTCTTGAGACATACCCCTGATGATGTACCTGCCTTTGTTCTCAGCCATATTGGTTAGTGTTACGATATTGTAACTTCCAACACCAATAACTTTGTAACCCCCATCAAGATAAATCATCATTGAACACCAGTGAAACCAGCATCGATCAGAAATCGCTTCTCTGAATCATCAGTATTCCCAAAAAATTCTGCACCCACCCTCATGCTAAGTCAATGGAGGTTAGTAGTCAACTTCAAATTCCCATAAGTAATTAACTACTTAACAGATTCCAACAATAAACACCTCAAAACACTCGTCAGGACTTCCCTTAAGATAAAAGTATCCTTATTTGTACCATCTTCCTTACTCTCAAAATTTTACCATGGATAACACCTGCCTAATCCCTACCCTGGAAAAAGGGCTTTCCACATATTAATTGAACTATAGCTTTCCCCCAGGATGTGCTGAAAAGAAATAAGCATCCCAACAGGATCTAAGTATACCCCCCCCCAGTGCCCTATAGGCATCCAAGAGACTTAATTGAATTTCCTGTCAAAAATATTTGTCACACCAAGCCCCCACACTACTCTCATGTGGATGAGTAACACCTACAACAGGTGATTCTTTGTAACTACACCACCTACAGATTTAGGACAGGTCTCAGAAGAATCAGCATCATTTATTACCTCGGGCAGGAACCCATTTTCCTTTGAAACAAATTTATTCACAAAAATTGGAGGCAAAATGTGCCAGTATCTATGTTGCAAGAGGAGTCGTAGTTTACCCCTCACCTTCATCCAACTACTTTTCTGGATAAAAATTAAGATCTCCCAGGATTAGCTTGATCTCTTTTTTCCATTAAGAACATCTATACCCTTCTAGGACCACACCATCAAATTTGATAATAAAAAAGACTTGTCCCTGAAACCGCATCAGTTTTCATCCCCTTTTGAGGAATTTCAAAGAACATAAAACAATAACCAAACACCCCAGCCTTAAAAGTAAGCCATGGGTCCAACCAATGGACTCTCTCTTCTGGAAACCACACCTACAGCAAAAACAAAATCGAACACCCAAAGTTCAGGGCCCCTGAACTTTGGGTGTTCAGACAGTACGTCAGATACAGGAAGACCAGTGGTGCAAGTTGACAGGTTAGACCATCGGGAATTCCCAGAACTAGAAGAGCTGAGGGAAATTATTAATGAAGAAAGAGAGGCAAACCATCTCCCACCAGCAAATGAAACAAGAATGCTCCCAACTACCAGAACAGCATCTGTGCTGTTGATGACTCCAGCCAGGTGCACACCTGCAGTAGCAAAGCAGAAGATACAATAACAATTACATTAATAAAGAGGATATAACTGACACCCTAACATCTATAAATGAAGCCACATCACAGATTAAATGTGACATGGTGGCCTATATCACCCATGAGGCAAATAACATGATGTCTGTCATAAACTATTATGGATAAATGGATTGAAATGGAAGCCATAACACCAACTCTCATCACAGAAAATGAGAAATTAAAAGTAAGAGCAGAAGAACTCAGAAAACAAGTTCTCTGCCAAGAATGCCATTTTCAAATCCTATCGGAATCCTCTAAGAAGACATTTGCCAACACATTGCAATAGGGATTGAACACTGAAGTGCAAATGTTACTCTAACTCTATTGCTTCACCACAACTTTCAGAAGACAACTATATTCTAAAACAACCTAGATCAAATGAACAGCAAACTTCCCAGCAACTCCAAAACAAAATATATTGATCATACGTGCCACAAATAACTGAAAATGGAAACAAGTAATGAAATCAAAAACACTGAGAAAAGTACAGAAATGTTAAAATTAGATCTTTGTGCACAATTAAGAATAAAGGCATTGTTCTGGAAACCACTAGCTCTGGTGATCTAGACAAGATTGCATCTTCTGCGACAATAATCAAACAAGGTCTCTCTACAACCAAGCCAAAGATGAATGATCCCACGATACTTGTGTATGATGTTCCCAAAGAATTATCAAAAGGTGATATCATATCTGACATATAAACATAAGAACCTACAGAATTTTGGTTTCAAATTTGATGAATTCAGACTCCATCAATCTCAGGTTTAATACAGGATCTAAAGCCAACTCAACAAATTGGGTCGTTGGCTTCCCTGCAAAATTCTTAAAATGCCTTTTTGAACCTGACAGACTTTATCTTGGGTATCAAGCCCATAAGTACCGTTGGTTTACAATAGTGAACAAATGCTTTAGATGCCTGGCTTTTGGTCATTCATCCCCCTACTTTTGTAATCAAAATAGTGTCGTGTGGTCATTGCGCCATGGGAGGACATGTATACGCAGACTGTCCTCAAAAACAGGATACACCAAAATGTATCAACTGCAAGAGGCGTCATAAGTATTACGATCACTCTGTAAAGGACACTTCATGTCCAGAATACGTTAGAGCACTGGAACAGGCTAAAACAAGAACCATTAATGAGTAACATCAACCTGACCTCTGCCCTTAATGCAACTTTTCCTAACCATCAGGATATTACCATACTGCAACTGAATGCTCATCACTCCAGGAATGTCACAGATGAAGTCCGAGTTGCCATCACAGAATTCCTATGATTTGCTCTGCTTACAAGAATCCTATTTTTCCAGAAGTCTCCATGGACACAACTCAAAATTAATGGGTTTCCCAATCTCTACCCGGATCATACCTGCTGATGCAGACCATCCAAAATCTGTAATAGTGGCATTTAACACCTCACTTGATATAACAGCTATTTCTTCCCTGTATAGACCAAATGCTACATGTGTACAAATCTCGTCACTTTCTATTTGGTATCACTCTACTGTCCTCCATCCGAAGATATCCAAATCTCCCTGAACTATCTGGATTCTGTCATTGAAAAACTATGCTCATCACCAATCATTATAGCTACAGTGCCAAGTCTCCATTATGGTTTAGTACCTCCACTGACCACAGAGGACGACAACTGGAGAATTTCATACTGGTGCATAACCTGCACATCCTAAATAAATCCAATCAACCCAGTACCTTCTTCACAATAAATGGCGAGTCTAACATCGACCTTACTCTCACAAATGCAAACATCATTAACAAAATATCAAACTCGGCTGTGATTGAGGACAGAACATGTAGTGACCACCGTGCAATTTCATTTAAACTAAGCACAAATTTACAAAATCAGAGGTTACCTCCTCAAGACTTGAGAAGATTTGCTCTGAAGCATATAAAATGGCCACTGTTCTCGGAATCAGTTAAAATGACTTCCGTGATGAACTTTTAGATTCATTTAATCAGCTTAATGCTGAAGAACAAGCCTACTATATCCAAACTGTCTTACTACGAGCAACTGAATCCTCAACTAAGAGAATAGCTCCAAATAAATCATCTGTTCCCTAGTGGAATCCCCAGCTAACGGTTTTAAGAAGACGTGTTCACAGGGCAAGGAAACTGTATCAAAGATGGCGCTCTTGGCCTCCCAATGAAGTACAAAGACTCAGAAATAAATACAGAACCATAAAACATCGGTATAATCTCAATCTCAAAGCAAAAAATCACTACCTGGCAGTCTTTCGTCTCCACTGTGGGCACTTGAACCCCTGGGGACTATTCTATAAACTTAGTGATAAAGTGCCAACCGTGATATTTACAACTCCATAGTGACTAATGACTCTGAAACCACGACCTGGCAAACTGTCACACTGATTCTGATAAACTTTTCCCTCAGGATGATCAGTCAACAGAGTCTCCAACTCAAACCATAACAAGAACCCTCAATCTTCAATACTCTTCCACTATGGATACTGACCTGTTTACTCAACAAGAGCTTCTAACAGCTTTAAATAAAATCAGTGTCCAAAAATGTCCTGGACCTGACTTGCTGGAGAATACTGTTATTAAGAAGTTCGGAGAAACTTATCCTAACATTTCTTCTCTGTGGTACTTTCCCCCATCTCTGGAAGAATGCAGTAGTCAAACTACTACGAAAACCCAACAAGCCCCCATCAGACCCTTCCATCCCATTTCTCTCCTACCGAATTTAGGAAAACTCTTCGAACGACTACTCGCCCCAAGAATTTATGATCTTTTCAACACTCAAGACATCTTTTGACCTCACCAGTATGGATTCGTTAAGGCCAAGTCTTGTGAAGATACACTTCTTGCATTAAAAAATTACATCCAGAACTCCACATCAAAATATGAAATGGCCATCTTCATAGACTTTGAAGGTGCTTTTGACTCCCTCTGGTGGGAGAGGACCCTCGCAAGCCTTCAGAACATCTCATGCTCCTCTCAGTTGTACTAAGCTATCCGAGCCTACTTTGATCACAGATCTATACAGTTACTTCAAAAACCTGCAGCATAAGAGATGTCAATAGAGGATGTCCTCAGGGCTGACCAGACATTTCGATTCTGCTACTTCATTGCATATGCTGATGACCAGGGCTCCCACTCCTGGGTTTTTCCACCCAGATCTGGGTTGATAGGTTTTTTTCACAAAAATCTCATTATCTGGGTTTTTTCGGTAATTTTTAATTTTAAGTCAAAATTTATTTTTATTTCTTGTAAATAAAATAAAATTTAATACATTTAATAACAGTTTACAATTTTCTTAATTTTATATTCTAACAATACTTATCATAATTTGTAATATCTCAAGTGCTTGTACAAAATACTACAAATGTAAAAGGATTTCAAAGTTTTCGCAGGGTTCTACACTATGAAATTACGCTTACATGTTCATACATGTAAGCATACATGATCGTGTTACTAACATGTAAACGCAGCCTATTGAGCAGGCGGAAGGCGGTCTTTACTGCACAGTCTTTCGTGATCGTTCGTGGTATTATTGCATTATTTGGTGTGATTTTTACATTTATGCGTGTACTACATACAGTGATATAATAAATTTAAATTGTTGTGACTATTTCTATTTTATGTTAATGGATTAGTGATTTATTTTTTATTTTATAGAACATTTTAAATAAGATAACTGCTAATTAGCCATACCCACAAATTGCCCACAATGTCTGAAACTTGTTCCCCACAGAGAAAGATGAGTAAACGGTGGTATACTCAAAATTTTAGAAATGAATGGTTAGAAGATCCGGAATTAAAGGATTGGTTGAAAGAAGATAGTAATGAAAAAGGTGCGTCTTACTGTATTTGTTGTGAAATGAAATTAAAGAATGCCAATAAATCGATGTTACTACCGCATAAAAATACAGTTAAACATAATAAAAGTGCAAATATTGCTAAGACAAGTTCAACGTTAGACACGTTCTTCACAAAACGTAAACCTACGGAGAATGAAGAAGTAGCAAAGGCAGAGTTAACAATTGCTGCACTCATTTCTGAGCATAATATTCCATTTGCGCAATGTGATCACCTTATAGAAGCATGTAAGAAAGCATTTCATGATAGCAATATTGCAAAACAAGTTCAGATGAAGGCGACTAAAGTCTTATCTTATACAAGATGGCATAGCCTATCATGAAAAAATATACATTTCTAACATATGCAGAAACAACAAGTTTTCAATGATAATAGATGAAAGTACAGATTTATCTTTATCGCAAGTTCTAGCTGTTGTTGTTAGATATTTTGAAACTTGATGTTGTAGATGTGTTACTTGATTGTTACATTCAAAAACTTGATGTTGTAGATGTGTTACTTTACACTGCTTGTGTCGAAAATGGTACTTTAGAAGGGCTTTATCAAGCTGTAAAAGATCTTTTCATAGAAAAAAACATTCAAATAAGTAACCTTGTTGGCTTTGATAGTGATAATTGTGCCACTATGATCAGTATTTATAATGAGATGTGTTTGCCATTCTTTTGCATTATGTGCTAGTCATTCAGTCAAGGTACCACCATCATATCTAGAAATATTTATAAAAGATATCTCTTGTTATTTTTCCCGTAGTAGTAAAAGATTAAACGAGTTCAAAATGATTCAAGATGTTGTAGATACTGCTAAGCATAAAATCCCCAAATTAGCACAAACACGTTGGTTATCCCGTGGCGATGTAATAAAAATTATTATTGAGCAGTGGGATGCGTTAGTTCTTTATTTTCAGTCTCAATCAAAAATTGACAAAATCGATGGTGCAGGGAATATTTACAATACTATGATCACCAAAGGAACTAAGCATATGTTGTTGTTTTTAGGATATGTACTGGAGAAAATAAACTGTCTGAATATTGAATTTCAATCTGAGCATTTCAGATTGCAGTTACTTCATTCAATGGTTTCAATTGAGTATAAAAATATTCTTAGTTTTTTTCATAAAAGAAGTCATTACTTCGTGCAAGCTGGTTGAAATTGATCCAAGCAATGCAATAAATCATAAGCCTCTGAATAAAATATATTTGGGAGGCCGTTATATGGTCTTATTAAATTCAACACCACTTGGTGACAGTGAAAGCAGGTTTAAAAATGATTGTTTAAAATTTCTTGTTGAACTTTGTATGGAAATCAGAAAAAGATTTCCTCTAAATGATGATGGAATTATCGCCAGTCTCAATGTTCTTGACCCAGCAGTGATACATGATCTTGCCAATTCGCCATCCTCAATTTTCCATTTAGCAATGCAGTTCCCTCACCTTGTTTCTGAAGACAAACTAGATCTTCTAGATGATGAATGGAGATCATTTCGTTTAAATCAAGATTTAGATTTCTCTTACAAAACCATCTCTGAGTTTTGGTATCTGTTACGTAATGTAAAAGATGGCTTTAATAATTCTAAATATGAGATTTTATCTAACTTTATGACCAGTCTAACTATTTTACCTCACTCTTCGGCAAGCGTAGAAAGAATCTTCTCCCAAGTAAACCATATAAAAACAAAATCCACAAACTCCCTTAAACCAGAAACTGTGAAAAATCGACTAATGGCAAAACAGGCGATAAATAGATCTAATCAAAATTGCTATACATGGAAACCTAAATCAGAATTGGTAAAAGAAGTCATACAAGAAACTTGTCATAAAAGATACGAAGAACGTTTGAAAAAAATGAAAGAACTTCAAAAAATAAATGTGGAGGGAACTGAATGGGATGAAAATTCTGATTACAATTAAATAAAAGATATTTTTGCATGGTAAGTTTTATCTTATTTGTGTTGCTATACTATATGATGAAAACTACGTTTTTTTTGGATTTATTTAAGTTGCAATCTAAGTTTTTTTAAAATTTGTGAGTGGGAGCCCTGCTGATGACCTTGTCATTGGCTTCTCAGGCAACTCCAGAGAAGCACCATATTGGCCCGTCTGTTTGATTGCACAATTCTAGCCATCCTCTGATCTCTCTCATGAACAACCGATTTTCTTCCACAGGAGTGCCATTGAGAGGATGTTCTCTGTTCGTTGCGCCATTCTCGATACACCCTTGAAACCGTGGTGCGTGAAAATTTCAGGAGAACTGCCGTTTCAGAGATGCTTTGTCCAGCACGTCTTGCACCTACTACCATGCCATGTTCGAAGTGCGTTAGATTCCTCCTTTTCCCCATTCTTGCTATGGTTTGTACACTTAACTGATAATAGAAAGGTTGTTCTGCTGCAGTTATATTCATAACTGTGGGTTTGTAACTTGCAGAGTTGTGGGACAGACCATTTTTTGCACAGCAGGATGTACCTAATAAAGTGGCAGCACGGTGTATCTTGCCACTTATCATGAAATACACAAAACTTACACCAAACGTTCTTTCTGAATGACGGGTGTTCAACTGTATAAGTTACAGCTTTTACTCCTCAATTTTTATTATTGTAAAACAGAATAAACAATCTTCATAATATTGAAACAATACTCCCCTTTCTATAATATTCTAACATTATCCAGAATGCTCTAGTTCATTCGGGAATCTTTTACCACTCTGGAATATTCTAGAAATTAAATATTAATTTTTTTATTTGTATACATAATAGAAATCAATTTAACAAAAACTTTGAAAATTAAGAAGTATAAAATGCGATTCCAAACTTTCAGGTGGGAGTGCAAAGCATACAGACATCCATCAAGAAAGCACTGTATTGTAAGATTAAACAAAGGAAATGAAAATGTAATTTGTCTGTTTGACGAAAAATCCGTCAAACAGGCGAATTTATGGGACGAAAAACCATGCGACTATTACTTGAGACCGACTAACCCAACCACAAAGTGAAAAAATTAAATAAAAGTTCCTCACGTCATTGCGATATTCGAACCCGAACTTTTTTCCATCCGGTGTGGAGTGGATGGTGATTATAACCACTCTGCTATCCATGCAGAATGCCCCATCGGCTGTTGCCTCTCAATATGCCCTGAAACCTATAGCTTTCAGGGCATATTACAGGTGAAAGAAAACAGGGGATTAATTTGTTCCAAGCAGCCAGAGCCAACAAAATTTCCTCCCAACAAATCAGCCAGTCGACCCCTGCAGAACTGTAATAGGCTGTGATTAAAATCCATTCTTTCCCCCCCCCCCAAGAGAGAGATGATCCAACTCCTGTAAAGGAGAAATCACAAGAAAATTCATACCCCAAGTCAGAGTCTACCCCAGAACCCCACATTGGTTCTTCCCACTACATACCTACTAACGGTCCATAAATGCCAAGATAAATAAAGAGAATTGTATACGACCCAAATTGTGGATGCAGAGAGTTAGAGACTTGGCAAAACGTAATGTATGAAAGTGAATAATAGAATCTCCGAAGCATCCTGATAACCAAGACTACATACCTTCCCCGTAACCAGGAACACCGTTTATTGGACACAAAAGAAGATTGCAAAGCATTCGACAAGTTCGCGCAGGATCTTTTCATAAGACAGAGGACATTAATTGTGCAGCATAACAACGCAGGAGATTAACAAAGCAGACCGTAGACCCACACAAAACGAGCAAGGAACCTTACTAAGGGATTCGCACCCCTATCAACAAATCGTTACTGACTGAACACCCAGAAATGACACCTGACCTGACACTACTAAATAGAGAAGGCAATGAAAAAAGAGGAGTATACCTATGGCGACCTGACACTGATAATGGATATGTCCCAAATCAATCTCGTGGACCAGAACTCAATACCCGAAATGCACCAAGTAGTAGTACAAGATTCCCCACCAAAACTGAAACTGGCAAATGGAAGAATTGGAAATACAACTGAAGGATGACAAATACCAACATATGGAATGACCTTATAGTCCCACAGTCGGAGTGTTAGGAACCGCATTCTGAATCTGACCTTCCACTATTGGCAATCTAAACCAGGCTCCCTAACCTGGTTTCTTTAAATCCCCATCCCTGGCAGGTACATAGCCATAGCAGCTTAGGCACCATTAAACCACCATAACAACAACCATCCCTGGCAGGTGGGAGTAGCTGGGTTCCCACTTCTCCTGGTAGTCCTGTACATACTGACCTGCATGGGTATGCCTCCCCCCCTACTGTCCCCTTATCGTTTCTGTTCCCCCTCAGCCTTCAGTCTCTCCAGCTACTGAAACTTAACTTACCAAGTATGCCCAGTAACTGAATTGAACAAGCTCAAAACCCTCTCACTTAAACCTATACCCCAATTCAGCTGTAAATGCACTGCAATGCTCCCCTTTTTTCCCCAATTCAGCTGTAAATGCACTGCAATGCTCCCCTTTTTTCCCCAATTCAGCTGTAAATGCACTGCAATGCTCCCCTTTTTTCCCCTATAGGTCTTTGCCACTGAAATTTTCGGAAACTAGATGGCAGGGCCTGCCATAGTACTTAAAAATCTACTGGGTGCCTAACTTGCCTCCTCATGGCAAAGTGTGGGCAAGGGTGGGTCCCACTAGGTGCCCAATGGCTAAATGGTCAGAAGAACAACAGAACATAACACTACAAGACATCACTCCTTACACACTTTTAAATCTCTGGCCTCAAGAGAGTACTATGATACACAAACAGAGCATACAATTTGGAGATGGGGGAACCCTTGGTGTTGTCAGACAGCTAACATACTTTAATACCCCCCTTGGAGCATCCATCTGGTGTAACCAAGCCACACTGGAGAGAAACAAGAGCAAACTAAACTCAATACATCAGGGCCTGCCACACCGTTAGCACCCCTGTCCTACAGGTGTTCACTGGAAGTCAACCATTGTATCTTGAGGTTGGCAGAAGAGGTTTATTCTACCACTCAAAGAAAGCAATACAAACAAGCCTACTAAATTTATAGCTAGATCTAACAAAAGACGTGAAACAAGAAAAAAAGGTGCACCAACACCTACTGAAATTATGGCGACAGTCATGGGAAACTTCTCCAAAAGGAGAAATCACCGGACGATTCGACCAACAATCAAAGTAACCCATTCAAAGCCTCCTCCCTGGTACTGATGAGGTCTACCGGAGGTGGCACTGACCAAGTATTGGAAGTCTGCATGAGTTCAGTGTTCCGTATAGTTTAGTGTATTTTAGTGGCTTTTATTCGCTCAAATTGGATTTATTTTGTGTCGATCAGATCTCCAGGTGACGGTGAGTCAACAGACATTTATTCCATGCCGAATTTCTAAGGCGTTGAAAAGATATGAGAGTCTAATTCCTTGTTACATGTCACTCGTTCCAGCGATCTGCAACATGAAAACGCCATATAGGTTCGGCCGTTAATTAACATTGGTAGTTGCTAAAGCTAATCTATGCTCTTTGTAACAATTTATATTAGATTAAACCTTACTAAGATGACCATACTTGAACTCCGTTCCAACTATATATGGTTTTAGTAATGCTAGAGTTATTTATTTTGGTTTTACGGGTGATTGAATTAGTGACTAGAATAATTATGTTACCTGGAGGCAGCCATTGCTTCTTCTTCGACGAATGAAAACAAAAGCCTTTGTTGTTGTTGTTGTTTGGTCACGTGACCCTAAGCCTGAACCTGATTGGCGGAACTTGCCCAATTGAAGGGAAACAACATTCTCAAGCCTGAATATAGTATCACCTGTATTACTTGAATATCTCTGTTCATAATTCATTTATAAATGAGGATAATTAAAATGTATAACTCAACTATAGATACCATTGAAATCTAAAAAAAAAAAAATCTTAAGGTCAACTACATTCAAAATAAAAAAAAAAAAAAAAAAAAATGGTCAGACCACACCTAGAGTACTGTATACAGGTCTGGAGGCCTCATTTCAAGAAGGATGTAGAGCTGCTGGAACGAGTACAAAGAAGGGCAACAAGATTAGTGAATGGAACAAAGGGATGCTCTTACGAAGAAAGGCTTAAGTTTTGAAAATTACAGTGTCTGGAGACTAGGCACCGGCGAGGTGATCTGATAGAGGTGTATAAAGCCTTGAATGGTTTGAGCATGCTCAATGCTGATGGGATTCTTCCTCTTGCTCAGAATAATCACCTGAGAAGGCATAAATTCAAATTGAGAAAAGACAGATGTTGGATAGACGTGAGGAAATTTGCCTTTAGCCAGCGGGTGGTTGGTTGGTGAAATAGACTTCCATCCCTTGTCGTGGAAGTTGATAGCCTAAATAAGTTTAAGGCTCAGCTGGACAGGTATTTCGAACGAACAGAGGGGTGAAGTGGAAGTGGTTATTTTTTATTTATTTATTTTTTATTTTTTATTTTTTGGTTGATGCTGCATAAGCTTGCTTTCTTGCATCAAATGCCTCTGGTAATGCTACTAAGAACCATTAATATAAATTAATATAAAAATGGAATTGGACCATCAAAATGAATCCTTGGATGGTTACCCACCATTACTTTCCTCTGCACAGACTGTTGCTGGAAGTGATAATGTGACCAAAGTAACTGCTTCCACTCGTAAAGAAACGACAATGGGAATTCCCAGCCTAAAACCCAAAGATTTACCCACACCCTTGGAGACAGCATTGCATCAGCCTTCAGTGGATCTTAGTTCCTCTGCCCTAGAAGATTCTGTTGCTGTGAACAGTCGCAATCCAACTGAACGCTAAGAATACATATGGAACAAGATTTCTCCTTAAGAACTGGCCTCTCTACCATTTTTTCTGATGGGGGCAGGCTAACAAAACAAGTAACCACTGAAATACAAGACATCTGGTCTGCTATGGAGCGGATACTAATCAATGTGATCATGGAGAACGAGCGCCTTAAAACTAAAGCTGGATGAAAAAGAATTCCAGATGAATAAAATACAAAAGAATTATAAAACACCTAAGAATTCTCATCCTGGTTTCTCTCAACCATCTTTAACATATGCTCAAGCCACGCAGCTATACACTCCGACTCAGACCGCAAGATCAATAGCGGGTAAATCTACACAGCAGCAACACATAATTCTGATTAAGGTGTAGGAGGGCAGCACCTGTGCTACAAGTGAGGAGGTAAAACAAGAGATTAAAGCTAAATTAACCTCAGACATAAAGGATGTCAAAGTTAAATAGATGCAGAAAATTCGGGATAACGGGGTATTAATTGAAACTGCTGCCCCTCAAGATCTTGAAAAGATCAAAAACTGTGTCAAATTACAAGAGTGTGGTTTAAAACCTGAATTGCCCAGAAAGTTGGGCCCAACTATTGCGATTTAAGATGTTCACAAAGACTCCAAGATTGAGGATATAATAGAAGATATCTATGATAAAAATTTAAAAAGACTATGATTTACACTTGAGGATGTAAAAGAGCAAATTAAGCCTCGATTTCCAACTAAGCCAAAACCTAATAAGTCCAAATTGGATTCTAAAAGTCACTGGTACGATTCGCAAGATTCTTTTGTCTGCTCGTGGAATTTATCTAGGATGACATCTCACACGGTTAAGGATTATACCATAGTTCCCAGGTGCTACAAAAGCCTGGGATATGGCACTCTCTAAGATCATGTCATCAAGAAGCACAAACTTGTGGGCACTGTGGTCTAACCGGTCCCAACTTTATAGATTTCCCAAATAAAGAGAAACCAGCTGAATGTCCAAACTGTAAGAAGAACTGCGTCCACGCCTTCAGAGATCCCAAATGCCAAGAGTACTTAAAAGCCATAGATGCTGTTTAGCATTAGCATTAGTAGAGGCATATGATGCAAGAAAGCAAGCTTATTCAGCATCAGCCAAAAAAAAAAAAAAAACACACACCACTCCCATGTCACCCCTCTGTTCGTTCGAAATACCTGTCCAGTTGAGCCTTAAATTTGTTTAGGCTATCAACTTCAACAACAAGTGACGGAAGGCGGTTCCACCAACCAACTACCTGCTGGCCAAAGGCAAATTTCCGCACATCTATCCGACATCCGTCCTTCCTCAATTTGAATTTATGCCCTCTGAGGTGATTATTTTGAGCAAGATGAAGAATCCCATTGGCATTGAGCATGCTCAAACCATTCAAAGCCTTATACACCTCTATCAGATAACCTCGCAGGTGCCTAGTCTCCAGACTCTGTAATTTGCAAAACTTAAGCCTTTCTTCGTAAGAGCAACCCTTTGTTCCATTCACTAATCTCGTTGCCCTTCTTTGTACCCGTTCCAGCAGCTCTACATCCTTCTTGAAATGAGGCCTCCAGACCTGTATACAGTACTCAAGATGTGGCCTAACCATTTCCTTATACAAGGGAATAATCACCTTCTTATCCCTGCTAGAAAAATTCCTGTATATCATTGACAAGACACCATGAGCTACTCTTGCAGCTCGTCTGCACTGCTCAGAGAACTTCATATCTACCTGCACAATTACCCCCAGGTCCTTTTCATTCTCTACCACTGTCAGTGTAGTACCGCAGAGTTGATATGTTGCTCTGGGGTTACTGTTTCCCATATGTAGTACTTTACATTTGTCAATGTTAAACTTCATTTGCCACCTCTCAGCCCACTGTTCAACCTTTCCAGATCCTGTTGCAGCAGCATAGCGTCAGTAGTGTCCTTAACAACCCTGCCAACCTTTGTATCATCTGCAAACTTGGACATTAAACTTGATATCCCATCATCAATATCATTCATAAACACCGAAAACAACAACGAACCCAACACTGAACCCTGAGGAACTCCACTAATAACATTAGTCCACGTTGAGCAGTGTCCATTGATTACCACTCTGTCTTCTGCCACTCAACCATCCCCTTATCCATAGCAGCAATTTGCCTCCAATGCCACACTGCTCCAATTTGTGCAGCAGTCTTCCATGTGCAACAGTATCAAAAGCCTTTCTAAGATCCAAATATTTAATATCAAAGTTATTCCCTGCATCCAGTTCCTTTGTGACTACATCATAGTATCCAATCAAATTGGTCAGGCAAGACCTGCCCTTAACAAAACCATGCTGCGTCTGAGCTATAACTGAATTCTTGTCTAGATGATCCTGCAGTGCTTCTTTAACCAGTGCCTCCATTAATTTACCTGGAACAGAAGTTAAACTAACATGTCTATAATTACTTGTGTCAGCCTTTGATCCACCTTTGTGAATTGGGGTTACATTTGCACATCTCCAGTCTATGGGTACCTCCCCTGAGTCCAAAGAAACTCTCATAATTATGGCTAGGGGTTTGCTTACTTCCTTTGCTGCCTCCTTTAATATAACTGGATAGATCCCATCCACGCCAGGTGCTTTTTTTATGTTTATCCTCAACAATCTCTCCTCCACTTTCCTCTCAGTTATTACAAAATCATCCAGCTCACTGCCAATGTTTACTTTACCTACATCATTCTCCTTCCTGTATAACTCCTCATGCGTGAATGTAGATGCAAAATACTCGTTTAGATTGTTAGCCACCTGAGCAGGATCCTCAACTGTTGAACCATCAATATCCAGTGGACCAATCTGATTCATCCCTTTCCTTCTTGAGTTTAAATAGGTAAAGAACTCTTTTCTGTTTTTCTTTGCATCCTTTGCCAAGGATTTTTCATAGTCTGCCTTTGCCTGCCTAATCTCCTTTGTGACTTGGTTACAGACCAAAAGACATTTTGGTCTGTAACTGTTTGCTCAAAGACATTTTATGAATAGAAACACAAAATCAAGTATTAATTCTAGTACTTCACAATCAACAGAAATCAGGTTTTTGCAGCTAAATTGCCAACAATCCATTGCAGTTACAAATGACTTAACAAAGTGTCGCGAGAACATTTTATTCAGGTTATGGCTCTTCAAGAGCCCTATTCACATAAGGGCCTTCTAAAGGGTCTTCCCATTCGCTATAGAACAGTACAATCCAATCCAGCTACGGTTAGAACTGGTGGAAATACCCGATGTCGGATCTGGGCTGCAATTGTCATCTTAGATCCAAGTCTCACAGTTACAAGAATTCCCAGTCTCTGCTCCACCTATGCTATTTGGAAGGCCAGTTTGGCCAAGTGTACGTTATCTCATTATACTGTCAATGCTCCCAATGCGGAGACTCTATCCAACCGTTCGTGGATGTTACACTTAATATTCTATATGTGCGAAGAACGTTATTGTGATGATGGATGCAAATGCTGAGTCTACTCTGTGGAGTGCTGCAACTACAAATGAAAAGGGTGAATTAATGGAAGGCCTAATCTTATCTCCCCGCTTAATATATTAAACACCCCTGGCCATCCACTAACATGTGTGACGCCTATGCGTTCTTCTCACATCGGCATTGCACTCGCATCTTTTGCTATTAGTCCGAGACTTTTCAACTGGAAGTTTCACACTAGCTGGTCTACCAGCAATCATAACATCATGACATTTCAACTTAATTGTGATCAAAGGCGATCTAGATTTGATCCTACCGACATACCAAGATTTCACACAAAGAAAACAAAGTGGAATAAATTTGATTCCTCACTTAAAGACTCCTTTACACAAGAGCAAATAGGAAAATTGACTACTCTCACTACAGATGATGAACAGGCATGAGTAGTTAAAAACGATTATTACTGCTTGTAGACAGTCCATGAGATACAGGAAAAGGAAGCCCTACCATGTGCCGTGGTGGTCCTCTGAATTGACACTATTCAAATCATTGACGAAAGAGGCAAGAAGAGATATCCAGAAAGCGAAGAGAGACAGATCCCGTCCCACTGTGGAGGTTGTACTTTTGCAAAACAGATACAAACAAGCCCATAGAAACTATTATCAGGAAATCTACAAGAGGAAAAAAGCTTCATGGGAGCAACTAGTGAGCACCCAGGGAAACAGTTCTCCCTGGGGGCTACAGATTAATAAACAATAAAATTCCGACTGAGGAAGTGTTTGCAGCGGTTACAACTACTGATGATCATGAAACCACATCTTGGGTACCCACGACAAATAGGATCCTGAATGTTATTACTTATCAAAAAGAAGTATGCACGGATCCAAAACAGATAGATATCAGAGTGAAAAACGCTTGTTACTCGGGCTCGCCTGTTGAACCCCCTTTTACCTTTGAGGAGATTGATATTGCTCTCCAGTCCATGCGTTCGGGCAAATGTCCTGGATTTGATGGCAGTGCTCAAGCGTGTATGGAAAACAGTTCCTGTAGTTATTGCAACATTATTCAACTCTTGTCTTAATCAAGGTATTTTCTCCGCAATTTGGAAAGTTGCTAACTTAAAAATTCTCAAAAATCCAAAAGAAACCAGAATCTGATCCGCTGTCATATAAGCCTAATGCCTTTCTCCCTGTTATGGGCAAGACTCTTGAAAAAGTTATTGTGAGTTGACTTCCGACTACCTATGTTATGAAAGGACTTTCTTCGCCTGTACAGTTCGGTTTTACAAAGGGTAGAGGAATTGAAGGTGCCATTGCTTCTCTTTTAGAGATACAGTGGTAAACCACGAATACATATCTGCTCGGTTTCTTTGTGGACTTCAAAGGGGCCTTCGACACACTTTGGTGGCAAAGTGCCCTGGAGAGTTTCCGGGAAGCCGAAGTGTCTTCACCTATATACTGGTTGCTGATGAGCTACGTTTCGCAGCGCTCGCTTGTTGTTAAGAGTGGTTCCATTCAAGTGTCAAGAAATGTTACCAGAGGATGCCCACAGGGGGTCTATTCTTGGGCTCCTGTGCTGGAACTTAGTGTTCGACTCCTGGTTAAATAAACATTTTGATGCTACAACCATGATCTCATATGCAGATAAGCTAACCATCGTGGTCTAAGGAAACTCCAGGAAGTCTCTTGAAGATGTTGCCAACTGGGTACTGCAGGAGCTGTCTGTGTGGTCTGAGGTCCAGTATATATATTTGAGATACCACCTGCAAAATGTACATCCTACTTCTCTTGATAACATGGAACTTGACCTGAATATTCCAATAACAACCGAAAAGGAAAGATTGCACACTATTTAGTTAATAAGTGGCAGGCTGACTGGTCTGTATTAGAGACAGGAAAGGTGACAACAGTGTATTTGCCGAATGTAAGGGAATTCAGGAAAAGGGAACTATTGTGGTTTGCTCCTGGACTATATGGAACATACCTTTCGTGAAGTCACTGCAGCTTCAATAGCAAGCTGTATAAACTTGGACTGTCTCCTTCCCCTCTTTGTCTCTGTGGAGGTGAAGAGGACGCAGATCATATCCGTTTGGAGTGCCACTATTACACCGACTTACGGAATGAAGTACAACTCATTAAGGGAGAATAAACCTCTTCTGATCCAATCACAAGATGCATTTGAAGCTTTTAACTTATTTGCAACACAAGCATTTAAACGACGAGAGGAAACGAGAACTGCTGCCCCGAGATAGCCTGAATCTGGATCAACAGAAAGACTTGAACAACGACTAAAATTATCACTGAAGACTTGATCAAGGACTGACATTCACTTTGCAGACTTTCACAGGAACTGCTATCTAGAACGAATTGATTAATAATTGTATTTCAATATTTCATAAAAGCTTCAACTGCTACTTTCTGCATTTTGTCTCACGAACTTGAGGTGATACATCGTAATGGAAATTAAATCCTTATTGACTGGAGTGACGAACCTACTGTGTTAGAAATCGTAAATAGTGTATATATAGTATGTAGTTTGACTCTAGTGCTTCAGCTGTGCCATGCCATTGGATACCTATCTAACAATGAAATTAAGGATTGCTGCAACTACCGAACCTTCTCCTGGTCCACTGTAGAGTTCTAATATGTCTTTGCTCCAAGAGGATCTCCTATCAAACGATGGAAGTGCCAAAGAAATCTTCAACGTCGGAAGAGCTACCCTTCAAGCTGAAGGATCTATCGAGGATGCACCTCGACATCTTCTAATCCTGCTCACAGGATAGGAATTGCTAATCCTAAATTAGGATAGGATTGCACCACGACATGTGGCTTCTAAAAACGCTGAAAATTGCCTCCACGTCCTCCTTTTTTTTCTCTTTTATCTATTTCTCTTAACTTCCTTTTATTCCAGCGGGTCCCTTCTCTGACCCCGCTGCACTTCTTTCCTTCCCCACCACCCCTAACTTTTCCAGCTATTCCCATTTTCCTTTTCTCATAACTTTGTCTATCCTGGAACTTTGTTCTGGTATAGACTAGCATGAAGGTAAAGTGTAGAGTGTGTTTAGGGTCAAGGGGCACCAGGGGTTTCCCCCATCTCCGCGTAGTTTACATTGTGGGTGAACCAGTTGACTGGAAAAGCCAGAGATTCAAAAGTGTATGGACTTTGTATGTGTGTGATGCCTTGTACCGTTGTTCATCTGGTCATTTAGCCGCCAGACCCCTACTGAGGCCCGACGTTGTCCCACTTTCGCCCCGTGGAGGCAGACCAGGTACTCACTAGTATATAGTTCACTCTGGCAGGTCCTGCCATCTAATTTCCTGCGATTTCAGTGGCTAGGACCTAAAAAAAAAAAAAAAAAATTGCGTCATCGTCGCGGGGAGCGCTAGAAGTCCAAAATGTTGGGCAAAATTAATTTAGATTGGTGATTTCAGATTGTCTGGGGCATGTTCACGTTGCTGTCAGATAGAGTGGGGTGAAGGCTGAAGACTGGGGGGGCAGATAGACAGAAATAAGGGGCCGAAAGGAAGGCAACTCCAGTTTACAGTGGGGCATGCCCATGCCCCACCAGAGGGAAGAAATAGGGTGGCAGGAGGGAAGGGGACAGCAAACTGTCCCCTCCCCACTCTGCCAGGAACAGGTAAGACAGTGAGCCAAACAAGGGAGCTGGCTCAGGTTGTCAATGTGGCCTGTGTACATGAGTGGGAGCAAACCAGACCATAGGGTCAGGTCCACACCATCCAGAAAAACTTTAGGCCCAGCGGAGGCGATCCAATGTTGGTTTGGCTGAATAGGTTGTGCAAAATGTCACAGTTGGGAGTCATTCATGGGACTGTTGTCCCATCCGGTAGTCAATGTTCTGGGAAGTGAAGTTTTGTCACTTCTCCTAAGAGTTCCAGTTTTGTCTTGCATGAAGGATCAAGCAGTGAAACCTGACATCTGGTTGGGGGTCTCTGAGAAGCTTTGTTTGACACATCTATTCGAAGTTTGCAGGCAGAGGAATGGTCAAGCGTCTAGCATACAGGTTCTGGGCAAACTTGGTGAATGCTATATATGAGGCTTCATCTTCCAGTAAGTAGTGTTCCCGGTTTTTGGGATTAAGGCGCACTTGGATGATTAATTCAACACGAAGATCTTCATAAAATTTGCAGTCATACATCTGGTGTCCCCAGGTCTTCACAGAGCCACATGCACACATTGGGTTGTTTTCGAGTCCGAGAAGGTGTAATTTGTGACGGATGGCTCCATGTCCTGCTAGGAGATATGTGCTGTACAATCCAGGGTAAAGACATACCGGATACTGTGGGTATTTGTTGTAGATCGGGGAGGAACCTCCACGTGACTTCCCCTTTTGTGGAGGTCGTCCAGCGCTGCTGCCATATTGATCCCAAATAGAGCTGGAGTCTTTTCTTCTCCACTGTCCGATTTGCAGTTGGGTCCGCGGTGTGATCCTGGAAGGTAGTTGGATTTCCGCATCTAAGCTGCTGTAACATGCCTAGGCGAATCACTTCAAGATCAAGAGGGAGGATCCCAGTGAGTACTTGCAGCGCATGAGTAGAAACAGTGCGGCACGCTCTGGTGAGGGTTAATAAAATCGGTCGGTGAATGATGTTGAGTAGCCGACGATTTACCGCCGTAGAGGCCTAATGGTGCCAGACACCAAAAGCATATGCAATTGCAGGGATAATGGCTGCTTTGTAAAGTATTGCTAGGGTTCTTCTTTTCAGCCCCCAGTCATGGCGGGTAATCCTGGCAAGCATAGCAGCATAGTTTTTCATTTTCTTCTGGATGTATTTTAAGTGGGGTGTAAATGATAAATTTCGGTCCAGGATCACTCCTAGGTACTTGAGTTCTGTGGCCAACTTGATCGTTCTGTTGTAGATTTTTATCTGCGGTGGTCTGGTAGGAGTTAGATATCCCTTTAGTAGGATAGATTGGGTTTTGGTGGCAGAGACATTAAGGTGATGAGTTTCAGTCAACTCTCTTAGTGTAGAAAGTGCTGAGTTGGCAAGCGTTTCCAGTTGTGCTCTTGAATCAGCAGAGAGGATTAGGGAGAGGTCATCTGCATATGCGAGCGCTTACACCCTCCCAGTTCCAGGGAGAGGAACTCATCCAGCACGTAGTTCCATAGGAGGGGACCCAGTACAGAGCCCTGAGGGCAGCCCCTGTGTACCTGGCATTCAACCTTGCAGTAGGGAGCTTGCACTAGGATCTTCCTATTGTTCAGGTAGCTCTGAATGCATCCATATAGGTTTGTTGGCAGCCCTCAGTCTTCCGAGGATGCTCTGCTACCAGAGGGCATCGAACGCCCCTGCAAAGTCCACAGAGATGAGAAGAAGGTATTTTCGTTGGCAGTTTGACGCCGCATTCATGATACATTCTAGTGCATCCAGAGTGGATTTCCCCGTTTTGAATCCGAATTGTTTGTCTGTTGTTAAATTTGCTGCGGTGTAATGTACTTCAAGCCTCTGTCTAAGAAGTTGTTCCAGGACTTTGCTGAGCACAGACAGAAGGGCTATAGGGCAGTAGTACTCAGGTATATGTGGCTGCTTTGATGAGTTTTTTATGATTAATTTTATGCTGGCTACCTTCCAATCCGAGGGGAACCAGCCCTGACGAAGACAGTGGTTATATAAGTCTAATAGCAAGTTCGGGGCATACTCGGCCGCCTTTTTCAAGCATGTCCAGTCCTGGGGTTCTTTTGTTTTTTATTTTTTGTACGGCAGTTTGTAAATCTTGCAGAGTGAATGGTTGTTCCACTTGGGCCGATTGGTAGGTTTCGTTGGCGTGGCACAGCTGATGCTGTTGAGGTGTGTTGTCCTCTTCGATGGGTTTGAAGGTGGCATTGAGAATGTTGTTGATGGTGTCGTGCCAGTTGTTGGTCACGGTGCCTTGTGGGGTGATGGTGGAGGGCGTAACCTCTCTCCTTGGTAACTTGTTTGTGGTTATTCTATATATGATGCTCCATGAGTCTGTATTGCCGACTGTGGAAACCAAATGCTCCCAGGACAGTTTCTTCCGCTGCCTGATCAACACAGTGTAGTTATTCCTGGCCTCCCTGTATTGTTGTCTGAGGGGTTCAACCTCAGGAGGTGGCCAGGACCGCCTGGCTCTTTGGAAGGCACGTCTTTTCCTGTTCATATCTCTCCTAAGTAGGTCAAGTTCCTGCGACCACCACGGCACAGCGCCTGGCCGGGGGGCCCCTTCTCCAGATCGACTGGTCCGCTGCTTGTAGGATGGCGTTAGTGACAGCACGCTGGTGTTGATTGGGGGTTTGGTTGTTGAGGTTATTGGAAAAGAGGTTCTCAGTGTTCCTAATTATGACTTCCTTAAAGTTGTTCCAGTTGGCCTTGTCAACGGCATATCTGTTGAGTTTGTAGCTGTTTGTTGGAGCCCTGTGAAGCGATCTGTGCATCGTGAAGGTGATAGCCCTGTGGTCTGAGGAGGTCCAGTCTTCCTGCACCGTCCAATCATTCAGGTGCCCATCAAGGGATCTGGTAGCCATTGTTGCATCTATAGTGACCTCCCAGAGAGTTGAACTAAATGTGGGGATATTGTTTGGTCGATTTAGGACAACGAAGCTGCTGTTAGCCAGGAATTCCTCCATATATTGGCCATTCCTGGTTGCTCGATGTTCAGGAGTCTCACTATGCCACAGTGGCGAACGACAGTTTAGGTCCGCAGATACGAGGATCCTTGAACCCAAAAGTTCCGTTTGTACTTGATTTAGGTATTGGATGGCTGGTTGGAAGTCTGCTCCTGGGCGGTAGTACAGAGAGATGATATATAGCTCTCCCAATGGAGTAACAATGGGAGCGCAGGCCACCCACTCCGAGCACAGGTGTGTTATTCTTGTTACAATTATGTCGGGATTCCTGACAGCCACCGCAGCCCAGGGGGTGGCTCCCTCTACCTGAACAATTTTGTAGCTGAGTGGGTAACCCTGGACAGCACCCGCGCAGGTGTAGGGTTCCTGCAGCAGCAGAAGGATGTCCAGGTTCTCTTCTTCAGCTTTTTTGTCTAATTTGACCAGCTACAGCAATAGCCCGCTGTGCATTCAGTTGAAGAAATTTGATACAGTTGTTATTGTACCTTTTAGGGAGAGTTCCCATAATTTATTCTTATTTGTTGTGCACTTCTTGCTTTTACATATACTGGGCATTTGTTGTCTCGAACAGAGTGCGTATGGGGAAGCTTCTGCCACTTGCAGTCTGCGCAGGCTGGTTCTTTTCCTTTGTTCGGGCAGTTAGCATAGTTCTGCCCCTTCTCGGCACCGTGTCCACAGGTTGGTTCCTGTTGGGCGCACGTGTGGGTGGTGTGACCGAATCGGCAACATCGGAAGCATTTTGGCACTGCGATGTGTTCCCTAAATCGGTGGGAGCTCCAGCATATGTAGATCCTTTCTTATTTTGTGATGACTCTCCACGCTTCAGGGGTAATTCCGACCACCCAGTTGGTCGAGCTGCCATCCCTGGTCCTGGTTGGATGTTTGGGCACTACTAAACTTTTGTAGTCTCCGTCGAGGAAGTCTTGTTGCAGATTTCCCATGAAGATTTCTTTTCAGATTGTCTCCGGAGTCAGATTCGGGTCTACACCAAATATGATGACTGAGGGACCTTTTTCTTTAGGAGTTTCCGCCATGAGACCGAATGTAGGGATCTTGGTGTTGTTGATAATCACTTTAGCGTCTTCTTTATTTTCCGTTTCGATTATCACACCAATGTTTCTAGTTTTCTATAAAACAGCAGGAATCCGATTCTGGCTGTTTTCCATAAAACAGCCAAAGCAGATTCTGGCTGTTTTAAATTCCTGCGTTAGCGAGTCAATAACCTTTTTTTTACTTCTTCACTTGTTTTCAGCATATCTGAGTTGGTCGGTTTGAGTAGCACGAGATGTGGGGTGGGGAGCAGCGTCTTCCCAGTTGCTGATTTTGTGGTCATGGTATCGGCAGCAGTGGTGTCTTTATGCCTCAGCGCTTCAGAATATGTCGGGGCGCACTGTGGCATTTGACTTGCACCGCATTCTAGGTAAGCATGAAGTCGAGTGGTGGCTCACTCACTTTCAAGTCATGTAGTATTGTTTCATGTAGTATTGTTTCCATCTTGTGGAAAATTGTCAAAATTTGAGATCTAAGTCCAGCAGACACTCTGTTTGAATTCTCCTTAAATATATTTTCTAATGCTGTTTTAAGGAAGAGGGTCTTCTCGTAAACAGTTCCCTGTGGTAGGGCAGAGTCGAGGGGCGAGTCTTGCTGCTTGTCCTCATTGGTGTTCTTTTGCACCGAAGTAGCTTCTGGCTGTTCCCTGTTCTCCATCTTGGAGCGCATTTCCCGTTCAGGTATTGGGACATTTTCTTTGCGGTTTTTCCACTTCATTGGGGGGAGCCTGGATGGGATGTCCTCCCCCTCCTCCTGCAGGTAAACGATGACAGGATCATCGTTCTTCCTCTGCAACTGGTTATCGCCGTTTTTACCTTGTTTTTCCTCCATTTTTAGTGTAATCTGGTCAATCGAGAACAGTTTGGATTATCGGGGTTACACCTCTATACCTGGATTGGGCTTTGGGAAGGTTGTTTTCCACAAATCTGTGGTGTAATTTGGGGGTTTCTAACGAACTTTTGAGCTATCCCCCACTGACAGTTTGGGAGGGGGGGAGAGAACACAAGTGCAAAAATATCCCTACAAGGTCGGGATTTTTTTCTTTAGGGTGTTCCCCTTATCTGCAAAGACAACGGTGGCATCAGATTTGCTGTAATGTGTTTCAGAGCATTGATGGGTCCTCACCATAGAAAGTCTATGGTCGGGGGGGGGGAACACAAAAATCATTTCTTTGGTTAAAATTGCACAGAGTTTGGTAGGAAAGGTTTGAGACACGTTCCCTGTCCAAAGTTACTATTGCAGCACGTTGAAGCACTTCCCAAGTCAATTGCCAGATCCTAGCGCGGCGGCTGCATTATACCAGAGCACTTCTCCATTCTCCCTCCTCGCAAACAAAGGAAAACAGAGATTAACTTTAGTATCTGGCTAATTTCCCTAAAAGCAACCAAAAATTTCTCACCTAGGCACTCCTCAGATGACTATCTTCAGGTGGAGACACAATTTGGAATTTTAGCTGCAATTTAAACACATATTTACGGAACATAGTTACGTGCGTCCAAATGTAAAGGCGGCCATATTGGCTCTCGGTTAAACGAGGCAGTCAGCGATTCCTGAGTTAGGCCTAACAATATTACAACGGTAATAAACTAATATTAACAGTTTACGAAATCTATTAAAATTTATAGCCAGTTAGGGAATAACTTACTGACACTTTCTCGACAACGACTGAATTAAATAAAGCACAATGAATACATTAGGACATTAAATGAAGTGCAGCATACTAAAACGTCAACGGTACTAGCGACCTCCTTAGCATGAAGGTAGTAGATCCTGGCTGCCTCCACGTGGCGGGGATGGGATGCTGTGACCAGGTGTTGCTGCTTCCTACCTGCTTAGAGCCAGGTACCGGCCGACTACATAACAACAGAACACATCATAACATTTACACACCCAACACACTACATACAAACGGCCGGCGTGAGCCTGCCATTTGTATGTAGTGTGTTGGCATGAGCCTCAACATAAGGAGTACAAAAGCAGCTAATGGGGGAAACCCTGGGGTCTGCCACAACAACAACACATGAATATCCCCTGGTACTCGTCTCGGCTGCAGGTAACCTTAATCACTGGACATTGTCCCTTTCAACAAAAGTTGAGAGCCATTCATATAGAGAGAGAGACCCACGATGCCACTGGGGTAAAGAGGAGTCTTGGCACCTCAAGTACGAGTGGCCTGCCTACGAAAACAGCAGGAATAAGTTCCTCACAGAAATACAGAGCAATCCACGAGACAATGAGTCCTCTCTCCTACTAGAAGAAAGTTCATACAAAGCATTTGCAACCTATGCACAGGAGATTTTTGCCCTAAGAAGAGCCAAATAGTGGAATACTGCACAACGTTGAACAATATGCCCTTGGGACCAAATAAAACTTAAACAGAAAAATTCCAAACCTTTGACATAACACTGAACTCAAGCAAACCCATTTAGGGTAGGATATATTGCCGGCAACCCTCAGAGGGCAGGATTCTCCATGCTAACCCATTATGTGTAGGATTTTCTGCTGGCACTATCCATGGTGAGAGATTGCTGGCAATCCTCAGAGTGCGGGAAATTGCAAAGTTCAGGCTGACCCAACATGGGTCAGCCTGAACACTGCTGGCACCATCCATGATGCGGGATTTCTGGTACTCCTCAGAGTGCAGGATTTGCAAAGCTCATGGCCAATGGCACTCACACTGTGACTTTTTAACCCTCACCCTAATCTTGCCTAAACTTCAGTGGATCAAATCTTATCGGTACGCATGTCTGAGTTCAGAGTTGGATGTTTGAATGTGTTCTGCCAAAAAGTTATCCTATATGTGGATTGCCTGAGAGGCTCATATCTGGTATGGGCTTGGCAAACCAAGGATCCTGAGCTGGACATCATCATTTTTCTCTTTCTTACCTTGGTGATTCCCCTATACCTCTCTCTCTCTCTCTCTCTCTCTCTCTCTCTCTCTCTCTCTCTCTCTCAGGGTAACATGGGATTTTTTTTTTTTTGTCTGGTGCAGCATAAGCCTCAGGCTTCCTTGCACCATATGGCTCATAATAATAATAATAATAATTAAAGGTTTCTTAGCAATGTTGCATATTAATGGATAGCAAAGAAGATGGGTGAACTGATAATCTGCCTTCTACTTACAAGAAATGAACGGGTATTTATTATTTTGCAGTTTTAATTTAGGATCCATATACTAGAGTAATCATAACCAGGTCAAGTGTATGGTTGGCAATTCCAAGAACATTCTTTTGTGCAAACGTCATCTGTGAGTCACAGCTCGGGGTTAGGGAAATCCCCAAGGGAGATTTAACCACCTGACGCAAATATCCAAACCAAAGACAAGAGGAGCAACTATTACCTGATACTACACCGCTAATACTAACTAGACCAAATTAATCGATCAAAATTTGTGCTGCGTTGATAAATAACATCAAAATGAATAATAACCTGGAGTTAAACAGTATCAATGTTAAAAAGAAAGTAGCAGGAAGAGATGCGAGGGACAAGTCTCCTAAAACATCTCAGTCAGATAAAATCGATCAGCTGATTCTCAATATGGAATATTAAGAAGTACTAAGCAAATTAAGTTACCCAGTCAACTGAATTTGCATTCTATCACAAATAAAGAGGTTGATGAGAGAACAGCTACTAATGTCGAAGTAGATGATAATTCTTGTAGTACTAATGTGAACGATGAGATGAAGAACAGCGAAAATAATGATGCGGAGCAAGTTTCTGCAGTTTATAAAATAATTTCGAAAATGAGGAAGAACATGCAGAGATTTTTCTCTTGAAACCAAGAAAGTGATCAAAACTGCAGGGAACATTATCATGGACAAGTGAACAGGTTTGGAAACTGTACTCAAAGCACTGTTAATAGAGAATCAAAAATTAAAAGCTTTAAATGAAGAAGTTAACGAAAGAGCTAATTTATTAAAAAAGATTATTCAGTCTCTTACTATAACTTCCACTGAGGAAGGAAGATAATGGGCACGCTTATGAGAATAAACGGATATAAGTGAATGATGTAGGGTTGTGTTAAAATGCTATCATTTTTATCCCTTTCACTCACTTCTTAGAATCATTTATTCCTCACAGTGCCCAATACTTTTTGCACAGCCTGTACAAATAACTAGCTTTTTCCCCATAGTGACAGTGTTTTTTTGACAAGCGGCACCGGTGCTTTCACACAACTCCGCATTTGAATCTCTTGTGAAGTAAGACAGTACAGTACTGTCAAGGCCAGATATCATATGTTAGTGTATGTTCATGTTTGCTTAGTGCGGGTTATGTTGTTCATCTGGCCGCTTAGCCTAGGGTCTGTGGAACACCACAGACTGCTATTAACCGTCACTGGCACTGGGAGCCGGACCAGGTATGTGGAAAGAGAACTCTGGCTGGCCGACCCTGGGGTTAGCCTGAGCTTCCCAGGGAGGGCCGAAAAAAAAAAAAAAATAATAATAATAATAATAATAATAATATAAAATAAATAAAAAATAATAATTAAAAAAAAAATTAAAAAAAGTAATAATAAAAAAATAAATAATAAAAAATAATAAAATAAAATAAAATAAAATAAATAAAAAAATAAAATAAAATAAAAAATTAATAAATAAATAAAAAAAATAAATTTTTTTTTTTGAAATAGAAGGGGTGAGAGATTGAGGAGAAGAAAGAAGGTAAGCAGAAGAGAGTGGGTGAGGTAGGGTGGGTCCCCCAGGGGGGGAGCCCACCCTACCTCAGGAAGAAGAGAAAAGGTTGTGAGGTCAAGTGACCCACAAAGTCAGATTGCCTAATAGCATGATCCTGCATTTGATAAGTCAAATGCCAGTCCCACTCCCAGAGGAGTATTTATATGAGTTCCTGCACAAGTAGGAAAATCAGATATTGTCATACACCTTGAAGAGAAGAGGTGCCAGCAAGTGAGTGGGTCCCACAATGGGCAAGGGGCCCAGTGTCAAGCAATTTAATCTTCTTCATCCAAGGGTGACTTGTAGGCAATGAGCAGTGTCCCACACTGGGACTTGGATAATCTTCTCTTAGGGGATGAGAGGAGGCACATGGATTCATGAAGCTCAAGGATTGCTTGGAGTTCTTGTGGCTATTCTAGAAAAGTCCTTTTTGGGTTCGTGGGTTTGTCAGATAGCTACCTTTGTGAATGTCGAGAGATTCCTGTTAGGTCATGACAAAGATCAATATTCTGTTTGTGTTTTCTTTGATTCCATTCAGGATATGTTCTGTGAATTGAGTTTTGGGTTCATTATAAGATGGGGGTGCGTTGAACAGTTTGCTGTAGGTGAATTTGACGCATTTCAAATACAGTCTGGGCAAAAGTAGTGAAGGCTTTGTAGTTGGTTTCGTCAATTATGTAGAGGTGTTCCTGCCCACTGGGTATATTTCCAGTTTTGGTGATTAGGAGACTTCTGGGTAAATCATAAAGAGGGCAATTATACATGAGGTGAATCCAGTCTTCATTGTCACCGCATGTGCAGAGAGGAGAATCGGCGAGACCCAGGGCATGCAGCTTGGCCCGAAACGATCCATGACCAGTGAGGAAGAAGGAGACGTGAAGGCCTGGTGAGTACCACGGAGGAGGTTTTGGTGCAGTTATCATAACTTGTGGAAGAAATCTTTTAGTTGTTTCACCTTTGGTTGTTTGCTTCCAAGATCTTTGCCAATGCTGGAAGAGCTTAGAGTAAATCTGTTTCATTTCGTTTTTTGGATCGTTAGCTAGATCGAGTGTTATATCCAGAATGGTGGTGGGAATTCCTCTCTTTATGCGGTATGCAAGGCCGCGACGAATAACCTCCAGGTCCAGAGGAAGAGTGCCTGCTAAGACCTGCAGGGCAGGATTACTGACTGTGCGGCATGCTCTAGTCACAGTGAGTAGGATATTGCGTTGAATTGTATGTAGCTTTGCTTTATTACGTGCAATGATGGCACGAGGGAACCATATGGCTGCACCATAGCACACAGCTGGTAAGAAGATGGTTTTATAAAGTAGCATGAGAGTCCTCCTCTTCAAACCCCAGTCTGCTCTGCTAATTCTTACGATCATGGCAGTATAACGACGTATTTTATTGGAGAGGTAATTAAGATGAGGTAAGAATGTTAATCGGGAGTCGAAGGTTACTCCTAGATATTTTAGTTCTGTTTTGAGTTGCAATGTCTGCCCAGAGATTTTAATTTGGGGTGGTCTTCTTATGTCCAAGGATCCTTTGAGGAGGATAGTCTTCTTTTTTTCCCCAGAGATGACTAACTTCTGGTTGTTTGCCCAATTTTGGAGGATCGTTAAGGCAGGGGAGGCAATTTGCTCAAGCTGAGTTCTAGAATCAGCTTTGATAAGGAGGATGAGGTCATCTGCATAGGCCATGCAGTCCACAGGACCCAAATCCATAAGAAGAAATTCATCTAGTATCAAGTTCCAGAAGTAGGGCCCAAGAACCGAGCCCTGTGGACACCCTCTAACAACTGGTCGGGAGGTTTTCTGAAAATTTGTTTGAACAGTGACTGAGCGGTTGAAGAGGTAGTTCTGGAGACAGAGGTAGAGGTTGAGTGGAATATTGATTTGACGTAATCTCTTGACAATGCTGGGCCACCAGATGGAATCTAAGGCACTCCGTTTTTACTTTCGCTTTGGCATGTGCAATCAGTCAACACCCCAGGGGATGCAACCGGTGAAACAATATACCGCCGTTAAGTGCCTAGTCAATTGATGACGTCAGTCCCCTCTCCCGATGGCAACGGGCAGGGAGGAGCGAACTCCTAATTGCCCCAGGAATGATAAGATGAGAAGGCAACTTTTGACAGAGAAGGGCAAGTAATCAGAATGAGAGACAATCTCTTACACAATCAAATCTGGTAAAAATATCGACTGTCATTTCAAATTCCATTCGTAAAAGTGTATCGATTTATGTTCGACGACCGCGATTGTAAAACAAAAGAAACTGTCCTACACAAATATGAGTTTTCCTTTCTCCATATAACATTTCATTTTTAGTAGTGTCAAATCCCAAAAGTTGACAGTCCCCAAGTTTAATTCTTTGCCCCACATTATTGACCCCTGAGATCAGAACAGGTCATGGGAACATCAGATAGGGGATGCAGAAATATATATATATGAAAAGTGGATAGAAAACGAGAGCTTTTGGCAGTCTTAATGTAGATTTCAGAGGATTTGTAGTTGTAAGAGTCAGAGAGCAGATCTGAGAAACTTATTGAAGATATTTAAGAGGTTTTCCAGTATTTGTAGAGTTTTTATAGAGACAAAAGTAGTGAAGAGAGAGAGAGGTGAAGATCAGCAGATAAAGAAAATCGAGGAAGATAGCCCAAAGTCGTACTTATGGATCAAAGGGTAGAATCAAGAAGTGCCAAGGAAGAAAGACATTCTGTCGGTAAGTTGACTAGTCTTTACTAAAACAACTCAAACCCAACTATTCGAAGTTAATCATACTTTTCCCCTGCCTTTAATTGACACCCACTGACCTCTCTTCTCATAAAATCATTCTGACAATTGTGTCATAATTAGAATTTAACAGTTAATGCTACCTGTCAAGTTAGTTGTTATAATACTTGTTGTAATTGTAGATTGACATATATCCTTATTCTAATAGTAGAATAATTGTATGGCATGACTGCCGCCAGTGATTGAAAATTCTCGCGAGAGAAATAGTGGAAGAGCCACATGAAGAACACTCCAAAATTGTAATACCATTAGCAGCAAGATTACGCTTGCCATTTAGTTAATTTACCAAGCAACCATATATTAATTAATCTAAAGCTTTGACCAGTTCTATTGTACTCATTTGTATGACTTATATGTTTAATAAACCTTGTTTTGTTGATCATTTTGCCTCGTGACAATTCTCTGTTACACATAATTCAGTGAGTAGATTAAGAACCATAGTTAAGGCGGCACTTTGGGGTACAATCAAATAGAAAGGAGCCCAAGGTGAAAATCACAACGCGATCTTCGATGTTGCAGGCTTGCTCAATGTCCATCTGGGTAAGTTTTTAGGATACAAGATCTTTGTCCTAATCCAAACTACTGGACTATCATATGAAATCCAGGTTTTTCTGGATACACATTAGCGTGCAGCCTTGCTGGAAGCAGAGTGATTCACAGAGAATATTGTTAGGCAAGCACACTCTACAACAGAAACACCTGCGGAACAGTTGGTAGATTCTAATAAACAATTTACTTTCCTTAAAAGTTCATATGCAGAAGTTGCAAGTAGAGTACCATCTTCAGTGACAAGATCACCTAATGATAATATATTGATACTAAGATCAACTGATAACAGCGAGTTAAAAACAAGTACTGTACTGAAGTAAAATCAGTGGCTGCCGAAACTTTAAAAAATGATTTTAAATCAATAAAGATAAAGCCTCTTCCGCTAGCAAGAAACAAAGGAGTGATATTAGAGAGCACCAAAATAAGATATAATCACTATTTCTACTTCTGATTCCTTGGCAAATGCAGAAATCTCGACTGTGGTTCCAAGGAAAGATAATCCAGCACACACTGTGCCACTTTATTAGATACACCTACCTAGTAGTGTGTTAAGCCTCCTTTAGCCTTCAAAACAGCCTGACTTCGTCTAGCCATGAATTGAACAGGATGCTGAAAACGTACAGGAATGGAGTACCATGCAGACGTGTGTTATGCAGTTTCTTGAGATTTGACGGAGGTAAAGGCCTGCAGCAAACAGCCCTTTCCAGCTCATCCCAAAGATGTTCAATAAGATCGAGATCCGTGGACTGAGCGGGACACTGCAGCAAAGAAAAGTCATTGTCGTGTTCCTGGAACCATTCCATAGTGGTTTGTGCACTGGCACAGTGTCCTGCTGGAAGTAACCATCTGACAGGATAAACTGTCAACATGAATGGATGCATTTGGTCAGCAACGATGTTTAGGTACGACGTGGCATTCACATGTGAATCTATGGGTATCAATGAACTCAATGTATGCAAGAAAACATTCCCCACACCATAACACTGCACCCACCACCCTGCACAGTAGTCATCAGACATGACAGATTCATACTATTTTCTCCAATTTCTGAGCCTTCCATCAACATGAACCAGGAACTTTGACTCGTCAGACCAAGAACCTGTTTTTCCATCCTCGATGGTCTGCTGGTGTTACTGTGCCCACAGGAGGCATGCTCTCTAGTTCTTTATTCATAACAAAAAGGTACGCGATGTGGCCGTCGGCTGTTGTAGCTCATTCGCGACAAAGTCCGTTGCAATATTTTGTTCTGCACACCAAGGTTGTAGTCTGATGTGATGTGTGACATTGTGGCCTGTCTGTTTGCTGGCACAATTCTAGCAATCCTCCTCTGACCTCTCTCATCAACAAACGATTTTGTTCCAGAGAAGTGCTGTTGAGAGGATATTTTCTGTTCATTGCACCATTCTTGATTCACCCTTGAAACTGTGGTGCGCGAAAAGTTCAGGAGAACTGCTGTTTCAGAGATGTTTTGTCCAGCACGTCGTGCATCTACTACAATACCACATTCAAAGTCCGTTAGATCACTCCTTTTCCCCATTCTTGCTACAGTTTGTACGCTTAACTGATACTAGAAAGGTTGTTCTGCTGCCTTTATATCCACAACTGTGGTCATGTGACAAACCATTTATGTGCAAAGCAGGGGTGTTCTGAATAAAGTGGCAGCTCAGTGTATGATATTCCCAAAGATCTTCCGAAAGAAGAGATTATCAAAGAGTTGCACAATAAAAATTTAATGGAATGTAGATTTTCACTGGAACAAGTTAAATAACGGGTAACCTTTAGGTTCACTACGAAGTCAAAATTATCCACTAATGTGCATTGGGTCATCAGTTTTATGCCAAACTTATATAAGAAAATAACTATGATTTAACGGAGTTTCCACAATTATAGACTTTCACTATAGTAATCAAGTGCTTTATGAGCTGAGCTTATGGTCACACAACACAGCACTGCACATAGAACTCTCGTCATGTGGACATTGTTCCCATGGAGGCTGTGTGTGTGCGCCCAGTGCCCACACAAGAAAGCGCCACCATCCTGTGTAAATTGTAAATGTCGAAAACATGGTTCTCACCATTCAATACGAGATCCGGTATGTCCAGATTATCAGCGTGCATTACGAGTAGCAAGTCTGAGGATCGGTAATAATGTCTATAATGATCATAACAACAGAGACTCAAATTTAAAGAAATCAACTATTAAAATAACGTAAGTAGTAATGGAGGAGTATATGAATGAAATGCTTCTCAGTACACGCTTTTGACTTGACTATTGCCTGAGGGGGTTGGGAAAAAAAAATCTGTTTATATTTTTCTGGCATTAATGGGTGCATACGTAGCCAGTTGGGAAGAAGCGGCAGTGCATAGCACACGCTTCTTGATTTAGACCGGGGGTTTGAGCCCGTTACCACCAAATACGGAGGATGCAGAAAGGTCAGGGAATGACCACCGCATATCCCGGAGCACTATGGCCTTAGTTGCTAATGCTTCTAAAAACCAAACAAACAAACAAACAAACGGGCATTGATTTGTTTTTCTCTCAATGGTTATTTCAGAATTTAATATTATTTTTCATGGCACAATCTGTGATCATTATCGGTGGTGAGCAGTGATATTACCTCGTGGCTGTGTTCCCCCATTAGATGTAGTCTTGGAATGTATCAATTGTGGCGTCAGTGAATTTTTGTGAATAATTTTAACGTTAATTTTATGGCAATGTATTGTGGGTGTTAATTGGGATGCATATGCTGTGGGGGAGGGCTGTCGCTGCCCAGGTCGCAGACGCGGCACGTGTGTGTGTGATGGAAAACATTGCGGGATGAAAATTCTGGGGCAACTATAGTTGTGAAGTGTTCAGAGTATCCCAAGTTTTGATACTAAGACATTGTGTACAGAGTGAAAGATCGAGCTGGTGAAACGATTGAAGGAACATTGTATGAGCAGCAGTTGCAAAAGGTTAATCTCAAAGACAAGCTACCTACAGACGTTTACCTCATCGAAAAGGTACTTAAGGAGACAAAAAGATGCGATCAGTATCAATTACTGGTTAAGTGGCTCGGATATCCTGCCTCCTATAACTCCTGGGTTAGTGCCAAAGATGTTCTTCTAAACCCTGCCAAGTAACTCTTGTATGGACCTATATCCAGAGAACACCCAATCAAATTTTTGCCTGTTCTCGTGAACTGCAAAGAGACTAGCTCTTATCTAATTATTGTAGTTTATTATTTGTTTTATTTTTCTATTCTCTAATTTATTTATTTTACCGGTAACTTAACTTAATGCTTACCTATTTTGTACATATGATTTTAATGTTTGAATCAATATCAATAGATATCTTTCTGTTGGATTTCTTATTATTGTTATGAACTCTGTTCATTGTTCTGCTCTCAAATACACGCTAATAAAAATATTAAGGGAAGCAGCAAAGGAGGCAAGCACTTAGTCATAATTATGAAGCACCCTTGGATTCAGGACTCCTATCGACTGGAGATTTGCGAATGCATCCCCAATTCATAAAGAGGGATCAGGTGACATGAATAATTACAGACCTGTTAGCTTAACGGCTGTTCCCAAGCGCAGACGGCAATTTGGCTTCAGTTCCCCAAAAATAATGGAGTCACTGGTTAAGGAAGTAATGAAGGAGCACAATTATACTCCAGTCACAGCTTGGATTCGCTAAAGGGCGGTGTCTTGTTTGACCAATCTGATTGGATACTTTGATGCAGTAAGGAAGGAACTGGATACAAAAAAATAATTTTGATATCAAACACTTGAATTTCAGGAAGGCTTTTAATACTGTTGCACATAAAAGACTGCTGTACAAACTGGAACAGTGTGGCGTTAAGAGCAAGATGCTGCTATGGATAGAGGGAAAATGTGAGAAAAGTGGCTATTAATGGGCACAGCCTTAATTTGCAGAATGCTATCCTGTTACTCTCCTAAGCCTTCTAAATAGGTGCCTGACAGAAGGCATCTTTCCAACATGCTGGAAAACGGCAACCCTGAAATTTATATTGAAAAATCTCCCAACAAGCCACCACAAATTCCAACCTCCTACCGCCCGATTGCCTTGCTCTCTGTAATGGCCAAGCTACAAGAACGCCTACTCCTATTTCACTTAACCGCCAGATATGAAGAACAAAAACTTCCGAGTGACAAGCAATGTTGGATTCAAAGTAGGTAGTAGCACAGAAGATGCCATTAACAGTTTAATCACTCAAGCAACTCACACAGCCTTTAAATACTCCCTTGCAATCATGGTAGATTTCGCTGGGGCCTTTGATCGACTATGGTGGCCCAGTGTTCTTCGGAGGCTTCGGCAAACAAATGTTTCCAACAATCTATACAACAGTTTAAGGTCATATTTAACTGGTAGAAAAGTCCAAGTTACCAACAGATTCCAGACAGTAAATAGGTACATTGATCGAGGCTGTCCGCAGGGCTCTGTGCTTGGCCCTTTCCTCTGGTCTATTGTCCTGGATGAGTTCCTGGGCATGGACCTGGGAGGTGTTGAGTCCTTGGCCTTTGCGGATGATCTTGTCCTTTTGGTATGTGCTAACACCAGGACTAACCTGGAGAAAATGGCAAATGGAGCACTGGTAAAACTTCAGAACTGGGCAGCCCTGCACAACCTTACCATTTCAGGAGAGAAAACAAAGTCCATACTCCTTAAAGGCAGGCTACAAATCACAAGACCACCTACAATAAAATTAAACTTTATGCCCATACGGCTGCACACTGAAGTCAAGCTCCTAGGTATCTTTTTAGACTCGGGGCTTACCTTCCACCACCACCTAAAGTATCTAGCCAACAAAATTCAAAGGTACAGTGCTATGATAAGGAGAGTCAGCAGGGCAGACTGGGGGCTGAAGCACAAAGCTCTTATATATACCAAGCAGCATACGTGCCAATTGTGTGTTATGGTGCCTCTATCTGGTACCGAAAAGCCATCCTAGCAAGAAATAAACGTAAGCTGGATTCAATCCAGAGATTCATGCTCCTTTCAATTTGCAGGGCGTGCCGCACCGTCAGCACCCCCGCTCTGCAGGTATTAACTGGATGTCAGCCACTATATTTAGAAGTGGTTAAAAGAGGGCTTTTTTATCACTTAAGGAAGGGAGTTCCAACCCAACTGCTAAATTTTCAACTTGACACCACAAACGGCACCAGGCAGGAAAGACAACGGATAACCCAACATCTACAAGAGATATGGCAACATGACTGGGACACTACAACAAAAGGGGCCATCACAAAACGATTCCTTCCATCCATAAGCTCAACTCACCCAGAACCTCCACCCTGGTTTTTGCCTGGCCTCCATGTGGCCTTTATCATCACCGGCCATGGATCCTTCCAACAAAAACTGACCGCCGTGGGAATCGAGAATGATCCACGTTGCCACTGCGGCGAAGAGGAGTCCTGGGGGCACCTCATGTATGAGTGCCCCAGCTACGACAACATTAGGCTTAAATTCCTCACCACAATACAGAGAAACCCTCGTAGTCAAGAATCCGCTCTGCTACTTGAGGAACATACCTATAAGGCATTAACCACCTACACGCAGGAAACATTTGCTCTTGGGCAAGCTAAGATTGCAGAACTCAGAGCCCAAGAACTAAACCGGACCGGAGTGGGATAACTCTATTCCCCCGGAAAACGCAGACATAATCATGCAAACCCTAATAGGGTAGGATCTATTGCAGGCACCATCCAAGGTGCGGGATGCTGGCACTCCTTGGAGTGTGGGATTTAAGTCATCGCAAACCCGAAATGGGTAGGATATACTGCTGGCAACGATCTAGGTGTGGGATTGCTGGCACTGACCTCAGTGTGGGATCTACAGGCACTATGCCATTGACAATTACACAGGGGCACCTGTCCCCTGTGACTTTTTAAACCCACACTCTTTCCTATACTTCGCCCAATTAGGATTTATTCTCCACTGTCAACCCACTCAAATTCATTCCCCCTCAAATCCTCTATTCTTCTATGCCCCTCTCTCCCTTTTTTTATTAATTTATTTTATATATATATATATATATATATATATATATATATATTTTTTTTTTTTTTTTTGTCTCCGTCAGGAAGCTCAGGCAACCCTGGCGGAGGCCAGCCAGAGTATAATGGGCAGCCTGGCTCACCTCCCAGTGGTGGTGGCGGGCAACGTGGGGTTCCCTTAGGGGCCTTGCAGCTAAGCAGCCAGAGTCAGAACAACAGACCACAGCACAACTCTGTCACAAACCAGACACCACACTTTTTCTGGCTTTTACAGAGATTCTGTAAATTCTTCACAGAGTACTATGGTGCAGATGTGGGAAACCACCGGTGGCGCCTTCCACAAAACACTATGCCACTATGTTATTAGTGGAGTGTCTGCGTGGGGAGCACGTCAGTGGTATCGTTACTGTCCTCCCCACACCGGGTGGAAAATGCCCGGGTTCGAATCCCGTCGATGACGCGAGGGACTTGAGTGGGCTTTTTTCACTCCGTGGCTGAGTTAGTCAGTCTCAGGCGTAGATAGCAAGGTTTTTTCCCTCAGAAACTGGGGTTTTTTCGTCCAGCAAAACAGGCAAATCGACCAGAGAACACACGCAATTTACAGACACGAATACGGGTTAATGTAATCATTTGCGGGTAACCCTAATATAGTAATTTTTTTTTGTTATTAGTGGAGTGGTTTCACGCTAGGTGGCAGTGAAAAGTGAGTTATTGAATTCAGTGCTCCACTAAAATATTCAAATATCAAAGTAAACCTAAAAGGATTATACACGAATTACATATTGACAGAGCTTATGATGACTGGAATCTGGATATAGAGTCCGCTAAAGGAATCCTGGACAGGTAATATGTTAATATTTAATTTTTAGGCATGTATGCTTCGATGTTTTGTTGTAATGAACACTCAGTCTATAGTTGACTCAGCAGCGAAATGCAGCAATATTTGCTTATGGCAATACGGTGCTTTCAAGGTCAAGGACAACGTCACGTGGCGACAAAGTTAGGGATTAAACCCTCCCCACCCCAGCTGTACTTTTCTTCTATTATTCTCAAAGGCAAGAAGTTGCTTTGCTGTGAGATATTTTAGGAATCTGTGGCCTTTTGTGTGCCTTAGGGGACAAACTTTAGCTGGAAGACATCTGAAGCAGATATAACTAAACTGCATTTAGTTCGTGTGTTTTATTAACTCGCTTAAACCTACACATGGATGACAAACAACTTCCTAATACTGAGGAGTTTCTTTCGTCAGTATCTACGGCTCAAAGTCTGGGTTATTAAATCTACAAGTTGCCCTCGAGGGATCGGATGATTCTGAGTCTTCGCAAGATGAAAAACTTTCCCTCAGAAATCTTCCGCTGAACAGATGGAATTGGATGGCTCATTGCAGGACTCTGCAACGCAAAAAATACTGGCTAAAAATATACAGTCAGAGTTGGATAGTGATATCGCAAAGGGAGGAGCCAACGAATGACAAGTTGGATACAGGCTCCGAAGGTTAATTGAACTTACAAACAAAGCTAAATGAATTGGACGCACCTGTCATTCTGGGAAACATATCGAAACTGCATAATGATTTTTCTGGGTTTCTCTCCCAAGAGGGAATCAAGATTACTAAAACATATGGTAACATCCTAAGAGAAAAGTGGCATAATTTGGAAACCGTGACAATGTCACTTCTCATTGAAAATGAAAAACTAAAGGCACTTAATCAGGAGGTACAAAACAGAACAGATCTCCTTGATAGGATTATAAATACCTGCCCGGCCTTTGTGATGAATTCAGATGCGGCCAGACGAGAGAATTCAAAGGATCTGATGGGATCCGAGGTTATCGATTCTCAGCTGATAAGGGAGCCACACCTGTCGTGTTCAGAACCTAATCAATCATTCTCGGTTACTACCTGCTTCTCCTGTTCCTAGATCATATGCAGACACTGTTCGAATTTCTGTACAAAAGACTGGACAACCGAAAATTAAAAATGATAATGTTATTATTCTTCGAGCTTCAGACACCAGTGGGTGCAAAACAAGTGGCGATGTTAAAAAGCTCGTTACTAAGACCCTCAAGTCTGATCCTAAGACTTAAAATTAAGTCCCTACGCAAGATACGAAATAAAGGAGTTATTATAGAAACTGCTACCAAGACAGACTTAGAAAATTTATCTGCTTCCGAGTCTCTTACTTCGGCTGGCGTCTCTCTTGGTCGCCCTCGCATGGGAAATCCGTCTTTGCTTCTTTACGACATTCCAAAAGATTTAACTAAAGAAGAAATAATCGAAAATCTTCATGTGAAAAACTTGGCTGACAATGGATTTTCCTTAGAGGAATGTAAACAGGAAATTGCTCTCAGATTTACTACCCGTGCAAGATCGTCGTCACTTGTGAATTGGGTAATAAGCTTCCCGCCAAGAATGTACGAACGCCTTCTGTCACAAGAAAGAATTTTCTTATCTTGGAGTTCTCACAAATTCCGTCGGTTTACAATTGTAACCAAGTGTTACCTCTGCTTAGGATATGGGCACACTACACAGTTTTGTTCCCACGAATCCCCTTCGTGCGGTCACTGTGCCCGCAGTGGTCATGTTTTTCTCTGAGTGCCCTCATAAGGAAGAGGCAGCAGCTTGCTGCGCAAACTGCAAGCGACGTAAACGGGAGTACAGCCATTCTGTAAAGGACAGTGAATGTCCTGAATATAAAAGAGCATTAGAAACCGCAAGAATAAGGACCGCTTATGAGTAATTTGACTCATCACTCTCTACATAATGTAAACAACGCTACCCCTCTAAACGGTTCTACGCCAGTTTCGTCTGTGAGGGAGAAAGGCCGTCTGAGGATTATGCAGATAAACGGGCAGCGATCTCTGGCAGTAGCTGACGAGATTAGGCTTTCTGCCGAGACAAATTGTATTGACATTGTCGCTATACAAGAGCCTTATTTTGCACGCGTCCAGTCTGGACCACAGTCTAAAATCCTGGGTTACTCGTTAAAAATGAGAATAATACAACCCGTTGACCACAATCCCAAATCTTGTATATTAATTCTTAATGACTCTTTAGACATCACGGTTCTTCATGGATTTTGCACTCAGTTCTCTACCTGCGTTCTTGTCACGCACTCAGTAATGAATTTTTACTTAATTTCTCTCTACTGCCCTCCATCGGAGGACTTTAATCACTCTCTTGCTTACCTCGAGACTGTGATAAATACTTTGGGACCGAATAGCAATATACCGATCTCATCGGACGTCAACGGAAAATCAAACTTTTGGCACAGCTCTTCTACAGATGCACGTGACCTTCTCTTGGAGGGGTTTATAATTAATCATTGTGTTTTAATTCACAACAAGCCTAATCACCCTCATACTTTCTAATATAGATATAACGATGACAAACTCTCACTTCGATTTGCGGCTTACTGACTGGACCGTGTATACGGACTGGTGTACCAGTGACCACAAAGTCATCTTTTATATGCTTTCCCCTGATTCTGCCGTTCCATCTTCACACACTTTCTCACAGCCAGAATCAATAAGATTTTCCATCAGAAATATTGACTGGAATGCATTTGACTCTTCCATTCTTCTGTACCTTGACGAACAGAAACTTGCTTCTTTTGAAACCTCACCTATTTCTCATCAAGTGAACTATATTCAAAATGCTATAATAAAAGCGTCATATAAGTCTTTTAGGAAAAAGAAGACGTGTTCATGGTGGACGCAGGAGTTATCCCAGTTAAGAAGGGAAGTTCATTCAGCCTGTAGGTACTACCAAAGGCATAGAGACTGGCCCCAAGCCGACGTTAATCGTTTTTACCACCAGTATTCTTCATTGAGGAAAAGCTACGTGAAGGCCATTGCCTCTCGAAAGCGTGAAACGCGGATGAATTTCGTTCACACCTCTGGAAATGCTAACCCTTGGTGTCTTCTATACAAGATTGTAAGAGGAAAAACCTCTTGTTCTAACATATTTGGCCCAATTGTGGCGGACTCCGGGGAAACACTGAACTGGCATGATTCTGCAAATGCAATCTTAGATGCTCTTTTTCCGTTGGATGATCCTACCTCAGACTTAGCTGTTCATTCTAAAATCCGATCAGACAATGAATTTTATGTGTCCTCAACAACCACCGAACCTTTTACGTTGGATGAACTGCAGGCTGTCTCGCATAAAGTTAATGTTCAGAAGTGCCCAGGACTAGATCTTGTAGAAAATATTTTTATTATCAGAGTCTTGAAATTAAAACCTTATGTTCTTCTAAACCTATTCAACAGATGCCTTGAGGAAGAAAAACTTTTCCGGAAATTTGGAAGGTCGCTCTAGTTAAGTTGATCAGAAAGTTGGATAAGCCTTCTGGAGCGGCTAGATCGTACAGGCCGATCGCTCTGCTGGCTAATTTGGGTAAATTGCTAGAGCGACTAATGGCCATTAGATTGAATATCCTACTGGTAGAACAGGATCTGCTTTCAAGGAGTCAATAGGGGTTCTGTCCCGCACGTTCCTGCGAGGATGCTCTTGTGGACTTTGTCTCTTCAGTTCAAAACTCGATACATAAATATACCCTGGCCGTTTTCATTGACTTCGAGGGCGCCTTCGACTTCCTTTGGTGGGAGAGCGTCCGCGATCGGCTAGGTGCTCCAATCACCTTTACCTTTTAATCCGTAATTACTTTGCCAATAGAACCATAATAATCAAGGCTAAACATAGCCAAGTATCAAGATCAGTATCTAGAGGGTGCCCACAGGGTTCTATATTGGGTCCTTTTACATGGAACATGGTGCTGCAGCAGTGGCTCTCCCGATCTTTCGATAACATCAAAATAATAGCGTATGCGGACGATCTCACCATCTTGGTAAATGGTAACTCTAGGGCCGATCTTGAAACTACCACAAATTTTGTTCTCCAGGATCTCTATGATTGGACTGTGGCCAATAAACTTAAAATCAGCTTGTCAAAAACAAAGATGATGATTCTTGGATCAAAGTTGGATATCTCTCGCCCTTCGTTGGTCAAGATCAACAACATTCGTCTCCCCATAGTTAAAGAGTACAAGGTTCTAGGAATGGTAATTGATTCCAGTCTCAATTTTATTCCTCACTTGACAAACTTATCATCTAAAATACGTAGTTTTACTGGTGCAATTGTTAGGGTGTCCCTTGTTGAATGGGGGCTCTCCAGAAAAACTTTAAGGATCTATTACAATGCAGTTTTCCTCCCTCTAATCACGTATGCTGCCGGTGTGTGGTTTCACAGGGCACGGCTCAAACACTTCAAAGCAAAACTCGCCTCATTACAGAGAACCATTTTGCGATGTTTAGTTAAGGCATGCAGGACTGTCTCGACGCAAGCTCTGCAAGTACTAGCCGGAACATTACCTTTAGACTTGCAAGTTACTTATAGAGGATTTTTATACAGCCTGAAAAAGCAGATTGAGACCGAATTTCTTGGAATAACCATCAACCTTCAAGATGATGCTAAAAGAGAAAGAAGGAGACTGTGGAACGAGTTAGTTAACATCTGACAGTCTCGATGGGATACAGCTCCCGTTGGTGCAACAACGAGAAAATTTATACCACAAGTTTCATTTTTCCTTGATAAGCGTGTTCGATTGTGGTTCTGCATGGACATACTTTGTATTCACGTCCTACCTGTTGATAGGACATGGATCGATGAACCACAGTCTTCTTAGTTTCAATTTATCACAAACAGACCTCTGTTCGTGTGGATCACATCTTATTTCACTGCTCCCTGTATGACGATCTCAGACTTCCTCTTCAAGCACTTAATAATTTTCAACCAGGACAGGAGTCGTCTCTGCTTCAAAGCTCGGAGTCATATCAGATTCTTCAGGCTTTCGCTGAAGGCGTTCAGTGTCGACAGATCTCAACAGAATGCAGCACAATGGTCCAGCTGATGCATAGCTGGTTACATCTCCTTTAATAATATATAAACTCAAATCCTCAAGAAGTGAAATTTTTCCTCAGCCTGCAGACAAAATTCAGTGCTTTCTTTCTTTATTTTATGCATTTATATATTATCATATATATTTTTTTTTTTTCCTGTTTACTAATTTTTTTTTATTATTATATTTTTTTTTATAAATGTTTTATTTCAAATCCAGCACCATGGGTGATCGTTTTTTTTTTTTCCTCTCCAATGTGCCCCCAGAGGATCCTGGCCTACCTTCTGACAACATTAGGTGGATCAGAGTCTCTTGAGACAGTACGTGCTTTACATGGACTGGCCCACCTTCCCGTGGTATGGACGAGTACCCAGAATCATCTGTCCAGGTGACTGATGCTTCTGGGTAGCCAAGCGGCCAGAACAGAACACACGCATAATACACACAAACCGACGTCACACACATATCTGGCCCATTTGTAGTGATTCTGTTCTTCACAGAGATACGAGGCGGAATTGAACAAACGTTCTAGGAGCCGCCCTTTACATATACACATGTCATTAGTGGAGCGACACCCGCTAGGGGAACGAATGTGAACGATGTACCTATGCTCCGTATTATTTTTAGTTTTGTTTATTAAGGAAGCAGTATTTAGTTACCTTTCAGTGCTACTACTTAAAGGACTCGTGCAAATGCCAGATGTGACCATTTCGTTTTAAGAATGGACAAAAGATAAGTACTGTTTAAATTTCTGCATGCTCGTCGCTGTAATTGCTTTACCAGCATGTTCGGCCATTGTCCATTTATTGCAACAGTTTTCCCCACGCATGTAGCATAATAAGCTGCGTGACCTTGACTGGACGTCCATAGTCTGCTAAAGCGTTCTACTTATCCTCCCCCCCCCTGTACATCGTAGGATAATAGCAAGCGAGCCTTCAGTTAGCCTTTTGTCTGACATACTCGCTATAAACAAATGAGGTTGACAGATTTCCTTGTCTAATCCCGTACTGTGTGATCACTACACCAAACTGCCACCTTTACTGTACCGTTACATAGTTTCTTTTCTTAGGACAGCATACCCGAGTTTAGTATTGAATTTGTGTTGGATAACATGGAACAGGGAATCAGTATGGATGGAAATAATACTGGTGGTGTCAGAAAACTTAGATATGTCTGAGAGAGGAAACGACAGCAACCCCTTATTGCTTCCCAAAATGCCACAATCGTCTCCTGAGAAAGATATTGCTGGTGGTTTATCTACTGATCAAAAAGCTGGGACAACCGTAAATTCTGAAGATAACAAAACGACTGAAGAATTAAATATTACTTAGGACGCATCTTCGGTCTATGAGGTGATTTCAAAAATGCGTAAAGAAATGAGGAGCGTTGTTTTGGGAGAGACCAATAAAGTAACTAAAAAGGCAGGAGATGCTATTATGGACAAATGGTCCAAACTTGAGAAAGTAACAACAGCCCTCCTGATAGAAAATGAATTACTGAAGGCCACTAATCATGAAATAAACATGCGAGCTAATCTTCTAGACAAAAATAATACAAACATTTTCCACAATGACTCCAAGTAAAACAAATTATGTACAAGAGCCAGAAGTTCAGGCCCCTGCTGATAGGAAAGTGCAAATGAGGACCTCATGCTACAGGGATCCCCTTCTGATGTAGCCCGAAATAGACTCACACTGAAGGAACATATAGCTAAACCTAGTGAGAATGTAATGGTACTTAGAGCGTTAGAGAACAGCAATTTTAAAACCAGCGCTGATGTGAAAACCTTGGTAACCAATTCTTTGAAGACAGAATTTAAAACAGTCAAAATAAAATCAATCAAATTAGCACACAACAAAAGCGTAATTTTGGAAACTGCCTCTAAGTCGGACTTAAATAGTATCTCAACATCTGATTCCTTTTCCTCTGCAGGAACCTCTACCGGAGTTCCTAAAAAAGTAACCCTTCCATAATTATCTACAACGTGCCCAAGGATCTAAGTTACCAAGGATCTAAGTAAGGAGGACATAATAGAAGAGCTGTACAATAAATATCTAGCTGACTATGACTTTACAATGGACGAGATTAAGAAAGAAACCTCGTTCAGATTCACAACTAAGTCAAGGTCCTTGTCATTGGTACACTGGGTAATCAGTTTCTCCCCAAAAATTTACAGCTGTATTTCGTCAATAGACAGAATATTTCTTGCTTGTAGCTCATATAGGCATAGGCCATTTACAATAGTTACTAAGTGCTTTTTGTGCTTGGGATATGGGCACACAACACAATACCCATAACTCCCCATCCTGTGGATATTGCACCTGTAGTGGTCATGTGCATGCAGAATGCCCTCATAAGGATGAGCCTGCCTGCTGCATAAATTGCAAGAGGCGTAAGAGAGACTTTCGGCACTCCATCTGCGATCATAACTGTCATGCATATAAAAGAGCTCTAGAGATTGCACGATTAAGGACCGCTGACGAATGAGGCAATTCGTAACTACAAATGCCCAGAACTTTTGCGTATCATAGATCTTGTAAGACAACGGACCAACTATGGATACATTGTCTATTACCAGTTCTTCATCTGCAGATGAATCAGTTTCTGAACTTAGCTTGCGTCAACTGAATGCTCAGCGGTTACGATTGGTGGCCGATGAAGTCCGAAAGGTAACCGACGAAATTGAATACGATATTATAGCCTTACAAGAACCATACCATTCCCGCTGTAAAATAACTGGATACTCTCATCTCTTTTAGGGTTATTCAGCCGGAAAATGCCGAACCACGTACGGCCTTCGTCATAGTTAATTCTAAATTGGACGTAGTCAAGATAATTAGTCTTACTAATTATCTTGATTACGTCCAATTTAGTCAAGATAATTAGTCTTACTAATCAACATGCTGTTTGCATAGGTGTGTCTACTCCTCATGGCACTTACTTTCTAATTTCACTATACTGCCCACCAACTTCCGACATTACACTTCATCTTGCCTACCTCGATCAAGTTATTTCTTTGGTAGGTACTGCCAAACTTATTATAATGTCAGACGTTAACGCCAAATCCAGTCTATGGCACTCCGACCGTACTGATAACAAGGGTTCACTCATAGAAGAGTCTCCTTTCACATGAGCTGACGGTTCTAAATAAACCCAGCTCACCTTATACCTTCAGCTCTCTAAATGGCGAATCAAATATAGGACATCACTGCTACTTCTTACACCGTTTCTTCAAACATTAATGACTGGACAGTAAATACTAACATTTGCTCAAGTGACCATCGTGCGATCACCTTCTCCGTGCCTTGCTCTGCACAATCATAATCCTCCATTACAGGACCTTAAAAGATTTTCTTTGCGACGCATCATGTGGAACCGGTTTAATGGCTCAATCAACACTGATTTACCAATTGAAATCATAAACTTTATCCATCACTTTACAGCTTCTGAATTAGCTTCCTATGTTAATGATGCTCTCAGCTACGCCTGTTATAAAGCAGCCAAAAAGAAAATTCATTCTTCCCATCCCACTCCTTAGTGGAACCGAGAACTTACTCTGCTTCGTCAGCAAGTGCATCGGGCTAGGTGCACTTACCAACGATATCGCAGGAACTGGCCATCTCCCAACGTCGAATATCTTAAACAGAATATCTGGTTCTCAAAAGACAATACGTGAAAACCATCACTATCTGTAAAATAAAATCTTGGCAGAACGTGGTAACTTCTACTGGCAATCGGGACCCATTGGGCCTTGTTTATCGCCTTACGAGTAACAAATCCTATTTATTCCCCTACTTTTATTGGTCGGTACCCGCAAACGGCACCAAAACTCACTTGGAAAGACACCAACACTATCTTGGACAATCTGCTTCCTTCTGATCGCCCAGAGGATGACTTGACTACTCATCAACAAATAAGACAACTCAATAACTCCTACACTACTACTTCTGAATCTCAGCCATTTACGCAGCTGGAGGTGGACACAGCTGTCCTAAAAATTAACAACTCTGGTTGTCCGGGCCTCGACCTTCATGAAGGCATCTTTATCAAACAATTCCACAAGCTACGTCCAACGGTTCTTCCGACTCTATTCAACAAATGTCTGAATGAAAGCACATTCCCTGTTATCTGGAAGACAGCTCTTCTTAAACTAATTCCTAAACTTTCAAACACCCAAAGTGGCAAGTCCTTCCGTCCTATTGCTCTGTCATCGCATTTGGCCAAAACACTTGAAAGGCTGATTGCTATAAGACCCACTTCACTTCACTATTCACGAACACCTCTCTTGTATCAGATGATCAATATGGTTTCCGAACTGGACTATGAACTGAAGAAGCAGTCGTTGAATTCCTTTTTCGAGTTAACTCTGCAAATTGTAAATACGTTCTTGCTATTTTTGATTTTTCTGCGGCGTTTGATCCGTTATGGTGGTCTAGTTTGTTTGCTCACTTACGTGCTGCCGATTATCCTCTTCCTCTATAACCTTTTAAGAAGTTATTTTGAAAACCGTACAGTTTGTTATTTCTGGATCTAACTCCATCTCCTGCTCTGTCACTTGGGGCTGCCCCCCAAGGCTCTGTTCTTGGACCACTTGTCTGGAACACCGTTCATGACGAATGGCTCCTTAAAACTATTCCTTATAGTTCAAAATTGGCTTATGCAGACGATCTCACCCTGCTGATCCACAGCAATTCCCGTATCTCCCTTGAAAGTACTACCAACTTAGTCATGTCAGATCTCTCTCAATGGTCCACCACAAATAAGTTATCCATATCCTCATCGAAAACTAAAATGCTGGTTAAGGGTTCGCTTAATATTTCACAGCCACCTGTTGTAAGACTTCAAAAAAAATCACTTTCCATGGTTTCTTCTCTAAAATTTCTTGGTCTGATCATTGATAGTAAACTTACGTTTACTAAACACTTGGAAGATCTCTCAGAGAAAGTCAAAAAACTTACCTTCTCACTTCTGCGTCTCTCTGAACAATCTTGGGGTCTTAATTCTCGTTCTCTACAGTTATATTACAAAGCTATGTTTCTACCAATTTGTTCCTATGGCGCGGCCGCCTGGTTCTGGCATGTTAAGAAGGTTTCAGTACAGACTAAAAACTTCACAGCATTCAACATAAAATGCTTTTAGCAATGTGCAGGGCCTGTAGGATTGTGTCTACTCCTGCTTTGCAGGTCCTTAACGGCTGTCTACCCCTCGATCTCTTTCTGTTGTACCGAGGCCTGTGCTTCTACATTAGGCACGCTGTCCCTGTCAGCTTTCTTGGCATTACCATCGATGTCACTGTGGATCCCAAGGAAGAGAAAAGACGCTGTTGGAATATTTTGATGCAGAGCTGGCAAGACAGATGGTCTGCTACCTCTAAGGGTCGTGTTACTTTAAAGTTCATCCCTAACGTCACCTTTGCCACGTTAGAGTCCACTCAGAAATGGTTCCATCCTGGTCTGTACACTCTACTTACTCTCTGGTCATGGCTCCCTTAATGCCAAACTTGCAACTTTCAACCTTGCTGAATCACCTCTCTGTTCTTGTGGTGACCCAGAAGACTGGGAACGACAGAACCTTCTCTCCACCAGTACCACTGTCCCCGGAAATGAGCTGGACTTCCTGAGCACCAGAGAAAACTTCCAGTCCCTGCAAGAATTTGCTCGTCATGCTTTTGATCGCCGGAGACGCCTTTTCACTCAACTGTGGAATACCTCCTAGCCTTCCTAGTGGAGACCCTTGCTGGCACTAGCTTTTGGCCAGTGCGAGATCAGATATGGCGCCTCCGTAGCCAGGTGGGAAGGAGCAGCAGTGCGTAGTACATGTTTCTTGATTAGACCGGGGTTCGAGCCCGTCACCACCAAATATGGAGGATGCGGAAAGGTCAGGAAATGACCACCGCATATCCCGGAGCAATATGGCCTTAGTTGCTAATGCTCCTAAAAACCAAATAACAACAACAGCGAGATCAGATATATTTTCCCCCCCTCTTTTTTCTTTTCAATTTTATATATATTTTTAATCTTTATTTATTTTATCATTTTTTTTTCACTTTTAATTTGTATTTATTTACTTATTTTTTCTGGTTTCGGGCTGCCCAATGGACAGGATTTTATTATTTTCTTACATATATATATATATATATATATATATATATATATTATTTTTTTTCTTTTGCTCTGATATTAGGGCAGTAAGAGCTGGTAAACCAGAGCGTTCGGAGGGCGGTCGCGATACATGCATAGTTGTCGCCTACCTCCCCGTGGTGTAGACGGACACTGGGCAGGCTTTCCAGGTGATCGCCTGCCTGGTGACAAAACAGCCAGAAACAACACACACACACTGCACGAACATAATATTACACACATTTCTGGTCTTTTACAGTGCTTTCTGTAATCATCACAGTGTACAAAGGCGGAGATGAATTGACGTTCAGGTGCCGTCCTACATAAGATACTATACATGTTATTAGTGGAATCCCCCGGGGTTTAGTGTTGGACCCAGTTTTCAATATTTATTAATGATATTGATACAGGCATATCAGGTTTAATGTTGAAGTTTGCAGATAATACAAAAGTTGGCAGGGTAGTTGACGATGGTAAACAGACTAAGCTACTCTAACAAGATGTATAACAATTAGGTCGCTGGGTAAAGAAATAACAGTTGAAGACAATACCAAGTAATCCCAGATTGACATACCAAACCATGCCTACTACATTCAGGATAGTGGAAAATTAAAAACTTGGGGCTAATTGTGCAGTCAAGATATGAAGTTTCTGAGCAGTGCAGCTCATGGAGTTTTGCCAATGACAAAGAAACTTTGCAAGAAGGGATAAGGAGATGATGATTATCCCTTTGTGAAGGCCATAATTAAGCCGCATCTTGGGCACGCTATAGAGGTCTGGAGGCCTCACTTTAGGAAGGATGTAGAACACTGCCGGAACAGGTGTAGAGAAGAGCAGTCAGACTGGCTAAGGGAACAAAAGGGGGCTCTTAACTAAAAAGAGTTCAGTTCTGCAAATTACAGCGTTTGGAGGCTACGCACCTACGGGGAGATCTGATTGAGGTGTTTAAGGCCTTGAATGAATTGGGTAAACTAAATGTTGATGACATTCTTCTTGTTGCTAAGACACTACACACAAGGGACATAAATTCAAGTTGAGGAAGGAAGTTTAAATCTCAGTCAACGGCTGGTTGATTGTTGGAACAAACTTCCATCTGTCGTGAAGTGGATGGTTGGAATAAATTCAATGAAGAACTAGATAAATGTTGTTTTTTTTTTTATGTTATAAGCTTGCTTTTTTTCAAAATTTTTCCACTACTAATAAATGATGAAATAATTTCCCGCATGTAAATTGTATAATTTGGGCAGCGTAATCTGCCAATTTTGCTTTAATCATGTATATATATATATATACACACACACACACACACACACACACACATATATATGAAAATTATATTAGTGTAATGTCATATGGTCGTACAATATGGTAGTTGACTGTTATGAACCATGCCAATAAATGGAATTGTCTTTCAATTTAATAACAAACCTCCTAACCCAATGTTGATCCCTTATCGAGATGTCTGCAGAGAGCGATAAGAGAAATATTTGCAGAATTTGAACCCAAGGTAAATGTTACGTAGAAGCTATTCCAGTACGATTCTGGAATAGTTCTCTTTCTTGGTGATTACCTTCTATCTCTCGGAAATTTTTTTTTTTTTTTTGGCTGGTGTAGCATAAGCCTCAGGCTTCCTTGCACTATATGGCTAGTAATAATAATAATAGTTATGTTTAATTGAATTCATTTAAATACATTTCATTGTTCAAAATACGAAGTTGTTGCCTACGGGGGGGGGATAATAAGAAAATTAAGTTAAAATAGTTGATTTAATTGAATGCAACTGAAATGCATTTTGGCTGCTAAAATCTAAGATATACTATATATTGTTATAAAATTTTTATTTCTGCAGTCAGATTTATTACAATACCAAATGTATTGAAAGTACTTCTAAATCAGTTATTTATTATATTAAGAATACACTAATAACTATTTATGAATTCAAAGATTAATATGGATTAGATCCGTATGGTACATATTTGTACAACGATGACTTTAGATGAGGACGGAAATAAAAGAAATCGTTAAGTACATTTTCATAGCTTCGAAAAAGGCTTAGTTTAGATTCTTGGAGTTGTGCCAGTATGTTTGCCAAAACATCTAGTTTAGTAGTTTGCTTATTAAAGTCATTCCTTTTGGAAGATTTATATGACATCAGTGTAAGGGCAATACGATTTAATTTGTGAGCTTGTTCGATTGTTGTCAGTTGTTGATGTGTTTTTACTGGTTTCATCTTCGATAATTGTTTGATTGGAAATGTATATTTATTTACTGGCGGCTTAGCTTCTGGAAATGTAACTGTTGAGAGAGGTATGTTGAAATATTTTTGCTTTGGAATCGCAGAAGTAGGTTCGATTGTACTACCGCTTTCGGCTGGAATGGTAGTTACAGAGGCAGGAGGGCCGCTATATTCTTCAATAGGCGTCACATTTTCGGTTTGTACTAAACTGTGAGCATCGGAACTGTAGTCATCTGTTTTCTCCACTGAGCTATGCGTTGTAATATAAGTCGAAGCTTTTGTGCAATTGACATTGAACCACCAATCACATGCCAAAATTCTTTGATTAAATAGAGTTCCTATTGGACAAAGGAAACTGTCTTTCCTTCCGTTGTAGCAAATATGATATGCTTGACAATCTGTTTGGAAATCAACGTAAAAGCGAACATCGGATGGCAAGTTGTATTCACACGTGAAGCTCGTAGAAGGTAGGCGCTTGTAGGTAGGAAAATCGACATCAGGAGTTCCTGGAATGGCATCCAACCATCCATGGTGCTCTTTCTGATTTGGGGAATGCTTCACACATTCTACCATAATACCACATAACATGGCTATGCACATAATTGAAAACTCCATCGAAGCCTAAAAATAAAAATTAAGATGAATAGCAAAAAAAATAAATATTATAGTGCATTATATTCAAAAACTGAATAAACAAGTTTACTCCAAATTACACATTATACACGGACAATTTTTCCCTCTTAAAAAAGAAGTATCATTTGCTCGACAATACTCAGTGATAATTTGGGTCAATCTACTATTTTTTTTTTTAAACCAACCACTCCTCCAAATTAGTCAATACCAGGAACGAGCCAAAAGGTTCCTGTGCCACGACCCACATCTCAAATGAGATGTCATTTGAAATCCATTTAAAGGAAATGAATATCCTAGATTCATGGTTTCCCCCCAAACTTTTCACTACAATACGCAGCTGATGCCTATTCTGGTTCCTTTCTTTATTAAATCCCACAACATCCTACAGGCACTGTGGGAAAAAAAAAAAAAAAACCCAACAGGCAGAATCTTGAGAAGCATTGAGGGGGAGTGGGGGGATGGGTTTTCATGGTCACAGGAAAACTTAGTTAATACAAACTTCAAGGAAGGGTTCTAAGCTCTCCTACTATGTGATAACGAGATTTCGAAACCATAATTCCGACTCCCTGTTAGATGACAGACTCCACACTATCTTTAAAAAAATATATCAAACTAGCCATCGCACCCTTCCCCGAGGTGGCGAAATTGTAGGTTTGCCACTGCCAGGTTTGTTAAATGAGCATGCGAATATAAGCTACTTTCTAATTTTGCTAGATAATTTATTCTAATTAAACTTTAATCTGCCGTTTTATGCACTTTTATAAATAAAGTTAATATATTCATAAATATAAATGAAAGAAAAACAGCTAATTCTAAAAGAAAAAATAAATAAAATTTACTTTTAACAAATACAATGAAATTTAAGGGTAATTGTTAATTACAACAGCCAAGGTTTTCTGCAATAAAATGTAAAGATTCATAGGAAATTTAGAATTTAACGAGAGATTAAACAACGGATAAAAAGGTACTCTTATGATAGAGATCACTTTAGAAATGAATTTAAGGAAATCGTACCGATACTTGTCCATGATTTTAACGTTCTGCTTAACTTTATTCGTAAATGCTTCTACATTAAATTTAACTCAAGAGCTTTGTACTGCCAAATTTCTGAACAGTTTTATAGCTGTCTTAGCATCGTTACAAACATTCAATGCATTTTGGACCTCTGTCTCGTAACATTCTGTCTAGTAACATATTCGGATCTTTTATCTCCTCATTATTATAATATTTACTATTGTCAAGGTGAGTGCCTAGATTTTCTGATGGGGTAAATGTAGTCACAACACAGATCTACGTGTGAACACGTGCTTCGAGTTCTTATTCGAAGTGTCATCTAAATAAAATCGCTTCGACTTTATTGTGACACATGGCGAATATTTCGCCAAGACTGTTACAGAGAAGAAACAAGTATTAATATTGAATCTGGACCGGCGGAACACGGTAAGCAGAGCATAGGGGCGCCGAAATTCAAAAATTGTTATAATAATATTTAATAAAAGTATCACAAGGGAGCCAAATACATTTGTGCCTGAATTACAAAAACCTCTCCCTCGGATCCCTTCGCCGCTAGTTAAGGAGTCAGTGTAACGGACTCTAGTAATAAAATATTAAAAATAAAGACTAGAAATGCTATTTGATCATTTTTACAAGTACGTTTTTTAAAGGACTTCTTAAAAAAAAAAGAATTATTGCACAGGCAAAATTACAATTCTAAGAGTACTCGTAGCGAATATTTTGCCGAAACTATTGGTCACGGGTTCCGCTACGGAACTATTAAAAATAACAGAAATTTTTGAAGTCAGTCGGAAAACTTCATTGCAATTTTTCTCCCCTCAAAATTTTACTACTAAATTACCATTATTAGCCACATGGTGCAAGGAAGTCTGAGGTTTATGCTGCACCAGCCAAAAAATTCCCGAGTTACCTGAGAGAGAGAGAGAGAGAGAGAAGTAGAAAGGAATCACCAAGAAATAAAACCTATTGAAAAAGGAATCAGGTCAGAAGCTTAGTCTCAGTTCAAGTTCAAAGAGCATTCCGGACATTAAATTATTATACAGATTAGTAGGAAAGCCACCCAAAGCAATCAATGTTTCGAATGGCATCAAACAAATTCCATTTTTTGCTATTCTACCATTCATTCAGGTATCATAGCATTGATTTGAAAATTCCTTCCGGATCAGCTGCACAATCGCGAGATTTGCCTAACTCAAACGGCTGGGTATAGGGAAATAGTTATTTTTATGGAAATTAAATTTTTCATTGCTAAGTTTGAGCTGTGTTGTCACTGCTGATACATAAGCAAATGATTCTCCTAGGATTTTCGCGATATCTTGTGAAGAGGATAATTCATTCCCATTCCAGATAATTGGAGAGTGAGCTGGTGAAAACTTGTCTGATCTTCCTCCAAGTCAGTCTGATGTAGGTGTTTTTGTTAACTGATCCAGGAATCTTTTTCTTCTCTGGTAACTTGTCGAGCTTTTGCTCTAAGTTGTTTACAGGTTATGAGGTGAACAGTAGTAGGATATTTGCAGAATCAGTTTCATGTTTTGTTTTTCTCTTTAGCTTTTTACATTGTTGATTCCATCCGTGATTACTCGGCGTAATACTTGTAAAATGGAGGCACTGCTGTATCTATTATTTGCTTTGTTGTGTAGTTATTTTCTGCATCGATTGGTTGGGACTGGATAAAATTCTGATCTACACTGAGTGGACAGAAGTCATGGGATACCTACCTAGTAACGGGTAGGCCCACCTTTCGCCCAGATAAGGGCAGTCACACGGCGAGGCACTGAATCCACTAGTTCACGAAAGCGTTGCACAGGCATTTCCATCTATGCTTGCTGCACCGCTATCCATAATTCCGTCGCATTCCTAAGTGGAGGATCCAATGTTCGAACGGACCTTTCCACAGCATCCCAAGATGCTCTACAGGGTTCATGTCTGATGAACGAGGAGGCAATTCCATGGTGGTAAAATCTGTGGAATGCTCTTCAAACCACATTCTAGTCACCACGGATCTGTGGGCAGGCTTATTGTCCTGCTGGAAGAGTTCATTGCCTGTGGGTGCACGATGACCATGAAGGGATACAGATGGTCTTCAAGGATAAACACAACCTGGACTGTTCAGAGATGCGTCTAGACTCTAGACGTACCAACGTGTGTCAGTTGAACACACCCTAGACCCATTACCGACCGTCCACCTACCTGAACAGTTCCTTGTTGACATGACGGGTGCATAGCTTCGTGCGGTTTCCACTATATACGCACCCGCTGTCCAGTTATGTCCGCTGGAAATAACTGGACTCACTGAACCAGGAGACCCGTCTCCAATCATCCAAGGTCCACCAAAGGGGCCATCACCCGCAAATTTATACCGGACATATGCAAAATATCCCAAATCACCATCCTGGTTCTCCCCAGGCCTTCTAACCACATACCTCCTAACAGGGCGTGGTGCCTTTTGCAGCAAACTGAACCTTCTTGGACTTTCTGACAACCCCATTTGTGGTGCCCAGGAAACCTGGGACCACTTGATGCATGACTGCCTACTATATGATGACCTCAGATCTTCTCTCATCACACAAATTCATTTCATCCCAAGAGATCAGGAGCAACATCTCCTGGAAGACCACCATACCTACACAGCCTTTTCGAACTTTGCTCAGGGCCTCTCTTCACGAGGCAGAAACCCTACCACAACCACAGAATCAGACCCAACCAGACAATGAAATGGTCTAATCAGCCATGTGTCAAGACCTCTACTGGCTTCAGCATACTGAAATCCCCGTGAAGACTTTCAACCTGCACAATAATTGTGCCTTTACAATGCAGTCTCAACATCACCACCATCTACCATGACTGCAGCTCCGGCTTCGCCTCCCACCAAGTTAACTCAATACTGAAATGACTTCACCACCTGGATGGGACCTGTCTGTCCCAGGATTGCACTACTTGAATTTGACCTTCTCGGACTGGACTCTGCCAACTATGACTTCATGCAGCATTGCTGCCAATGCCATGTGGAGATCCTGAACCCGTGCTCCCTTGCACGGCCCTGTTTCTCCCCTGTCCTGGCAGGAAGGAGGTGAAGGTTCCCTTATCTCCTCCCCGCCGCCCCTTCTTTCCTTCTGGTGTGGCATGGGCCTGCCTCACTGATTTTGAGGTCATCTACTCTACCGACCCTATACTTCTGTCTCTCACCCCCCCGCCTTTAGTCTCCCCTCCCCCTCTAGCTTTCCAACTAGCGTTCATCCCTAGCCCTACACCCAAAATTCTTAATTCTAACACTGTATAACTTAAAACTCCATTGGCCTGACCCAAACTCTAGCGCACCCCCCCTCCTCCCATTTTTTTTTCCGGGTCCTAGCCACTGAAATCCCAGGAAATTAGGTGGCAGGACCTGCCAGAGTACTTATTTAAAAGTACTGGTGTACCTGGCTTTCCTCCACGGGGCTAAGTGTGGGCAACGTTGGGCCTCAGTAGGGGTCCAGCGGCTAAATGGCCAGATGAACAACGGTACACGACACTACATCCAACAATATCCATACACTTTTAAATCTCTGGCCTTTACAGTGTTCTGTAACACACGACAATGTAGACTACACGGAGATGGTGGAAACCCCTGGTGCCATTAGACCCTAAGCACACTTTACACTTAAGGTCCAATGCCGATGTTCTTTCACCCGTTTTTTCAGGCGTAGAGTCCTGTGTCGTGATGTTAGCAATGGGACGCTGGTGGGTCGGCAGCTCCCATAACTTATTGCGGCTAATGATCTCCTGAGATAGTCTTGGTGGTGACGTTTCTGGCATCTCCCTCGTTGAAGTCGGCGGTGATTTGTGTCACTGTTGCTCTCCGGTTAGCTGAACAATGCTAGACAAGCGTCGACGGCCACGTTCATCCACCACCTTTCTCTGCCCACAGCGCTGTCCACGATGAGATGTTATTCCGGAAATGACATATTCCCGATACACTCTTGATACTGTCGAACCAAAATAACGCAATTTCTGTACCATCTTTGCGATAGAATGACCCATGTGTCGGGCACCCATCATCGTCCCTCTTTCAAAGTCGTTTAACTCACGACGTTTATCCATACTACCGTCGAATTACCGTCTACATCAATGCAGTAAACCTATATACCTGCCAAGCGGCGGGTTCGTCCACTAGCGAGAGGGATGACAGCGTCGCGTTGCCAGGAACCCAATGAATTCTGTCCTATCAGATGAGAACTAAAGGTTGACCAGTTTTTTTTTAACTGCCATTCCTGCAAGGTTCATCGTTTGAATATTTTTCTATTAGTAGATTGCAGATTATTGGGAAATGATCGTCGTTTAGTGGTGGGTAGGGGTGTGTATGCGCTGCTACCTGTATTTAGCAAGGTGAAACCTCAATTAATCGACCTTGTCCGTCTATTTCTGAAGAAACCCACAAAGGGTGGTGGCCATTAACGTCTCGTAATAGCAAATTTGAGTGGTGGCATTTGTCTTAGAAAATCACCGAAAACCTTTATGGAGAAAGAGGTATCGGCGGAAGGGAAATTGAAACCAAAGTTAGTTATTCCAACGATAACACGTACTGCAACTGCTTCCAACAAGGTATGTGCAAAAATTGCTTTAGATGGAAAGTTGGAATTGACTAGTATGGCAACTCCACCATGAGCAGCTTGCGATTCGTTTCTGCCTCTTCTGTAGAAGGTACAGCTTTTATTATAGGATTAACTGAGGGAGTAAGGTAGGTTTGTTGTAAACAGCTGCCAGCAGGTTGTATTCGTTTATTAAATAGTAAATATTGTTATATCTTTGGGACTCAACCTTTTTGGGGAAGAAATTTGGGTCTGACTGTTTGCGTTTCTCAGTTTTAGCTCTTTCCTTTGAGAGAAAAAAAAAAAAAGCCGGTCAAAATTCGTATCAATTTCCGTATGTGTCTCAAAGTAATGGTTCTTATTGCTGAAATTGGTGATCCTTATCAATTTGTGATTCTTTGAGATCAAAATTTGTTGCCAAGTTGGGTTTTCTCATTTTAGGTTTTGCATTTGATGAAGATCCACTGTTTGCATGGAGTGATAAGACATGTTACTAGCTTGTTCCGAGTTCGCTTGAATCATGTTTTTTTTTTTTTTTGGTATCGCGAGAACTGTACGTGCCTAGGCGGAAATTCAGATGTCGGGCGAGACGGAATGTCTGTGTGTTGCAACGGTCTACTTCCTCTAAAGAGATACAGCATAAGTTTTGGAAGTGAGATATGATGTTTAGCTTCTTGATAAGCTTTGTTCTCTACTACTTTGAATTTTTTTTCTCGATCTTCCAGCGTTCGCAAGGTTTAGAGTATGCGGCATGATTTCCATTTCATCCAAATTTCATTATTTCTGATGAACATTCTGCTTGATTATGCTCTGTTGATCCACATCTTGGGCAGACTAGTACTAGAAGGCATGCTTTTTGCTAGTGACCTTATTTTTAACTTTTGTAGCATCTTAGTGGTTGAGAATATAAGGACGTATTCGGCAATTTCAGTAGCCAGCTTTCACCGACCTTGGTAGAGATGGATTCCTAAAGGTAAGGATTATGTTTCGTGTGGGTATTGGAATGCAGTTTTTTTTTTTTTTTTTTTAATCTGAATGCGTTCAAGCTTGTTAACTGCTGATAAATTCTTGAACAGATTCTTCTGTGAGAGTCATGAGTTTCCCATTCCGTAATGGGCCTTTAGAGCTATTTAGCATCGCATGAGGTGTAACTTGTATGTTTACTCCACCGAAAGACGAGAGTTCCAAAAATGCGGCAGCATGTTTCTGATTGAGTGTTTCTGCCAAGAGATCTTCGGATTTAAGTGGTTTTGCCATTTTTTCCGAGTCTCCAGCTATCACTGGATAACAAATGGAGAGATTTTACTTAGTTGCTCGTTGGTGAGGGAGGGAAATATTAAAAAAGGTAAGAAAATTTTGATTCGTTGCCTGTCTTTTCAGACTGATAGGTGAAAGGTCGTTATTTCCAGTTGGATACAATTCTTTGAATGCTAGAATAAGCTTATTAAACTGTGGAAAGTTTCAAAAATCCATGATTCTCCTCTAACCCCTGGGGGTAAAAAAAGATTTTAACCCTGAGCTGGATATCATCATTCTTCTCTTTCTTGGTGATTCTCTCTCTCTCAAAAATTTTTTTTTCGGCTGGTGCAGCACAAGCCTCTGGCTCCCTTGCACTATATGGCTAATAATATCAAGACCGTGATTGCTGAATACGGTGCTGTTTCTTGTATTCTGTCTATCTTGTGAACTCCTCTGACAGTTTCGTCGTCCCGGAGTAAAAACAGAAAATGAATTTTTTTTTTAAGTGGATCACAGCGCTCCTCTACTGGCCATAGGTTTAAAAATTCCTAGCGATGCTTCTGATGTAGACATCCCATTCAATAAAAAAAAAAAAAAAAAAAAAAAATTAACGTTTAATCTGAACTAAGCGCGATGGAAAATAGCGCACTGTTTCAATATATACTTATTCGTAGGTAAAAAAAAAAAAAAAAAAGTTATTTTATCTTCTGAATTTGTTCCGATATATTTTTTCCGGTTTTAACGTAGGGTTACCAATGTTGCTCACAAATTGGGCTGGCAAACGCAACGCACGGTTGGGAAGAGATAAAACCCCCCTCCCCCGATTGAAAATAACCCCAAATCCTAATAAAAGGTGTCCAAGTACACGTGCCGTCTGAACGTTAGGACTGGCACTGCGTGTAAACATGGAAGTCAAAGCGACAGTACACTTATGCTTAGGCTGAACCAGCCAAAAAAAAAAAAAAAAAATCCCCTAATTACCTTGAGAGAGAGAGAGAGAGAGTCAAAAGTAGAAGAGAATTACTAAGAAAGAGAAGAATGACGATATCCAGCTCAGGACCCTGGGTGTGCCAAGCCCATACTCACCAGATGGGAGCCCCTGGGGTTATTTGAAGAAGCGAAATATTTAAAAAAAGGGTATTATCTACGTACGGATAAATTTTATTTTGTGGGAATTTGTACTGCGTCACATCAGTAATTCTCCACTAGTTTATACCAGTGGAGAATTACTGATGTGGCAAGAACCCCTACATCCTCCCCCATTGCACTATTCAGAGATTAAATAATTGTTGTAATTTCTACGTAGTGTTGCTCATCAGTTTTAAGACGTTTCTTTTGGAATATATATATATATATATATATATATATATCTTTCCAACTTATTTTTACTAATACACTGTACAGGAACGTAAACAAGCAGAACGATCCTCTGTATTCTTATCACGCGTAGAAGATTTGTAAACACTATTGAGAAGTTTCGCCTTAAAAGGGGAATATTTACATTCATTGACGAAAGCGATGAGATAAGTTTCAACTAAAGGGGTTATTCAACAAAGGTGAGTGCAAGATAGCGGTAAAGTTTCTTTTAACAATTAAGTAATGGCAGCACACCTTGTGCTGCCATTTAGTGTAAACTCACAGATATGTTTTGGCTTTTGTATCCTTCTAATGTGATTAAATAAAAATGTCAATTATGCAAGTGAATTAGTTTCCGACTTTTATAGAAGGACAACAGGAGGGGGGAGAAATAGTATATCACACAGTGTTTTCCCATATGTTGTATAAAAGTTGGGAGCTGCAGTTCGCTTACATAACTGATACTGTTATTTAAGTGTCGTACTAATATTAGTGTCACCTTTGTCTTGCGCACCCCGTATACTGTTTTATTTTGTTATGGTACAAAAAAAAAAAGTAGGAAACAGATCGCTCGCTTTGCCAGTGAGCAGTAACAATTGTTACTTTGTATCTGTATGGAGTTCTTGTGCTTGCAATAGTGCTGAAAGTGGGCATAAACTTTAAATTAAAATTTTAAGAAAATGAAATTATTATTTCGTTATCCTTTATTACTTTGCAGGTTTTTTTTTGTTTGTTTTATTCCTTCGTATATTCAGCGGATGCATTAAAATAAATACTAAAAAAATTTTTTTACCGATGCGTGCAGACAGTGGGGTCCCAGTAGGAGCCACAGCACCTCTATGAAAACAGAACGATTTTTTTTTATTGTTATGATTAATGTCCAATAATTCCCAGAAATACTGCTTTAGCCTCCCCCCCCCACACTTCAGAAATCCTAGGACCGACACTGTATGCACACGAATAAATTAGTCTAGTCTCGCTTACGAACGTGCGCTATTGATTAAAGCAACAGTGCACGTTACATTTTGGAAGAAAACAGCTAATTGTATTTTATATAACATCTTTACATAACATTACTCGATACAGGATTCACTTGTACAGTACTAAGGTATTTTGCAGTACAGTTCCCTTTCCCTCCCCACTTTTGTGACTATCCGAAATTATGATCCATCAGTGCTCAGGTCCTCCCAAGGTTACCAACATTTATGAAGTTAAACTTACAGGTGTATTCAAATTGATTAACAGTAGTCGAAAGTAAAGCTCGAATTTAGTTTGAATTCAAATCAATTTGAACCAGATTTTATATAATATATATAGAAAACGACGATACGACTTAATATCATAAAACGTAGTATTTGTTCCAATTTATTCAGGATCGATGGGTATCATCCGATTGTCCCTCCTGGATACTCATCTGGTTAAACACACCGCGAAATTTAAAAGCAAAATTGCGTTGAGAAAAAGCTAATCCCAATTGCACGATTCGCAACTTTAAAACTACAGAAATAGTTTGTGTACAGAGTGTCAAAGATCAATTAAATTATAGAAAAGCTGATACCGCATTTGTTTTGCAATCATTGAATACACGCCTCCAGTGCCTCCTTTAATCGTTAAGCCTAGCAGCCAGTAAACCCTTCAAGTACGAGGAGCGGTACGAAAGTACAGTAATGCCTCCTATTTTACTTCAAAAAAATAGAAGTCCTACAACTATGCTTTTTACATCAACTAATCCTCAATCATTAATAAACACTTATTTTTCAAAGTCATCATTTTCTATGCACTTCCACCATCCGAGTCAGATGCTGTATTTCAATCCTGTAAAAGTCCTTACTCTTGCTCTGGAGGGTTTCGCGAACACGGCTTCAGCTGGTCGACGTCCGCAAAATGGATTCCCTGGAGTGCATCTTTTAGCGGGCCGAAAAGTGCAAGATCTGAACTATGAGAGGGGAATGGAAGAACGGTGCATCCCAGTTTTGCAATGGCCTCCATCGTGTGCAGTCTAGTATGGTGTCAGAGTTGCCATGGAGAAGAACCTCATTAAAGTTTTTGTCCGATCGAACTCTACGGATGCAGGCTTTCAACTTTTTCACATATCGATCTGAGTTAATTGTTGTATCACGTTTCAATTAGTCCACAAGCAAGACCCCCATCTTTTCCCAAAACACTGTCGCCATGACTTTACCGACATAAGGCTGTCTTTTGAACTTCTTGCACGATGAATTTTGATGGTGCCACCCCATCGACTCTCTTCGTTTCAGGGTCATAATGATGGACCCAGATTTCGTCACCTGTGCCTATGCGTGAAAGAAAAACCTCTCCTTCACTCTTGTAGCGATGGAGAAGTTCATACAGATGACTTTCCAGGCTTCTTTGTGCTTATGTGTCAGCATTTTTAGGACCCACTGGGCAAAACCTTGTATCCTGATTCCTTTATGATGGTTATCACAGCAGATTTCCCTATACATACTGCACTGCATCATGATGCGGCGGTCCTCTTTGATCGGCACGTCCACAGAGTAGTAACATACCTTACTTCTCTGTGAGCACGTCGATCCGGTTCTTGTTGTCACTGACGTTACCGGCCGGCCGCTAAGGTACTTGTCAGCAAAGTCACTTTATTATTATTATTAAAAGCCATATGGTACAAGGAAGCCCGAGGCTTATGCTGCACCAGCCAAAAAAAAAAAAAAAAAATCCCGCACTACCTGAGAGAGAAGTAGAAGGGAATCGCCAAGAAAGCAATAATGATGATAACCAGCTCAGAACCCTGGGTTTGCCAAGCCTATACTCACCAGATGGGAGCCCCTAGGGTAAACTTTCCCTACTCTTAAAGTGTCCTACCCAACGTCTAACTGTACTCACATCTACAGTATTGCCATCAGACATTTTTGAGACGCGTATGGATTTCGATAGGCGCACTTCTTCCTTTGTTAGTAATTCAATCACCACTCTTTGCTTGATACGTATATCTGTAACATTCACCATTTTGAACTATCCATGTGCTGTACTCAGGAGAATACAAAACGCCACTTAGTATAGTGAAACTAGTATCTAGTGACCACTCAGTGATACGCGAAATGATCTATTGTGCCACATTTGAAAGCAAACAAATTAGGAGATATTACTTTCGTACGGTCCTCCTACGTTGCTATGATTGCAACAAGGGGATCACCGTTGCCTACTAAACAGCAGCGTACTCAAAGTGAATGCTTGTAGTACAACACAGCCAAATCTTGGGACGAAAACTTAAACGAAGGTGAATAGCTCCTGTAGCAATGAACTTGATTCCCGCCCTCATCATTTAGCAAATAGTTGCTTACGTTACACTTGCCACCTCTTTCCATCAGTTTTTCTGGAAGTTAACAGCTTAAATAAATTCAAAAAGGAACTGGAAAAACTTTTAGAGGGAATGGATATGTATTTTTTATTATTTTTTTTTTTTTGGCTGCTTGCTTTCTTGCATCACATGCCACTACTAATACTTGCAGCACTAAGCTATGTCATGTATGAGGTCAGTGGCGTAGCTACCATGTAGGCAGGCAAGGCAAGGCAAGGCAATTGCCTCCGGGCCCGAAAAAGTATGAGGTCCTTCCTCCTCCACCAAATAACAAATTAAAATGTTTTTAAATTGAAAGTAAGTGGGCTGTATAATTAAAAGACATTAATAAGCATGTAATTTGTATTATAAAAAAGGCACGTTATATTTGTGCATATTCTTTATGAATATATGTTTAAAAAATGATAAAATTAAATAATTTAAAATCTATAAATTATATGTATGTATGTCACAAAAATTATTCTTTGCGTATGCTTTGGTTTTTGTAGGGACAAAATTAAAAATAGACAAATTAAAAAAAATAAAATCAGTAAACTGTAAAATGAGAGCGTTCTATCATTTATTTTAGTCTTTGGCATGCGAGCTGCTTGACGTAACAACCGATTAACCATGATAGTCAAAACCATAACAAAAAATATCAATTTTGTGTAAATGTTTACGATTAATTTGTGAAAATGTTAAACAAGGATTTATTTAAGGTGGAGCGTGGCCTCTTGTAAGGTGAGACTAAGTTGCAACTTAATCCCGGGCCTGCCCATATGGAGAAGATAATCAGTTTATACTCCGTGACAACACAAGGTCAGAATGGTAGAGAAAAAAATAATTTCCAATCCATTTTAAGAATGGATGAGCTATTACTGTATATTAGCTTTTGTGTTTTTTGAAACTGTATTGTAACATAAAACTATTTATTTTGTATCATCAGGTACCATAATGTTTTAAACTATGCGTTAAGATCCTAATTAAACTATGGCGTTTTTGATCCTAAACTAAAACGAAGTTAGATATCTATACAGTTAATTAATTCTTTTAAAGACGCAATGTGGTAATTATTTTTCCTAATTATTTATAATAAAAAAAGTTAATAAATAGCATTTTTTTTATAAAAAACATTAATTTTTTTGGTAATACTCCAGAACACGGTGCCCCTTTGACAATTACGTCGAGAAGAAGAAGGGGAAAGCAGTGACGTACGGTTCGTAACTCCGCCCACTCACTGCGTTCCCCCTCTTCTTCTCGACAACTGCACGTGGCGAATGTCACGCGACATAACAGTATGGCAGAACCGAAAAATAACGAAATTATCGGCAACAATTATTCGGAGCAGCAGCCAAAATAATTGCAAATTAAACACACTAATTTCGTTCTTCTAAACGAAAAAAAAAAAAAATAATGAGACGCAGCAAACGACCAATTTTCGACAAATAACTGGCGAAGTCCCGCAAAAAGGTAACCTACCATTTTTAATTAAACACAAACGAAAGACAATTAAAAACGTAATTCCAATTGAAAAACGTTCTTCAAAACGAAAAAATATATAATGAGACGCAGCAAACGACCAATTTTCGACAAATAACTGGCGAAGTCCCGCAAAAAAGGTAACCTACCATTTTTAATTAAACACAAACGAAAGACAATTAATTAAAAACGTAATTCCCAATATACATTTTTTTTTGTATGGCCACTAATACATCTGAATTAACACGTGCAACGAACAATAAAATTGCTCTTTGCATAAGCACAAAACGGCAACATAGAATTTTTTCTTTTTTTAAAAAAAAAACCGCAACGGACACAATACTACGTTAATAATACGTGAAAATAACACAGAAATACAAGACAAACTAAACTCACCTCACAGCAGCAATAAACAAAGAAACAGTTCACCAGCAGGATGGAACGGGATAAAGACAAACTGAAAACCACGAGGCAATAACCAGAAAATGAAGTAGTAACAACTCACCTCCGTACGCACTAAAAACCAACATTCAAAAGAAAGAATATACGCAACGAATTTCGCATTTAGCACTCCAGTGACGTCGTGTCACGTGACACGAAGAGGGGACGCAGTCAGTAGGCGGGATCAAAACCTGTCAATCACTGCTTTCCCCCCGTTCTGACAACCAATTACAAGGGGGCACCGTATATTGGAGTATGGCCATTTTTTTAGTTAAAGTAAATTAAAAAAAAAAAAAAAAAATCTACTCAAGTGAAGAAATTTCAGTATCACTCACCTTCAAACCCCTTCCCTCCAAAATTCTGCCGGCACATTTTGAAAAATGTGTGAACTGTAATTTGCATAGGAATGCAATACACCACAACTAGTATAAGCCCTGCAGATTTGTTTACTTGTTTCAATTTTATTATCGTCCCAATCGCTAACTCTTCAACAGTATAGACACAATTGAAACAAAAATTTTAAGCGCAAGTACTATTTCTGTCAAGGATGCTGAGTTAGGAAATTTTAAAAAAAATTATATTTTACAGTGTCCTTTTTTTAAACACTTATTTTTAAAAATATCCTTAATGAAGTCCCTGGTATTATTTCTATCATTCCACAGTTACACAAATGTAATACATGGAACTCCAAAATTTTACCTATCAAAACATACCTTATTTATACCGTACATCATTTTCTTGTCTTGTTAACGATAACTCTCTTTCCTTCTCACACACATTCTTTTTTATATGCGTTTGGCGGAAGCTTACCGTTCAACTTTATCTAGGGAAAAGTTTGCATAAAGTACGTACATTGAAAGTGCAGTTTATACCAGGGACATTTGAAAAATTCGTGGCATGAGTATGAAGGATTTATTTGAGGAGTCTAGTGAAGTGTAACTTCTCAACATAACCCTTTTTGGAATCAATACACTCCTTCCACCGTTGCTGCAGGTGCAAAGAAATTTCTCTTGTGTCTCAAGAATGTGTCCACTGCCGCAATGACGTCACTGTCGGTGGGAAAATGGATACCAACCAGGTTTTCTTTCAGTGGGGGGGGGTCCATCAAAGACTCACTCATGCAGTGTAACGCAGTCATGGCAATGAGAGACTTGTAAGCAGGCACGTTTTCCTAGTGGAACAATAATCCTTTTCTGAGTTTTCCTAAGCGTTTGTCTTCGATCTTCTTGCGTAAACGCCTTTCTGAAGTTAATCCACTAGCAACACTCCATCAGCATTCCAAAAAACAGATGCCATCACCTTACTAGCAGAATGAATCGACTTAGCTTTCCTTGGTGGAGGAGGAGGAGGAGGAGGGAAGAGCTCTGTTTCCATTTTTTGGACTGCCTGAAAAATGAAAAACTGTTTTGACAGACGAAAAACTCGGGATTTTCGTCTATCAAAACAAGCAAATCGATCACAGAACACACGCGATTTATGGATATAATACACATGGGTAGGAGGTATCTCTGACGGGTAAATCTAATGGAACAGTTTTATTATTATTATTATAAAACATTTGTTTTAATATTTTAATACATTTGTTTGAAAGTGGTATTTCACTACTTTCAAACAAATGACATCTCAAAAAAGGTTAAACAGTTATTTATTTAAAATATGAGTTAATGGCTAACTAGCACGTTAAACTTTTGGCAATGTAATGTGATTCCTAAGAGGGTAATCGTCCCTAGGGTTGCCACATGTATGGATTTTGGGTATATAATATAACAATTATATAAAAAAAAACATGTTTTTAAATTTTCATTTAATATTTCAGTAACGCACATACAAAATAAACAAATACGCGTAATCTGGACATTCATTACTCTTTTTTTTATGCAATGGTATTCTCCCAGGGTCTGCCCCAAAATTTGTGGAATTCTGTTCAAGTATTCTTTGTGGCTCCTGGGGTACTGTGCAAACTTATACGGGGTGTTTTAGTAATTTGATTTTTTAATTTTTTTTAAATTTTACAGTAACTAAGAAATAATTAAATAATTTTATATTATACTGAACAAAAAGTTTAAATACGAATAATATTTAATACATTAATCAACAATATTGCACACAAACATTGTTTAGATTTTTGTACAATAGTCTTCCATGCGCAACAGTATCAAAAGCTTTCCTGAAATCCAAATTATGATATCAAAATTATTTTTTGCATCCAGTTCCTTTGTAACCACATCATGATATCCAATCAAATTTGTCAGACAAGACTTTCCCTTAACAAACCCATGCTGTCTGAATTATTGCTGCAGTCTTGTCTAGATGATCCTGCAATGCATCTTTAACCAGTGACTCCATTATTTTACCAGGTACAGAAGTTAAACTAACTGGTCTGTAATTACTCGTGTCTCCCTTCGATCCCCCTTTGTGAATTGGGGATACATTGGCACAGGTCCAGGCACAGGCACAGGTCCGTGGGGACCTCCCCTGAGTCCAAGAATGCTTTCATAATTATGGCTAAGGGTTTGCTTAGTTCCTTTGATATAACTCGATAGATCCCATCCATCCCAGATGCCTCCTTGCTTGTGTCAGGATGGCCAGTTACGTGAAGGTAGAAAGAATTCTGTTGTTGCTTTACGTGAGGAAGGATGTTCTTCCCGTCATATTGCTTATAGAGTGTCTTGTAATTAGTCGGCAGTGAGTAGATTTCTTTCCAAACTCAGGAATACTGATTCTGCTGATAGGAAAAAAGGAACTGGGCGCAAACGAGTCTCTACGCCAAAACAGGATCGCGTTTTGAAACGCTTATGCCTTAAAAACCGTAAAGCTTCTTCGTCTGAGTTGAAAAGAGAATGGGAAGAATATACAGAAGTTGTAGCATATAGGAGTTGCAGTAACAGTCAGAAGACGCCTCTTCAAAAATGGACTTGTATCCCATCGTCCTAAGAAGAAGCCCCTCCTCACACAAAAAATGAAAAAGGCCTGATTAATTTCGTGTAAGAAGAATGTCAAATGTACCCCTGAGCATTGGAAGTCAATTATACCAGCCAAATGATATAAAGGTACATTTCGTAGCACGGAGTAGGTCACCTACAGTTTATATAAGGTTCTGTAAATGCTAATGGAAACCTGGCTATATTGGAAGGCAAATTGCTGCCAACCATTAGAGACCATTTCAACCTGCCAAGTAACTGCATCTTTCAGGACGACTCTGCTGCTTGTCATCGGGCAAAAAGTGGAAGTAGGCGCTTCTGTAGTTACTTTAGCTTCATTTCTGAATTAGAGTTATGACAGTAATGTGTATACATTTGTTGCAGGTTAAAAAGGGGTTGACAAAACGGTCCATTACAACTCTTAGCTGGCCAGGAAACACCCGGACCTGAATCCTATAGAGAACTGTTGGCATCGTGTGGAAACTGCAGTTTCCAGAAAGAAACGAAAGAACCTTCGTGAACTTCAGGAAGCCATAATTCACGTTTGGAACCACGAACTATCAGTTGATTATCTTCAGAAATTGATCTTGTCTCGACGGTGTGCTGCTGTGATCAGGGCCAGAGGCGGTTTTACTAAATATTAGTTTTCACGGTGAACTTTTCATTTTGTTTTCCATTTAAGGTGATAAACTGAAGCAAATTGAGGGCTTCTGATAACATTTCAGCCAAAATTGTCGTGTTTACCAAAACTGTTGTATAAAGGTCCAAATGCTCATTTTGGAATATTTTGAGAGCACCTGTCAAATATTAGTTAGCTTTGCCTTAACCATTAATAAATATCTTTTGTTTATATTTCTATTTGTAATGTAACATACCTTCGTGAAAAAGGGTTAGAAATGCAAAATTCCTAGGTGATGCACTTTCTTTGAACACTAGTGTATATTATGTTTGTAAATTTCTTGTGTTCTCTGGTCGATTTGCCTGTTTTGAAGGACGAAACACCCCAAATTGTGCGGTGGGAAACCTTGTTATCCTGAAACAGCCTGAGACCGACTAACCTTGCGACGGAGTGAAAAAAGAAAAAAAAAAAAGCCCATTAACGTTCTTCGGCAGGATTCGAACCTCTGCCTTTTCCACCCGGTGTGGGGGGAACGGTGACGATACCACTGTGAAGACGGTGTGAAGGACAGAGTTTAGAGTGTGTTTAGTGTCAAACGGCACCAGGGGGTTTCCTCCATCTCCGCATAATATACATTGTGGGTGTGAAACAGAACACTGTCAATGCCAGAGGTTTAAAAGTGTATGGATTTTGTATGTGTAGTGTCGTGTACCGTTGTTCCTCTGGTCATTTAGCCGCTGGGCCCCTAATGGGTTCCAATGCTGTCCACACTCTGCCCTGTGGAGCCAGACCAGGTATACCAGTATTATAGTTATTTACTCTGGCAGGTCCTGCCACCTAATTTCCTGAGATTTCAGTGGCTAGGACCTAAAAAAAAAAAAAAAAACGCTACAGATAGGGTCAGCCAAAAGGATTATTGGTTATGCGATTTGATTTTGTTATTACGCTTTTGGGTGTAGGGCTAAGGCAATTTAGAGATGGTTCGGACGCTGGTTATAAGTTAGAGAAGGGGGAGGGAGACTGAAGGCTGGGGAGGAAAGACAAAGATGCGGGATCCATAGAGAGGATGACCCCCAAAACAGTGGAGCAGGCCCATGCCCCACCAGAGGGAAAAGAGGGATGGCAAGGGGGCAGGGGGCAGGTAACCTCCCCCTGCCTGGGTGGTGGAGGAAAAGAACCACGGAAGGGAGCGTGGCAAGGAAAGCTTAATGGCAGCAGCTGAGCTGTGCTTTTAAGTGTTATACCTGGGACGAAGGTCTCGTCCCATCTTGTCTTCTTTTTCAGAGTCTGGCGAGGCTGTCACACTTGGGACTGTACGTAATGTGTCCCACCCAATGTATACTTGTCACTATGAGTTCGGAGCTTTCAGGTATGGTCAAGTGTGTGGTTATCACTGGACTGTGTCACTAGTACGAGTCTCTCCTCGGATTTTTCCCGTTTGTTAAGGCAAAATTAGAGATGTATGTTCACTGCAGTCTGACTTGGGGGCGGTTTCAGGGCTTCCGCCCATTTGGTCACTGGGTCAGCAGAGCTGCATAATATCACAGTTTGAATCAGGAAGATCCAAAACAGTGTTGTCATTCATGGCACAGAGGTCCCATCCCATTATCGATGGTAGTCGTTAACAGTCCTGCTTGAATTTGGGCAAGACGAGTTAGTCAGTGTACGTTCGTTCCAGCGGTAGGGATCTTTATTATTATAATGCCATATGGTGCAAGGAAGCCTGAGGCTTATGCTGCACCACCCAAAAGAAAAAAAAAATTCTGAACTACCCCGAGAGAGAGAGAGAGAGAGAGAGAGAGAGAGAGAGAGAGAGAGAGAGAGAGAGAAAAGGGAATCACCAAGGAAGAGGAAGAATGATGATATCCAGCTCAGGACCCTGGGTATGCCAAGCCCATACTCACCAGTTGTGAGCCCCTGGGGTCTTCTTCTTCTTCTTCTTGTGTTAGCATGAAAGTTGCGTACAGGCCGGGGGAGAACCATGAAGGAGACTTGGGACATACCTTGTTGATATGTGGAATAAATTTCCTAGTGATATCTCCTTTAGTAGAGTTAGCCCATCTATCTTGCTATGTCTGCTGTAAATGGAGGCTAAGGCGCTTCTTTTCAGCCTTCAAGTTGTTAGTGGGATCAATGGTAAGTGTAAGTGTAAGTGTAAGTGTGTGTTGTTGTCTTACGGCACCAGGGGTTTCCCCCATCTCCGCGTTGCTTTCATTGTGGTGAACCAGTTCACTGGGAAATGCCAGAGATTTAAAAGTGTGTGGGAATTGTTCATGTGTTGTGTTCTGTACCGTTGTTCATCTGGTCATTTAGCCGTTGGACCCCTATTGAGGCCCAACGTTGTCCCACTTACGCCCCGTGGAGGCAGACCAGGAACCCAGTAGCTGTAGATTCACTCTGGCAGGTCCTGCCGCTTAATTTCCTGGGATTTCGGCGGCTAGGACCTTAAAAAAAAAAAAATAAATAAAATAAAAAAATAAAATAAAAATAAATAAAAAAAAAAAAAATAAATAATAAAAATAAATATATAAGTAAATAAAAAATCTGCGCTGGGGTAATGTCGCTTTGGTTTGCTAGGCCGAGTTTTGGGCGTAAGGTAATTTTATCATATTTAGTTTTTGACGTGTGGGGCTTTCGCTATGATGAAGGTAGAGAGGGGAGGGAGACCGAAGATTGGGGGGAAAAGACAGAAATATGGGGCCAATAGAGTAGATAGCCCCAGTTTTCAGTGGGGCATGCCCATGCCCCACCAGAGTAGAAGTTTGGGGGTGGAGGAGAAGGAACAAAAAATGTCCCCTCCCCCCAAGGAAGTGGGAATAATAGGTGAAGAGGGCGAGGGTGTCCTCTTCAGATCGCCATCAAGCTGTTTGCAACTGTGCTGCGTTTAGTCTGTTCTCTACTGTCTGTGCTGCATTCCCCCGTCCTTGCTTTTCTCTTCCGTGTGATCAGCACTCTTCTTTTCCAAGTACTGGTCCTCTGCAAGGTTTCAGTTTTTTTGTCACATTTGGCGCCGATTTTTGTCAATCTCTGTGTACGTTGCTGTAGATAGCTATTAGTGTTTTTCTCCTGGTGAATAAGTCTTGCGCATACTGGGAGAGTGCCCTATATTCATCCTCAGTGTCCAGGAAGTGGTGCTCCAGTCCTTTTAGGAAGTATCTTAACCTTGTTATTAGTAGCCCTCTGAGGTCTTCATAGTGTTGACAATCATAGACTATGTGGCTCCAGCTTTCACTTTCTCCACATATGCAGTTGGGGTCCTCAACGAGTCGGAAGCCAAACAGCTTCTCCTTGTAGGGTCCGTGTCCGGTTAATAGTGTTGTCATATGGTACCCTGGGAAGTACCACGGTGGCTGCTTTGGGTATATTTTCTGGAGGTCTGGTAGAAATCTTTTTGTTACTTCGCCTTTTGTAGTCTCTGTCCATCTTCTCTGCCAAAGATCTAGGAGGTGGGTCTGTAGCCTATTTTTTTCGTGTTTTAGGTTGCCCGCCGGGTCAGTCGTGTATCCTTGGTGGGTAGCGGCCACTCCCCTGGCCAGCAAAAACAGTAGCCCGGCCTGAACTGCCTCCAGGTCCAGAGGGAGCGCTCCAGCAAGTACCTGCAATGCTGGGGTACTTACCGTGCTGCAGGCGCGCGTTGTTGATAGCAGTATGGTCCTTTGGGTCATTTCTAGTGTTCTTTTGTTGACTACCAGTGTCGTTTTTGGATACCAAACCGCTGCTGCATAGGTGATTGCAGGCAGGAAGGTTGTTTTATAGTAAAGCATCAGTGCTTTTTTCTTGAGTCCCCAATCTTTCCTTGTGATTCTGGTTACCAGTCCAGAGTATCCTCTGATTTTTCTTCTGATGTATTTCAGATGCGGCTGGAACGTCATGTTTTTATCTAGGATAACGCCCAGATACTTCAGTTGGCTCACAAATTTGATTGTTACATTGTTGATTTTAATTTGCGGGGGTCGTCGTAGTTGCAGAGTCCCCTTTAGCAGGATCGATGAGGTCTTGTCTGACGATATTTTCAGCTGGTTCTTTGATGCCCATTGCTGCAGCCGCTGCAGTGCCTGATTTGCCAGCGTCTCCAATTGGGCCCTGGAGTCCGCCTCTACCGTCAATGTCAAGTCGTCCGCGAAGGCGTGTACTGCCACAGAACCCAGGTCCGTAGTCAGGAATTCATCGAGGACCATTGTCCACAGAAGCGGCCCAAGCACCGATCCCTGCGGACATCCTCTGTGCACCTCTCTTGTTATTTTTTGATAGTGTACATTGATTTCCACTCTTCTTTGTGTTAAATAGCTTTCGATTACTTTGTAGAGGTTAAGAGGCACCTCAGCCTCCCTCAAACTTGCCAGGACGCTTGGCCACCAAAGTGAATCAAACGCCCCAGCAAAGTCAACAGAGATGAGCAGCAGATACTTTCGTCTACAATCCTGGAAAATCCTTAGCAAGTTTCCCAGTGCGTCCACGGTTGAGGATCCTGGTCTGAAGCCATACTGATTTCTGGCATGTAGGCCTGCCGCTTCATAGTGTTTTATAACTCTCACATGGAGTAATCTTTCAAACAATTTGCTTGCCACTGGGAGCAGTGCGATGGGTCGATATGAATCCGGAAATTCTGGATTTTTGGTAGGATTTTTCAGTATTAGTTTTAAATTTGCTGTTTTCCATGCAGTTGGGAAATGTCCTGTTTCCAAGCATCTATTGTATAGTGTTAGGAGTAGGTGCGGATTGTATTCCACGGTTTTCTTCAGTATTTCAGGCTCAATAAGATCGAGGCCCGGGCATTTTCTATTTCTGACCCTACTAGCGGCCACGCTGAGTTCATCCAGGGTGAAGGGAGGCTCAATCGCCTGGTTTCTGTAGTTATCGTTTCTGTAGCATGTCTGTTTCTGACCTGGCATAGTTAACATATTTGGTTTTTGATATATTCTGTCGAGTATGTTATTCATCGACTGCTCCCAGGTTGTGGTGAGATCTCCCTGCCGAGTCCTAGTGGTAGAAATCACCTCCCCCCTAGGCAGTCTATTGGTTGTTACTTTGTAGACAATGCCCCAGGGGTCATTGTTCCCTGCTGTGGAGACCAAGGACTCCCAAGAGCGTCTTTTACTTGTCTTTATGGCGTCAGTGTACCGGTTTCTTATTTGTCTATATATTTGCCTCAGGGCTTCAACCTCATTTGCTGGCCATGTTCTTCGGGCCCTCTGGAAGTCCTTCCTACTCTTGTTCATTTGTCGCCGGAGCATGGCAATGTCCCGGGTCCACCAGGGGACTGCGCCCAGTCGGGGTTGTTTCTTCCTGATAGTTTGGTTGCTGATATCTATCATCAATTTAGTAATTGCCTTCTGCAGTTCGTTCGGATTATTCTGTGGATCTAGGGACGGAGGTTTGTTGTTAACCGCTGTAGTTAGTAGCTCTTTGTATTGGGGCCAATCTGCCTTGGCAACTGCGTATCTGTGGGGTGTTTGTATATTTGTTGTTGTTCTTGGCAGCGTTCTTGTTACTTTGCAGGTGATGACTCGATGGTCCGAGGTGGTCCAAGCGTCTTCCACCCTCCAGTCGGTCACGTGGTTCGCCAGGTTCCTAGTTGCTAGAGTGATATCGATGGTGGCCTCCCAGAGGGTGTTGCAGAATGTTGGCAGATGGTGCGGTTGGTTCAGTACAACAAATTGTGATCCTATCAGATAGTTTTCGAGTTGCTGCCCATTTGTTGTTCCTCTTCTGTCGGCAGTAACGCTGTGCCATAGTGGAGAGCGACAGTTTACATCCGCTCCTATAATTATTTTTTCATTCGGCAGAGTGTTTTGGAGACGGCGCAGGTAGTTGATTGTGGTCTCAATTTCCTGTCCTGGCCTGCTGTAAAGGGCCACTACATATAGGGAGCCTAGTGCTGTAATGAGCTGGGCACAGGCAGCCCAGGTCGTGCACAGTTGAGTTACTTTTGTTGCAGTGATTTTGGTGTTCCTGACTAGGACCGCTGCCCATGGGGTGTCCTCCTCCGTGTGGACGGCCTTATATTGCAGTGGATACCCCACCACCCGCTTTGCGTGAACGTATGGCTCCTGCAATATGATTATGTCGGTGTCTTCCTCATCGGCCCTGACCCGGATTTGGTCTGCCACTGTTTTGGCTCGTTGCGCGTTAGTCTGGATTATCTTAATCATTGCTATATTATACTTTTTATTTCTTGTCCCCATAATCGATTCTATTTTGGTATATGCTTTTGGCTTTAAGGTAGACTGGGCACTTCGGGTCCTTGATTGAATGCGCGTGTTCTATTTTCATTGCCTTACAGTTTGCGCAGGTGGCTTCCTTGTCTTTGTGTGGACAGTCTTTAAAGGCGTGTCCCTTCTCTGTGCAGTGTCCACAAGTTGGAACTGTCTGGGTGCAGACATGCGTAGTGTGTCCGAACTTGCAGCATCTAAAGCATTTCGGAACCACCACTCGCTCCCGGAATCGGTAGCTGCCCCACTCAATATATACCAATGGTGTGGTCCATGAACGTCACCGATATGCCTTTTGATAGTTGGTAGAGGAACCTGCAACGTATCACCTCCAGGTCCAAAGAACGGCGCCTGCCAGCACCTGAAAGGCATGGGTGCTGATAGTACGGCAGGCGCCCTTGTAATGGTAAGGAGGATAAATCTTTGAATAGTTTCGAGCTTCTTTCTGTTTACTGCTAATTTTGCTCTCGGATACCATATCCCTGCAGCGTATGTAATCGCTCTAAGAAATACTGCTTTGTAGAACAGCGAGAGAGTGCAGCGGTTGAGGCCCCAATCCCGACGCGTAACTCTGACGACCAAGCCAATATAGTTCCTTAACTTTGTCTGCAAGTGTTTCAAATGTGGGAGGAATGTAAGTCCTGAGTCCAGGATTATTCCTAGATATTTCAATTCAGTAGTGAAACGTATTGTGGTCTCGTTTATCTTAATTTGTGGACGTCTTCTGAGGGACCCTTTCAGTAAGATGGAATTAGTCTTCATTAGAGAGATTTGAAGATTATGATCCCTTGCCCAGTTTTGTAATATCGAGAGAGCCTGATTTGCAGAATTTTCTAGTTGCGCTCTGCAGTATGCAGACACGGCCAGGATCAGATCATCTGCATAGGCCTGGGAGATAACTTCATTCAGGTTAGTGGTGAGGAAGTCATCAAGTACAACATTCCAAAGGAGCGGCCCCAGTACCGAGCCTTGGGGACAGCCTCTGTAAACCTGGCGTTTGACTCTGCAGTATGGTGCATTGACATTTATTTCTCTGGCTGTGAGGTAGTGTTATAAAGGTTTCCGGGAAGACAGGCACGTCTTAGTCGGCTGAGGACGGTCGGCCACCAGAGTGAGTCGAACGCCCCAGCAAAGTCTATGACAATAATCAGGAAATATTTTCTATTGGAGTTTGTGGCAGTTTTGAGGATATTCTGGAGTGCGTCAACTGCTGAGCATCCTTGTTTGAAACCATATTGGCTTGTAGAGGATAAATTTGCTGCATTATAATGTACTGTAATTCTACTGTGTAGTAGGTATTCGAAAAGTTTGCTTAACACAGATAACAGGGCAATCGGTCTATAAGAAGATGAGATTTCTGGAGGCTTGGTTGGGTTTTTCAGAATCAGGCGTATGTTAGCTGATTCCAATCAGATGGGAAGACTCCTGTCTGCAGGCAGTGACTGAACAGGTCAAGGATGAGGTATGGGGAATGCTCCACAGTCTTCCTTATAATCTCTGGTTCAAGTAGGTCCGGTCCTGGACATTTATTGTTGCGGAGTCTATGAGTTGCGGTGTGCAGCTCCTCAATAGTGAAGGACGGCTCTTGATGTTCTGGACTGTATATACTGTTGTCCTGGCAGAGTTGTTGTTGACTTGTACTAGGATCCATTGCTGATTGGATAATTGTATCCAATATGTTATTGATAGATCTGTCCCATGAGGTTGTTATGTTACCTTGAGGGGTTATTGTTGCTGTCATTACCTCCCCTCTTGGGAGTTTCTTGGTTGTGATTTTATAGACTACACCCCAGGGATCGGTGTTTCCGGTTGTGGAAACTAGTTGTTCCCATGATGTTTGCTTGCGTTTCCTGATAGTAGCAGTGTATATATTTCTGGTCTCTCTATATTGCTGGTGGAGAGCCTCTACCTCTGCAGCTGGCCAGGACCGTCGCGCTCATTTGAAGGTTCTTCTTCGGGAAGAACAGTTCCCTTCTATTCATGACCATCCCAATTCTCCATGTTTCATGAAAATATTAGCAGGAACTTTTGTATTGTTTTTAACCTTTGTAGGTAAGGAAATAACAAATATTGAGGACGGCCACAGATTTTGGGGCTGACTCTGAGGACGCAAAACAGTGGACAACTTTTCAGTTTTTAAAATTTAATTTAAAATGGAATTTTTCGGAATCTCTACCAAATTTATTATTGTGTTTAAGGTTCTTTTTCTTTTCAACAGATGTGTATCTATAGCTTCTTGTGAAAGAAGCTTTTCCAAATTAAAATTAATTAAAAATTACTTCCACTCATCAATAGGTTAGACTAGATTATCAAATCTAGCTATATTATCTATTGAAAATGAATATGCCAGTAAAATTAATTTTGATGAGGTTATCGGTATATTTGCCGAAATGAAGACACGAAAATGGAAACTATAAATCTCTACTGTTATTGAATTTCACATTTTTATCTCATTTTTTTTTCATCTGTTTGTTATTATTATTAAATCCGTTTATTATTATAGCAAGTGATTGCTTTCACCCATTTTACACAGCTGAACGGCTAGAAGGGTGAACAAAAATGCAGGAATAGCAATTTTTACAATACAATATTTACAAATCATGTTTGCAATATTTACAAAAGTGCAAACCATTTACAATATTATTTAAAGAATCTAATTATCGACAAAAGTAGAAGAGGAAATTATTCAGAGTATCATATAAAAGTAGATGTCCAACAGTTATTTTATACGTTGGTCATTCCATCTTATTTATAAAGTTCAGGTTTCTAGCTTCTTTCTAGTTCAAGCTTTTTTATACTTATACAGTTCAAGCTGTGTATAGTATTATATTAAATGCTATGTACAGTAAATACACAATGCTTTATTCACTGAATTTTTACGTTCCTTGCAAAATGTTCCCTAGTGTTCTGTGATTTCTTAAAATCAATTAAGTTTTTAGACTTTTTTTTTTCTTCAAAAGTTGATTACATTATTTAGAGGGTAACCTCAGAAGGATCTGCCCCGGGTGCAAAAGACTGTAGTTACGCCGCTGGTGGTGTCATTGACGGGTTTCGAACTCTTGTGTTTCAGCCCAGAGATGGTGATCAAATCAACTGTACTACCGCCCGAGCTGGTACACGATGATCTTGAATTCTTTATGAGTCATTTTTCCAGGAACACAATCTAAAAAACGAAGATTCGTATGTGATGTGCAGATTATTGATCTAGAAAAAGAAGTCTCATAATGTGATTATTTGCAATTCTTTATGAGTCATCTTTCCAGGAGAAATTTTTAAAAACCGAAGGATCCGGGGACAAGTATTCAAATCCAGGATCGGCTTGTAACCTAAGTTATAAAGATAAATACTTTGTGCTTTACCCCTTCTCCTTTCTAAAGAAGATAAGGATGTTGTAAGCTCTGGCTACTGAAAAAAACAAAAAAATTATTATACTTATAAAAATTTGGATACTATACCAAAATATAGTTTAGCTAAATTCAGCAAACATTTATTTGAATACGCGAATAATTTGAATAAAATAGAAACGGGTAATCAATTGTTTAAGAAGTTGTATAAAGGTGAGGAAAGGGAACTTTGACCTTTCCTCGAAAAGACCGTTTTCCTCGAAAAGGCCGAACCAGGGGAATTTTACGGCGAAACGGACAGAAAGGATTTTAGATCTCAAGAGCGAAAGGATTAATTAGGGATTAGACAAAAATAAGGGGAGGAGAAATGAGAACATAATTTGGTATATAAGGAATTGTGTGGCGGGAAAATGAATTGGTCTTTCGGATAAAGACCAGATAAAGGTGGTGTCTAGAGGTTGTCTAGTAGTTGTGTGCCGGGGAGTATGCCGAAAAGGGTTTTGGATCAGCGAAAATTAGCTGAGTATGAGCAGAGTAGACTAAAGGGGTTTAGAGGGATGTTCGACTAGCCGTAGTTAAGGATATGCGAAAGCTTATGAAAACCAAATGGCCCGCTAGCAATTGAGTCCAGTCTGATAGTCCTAAAAGGAGGAGGAAGCATAAGAAAGAGATCCCCGAATTGCAAGCCCCAGAATGGAAAAAATCGTCCTTTGATAACGGAACTGGCCCAACCTGGCGATGGGAAAAAGTACTGTAAGTACACTTTATTCATACTATGTCTAGTCCTTAAATTTGTCCTGAGAAGAAGAAGAACTAAACCTTAATTTAAGAACTAAAGAAAAAGGAACTCTGTGTGCCTGCTAAGAAAAGACTCAATTAACAAGTGTAATAAAAAGAGAAATTTTATCTGATTTCTAAAAGAAAAATGCCTAATGATGTAGCAAGAACCCCTAGCTGAAAATTGGATTTATTGTAAAAGTGTAGTGATTGTGTATACAAAGAAAAAGAGAAAGGGGTTTATATGTCATAAAAAACTTGCTTGTGAAGTTAAAAGAATAAGGGAAAGTTAAATTTTATTAAATATCTGTAACAATATGGTATTACCTCATGGTTGAAAATTTTATATTAAACAAATTGCAAATATAATTGTGTCTGTGTCAGTTGTTTCACTTTATTCTAGTTTAACTTAATACCCCTGGACACCTATATGCAGTCAGTTGCTCAATGTAACATAAAGTATATATATACAAAAAATATATATAAATATAAACAATAATATATACAAAAAAAATAGTACTATAGTAAGCTATTATATTAATTTGTAAGGCACAATATGCAGGGCCGCCGCAAGTGGGTAGGCGAGGGAAGCATCGCTTATGGGCGGCAGTTCAGGAGAGGGGCAAAAAAAATTTTGACACATACAAGTCGGACCTCTGTTTAACGAACATCTTAATAGCGAAATTTTATATTTGGCGATTTTTTTTTAATACCCCCTTAGTAATTGTATTTAATAAACATTGACTCAAATATATCATTATCAACTTAATCAAGTAATTGGCCAGAAAACCTGACAATGAAACAACGCGATTATTTGATTCAAAATTATCCTACTCAAATTAAAAATAGAGAATATCCTTCCCATTAAAGTCAAAGAAATTTTCAGGTGTTTATTGTACGAAAATTCTGAAAAAAAATGGAGAAAAATGTCAAAGGTTATTTTATTCTTTATCGCAAAATTCTGTATTTTGCTTTTGTTGCAAGATATTTAGCGATTGTAAAAACTAACTAAGTAATCAATTTGGATTTAGTAATTGCAACTCAACACTATTTCTAAAGGTTGCAACCACAAAATCTTTTTGTGGTTGTAACCTTTAGAAATAATATCCTTTAGTGTGTGTGTGTGTGTGTGTGTGTGTTGTCTGATGCTATATAAGCTTGCTTTCTTACATCATGTTGCATCCTTTGCTAATGCTAATGCACTCATATATAATTTTAAGCCATCTCACATCATTCATGCGCAGAAGATGTCCAAAACATCTCAACCCCTATTTTCTATTTATTCTATAATATCTTCATCTGCGTGCATATCTTCTTATTTCCTCATTTGTTATCCTCTTTAGCCTAGAAACCCTAGCATTCCGACGTAGTAGTCCATCTCTTGGGCTCTAAGCTTCTTTTTGTCACCCTCTTTCAGTGTCCACCGCTCACATCCGTAGCAAAGTACCGATTACACTAACGACTGTCCTATATGTTTTTAGTTCTACTGGAGATATTGTTGTCCCACCACATAGAGCAGGGGTGGCCAACTTAAATTGTGATGCGATCTACTTTTTTTCTTCAAAATGTGCCGCGATCTACCATCTTAAGAATTTCATTGAGCATGGTTAAAAAATTAATCAACACACATATTGAAAATTGTTGCTTATAAATTTTAAAATTAAATACAATTCAGAACTCTTATTTTAAATTAACATATATTTAAAATTTTAATTTATGTGAAATTTGTGTTTTCATGTCATCTGCCAAGCTTTCAAAATTAGGGATATACTATGACAAGGCCAACAGTAAAGATTCTTCTATATGCAAGTCCGTAAGAGTACAGCGTTTCTTCGTCTTTGTTTCAAATACAAAAAGGCCAATTCACATAGATATTTGGAACCAAAACAGGAATTTTAAAGTTCACTGCATTTTTTTACATTTGGGCACTTCTCTCAGCAAACATATTTCCAAAAGTCTTTTTCTGATGATCTGGCTTTTAGGAAGATATTGTTTCGTAACGTAATAATTTAATTTTCAAGTAATAATTTCTCCCTATGAAAAATCTCAGCGATTTTTTCTGCAGTTTGTTTCGTATCTAATTCGATATTAAATGGATAAAAATATATTGAACAATGTCTTCAATTGTTTTAAAATCACCGAATCTGGTTTCAAAATCATCCAAAACTTTCTCAATTTCAGAAATATATTTCTCACTATTAAATTTAAAAACAGGATTTCACATCTGGTGAGTATGAGTTTGCACCATACGGCTAATAATAATAAATAATATATTTGCAAATGATCTTGCATATTCGCAAAATGATCGAATATTTTTTCTTTGAGATCCTTAGCCATTGCCAAAAATTGATATTTATATGCAGAAATACTACTAATCACGTCACCCACATTTTTATTTTTTCCAAATTCAGATCACTTTAATTTACTGGTAAAATCTGACAAAAAAGCCAGATCACACAACTACTCTGTATCTTGTAGCTGCTGATAATCATCTCCCCTTTGATCAACGATTTTTTAAAAATTTCATTCAGCAAATTTCGTAGTCTCTGTAGAAACTTACTCCGACTCAACCACCTCACATCTGTGTTTAATATCAGATCTGGTTCAATTTCATCGAGTTACATTATGAAAAGTCTCCTTTGAGGAGATTGTCCTCTGATGGAATTCACGATTTTGAAAGCTATATCCATAACACTTTTAGTATTTAATCTTTTGCTGGCTAACACTTGTGGGTGGATGATACAGTGGTAACTCAAAAAATCCGGGAATTCATCATCCTTTTGGCACAATGCGATGAATCCGTTAAGATGCCCGTCATTGCTTTAGCTCCATCTGTTGTTATTGATATGAGCTTAAACAGTGGTAATTTAAGTTTTTCAATAAAATTTTTTGAAAGTGTTAAATATATAAGACCTCTAGTTCTTTTTTTTTAACGAAACCATACCCAGAAGTTCTTCTCTACTGGCAGAATAATCGAAAACCATACGAATAAAAACGAGCAATTGAGCTGTATTACTGACATCTGTGGATTCATTCAGTGGCAAAGAAAAGGGCACACAATTAGCAATATGAGCACGCAATTGTTCGGTCACATTTTTACTCATTTTTTTTCGATGCGTTGCATCACAGTATTTCGAGATAATTGCATATCATGAAGAGCACTTTTAAGCCACGGAAGCATTGCAAATCAAGCAACAACATTTTTCTTTCATCAAAAAAGTATTCTAGTTCCCACTCTTGATGAAAATGATACATTTTACTCCTTTTCGTAGTATTCATTTTAAATCAAAGTGTATTAAATTAATATATAAGTATTGTCTAATTATTAATATTAAGTAAGCTAAATAAGAATTCGACACATACACTGTTCACCACAACGTAACTGCTTGAATTTTCACTAGAAAACCTAGCGGCTGCACGGCGACAAGAGTAGTCACGTAGTTCAACGCATTTATAATAAGCGTATGCAAATAGAGTGCATAACAATAATAACATTTAGAGTTTTTTAAAATCTATTTTTTATATATATTTAAAATTCGTCATGACGTGATCGACCCAAATTAAAGCTGTGATCGACTTGTTGGCCACCCCTGATATGCAGTTTAGGGCACTAAGAATCTTCCTGCTTTGGTGAATTCTTGTGTAAACTTCCTATTTCCCCAATCCTTCTTAGTTAATCTACATCAAGATATTTCATCAAGAAAATGTCAACAGGTTTTAGATGAATAGACTGTGTAACTTTCAATTAATATTGTCTTTGTAAAATTGATATTGAGGCCCCATTTCATATATAAGATGCAATTTTCTCAACATGTATTCTAAATCATAAGCTTCTTGTGCAATGATAACCTGATAATCAGCAAAATTTAGACTACAAAGATATCTGTCATTAATTGGTACTCCCATTCCATAACAATTATTTTCCATTCTTATAAAGCATGTTCCAAGAAAACATTAAACAATAAAGGTGATAGGCTATATCCTTGTCTCAGCCCCTTTGGTGGATAGATTGGGTTAGACAAAGTATTCCCAACTTTAATATATGCCACGTTGTTATCGTACAATTCCCTAATCAGTTTCACAAGCTCTGGATCCACTGACATATTTTGAAGGGCTTTCCATAATTCCTTTCTTGGAACAGAGTCAAGCCTTTTCTAAATCGATGAAGGCAAAGAAGGTATCTTTATTCCTTACTTTTCTTTTCTCCACCAGCTGTTGTAGAACAAACAGATTGTCCACACAAGAGCGACTTGACCTAAATCCACTTTATTCTTCACTTATCTTATCCTTTATCTCCTCTTAAAATTTTAACTGAAGCACTTTAGAGTATAGTCTGGACATAGTGCAATTAGCACTTACGCCTCTATAGTTCCCAAGATCCTTTTTTATATATGGATCAATAGCCTTAAATATAACATCTTATGTTTCTTTATTCAATTATAATTTGGCATGATATTTTAAATAAAATTAATCCGGTAAGTAAAATGCTCCAAAAAAAGGAATTTTGATATACACGAAGCTTTTGAATGTCTATAAAATATTACGGAATATTTTTAGGAAAATAGAACAGAGGAAGCATTCCAAAAAATCTAGATTCGGCTAATAATATAATATAATAAATAATCTGTTTATGCTCCGGGACGACTAAACGGTCAGAGGAGTTCACAAGATAGACAGAATACAAGAAATAGCAACTCACTCAAAGTGAGTGTACTTATGCACCCGCTCATCTAACCACTAGGCTACGGCGGCAATATGGTTACTATCATCGGCATCAATGCCAAACAAAATTTCAACATTCATTTTTTCTTTCAAATTATGGCCAAAACAAATTTCTCGTTAATTGAAAGGTTTGCAAATATGAAAGAACATGTAGAATTATTTACATATGAAATTAAGTGACATTGATTGTAATGAGTCAGATATGGATGGTTTGGCATTATTTGAATAATTAGAATTAAATTTATATTAAAGACAATATTACTCTATTTGAAGTATTACAATAATTTTTAAATACGATTTTAAAGATACTTTTCCAAATGTAGCAGTTGCATTAAGAATTTTTCTAACTTTACCGGTTTCAGTTGACTCAGGTGAACGAAGATTTTAAAAATTAAAATTAATCAAAAATTATTTACGGTCGACAATGTGTCAACAACAAAGCTCTAATTTGGTAATAATTTCAATAGAAAATGATCTTTTGGAATAAATAAACATAAATGAATAAATTAATAAATTCGCATTTCTTAAAGCAAGAAAACATAAATTTGTATATTTTTTTAAAGTTATATTTCTCCTTTAATTTTATTATTGTGATAGAGTATGATTACTGTGATTTTGAATTTAAAGTTTATTTCCAGAATTTTTGTTTGTTGTTTCATTATATTATATGCGAGATATGTTGTAATTCTTTCCTTTTCAAATAAATGAATAATAATTATTTACCTTATTTTATTTTTTAATCTAAATATTTTGGGGCGGAAATTTTGATTTCGCTTACTGGCGACACATAGGGTTGTAGCAGCCCTGGCAGTATAGCCACTGTAGCCCTTGCGTCTAAACCTTCAACAACAACTCCCACAGGAATGTAAAAGATATATGCGACAAACATTATTCATATTCCTTACATCCTTTATTGCTTACAGTTAAAAAAAAAAAAAAAGACACCACTCGTGTCTTTTTTTTATTAACATCATGATTAACGCGACATATGCGGTGTTTGGGAAAAAATTCAATGGTTATTTCCGTTACCAAGGGAACATTACATGATATTATGTTCCCTTGGTAACGGAAATAACTATTAGCAATAGGTTTGATGTATAATGTGGTGGCAGAATGGAAGTACACTATTTAAAATTTGAAATTAATGTTTACTAATAAATGTTTGTTTTTATGTCTTATATCGAGGTATGGAAAATATATATTTTTTCTAAGCTATTATTGAAGCATCTCTGCAATAGATTAACCCTCAAAATTTCTATATATTGTCTGAATAAGTACTATGTGTAGATTGCCGGAGCAAGTGTGAAGTAGTTTACACTACCGTTTATTATTTGTATTATGCAGAAAATTATCCAGATTTCTATAATGACTATTCTTATACCACGTGAATAGATACTTTATTTAGTTCTTAACTAAATCACTATACATTGAAGTAACGTTTCGTGAACCCCTGCAGCAATCTAACTCAGACCATACATTGGCTCTTTTTTAAGCACAGAAAAAAATAAACCAAATTACTATTACATATACAGAACTTCTAGTGGATAATTGCTGTATACAATTTATGCATAGTACATTATATATTATTTATGTATTACAGTATATATTATTATTTTTTACCTATTTTATTCAATTTGAGTAGTATAATTACCAGGATAAATAAAATAAATTTAAATTAAAGTTAAATTTAATCAGAATTTATGGTTAAAATTTGGTGGTGGGTACCCCTTGCCTCCGTAGCTGAGTGGTCAGGAGCAGGAGTGCAGTAGCATACGCTCTTTGAGTAGACCGTCAAAAGCTTCAGGAAAGCTTTTGACACTGTTGCGCATGGAAGACTATTGTACAAATTGGAGCAGAATGGTATTAAGGGTAAGTTGCTACAATGGATAAAAGGATGGTTAAGTGGGAGAAGACAGAGGGTGGTAATCAATGGGTGCTTCTCTTCTTGGACTAATGTTATTAGTGGAGTCCCACAGGGTTCGGTGTTAGGTCCACTGTTGTTTTGTTATTTATCAATGATATTGATGAAGGTATATCAGGCTTAATGTCGAAGTTTGCAGATGATACAAAGGTTGGCAGGGTTGTTAATGATAGTAATGGCAGTCTGCTACTGCAACAGGATCTAGATAATTTGGGCAGATGGGCTAAGAAGTGGCAACTGAAGTTTAACCTTGACAAATGCAAAGTACTGCATATGGGTAGAAATAACCCCAGAGAAACGTACCAACTGTGTGGTACTACACTTAAGGTGGTAGAAAATGAAAAAGACCTGGGAGTAATTGTGCAGTCAGATATGAAGTTTTCTGAGCAATGCAGACAGGCTGCCAGGGCAGGTCATGGGGTTTTGTCAATGATATATAGGAATTTTGCTATCAGGGAAAAGGAGGTGATTATCCCTCTGTATAAGGCAATGCTCAGGCCACGCCTTGAGTACTGCGTACAGGTCTGGAGGCCTCATTTTAGGAAGGATGTAGATTTACTTGAGCGTGTACAGAGAAGGGCAACAAGATTGGTGAGGGGAATGAAGGGATCCTCTTACCAAGAGAGGCTTAAGGTCTGCAAATTGCAGTGGCTGGAGACTAGGCACCTGTGCGGTGATCTGATTGAGGTATATAAGGCCTTGAATGGGTTGAGCACGCTGAATTCTGATGGGATCCTTCCACTTGTTCAGATTACGAACCTAAGGGGGCATAAATTCAAATTAAGAAAAGACAGATGTAGATTAGATGTGTGGAAATTTGCCTTTAGCCAGCAGGTGGTTAATTGCTGGAACAAACTTCCATCTGTTGTTGTGGAAGTTGATAGGTTGAATAAATTTAAGGAGGAACTGGACAGGCATTTGGAGGGAATGGTGTGATTTTTTTTTTTTTTTTTGGCTGATGCTGCATAAGCTCATACATTTGCTTTCTTGCATCAAATGCCACTGCTACTACTACTACTACCGGGGTTCAAGCCACTGACTGCCAAATACGGTCAATCTGCCAACCCGCACTGGGCACTGGACCAGCGTGGTAGATTATGGTCCATTTCCCTCAGCATGAATTGTTGAGGAGGCTTCCATCCTGCAGTGGGTTGATAATGACTGCAGTTTACTTTTTTTTTTTTTTTTACTCCTTGCAAAATGGCAGTGATTGACAAGCCTAATGCTCTGTGGGTAGTGTTAGTTAGGGTGTTTATCTCCCCCACTGCTGATTTAAAACAGTAGGGGTGATAAACACCCTAATACTGAGGCAGTCTGGAAGGGTACCCATCTCTAAATTTTAGCTGAATTCCTTACCTGTTGCCAGCCTCCTCCCTGCTGAATGTTTCGATTCTGGTGAAGGTTGTCGGAATTGAGACATTTCTGTCCTTAAAAAAACAGCCTTTGTAAGGTCTGAAGAAGAATTCCGGGAAGGTTCCCGAAACGTTACATAAATTTATAGTGATTTAGTTAATAATTAAATAAACTATCTTATAAAGTGGTCATTATAGAAATCTAGATTCCACAGAAAACCACCATGTAGCATCTTTCTCCAACTATAATGTGAAGCTATAAACCTTAAATTGAAAAATCTGTCAGAAAATATTGTGAGGTTAATAGGGTTTGACACTTCTGTTTCTGACCATGTTTTATTGTTTAACCTTCTTCCCATCAGCAAATTGTTTGCTGTCTTCTGTTCACTATCAGAGTCTGTTTTTGAGATATTGAGTTGTTATTTTTTTTTTTCCCCATTGTTATTTACAAAATGAGGTTTTGGCTTATTTGTGCAATAATCTGTCATAGTGTTTTTACTCTAGCTTTTCTTTTTTTCCCCAAAATAAATAACATTTAACAAATTAATTTCATTGTCACCAACTGATTATGTTACCAACTGCAAGTTATAAATGGGAAGCATTCAGGGAAGTAATCATAGAATATATTTGTTATTCCAATAATACATACTGTTCAAGGTATTAAACCTAAATGGATGTCAGATGAACTGGTAAGGTGGCACAGAAGAAAAATGCATGGGATGATTATAAATTGGCCGACCAGGCTAGCAGGGTGGGTAAAGTGCCTGTCTGGCAACCCAAAGGTCGCGGGTTCGAATCCCGCCTCGGGCATGGATCAGAGTACTGCAAAAACCTTGGGAGGTGCATTATAGTCACAGAAGCCGATGCGCCAATAACTAACAAAAAAAAAAAAAAAAAAAAAAATTATAAATTAGCAGGGGACACAGAAACCAATAAGTACAAACTAGTGTGTAATCAAGTCATTAAAGAGGATTAGGCAAGATAAAGTAGATTATGAGAAGCATTCAAGGAAGTTCTTGGCCAAGAATGCAAAGAAAAGTAGGGAAGAATTCCTTGTTATTTTAACACTAGAAGGAAAGGGATGAACTATATTGGCCCACTAGTTATGAATGGCATAACTGTTGAAGACTCTTCAGGTTGCTGACAAACAAAATAAATATTTTGCATCAACATTACTAGATATATACCGTGATATAGCCTTGAGCTAAATGATTTTGAGATGACTGAGGAGAAATTGTTGAAACCAAAAGTAAATAAAGCTGCTGGGAGGCTGATGGAATTTATCCAGTTATATTAAAAGAAGCAGCAAAAGAGGTAAGCAAGCCCCTGGCCATAAATGAGTGCATCCTGTTTACAAAGGGGGATCAGAAAGTGACATGAGCATTTTATTATTATTATTATTAATATTATTATTAGCTATATGGTGCAAGGAAGCCTGAGGCTTATGCTGCACCAGCCAAAAAAAAAATTCCCGAGTTACCCTGAGAGAGAGAGAGAGAAAAGTAGAAGGGAATCACCAAGAAAGATAAGAATGATGATATCCAGCTCAGGACCCTGGGTATGCCAAGCCCATACTCACCAGATGTGAGCCCCCTGGAGTTATTTTATAGACTTGTAAGATTGACTTCTGTTCCAGGGAAAATAATGGACACAGTAGTTAAAGAAATATTTCAGGATCATTCTTTAACAGGAATGGAATCACAGCATGGGTTTGTTAAGGGGTGGAGATCCCGTGTAACCATCTGACTAGCTACAATGACATAGTAACAAAGGAACTGTATGCAAATAATAAATTTGACAATTTATTTAGATTTCAGTAATTATTTTGACACTGTTCTGCATAAAAGACTGCTGTACAAATTGGAGCAGAGTGATATTATTATTATTAGCCATATGGTGCAATGAAGTCTGAGGCTTATGCTGCACCATCAAAAAAAATTTTTCTGAATTACCACGAGAGAGAGAGAGAGAGAGAGAGAGAGAGAGAGAGAAGTAGAAGGGAATCACCAAGAAAAAGAAGAATGATGGTATCCAGCTGGGTGTGCCAAGCCCATACTCACCAGATGTGAGCTCCTGGGTTGGGAGCAAGTTTCTGTTGTGAATAAAGAGAACATTGAGGGGCAGAAGACAGAGGGTGGTTATAAATGGGTACTGCTCTTGGACTGTTTTTAGTTGAGTCCCTTGGGGTTCACTGCTAGTCCTCTTACTGTTAATAGTATTTATTAACAATACTGGCGAAGGCATATCAAGCTTATTATCTAATTTTTGCAGATAATAAGGCTAACAAGACTTGTGGATTTATTGGATGACTATTTGCTACAGCAGCATATTATGGAACAGGAGGGAGTAATACTCTTAATCTAATTACCAGCAGTGATTGCTCATCCATTAAGAATCTGCAGATAAAAGAACCACTAGGTGGCAGTGATCATGTATTGATTTGGGATTTACTTAAAGATGTAACTACCATCAAGAATAAAGATGGGGGTTTTTGCTTTCGTAAAGGTGTCTGCAGTGGTCTCAGACAGTCTAAATTCTATACAGTGAGACCAGCTGATGATGTTACCATCAAATTCTAAATGGGAAGCATTCAAAGAATTAATCATAAAAGCTACTAGGCTTTTCATACCAACAAAGAAATACTCTTCAGGGTATAGGCATAAATGGATGTCAGACAAACTGATGAAACTTGTGGTAGAGAAGAAAAGTGCATGGAATGCATATAAATTATTGGATGACACAGAGGCCTATGGCATATATAAACTTGTTTGTAATAAAGTCGCCAAGGAGATCAGGCAAGTGAGGGCAAATTACAAGAAATCCTTGGTAAAGGATGCAAAGAAAAACAACAAAGATTTCTTTACTTATGTAAACACTAGAAGGAAGGGGGATAAATCAAATTGGTCCACTTGATATAGATGGTTTGACTGTTGATCCTGCTCAGGTTGCTGACAAACTGAATGAGTTTTTGCATCTACATTTGCACATGAGGAATTCTTTACTAAAATGGGATGCCAGAAGTTTATCAAACTCTAATAGGGAGATGATTTTGTGATAACTGAGAGGAAAGTGGGAAGAGAAATTTTTGAAGTTAAACATAAAAAAGGCACCTCCAGTGGATGGGATCTATCCAATTATATTAAGGGAGGCAGCAAAGGAATTAAGCAAACCCTTAGTCTTAATTATGGGAGCATTCTTGGATTCAGGGGAGGTGTCTGTGGACTAGAGATATGCGAATGTATCCCCAATTTAAAAAAAGAGTATCCAAGGGTGAACAAGTAATTACAGACCTATTAGTTTAACTTCTGTTCCAGGGAAAATAATGGAGTCCCTGTTAAAAGAAATAAAGGCCAACTGGGCTAGCCGGGTGGGTAAAATGCCTGCCTGGCAACCCAAATATCATGTGTTCGAATCCCGCCTCAGGCTTGGATCAGAGTAGTACAAAAACCTTGGGAGGTGCACCAACAACTAACAAAAAAGAAGTAATAAAGGTTCATTTAGACAAGGATGTAATTATATTTCAGCAAAATAACAAAGTAACAAAGCATGGGTTTGTTAAGTGGAAATCTTGTTTGACGAATTTGATTAGTTACTACGATGTGGGCACAAAAGAACTGGATAAAAAAAAATAATTTTCATATCACATACTTGGATTTCAGGAAAGCATTTGATATTGTTAAACATAAAACACTGCTATACATTTTGGAGCAATATGGCATTAAGGACAAGTTGCTGCTATGGATAAAGGGATGGTTGAGTGGAAGAAGACAGAGGGTGGTGGTAGTAGTAGTAGTGGCACGTAATGCAAGAAAGCAAGTGTATGAGCTTATGCAGCATCAACCAAAAAAAAAAAAAAAAATTTACAAAACAATTCCTTCTAAATGTTGGTCCAGTTCCTCCTTAAATTTATTCAACCTATCAACTTCCACAACGACAGATGGAAGTTTGTTCCAGCAATTAACCACCTGCTGGCTAAAGGCAAATTACCGCACGTCTATTCTACATCTGTCTTTCCTCAATTTAATTTATGTCCCCTTAGGTTTGTAATCTGAACAAGTGGAAGAATCCCATCAGAATTCAGCGTGCTCAACCCATTTAAGGCCTTATACACCTCAGTCAGATCACCTCGCAGGTGGCTAGTCTCCAGCTGCTGCAATTTGCAGAACTTAAGCCTCCCTTGGTAAGAGGATCCCTTCATTCCCCTCACCAATCTTGTTGCCCTTCTCTGTACACAATCAAGCAAATTGAAATCCTTCCTAAAGTGAGGCCTCCAGACCTGTATGCAGTACTCAAGGCGTGGCCTGAGCATTGCCTTATACAGAGGGACAATCACCTCCTTTTCCCTGCTAGCAAAATTCCTATATATCATTGACAAAACCCCATGACCTGCCCTAGCAGCCTGTCTGCATTACTCAGAAAACTTCATATCCGACTGCACAATTACTCCAGGGTCTTTTTCATTTGCTACCACCTTAAGTGTAGTACCACACAGTTAGTGCGTTTTTCTGGGGTTACTTCTACCCATATGCAGTACTTAGCATCCTTTGCCAAAGATTTCTCATAATCTGCCTTCGCCTGCCTAACCTCCTATGTGACTTGATTACAGACTAGCTTATATATATATTATAGGCTTCTGTGTCGCCTGATAATTTAAATGCATCCCATACATTTTATTTCTCTTCCACGAGTCTCATTAGTTCATTTGATAACCACTTAGGCCTAAACCTTGAACAATATTTCTTAATAGGTATGAAACTTTTAGTAGCTTCCACGATTAATTCCTTGAATGCTTCCCACTTAGAATTTGCTGTTGGTAACATCATCAGTTGATCCCACTGTACAGAATTTAAAAACTGTCTGAGACCACTGTACTCACCTTTACGGAAGCAAAAACCCTTTCCTTTAACCCTGATGGTAATTATATCTTAAAGTAAATCCCACATCAGTACAATGTGATCACTGCCACCTTGTGATTCCTTTATCTGCAAATTCTTAATACACGAATGATCATTGCTGATAACCAGATCAAGAGTATTACGCTCTCTGGTTGCCTCTCGAATATGCTGCTGCAGAAAACAATCATCCAATAAATCCACAAAATTCTTACTAGGGTGCGAGTGACCAACCCACAAATTCCAGTCCATATCTGGGAAGTTAAAATCCCCCATTATAAGACATTCTGATTTACTAGCCCACTCTATTCCTCTGTACAATTGTTCATTCTACTCATTCGAGTCATTAGGCCTATAACACACTTCTACTCTTATTTTTGCTTTCGCAGTGCTTATGTCATACCACTTCTTTTGATTTTATGTTTTTCTTAACAGCATAACACTTCCTCCCTTCCTTTCCTGTCTATCCTTTCTGTACACATTGTACTCCCCAAATTCCAATTCTGCATTCCTAATATGTGTGACACCACGTCTCTGCTATCCCAGCAATATCCGCCTTTGATGTCTTGACCTTGTAGATCTTCAATGTCTCTATTAGCCAGCTATGAGGTACGGAGTTGAAGGCCTTGCGTTAATCGATGTAGGCTGTGTATGGGTTGCGGTGCTTCTTGTAGGCTTGCTCCATAACTGCGGCATCTATGGTTAATTGCCCCTTGCATCCTTTTTGCTGTTCGGCCATTATGTTCTGACTCTCTTAGTGGTCTGATATCTTCTTTGTTCGGAGGGAGGTGATTGGCCTGTATTTTTCAGTGTTTCTTGTATCTTCTTCTTTAGGCTTCAGATATGTGACTCCTTCAGTGAAAAACTTCAGGATTGTCTCCCGGTTCCTTATCATTTGAGTGAACTGCTCTGCTAGGTGGTTGTGTGTGTGTGTGTGCAGGTGAGCTTCTTGTACCAGTAGTTGTGGATGGATGTTACCCCAGGAATTGGAGACTGTCTCCAATTCCTGGGGTTCGCCTGTTGTGGGTGTTCTTGATCAACTGTTTTACTTCTTCTCGAATCTCACACTCTCTCATCTCTTGTATGTCCTTGGTTTTCTTCCATTCTCCTTCTATCCAGGATGCTCTGCTGTTATGTCTTACTTCACTACTCCAGATATTTCCCCAGAACTCCTTGATCATCTTCTTCTCGGGTGGTCTGTTTCCTGCTTTCTCATCTTCACGCAGTTTCCTGTAGAAGGCTCTCTGGTCCTCATTGAAGATTTGGTTGTTTATTTTCCTCTGGGAGCTCTCTTTGTATCAGTGTAGTCTCTTGCTAATTGCGAGGAGGTTCTGCTTCAGTGTGTCCAAGTATTCTCCTATTCTCTGATTTCTGGTCTCATGTTTGCTGTGGATGCTCTTCACCTTTCCAATCAATTTCTTACTTCTATTACCCTGTTGGTACTGGGTCAACTGACCTATCTTGACTCTTAATTCCTCTATCTTCTGCTAAAGTCTTCTTTCCCAAGCTGGCGGTTCCTTCTGTTTTCGGTTCTTCTGCTGCTGGTCTCTTGTTTCTTTTTCATTAATCCTGGTAGCTGCTATGGCAGCACAGTATACTGCTGTGTGGATAGCCTCCGGTGTTGCACCATTGTTGTCAAGGTAATGTGGCATTATTTGCCAATTGAGGTGGTCTGTTACTCTCCACAGGATTTTATTTGGCCTCTGCTTAGGTATCACGTGGGTTCTTGTGGGGTCCATTCCTTCGAATTCGGTTAGAGCCTTCTTTCACTCTCTTCTATTCTGAATATCATGACTTTGTCTCTTTCCACTTCAGCTACTCTGGGTTGTATTTCTTCTTGCCCTTCCTCCTCTGGTTCCATATTGACCATATTCTTTGTGCTTTGTAGTTGATCGCTGATACTCTGCTTGATTTTTTCCAAGATGGCAGGAGCTATTAGGTTCTACATGACAATGGTCTTTCTTTGGTCTGCTAATCGGTGTTCGGTGACCTGAATATCCGGGTATCGTTCCAACTACTTGGTATGTTGTTGCAACCTGTACATTGTCATATCGGTCTCTAGCTTGGTTATTTCATAGTATGCTCGCATTCATTTCAATGCTCCACTTCATGCCTTGGTGTTCTCTTCCTTCCCGGGTGGTCACTAGTGCAGTTGCGTAGAAAGCACTTCCAGTTGGTGGGCTGCATGGTCTTGTCCTTCTCTTGTGGTAGCCTTACGGGGAACAGTGCCACTTGCTCCACTGTCTTGCTCCGGAGACTGTCTCCAACTTTTCAAACCGATGCCTCTGCCTAAGGCCTGAACACCAGTGACTTTATCCTGTGCCACACTCGATGCAGTATGAATAATATTTCTCTGCGACATCATCCATCTATGGAGGTGGACTTGTTTAGCTTTGGCTTATGTCCAGTGGTTTATTTTATTTATTTTTAGTTCCCATGAGTGACACTAGATGGCACCACTGTCTGCATCAGCCGTAACTCAGACCTTGGGGAAGGTAAGTTCAATGGGGTAAATTTTGCGATGTTTTTTTTATTGTCATTTAATATTATTATTATATCGGTCTCCCAGCGTAATAGAGCTGCATTCGCTTCCACCAAGGCGGGATTCAAACCCGGGTCCATCAGGCTGGTAATCCAGTGTCTTAACCACTGGGCCATCATGCCCCCATTATTATTATTAGCCATATGGTGCAAGGAAGCTTGAGGCTGCACCAGCCAAAAAAAAAAATTCCCGAGTTATCCTGAGAGAGTGAGAGAGAGAGAGAGAGAGATTGACAGAAGTAGAAAGGAATCACCAAGAAAGAGAAGAATGATAGAATGATGATATCCAGCTCAGTTTAGATTGCCCTGCAGGTGCCTAGTCTCCAGATGATGCAATTTGCAGAACTTAAATCTTTCTTGGTACCAGCAACCCTTTGTTCCACTCAGCAATCTTGTTGCCCTTCCCTTTACTTGTTCCAGCAGCTCCACATCTTTCCTAAAATGATTCCTCCAGACCTGTATACATTACTCAAGGTGTGGCCTGACCATTGCCTTATACAAGGGGACAATCACCCTCTTATCCCTGCTAGCAAAATTCTTGTATATTATTGACAAGACACCATGAGCCACTCTTGCACCCTGTCTGCACTGCTCAGAAAACTTCAAAGATCCACGTTTTCTTCCTAAAAGGAGGCTTCCAGGGCTGTAGTGGAGGGTATAGGCAGGTATATAGGCTGTATGCCCTCTGGATTTTTTTAGGTGAATAGCATATACCTTCTGGTTTTTGAAAGACTTGAAAAAACAAATATTATTAAAATATTTACTGAAAATTAAAATATAAATTTATTAGAATTTGATTCCCAGACAATACTTAGTTTTATGCGACTGAAGTGAATTTGATTAATAAGCCTGATTTGCACAGATACTCTCTACTTTTTTGTAACTTTCATAGAGTATTCCATCTGCTAATTTTACAACTACAGCACGTCTGTACACAGTATTCAAGGTGTGACCTAAACACGCTTTGAATACTGCATACAAGATGTAGCCCTAACCATTGCCTTATACAAAGGGGTAATCACTTTCTTATCCCTACTAGATAAATATATCATTGATAAAAATTCCATGGCTATCCTGGCAACCTGTCAGCCTATTCAGAGAATTACCTATCACAATTACTTGCAGGTCTTTTTTTGTTCTCCACTGTCTTGAGTTTAGTACAGCACAGCTGGCACATTAATCTGTGATTAGTGCCCCCCATATGAAGTACACCTTGCATTTGTCAATATTAAACTTCATTTGCCACTTCACAGCCCATCCGCCTTTATTTGTCTAGATCTTGTTGCAGTAGCATATCTTGATTATTGTTAATTACCCTGCCAACCTTAAAATAGAAAGGGTGCAAGAATATTTGCTGATGCTCTGGAGGCAGTGTTAGGTGGGTCGGAAAACTGCTAACTTTGGGGGGGGGGAACACAGACTAATAGATTAATGGTAGCCATAGGCAGAGGTGGAAGTGATTCTTGCACTGCTTCTATTGGAATGAGCAGCAGCCTGGAAAGCGAGGTACTGGGGATTTCAAGGACTGCTGGGAGTCATCATGCAACAAGTAAAAACATGGGTTGTGTTAGGGTAACTAAGACTAAGAATAGGTGCATGTATACTTGCATGTACACCAATGCTAGGAGTATAGTAAATAAATTTGATTAATTTGAGTTGCTGGTGAAGACCTCAAAGACTGATGTTGTTGGAATATCAGAGACATGGTATCACATGGATAAAGAATGCAGAATTGGAATTTGGGGAGTACAATGTGTATAGAAAGGATAGAAGGGAAGGAGAGGTGATGCTGTTAGTTAAGAAACACATGAAATAAAAGGAAGTGCATTCAGTTGACACAGGTGGACAGTGCAATGTTGAGTCAGTTTCGTGTGTCATAAGCACTGGGAAAACCAAGTTGAGAGTAGGAGTGTATTATAGGCCTAATGAACCTGATAAGTACAATGAACAATTGTACAGGGAAATAGAGTGGGCAAGTAAATCAGATTGTCTTATAATGAAGGATTTTAACTTCCCACATATAGACTGAAACTTGTGGGTTGGTCACTCACACACTAGCAAGACTTTTGTGGATTTATTGGATGATTTGTTTCTATAGTAGGATGTTCGAGAGGCAATCAGAGGGAGTAATACTCTTGATCTGATTATCAGCAGTGATTCTTTATGCATTAGGAATCTGCAGATAAAGGAACCACTAGGTAGCATTGATCCCAGTGTATTGATGTGGGATTTACTTAAAGATGTAACTACTATCAGGAGTAAAGGGAAAGGTTTTTGTTTTCGTAAAGGTGACTACTGGGGGTCTCAGAGATTTTTTAAATTCTATACAGTGGGACGTACTGATGATGTTACCAACAGCAAATTCTAAATGGGAAGTATTCAATGAATTAGTCTTGGAAGCTACTAGGCTTTTCATACCAACTAAGAAATACTGTTCAAAGTGGCAGAGAAGAAAAATGCATGGGATGCATATAAATTATCAGGAGACACAGATGCTTATGGTAGATATAAGATAGTTTGTAATCAAGTCACAAAGGACGTTAGCAGAGAAAGGCAGATTACGAGAAATCTTTGGCACACAATGCAAAAAAAACCAGTAAAGATTTCTTTACTTATGTAAACTCTAGAAGGAAGAGGATGAATCAGATTGGACCATTTGACACCGATGGTACAGTTCGATTGTTGATGAACCTGCTGAGGTAGCTGACAAACTGAATGAGTATTTTGCATCTACATTCACACATGAGGTCTGTAAGGAAGTGGAAGCCAGAAGCTTATCAAACTCTGGCAGGGAATTAAATGATTTTGTAATAACTGAGGGTAAAGTGGAGGAGAAACTGTTGAAATTGAACATAAGAAAGACATGTAGGGTGGATGGGATCTATCCAATTATATTAAAGGAAGTAAGCAAACCCTTAACCATAATTATGGAAGCTTCCTTTTACTCAGGGGAGGTCTGCGTGGAGTGGAGATATGCAAATGTGTCCCAAATTCACAAAGGTGGATAAAAGGGTGACACGAGTAATTACTGACCTGTTAGTCTAACTTCTGTTCCAGGGTAAATAATGGAGTCACTGGTTAAGAAAGTGATGCAGGATTATCTGGAAAAGACTGCAGTTATAGTTCAGATACAGCAAGGGTTTATTAAGGGGAAGTCTTGTCTGACAAATTTGGTTGGATGCTACGATATGGTCACAAAGGAACTGGATGCAAAAAATAATTTTGATATCATATACTTGGATTTTAGCAAAGCTTTTGATACTGTGGCACATGAAAGACTACTGTACAAATTGGAGCAGTATGGCATTAAAGGCAAGTTGCTACAATGGATAAAAGGATGGTTGATTGGGAGAAGACAGGGAGTGGTTATCAATGTACATGCTCTTCATGGACTAATGTTATTGGTGGAGTTCCCCATGGTCCGGTGTTGGGCCCATTGTTGTTTTCCGTATTTATCAATGATATTGATGAAGGTATATCAGGGTTAATGTGTTTGCAGATGATACGAAGGTTGGCAGGGTTGTTAATGACAGTATACTACTGCAACAGGATCTGGAAAAGTTGAGCAGATGGCAACTGAAGTTTAACTTGACAAATGGAAAGTACTGCATATGGGTTGCAGTAATCCTAAAGTAACATATCGACTGGGTATTACTGCACTCAGGGTAGTGGAGGAAAAAGACCTGGGGTAATTATGCAGTCAGATATGAAGTTTTTTGAGCAGTGCAGACAGGCTGCAAGAGTAGCTCATGGTGTCTTGTCAATGATATACAGAAATTTTGCTAGCAGGGATAAGGGGGGTGATTGTTCCCTAGTATAAGACAATGGTCAGGCCACATATTCAGTACTGTATACAGGTGTAGAGGCTTCATTTTAGGAAAGATATAGAGCTGCTGGAACAATTACAGTGAAAGGCAAAGAGATTGGTGAATGGAACAAAAGGTTGCAGCAGCTGAAGACTAGGCACATGCGAGGTGATCTGATTGAGGTATATAAGGCCTTGAATGGTTTGAGCAAGTTCAATGCTAATGGAATTTTTCCTCTTGCTCAGATTATGCACCCGAGGGGACATAAATTCAAATTGATCTAAGACAATTGTAAAATAGATCTGCGGAAATTCGCCTCTAGCCCAGCGGGTGGTTGATAGTTGGAACAAACTTCCATCTATTGTAGTGGAGGTAAACAACTTAAATAATTTCAAGGCTTCTTGAAATTATTTCTAGAACTAGACAAACATTTGTAGTGAATGGATGGGTGAAATGGGAATGTTTTTTTTTTTTTTTTTTTTTTTTGGCTGATGCTATATAAGCTTGCTTTCTTGCATCATATGACTCTACTAATGCTAATACTGTTGATAACCACTCAACTATATCTTTATCCATAGCAGTAACTTTCTCCTAATGCCATACTACTTCAATTTGTATAGCAGTCTTTTATGTTAATTATTTTATTATTAAGTTAATTATTAATTATAAATGTTGATTATTATTTTATTGTTTCACTGTGCAAATGCGGTATATTGTATTGCTTTCCCGGATTGTGGGGTTTCTTATATCGGTGAGTTCGATCTATGTTCCAACTCACCGATATAAGATCATGTTCGTGTTTCTGAATATGAGAGGACTGTTGGCTGTACTGATTTTGCCAGCTCAGCCATTGCAGAGCATTATTGGTGTGAGCAGCATTTTAATTATAATCTAAAACCCAATGTTGAAATATTGGATTGTACCAATGATTTACACTGCAACAAAGGGGTGGTCTTACAGAAAAGGCTTTCTTTTTTTTTTTTTTTTTTTTTTGTTGTTAATTGTTGGTGCGTCGGCTTCTGTGGCCATAATGCATCTCCCAAAGTTTTTGCACTATACTGTGATCCAAACCCAAGGCGGGATTCAAACCCACGATTTTTGGGTTGCCAGGCAGGCACTTTACCCACCTGGCTAGCCCGGTCGGCAAAAGGCTTTCATTTTGCAAATTGTGCCATCTGCAGTCTGTGCACCTGGGAGGAGATCTGTTTGAGGTCCGAGGCTCTTCATACTTCATATAACTTTCGCTGTTTCACCATTAATCATCATGCTGGGACCCACATACTTCCTATTATGGTTACCATTTTTCTACATTATGATGAGTTAACAATAGGCAACAGTTAACAGTGGACCAAAATGCAGGGCTCGCACTAACGTTTGTGGCACCTAAGGCAAAACCTTGTAATGGCATAAGGGTGGCGATTTGCTTGTTGCCACTGCCACCATGGGCACCATTTGTTTAGTGTCGCTGATGTGGCAGCTTGAACCAATTTTGTCTCCCATGATCCTTTGCACGGATGATGTCATCTCACCACTACTATGCTGTTTTTCACTGCCATTTTTTGAATGTAATTTTAGTTTTGCTACTGGATAGTGCCACAGGATTTTTGTCATAAAAATAATTTTGTTTTTGTTGTGGGATTAAAATGGAAGTCCACGTGCTTTAGTGGTAAATGCCCTAACTACTGGTCTAATAAGAAATTTATTAACAACACTTAAAAAATGTGGTATTAGAATGTAATTTGAACACATTTTTTTTAATCAACAATTTTTAATAGTGCTTAATCAACAAATTAATACTACTTAATCAACAAAATAATATTTGTTGTATTTCCCCAACAGATAATATAAAGTGTATATATTTTTTTAAAGTATTCATGAATTTTAAGTAAATATTTTTAATTTCACATTAGCACTTAATCAACAAATTAATTATTTTTAATAGTGTTGAATCAATAAATTAATAGTGCTTTATGAACAAAATAATATTTTCCCAACTGAAAATATAAAGCGTGTGTTTTTTAAACAGTTTTCATGAATATTTAGTAAATATTTTTTAATTTCGCTAAGAAACAGATTTTAGGGTTGGTGTGCAGGCTGGTTCTGGGGTGTGGAGGAGGTTGTATGTGGGCTGCTCCTGATATCTGGACTATTTTCTGCCTCTCAACAGCATGGGGTTTGATGATGGGTATCGGTAAGATGCCCAGAATGTCACCTTAAATGTATAGTGGTTTAGGCGATTAGCTTAATAAACTATATTATTAATTTCATGTGGTATATGAGTGGTATTAATTATATAGTAATGATCTTAATGGAAAACAACCACTTAACTTACTTCCCTAACTATATTATTTCTTTCTTTAATAATTGTTCTTAATTGCAAAAGTGTGAGGTGTAAATCTTTACTGTAATTAAATTTTAAGTCTTCATACTTTTGATTGAATAATCAACTCTTACACTCAGTATTACAAGGGTGATTACCAGAATTTTATGCCTGACTCACACTTCCGCACTCAACATCATTAGGGGATTATGGATGACTGTACCTATCACTGCGGTATAATTGTAGATAGTGAAAACTTAACAGTACAATAAATAAGAAAAGATATTTTGTATTTGGTGTAGAGAGAAAGTAAGAATTTGATATTGAATCTTAAATGTAAAACATATTTTATTAATAACAACTGTGGATCATATGTGGAGAAAGGAAAGAAGGTAGGAAAGAGTGAAGATGACATTAACTATTAGACTCTGCAGAAATGCAGTGCATTTTGACAGGGCTGGCGCTAGGGATGTGCAAGTGAGGTACTTGCCTAAATTGCCACGCCGTTAATGCATGTGCAAGGCTATTCCCCTGTACAACATAAGGATTTGTTGTCATATATCTTGTTTAAGTTGATAGAGAAGCACCTATCCTTGAAAGCTTCTTGATATATGTTTTATCGCTTTTATTCTTTTTTACAAAGGATTTATTTTTGTCATATATTTATTTCTGGTATATTTAAATTCAATTAATTTGTTTATTTCAATAAATTCAGTTAACTGGTTTTTCAGTTGAAGCAATATTTATTTTAATATGATTATCTCTGGACTCAAGACCTCTTCACTATTATTCGTGCAGTATATAGCTGTGAGGTATAACTTCTGCAATACCTCACAGGTATTGCAGAAGTTATACTTATCTGAAGCATGTGACAGATAACATTTAAGGTTTGCTCACCATTGTAAGGCAGCTCAGGTCATTCCCAAGGGCTTTTGCTATAAACCACATTTTTCTGATCAGTGCATGTTGTTGTTGTTGTTTGGTTTTTAGGAGCATTAGCAACTAAGGCCATATTGCTCTGGGGATATGCGGTGGTCATTCCCTGACCTTTCCGTATCCTCCATATTTGGTGGTCACGGGCTCGAACCCCGGTCTAATCAGGAAGCGTGTGCTATGCACTGCTGCTCCTGCCCACCTGGCTATGGAGGTGCCATCAGTGCATGTAATGTGCTTTCCGTCAATAAGTTTTGAATACCTTGAATATATGGATTGGGCTCCTATACCGCTAGTCTTTCTATTGCCAAGGCTAGAAGTGTTTGGTTGCTCATAGGTATCGACATTATACAATATTTATTTCATTAATTCGTGTTTTATGTGCTGAGGCAGTGCACGAGTATCATATATTCGACAGAAGATTTGTGAGGTGCATGTCCCCCACACTGTCTGTAGGAATGGCTCACCTAATACCTCACAATTTATCCTCAAATTGAGCAATGAAGAATTAATTGTGGACCAACAGAAGGTTTTATCTTTGCGTTTGAATTTTGCCTTGCTTATCAGTGGCCTAGCAAGTGGCCTTGCTAGGCCACTGATTACCCAGCTGGCTATGGGTGTGGAAGCTTCACTTTCCTGCATCATGGAGAAAATACATTCTATAGTTTCATCTATGTTGCAGCATATTTAACCAGTGGCTTGCAACATAGTGGCGTGCCCTTTAATTCCTTTTGTAAAGATCAGGATATTGTCACTTACCAGATAAAGGGCATTGTACTATCATGCTAAATAGAGCAGAATACGTAAACATAGTTGAAGACATTCATTTTGTTATATGATCTGCAGGTTTACGAACTTATTAAAGACTTATATTAAGATACTTAAGCATTTAGAATCCATGCTGAATAAGCTGGTATATTCTTTGTGCAGAGATAAGAAAATAAGTAAGTCTGTATGGTGGAGACTACATGCAACGGGTTGCCAGCTTCCAAAATTTTATGCTGAAAGTGCACAAACCCGGTAATCTCGTAGGTTTTGTCACCCCATCGTATGAGCTCTTCAAATATATAGCTGGTATCTTATCATTTCTTATTGGTAATACAGCATATACAGTTGATAGCAGTGCTCAGTTTCTGCGAATCATCAGAGATTTAATGTTTTGGAGAGTGAGGTCATAGTTTCCTTCAACATGGTTTCCCTGTTCACATTTATTCTACTACAACCAATGATTGTTTCTGCTAGGCGAGTGTTGGACAGGGATTCCAGTTAGGATGGGGGGGGGGAATAGGACCTCACTCTCCAAAACATTAAAAAACATTTTCCTTGAACATTTGTGTGTCTGTGGTGCAATCGTGTTCGGCAATTCGCTATATAGACAAATTCAAGGCCTTTGCAGGCACTAACCAGGGCATATTTGCGACAACATATTTGCAGTTATTCCTTGGGTGCACTATATATTTCAATATTTTAATTCCTTTTAATTTTAATACATCTCATTTACCATGGAAATGGGGTGGATAATGCTCTTCCATTTTTAGATATCCCAGTTCATCCTGTTGGTCACTGTTTGGTTACTTCAGTCTTTAGAAAATCCATGTGTCACGGGCAGTTGACTAATTTTAAATCTGAACATCTTTATTGCATGGCGAGGCATTGTTCAGTTGTGCATGACCACAATTGATTCTGTTACAGATGGGGAGGCTGAGTTGGTCAAGATCAGATTGGATCTATTTAGATGTGTTGAACCCTCCGTGTTTTTTTTTTGAATTAGTTCCAATTATATAGTAATGGGCCTAGTTCCCACCCTAATCAGAACAATACATTCATTTCTACTGCTTATATTCCCCACTGTCCACTTCTGCATATATTGCCAGCTGTTGCATGCTCTTATAGAAGCAGTACTTTTAATGTTATTCAGTGTATCACCCCAAGCTAGTAATGTTCCATCTCACTTAATGCTGCCCCAGTAGCATCAGCAAATATTCTTACACCCCTTTTATCTTCTTTCCCTTGTAAAAATGATTTCTCATACTAAAAAGCACAGACCACACTGAGAACAATTCTACCTTATGAGCCTTGCACAGTCCCCTCAAGACCGAATTGATTGACAAGGCTCTCATCATGTTCTTCCCCCTATCAAGTCTGGGCAGAATTGTAGATACTTTCACTTTCAATTCTAACTAGTGACTTTTTTTTCTCAGCATTGCTCTGTATTTGTATTTTCAGTGATGTGATATTACTGTACAGATGTATACTTTATACTTGTCTTTATACTTTATGCTTTATACTTGTCTTACATTGTTTGTATATGTGTTCATACCAAGATAACATTTATTGCTTTTGTGTGTAACCCCTGTACAGTTTTTAAGCTGTTTAATTAGATTTTATGATATTGAGATTACCACTGATTGCTGTTGTAGCATTGATTAGAATACTTGGCATGGATTCATTGAGTCCACTACCAACAAGCATTTGCCAATCTTCCGACAAATTTTTCAAATAAAGTAAATGAAAGCTTAATAACTTCGTGATCATCTTAATGCAAAAAACACAGATGAAAATGTTAGCATTAGCATTAGTAGAGGCATTTGATGCAAGAAAGCAAGCTTATGCAGCATCAGCCAAAAAAAAAAAAAAATAAATAAATAAAAAATAACCACTTCCACTTCACCCCTCCATTCATTCGAAATACCTGTCCAGCTGAGCCTTAAACTTATTTAGGCTATCAACTTCCACAACAAGGGATGGAAGTCTATTCCACCATCCAACCACCCGCTGGCTAAAGGGAAATTTCCTCACGTCTATCCTACATCCGTCTTTTCTCAATTTGAATTTATGCCCTCTCAGGTGATTATTCTGAGCAAGAGGAAGAATCCCATCAGCATTGAGCATGCTCAAACCATTCAAGGCTTTATACACCTCTATCAGATCACCTCGTTGGTGCCTAGTCTCCAGACACTGTAATTTGCAAAACTTAAGCCTTTCTTCGTAAGAGCACTCCTTTGTTCCATTCACTAATCTTGTTGCCCTTCTCTGTACTCGTTCCAGCATCTCTACATCCTTCTTGAAATGAGGCCTCCAGACCTGTATACAGTACTCTAGGTGTGGTCTGACCATTGCCTTATACAATGGAATAATCACCTCCTTATCCCTGCTAGAAAAATTCCTATATATCATCGACAATACACCATGAGCTACTCTTGCAGCCCGTCTGCGCTGCTCAGAAAACTTCATATCTGCCTGCACCAATGTTCATTAGAATATTTTATAAAACATTAAGTAAAGTTTTCTAAATGCTCAGTGATTCCTACATTATTAAAGGCAGAAACAGTGAAAGAGGTAAAAGACAGATTTATTTATCTGTTTTTTACCTGTTGCACATATCTAAGCTATTTGCCAAAATTGGTAAAGCATATAATATCAGTGAAACGTTAATGATACCATCTTTGAGAGAAATTATAACTGCAGTTATGCAGGATCCAACAGATATTTTAAAAGTCATGCATATTAAATACTGCCATACTAAGGTACATCAGTGAAATGTCGATTAATATTGAGAAACAGCTAGAAAGCTGTTGCCAAAAAAAAAGACATTTTTCTTTGCAGTTGGATAAATTCACAGTTATTGATAATGCTGTTTTGCTTATGATATAAAATATTTCTGCAATAACGTTTTCTTACAGTATAAAATTATTGCTGAAATTATTATTATTATTATTATTAATAATTTCAGCAATAATTTTATATTGCAAGAAAATGTGTTATTTGCAGAAAAAATTAGGACCAACTTAAAAGGATAATAAATTTTTGCAACTCTAAAGGCATATTTTTAAAAATACCATATTTTTGATAAACTTTATTGCCTTTGCAATTTTTTTAGTTCCAACTGTGGGTAGATTGCTTTTGAGGATTTTTTGCCTTATTAAAAAAAAAAAAAAAAAGTACCCAAAGTTTTCAGAATTCAAGTACAGAGAAGGGCATTGAGATTGGTGAGTGGAAAATGGGTGCCCTTGTAAAGAAAGGCTTCAGTTCTACAAATTGCAGCGTCTGGAGACTAGGCCACCTGCGAGGTGATACGATTGAGTTGGTTAAGGTTTTGAATGGATAGAGCAAGGTCAATGCTGATTAGATTTTCTCTTGACTACACACGAGAGAGCACAAATTCAGGTTGTGAAAGGACAGTTGCTGAACAGATGTACAGAAGTTTAGGCTTTAGCCAGCTAATGTTTGAACAAACTTCCATCTGTAATTGTGGAAGTTGATAGCTAAAATAAATTCAAGGAAGACCTAGACAAACTATTGGAGGGAATGGATAGATGAAATGGGAATTGTTGTTTTTTTTCCCCCAATGCTGTATACTTTTCCTTTCTTGCTTCATTTGCCACTGCTAATGCTGATAACTAAACATATTTAAATCTCAGTCATATTTCTATTTTCATTTCCCAAATGATGTGGCAAGCAGGCTCTGTCTGCAGTAGCTCAAACTGTGCTGAATTTATTTCTGAAGTATAGGCTGTATTAAAAAACAAATTAATTTTATGTTTTATTTCAAACTAATTTTATGGAGAATCCCATTCTTCATAAAAAGAGGCAAAAATATTCTGGGCATTTTTATCTCATGGATATCATTTCTGAGATATAACATGCAAAAGTGTTATGATGTCACTTTCTATTCTTAGCTGAAGCTCTCTATCAGCCAGTACAATATTTAATGAGAACTAGGACATTAGTATCTAATTAGAAACATTAGAACCAAGCTAAGGCTTATCAAGTGCATCACAGTTTATTGCCATCACTGGTTAACATTCCTGCATGTAATATTGCAATGAGTTCCTCAAAATTATAGGACAGTAAATGATACATTAGCTGCTTTTAATCTCCCCTAAAACAAAAATATAGAGAATTAAGATTAGGAGGCTTTGTCAGCCGTGGCATGACACTGTCATGTACCATTCATTGTTGTTTCATTAGTTATTTATCAATACAACATTACCAGGATGATATATCCAGCAATTGGTGAATCTCTGAATTGGTGTCCACAGGTACACCATCACATTGAAACCAGAGGCTGAATCATCAGTGGTACGTCTTTCATTATCAGTGTTAATGTTTCATTCAGGATGAGTAGACATTACAAGTTAGATCAGAGGTATCAAACCTTTTTCAGCTGGGGGGGCCAAAGCACATATAATTCTTCAGGCCATAAGAACAGTTCTTTATCAAGCAATGTTATATTTGCAGTGTAATTTTTTTATATGGGCAGCAGTAATCCCACATCATTGAACCACCTGTGTAGTACTACACTCAGGGTAGTGGAGAACGATAAAGATCTGAGGATAAAATTATGCAGCCAGATGTGAAGTTCTCTGAGCAGTGCAAGCAGGCTGCCAGGAAAGCTCACAAGGTTTTGTGAATGATATACATGAATTTTGCCAGCAGGGATAAAGAGATGATTATCATGTTGTATAAGGCAATGGTTATGCCACATTTTAAATATTGCAGACAGGCTGGAAGCTTCACTTTCGGAAGAATGTGGCTCTATTGGAATGGGTGCAAAGAAGGCATTGAGATTAGTGAGGGAAAAAAAATGGTGCCCTTACAAAGAAAGGCTTCAGTTCCTCAAATTGGAGATTAGGCACCTGTGAGGAGGTTAATATAATTGAGTTGTTTAAGGCTTTGAATGCATTGAGTAAGTTCATGCTGATGGAATTCTTTCTCCTGCTGAGACTACACATATGAGGGCGCATAAATTCAAGTTGAGGAAGGATAGTTGCAGGACAGATGTGTGTAAATATACTCTCAGCCAGCAGGTATTTGCTTGTTGGAACAAACTACCTTTGTAGAGGTGAGTAGTGAGAATAAATTCAAGGAAGATTTAGACAAACTGTTAAAGGAGATGGACAGATGATATGGGAGGTGATTTTTTTTTTCTTGGCTGATGCATAAGCTTGCTTTCTTGCATAATTTTGCACTACTGACACTAGTAGATGCAATATAGCCTAAGTAGCCACTGCACCAAAAACCCCCATCAACAACAACTAATACTAATATTAATTAAATACAGAAATCTAACAATTATTACATGACACTAAAACATTCTTATTATGTGGTGATAATAATTTTGTTACAAGGTTGTTAGCCTCATAGAATATAGTGATATGTTTTTGGTGCACATATATTTATATATATTTTTCAATAGTTTAAACCTTTATATCAACACACGTTATAGTTCATAACTTATAAAAGAATTTTAGGTTATTGAAGTTTGAGTCTGCATAAATGGAAAAAATTGAACATCGAGCTGTAATAAAATATCTTTATCAAAAAGGAATATCCATGAAGATGTGGTAAATATATTAGGAGAATCTGTCCATTCATGTTCAACTGTCAAAAGTTGGTTAGCTGAATTATGTGGCATCCACTATCTGTTAATCAACGATTAACAGATAGTGGATGTCCATCAACAGAAACAACTCCATAAAACATCAGTCAACTTGATCAATGAGTAACTGTTACTGAAATAGAGGCTACAGGTATCTCAATTGACTGGGTGCAGAGCATTCTGTCAAATGAAATACGATGACAGAAGTTTCTGCATTATGGGTTCCCTGCCTTTTGATGCCTGCTCAGAAATGTTTTTGATTTAGAACTTCAAAGCAACTTTTTACATAAATAAATAAATATTAGTTCATTAGTTACTTATCATAGGAAAAGTTTACTGACAAGGAAGAGTGCCTGTCATGAATGGTATAAACAGATCCTGAAAACACTATGGCTAGATATGTAACTATGGATGAAAACGTGGCTTGGATGAAACATCACTACCAATCAGAGTTAAAATTGCAATTAAAACAATGGAACTTATTTCAAATTTCTTTGAAGGTGGCGAATGGAACTGTTTCACCACCTTCAAAGGATGGCAAGCTAAGGGTAGGCAATGCCATGGCATCTGTCTTCTGAATAAAAAGGAACTATTTGATTTTTTTTTATTCAAAAGGAATAGTTTCCCTTAAAAAAAATTGTAAACCCTTTATCTTTGGAAAGTTGCCAGTTCCAAGATAAAAAAACATTGCTGCTTTACGGAGAGTTTAAACAAGAATTGACTGGTATATATTATCTCACATTAATCATTCATTACATGGTAAGGTATGTGATCCTGGTGACCCTGTATGCCTTTATCCTTAGGGCCTCTGCTGCTGTACAATTTCAGCTTAGAATTTCCCTTGGTGTCAATTACTGGATTCTGCAATGGCTCAACTGTGTTATTTTACCATCTGGAAAATGGGGAATTCTGGGAAAGCATTTTACTATCTCAACATTTGCCTGAAATGTGGAAAATGTTCTTGGTTTTGATCAAATCAAAACAAAGATTTCCAGGTTTGCTGGGCTGCTCTTACATAAGATTGAATTCTCAAGCCTGAAGTAGATGATGTCATACCAAATGAGTCTTAGAACATTCAGAAAACCTGTCTCACAAGGCCTGAGTAACCAGACTTCCTTCAAAATATTTTCCTTCGGAACACCATAGATTTCCTTCGGAACACCATAGGGGTGGATGGGATCTATCCAGTTATATTAAAGGAGGCAGCAAAGGAGGTAAGCAAACCCTTAGCCATAATTATGAGAGCTTCCTTGGACTCAGGGGAGGTACCCATTGACTGGAGATGTGCAAATGTGACCCCAATTCACAAAGGGGGATCAAAGGCTGACACAAGTAATTATAGACCTGTGAGTTTAACTTCTGTTCCCGGAAAATTAATGGAGGCACTGGTGAAAGAAGCACTGCAGGATCATCTAGACAAGACTTCAGTTATAGCTAGGACACAGCATGGTTTTGTTAAGGGGAAGTCTTGCCTGACCAATTTGATTGGATACTATGATGCAGTCACAAAAGAACTGGATGCAGGGAATAACTTTGATATTATATACTTGGATCTTAGAAAGGCTTTTGATACTGTTGCACATGGAAGACTGCTGCACAAATTGGAGCAGTGTGGCATTGGAGGCAAGTTGCTGCTATGGATAAAGGGGTGGTTGAGGGGGAGAAGACAGAGAGTGGTAATCAATGGACACTGCTCATCGTGGACTAATGTTATTAGTTGGAACAGACTTCCATCCCTTGTCGTGGAAGTTGATAGCCTAAATAAGTTTAAGGCTCAGCTGGACAGGTATTTCGAACGAACAGAGGGGTGAAGTGGAAGTGGTTATTTTTATTTATTTATGTTACTTTTTTTTTTTTTTTTGGCTGATGCTGCATAAGCTTGCTTTCTTGCATCAAATGCCTCTACTAATGCTAATGCTAATGCTAATTAGTGGAGTCCCTCAGGGTTCAGTATTGGGGCCTTTATTGTTTTCTGTATTTATAAATGATATTGATGATGGTATATCAGGCTTAATGTCCAAGTTTGCAGAGAATACGAAGGTTGGCAGGGTTGTCAAGGACACTACTGACACTATGCTGCTGCAACAGGATTTGGAAAGGTTGAGCAGATGGGCTTCGAGGTGGCAAATGAAGTTTAACATTGACAAATGTAAAGTACTACATATGGGAAACAGCAACCCCAGAGCAGCGTATCAACTCTGTGGTACTACACTGACAGTGGTAGAGAATGAAAGGGACCTGGGGGTGGTGGTGCAGGCAGATATGAAGTTCTCTGAGCAGTGCAGACGAGCTGCAAGAGTAGCTCATGGTGTATTGTCAATGATATATAGGAATTTTTCTAGCAGGGATAAGGAGGTGATTATTCCCTTGTATAAGGCAATGGTCAGGCCACACCTAGAGTACTGTATACAGGCCTGGAGGCCTCATTTCAGGAAGGATGTAGAGCTGCTGGAACGAGTACAGAGAAGGGCAACTAGATTGGTGAATGGGACAAAGGGGTTCTCTTACGAAGAAAGGCTTAAGTTTTGCAAATTACAGTGTCTGGAAACTAGGCACCAGCGGGGTGATCTGATAGAGGTGTACAAAGCCTTGAATGGTTTGAGCATGCTCAATGCTGATGGGATTCTTCCTCTAGCTCAGAAAAATCACCTGAGAGGGCATAAATTCAAATTGAGGAAAGACAGATGTAGGATAGATGTGCGGAAATTTGCCTTTAGCCAGCGGATGGTTGGTGGGTGGAACAGACTTCCATCCCTTGTCGTGGAAGTTGATAGCCTAAATAAGTTTAAGCCTCAGCTGGACAGGTATTTCGAACGAACAGAGGGGTGAAGTGGAAGTGGTTATTTTTATTTATTTATGTTACTTTTTTTTTTTTTTTTTTTTTTTTGGCTGATGCTGCATAAGCTTGCTTTCTTGCATCAAATGCCTTTACTAATGCTAATGCTAATTCTTTGGCCAGCTGAATTGGACTGTGAACAGATGTGTGAAGACAAGGTCTACAGAAATGTAGTTTATTCAAGAAACGTATCCTTTTGTGCTAAAAGTCTGTTCTAGGTTTTTTCTGCTTTCTACCCTTGGTACTTCTAGATGAGTTACCAGGGGTCATTATTGGAAACGGTTTGACCATATTCGCCCTGTCTGATGCCCTACATAGTTCTCTAATCTGTCTGTGCCAGTTCCACAAAAAAAAAAAAAATTATTTTATTTATTTTTTAAAAATAATTTCACTGAACATGTAATTTCCTCATGTGAAAAAGATATTGCATGTTATATTATCCCCTGGCATATATTGCCATTTGTGAAAGAATTGTTTTCTAGATTTAATTTAAATGAAGAAAAATAATAGTAATGGTAGATTATCTTCCAAAGGAACAAACAATAAATGTATAATACTATTTGATAACTTAGTAACTAAATCATGAGAGGAAGTCAGGTCAATGTAGCTAGCAAAGCTAAGTAAAGCTGTTTTATTTTACCAGGACAATACACCTGTTAATACATTGGCTTTTGCCATGGCCACAATTTATCAAACTGGCTATGAATTGTTGACCCACTGACCATACTTATCAGATCTAATCCCCATCTGATATTCACCTAATCTAAAAAATTCTAAAAAATTAGAAGCCAGCTTATCTGGAAAAAGAAATTTTAGTTGGATGATGAGGTCATAGTAGCTGTGCATTCCTTTTTTTCAGGACCTTCAGAAGGCAACTACAAACTGAGATTATGAATCTGGAGCACCACTGGAAAAAGTGCACTTAGTTACAAAGAGATTCCATTTTAAAATAGTGTAAAATCAACATCATATAATAACTTCTATGATAGCTAGAAACTTATTGAACAGTCTTTGTAAACATTGAGCGAGATACATAAAACATAATACTGATAATAAAGCAATAGAGAAAAAACAAATGCTGTACTATTAAAAATGGATATTTTCAAAACTCAGTGTAAAACTATAATTTGTGATTTGGTAGTTTTAAACTTGGTGGAATGCTTAACACTCAGGTCTGCCTAAATATGGCCGGATGACATATTTCCCTATGACGCCAAACCAAACATTAACGGAGCACTAAATCCGATGACAATGTTCACCGATGATATGGGGATTATTTTCAGATCATATGTGACTGTTTAGGATATTAAAGTTGTCATTTCTTGTGGTCATTTTGGGTTTGTCTCATTCTGTTGCAGCAATCAATTGCAAAACTTCATATGATGATGATGGTAATCTACAAACTGCAGATTACTGTAATCTACAAACTGCAGATTACTGTATAGGAATCACAAAACGAGTATCAGAAAGCTTACATCCTAGTGCCATGCACTATGGTTTTGACAGTATATGGATGCAGCCAAAATTGGTGCTTTACTATGCATAAGCTACTTGTACAGTTTCAATGATTGTGGTAATCACCTCCCCTCCTTGACTGACATTTGCCTGGAGTATAGCAAGCTTCCTTCCTCCTCCTCTGTACATGAATTTGATTCACCTGACCCTGCTCTCTCTCTCAATATGCAGTCAAGTCTGGTAATGATGGGGCAGATTACAGTGGGCATATTCCTGAACAGATTCACTGTCGCTGTCTTCACAGGTGCCTAACATCAAACATATTATAGTATTTCTCCAGTGAGGTGGGCCATTATTCTTACATCTTCATTTACTCTTCTGAAGTATCTTAAGCTTCAGAATTACTGAGCTTCTTAAATATTCTCTACTACTACTTCAACAAGACCCAGAAAAATTAGGCAGATAGGTGGAGAAGTGGCAATTGAAGTTTAACATTGATAAATGCAAGGTACTGCATATGGGTATAATAATTTAAGTCTCCATTAAGCTCAGCCATTCTCTGGGCTGAAGCCCGTCCATAGCTATGGACTTAACAGGATACAATTTTTAGGTTTTAGAACTCATATAATTTTGAATTAAAATAAATGTCAAATAAACTCAAATCAAACAATGTTAGTAAATTTCAGCTGCTTAGCCTTCAATGAGAGACAGTTTGACTTTGATCATGTCTGCCAATTTCGTCATCCAGGTTTCTGGCACTGGGAGCCAAGCTTCCACTTTCAAGATTTAAAGCATGTCGTCTCCTAAATACGGCACTTGCATAATCATTGCAATAAAAGAAGAGATGTCTGTCAGTGAATAAAACCCAGGGTCTCTCTTTCTCCAGTATGTTGATAGATCTTTCCAACTTAGATCTCAGATCAAGATAGCAATGACATTCTAACATGACATGTTCAGATGACTCAGGCACCCTACAAGCTCAGATCTCACTATTCCTTAACCCAAGTTGTTTCAACCTTAATGACAATCTATGGCCTGTGAGCAGGAATGTTACATTTAATCTAAATTGCAACCATGTCTTTCTCTTAACATCTATAATATCAACTCTTGGTACAAACATAAAGGTTGTTCATCCTTTTTAAGTTCCCATTTCTCTTGCTATATCTCCATTATAGATTGTAAAAATCGCTTCTTTTCTGACTTAACATTGAATTTTGAATGTCTCTCTCTCTCTCTCTCTCTCTCTCTCTATTGGGATATGATGTTAATTAAACCCATTATTGTTTTATTTACAGTTCTCTTTGTATAATACAACATTCCCACCTGCAGGACCAGGAACTGGATGGGAATTCTTCCAGATATAATCCGTAAAGCTTCAGAGGAGACCATCCGAGCCCTTGTTATTCCTAACAAAGCAATTCTTTGAGCTGACAATGAATATTTTTGTATCACAACTTTCTCCACTCGATGTACCCAAGCTCCAGAAGTGTAGGTGACTATGGGCACAAATAAATATTCATACATTAGACTTATTTCTCTACCTTTAATACCCTAGTCAGCCCTTACTATCCTACAGAGCTTGGCTTACAGAGTTCTAATTTTATTCTTCAAAAATTTCACATGCTCCGTAAAAAAGAGCCGTTATTCCAAAAGTACTGCTAAATATTTTGTAGTCTTTACATATCAGACAGCATCACCCTAAAGTCTCATAGTTGGGGCTTGAGTATGGATAATTGTTAGTCTGAAATGAAGTTCTCTCAGCATAGACAGGTTGCTGGGACAGCTAATGGGATCTGTCAATGATATACAGGAATTTTGCTGGCATGGACAATAAGTGATTATCCCATTGTATAAGTTGCAGCTTGAGTATTGAATACAGGTCAGAATCCTCATTTTAGGAAGGATCTGGATCTGTGGGAACAGGTGCAAGAAGAGCAACAAATTAGTCAAGGGCATAAAAAAGTACTTTTAACAATAAAAACTTCAGTTCTGCAAATTTCAGTGCCTGGAAACTAGAATTAAAATTAGAATATAAAAAAACTAGCTATACATAAACACAAATGACACTTTAAAAAAAATTATTTAATTTTACACTATTTATAGTATAAGGATAAGTTTTAAATTAAGCATTTTGTTGTTTAGCATAATGAATATATACATATATTTTTCTTTTAAATAGGTCAGTTGTGAGGCAGTTACTTTTTGGATGAAAATTAAGATGAAATATCTTATTGTCATTAGAAATCAAACCATAGTAAAAAGAAAATACTTAATATATGTGAGCTGAAGTAAAGCAAATTTTGAAATTCTCTTTGCAAGATCCTATTAATACACTAGCATGGAGTGTGAATGCACAAAATCTGAACTTTTGTCTAGAATAAAGGATGGTGATCCACAAAGCCGAGAGGATATTTTAAATAGCTTGGAAGAGTTACAGACCATGTATATCAAATTGTCAATGCAGTATGCTGAAGCAAAAAACTATATTGATAAAATAAGATCCTCCAAGGATCTTGAATCTTCATCTTTATTAGAAACTACTGTCCAAAAGGAACAGAAGCAACAGGGCTCTTCATATAATATTATTCCTCAACTCTGTACCCAATACATGTCTCAAAGTGATTCTTCTAAGAACTGCAATCAGAATTCCCTGATAGTGCAAAATCCTGTGATAGACTTAAAGTGGCAACATCAAATGAAGAATCCTAGACTCGATGATCATCGAGATGTTTGTAATTTTCCCAGTTTGGATATGGTTGAAAATTCTAAAGATTATACTGACTATGATATTCAGAAATTCAAAGAGAGCCAGATGCATTCTTCATCAGCCTTGATGACTTATACTGTGCCAATAGAAAACATTGCCTTTATAGATATGAATAAATACCTTTTATGTGAAACTTTTCCTCCTGAAAGGAAGTTTGAAAGTAATGATTCAAATGGCACTGATCACGTATATCAAATTCATCTGTCTAAAGAGGTTCAAAAAGCAACAGTAGCCCATAATGAAATATTCAATTCATTAGAAGCAAATAACAGCAACCACTGTGCAGAATTCAAATATAGTACCACTACTCCTTCACCATCTGTTTCTGATTGTGAGTTATTGTCTTTGTCGGTACTTTCAAATAATTCAAAAATTAAAAAACTAACAGACTCTGATAGTAGTGATTACAATAGTGGTGAGGCATTATTTCAAGCTACAAATATTAGTGCAAGTTGTAATAATACTCAAGTTCAAAATAAGAAAACAAAACGTGTGTACCAATGTTATACCAAGAATGGTATTAATTGTTACAGGAAAACAGTTTGTTTCCCTCTGAAAAATTCAGAAATCTTTAACAAGAAAAAAAAAGGTTCATCATCAATAGCATATTTGAATGCAGATGGTAGTAGGTCTGCTAGTAGTGACTTTTTGAGCGATACAGAAAACACAACTCAGACACCAGAGTGGTCATGTGAAAGTGATTCTTCCAGTAATGGAAGGGGCTCTAATAAAATGTGTGGTTCTTCAGATTGTAATGCTCTAAGTAAAAATGGCAGTGCTACAATTTTAAATAAAGATATGGTGCATTTAATCAAGAATAAAGATAAACCCAAAGAAGAAGTTTGTAATTCAAAGAAACAATGCTTTGATGACCACATTTCTAATGAACCAGTTGAAAATTCTGACATGTTAATTGACAGCAAATCAAAGTGTACAAACTTAAAAAGTTTAGAAAATTGTAAAGAAAATGCATTGAATGCATTAGCAGCAAATAATTTGTATGATAGTTCATTTTATTTCCTGCCACAGAAAAATGAAAGCAATTCCAGTCATAATGAGCTTATTTTAAGAAGTGATGATAATTTTATTCTGGTAATGTATACGTATATATATGTTTTTGTTCTTAATTAATTAAAGTTAAAGGAATTAATATAAATTTATATTAGTTTTATATTAAACGTGGAGATTTTTGAATGAATATTTAATTTGCTAAGTTTAACCCTTAGTCATCGGGCATGTGCAAATTTGAAATTCCTCTGTGTGCATGAAAATTTGAAAAATTAGCAAAAAATAATTCAAAATTGTTAATTTTTTCAAGATTGAAAATATAGATAGTGATGCCACCTATATTTTCAATCTTCTGTGAAAAGTCCATATTCTATATTAAAAAAAATTTTAAATATTTTAAATTAATTTTGAAAATTAACCTTTAGACCTGTTAATGAGCAAATGCAAACTTAAAAACTGCATGCTTCAACTTATGCCATGATTAAACCACAGTTTGTTGGTAACAGGACTGCTCGCCATACAAAACATGAATGGGCACCATGATCAGTTTCATTCCAGATGCATCAATGTCACTAAACCAGAGCAAGTTACTAATTAGAGGAAAGCATGCAGCAATAAGTGAACTGTCAATAACTGAAAATGACTTATGACATCTTTAGTTATTGATAGTTACTGAAGATGACATAAATGACATGTTATTATAATTAGGTTAACATGCAGATAATTAGGTTTAATTTAATCATAAATTTTTCCTAATTGTGTGATAATTAACAGACATTTCCAAAATTTTCTGCACAGAATTCAAAGAAAACATTTTCAAAACAGCTATTAGTAGTTTTAGTTGTGTGGATGGAATAGATGAAGCACAAATAGCTGAAATATTATTATTTTTATTAAGTACACACATAAAGCAAGTGGTCCTTTAGGCACCTCAGATCACAACCTGGTGATTGTCTCTTCTCCAATGGAGCCTTTATCTCATGGCTATTCCCAACCTTGTATTGTTTGGCATTACAAGAAATGGAAAATGGGATGACCTGCGAGATTTCTTTTCTTCTTTTCCTTGGTCGGATTACTGTTTCAAAACGTTTTATGTAAATTTTTGCTCAGATCGTATCAGTGAAATTATTCTTGTAGGAATGGAATGCTTTATTCCATACTCCACTTTAAAATCTCATCCTTTATCTAAACCTTGGTTTTCCAAAAAATGTGCTAAGGGAGATTCGTCAAAAGGATTTTGACAAATCTTGATGATAAGAAAGCTCCAGGTTCTGATGGTATATCTCCACTTGTGTTCAAAACCTGTGCTCCTGAACTTACTCCTGTTTTTTCCCCCCTTTTTCACTTTCTTATTCCAAAGGTGTTCCTTCAGCTTGGAAATTTGCTCATATCCAGCCAGTTCCTAAAAAGGGTGACAAATCCCTTCCATCGAATTATCATCCCATTGCAATTACTTCTACTCTTTTCTAAAGTAATGGAGAAATCAATTAACCGCCAACTCTTAATCTACCTAGAAACCTTCTCTGATCAATGATTGCCAGTATGGATTCCGTCAGTGTTGATCCACTGATGATATTCTGGCTTATGTTACTCATTTATGGATAAATTCAATTAGATAGTATGAATCAGAGCTGTAATACTCAATATGAGGTAAACTCCTCTTATTATTTTACTAATACGGATAAATTCAATGGAAAAGTTTGGCGAAACACAAGCAGTTGCTCTTGACATCTCAAAGGCTTTCGATCATATTTGGCATAAAGGTCTTCTAAACAAGCTTCCATCTTATTGTTTTCCAACTATTTTTCGTAATTGGTTATCCAATTTTCTCTCTGATTGCTCACTGAGGGTGATGGTAGATGGCTCTCTGTCTTCTACCTTCTCCACTAATGCAGGTGTCTCCCAAGGTTCAGTTACCCCCACTCTTTTTCTCTTGTATATTAATGACCTTCTTCCATCGACTGGAAATCATATCCATAGTTTTGCCGATGATAGCATGTTGCATTCCACCTTCCATTTTGAGAAACCTTGCCCTGCTCAATCAGCTTCAACTTCTCAAATATCCACTACCAATTCCTTAAATTCTGATCTTCAGGTAATTCTCCAGTGGGGCAAAGACAACTTAGTTGATTTCAATCCTTCTAAAACTCAGTCCTGTCTTATATCTCGCAAAAAGGAGTCTTCTGCTCCTATGCTTATCTTTGGTGACACTCCAATTTCTAGGCAAGATGATATATCTCTTTTGGGGATTACTTCTAATCTCTCTTGGCGCAAGCACATTACAAATATTGCTTCCTCTGCATCTAAAAAACTTAGTGTTCTCTTTCGCTCTCAGCGTTACTTTTCTTCCAAACAGCTTTTCACTCTACAAATCGCAAATCCATCCTAATATGGAATATTGTTCTCACATCTGGGGCAGTGTCCCCAAAACCTCTCTTGGGCTTCTTGATTCCATTCAGGAGAGGGCAGTTAGGTTAATTAATGATTCATCTCTAACAGAGTCTCTCCACTCGCTTTCTCATAGACATACTGTTTCTGCTGCATGCCTCTTCTACAGATACTGCCATGGGCCACTGTTCTTTGTGGACTAATGTTATTAGTGGAGTCCCTCAGGGTTCAGTGTTGGGTCCATTATTGTTTTCTGTCTTTATAAATGATATTGATGATGGTATATCCAGCTTAATGTCCAAGTTTGCAGATGATTGAAAGGTTGGCATGGTTGTTAAGGACATGACATTAATGACAGTACTCTGCTGCAATAGGATCTAGAAAAGTTGAGCAGATGGGCTGAGAGGTGGAAAATGAAGTTTAACATTGACAAATGTAAAGTACTACATATGGGAAGCAGTAACCCCAGAGTAATGGGGTTACTCTGGGGTTACTGCTTCCCCAGAGTAATGTATCAACTCTGTGGTACTACACTGATGGTAGAGAATGAAAAGGACCTGGGGGTAATTGTGCAGGTAGATATGAAGTTTTCTGAGCAGTTCAGATGGTCTGCAAGAGTAGCTCATGGTGTCTTGTCAATGATATACAGGAATTTTTCTAGCAGGGATAAGGAGGTGATTATCCCCTTGTATAAGGCAATGGTCAGGCCACACCTTGAGTACTGTATACAGATCTGGAGGCTTCATTTTAAGAAGGATGTAGCACTGTTGGAACGAGTACAGAGAAGGGCAACAAGATTAACGAATGGAATGAAGGGTTGCTCTTACGAAGAAAGGTTTAAGTTTTGCAGATTACAGTGTCTGGAGACTAGGCACCTGCGAGGTGATTTGATTGAGGTGTATAAAGCCTTGAATGGTTTGAGCATGCTCAATGTTGATAGGATTCTTCCTCTTGCTCAGAATAATCACCTGAGAGGGCATAAATTCAAATTGAGGGAAGACAGCTGTAGGATAGATGTGCGAAAGTTTGCCTTTAGCCAGCGGGTATTTGATAGGTGGAACAGACTTCCATCTTTTGTTGTGGAAGTTGATAGCTTAAATAAATTTAAGGCTTAGCTGGACACGGAGGGGTGAAATGGGAGCGTTTTTTTTTTTTTTTTGGCTGATGCTGCACAAGCTTGTTTTCTTGCATCATATGCCTCTACTAATGCTATTGCTAATGTCCCATCCTGTAGAAGCAATCTCTCCTGTTAAGAATCACCGACCATGCTGAGAAAAATTCTACCCTGTGAGCATTGCACAATGTCTCCAGGGCTGAATTCATTGACTATTCTCTCCTGATGTACTCCTCCTATCATGCCTGGGCAAAATTGTAGACACTTTCAAAATTTAGCTTTAAAAAAACTGTAACTTGTATTACTTCCTCAACAGCAGTCATATAACTAGAAAAAGTCGGCCCTAATGCAAAGTTTAGTGTGGCTCCCCTGAAACTATTTGCTTTGGTAAAAATAAAAAAATTAACAACACAATGGTAAACGTGGATTTAAAATCTTTATCAATACAATATAAAAACAAAAATAATATTAAATTGTGTAAATATAAAAATGAAAAATAAATTCTGAAAATTAAATTAAGTAATATATTGACTTAGGTAATTTAGAATGGTTTTCTTCTAGATTTGGCATTGGCAAAATCATTAATTAATTTAGAAACATCCAGTCTTTCAGCTTCTTGTGCTTCTATGCTAAGTAGCTACCACTGATAGACTTTGTTATCCCATGGTGTTTTTCTAATAATTCTTAATTAATTTTAATTTCGAGAAAGAGCCTTCCTCAGTTGTTACAGTAACTGGACTTGTTAAAAATAATATCAATAAGGATAATATCACTTCCGAAAACTAGCACTCATATCGTAGTATTTTACTATGACTAGTTCTGCAAATTCGCAAATAGTTTTAATTTTTGCAATTTCACTTTTTAGGAACTTTACGCAAAGTAGTAATTGCATTGAAAATGATTCTGAAAAGTCACTTGAAAATTTCTTTTGCGCCTTCTCTGCATTTATATAATGGAATTTTCATCCATTTGGATTAATTGAGGTGGAGTAAGAAATGCAAACAAGTCATAAAATGTATTTAGTCCGTGAAACCTTGTGCTAGAGTTTCATTGCTTTCTACGATGGCTGAATCAGCTCCTATGAAACAGGATCTGTTAAGCAGCCAGGGCGTTTTTTAACATATAAACTGCGGGGGCAAAAGACCCCGCAGGCCAAACCACATGGTCCTCCCATTAATACTCAGAAATATTATAGGTGCAATAGTAATACTATACGCAATAATAATTATCCCCAATAAATGGGCCCTTACCCCCAATAACTGGGCCCCTATTTGACTCCCCCTTCCTGCAGTCACAAATCCTTGAAATTTGCCCTGGAAGCAGCAGCTATGCTAATACTATTTCACCTCTTTTCACTGCAGTTTCCCTTGTGCTGTGTGGCTATCTAACAATAAACATACTTCGTGTGAAAAAAATTATTGTTTGTAGACATAGTAAATATTATTATAAACATAACTAAAAAACTTACATTTTTACTCAATTCAATTTTTTTCTGTTTCAGGCAGGAGGGCAGTGGGTCCCCTTTCAGTCGTGGGCCCCAGTGCACTGCATTGGCATAGTTAAGCCACTACTCAACAGTGTCCTCTACTTGTTATGTAATTCTAAATATCTTCTACTCTTAATGTCATTAGTGCCAATTTATTCAACAGTATCACCTTTTGTGCCCTTAAAAGATAATATCTGGTCTACATCTTAACTTTTATCCCTAGCAGTTTTATCCTGTACCCTGGTCCTATTCCACCTCTCTTTTTTTTGCACAATATATTTCCCATTTCCCTGACAATAGAATTACGAACAATAGCTATCTCCTGTGAGACCAGCACATTCTCCCCTGGGGTTGAATGTGCCTGGGGTTGAATGTGCTTTGTGTTGCCTGATGCTCAATTGTGAGCTCTAACATTGAGTTGGGCAGCTGAGAGCTAGCACAAATTGAGAGTAGGAGTGTGCTATAGGCCTAATGACTCTGATGAGTATAATAAGATACTGTACAGGGAAATAGAATGGGCCAGTAAATCAGAGAGTCTTATAATGGGGGATTTTAATTTCCCAGATATTGACTGGAATTTGTGGGTTGGTCACTCACACACTAGCAGGGCTTTTGTGGATTTATTGGATGATTGTTTTCTACACCAGCATGTTCGGGAGGCAACTAGAGGGAGTAATACTCTTGATCTGATTATCAGTAGTGATTCTTCATGCATTAGGAATCTGCAGATAAAGGAACCACTGGGTGGCAGTGATCACAGTGTGCTGAAGTGGGATTTACTCAAGGAGATAACTACCATCAGAGGCAAAGGGAGGGGCTTTTGCTTTCGTAAAGGCGACTATGATGGTCTGAGACAGTATTTAAATTCTATACAGTGGGACCAACTGATGATGTTACCAACAGCAAATTCAAAATGGGAAGCATTCAAGGAACTAATCTTGGAAGCTACCAGGCTTTACATACCAACCAAGAAATATTGTTCAAGGTTCAGGCCTAAATGGTTGTCAGATGAACTAATGAGACATATGGCAGAGAAGAAAAATGCATGGGATACATACAAATTAATGGGTGACATGGAAGCCTATGATAGATATAAGTTGGTCTGTAACCAAGTCACAAAGGAGATTAGGCAGGCAAAGGCAGACTACGAAAAATCCTTGGCAAAGGATGCAAAGAAAAACAGAAAAGAGTTCTTTACCTATTTAAACTCAAGAAGGAAAGGGATGAATCAGATTGGTCCACTGGATGTTGATGGTTCAACAGTTGAGGATCCTGCCCAGGTAGCTAACAATCTAAATGAGTATTTTGCATCTACATTCACACATGAGGAGTTATTCAGGAAGGGGAATGTCGTAGGTGAAGTAAACATTGGCAGTGAGCTAGATTATTTTCTAATAACTGAGAGGAAAGTGGAGGAGAAATTGCTGAGGATAAACATAAAAAAGGCACCAGGGGTGGATGGGATCTATCCAGTTATATTAAAGGAGGCAGCAAAGGAAGTAAGCAAACCCCTAGCCATAATTATGAGAGCTTCTTTGGACTCAGGGGAGGTACCTATGGACTGGAGATGTGCAATTGTAACCCCAATTCACAAAGGAGGATCAAAGGCTGACACAAGTAATTATAGACCTGTTAGTTTAACTTCGGTTCCAGGAAAATTAATGGAGGCACTGGTTAAAGAAGCACTGCAGGATCATCTGGACAAGAATTCAGTTATAGCTCAGACACAGCATGGTTTTGTTAAGGGCAGGTCTTGTCTGACCAATTTGATTGGATACTATGATGTAGTCACAAAAGAACTGGATGCAGGGAATAACTTTGATATTATATATTTGGATCTTAGAAAGGCTTTTGATACTGTTGCGCATGGAAGACTGCTGCACAAATTGGAGAAGTGTGGCATTGGAGGCAAATTGCTGCTATGGATAAAGGGATGGTTGAGTGGCAGAAGACAGAGAGTGGTAATCAATGGACACTGCTCAACGTGGACTAATGTTATTAGTGGAGTTCCTCAGGGTTCAGTGTTGGGTCCATTGTTGTTTTCAGTATTTATAAATGATATTGATGATGGTGTATCAGGCTTAATGTCCAAGTTTGCAGACGATACCAAGGTTGGCAGGGTTGTTAAGGACACTACTGATACTATGCTACTGCAACAGGATCTGGAAAGGTTGAGCAGATGGGCTGAGAGGTGGCAAATGAAGTTTAACATTGACAAATGTAAAGTACTACATATGGGAAACAGTAACCCCAGATCAACGTATCAACTCTGTGGTACTACACTGACAGTGGTAGAGAATGAAAAGGACCTGGGGGTAATTGTGCAGGCAGATATGAAGTTCTCTGAGCAGTGCAGACGAGCTGCAAGAGTAGCTCATGGTGTCTTGTCAATGATATACAGGAATTTTTCTAGCAGGGATAAGGATGTGATTATTCCCTTGTATAAGGCATTGGTCAGGCCACACCTTGAGTACTGTATACAGGTCTGGAGGCCTCATTTCAAGAAGGATGTAGAGCTGCTCGAACGAGTACAGAGAAGGGCAACAAGATTAGTGAATGGAACAAAGGGTTGCTCTTACGAAGAAAGGTTTAAGTTTTGCAAATTACAGAGCCTGGAGACTAGGTATCGGCGAGGTGATCTGATAGAGGTGTATAAGGCTTTGAATGGCTTGAGCATGCTCAATGCCGATGGGATTCTTCCTCTTGCTCAGAATAATCACCTGAGAGGGCATAAATTCAAATTGAGGAAGGACGGATGTCGGATAGATGTGCGGAAATTTGCCTTTAGCCAGCCCAGCGGGCAGTTGGTTTGTGGAATAGACTCCCATCGCTTGTTGTTGAAGTTGATAGCCTAAATAAATTTAAGGCTCAACTGGACAGGTATTTCGAACGAACGGAGGGGTGAAATGGGAGTAGTGGTTTTTTTTTTTTTTTTTGGCTGATGCTGAATAAGCTTGCTTTCTTGCATCATATGCCTCTACTAATGCTAATAATGGCCCCCTATTTTAATACCTTTGAGGTCATCCACCCTACTCATCAAGATCTCATATAGGCCGATCACAAAGCTGAGTTGGCACCTCATTTCTGCACACTCTGTGTTCAGAAATGAGGTGCCACACTCTGTGCACACACACAAAGACATCCCTCCTGGCTGGTTGTTTGCAGACCTTTCAAGAACAGCACATATTATGTACTGTTCTTGAAAGGTCTGTTCTTTGTTTGTTTGCTATTTGGTTTTTAGGAGCATTAGCAACTAAGGCCATATTGCTCTGGGCATATGCGGTGGTCATTCCCTGACTTTTCTGCATCCTCCATATTTGGTGGTCACAGGCTCGAACCCCGGTCTAATCAAGAAGTATGTGCTATGCACTGCTGCTCCTGCCTACCTGGCTACTTGAAAAGTCTGCAAACATTGCACAAACAACAAATTTCTTCAGCCCATGATTAACAGGAGAACCACTCCTTCGGTTGTTCACAGAGCCACAGCTTGTTGTTTGTTTGTTAGTTATTTGGTTTTTAGGAGCATTAGCAACTAAGGCCATATTGCTCCGGGATATGCGGTGGTCATTCTCTGAATGACCTTTCCGCATCCTCCGTATTTGGTGGTGACGGGCTCGAACCCCGGTCTAATCAAGAAGCGTGTGCTACGCACTGCTGCTCCTTCCCACCTGGCTATGGAGGCGCCCTTAGAGACAGAGCCACAGCATTACTGCTGCTTTGAGTCTGTTGCTTTGCTGCTCTAGTGTGGTGCATGATTCCCATTTAAATTTAGTATAATTGAGAATACTCCTAACAGTTAAAGGCAATAATAATACAACTTTAATTCACCAGTTATTCACCTATCAAGTTTATGTCATATGTATTATGCTATACCGTTATATTTGTAAAGTTAACTTAATTATAACAGATAAGAAAATTATCTAACTGTCACTAACCTACCTGGTGTTCAAAGAAAGTGCATCACCCCTTAAAATTGTAATAACGTAACTATATGGCAGTATTTCTTACAGATTGCATCAGATAAGATTGGCACATGTAGATGATGACGTAATATTGCATCAGCTGTTACTTTCAGCTACATAAGCACGCTCTGCGAGAGTTGCAGTCATTCCTTGCTTGTGTCAGGATGGCAAGTTACGTGCAGTTGACGCCATGAAGAAAGAGTGCTATTGTTGCTTTACGTGAGGAAGGATGTTTTTCCCGCCATATTGCTTATAGAGTGTCTTGTAATCAATGTTGACAGTGAGTAGATTTCTTTCCAAACTCAAGAATACTGGTTCTGCTGACAGGAAAAAAGGAACTGGATGCAAACGAGTCTCTACAGCACTACTTCAAAAACTGTAAAGCTTCTTCATCTGAGCTGAAAAGAGAATGGTAAGAACATACAGGAGTGGTAGCAAGTGCAGTAACAGTCAGAAGATGCCTCTTCAAAAATGGACTTGTAGCCCATCGTCCTAAGAAGAAGCCCCTCCTCACACAAAAAATGAAAAAAGGCCTGATTAATTTGGTGTAAGGAGCAAGTCAAATGGACCTCCGAGCAGTGGAAGTCAGTTATTTCTTGGATGAGAAGAAATTCAATCTGCATGGCTCTGATGGGAGACAAACGATTCACTGTAGACATGGTGAAGAATACCATCTAGACTGTATGGTGTCTACAGTGAAATTCCCTACCAGCCAAATGATATGGGGCTGCATTTCGTATCACAGAGTAGGTCACCTGCAGTTTATAAAAGTTTATGTAAATGCCAATAGATAGCTGGCTATATTGGAAGGCAAACTGCTGCCAACCATTAGAGACCATTTCAACCTGCCAAGTAACTGCATCTTTCAGGACGACTCTGCTCCTTGTCATCGGGCAAAAAGTGGAAGTAGGCGCTTCTGTAGTTACTTTAGCTTCATTTCTGAATTAGAGTTATGACAGTAATGTGTATACATTTGTTGCAGGTTAAAAAGGGGTTGACAAAACGGTCCATTACAACTCTTAGCTGGCCAGGAAACACCCGGACCTGAATCCTATAGAGAACTGTTGGCATCGTGTGGAAACTGCAGTTTCCAGAAAGAAACGAAAGAACCTTCGTGAACTTCAGGAAGCCATAATTCGCTTTTGGAACCACGAAAGTTGATTATCTTCAGAAATTGATCTTGACAATGCCTCGATGGTGTGCTGCTGTCCTCAGAGTCAGAGGCAGTTCAACTAAATATTAGTTTGCACATGGTGAACTTTTCATTTTTTTTTCCATTTAAAATGATAAAATGAAGCAAATTGAGGGCTTCTGATAACATTTCAGCCATAATTGTCGTGTTTACCAAAACTGTTATATAAAGGTTGCAAATGCACATTTTGGAATATTTTGAGAGTACCTATTAAATATTACTTAACTTTGCCTTAACTATTAATAAATATCTGTTGTTTATATTTCTATTTGTGATGCTAGTCATTAATGTAACATTCCATCATGAAAAAGGGTTAGAAATGTGAAATTCCTAGGTGATGCACTTTCTTTGAACACCAGTGTATGTGATTCAACTATCAAGATTAGGTGATGCATTTAGGGCTTATGCCTCAGGCTGTGAGAAAGTCTAGACTATGTATAAGTTAAGTGCAAATGCATCATTAATACAATTCTAAATTAGCAAAATATTTGCAAAGGTGGAATTGTTTTAAGTCATATCTCATTAGCATTAGCATTAGTAGAGGCATATGATGCAAGAAAGCCAGTTTATGCATCATCAGCCAAAAAAAACACAATTCCATTTCACCCCTCCATTCGTTCGAAATACCTGTCCAGCTGAGCCTTAAATTTATTTAGGCTATCAACTTCCACAACAAGGGATAGAAGTTTGTTCCACTAACCAACTACCCGCTGGCTAAAGGCAAATTTCCGCACATCCATCCTACATCTGTCTTTCCTCAATCTGAATTTATGCCTTTTCAGGTGATTATTCTGAGCAGGAGGAAAAATCCCATCGGCATTGAGCATGCTCAAACCATTCAAGGCTTTATAGACCTCTATCAGATCACCTCGCCAGTGCCTAGTCTCCAGACACTGTAATTTGCAAAACTTAAGCCTTTCTTCGTAAGAGCAACCCTTTGTTCCATTCACTAATCTTGTTGCCCTTCTCTGTACTCATTCCAGCAGCTCTACATCCTTTTGAAATGAGTCCTGACCTGTATACAGCCTGACCATTGCCTTATACAAGTGAATAATCACCTCCTTCTCCCTGCTAGAAAAATTCCTGTATATCATTGACAAGACACCATGAGCTACTCTTGCCGCCCGTCTGCACTGCTCAGAGAATTTCATATCTGCCTGCACAATTACCACCAGGTCCTTTTCTTTCTCTACCACTGTCAGTGTAGTGCCACAGAGTTCATATGTTGCTCTGGGGTTGCTGTTTCCCATATGTAGTACTTTACATTTGTCAATGTTAAACTTCATTTGCCACCTCTCAGCCCATCTGCTCAACCTTTCCAGAACCTGTTGCAGCAGTGTAGCGTCCGCAGTGTCGTTAACAACCATGCCAACCTTTGTATCATCTGCAAATTTGGACATTAAGCTTGATATACCATCATCAGTATCATTTATAAATACAGAAAACAATAATGGACCCAACACTGAACCCCGAGGGACTCCACTAATAACATTTGTCCCCGATGAGCAGTGTCCATTGATTACCACTCTCTGTCTTCTCTACCTCAACCATCCCTTTATCCATAGCAGCAATTTGCCTCCTATGCCACACTGCTCCAATTTGTGCAGCAGTCTTCCATGTGCAACAGTATCAAAAGCCTTTCTAAGATCCAAGTATATAATATCAAAGTTATTCCCTACATCAAGTTCTTTTGTGAGTGCAATGATGCAGTCACAAAAGAGTATCCAATCAAATTGGTCAGGCAACACTTTCCCTTAACAAAACCATGCTATAACTGAAGTCTTGTCTAGATGATCCTGCAGTGCTTCTTTAACCAGTGCCTCCGTTAATTTTCCTGGAACAGAAGTTAAACTCACAGGTCTATAATTACTTGTGTCAGCCTTTGATCCTCCTTTGTGAATTGGGGTCACATTTGCACATCTCCAGTCAATGGGTACCTCCCCTGAGTCCAAGGAAGCTCTCATAATTATGGTTAAGGGTTTGCTTACTTCCTTTGCTGCCTCCTTTAATATATCTGGATAGATCCCATCCACCCCAGGTGCCTTTCTTGTGTTTATCTTCAACAATTTCTCCTCCACTTTACTCTCAGTTATTACAAGATTATCTAGCTTACTGCCAGAGTTGAATACACTTCTGGCATTCCCCTCGCTGAATAACTCGTCATGTGTGAATGTCAGTGTAAAATATTCATTTAGTTTGTTAGCTATCTTTGCTGTTTTTCTTTGCATCCTTTGCCGAAGATTTCTCGTAATCTGCCTTTGTATGCCTAACCTCCTTTGTAACTTGGTTACAGACCAACTTATATCTATCATAGGCTTCCATGTCACCCATTAATTTATATGTATCCCATGCATTTTTCTTTCTCTGCCACAAACCTCATTAGTTCATCTGACATCCATTTTGGCTTAAACCTTGAACAATATTTCTTAGTTGGTATGTAAAGCCTTGTAGCTTCCAAGATAAGTTCTTTGAATGCTTCCCATTTTGAATTTGCTGTTGGTGACATCATCAGTTGGTCCCACTGTATAGAATTTAAATACTATCTCAGACCATCGTAGTTGCCTTTACAAAAGCAAAAACCCTTCCCTTTACCCCTGATGGTAGTTACCTCTTTGAGTAAATCCCACTTCAGCACACTGTGATTAGCATTAGCATTAGCATTAGCAGAGGCATATGATGCAAGAAAGCAAGCTTATTCAGCATCAGCCAAAAAAAAAAAAAAAAAAAACCCACTCCCATTTCACCCCTCCGTTCGTTCGAAATACCTGTCCAGTTGAGCTTTAAATTTGTTTAGGCTATCAACTTCAACAACAAGTGATGGAAGTCGGTTCCACCAACCAACCACCCGCTGGCCAAAGGCAAATTTCCGCACATCTATCCGACATCCGTCCTTCCTCAATTTGAATTTATGCCCTCTGAGGTGATTATTCTGAGAAAGATGAAGAATCCCATTGGCATTGAGCATGCTCAAACCATTCAAAGCCTTATACACCTCTATCCGATCACCTCGCCGGTGCCTAGTCTCCAAACTCTGTAATTTGCAAAACTTAAGCCTTTCTTCGTAAGAGCAACCCTTTGTTCCATTTACTAATCTTGTTGCCCTTCTCTGTACCCGTTCCAGCAGCTCTACATCCTTCTTGAAATGAGGCCTCCAGACCTGTATACAGTACTCAAGATGTGGCCTTACCATTGCCTTATACAAGGGAATAATCACCTCCTTATCCCTGCTAGAAAAATTCCTGTATATCATTGACAAGACACCATGAGCTACTCTTGCAGCTCGTCTGCACTGCTCAGAGAACTTCATATCTGCCTGCACAGTTACCCCCAGGTCCTTTTCATTCTCCACCACTGTCAGTGTAGTACCGCAGAGTTGATACGTTGCTCTGGGGTTACTGTTTCCCATATGCAGCACTTTACATTTGTCGATGTTAAACCTCATTTGCCACCTCTCAGCCCATCTGTTCAACCTTTCCAGATCCTGTTGCAGCAGCATAGCATCAGTATTGTCCTTAACGACCCTGCCAACCTTTGTATCATCTGCAAACTTGGACATTAAACTTGATATCCCATCATCAATATCATTCATAAACACCGAAAACAACAACGGACCCAACACTGAACCTTGAGGAACTCCACTAATAACATTAGTCCACGTTGAGCAGTGTCCATTGATTACCACTCTCTGTCTTCTGCCACTCAACCATCCCCTTATCCATAGCAGCAATTTGCCTCCAATGCCACACTGCTCCAATTTGTGCAGCAGTCTTCCATGTGCAACAGTATCAAAAGCCTTTCTAAGATCCAAATATATAATATCAAAGTTATTCCCTGCATCCAGTTCTTTTGTGACTACATCATAGTATCCAATCAAATTGGTCAGGCAAGACCTGCCCTTAACAAAACCATGCTGCGTCTGAGCTATAACTGAATTCTTGTCTAGATGATCCTGCAGTGCTTCTTGAACCAGTGCCTCCATTAATTTACCTGGAACAGAAGTTAAACTAACAGGTCTATAATTACTTGTGTCAGCCTTTGATCCTCCTTTGTGAATTGGGGTTACATTTGCACATCTCCAGTCTATGGGTACCTCCCCTGAGTCCAAAAAAGCTCTCATAATTATGGCTAGGGGTTTGCATACTTCCTTTGCTGCCTCCTTTAATATAACTGGATAGATCCCATCCACCCCAGGTGCCTTTTTTATGTTTATCCTCAACAATCTCTCCTCCACTTTCCTCTCAGTTATTACAAAATCATCCAGCTCACTGCCAATGTTTACTTTACCTACATCATTCTCCTTCCTGAATAACTCCTCATGCGTGAATGTAGATGCAAAATACTCGTTTAGATTGTTAGCCACCTGAGCAGGATCCTCAACTGTTGAACCATCAATATCCAGTGGACCAATCTGATTCATCCCTTTCCTTTTCGAGTTCAAGTATGTAAAGAACTCTTTTCTGTTTTTCTTTGCATCCTTTGCCAAGGATTTTTCATTGTCTGCCTTTGCCTGCCTAATCTCCTTTGTGACATGGTTACAGACCAACTTATATCTATCATAGGCTTCCATGTCACCCATTAATTTGTATGTATCCCATGCATTTTTCTTCTCTGCCACATGTCTCATTAGTTCATCTGACAACCATTTAGGCCTAAACCTTGAACAATATTTCTTAGTTGGTATGTAAAGCCTGGTAGCCTCCAAGATTAGTGCCATGATAACTGCCATCTAGTGGTTCCTTTATCTGTAGATTCTTAATGCATGAAGAATCACTACTGATAATCAGATCAAGATTGTTACTCCCTCTAGTTGCCTCCCGAACATGCTGATGTTGAAAACAATCATCCAATAAATCCACAAAAGCCTTGCTAGTGTGTGAGTGATCAACCCACAAATTCCAGTCAATATCTGGAAAATTAAAATCCCCCTTTATAAGACTCTCTGATTTACTGGCCCACTCTATTTCCCTGTACATTTTCTTTTTATACTCGTCAGAGTCATTAGGCTTATGGCACACTCCTACTCTCAATTTTGATCTCCCAATGCTTATGTCACACCAAACTGACTCGACACTGCACTGTCCAGTGACGTCGACTGGCTTCACTTCCTTGGATGTTATGTGTTTCTTAACTAATAGCATAACCCCTCCTCCCTTCCTATCCTGTCTATCCTTTCTGTACACATTGTACTCCCCAAATTCCAGTTCTGCATTCCTTATATCTGTGTGATACCACGTCTCTGATATCCCAACAATATCTGCCTTTGATGTTTTGAGCAATACCTCAAATTCATCAAATTTATTTACTAAACTCCTAGCATTGGTGTACACGCAAGTATACGTGCACCTGTTCCTATTCTTAGCTACCCTAACACAACCCATGTGTTTACTTGTACGGCAATGACTCCCAGCAGTCTCTGAAATATCCTGCATCCCGTTTTCCAGGCTGCTGCTTATTCCAATAGAAGGGGTGGAAGAATCACTTTCACCTCTGCCAGTGGCTACTGTTAATCTATTAGTCCTTGTATCCCCCCCCAAGCTAGCAATTTTCCGGCCCACCTAACACTGCCTCGATAGCATCAGCAAATATTCTTGCACCTTTTCTATTTAAGTGTATCCCATCCCTGTAGAAGCAGTCTCTCCTGTTAACAAGTACAGACCAGGCTGAAAAAAATTCTACCCCTTGAGCCTTGTACAATCTTTCCAGGGCCGAATTGATCGACAAGGCTCTCATCATATACTCCCTCCTATCGTGTCTGGGCAGAATTGCAGACACTTTCAAATTCAACCCTAATTCACGGCTTTTTTTTTCAACAGTGATCTGTACTTGTTAAGTAACTCTGCCGGTCTCCTACTTCTAATATTGTGAATACCTTCACGAGTTGCCATGATATTGAACTACTTCAAATAAGTAACTCTTCTCCTTTAACAATGTAGAAGAATAAAAAGGACAGTAACTCCTTCAACTCACACCACTCAAAAACCCATAAACTTCTCGAATGGGCAATACTTCCCCAGTGGAGAAGGCTGTTGTTACCTATTCTTGGAAACTTCGGACATCATCAGGCTCCCCCTGGTGCCGTTTCAGGGCTATTTGGCCCTTCTTCGGTGGGTGGGTGGGTAGGTACCGAAGTGATGCAATGATGGCAAAACAGTTATGAAGTATAACTCCACAATATGAGAGATGCCTGATAGGGCATAAGTACTAAATGCATTATAGTCTTAATACATCATACACTATCAGGCATTGCTCATATTGTGGAGTTATACTTCATAACTGTTTTGCCATCATTGCGTCACTTGGGTACCTACTCACCCACCGAAGAAGGGCCAAATGGCCCTGATATGGAGCTGTCTGGGTGGTAGTGGTGGTACCCACTGAGAATAAGCAACGTTAGTCTTCTCCTTTAGGTGAAGCGTTACTTATTCGAAGTAGTGCAATATCATGGCAACTCATGAAGGTACTCGCAATATGACATATGACTTAAAATGATGCCGCCTTTGCAAATATTTTGCTAATTTAGAATTGGCTGTGTATTAATGATGCATTTGCACTTAACTTATACATAGTCTAGACTTTCTCGCAGCCTGAGGCATAAGCCCTAAATGCATTATAGTCTTAATACATCATACACCATCAGGCATCTCTCATATTGTGCAGTTATACTTCATAATTGTTTTGCCATCATTGCATCACTTGGGTACCTACCCACCCACCGAAGAAACGGCACCAGGGGGGAGCCTGATGATGTCCGGAGTTTCCAAGAATAGGTAACAACAGTCTTTTCCACTGGGGAAGCATTGCCTATTCAAGGAGTTTGAGTTTTTGAGTGGTGTGAGTTGGAGTTACTGTCCCTTTCATTCTTCTACACCATTTCTTTTCCTCTTCCACTCCTACTGTTACTTTCCCTCTACCTTTTTGCTTTTCTAAGTCTAATAGGGACAAGTGGATAGTCGAGTTATTATCCCACACATATATAAAATAGCCCTGAAACGGCATCACTTGGGTGCCTACCCACCCACCGAAGAAGGGCCAAATAGCCCTGAAATGGCACCAGAGGGAGCCTGGTGATGTCTGGAGTTTCCACGAATAGGTAACAACAGCCTTCTCCACTGGGGAAGCATTGCCTATTCGAGGAGTTTTTGAGTGGTGTGAGTTGAAGGAGTTACTGTCCCTTTCATTCTTCTACACTGTTTCTTTCCTTCTACCTTTTTGCTTTTCTAAGTCTAATAGGGACAAGTTGATAGTAGAGTTTTTATCCCACACATATATAAAATAGCCCTGAAACAGCACCTGGGGAGCTTGATGATGTCCGGAGTTTCCAAGAATAGGTAACAACAGTCTTCCCCATTGGGGAAGCGTTGCTTATTCGAGGAGTTTTGAGTTTTTGAGTGGTGTGAGTTGAAGGAGTTACTGTCCCTTTCATTCTTCTACACCATTTCTTTTCCTCTTCCACTCCTACTATTACTTTTCCTCTGCCTTTTTTGCTTTTCTAAGTCTAATAGGGACAAGTGGATAGTCGAGTTATTATCCCACACATATACAAAATAGTCCTGAAAAGGTGCCGTCTGGGTGGTGGTATCCACTGTGAATAAGTTAAGTTAGTCTTCTCCTTTAGGTGAAGCATTACTTATTTGAAGTAGTGCAATATCGTGGCAACTCGTTGTGAAGGTATTCACAATATGAGATGACTTAAAACGATGTCGCCTTTGCCAATATTTTGCTAATTTAAAATTGGCTGTATATTAATGATGCATTTGCACTTAACTTATACATAGCCTATCAAGATTATTATTATTATAATTAGCTGTATGGTGCAATGAAGCCTGAGGCTTTTGCTGAGAGAGAGAGAGAGAGAGAGAGAGAGAGAGAGAGAGAGAGAGAGAGAGAGAGAGGATGATGATTGCAGGTTAGATGTGCAAAAAAATTTGCATTTAGCCAAAAATTGACTGCCCACCTTTTGTTTTGGAGGTGGAGAGTTTGAACAAATTTTTATTTATTTTATTTTATTATTATTATTTTTTTTTATTTATTTATTTTTTTTTTGGCCGATGTTGTACAAGCTTGGTTCCTTATATCATTTTGCCACCACTTAATTCTACTAATACTATATACAGATATACACAATTAGTAAATTATAAAATACTTTTTAAAAATCTATTGTTGCCAATATGAATGTGTACACTGTGCATAAGTATTAATAACATTGAGATATTAATGAGAAATACTCATAAAATTTGCCTTGAAAAATATTTATGATCAACATGGAGTAAAAGTTTATATTTTCGCTTATGTTAGAGAGCAGAATGTGCCCTTTTACTATTTAACCCTGTGCTAGGAACTAGGTTTAAGAGACTCCTAGGACTGATTTTCAGGAGAAAAAAATTTTGAGAAGAAATGTTTAAAACAGTTTGTAAAATTTATTTATTTTACCCAAAAGAACTATTCTTTTTGTCCCTTCCTTCTAATAATTATTAGAAGGAATGGACAAAAATTAGCACTATCCAACAATTTTAAACTTTTTTTCGATAACATGAACAAAATCAACTGATTTTGACTAAATCGCATTTGCTGAAAACGAAAATTACAGTAGAAAGTTCGTAGCACGTCACATTTTCATGTTATGGCTTCATGCTCCTTTTTTTCCAAAAATTGTGAATTTTTATTATCTAAATTACTAGACTAGACTACTTTTCTTGTAAATTGCTTGAAATAGAAATGTTGACTAATAAACATTCGAAATGGATAAAAAATAACACATTTAAACTTTATTAACACCTATTTGGATTTAAGTAAGCAATTAATCCACAAAAGTGAGGGCAAAAATAGGAAATTATACTACTTACAGTTATTTTTTCCTCTTATGAGCAGAATGGTCCTCCCTTATCAGAAACCAGCAATATTCACCCATCATTGTTAGATCTCATTGTCCTTGATACCTCTGCCCCATAGTGTGGTTATCTTGGTGGAATCTTTCCCCCTGCTCGTCACTGTAGAAAGTGTATCTTCAGTGACATTAGGCACCCAAACTTTTAATAGTTATGCAACAGTTCTTCTATCAACTCGTTATAGTTTTTTATTTCCTAAAAACCCACTAACAATAGCTGTGATGGATTTCCATGCAGCTAATTCAGTGGTGTTAAGTTTCATTTCAGATTTCATCCTTTAAAAAAAGCCGTCTAATTTGTGGGCCTATGAATATACCCTCCTTCAACTTTGCATCACTAATTTTGTAGAAACTGGCTTTTTGAGTATTCAGAGCTTTTACAAAATTTTTCGCAAGACCCAACGTAATGTGCAAAGGCGGGAGAAGCGCCATTTCAGGCTTCACTAAAGACATGCATTTTATATCGAGTTTCCAGGGAATGTATTCTTTTCTGGTGGGTCATTCCTTCACAATATAATGATGGTCTACTGCTTGACTATCCCATAAACACAGGAAACAACAATACTTAGAAAAACTATCCTGTAGTCCAAGCAATAAAGCGATTACTTTTAAATCGCCACAGATTTTCCAACAATATTTCTTATAGTTAAAGGCATTTAATAGCAATGACATGCTATCATAGGTCTCTTTCATAGCCACTAAATGAGTCACTGGGACTTATGGTTTGATATTACCATTGTGTAACAAAACTGCTTTTAAACTGAGTTTAAGAGAATCGATGAATAATCTCCATTCTTCAGGATTGTGTGCAAATCCTAGTTCATCCATCAATCTGTTTACATATTTGCAGACACAAAGAGAACCTTCCATTTGATAATAACCTGCAAACTTTTCATTTCAGTTTCTAAATACAGAAATCCTTGTGGTTTTTGCCAACAAATTTCACTGTTACAACCTAGATCCTAATAGCTCAGCCTGTGGCTTTGAAAGATTTAAATCCCTAACCAAATCATTAAGTTCACTTTGCTTGATTAAGTGTGGGATTTTGTCATTTTCAGGATTGTAACTAGGATCAGCAGATGTTAGGGGGGAGGAGTATGGGCTCTAGTGACTCTTGCCCTTCTTCCGGAAAAGTGATTTCTTCACAACTAGGTGGAGGAATAGGAATAGGGAGTTCTGGTGTGTGTGACACTGGTCTAATTGCAGAGGAAGGTTGGGGTATTTTATTTTAATTCTATTTTTCCTTAAAAACCCCCTTAGTATTTGTGAGGTAGAAATAACAATTTTCGAGGTGACTTGTTGGTTCTCACCAGATCATTGGAACAGCAAAAGGCATTTTAGAATTGTTCCCCTTCATCCGTTCAGTCAGATTTACATAGCACATTATACAGCACATATGCGGTGCCCACCTTTTGTCCTGATCACCCACTTGACAACCAAAATAAAAATAATAAGCTTGTTTCACTTTTCTGTGATTGATCGACATTGCGATTTCACTATAAATTGTCCACAAACATAGCAAAAATTGTTTGGCGAATTAATGCACACACGTAGTTTTCACAAGACTAAAATGGAACTTTAAAACACCACAATCTACCACTAGATCTTACAAATTGAAACTAACCCCAAAAATGTACATTTCAGGGCTGAAGACAGCTTGTAAACAAGTTGTCTCTCATAGAGGCTCCTGGCTGCTGTAAATATAGAGGTGTTAGTATACCATTAAACAACACAGATATGTCTCTTTTGTTACAATAAATTCAACCAGAAAGGTACAGAGTGTAATGTTGGATGATTTCTTTGATTTTGAAGCTATTTTACATTTTTTTAAAACTGTTTGCATTTTTCTAAAACTGTGACGTGATAGAAACGTTTTACTTTCATATTCATAATCAGCACATACAAATTAGCAAAAAATGCTTACTTTCACTGATATTAGCAAAATCTTGTTGATCAGGTTTTGCTAACATCAGTGAAAGTAAGCATTTTTTGCTAATTTGTATGTGCTGATTATGAATATGACAGTAAAAAGTTTCTATCATGTCACATTTTTTATAATTGGTCCACTTCAATGAAATGATCACATCAGTTTATTAGAAATTTTTTGCTCCTGGCTAAATAATAATAATAAATAATAATAAAATAATAGTTTTCTCCTTTACTCTTATGGATAAAGGAGTTACAACTTAACTGTAAATGTACTGTTGACTTCAATAAACCAGCACAACATTTTATTTAATGGACTGTGCATGCATTTTTTCTGTTAAGCTATAGAATCAATTGCCGTGTGTATGCCAGTGTCTAATATGTTACCCCAGGACTACAGCCAGCCTTTTACCTTGATTATAAAAATAAAATGAAAAAAGTTTGTCTTAATTATTTTTATGAAATAATTAAAATCTCTCAGTTTTGGTTCTTTATGTCCTGTCTAATGTAATTATCTTATTTCAGTGTTCATTAAATTTGCTTTATGGCACAGAAATGACCCATTTCCACCAACTTACCATTAAATTTGCTTGATGATCCAGACTGATTCTTTTGTGGACATAAAACACAATTGATTGCGTTTTATGTCAATAAATTGCATGAGTTCTGGGCAAGCTTGCATATGTTGTAAGAGAAATAGCCCAGAATAAATCCCCAAGAAAAGCTCAACCATGTCACCTGATTTTGGCTAACTATAGCTCCAATCACAAGTAAAAAAAAGAAAAAAAAAAAATCTTTATAAAAGACTACTAATGAAGGAATTTTACAAAGCTCCTTCAGGAGCTTTGTAAAATTCTTACGAAACTCAGATCCTTTCAAAAGGGATGGATCTGGTATAACAGCAATGCTAAGAGGTTCTGTGAAATAATTAAAATTAAGTGACTTTACCATTAACAAATATGTTTTGCTAATTGCTTCTGTTAATAATTATTTGTGAAAATTTATTTTTCTTTTACATTATTTATTATTTAATATCAGTTAATTTTTTTTTTAAATTTTATAGTTATCTAGTGCCAGAGTTAATAGGTGTCAGAGATTGGATAGGCAAGATTTTTGTGGATCAGAAGTGCCAGATGATTACCATCAGTAAGAGCAAATATGTATAAATTTAGCATTAGCCAAGTTAGATTTTTCTAATATTGATGGCGACAGTTTCCCTCTCCTTCACACATGCTAGCACACTCTCTCTCTCTCTCTCTCTCTCTCTCTCTCTCTCTCTCTCTCTCTCTCTCTCTCTCTCTCTCTCTCTCTCTCTCTCACGCATGCACGTACACACACTTTTCCTCTTACAGAACCATAAAATCTTGTTTAGAAAAGTGATTTTTTTAAAAATTACAATTACAATGAAGATAATTAATAAGATGATTATGGGCTAGAAAGTATGGCAGTAATTTGAAATAGATTTTGGGCCTGTCTTCTAATAATGCAGGGAAGCTCCTAGTAACGTATTGTCTCTCAGTCAGTCAGTCTGTCAGTTCATCTTTCTGTATTTGTGTAAAAATTCCTTTCTGGCAAAATGGATATTTGCTGAAATTTGCTATTCATGGTCCTTCATTTTATTAAGGATTAAAATTAATTTTCTATAGGTATTCATCCCATAAGTGTTCAGTGGGATTGAGATCTGAACTCTGAGCCAGCCAGCCCAACTTTTAAAGATTATTGTCCAAAAATCAGTCATATATAACTGATTTTTGAACAGTGCATGTCATGGAGCATTGTTCTGATACTGATAGTGCCATTTTCCCTAGTACTATCACAGTGTAGGTAGTACATAATTGACGTAAATGTTCAAGTTGGTTTGAGTTCATGGCTTCAGACATTTACACCAACATACCATGTCCAAACAAGCTGAAGCATTCCATCATACTATCATGCTGTCTCCACCAAACTTTGAGGTTGAGACAGTGCATTCTGACAGGAACTATTCTCTGGGCTGTCTCACCACCAAAATACCTCCATCTAAAAGAAATATTATAAAGTGAGATTCTTTGCTCTGTGACACTTGCCACTTCCCTGGGGTTCACAAATATAAGGAATGGAATAGAACAAGGGTATATCTGCTAGGGGAAAAAGTGATGATGTTATAGAGCAGATATCATCATTTACACAAAAGGAGGTATTGCTGTACACATTGGCAGTAATGACATTAAGAGGAGGAAGAGGTCTGCAGACTTACGTAAGAAGTGTAGGACAATATTGCAAAATAAAGTTGCGAGTTGGGATTAAATTTGAAAGTGTCTGCAATTCTGTACAGACACAAGAGGAGGGAAAGAATGATTTGAGCCTTGTCAATCAATTCAGCTGTGAAGAGATTGTGCAAGGCTTGTGGGGTAGAATTTTTCTCAGTGTAGCTGTGCTGTTTAACAGGAGAAAATTCTTCTACAAGGATGGGATACACTTAAATAGAAAGGGTGGAAGAATATTTGCTGATGCTGTTGAGTCAACATTAGGTGGATTGAAAAACTTCTAGCTTGGGGGGGGGGAGATACACAGATTAATAGATTAACAATAGCCACACACACACACAGGTGAAAGTGATATTTGCACTACTTCTATTGGAGCGTGCAGCAGCCTGGAAAGCAAGGTGCCAGAGATTTCAAGGCCTGCTGTGAGTCATCATGAAACAAGTAAATACATGGACTGTGTTAGGGTAACTTAGAGTAAGACCAGGTGCATGTATACTTGCATCTACCCGAATACTAGGAGCAGAGTAAATAAATTTCATGAATTTGAAATGCTGGTCACGTCATCAAGTGGAGACATTGTTCGGATATCAGAGACATTGTGTCACCTAGATATAAGTGATGTGGAATTTTATATGGGGTGTTTGTTTGTTTGTGTTTGTTATTTGGTTTTTAGGAGCATTAGCAACTAAGGCCATATTACTCCAGGGATATGCGGTGGTCATTCCTTGACCTTTCTGCATCCTCCGTATTTGGTGGGCACGAGCTCGTGCCCACCAAATCTTCTTGATTAGACCCCGGTCTAATCAAGAAGCATGTGCTACGCACTTCTGCTCCTGCCCACCTGGCTACGGAGGCACAATGTATACAAGGTATGTGTGGGGGAGTTATACTCTTAGTTAAGAAGCACATAAAATTTAAGGCAGTGCATCTAGTTGACATGGGTGGCCAGTGCAATGTTGAGGCAGTTTGGTGTGACATAAGTGCTGGAAAAGCAAAAATGAGTGTAGGAGTGTGTTATAGGTTTAATGACTCTGATGACTACAGTGAACAACTGTACAGAGAAATAGAGGGGGCCAATAAATCAGAATGTCTTATAACACTGAACAATAAATTTTGGGTTATATCTTGTTATAGGCATGAAATTAAGTTTACTTTATAGATTCTGGGGTGCTTAAAATGGCAGATTGGTTTTTGTTTTTGAAAATAGTAGTTTTTTCAAAAATGGTATTTTTTATTTATATAAGTAAGGTGTAGCTATGAACATACCTGTATGTTCGTAGCTACGGGACCTTTTTACCTTTTGCTTGTATTCAGTTTTGGGAGCATTCCTTTTCATCATCATCATCCAAAAATAATTGGCTAACATGGTGGCACTCCATTTGCCTTTGTATCTTTGTTCCATCACTGCGATGTCTTGATGGAAGCACTCACTATGTTTGTCACTGATGGCACCACAGTTTGGTAGAAAGAAATCCAGGCATGAGTGCAAGAAATGCATCTTCAGTGACATGTTGCATCCCAGTTTTTCATAAGAAGTAATAAGATCTTCCACAAGCTGCCTGTAGTTGGCAGCTTTAACATTTCCTACAAAACCAGTTGAAGCTTTTCAAAAGGTTATCCACACTGATTTCTCGCTATCACTAAGGACACATTTGAATCGTTTGTCTTTGAAAAGTTGCCTTATTTGTGGACCATGAAAATGCCTGCCTTAATCTTCTCTCTACTAATCTTGGGAATTTTTCTTGCAGGTATGTGAATGCAGAACCATTCACTTCTAAAGCCTTCACGAAATTTTTCATGAGCCCCAGTTTAATGTGGCGTGTAATGCTACATTCTTCATTACAGGTGGTAATGCTTTTCATTGAGGCCAACTCCTCTTCTCATAGTGCATATCCTTGGCATGACTATCCCACTTGAAGAGAAAGCAAGAAATACTTAGTGTAACCATTTTCTAGTCCTAATAAAATGGTAATTACCTTTAAATCACCATATATCTGCCACTCATACTTCTGACAGTGTATACATAAGGGGATGTTCTCCATGTTTGCATATGTTTCTGTTTTGTGGACAACATATGCAAGAGGTATCGAAGGCAGCATATTTCCATAGTGTAATAACACAGTCTTAAGGCTAACCTTAGAAGCATCTATAAATAGTCGCCATTATTTGGGAACATGCCTCATGTTTATTGGTGCCATTAGCCATCAACATCCTTACAAACAGTGAGTTCACCTTCTGTTTGATAGAATTTACCATAGTCTTTATTTCGAGTACGAAATGTTGTAACCTTCACAGAATGATCTAAAAGATTCCACTGTTGTAGCCTCATCGTCAAAAGCTCTGCCTTATTCTCCAGCAGTTTGAGATCCCTGATAAGGAAATTAAGCTCACTTTCTATGATCTTATGTGGTTCAGAAGGATAATTGTTTGGACATAATGGTTCCCTTGATGTAAGTGGCTGCTGTACTCCTTCGTGTATATCAAGTTGATGTTCATCAGTGTCTTCATCCTCATCGGAGGGTACAGAAAAATGGTCGGGTGGTTCAGGAATAGGTAGTGCTTCACTGTGAGGCATGGGACAAATTGCAGATGGTATATTTGGGTATGTCATTGTCCACTTTTTCTTCATTGTCATTGATGACAATGAAGTCATCCCTTTTCTAATAGGCGGCACCATACTGAAGTAACAGTCTATGACGTGATTTGTTGGCTTTCTCCATATCATGGGCACTGCGAAAGGCATAAACATCCCTTTTGATTCACCCATGCATTGAATTTTGATGAACATGTGGTGCAGCATATGTGTGGAACCCAGTTCTTGTCCTGGTCACCTTCTTTACACCCAAAGTACAAGAAGTAGGCCTTTTTTATTACTTGAGTTAAGGGACTCTTTCTTGAAGCTAACATGACTTCTCCACATGTGTAACAGAAGTCATCCAGACTATTAGCACAATCACGGGGCATATTAATCTTACATGGCACAAATTCTGCACAAAATGTAGTAATTTCATAGAGAACAAGCGTTAACTGAGAACAAATCACCCGATACCTAGCTGTATTCGAGGATTACTGCAACAGAGTTGAAGACATGTTTGAGGTGACAACTTATCATGTGATGCAGAGCGAGGCGACAGTTGCCGATCATGTGATCAGAGCATGGTGGTACTGAAACTGCAGTGTTTCCATGCATTTTGCTGAGAGCCATAGTTGATAATGTAGAGTAATTCACTAATATGAGACCCCCAACTGTAATTCGAAAATAAGAGCCAATCAACAAATTTTAATGTGATTTTCATGTTCAGCAGCAATTAGTCAAGATTGGGTGTTTTCATAACATTTTACATGTTGACCAGTGTAATGGGTGATTTTAACTTTCCAGATATTGACTGGAACTTGGTTGGTCACTCACAGACTAGCAAGACTTTTGTGGATTTAATGGATGACTTTTTCTATAGCAACTTGTTAGAGATGCAACAGAGAGAGCAATACTTTTGATCACTGCTGATTGATTATCAGCAATGATTCTTCATGCATTAAGAACTGCAGATAAAAGAACTATAGGAGGCATTGATCACAGTATATTGATATGAGATTTACTTAAAGAAGTAATTACCATTGAGGATAAAAGGTAGGTTTTATGCTTTAGTAAAGAAAACTACAATAGTATCAGACAGTTTTTAATTCTATACAGTGGAATGAACTAATGATATTACCAACAACAAATTCTAATTGGGAAGAGTTCAGCAAAATAATTATAGAAGCTACTAGGCTTTTCATACCAATTAAGAAATAGTTCAAGGCTTAGACTTAAATCTATGTCAAATGAACTAATGAGACATGTGGGAGACAAGAAAAATGCATGAATGTATATAAATTATCAGGTGATGCAGAAGCCTGTGGTAGATATAAACTAGTCTACAATCAAAGTCACAAAGTAGGTTAGTCAAGCCATGGCAGATTATGAGAAATCTTTGGCAAAGAATGTAAGAAAAATCAGCAAAGACTTCTTTACTATGTAAACACTAGAAGGAAGAGAATGAATCGTATACATTCACTCAGCAGAGTAGCTATGGCCTTTTGCACCTGGGGCAGATCCTTCTGCCCCAGGTGCAAAAGGCCATAGCTACTCTGGTGTCACCCCTTAAATAATGTTATCAACTTGAAAAAAAAAAGTCTAAAAACAATTGATTTTAAGAAATCACAGAAAACGAAGGACCATTGTGCAATGAACGTTAAAAATTCAGTGAATGAAGTATAGTATATTCACTGTACATAGTATTTAATATAATAACAAAAAGGGAAAAAGAGATACAAAATATGAAAATCAATAACAGAAGAGATTTATAGTTTCCATTTTTGTGTCTTCATTTCAGCAAATATATCGATAACCTTATCAAAATTAATTTTAATGGTTCATAGGGACTTCATCTTCATTTTCAGTAAATAATATAGCTAGATTTGTTAATCTAGTCTGACCTATTGATGAACAGAAGTAATTTTTAATTAATTTTAATTTGGAAAAACTTCTTTCACAAGAAGCTATAGGTACACATACTGTTTAAAAGAACCTTAAACATAATAATAAATTTGGTAGAGATTCCGAAAAATTCCACTTTATAATAAACTCTACAAACTGCAAAGCTGTCTGTCCACTGTTTTGCTTCCTCAGGGCCATCCCCCAAAATTTGTTTTTTCCTTACCTCCAAAGGAAAAAATGTGTTCGATATCAAACGAAACATATACATTGAGAATGAAGTACATGTTCTGTTTATAGCAATTTTCAAGTTGACTTGCACAAGTGCCCTTGGAGTGACAATAATGTGGGTAACCTTATTGATATTAAGATGGCGGTAGGCTCATTGATAGAAATGCAGAAAAGATGCAGACAATATTATTACTCAGACCATCTAAGTGCGGGCCCTGCTCAACAATTGGTAGATCATGCTTGTGGATGGCCCTGTGCTTTCTCAGTAGTTATTTTTGCAGCTTGTGACGTCTTAGCTGGCCAATTTCTATTACAATTTCTTCACAACGAAATTCATTAGAAATTTCAGTCAGCTTTGAAATATGCAATTCTTATTCTTCTTTCTTTGCAACAACCAAATTATATGGTTGAATATAGCCGACATCATTTTCTTGCAGGGATGTCTCTCCCAAAATATGCATTTCTTTGTCTTTATTATAAGCTGGCCAATCGAATTGAATGTCTACTAACATTCCTGCTAATATTTTCATGAAACAGTAAGAGTTGAGATGGTCATGAATAGAAGAAGGCTGTCCTTTACATCATTGCTAAGATCATCAAATTAAACTTTCCATTTCCTTTATTCACAAGGTTCTGCATATCTTTTTTTTTTTATCAAAATGGGCATATTTAAGCCAGTCCTCTGTAATTAGATAAAATACCAAGTATCTCCTTAGGATTTGTCTTCACCTTAAAAAATTCGATGTGATTTTTTTACATCGTAATGCATATGTTAGGAGACACATCCCTGCAAGAAAATGATGTTGGCTATATTGATGATTCATAGGGACTTCATCTTAGTTTGCAAGTATATTTGCCTCCATTTGAACAAGTTCATCTCTTCAACAGACACACTGGGTGCCAAATTGAGAAATCATTATCATTCTGAAGCATGTTTGGAAAAGTTTCATTGTTTTATATTTCAAGTGATATACGATTAAATAATGTGAACTGTGAAAGAATTTTGTCCGTTTTGCTTTCGAACAAACCTTGAATTTTTGATGAAACTTATCCAAGCATTCATACATCGCTGTTTTTAATTCTTCTTGGAAAAACAGTCCAGCATCTTTTGTCATTTCTCCTAGCATTTGTTTTTTTATCCTTATTTTCCTCTTCTTCTTCCTATTGAAATACCCATTTCCTCACAAGTTGTATTTGCAAATTGAAGAGCCCTTTCTACAGTTTTATTTCTTTCTTCATTAATAAATTTAAGGTCTCTAACTTTACAGCACATTTTTCCAGGCTTATTCCGACTGTTTGTAAATATTTTCGTGTAAGGTTAACTTCTTGTAGAATTTTGTGCCAGAAAGAAAGATAACTTAGAAAAGAAAAATCACATATGGATAATAATAACATTTCAGTGGTCCCCCTGGTGTCTATATTCTCTTGAGGTTTGCACAATGTTTGTAGAGCAGAAGTTATTTTTTCAAAATTCATTTTGACCATGTTTACAGATATTTCCAAAATTCCAAAGAAGGTTACGTATGACGAAACGCCTGCAGATGAGCGCACTCCACATAAATTTAATGAGTGGTTTGCAAAGGGCATAAACAATGCTTTGGGATTAATTTCCTCAATTTTCGATAGGATACCACCATAAATTTCCGCTATGGCTGCTGCATTGTCGTAACCTTGATCACGGCACAGATTTATATCCAGTCCACCCTTTTCTAAATTATTCAAAATTTCTTTAATGAGTTCGGCAGCAGTCTTTCCAATAATGGAGAAGAAGCCTAAAAATGACTCTTTCACTTCAACCTTGTCACCTACAATATGAACATATCTAATTGCTTCACACATTTGGTCAGTGTGGGATATGTCTGGTGTACTGTCAAATAGAATTCCAAAATATTTAGCTTGTTTTATATTATTAGCTACTATTTTTTTCTCTCACATAATTTCCTAAAATGTTAGTAAACTTGTTTCGAATCTCTGGTGATAAATATGAAGGTTCTTTCTTATCAGATGAATGTTCAATTCTTAAAATGTGTTCTTTCAAAACAGGGTCGTAATTTGATAGCAACTCTACCATTTCCCTAAAATTTCTTTTATTTGTACAAAATATGAATTCATCATGTCCAAGAAAAGGAAGATTTTGATGAGCGAGAAAACCTTAAGTACCCTGCACTTAAGGTTTTCCACTTCTCCAAGCACGAGAGATGCTGTTCACTATCACTATTTTCATGGTCACAAACCTTTGGGTTTAATTTTCAGCAAGTTTCAAATACTGTGATAAAGTTGGATGTTTCGATTTCTTTATTCTCCAGTGAAAATAGTTTTCAGCAAAAACAAAATAAATTTCCTGATGATGGTGAATAAACCATCCATGTTCTTAAAATTTTTTCTCTGTTTGGCAGTGGCTTATTAAAACCAGGAAGTTATTAGCTGTTGACATTTCCCTTTAATTTTTTCCCCTGCTCTTTCAATGGTGTCAAAAGATCCGTTCCTATTTTGAAAATATTTATGGCCTTTCTTTATAAAATAAATTCTCAAGTTATCTGATACTGGGATAGGCCAAAAAGCGACGTCGGAATACTTTAAATATATGTTAATTTCCTCTTCCTTTTCAGAATCTTCTCTCTGCTCGTGTATTTTTTCACTAGATTCTTCTCAACTAGTGGATGAATAAGCATCTTCTAGATTCTTCCCCACTAATGGATGAATAACTTTCTCTGTTAGATCCTCTTGACAAGGTGACTCTTGTACTTGCTCTTCTTATTTATCATGATGAATATCTATTGCACTAGATATTGAAGGTGTAACATACTTCAACAATGATCTAGACATTGCTTGAATAACTTCTTCTCTTGCTTTCTTTGCTTTTCTCTGTCGAAATCCACTGGATTTCGCTTCATTTTGTACTTATATGTAGAGACTTATATAAAGAAGTTCATTATTTAAAAAAGGAAAACATCTGTAAAATAAGTAGAAATCAAAATGAAAAATGAGTTTTCAGGAAATACAAAGCTATCTTGTATACTTCGTATAAATCCACTCACCAAAAATGTGGTGCTAACTTAATGACTTGTAAGATGAACTTTGTAAAAAAAAAGTGATTAAACTAAACACATTTTTAAAGGCTGAATATTGTTTTGATCCCCAGTTTTATGTTACTTAATAACATACCAAAAATTTAAGTGCAAGTATTACAGCTGCAGTCACTTAATATAAAAATCAAAGTATCTTGTCATTAATTAAATTGTGTCAAATAGAAATTTCAGCAACTGTAAATTTAAGTGGAGAAAGATAAATTTGAAAAAAATGTTGAAATTATTTTGTTAAAGTTAATACTTTCCTTCTTGTATTTTCAAGTGATGATATCCCTTTCTGGCTGGCACCCGGTGTGGACTGTCCCGCTGGCCCCCCACCTTGCTACACCACTGCATCCACTTGATATTGATCATTCAGCTGTTGATGATGATCCTGCTCAGGTTGCAGACAAACTGAATAACTTGCATCTACATTCACACATGAAGAATTCTTTACAGAAGTCGATGCTAGAAGTTTTAATTGCTCAAGTTTTCCATCATAGTTCCTGATAATCTTTTGACAGAAGTTCATCAAACTCTAACAACAAGCTAAATGACTTTGTAATAACTGAGAGGAAAGTGTAAGAGAAATTGATAAAGTTAAACACCTGGGATGGATGAGATCTATCCAATTATATTAAGGGAGGCAGCAAAGGAGGCAGCAAAGGAGGCATAAATTAACTTGTGTCCCGGGGAAAATAATTAAGTTACTAGTTAAAGAAGTAATGCAGGACCATTTAGACAGGACTGCAGTTATACTTCATACACAGTATGGCTTTGTTAAGGGGGAATCTTGTCTGGCCAGTTTGATTGAATACTATGATGCATTCACAAAGGAACTGGATACAAAAAATAATTTTGATATCATATACATGGATTTCAGGAAAGCTTTTGATACTGTTGCACATAAAAGACTGTTGTACAAATTTGAGCACTGTGTCATTAAGAGAAGATTACTGCTATGGAGAAGAGGATGGTTGAGTGGAAGAAGACAAAGTGGTTATCAGTGGACACTGCTCTTTGTGGACTAATGTTATTAGTGGAGTCTCCCAGGGTTCATGTTGGGCCCATTGTTGTTTTCTATATTCATCAATGATATTGAGGCCCCAGGTGCCAAGCGTTTCCGCGACCAAGTGATTCTTGTGTGTTTATAGAGCGTTTTCATTCCCAGCGACAGTTTTCCTTGGTTTTTTTTTCTCATATTATTAAAGTTTTCTTTTAAGTAGCTCTACTTTTTTTAAAAGCACTAAGAATAATTTTCGCCCAGAAGAAGGAAAGTATCTTTTACTTTAATTCAGTACTTTTAATAACTCACTGTACTAATCTCTACACTTGGCCACCAAGTGGCACTGCTCCTGCCTCTCTGTGGTGGGGCTGGTAACCTGTGTGGTAAAAATAAACCCTCAGGGCCAAAAGGAGCCAACATGGATACATGTGGTTATCCACCTTTAGTGCCATCGAGCTCAAGATCAGAAATTCTTGACATCGACCATGACACCAACCAACCCAAAAGGCTTCGAAGGGAAGCACAATGTCATGATGAATTACCAAATTTCTTGGTGAAATTTGGTAATTCATCCCTCTCTCCTCCCAACCTATGGGAAAATTATCACCATCCTTAATTGAAAAATGTTTAGAATCAATTGCTGGATCACCAAAAATGGTGAAAAGACTACAATCCAGAGATCTCCTCATTAAAGCAGCCACTGCAAAACGTTCTGAATGGCTCTTAAACACAACATCATTTTGTGGGCTCACAGTATTAGTTACTCCCAACAGAACTTTAAATTCATCAAAGGGTGTGATCAGTGAGTGGGACCTAATTACAGTCTCCGAAGAAGACCTACTCCAAGAGTTCAGTAGTAAAAAGTTATGTGAAGTGGATTATGACTAAAAAAGATGGAAATCTCACTCCAACAAGATCCATCATTTTAACATTCAGTACGCCAGACTTACCATCCTCAATTAAAGCTGGCTATTTAAACTGTAGGATTCGATCATACATTCTGAATCTCGTTTGCTGCTTCAAATGCCAGAAATATGGGCATTTTCAGCAGGCATGTAGAGGTAAATGCATATATACATACATATATTAACATTTTCTCTCTCTTCTCTTCTCTCTTTTCTCTCCAGTTTTCTCTCTGATCGCCCACTGAGGGTGATGGTAGATGGCTCTCTGTCTTCTAACTTCTCCACTAATGCCGGTGTCCCCCAAGGTTCAGTTCTTTCCCCCACTCTTTTCCTCTTGTATATTAATGACCTTCTTCCATTGACTGGAAATCCTATCCATAGTTTTGCCGATGATAGCACATTGCATTCCACTTTCCATTTTGAGAAACCTTGTCCTGCTCAATCAGCTTCAACTTCTCGAAAATCTGCTAGCAATTCCTTAAATGCCGATCTTCAGATAATTCTCCAGTGGGGCAAAGACAACTTAGTTGATTTCAACCCTTCTAAAATTCAGTCTTGTCTTATATCTCACAAAAAGGATTCTTCTGCTCCTATGCTTATCTTTAGTGACATTCCGATTTCTAGGCAAAATGATAAATCTCTTTTGGGGATTACCCTGACTTCTAATCTCTCTTGTCACAAGCACATTTCAAAAATTGCTTCCTCTGCATCTAAAAAACTTGGTTTTCTCTTTCGCTCTCGGCGTTACTTTTCTTCCAAACAGCTGCTCACTCTGTATAAATTGCAAATCCACCCTACCATGGAATATTGTTCCCACATTTGGGGTGGTGCCCCCAAAACCTCTCTCTCTCAGGCTTCTAGATTCCATTCAGAAGAGGGCAGTTAGGTTAATTAATGATTCATCTCTAACAGAGTCTCTCCACTCGCTTTCTCATAGACGTACTGTTTCTGCTGCATGCCTTTTCTAGAGATACTTCCATGGGCACTGTTCTTCTGAATTGGCTTCTATAATTCCCGCTCTCTCTTTCAAAACACTCCGAACACATGTCGCCACCAGCCAACATCCATTTACTGTCCAACTTCAAACCCACAGAACCAACTTTTTATCTTCCTCATTTATTCATTCAACTGCCATTTTCTGGAACAACCTTCCTTCATACGTATTTCCTGAAAATTACAATCTACAGAAGTTCAAGTCCAATGTCAACAAATATCTTCTTTCGTCTTCTCAACCTCCAGCCCAAGCACGGTACTTAGTACTATAGGTTCTAATACCTCTCGTGTTTGGGGTTCACATAAAAAAAAATATATATATATTAACGACTTCATCCCATACGTGCCTCCAGGGCCTAAGCCCACATGTACTAATTTTCAAGGTCCAAAGACCACGTATATACAGCCTTTGATTTTAAAATATGTATTCATAATCAATATAATAATAATATATAAATAAAAAATGAAAATATATAAATTTAAAAAAATAATAAATAGCAATAAATCTTTCTAAAATTTCCAATTAAATCTTGGTTCAATATCAATAAAATTTCACATAATATGCACTATAAAAACAGAGCCGGTATTTTAGCCAGTTTGCCACTAAATAGCACATTGTGTTATCCAGTGCCTTCGGCTGCCATTGCTATACCTTGTGACGAAATACCTCTGCTATCACTTAACAACATGGCCCTCCTTTTAAACACATTATTAACAAAAGTCAAGAAACATTTAAAGGACATTCGACTTACAAACAAATCCAGCAAGGTATCCAAATCCAAATTAAAGGTCTCCCTCCCGTTCAAGTGTGCTGCGCAAATCTTCATAATAGGGACAACAGAGCATGACATGAAGGCCAGTCTCCATCGCCTCACAGAAACAAGCCAGAAGGGATTAAACCAAACTGACTCAGCCTAGACATTAAGCCATGCCCGGTCAGCAGGAAACAAGCACTCAAGTTGAACTGCAATCATGATCTTAATTTCCAAATCACGGTTGTTACGGAGGGAATAAAAGCTTAGGTTTCCCTGCCTTTATCAGAGTCATTCCATCTAGTTTGCTAAATATTCATTAACTTATCGTGTATTCTCCGTCTCTTGACTGCAAGCAGCCGCCCCTCAAGCACTGCCCCCCCTGGCATGACTGAATACCTAAAATCTCCATGGAGATGACTCTTCTAACGCAGTACCACAAGCCTGCACGGATTACCAATAAATCCACAGGCATCTTCCCAGATATTGCATTCAGAGCGTCAGTAGAGACAGTACGGCAGGCCCTGGTAATACCTAGAAGAGCGAACCTTTGGGCAGACGTTAAATGCTTTCTAATTACAACATTAATCACTTTATGATACCAAGCTCCAGCAGCATATGTGATAATGGGGACAAATACTCACTCATATAGCATATTTAATGATCATCCTTTGATTCCCTATTTCACCCTTATTACTCTGCAGAGCTTGGCATAAAGGAGTTTAATTTTTTGCTTTAGATATATGACATGTTTCGTAAAAAACAAACGCACTTCCAGACAAACACCAAGGTACTTGACGGTACACATATTCCTCAAAGAGAATCCATTTCTAAATTAAACTCTTTTCGTTTTTCTATTATTTGTTTTAATATAAATATATTATCTGTACATGATCTTCCTTTTTTGAATCCTGCCTGTTCTATTAATATTTAATCAGAGATAATTTTAATTCTATTATTTATTATTTTGCTATACATTTTATATACTGTATTTAGTATGCTAATCCCTCTATAATTCTTTGTATCATTTATATTTCCTTTTTTAAATATTGAAATAATTTTTGCTATCTTCCATTCTTCTGGTATTTTATATTGTTTCCAACGTTTATTAAATAAATTTAGTATCCTGTCTTTTAAAAAACTTCCTCCATACTTAATCAGTTCTGCATTTATACCATACATTCCTACTGCTTTCCTATTTTTTTGTAGGTTTCAGTGCCTTTTCCAATTCTTCCTTCGTTATCGAATGTCACTAACTGGGTCTAACTGTATCTCTTCTGTTTGATATGTTATCTTCCAAGAGTAGGGATCAGACGAAGATTAACATACTGGTCCTCCAGGTTGGCAGTTGTGCGGGAGGCTGGTTCCCTCCCCATGTGAAAAAAATAAAAACTCATAAAGCTCAAAGAGGAATTTTCAACTTCCGGATGAGAAAAAGTGGCATCGGTGTCTGCCAGTTGTATGGAGATGCAAGGTCTCAATTAGAGAAAAGAGCGAGTAGAGTTTTGGGTGATTTGCTTGAATGGGCTCATTTGTACGAGTTGCAAATTTCACAGACAAAGTGTGCAAATGTTGTTGAAAGGGCGCCTCAGTATGAATCAGAGTCCTTTGGTGAGATATGGTAATGTTACTTTGAGATATCAAAATATGATTACGTATTTAGGGGTTTGCATAGGAGAGCATATGAGTTTTGTGGAGCATATGAAATATTTAAAGAAAAAGATAAAAGTACTATATTCCAAGCTTAGAAGGGTAGTGAGGGTTGATTGGGGAGTGAAGGGTAGAGTGTTGAATATGCTCTATGATTGCCTTTACGTCCCCATTGTAACATATGCCTCGATTGCTTGGGTTCACAGAATTGAAAATTCTGTTATAAGAAAGTACTTGCTCCAGACTCAGAGGTTCGCTCTCCTGTGCATTACAAGAGCGTGCAGGACAGTTTCGACTGAGGCACTACAAGTGATAGCGGCAAGAATGCCAATTGATTTACGAGTGGTAGTGTTGGCAATGATGTATTGCACTAGAAGGAATTTGCGAATGAGTATTTTAGGAATTGAGACGTGTCCAGAGATTGAGAGGATATATGGTAGAGAGGATGTTAGGAATGAAAAAGAGAGGATCTTGTTCACAGAAAAGTGCCTTTTTTCTTATTTAAATAATTTTGTACATTTGGTGTTTAAAAGGAAGAAGCGCATGTTAGATAGCAGAGCCCACCTCCCAGTGGCAGGGATGGAAACCCGATCCATTGGATAGGTGGGAGGCTGCGATGTGCCTCTAATATTGTATTTATTGGATCAGGGCTAAGAGGCAAGCGCTTATCTATGAGTTGTGTTGTTGAGTTGAGTTAATTTTATTTTAAATTTAAGAATTTTACACGGCAATGAATGATGTATGTTGGGATTCAACTACGTATAAGCTTCAGCTTGGGTAGTAGTTTGGTGGGGTCTTAAAAGGTGTCTGCCAGTTGAATTCGCACGAACCATTATGGTTACATGTTCTTTGCTTGCTTTGTACCCTGGTGCAGTACTCTCATGGTGAGAAGCTCATGATTGGCTGTGTAGTGCTTTCCAGTTTAAACCAGTCTCATCAGCTTTATAAATGAAGTCTGTCATATCCTTCTTCATCTACAAACAACTTGAAAATATTTCTGCAGAAAGCTTTCGGCATAAATTTCAACTTCTTTAACACCATGTTGCACTTTAAACTTTCCTAGCCAACCACAAGTGATTCTTCAATCATTAAGAATCTGCAGATAAAGGAACCACTAGGTGGCAGCGATCACAGTGTGCTGAAGTGGGATTTACTCAAAGAGGTACTACCATCAGGGGTAAAGGGAAGAACTTTTGCTTTCGTAAAGGTGACTACGGTGGTCTGAGACAGTATTTAAATTCTATATGGTGGGACCAACTGATGATGTTACCAACAGCAAATTCAAAATGGGAAGCATTCAAAGAATTAATCTTGGAAGCTACTATAAATATTGTTGAAGATTTAGGCCTAAATGGATGTCAGATGAACTATGGAGACATGTGGCAGAGAAGAAAAATGCATGGGATACATATAAATTAATGGATGACATGGGCGCCTATGATAGGTATAAGCTGGTCTGTAAACAAGTCACAAGGGAGATTAGGCAGGCAAAGACAGATTATGATAAATCGTTGGCAAAGGATGCAAAGAAAAATAGCAAAGAGTTCTTTACTTATGTAAACTCTAGAAGGAAGGGGATGAATCAGATTGGTCCACTGTATATTGATGGTTCAACTGTTGTTGATCCCGCTCAGGTGGCTAACAAACTAAATGAGTATTTTGCATCTACATTCACACATGAGGAGTTATTCAGGGAGGGGAATGCCGGAGGTAAATTAAACTCTGACAGTGAGCTAGATGATTTTGTAATAATTGAGAGGAAAGTGGAGGAGAAATTCTTGAAGATAAACATAAAAAAGGCACCCGGGGTGGTTGGGATCTATCCAGTTACATTAAAGGAGGCAACAAAGGAAGTAAGCAAATCCTTAGCCATAATTATGAGAGATTCCTTAGACCCAGGGGAGGTACAAATGGACTGGTGATGTGCAAATGTGACCCCAATTCACAAAGGAGGATCAAAGGGTGACACAAGTAATTATAGACCTGTTAGTTTAACTTCTGTTCTAGGGAAATTAATGGAATCATCTAGACAAGACTTCAGTTATAGCTCAGACACAGCATGGTTTTGTTAAGGGGAAGTCTTGTCTGACAATTTGATTGGATACTATGATATGGTCACCAAGGAACTGGATACAGGGAATAACTTTAGCATTAGCATTATCATTAGCATTAGTAGAGGCATATGATGCAAGAAAGCAAGCTGATGCAGCATCAGCCAGAAAAAAAAACCAAAAAAAAAAACCCACTTCCACTTCACCCCTCCGTTCATTCGAAATACCTGTTCAGCTGAGCCTTTAATTTATTTAGGCTATCAACTTCCATGACAAGGAATGGAAGTCTGTTCCACCAACCAACTACCTGCTGGCTAAAGGCAAATTTCCGGACATCTATCCTACATCTGTCTTTCCTCAATTTGAATTTATGTCCCCTCAGGTGATTATTCTGAGCAAGAGGCACATCCCATCGACATTGAGCATGCTCAATCCATTCAAGGCTTTATACACCTCTATCAGATCACCTCGCTGGTGCCTAGTCTCCAGACACTGTAATTTGAAAACTTAAGCATTTCTTCGTAAGAGCAACCCTATGTTCCATTCACTAACCTTGTTGCCCTTCTCTGTAATCGTTCCAGCAGCTCTATATAATTCTTGAAATGAGGCCTCCAGACCTGTATACAGTACCCAAGGTGGGGCCTGACCATTGCCTTATACAAGGGGATAATCACCTCCTTATCCCTGCTAGAAAAATTCCTGTATATCATTGACAAGACACCATGAGCTACTCTTGCAGCCCGTCTGCACTGCCCAGAAAACTTCATATCTGCTTGCACAATTACCCCCAGGTCCTTTTCATTCTCTACCACTGTCAGTGTAGTTCTACAGAGTTGATACGTTGCTCTGGGATTACTGTTTCCCATATGTAGTACTTTACATTTGTCAATGTTAAAAATTCATTTGCCGCCTCTCAGCCCATCTGCGCAACCTTTCCAGATCCTGTTGCAGCAGCATAGCATCAGTAGTGTCCTTAACAACCCTGCCAACCTTTGTATTGTCTACATTAAGCTTGATATACCATCATCAGTATCATTTATAAATACAGAAATCAACAATGGACCCAACACTGAACCCTGAGGGACTCCACTAATAACATTAGTCCACGATGAGCAGTGTCCATTGATTACCACTCTCTGTCTTCTCCCTCTCGACCATTCCTTTATCCCTTGCAGCAATTTGCCTCCAATGCCATACTGCTCCAATTTGTGCAGCAGTCTTCCATGTGCAACAAAAGCCTTTTTAAGATCCAAATATATAATATCAAAGTTATTCCCTGCATCCAGTTCTTTTGTGACTGCATCATAGTATCCAATCAAATTGGTCAGGCAAGACTTTCACTTAACAAAACCATGCTGTGTCCGAGCTATAACTGAAGTCTTGTCTAGATGATCCTGCAGTGTTTCTTTAACCAGTGCCTCCATTAATTTTTCTGGAACAGAAGTTAAACTTACAGTTCTATAATTACTTGTGTCAGCCTTTGATCCTCCTTTGTGAATTGGGGTCGCATTTGCACATCTCCAGTCTATGGCTACCTCCGCTGAGTCCAAAGAAGCTTTCATAATTACTTCCTTTGCTGCCTCCTTTAATATAACTGTATAGAACCCATCCACCCTGGGTGCCTTTTTTATGTTTATCTTCAACAATTTTTACTCCATTTTCCTCTCAGTTATTACAAAATCATCTAGCTCACTGCCAAAGTTTAACTCACCTCTGGCATTCCCCTCCCTGAATAACTCCTCATGGGTGAATGTAGATGCAAAATACTCATTTAGTTTGTTAGCCATCAGCAGTTGAACCATCAATATCCAGTGGACCAATCTGATTCATCCCTTTCCTTCTAGAGTTTAAATAGGTAAAGAACTCTTTGTTGTTTTTCTTTGCATCCTTTGCCAAAGATTTCTCGTAAGCTGCCTTTGCCTGCCTAATCCCCTCGACTTGGGCACCTGTACGTGGTGAGGGGACCTCCCAGTGATGCTGCTGGGATTAGCATCCAGATTAGCATCACTGGGATCCACGCCCACAGCCTAGGTTCCAGGCTAACATCAATGGAATCTGCCGTGTTTGCCGTGCGCTGCGACCCGTGGAAATTCGGAAAGGGGGATCCTGGCCCCTGCTTCGACAAGATGGGTAGTGCTGGAAGGCCCGGCTAGGATCAATCGGCTAGTAGGCTCGCCTGCGAGAGTCAACTGTGTCAATGCCATGCCCCTTCCCTCATGGTGCGAGGGACAGGATTCAGGCTGGCTGCGGTACAGGTATGGTGTGTGGGTAGGCCTGGCGTTCCACTCCCGAGTGCATTTATTGCATGCCGGGTAGTGGGTGTCCCTTTGGGCTCTGTGGTGGGTGGGGAGCCCGGGCGCTGAACCACTTAAAAAATTCATGAATCCTGATAAATTAATTTCTTCTGGGGCCACAACCCGGTCCCTAACTGAAAATTTTACTGTAGATGAAGAGAACGTCACTTCTGCAAAAAGACAGAAAAAGGAGGTTATATCAGGTTCAACACCTCGGTTCCTGATAATTCACTCAACTAGTGAGAAGCCTATAGGAAAAATGTCACCCTTCTTTATCCAGAAGGGTTTGGAAGGGCTGGCAGGCTCTCCTAAATCCGTCAAACGGCTTCGTTCGGGTGACATACTTGTAGAAACCAGAAGTGATATACACTCAGAACAGCTCCTCCGTGCTACATCTATCGGGGGAATGCCTGTAACTATTACCCCCCCCACAAGACACTGAACTCATCCCTTTGGTGTCATCGCGGAATGGGATCTGATGGATGTGACTGAAGAGGAAATCTGTTCAAAGTTAAAACCACAGGGAGTGCAGCTGTCAAACATATATCCATGCGTAGGGATTTGAAATTAGTTCCCACTAGAAATATCATCTTAACATTCAATTCACCAACTTTTCCTCATGAAATCAAAGCTGGCTATATTAACTGCCCAGTACATCCGTGTGTCCCAAATCTGTTACGGTGCTTCAAGTGCCAGAAATATGGACACTCACAGATGGCTTGTCATGGAAACCTTGTATGCTCTCGGTGTGGTGCAAAGGACCATGAAACAACATCATGTTCAACTGCAAAACCAACCTGCATTAACTGCCAAGAAGAACACTCGGCTTACTCAAGGGCATGCCAGAGGTGGAAACAAGAAAAAGAAATTCAACGACTTAAGGCAGAGCTGAACATATCTTATCAAGAGGCAAGGAAAATGGTGAAACCTTTAAATATAAATAAACCAACCTATGCTCAGAAGGTAGCAGGGAGATGTTCCATTGGAACTCAGACCGAAATGACCATACCACCAAAGGAGTCATTCACTCCTATTGCTCACTACCTGCTAAGTTCAGTAAAACCCGCACAAAAGGACCAATCAGCTGCCATTCCAATATCTGTACCTCCTAATGCCCCACCAGTTAGAAAACCAGTTTCTGGAGAAAAGAATAAGAAACTTGACGTACATCCTAGTTCTCAGGAAAAAATGGATGTTGAGGAGAAGGAGGTACATGAAGAAACAGTCTTGGAGCTCTTTCCTGAGGAGGATATGGACACGGGGCAGCGTCCATACTTCCCCAGGAAGGATAAATCTAAGACTGGCAAAAGTAAGCCTTCAGCACCTCGGAAGCCGCCTGAAGGAACCACCAAGACAAAATAATGGCTAAATTCCTACAATGGAATTGTCGTGGATTCTGGCAAAATGCAGAAGACATCAAGGCACTCCTGCAAAAGCACAAACCATCTTGCTTTTTCATACAGGCGACTTACCTAAGGGCAAATGATGACCCCAAGATGCATAACGTTACTATCATTCGCAAGGATCGAATTGGGGATGGCCCTGCTCATGGTGGAGTCGCAATCCTTGTGGGCAACCATACCCCTTTTCAGCATCTGCGACTTACTACCAGCATAGAGGCAGTAGCAACTCGAATAACAGTGGGGTTTTTACTAACCGCTTGCTCTATATATTTGCCACCTGGTACTGACATCTGCCAAAAAGACTTCGATGATCTCGTAATGCAGTTGCCTCCCCCTTTCTTACTTCTTGGGGACTTTAATGGACATAACACCCTGTGGGGTAGTGCTAGCATTAATAGAAGGGGATGAGTCATAGAGCATATGCTCATTGACAATGACCGCTCCCTTCTTAATGTGGGAACAAACACCTTTTTCCACATGCCTACCCGTACGTTTTCTGCTATTGATCTTTCTATCAGCTCGCCTTCTCTTCTCCCTTCACTTACTTGGGAGGTAGAAGGGAACCCGTATGGAAGTGATCACTTCCCCGTGATAACCACCTTAATTACTGGGAGACCTTGTCTTCCTGTCAGGTTACCGCGGTGGAAGTTTGATCAGACTGACTGGAATGCCTTTCAACACCTGGCAAAGTTTGACAACTCTGCAGTCAGTCAGGAGCCTATCAATGATGCAGTTAAGTACATAACAGAAAATATTGTCCATGCAGCTGCAACTACGATTCGAAAAACAACCACATGGTTTCCTCCCTTTCCAAAACTATGGTGGAATCCAGAATGCACAGCAGCCAAAAAGGCTCAAAACAGAGCTTGGGGGACATTTCGATGATATCCTACCACGGTCAACCTATTAGCCTTTAAACGTGCACGAGCCAAAGCACACTACATCTGCCGTCAGAGTCAAAAGGAATCGTGGATCTGTTTTACATCAACCATTACCCAGACGACCAGCACTAAGGTGGTCTGGGAAAAAATCCGGAAAATGAAGGGAAAATACACAGCACACCCCTCATCGGTCCTTGAATATAATGGATGTACTATTGCAGACTCTAGTGCAATAGCCAGTGCTCTTGGGGAAACATATTCTAATCTCTGCAACATCATCTTACCCCCCAGAGTTTCTGGTCTTAAAACACAATACTGAAAAACAGGCCCTTAAATTCACATCGAAGGGTTCCCACCCATATAATGGGCCATTTAATATCCATGAGCTGAAAACAGCACTTGCCCGTGCAACGGCTACCACTGTTGGACCAGACAACATCCATTATGAAATGATCAAACATCTTTCACCAGAATCCATGGACCATCTGCTCTTCCTGTACAACAGAATCTTTCTTGAACAGCATTTTTTCCGGATACCTGGCGCAAGGCAACTATTCTTGCTTTTGCCAAGCCAGGAAAGGATCCTAAATGTCCAAAAAACTATCGTCGTATTGCTCTGACCAGCTGTCTGTGCAAAATATTGGAGAGAATGGTCAATGCTCGTCCCTTATGGTATTTAGAATCGAATGACCTTCTCTCCCGCTTTCAGTGCTGCTTCCGAAGAAACAGGTCCACACTGGACCACTTAATTAGACTGGAAACATCTATCCAAGATGCTTTCCTAAAAAGAGAACATTTGGTGTCCATCTTCTTTGACATGGAAAAAGCGTACGACACAACTTGGAGATTTGGTATTTTAAAAGACCTTTACAATCTCGGTCTAAGAGGTCACCTTCCTGTTTTTATTAAAAATTTTTTATCCTGCCGTTATTTCCAAAATCGTGTAGGATCCTCTCTTTTGCCAAGAGGAGGGGATACCACAAGGATCTGTCTTAAGTGTCACGCTTTTTGCCATTAAAATAAATTCTATTTCTGAACAACTTCCTCCAACTATAAACAGTGCACTCTATGTTGATGACCAGCATATTTTCTCAATCATGCAATATGAGGGTTATTGAGAGACAACTGCAACAAGCTATTGACCGTCTTAACTCTGGGGCTACGGCCAATGGTTTCAGGTTCTCACCGGAGAAGACCATTTGCGTCCATTTTTGTCGCAAACGTAACCTCCATTAAATTATGACTTGGACAAAGCACCATTCCAGTTGTATCAGAGATGAAATTTTTGGGACTCATTTTTCACAGAAAGTTGACATTTGTCCAACACATCCGTCAGCTACGCACAAAGTGCACGAGAGGGCTTAACATTCTCCGTTCTCTCTCTTCTAACTCTTGGGGTGCAGACCGATGAACTCTACTCTGTTTATACCGTGCACTAATATGCTCAAAATTAGATTATGGGTCTCAGGTGTATTCATCTGCCAGAAATAGCGCTGTTCATTGGCTTGACCCCATCCATCATCAAGCCATTCGTATTGCTACCAGTGCATTTAGAACTTCGCCTGCCCAAAGTCTATATGCCAAAGCAAATGAACCATCTTTGTCGCTTCGACAAATGCAGTTGTCTCTGCAATATGCCTTCAAGCTGAAATCCCTGCCACATCATCCCACGTGGACATCCGTTTTCGAGCCACGATGGGAAAATCTTTATAACACACGACGCACTGCATTTCGGCATTCGTGTTCAAGAGCTACTCAATGAGCTTAACATCTTGGTAGACAAGGTTGCTTGATCACCAAAGGAGCCCCTTCCACCCTGGCATGAACAAACACCAGCATGTGACTTCTCGCTCAAGATTGCGACGAAGTCAAATACTCTTTCTTCTGTCTACCTTCAGCTCTATTCACAACACCGTGAAAACATTCTGACTTCTTGCCAGTTTACACAGACGGCTCGAAGTCAGAATTGTATGTGGGATCTGCTGCTGTTTTTCCAAATAATACCATATCAGAGCAGATACCTCTTGACTGCAGCATTTACACTGCAGAGCTGCATGCTATAGAGTTAGCTCTAGATCACATAAGAAAACACTGATACCAACGGTGTATTATATATGCCGATTCAATGAGTGCACTACAGGCTTTGTCAGCGAGGTCATACACTAATCATCCAACCCTGTCCCGAATTCAGAAGATAATATACAGCCTCTATGGATATCGAATCCGCATGTGGATTCTATATCCGCTTCTGCTGCATCCCCAATCACATCGGGATTAGAGGAAATCATTTGGCTGACACTGCAGCCTAATCGGCAGCCCTGACGGATAATCTTGACCTGTTAGTCCCATATACAAACTACAGGCAAGTGATCCGTAGCAACCTACAATCTCAGTGGCAAGATTCGTGGCATCGCCTGGTTACTACAAACAAACTATGTTGAATTAAGCCTGTGATCCATCCTTGGCGGTCCAGCTTACGTAGGGATCGGAGGAAATTGTTCTTGCTTGGCTCCACATAGGACACTGTCATGTGACACACTCCTTTTTGTTGAGGGCTGATGACCCTCCTATGTGCGAGCAATGCGACACCATTTTATCCATCCAACCATTTTATGTGATTGTACCAGTTTTATAAATGCTCGTTTTACTGCTTTTACCCATCTGACTGAGCCATATACACTCAGTCAGATTTTAAATGACGACAATGTGTCAGCAGTTTTTAAATTTTTAAAGTCGATCAATATGTATACACTCATACGAAATATACAATTTGCTTTTATCTTTGTACTGATTTTATTTATTGATATGACTGTATGCACCTTTAGACGAAGTAACCTTTTTACAAGTTACCAGTCTTACCTTTTTATATAAGAGTTTTTACTTGTGTAAACTCTAGAAGGAAGGGGATGAATCAGATTGGTCCATTTGATATCGATGGGTCAACTGTTGATGACCCTGCTCAGGTAGCTAACAAACTAAATGAATATTTTGCATCGACATTCACACATGAGGAGTTATTCAGCGAGGGGAATGCCAGAGGTCTATTCAACTCTAGCAGTAAGCTAGAGATTCTTGTAATAACTGAGAGTAAAGTGGAGGAGAAATTGTTGAAGATAAACACAAGAAAGGCACCTGGGGTGGATGGGATCTATCCAGTTATATTAAAGGAGGCAGCAAAGGAAGTAAGCAAACCCTTAGCCATAATTATGAGAGCTTCCTTGGACTCAGGGGAGGTACCCATGGACTGGAGATGTGCAAATGTGACACCAATTCACAAGGGAGGATCAAAGGCTGACACAAGTAATTATAGACCTGTGAGTTTAACTTCTGTTCCCGGAAAATTAATGGAGGCACTGGTTAAAGAAGCACTGCAGGATCATCTAGACAAGACTTCAGTTATAGCTCGGACGCAGGATGGTTTTGTTAAGGGGAAGTCTTGCCTGACCAATTTGATTGGATACTATGATGCAGTCACAAAAGAACTGGATGCAGGGAATAACTTTGATATTATATACTTGGATCTTAGAAAGGCTTTTGATACTGTTGCACATGGAAGACTGCTGCACAAATTGGAGCAGTGTGGCATTGGAGGCAAATTGCTGCTATGGATAAAGGGGTGGTTCAGGGGGAGAAGACAGAGAGTGGTAATCAATGGACACTGCTCATCGTGGACTAATGTTATTAGTGGAGTCCCTCAGTGTTCAGTATTGGGTCCTTTATTGTTCTCTGTATTTATAAATGATATTGATGATGGCACATCAAGCTTAATGTCCAAGTTTGCAGATGATACGAAGGTTGGCAGGGTTGTCAAGTACACTACTGACACTATGCTGCTGCAACAGGATCTGGAAAGGTTGAGCAGATGGGCTGAGAGGTGGCAAATGAAGTTTAATATTGACAAATGTAAAGTACTACATATGGGGAACAGCAACCCCAGAGCAACGTATCAACTCTGTGGTACTACACTGACAGTGGTAGAGAATGAAAGGGACCTGGGGGTGGTTGCGCAGGCAGATATGAAGTTCTCTGAGTAGTGCAGACGGGCTGCAGGAGTAGCTCATGGTGTATTGTCAATGATATATAGGAATTTTTCTTGCAGGGATAAGAATGTGATTATTCCCTTGTATAAGGCAATGGTCAGGACACACCTAGAGTACTGTATACAGGCCTGGAGACCTCATTTCAAGAAGGATGTAGAGCTGCTGGAACGAGTACAGAGAAGGGCAACAAGATTAGTGAATGGAACAAAGGGGTGCTCTTACGAAGAAAGGCTTAAGTTTTGCGAATTACAGTGTCTGGAGACTAGGCACCAGCGAGGTGATCTGATAGGGGTGTACAAAGCCTTGAATGGTTTGAGCATGCTCAATGCTGATGGGATTCTTCCTCTTGCTCAGAATAATCACCTGAGAGAGCATAAGTTCAAATTTGAGGAAAGACAGATGTAGGATAGATGTGCGGAAATTTGCCTTTAGCCAGTGGGTGGTTGGTAGGTGGAACAGACTTCCATCCCTTGTCGTAGAAGTTGATAGCCTAAATAAGTTTAAGGCTCAGCTGGACAGGTATTTCGAACGAACAGAGGGGTGAAGTGGAAGTGGGTATTTTTTATTTATTTATTTTACTTTATTTTTTTTTGGCTGATGCTGCATAAGCTTGCTTTCTTGCATCAAATTCCTCTAGTAATGCTAATGCTAATGCTATATTTTAACCTTTTCCTGGTGCACTATAACCTTGCTGTTTTTGTGCCACAAAAATCAAAATCAAATGAAATCAAGCCTGCCTAATCTCCTTTGTGACTTGGTTACAGATCAGCTTATATCTATCATATGCTTACATGTCACCCATTAATTTATATGTATCCCATGCATTTTTCTTCTCTGCCACAAGCCTCATTAGTTCATCTGACATCCATTTTGGCCTAAACCTTGAACAATATTTCTTAGTTGGTATGTAAAGCCTAGCAGCTTCCAAAATAAGTTCTTTGAATGCTTCCCATTTTGAATTTTCTGTTGGTAACATCATCAGTTTAGAATTTAAATACTGTCTCAGACCATCGTTACCAAAGCAAAAACCCTTCCCTTTACCCCTGATGGTAGTTCCCTTCCCTTTACCCCTGATGGTAGTTACCTCTTTGAGTAAATCCCACTTCAGCACACTTGTGATCACTGCCACCTAGTGGTTCCTTTATCTGCAGATTCTTAATGCATGAAGAATCACTACTGATAATCAGATCAAGAGTATTACTCCCTCTAGTTGCCTCCCAAACATGCTGATGTTGAAAACAATCATCCAATAAATCCACAAAAGCCTTCCTGGTGTGTGAGTCACCAACCCACAAATTCCAGTCAATATTTGGGAAATTAAAATCCCCCTTTATAAGACTCTCTGATTTACTGGCCCACTATTTTCCTGTACAGTTTCTTATTATACTCATCAGAGTCATTAGGCCTATAGCACACTCCTATTCTCAGTTTTGATCTCCCAATGCTTATGTCACACCAAACTGACTCAGCACTGCACTGTCCAGCGATGTAGACTGGCTTCACTTCCTTGGATTTTATGTTTCTTAACTAATAGCATAACCTCTCCTCCCTTCCTAACCTGTCTATCCTTTCTGTGCACATTGTACTCCCCAAATTCTAGTTCTGCATTCCTTATATCTGTGTGACACCACGTCTCTGATATCCCAACAATATCTGCCTTTGATGTTTTGAGCAATACCTCAACTTCATCATATTTATTTACCAAACTCCTAGAATTAGTGTACACGCAAGTATACATGCACCTGTTTCTATTCTTAGCTACCCTAACACAACCCATGTGTTTACTTGTACCGCAATGTTTGAAATACCCTGCAACTTGTTTTCCAGGCTGCTGCTCATTCAAATAGAAGCAGTGCAAGAATCACTTTCACCTCTGCCAGTGGCTACTATTAATCTATTAGTCCTTGTATTCCCCCCCAAGCTAGCATTTTTCCGACCCACCTAACACTGCCTCAATAGCATCAGCAAATATTCTTGCACCCTTTCTATTTAAGTGTATCCCATCCCTGCTGAAGCAGTCTCTCCTGTTAACAAGTACAGACCAGGCTGAAAAAAATTTTACTCCTCGAGCCTTGCACAGTCTTTCCAGGGCTGAATTGATCGACAAGGCTCTCATCATATGCTCCCTCCTATCGTGTCTGGGTAGAATTGCAGACACTTTCAAATTCAACCCTAATTCACAGCTTTTTTTCATCAGTGACCTGTACTTGTTAATTAATTCCGCCGGTTCTTTATGGTTCTGCCAGTTTTTATTTTTCTTTATGTCTGAGATTGTTCATGTGCCAACTCCATATTTCTCAACAAAAAATGCCCCATTTCACCCGTTTTCAATGCTTCAGTTATTGCATTTTGTCTTTTAAAATTAGCACAACATGTTTTATTATTTATGACATATCGCTATTAAACAATTTTTTTTTATGAACTGTGATGAAACATACCCACTCACGAAATGAACAAGTGCATTGGCTAGTCATGCTTAGGAGATGAGTGTATTTCCAAATTGCTGAATGTCATACTCTTGCATGTACCGCCCACTGCTTTACCATGCATTATGCAACACAATATTCGCTATATGTTTTTCTTTATAACATAATACAGTAAAACCCAGATAAGAAATAAATTTTCCCCTGTACTATGTTTGGTTTCTTATTTCCCAATTTCAACTCTATATATTGTAATGTAATATTTTCCCGCGTAAGAAATTTCCCGGATAAAAAGCTTTCCTGCATAAAAAGTACGTGATAAAGAATACATGGTGTATTATTATAATGACGTTTTCCCACTTAATATGTTTTTTAAATATAGAAATTCTTTATTTTTATATATTAAAAAATATAAAAGCACTATAAACATTTTGGTAATTGAACAAGTTAGTGCATAGCATCATTTTTTTCTTAGTAAACCACCAAAGTGGATGAAATGGCATCATTTATTACATCTTATATTGTGAATGCCTTCACAATGAAGTACCCCTGATATTGCATTACCTTCAATATGCATTGCTTTGCCACTGTAGAAGACTAATGTTACCTAATTTTGGCAGATACCACCACCCATTGGTGGTGATATCCACCAACAGTCGACGAAGTGTTTCCTATTCTAGAATCCACTGTCGAAAGTAGTTCAATAGCAAGGCAACTCGTGAAAGCATTCACAATGTGAGATATAACAAAAACGATGCCATTTCACCTATTTTGATGATTTACTACAAACTAAAATGATACTACGCACTTGTTTGATTAGTGATTTTTCCGTAGTCTGAGGTTTTCAGTACTAAAACTTTTTAGTATTAGCATTAGCATAGACATATGATGCAAGAAAGCAAGCTTATACAGCATCAGCCAAAAAAAAAAAAAAACCTTCCCATTTCACCTATCCATTCGCAACAAACGTTTGTCCACGTCTTCCTTGCATTTATTTAATCTATCAACTTCCTATGTATAAGTATAGTGCAAAAGCATCAATAATACATAGCCACATCTGAATGAACAGAATATTAGCAAAACGGCATCATTTTAAATTATATCTCATATTGTGAATACCTTCACAATGAGTTGCCATGATATTGCATTACTTCAAATAAGTAACGCTTCACCTGAGGAGAAGACTAATGTTACTTATTCTCAGATGGATACTACCACCCAGACAGCACCGTTTCAGGGCTATTTTGTATATGTGTGGGATAATAACTCGACTATCCAGTTGTCCCTATTAGACTTAGAAAAGCAAAAAAGTAGAAGGAAAGCAATAGTAGGAGTGGAAGAGGAAAAGAAACAGTGTAGAAGAATGAAAGGGACAGTAACTCCTTCAACTCACGCCACTTGATTACATTTTTTTTTTTTTTTTTATGTAAACCCCAAACACAAGTGGTATTAGAATCTATAGTACTTAGTACTGTGCTTGGGTTGGAGAATGAGAAGACGAAAGAAGATATTTGTTGACATTGGACTTGAACTTGCACAGACTGTAATTTTCAGAAAATACAAATGAAGGAAGGTTGTTCCAGAAAACGGCAGTTGAATGAATAAATGAGGAAGATTAAAAGTTGGTTCTGTGAGTTTGAAGTTGGACAGTAAATGGATGTTGGCTGGTGGTGACACATGTTCGGAGTGTTTTGAAAGAGAGAGCGGGAATTATAGAAGCCAATTCAGAAGAACAGTGCCCATGGAAGTATCTGTAGAAGAGGCATGCAGCAGAAACAGTACATCTATGAGTAATTGTTGTTGTTTGGTTTTTTTAGGAGCATTAGCAACTAAGGCCATATGCGGTGGTCATTCCCTGACCATTCCGCATCCTCCATATTTGGTGGTGATGGGCTCGAACCCCGGTCTAATCAAGAAGCGTGTGGTACGCACTGCTGCTCCTTCCCACCTGGCTACGGAGGCGCCACGTCTATGAGAAAGCGAGTGGAGAGACTCTGTTAGAGATGAATCATTAATTAACCTAACTGCCCTCTTCTGAATGGAATCAAGATGCCTGAGAAAGGTTTTGGGGGCAATATTCCATGGCAGGGTAGAATTTCGATTTATACAGACTGAGCAGCTGTTTGGAAGAAAAGTAACACCAAGAGCGAAAGAGAAAACCAAGTTTTTTAGATGCAGAGAAAGTAATATTTGAAATGTGCTTGTGCCAAGAGAGATTAGAAGTCAGGGTAATCCCCAAAAGAGATATATCATTTTGCCTAGAAATCGGAGTGTCACTAAACATAAGCATAGGAGCAGAAGAATCCTTTTGCGAGATATAAGACAAGGCTGAGTTTTAGAAGGGTTGAAATCAACTAAGTTGTCTTTGCCCCCACTGGAGAATTACCTGAACATCGGCATTTAAGGAATTGGTAACAGATTTTCGAGAAGTTGAAGCTGATTGAGCAGGACAAGGTTTCTCAAAATGGAAAGTGGAATGCAATGTGCTATCATCGGCAAAACTATGGATAGGATTTCCAGTCAATAGAAGAAGGTCATTAAAATACAAGAGGAAAAGAGTGGGGGAAAGAACTGAACCTTGTTGGACACCGGCATTAGTGGGGAAGTTAGAAGACAGCGAGCCATCTACCATCACCCTCAGTGAGCGATCAGAGAGAAAACTGGATAACCAAAAACAGTTGGCAAACCATAAGATGGAAGCTTGTTTAGAAGACTTTTATGCCAAACACGATCGAAAGCCTTTGAGATGTCAAGAGCAACTACTTGTGTTTCACCGAACCTTTCCATTGAATTAGTCCATAAATGGGTAACATAAGCCAGAATATCACCAGTGGATCGACACTGACGGAATCCATACTGGCGATCGTTGATCAGACAGAAGGTTTCTAGGTAGTTTAAGAGTTGGCGGTTAATTGATTTCTCCCATTACTTTAGAAAGAGTAGAAGTAATTGGATGGGAGGGATTTGTCACCCTTTTTAGGAACTGGCTGGATATGAGCAAATTTCCAAGCAGAAGGAAAAACACTTTTGGAATAAGAAAGTGAAAAAAGGCGGCAAAGAATAGGAATAAGTTTAGGAGCACAGGTTTTGAGAACAAGTGGAGAAATACCATCGGAACCTGGAGCTTTCTTAGCAGCAAGATTCGTCAAAATCCTTCTGACATCCTTTTGACGGAAGACCACAGGAGGCATTGAATGGAGCATGTTGGGAATGGTGGGAGGTGTTTTACCAAGATCATTAATACATGAGTTGGAAGGAAAATGGGATGCTAGAAGGTCAGCTTTATCCTTGGCTGAAGTGACAACAGAACCATCTGGTTTGGACAGGTGGGAGCAGAGATGGGCAAAAGTTGCGGCAAATAGCTTTGGCAAGAGACCAGAATGCTCAGCTACCATTAGGGCAAGAAGCAAGTTTTCTATTGTTAGCCTGTTGAACTCTAGTTTGGACTAATTAATAACTACAATTGTTGTGAGCTTTGGTGTAGGCAGAAAATTAAACTGAAGAATTAGAAACAAGCCAATTACGATATGCAACATTCTTCTCTTGAACAGCCTTAGCACATTTGTTGGAAAACCAAGGTTTAGATAAAGGACGAGATTTTAAAGTGGAGTGTGGGATAAAGGATTCCATTCCTGCAAGAATAATTTCACTGACACGATCTGAGCAAACGTTGACCACAGAAGTTTTGAAACAGTAATCCGACCAAAGAAAAGAAGTCTCGCAAGTCATCCCAGTTTGCATTCTTGTAATGCCAAACAACACGAGGTTGGGAATAGCCATGAGATAAAGACTCTATTGGAGAAGAGACAACCACCAAGTTGTGATCTGAAGTGCCTAAAGAACCTCTCACTTCGACCATGTACTTAGAAGGGTTGTTTGTGAGAAAAAGATCAAGTGTATTGGCTGTATGATTAGGATTGTCCTTTATTCTTGTAGGTAAATGAACAATCTGTGCAAGGTCATTAGTAATTGCAAAAGCCTCAGCATCTCGACCAGCTGGGTCGGTGTGACTAGAAAACGGAAGCCAGCTGGAGTTGTGAACATTAAAATCACCAAGGAAAATTACCTCACTGTTAGGAAAGTTGGACTGGAGAAAGTCAAGTTGCAAAGAGAGGAAGTCAAAGAGCTCCAAGTGATTAGTGGAGCTGGGAGAACGGTAGAGACAACAGATGAATTTGACACATTGAGGTAGAGAGATTTTATGCCAGAGAAGATCAAAGAGAGGAGATTCCAAATTGCCAAGTCTCTGACAGGTAATATTAGAATGGACATATGCACAAGTACCACCTTTGAGGCGAAAGGAATCATACAGTGAATAATTTGGGCGTCTGAGATGAGCAGTAGTTGAATCAACCGATAACTGAGATTCTGTCAGAAAAAGTACATGTGGTTTGGCAGAATGCAAGTGGAAATAGACATCGTTGAGATTAGAATTGAGACCACGTATATTTGTGAAATGAATTAGGAAGTGCTTGGGAAGTTTAGATCTTTTCGTAGATAAGCTTGCTCTATTAGTTTGACAATTCATGGTGTATTCAATAGTAAGTAAAAGTGGGTGGGACATGCTGTATGAAGTAATGAAATTTTTGGTTATGGCATACACATAGTAAGAATATACCCAGATCCTTGACATAACATGGCGTCGACAATGCTCCCCGCATACACACTACTCAGACTCCCTCCAGTCACTATCTGGCAGAGTAGAGGTAGCAAGATTATACACTAGCTGATCCGGAAACCTCCTAGAGAGTTACCAATAGGTTCGGTCTGGTGTACTAACTAGCGGCCGGTCTGCAAGCACCGTTTTAGAACTGTACCCTCGAAATGTAAGGAAGACTGGATCTTGCCATATGGTGTGGGCGCCACACCTCGACTCCTGCTTACGTTGGTTCACACCTGGGTGGTCACCTACAGTGCTTGTGCATGGAGGTTATACCCAGGATTATTAACAGTCCCACCATCGTGAAGGTGCAAGCAGAGGATTTGGTTGTCACAGACCGTCTGGACTTCGCTGAAATTGGGTCCACTTGACTTGAGTGTCACCCGAATATCAGTTCCATCAGCGTTTTAGACTCCCAGGTGGCAAGTACAGTTTGTCTGGCATATCTGAGAGAATGTCTGTGACAACCTCAAGGACCATGTCGGCTATTTTGGAAGGAATGGTCTGTGGTAAAAGGCATGCCACATTGGAGAGCCTGAAGAGATCACAGGAGCATGCTTTGGCCAATTACCCGCTGGATGTTGTGCATACTTCTATTGATGAATGGTCAGAACATTTGAGGTCTTGTGTAAAAAACAAGGGAGGGCATTTTGAATGAGTGTTGTTTTGCTTCATTTGTTGGGTGTTCAAGAATAAACCCACAGAGTTTTAAGTTCTTGTGTCTTTTTATTTTGTGGCTACATGCAGTAAACCATTTGACAGTATTTATGGCAGTACTGTGTATAGTGAAAAGTGATCTGTTTATTGTTACTGTTTGAACTACCTTTCTCTCTCTCTCTCAGCACACATGCACATATAAAAAAAAAATAAAAAAAATAATAAAAAAAAATATATATAGGCAATTCTCGGTTTATGAACATTCACTATAACGAACGTCACAATCATTCAGAATTTCTTAAAGTCGCCAATAGATAGTGATGATTTACAAGGCAGAAACTTTTACAAGGAACATTTACCCAGAACATTTACAAGGCAGAAAATGGCTGCAGCTTTTAAGTCAATTTCTGAGGTGTTGGCAATCATTGAAGAAAACGCAAATATGGAAAGAATTCCAAAAGTGAAAAGAGGCGTTTATGACTGTCTAGCATGCTACAGTGAGATTTTTGAAGAAAAAAAAGAAATCTAACTGTGCAATCTTCTATAAAAACATATTTTAAAAAAGTGGAAAACCCAGATGTTTCTTTATTATCAGATGCCCTTCCATCTACCTCATCTGCACCTGGTGTCACTTATGTGGAAAATATTGAACTCTGATGAAGATATTGATGAATAAAAGTTGAATACATATGTATGTACAGTACATATATTATGTTAGTACTCATTTTCTTTATTTCTATTTAGTAACTCTTTATGTTTTTAATTAAAATTAACAAGTACGATATCTTGTTTTTTTATTTTATTTTACGTTACATATCATATATGATAAACTATAATGCATACATACATTATAATAAAATGTATTGTACAGACCATTCGATGTTTAATACTTGGTTTTAATGCTTTAAAATGGCTGCTAATTTATACAATACGTATTGTAAAAGCTCAGGAGTGCAAGATACACATACCGAACAAAACATATAGCGAACAACGTTTTGGAATGGAACTCGTTCGTAAACTGAGAGTTGCCTGTATATATATATATATATATTCATATATGTGTTTTATTTTTGCAATATACTTTAGTACTTTTATATATTTATGCTTAAAAGCACTTTTTTTTCTTTATAACTAGCAGAAATAACACTTCTGACCGTAAAGGGAGTTTTCCCTGTATGAAATGTAACTCTTGTCAGGTAATAAACTTTTGTTTTACTTTATCAATTGATATTTTTCTTTGGATATAAAACATTGTAGCTAATAAAATCTCCCCTTCCTCTCTCCCAAATTCAAACAAAGTAATATCAAGATATAGTAACATATTCTGAATTTACTTTTAGAGCTTTCACAAGTGGGTTTCTAGATCATTGCATGCCACCCTTAGTGAATTTTATTTCAAGAAATTTGGATTTTTGTGAAAATTGAAAAATATCTATATACATGCTTTTAAATATTTTTTTCCTGTTTTGACTTTCTAGCCAAAAGAGGATTATTTTCAAAAAACTAAAATAAAAATAAAAATTTTGTTAAAAAATCTGATTTTTTTTTTTTTTTTCATAATTAAAAAATAAAAAAAATTGTCATTAGTTATGTTTTTTTTGCACTAATATCCTGTACATTTATGTATTGTTTAATTCAGTTTCATCAACTTCTGGATCCAAATTCTAGAGAATTTATTCATGTTGGACTAATTCAATGGAAAGGTTCGGCGAAACACAAGTAGTTGCTCTTGACATCTCAAAGGCTTTTGATTGTGTTTGGCATAAAGGTCTTCTAAACAAGCTTCCATCTTATGGTTTGCCAACTGTTTTTAGTAATTGGTTATCCAGTTTTCTCTCTGATCGCTCACTGAGGGTGATGGTAGATGGCTCTCTGTCTTCTAACTTCTCCACTAATGCCGGTGTCCCCCAAGGTTCAGTTCTTTCCCCCACTCTTTTCCTCTTGTATATTAATGACCTTCTTCCATTGACTGGAAATCCTATCCATAGTTTTGCCGATGATAGCACATTGCATTCCATGTTCCATTTTGAGAAACCTTGTCCTGCTCAATCAGCTTCAATTTCTCGAAAATTTGCTACCAATTCCTTAAATGCCGATCTTCAGGTAATTCTCCAGTGGGGCAAAGACAACTTAGTTGATTTCAACCCTTCTAAAACTCAGTCTTGTGTTATATCTCGCAAAAAGGATTCTTCTGCTCCTATGCTTATCTTTAGTGACATTTCGATTTCTAGGCAAAATGATATATCTCTTTTGGGGATTACCCTGACTTCTAATCTCTCTTGGCACAAGCACATTTCAAATATTGCTTCCTCTGCATATAAATAACTTGGTTTTCTCTTTCGCTCTTGGCGTTACTTTTCTTCCAAACAGCTGCTCACTCTGTATAAATCGCAAATCCGCCCTGCCATGGAATATTGTTCCCACATCTGGGGTGGTGCCCCCAAAACCTCTCTCAGGCTTCTTGATTCCATTCAGAAGAGGACAGTTAGGTTAATTAATGATTCATCTCTAACAGAGTTTCTCCACTCGCTTTCTCATAGACATACTGTTTCTGCTGCATGCCTCTTCTACAGATACTTCCATGGGCACTGTTCTTCTGAATTGGCTTCTATAATTCCCGCTCTCTCTTTCAAAACACTCCGAACACGTGTCGCCACCAGCCAACATCCATTTACTGTCCAACTTCAAACCCACAGAACCAACTTTTCATCTTCCTCATTTATTCATTCAACTGCCGTTTTCTGGAACAACCTTCCTTCATATGTATTTCCTGAAAATTACAATCTACAGAAGTTCAAGTCCAATGTCAACAAATATCTTCTTTCATCTTCTCAACCTCCAACCCAAGCACCGTACTAAGTACTATAGGTTCTAATACCTCTTGTGTTTGGGGTTCACATAAAAAAAAAAAAAAATGTTTGGCTTAGTATTAGTATTAGTATTAGTAATGGCCGCATGGTGCAAGAAAGCTTATGCTTATGCTGCACCAGCCAAAAAAAAAAAAAAAAAATCCAAACAAAACAATAAAAACAAAAAAAAAATAAATAAATAAAAATAAATAATAATAATTAATAAAAAAAAAAGGAAATTAAACCTATCATCCCACGTGCCTCCCTACCCGAAGGCACTATCCAGATGCCCCTTGAATTTCCCCAAACTGTTGGCTCTACCACCCATGAAAGCAACTTATTCCAGTAATTTATAACTCACTGGCTAAAATAAAACTTCCTGCAGTCCAATCTAAACATTTCTCCCCGTAACTTGAATTTATGTCCCCTAGTTCTAGCATCATTTATAATCTTGAAAATTTCGTCCTCATTCATTTTACTGATGCCTCTCAGAGCCTTAAACACCTCAATCAAGGTGTCTAGTTTCCAAACTCTGCAACCCTCATATTCGAAGTCTTTCTTCATAAGGACGCCCTTTTGCAGATCTCACCAGGCGAGTTACCCATCTTTGCACCCTTTCAAGAAGCTCGATGTCTTTCTTTAGGTGCGGTCTCCATACTTGAACACAGTACTCCAAGTGCAGTCTAACATAGGCCTTATATAATGGGATTATCACGTCCCTGTCTTGTGTAAGTCCATATCATCTTAAAGCTTGTTAAGCACCTATGCCAACTTTCAAATATCAGCATGCTATGCCAACTTTCAAAACTACTGTAGATATAAAAATGTCTGAAATTACTGTATATATACAGATTTTCTCTTGAAACTCTGAGGAGTTTCAAGAGAATGTACATATACAAACAAAATTTGTTGATATTATATTGACAGAACCTTGAAAACATACACTGCCCTACCATCAATATCCAGACACCACTCCATTGATAGTTGGTCACATCCTATCCAAGCACGATGTGTCAGACACAACCACAAAAAATTTGCTTGTAGGTTTTCGAGGAGACAGTAGTACAATTGTGAATGCAAGTTTCTGCCATCAACGGAGTTAACAGACTTCTAGCACAGAATGAAAATTGGGTTCTACATAATCATTTGGTCTATACATGACATTTCAATGGCACCGAAATTCCCTAGGTCAATAATTGATGATATAATCTGCAAATGGAAGCAGACTGGAGCTAAAAATGTCCAAAATGACCTGGGAAACCTCTGAAGCTGACAGAACATGATTGGAGAACCCTGCAAAGAATCATGTGCTTGGAATGCAGCTTGATGTTGTTGTTGTTGTTGTTGCTGTTGCAACACACAAAATGCTCGCAGTGAGACAATTGGAATACGTCGGTACCAGTACAGTGGGCAGAAATTTGCATGATATGGGTTACTATGGTCATATAGCTATCCATACGCCACTAATCACCTCAGCTAATGCCAGACGCCATCAGGCTTCATGCAAGGATCACTGTTTTTGGACTGTAGGCCAATGGAATGCTTTGAAGTGATGAGTCTTGGTACATAGTTTACCAGTCTGATGGTTGTGACTGGATGGGATGGATGCCTGGAGGAAACTACCTTCTGGACGGTATCTTCTCAATGGTGAAGTTTGGCCTGGCACCATTGATTGTTTTGGACAAAACCACGAATGCTGAGGTCTATCTAGATGTCCTGGACAGATGCATTACCTGTGTTATGGCAGCTCATACAGGAAAGCCCATACCTGTATCAGCTGGACAACATTCCATGTTATACTACTTGTGATGTGAAGGACTGGTTTGAGAATATGAGCATTTGGACTGGCCAGCCCAGAGTCCTGACCTTGATCCTATAGACAGCTTCTGAAATGAATTGGATCATCAGGCGTGTGTGTGTTAGAAGAGACTGTCCAAAAAAAACTAAATTGGTTGCTGCTTTGAAAGCTGAATGGGAAAAATATCAAAGGACATTTACAAAAAATCTGGTAGCGAGTGTTCCATAGAAACTAGAGGCTCTCATAAAGCTAAAGGTTTCAGCACACATTAGTTTTCATGTAAATAAAGATTATTTGTTGATATCCAGGTGTCCAGATATTAATGGTAGGCAGTATATATTGCAATGAAATATTCAAGTGGTGAGTTCATTGCAGTATACAGAAACATATACAGTATACTCCTTTGTTCCCTACATAAAAAAAAAACATATTATCATGCATACTCATAAAGGATTAAACAATAGTCTTCTGAAATTATTAGCATAATTTCAGAAGTCTAATGTTACTGCGGAAATAATCAGAAAGATGGTAACTAAAATAAAGGAATTACATTTTTATATAGTATGCCATAACTAAGATGTGATAAGGCTCTGGTGAAAATGCAGCATAGAAATTATATTAAACCTTAATTTCATATTGTCTCTAAGGTAAATATACTTAGATAAATATTATTCAGTAGTACCGGAGAGACAGTTAAAAATAACAGGTTTAAGCAAAAAATTCTTTAATAAGTTAAGTAAAAACAAATAAATAAATACACCAAAAGGTTTATTTATTTATTTGTTTTTACTTAACTTATTAAAAAATTTTTTGCTTAAACCTATTGTTTTTATCCGTCTCCCTGGTACTACTGAATATATTTATCTTAGAATGAATCCTGGAGGCAGAGAAAAGTCCCTTTTCAATGTGAATATACTAGATAGAAAATAAAGCTCTTTTTCACATATATATTTCGAGAATCAGTAGTAATAAGTTTAGTGCCACCACCTTTAGGCTGGTGAGTAAATTTGTAACCCTGATTGTACCTCCCATGTGAAAGGCTTCAGGGTACTATAAATGCAACCTATAAATAGCTACCTTGCTATTAGTCAGAACAAGCTATTACATAGGTGTTAGATGTTTCTCAATAACTCTTTATCACTTATAAATATTATATATGGCCCTGTTTACTGGAGGCCCAAAGTAGCCAAAGCTATGTCTCAACTTCAGGATAAAGTTCTGGTTCTTCCCACCATAGTAAGGTTAATCTTTTCTGAGATCATGACAGGTTTCATGGTGGGATTTAATATTCCCACTATTTCAAGATACAGCAGTACAGTAGATGTGCAGATTCGCCCCTAGATCAGCAGTCAGAAAATTATGACACTGATAGGAAAGGTGTCCCTCCCTCAAAGACCATCCAAGTAGTTTCATAGTGTGCCAAGTAGTTTCATATAATTCCTAACAAGGGATTAGCATTAGTAGAGGCATATGATGCAAGAAAGCAAGCTTATGCAGCATCAGCCAAAAAAAACAAAAAAAACACTCCCATTTCACCCCTCCGTTCGTTCGAAATACCTGTCCAGCTGAGCCTTAAATTTATTTAGGCTATCAACTTCCACAACAAGGGATGGAAGTCTGTTCCACCAACCAACTACTCGCTGGCTAAAGGCAAATTTCTGCACATCTATCCTACCTCTGTCTTTCCTCAATTTGAATTTATGCTCAGAATAATCAGGTGATTATTCTGAGCAAGAGGAAGAATCCCATCGGCATTGAGCATGTTCAAACCATTCAATTTATACACCTCTATCAGATCACCTCGCTGGTGCCTAGTCTTCAGACACTGTAATTTGCAAAACTTAAGCCTTTCTTCGTAAGAGCAACCTTGTTCCATTCACTAATCTTGTTGCCCTTCTCTGTACTCGTTCCAGCAGCTCTACATCCTTCTTGAAATGAGGTCTCCAGACCTGTATACAGTACTCAAGGTGTGGCCTGACCACTGCCTTATACAAGGGGATAATCACCTCCTTATCCCTGCCAGAAAAATTCCTGTATATCATTAACAAGACACCATGAACTACTCTTGCAGCCTGTCTGCACTGCTCAGAAGACTTCATATCTGCCTACACAATTACCCCCAGGTCCTTTTCAATCTCTACCATTGTCAGTGTAGTAACAGAGAGTTGATACGTTGCTCTGTGGTTACTGTTTCCCATATGTAGTACTTTACATTTGTCAATGTTAAACTTCATTTGCCACCTCTTAGCCCATCTGCTCAACCTTTCCAGATCCTGTTGCAGCAGCATAGCATCAGTAGTGTTTTTAACAACCCTTGTGTCGTCCTCAAACTTGGACATTAAGCTTGATATATCATCATCAATATCATTTATAAAAACATAAAACAACAATGCTGTAGTGACAAATAAAACAAGGATTGCTGTAGTGACAAATAAAACAAGCCCATGCTCAAATTTAGTGTCAAAAATCCCACTCCAATTATTGCAAAAGAATAGCAAGTATTTCCTTACACACACACACACACACACACACACACACACACACACACACACACACACACACACTTTGATTTCAAAAATTTGAAACTAGCATCAGCATTGAGTTTCACATATCATAGTGAATCTGGCATGCTGCTCCTGAAAGGTTGTAGATCACTACACAAGATATAGAACAAACCAAAAGTAATAGTAATTCTTTAAGACAGTGTTTATCAAACTGTATTCCACAGGACCTTAAAGTTCTGTGAATCAAATATATATATACAGGTAACCCTCGTGTAACATGGTAATTACATTCCGATAAAATGTCACGTGTGAAACCATGCAGGACTAAGAAAAAGTACAAAAAGGGGAGTTACATTCCAAAACAAAAATACACTATTTCGTTAATAAAATATTAACAAAACTTACAAAAATACACCATTTTAGATTTTGTATATCTTCTACTCTCTTTAAAAAATCAGTAATCTGAGTTTGTTTGCTTTTTCTTGATAAACCTTTGTGAATTTCATTGTATGGAACTAAGCATTTTTGAAGCACCCTTTTGAACTTTGGGCTCTTTCATTCAAGAATCTGCATTCAAAAAAGTAAGATTCTAATTGCTCGGCTAACTTTATGCCTTCTTGTATGTTTTTTGGTGTAAAATTTGGAAGTTTAGAATTTTCATCAGTGCTATCATCCTCTGAATTGATTTGGTTTCACCTCTGATGCCATTTCCACCAAATCCACTTCGCTAGCCTCTTTTTCTACCAGTAATTCTTGAACATCTTTGGCAATCATTTTATTTTTTAGGACCATAGGCGACTAAGGCCATGTTACTCTGTATATTGTCTATAAATTGAGGGTGTCCTGAGGTCAATTTTCTGTTTTGCTGGATGAAAAACTTGAGTTTCCAGGAGAAAAAAACCATGCTACCCTTGCCTGAGCCCGACTAACTCAATCATGTTGTGAAAAAGAGCCATAAAAATTCCTCCCATCATCAACGGGATTCGATTGGTGGGGGTAGGAGGGCAATTCTATCAACTGTACTACCCATGAGGGCTTCAGTAGTCATATCATCAAAACCTTCCCCTCCTACCGACGTAGCAAGTTCTACTATCACACCGATTCCATTTTCTGTTGGCTCGACCATATTTCCTGAATGAACTGACTCTGGTCATACATTTTTCCACACGCATTTAACGTTAATGGTTTTACTTCTTTCAGCGATAAAGCTATGATTCTGATACAGTTCACAATTGAGAAATGTTACCATGCTTCCATTACTTCAATAGATTCGGAATTAATTTTTTCCAAAATCCATTGTAACGAATTTCTGATGTAATGGGTTTTAAAGGTGGATATAATGCCTTGATCTAATGGCTAAATGAAAGAAGTTGTATTAACCTAGTACAACTATGGTGGTAGGAACATAACTTCAACATTTGGATAACTTAAATCTTTTGGATGGCCTGGTGTGCTATCCAATAGTAATAAAACTTTGAAATCTAGATTTTTTCAGCAAGTTCAACAAGCACAAGTCGAATAGCACAGAATGTAACACAGGGATTTCCCAACAAAATAAAATACAGGGATTTCTCAATAATTTTTTTTTTTTTTTTTTTTTTTTGCCTAGCAACTCAACAGCGGGGATTCAAAAAGAGTGGAAACATTGAAAAATTACATCCAACATAATAGCAGGGTTTTCCACGCACAAAAGCTGAAACATACACTGTTATGCGAGGTTTACTGAAATTCTCTAACCGTGTTATTTAAGTACCGTGTTGTGCTAGGATTGCCAGAATTTATCAATCGTGTTAGAGTGAAACCATGTTGTAGAAGTACTCTGTTATACGGGGTTGCCTGTATATATTACTTGAATGCTTATTTTTGATATTTTCACATTTAAAGTATGATAGAAGTGAAAGTATGCATATATGCTATCTTATTGTCTATAATGAACTGAACTAGTAGACAGTGGGGAATTTCTCTGTGAATAATCCTGCTTGTTCTTTTATGCATTGTGTTTTCAATGCTCAAAGTTTTTAATTATATTTCTCATGCTAGTGTTGCTATGTGTCATCATAGGCTGCCTTTTTTTTTTTTTAATCAAATACAGTCAAATCTCTCTATAACAGTGTCTAAATGAACAAAAATATTTTGCTATGAAGGAACCAGCTTTACTATGCATAATTCATCCTCAGATGGACCCATCAAGAGTATACAGCCGGGAAAGCTGTGCAAAGTGATCTCTTAATGTTTTTGGAATGAGTGGGAAAGTTTATCAAAATTCTGTGCTTTATGACTGCCAATAATATACAATTTACTGGGACTACAACCTGCATTATGAAATAAAGTTTAAAATTGCTACTTTCATTCTAAAGCATTGTCTTCAAGCAGACACTTTTTGGAATTGCTATATATCCATTTGTGGAGAACATCAGGAAAAAAAAATCGTCCAGAGTGCTATTTTTTCCCCAAAGAGTCTTGTTTCTGGCTTCAATTTCATGTTTCATGATGGTATATGTTGGAAGTAAGGAACTAATATATTAATATTATTAGTGATGCAAGGAAGCATACTTACACCAGAAAAAAATAATAATAGTTACTACCTTAATTTGCTTATCCCTTCTAATAACTTACCCAATCCTTCTTTATATTTAGTATTAGTAGTAGTGGAAAATGATGCAAGAAAGCAAGTTATACAGCATCGGCTGTAAAAAAAAAAAAAGGCCAACACTTCCCATTTCAACTGCCCATCCCCTCTAGCAGTTTATTTAGTTCTTCCTTGACAAATTACCCAATTCCACAACACTAAAAGGGAGTTTGTTCAGACAATTAACCGCCCTCTGGCTAAATGCAAATTTCCGCACATCTGACCTGCAACCACTCTTCCTCAGTTTGAATTTATGGCCCTTCACATGTATAGTTTGAGCAAGAAGAAGGATTCCATCAGCACTGAGCTTACTCGATCCGTTCAAGTCCTTAAACACCTCATTCAGATCTCTTCACTGGTACCTTGTCTTCAGATGCTGCAATTTGCAAAACTGAAGCCTTTCCTGGTAAGAGAAAGCTTCAGTTTCGGTGAGAGGAGCACTCTTTTAATTCCCTCATCAATCTTATTACTCATCTCTGTACCCTTTCCAGCAGATCCATGTCCCTCTAAAATAAGGCTTTTAAACCTGTATGTAATATTCAAAATGTGGTCTAACCTTATATAAAGAAATAATCACCACTCTATGCTGGCAGAATTCCTGTATATCATTGACAAAACCCCAGGCAACTTGTCTGCACTTCTCAGAGAACTGCATATCTGACTCTAGGTATTTTTCATTCTCCTCCACCCTGAGTTTGGTAACAGAGCTGGTATGTTAATCTGGGATTGTTGCTCCCCGTATGAAGTACCTTGTATTTGTTAGTATTAAACTTTAATTGCCACTTCTTGGCCTATCTGCCTAATTTGTCTAGATCTTATTGCAGTTTAATACCTTGATTACTCTAACTACCCTGCCAACCTTTGCATCACATGCAGCCTTAGACATTAATCCTGATATGCCTTCATCGGTATCATTAATAAATATAGAAAACAACAATGGGCCCAGCACTGAACTCTGTGGGACTCCACTAATAAGATTAGTAGTCTACAAAGAGCAGTACCCATTGATGGTCTCTGTCTGCTATCATGCAACCATCCCTTTACCCATAGCAACAACTTTCCTTTAATGCCACACTGCTCCAATTTGTATAGCAGTCTTTTTATGTGGAATGGTATGGAAAGCTCTTCTGATATCTAAGTATATCTTGTAAAAATTATTTTTACATGATATACTTATTATACAAGACTGCCCCTTAACAAATCAATGCTGTGAATGAAGTAATGAGTGGTCTTGATGGAATGCAGTTAAACTGCATTCCATCAAGACCACTCATTATTCTTTAACTGGCAAAGTCATTATTTTCCCAGAACAGAAGTCAAGCTAACAAGTCTGTAATTACTTATGTCTCCCTTTGATCCCCTTTGTGAATTGGGTATACATTTGCACATCTCCTGTCCATAGGGACCTCCCTGAATCTGTGATGTTCTCATAATCATAGTTGAAGGTTTGCTTATCTCTTTCGCTGCCTCCTTTAATATAACTGGATAGATCCCATCTGCCCCAAGTACCTTTTTTCATTTAGCTTCAAACAGTGCTGGATTAAGGCATGGACTAAGGCACGGGGAACTATTCTTTAAGGGGCGCCAAAAAAAAAAAGAACAATGAGACAAGAAATATACATATCCTTAGTAAGAGGGTGCTGAAAAACCTTTCTGCCCAGGCCACAGAAATACCTTGGTCCACCTCTAGCTTCAACAATTTCTTCTCCACTTTCCTCTCAATTTTTAATTTATTCTCATTTCATTTATTCTCTCATTTATTCAACCTGTTCACTTCTACAACATCATGTAGAAGTTTATTTCAACAATCTGTTGCCAGGTGAAGGCAGTTTTCCACACACATCTGTTCTGCATCCATAATTTTACAATTTAAATTTATGTCCAATTATGTGTATTGGCCAAGGAAGAGTTAGGATGCTATCAGCATTTAGTTTCTTCAGCCCATTTAAAGATTTAAATACTTCAGTAATGTTCTCTCACTTTTGCATAGTTTCTAGATGCTGCAATTTACAGAATTCAGTCTTTCTTCTGCCTAATCGTTTTGCTCTTCTCTACACTCACATCAAGAAATGTACATTCTTCAAAAAATGTGGCTTCTAAAAGTGAATGCAGTATTAAAGATGCAAATTATCCATTGTATGAACATCTCTTTGTCCTTGCTGGCAAAATTTCTTTGTATCATTGACTGCTAGTAGCCCAGATGCTAAGAAAATCTCTTAGCACCTGAACTACTAAGAGGGCTTCTCGTCAGATTGTTCAATTTTCCTAAGTTTTTAGTCACCACCACTATATCAGTCTTCACTAAAAATTGCCAATTACTATTTAAATTTTCCATCAAGTATTGGTCCTTTTTTTTTTTTTCTTTTTCCTTTTTGCCCATTTCCCTACTCATAAGACCATTAGGAAATTTTATTTTTTGGATAATAAGACTGTTATTTTAAATGTTTTTTTTTTCTTTTCTTAAATCTTATTTTAGAATTAATATCAAAATTAAGAAAAAATTAGCTTCCCATTTTAAATTACTTTTTGCATTCCACCCATTACAAAAAATTATTCGTGTATAAAATTCACCTGTTTGCTGTTCAATTTGAATTTGGCACACTTATTACCTTGATGTCAGATGAACTAATGAGACTCGTGGCAGAGAAGAAAAATGCATGGGAAGCACTTAAATTGTCAGGTGGCACAGAAGCCTATGTTAGATACAAACTAGTCTGTAATCAAGTCACAAAGGAGGTTAGGCAAGTGAAGGCAGATTATGAAAAATCTATGGCAAAGGATGCAAAGAAAAACAGCAAAGACTTCTTTATTTATATAAACTCTAAAAGGAAGGAAGGGGGATGAATCAGATTGGCCCACTTGATATCGATGGTTTGACTGTAGATGATCATTATCAGATAGCTGCCACACTAAACGAGTATTTTGAATATACATTCACACATGACGAATTATTCAAGGAGACGAGGGAAAGTGGCATAGCTGGGGGGGGCTCGATCCGCCCTGGGCGGCACTTTTGTAATACTACTGTGAATTTTCCTCACAATTGCTATAAGTGTTGCTGGTTGTGAGAGGAGTTTTTCTAAATTAAAATTGATTAAGAATTACCTAAGATCTACAATGAGTACCTTGCATTTAAGAAATCTTGCCATACTGTCTATAGTACAGCAACTGAGTGATGAAATAGACTTTGACAATGTAATCAACAATTTTGCTAACAGAAAAGCAAGAAAAATAACATTTTAGAATGTTGGAATTAAAGTTTTACTTCAAAAATAAACAGTGTTTTATTTATTTCCCTGTACATCATTTTGACTTTTTTGTAGTATTTTCGTTTGTAATGAGAGGGGCAGCAAAAGCTCTAGCTACAGTACAGGAGAGGGCCAGATGTTTATCAAACTCTAACTGGAAGTTAAATGATTTTGTAATAACTGAGAGCAAAGTAGAGGAGAAATTATTGAAGTTAAACATAAGAAAGGCACCTGTGGTGGATGGAATCTATCCAGTTATATTGAAGGCGGTGGCAAAGGAAGTAAGCAAACCCAGCCATAATTGAGAGCATCCTTGAACTGGAGGTACGTCCACACAGACTTGAGATGTGCAAATATATCTCCGATTTACAAAGGGGGATCAAAGGGTGACACGAGTAATTACAGACCTGTTAGTTTGACTTCTTTTACAGGAAAAATAATGGAGTCACTGGTTAAAGAAGCATTGCAGGATCATCAAGACAAGACAACAGTAATAATTCAGACACAGCATGGGTTTGTCAAGGGGAAGTCGTGTCTGACCAATTTTATTGGATACTATAATGTTTGCTGATGCTATCGAGGCAGTGTTAGGTAGGTCGGAAAACTGCTAGATTGGGGGGATACAAGGACTAATAGATTAACAGTAGCCACTGGCAGAGGTGAAAGTGATTCTTGCACTGCTTCTATTGGAATGAGCCACAGCCTGGAAAATAAGATGCAGGATATTTCAGAGACTGCTGGGAATCATTGGGGTACAAGTAAACACATGGGTTGTGTTAGAAGAAAAAGAAAAAGAAAAAGAACAGGTACATGTATACTTGCGTGTACACCAATGCTAGGAGTTTAGTAAATAAATTTGATGAATTGAGGTATTGCTCAAAACATCAAAGGCAGATATTGTGGGGATTTCAGAGACGTGGTGTCACACAGATATAAGGAATGCAGAACTGGAATTTGGTGAATAACAATGTCTACAGAAAGGATAGACAGGATAGGAAGGGAGGAGGGGGTTATGCTATTAGTTAAGAAATACATAAAATCCACGGAAGTGAAACCAGTCGACATCGCTGGACAGTGCAGTGTCGAGTCAGTTTGGTGTGACATAAGCATTGGGAGATCAAAATTGAGAGTAGGAGTATGCTATAGGCCTAATGACTCTGATGAGTATAATGAGAAACTGTATAGGGAAATAGAGTGGGCCAGTAAATCAGAGAGTCTTATAATGGGGGATTTTAATTTCCCAGATATTGACTGGAATTTGGGGGCTGGTCACTCACACACTAGCAAGGCTTTTGTGGATTTATTGGATGATTGTTTTCTACATCAGCATGTTCGGGAGGCAACTAGAGGGAGTAATACTCTTGATTTGATTATCAGTAATGATTCTTCATGCATTAAGAATCTGCAGGTAAATGAACCACTAGGGGACAGTTATCACAGTGTGCTGAAGTGGGATTTACTCAAAGAGGTAACTACCATCAGGGGTAAAGGGAAGGGTTATTTCTTTCGTAAAGGCAACTACGATGGACTGAGACAGTATTTAAATTCTATACAGTGGGACCAACTGATGATGTTACCAACAGCAAATTCAAAATGGGAAGCATTCAAAGAACTTATCTTGGAAGCTACTAGGCTTTACATACCAACTAAGAAATATTGTTCAAGGTTTAGGCCTAAGTGGATGTCAGATGAACTAATGAGACATATGGCAGAGAAGAAAAATGCATGGGATACATACAAATTAACACGTGACACAGAAGCCTATGATAGATACAAGTTGATCTGTAACCAAGTTACAAAGGAGGTTAGGCAGGCGAAGGCAGATTACGAGAAATCTTTGGCAAGGGATGCAAAGAAAAACAGCAAAGAGTTCTTTACTTATGTAAACTCTAGAAGGAAGGGGATGAATCAGATTGGTCCACTTGATATCGATGGGTCAACTGTTGATGATCCTGCTCAAGTAGCTAACAAACTAAATGAATATTTTGCATCAACATTCCCACATGAGGAGTTATTCAGGGAGGGGAATGCCAGAGGTGTATTCAACTCTGGCAGTAAGCTAGAGAATCTTGTAATAACTGAGAGTAAAGTGGAGGAGAAATTGTTGAAGATAAACAAAAGAAAGGCACCTGGGGTGGATGGGATCTGTCCAGTTATATTAAAGGAGGCAGCAAAGGAAGTAAGCAAACCCTTAGCCATAATTATGAGAGCTTCCTTGGACTCAGGGGAAGTACCCATGGACTGGAGATGTGCAAATGTGATCCCAATTCACAAAGGAGGATCAAAGGGCGACACAAGTAATTATAGACCTGTTAGTTTAACTTCTGTTCCCAGAAAATTAATGGAGGCACTGGTTAAAGAAGCACTGCAGGATCATCTAGACAAGACTTCAGTTATAGCTCGGACACAGGATGGTTTTGTTAAGGGGAATCTTGCCTGACCAATTTGATTGGATACTATGATGCAGTCACAAAAGAACTAGATGCAGGGAATAACTTTGATATTATATACTTGGATCTTAGAAAGGCCTTTGATACTGTTGCACATGGAAGACTGCTGCACAAATTGGAGCAGTGTGGCATTGGAGGAAAATTGCTGCTATGGATAAAGGGGTGGTTGAGGGGGAGAAGACAGAGAGTGGTAATCAATGGACACTGCTCATCGTGGACTAATGTTATTAGTGGAGTCCCTTAGGGTTCAGTATTGGGTCCTTTATTGTTCTCTGTATTTATAAATGATATTGATGATGGTACATCAAGTTTAATGTCCAAGTTTGCAGACGATACGAAGGTTGGCAGGGTTGTCAAGGACACTACTGACACTATGCTACTGCAACAGCATCTGTTAAGGTTGAGCAGATGGGCTGAGAGTTGGCAAATTAAGTTTAACATTGACAAATGTAAAGTACTACATATGGGAAACAGCAACCCCAGAGCAACTTATCAACTCTGTGGTACTACACTGACAGTGGTAGAGAATGAAAGGGACCTGGGGGGTGGTTGTGCAGGAAGATATGAAGTTTTCTGAGCAGTGCAGACGGGCTGCAAGAGTAGCTCATGGTGTATTGTCAATGATATATAGGAATTTTTCTAGCAGGGATAAGGAGGTGATTATTCCCTTTTATAAGACAATGGTCAGGCCACACCTAGAGTACTGTATACACGTCTGGAGGCCTCATTTCAAGAAGGATGTAGAGATGCTGGAACGAGTACAGAGAAGGGCAACAAGATTAGTGAATGGAACAAAGGGGTGCTTTTACGAAGAAAGGCTTAAGTTTTGCAAATTACAGTGTCTGGAGACTAGGCACCAGCAAGGTGATCTGATAGAGGTGTATAAATCCTTGAATGGTTTGAGCATGCTCAGTGCTGATGGGATTCTTCCTCTTGCTCAGAATAATCACCTGAGAGGGCATAAATTCAAATTGAGGAAAGACGGATGTAGGTTAGACGTGAGGAAATTTGCCTTTAGCCAGCGGGTGGTTGGTTTGTGGAACAGACTTCCATCCCTTGTCGTGGAAGTTGATAGCCTAAATAAGTTTAAGGCTCAGCTGGTCAGGTATTTCGAACGAACAGAGGGGTGAAGTGGAAGTGGTTATTTTTTATTTATTTATTTTATTTTATTTTTTTTTTTTGGCTGATGCTGCATAAGCTTGCTTTCTTGCACCAAATGCCTCTACTAATGCTAGCATATATAAGTCAGACCTCTGTTAAACGAACTTCTTTGTAGCAAAAGTTTCTATTTGATGATATTTTTTGAATTCCCCTTGGTAATTACATTTAAAATAGTTTCCATAGAATGAAGAAAATTTCCATATAACGAATGGATTACGAGAGATTTAACTGGGAACACATTGTTCGATCCTCTTGTCTTCAGGCAATTGCGACAATTAGTTTGGCTCTTAATTCATGCTACTAAGCAAGAATTAGAAGAAATGAAGAAAAAGAAATGGGGAAACGGCATTTTTTTTAAACAGCTGACAAAAAATTACCACATACAACCACTGGTTCTTCTCCCCTGTACAGTATTAGGCAATTTCATCTGCATTAACAACGAGAATTGCACCTGCACGGCAATAGAAATGCCCCTTTTCTTTCTCTTTTTTTTTTTTTTTTTTTTTTTTTTTTGTGTTTTGGGGGCTGCTCTCCTCACACCCTGCTAATATAAAGAGAACCTGATACTAACAGCTCATACAATTACTGAAAAATACATCAAATTGTTAAGAAACAATTTGAAAACAAACAAAACAAAAAAAAAAACTCGCCTCATCAGCCCTCGCATGCCGGCTGGTACAATTCATCAAACATCCACACTGAAAACGTATTCCAAAGCTATTAGATTCACACTCATACGCCACCCAATAACACTCTTACATCCATCCTTTCAAATGGAATAACACGCAATAACCAAGGTAGCGGGGCAGCAAATCGACGACTAAACAACAGCATGATAATTTCGCATTTAACATTAAAATCAGAAGCGAATTTACATCCAATCAAGCAATCAGAAATGCAAAATGAGGTAAATTGCACATTCCCAGTTATCAGCCAATCACAGAACTCAACTGAACAATCACTCCATTCTTCGTCCATGCCTGCAATGGAGATACCATGTTCTGTAATTCAGCCAGAATACGATATATGATACTATTTTTAGCAAGGCAATGTACAGCATTCATGGGATCTTCAAAAGAATTATATGAAAATGACAATGGTAACTTTTTAAAACTTACTGAAACAATTGCTAAATTTGATTCAGTTATGGCAGAACATATTCCCCATATTCGGAAATCTGAATGGAAAAATATTGTGCATTATTTGGGTAATCAAATACAAAATGAAATTATTGAAATAATTTCACTAAATATTGAAGATAAAATACTAGAAATGACTAGGGAAGCTAAATATTTTGCTATAATCACTGAAGACGAAAATAGAGATATGAATACAAGTTCTAAATCAATAGCCTTAAAAATAACATCTTATAAGTTTCTTTGTTCAATTATAATTTGGTATGATATTTTAAATAAAATTAATCCGTTAAGTAAAATGCTCAAAAAAAAAAAAAAAAGGATTCTGATACACATGAAGTTTTTGAATGTATACAAAATATCATGGAATATTTTAAAGAAAATTGAACAGAAGAAGCAGTGCAAACAGTTCTCGATTCATCTAATAATATGGCTACTATCATTGGCATTGAAGCTTTGTTTCCAGAAGTAAGCACTGTAAGGAAAAGAATGAAAAAACATCATTTCGATTATGAAAGTAGAAATTAAGCTATTCAGGATCTGCTATAAAATTTCAAATTAATTTTTTCTTTAAAATTATGGACACAATAATTTTCTTGTTAAATAAAAGGTTTACAAATATGAAAGAACATGTTTTGTTTTTGTTGTTTTTTGGTTTTTAGGAGCATTAGCAACTAAGGCTATATTGCTCCGTGAATATGCGGTCGTCATTCCCTGACCTTTCTGCATCCTCTGTATTTGGTGGTGACGGGCTCGAACCCTGGTCTGATCAAGAAAGAACATGTAGAAATATTTAAAATGTTTTATAACATTTCTGAATTTAAAAAAATGGTCAGATGACGATTTATTAAATCATTGCAAAGATTTGCATATTAAAGTAAGTGACATTGATATAATGAGTCCAATACTGATGGTTTTGCATTATCTAAAGAACTTAGAATACTTCAAATATATATTAAAGACAATATTATTCCATTTGAAGTTTTACAATATATTTTTAAAAACGATCGTAACTTTCCCGCCTTTGTGATACGATAGTTATATACCGTACTAGATAGCGCTAGTTGAACTTCGTTAGCAGTTAAATTGTACTTTTAAATAAATACATATAATGACTTAGATTACAAACGTAATATAATTAATTATATTTAACATATTTAATAACATAACATAATTAATTATAATTAATTAATAAATTAATAGAATCATGACTCAGACCAGAGCAGCAAAGCAAAAGGCTCAAGCTAATGGAAGTGCTGTGGCTCAGAGCAGAACTGAGGGGAGCAGTTGTCCTCTGACTCACAGCCTTATAAAATGCACTGTTTGCTTGATGTTTGCAGAGCAATCGGGTACGGGACATGATACTGCCATGGGGGATGTCTTTGTGTGTGCGCGATGCAAGGAGTGTATCGATATCAGGCAACAACTCAACGTTCTTGTGGGCCTATATGAGAGCTTGAAGGACAGGGTGGATGCCCTCGAAGAAACTAAATTGAGGGGCCCATCAAGCTCTCAGCTGCCCACATCAACGCCAGAGCTTGCACTTGGGCATCACGTGACACAGAGGCAACCCCCAAGGCAGAATGCGCTGGTCCAGAAGGAACTAGTAGTTGTTGGTGACTCTATTGTATGACCAGGGTATGTCTGCCAGGGGCAAAGGTTGATGACGTTGTAGAGCGAATATCATCTTTTAAGGGCACAAAAGGTGATATAGTTGTACACGTTGGCACTAATGATATTAAGAGTAGGAGACCGGAAGAATTACTTAACAAGTACAGGTCACTGTTGAACAAAAGCCGAGAATTAGGGTTGAATTTGAAAGTGTCTGCAATTCTGCCCAGACACGATAGGAGGGAGTATATGATGAGAGTCTTGTCGATCAATTCGGCCCTGGAAAGATTGTGCAAGGCTCAAGGGGTAGAATTTTTTTCAGCCTGGACTGTACTTGTTAACAGGAGAGATTGCTTCTACAGGGATGGGATACACTTAAATAGAAAGGGTGCAAGAATATTTGCTGATGCTATTGAGGCAGTGTTAGGTGGGTCGGAAAACTGCTAGCTTGGGGGGAGACAAAGACCAATAGATTGACAGTAGCCACTAGCAGAGGTGAAAGAGATTCTTGCACTGCTTCTATTAGAATGAGCAGAAGCCTGAAAAACAAGATGCATGATATTTCAGAGACTGCTGGAGCCATTGCGGTACAAGTAAACACATGGGTTGTGTTAGGGTAGCTAAGAATAGAAACAGGTGCAGGTATACTTGCGTATACATCAATGCTAGGAGTTTAGTAAATAAATTTGATGAATTTGAGGTATTGCTCAAAACATCAAAGGCAGATATTGTTGGGATATCAGAGACGTGGTATCACACAGATATAAGGAATGCAGAACTGGAATTTGGGGAGTACAACGTCTACAGAAAGGATAGACAGGATAGGAAGGGGGGAGGGGTTATGCTATTAGTTAAGAAACACATAAAAACCAAGGAAGTGAAGCCAGTCGACATCGCTGGACAGTGCAGTGTTGAGTCAGTTTGGTGTGACATAAGCATTGGGAGATCAAAATTGAGAGTAGGAGTGTGCTATAGGCCTAATGACTCTGATGAGTATAATAAGAAACTGTACAGGGAAATAGAGTGGGCCAGTAAATCAGAGAGTCTTATAATGGGAGATTTTAATTTCCCAGATATTGACTGGAATTTGGGGGCTGGTCACTCACACACTAGCAGGGCTTTTGTGGATTTATTGGATGATTGTTTTCTACATCAGCATGTTCGGGAGGCAACTAGAGGGAGTAATACTCTTGATTTGATTATCAGCAGTGATTCTTCATGCATTAAGAATCTGCAGATAAATGAACCACTAGGTGGCAGTGATCACAGTGTGCTGAAGTGGGATTTACTCAAAGAGGTAACTACCATTAGGGTAAAGGGAAGGGTTATTGCTTCCGTAAAGGCGACTACGATGGACTGAGACAGTATTTAAATTCTATACAGTGGGACCAACTGATGATGTTACCAACAGCAAATTCAAAATGGGAAGCATTCAAAGAACTTATCTTGGAAGCTACTAGGCTTTACATACCAACTAAGAAATATTGTTCAAGGTTTAGGCCAAAATGGATGTCAGATGAACTAATGAGGCATATGGCAGAGAAGAAAAATGCATGGGATACTTACAAATTAACACATGACACAGAAGCCTATGATAGATACAAGTTGATATGCAACCAAGTTACAAAGGAGGTTAGGCAGGCGAAGGCAGATTACGAGAAATCCTTGGCAAGGGATGCAAAGAAAAACAGCAAAGAGTTCTTTACTTATGTAAACTCTAGAAGGAAGGGGATGAATCAGATTGGTCCACTTGATATTGATGGGTCAACCGTTGATGATCCTGCTCAGGTAGCTAACAAACTAAATGAATATTTTGCATCGAAATTCACACAGGAGTTATTCAGCGAGGGGAATGCCAGAGGTGTATTCAACTCTAGCAGTAAGCTACAGAATCTTGAAATAACTGGGAGTAAAGTGGAGGAGAAACTGTTGAAGATAAACACAAGAAAGGCACCCGGGGTGGATGGGATCTATCCAGTTATATTAAAGGAGGCAGCAAAGGAAGTAAGCAAACCCTTAGCCATAATTATGAGAGCTTCCTTGGACTCAGGGGAGGTACCCATAGACTGGAAATGTGCAAATGTGATCCCAATTCACAAAGGAGGATCAAAGGCTGACACAAGTAATTATAGACCTGTGAGCTTAACTTCTGTTCCAGGAAAATTAATGGAGGCACTGGTTAAAGAAGCACTTGCGGATCATTTAGACAAGACTTCAGTTATAGCTCGGACACAGCATGGCTTTGTTAAGGGGAAGTCTTGCCTACCAATTTGATTGGATACTATGATGCAGTCACAAAAGAACTGGATGCAGGGAATAGCTTTGATATTATATACTTGGATCTTAGAAAGGCTTTTGATACTGTTGCACATGGAAGACTGCTACACAAATTGGAGCAGTGTGACATTGGAGGCAAATTGCTGCTATGGATAAAGGGGTGGTTGAGGGGGAGAAGACAGAGAGTGGTAATCAATGGACACTGCTCATCGTGGACTAATGTTATTAGTGGAGTCCCTCAGGGCTCAGTGTTGGGTCCATTATTGTTTTCTGTATTTATAAATGATATTGATGATGGTATATCAAGCTTAATGTCCAAGTTTGCAGACGATACAAAGGTTGGCAGGGTTGTCAAGGACACTACTGACACTAGGCTGCTGCAACAGGATCTGGAAAAGTTGAGCAGATGGGCTGAGAGGTGGCAAATGAAGTTTAACATTGACAAATGTAAAGTACTACACATGGGAAACAGCAACGCCAGAGCAACTTATCAACTCTGTGGTACTACACTGACAGTGGTAGAGAATGAAAGGGACTTGGGGGTGGTTGTGCAGGCAGATATGAAGTTCTCTGAACAGTGGAGACGGGCTGCAAGAGTAGCTCATGGAGTATTGTCCATGATATACAGGAATTTTTCCAGCAGGGATAAGGAGGTGATTATTCCCTTGTATAAGGCAATGGTCAGGCCACACCTAGAGTACTGCATACAGGTCTGGAGGCCTCATTTCAAGAAGGATGTAGAGCTGCTGAAACGAGTACAGAGAAGGGCAACAAGATTAGTGAATGGAACAAAGGGGTGCTCTTACGAAGAAAGGCTTAAGTTTTGCAAATTACAGTGTCTGGAGACTAGGCACCAGCGAGGTGATCTGATAGAGGTGTATAAAGCCTTGAATGGTTTGAGCATGCTCAATGCTGATGGGATTCTTCCTCTAGCTCAGAATAATCACCTGAGAGGGCATAAATTCAAATTGAGGAAAGACAGATGTAGGATAGACGTGCGGAAATTTGCCTTTAGCCAACGGGTGGTTGGTTGGTGGAACAGACTTCCATCCATTGTAGTGGAGGTTGATAGCCTAAATAAGTTTAAGGCTCAGCTGGACAGGTATTTTGAACGAACAGAGGGATGAAGTGGGTTTTTTTTTTTTTTTGGCTGATGCTGCATAAGCTTGCTTTCTTGCATCAAATGCCTCTACTAATGCTAATGCTAATGCTAACGATTTTACAGATACTTTTCCAAATGTAGCATATGCGTTAAGAATTTTTCTAACTTTACCAGTTTCAGTTGCCTCAGGTGAATGGAGTTTTTCAAAATTAAAATTAATCAAAAATTATTTACAATCGACGATGTCTGCACAATGAATCTCTAATTTGGCAATAATTTCAATAGAAAATGATCTTTTGAAACAAATAAACATAAATGAATTAATTAATAAATTTATTATTAGTTTATTAATAAATTAAAGCAAGGAAACAAATTTGAATAATTTTTTAGCATTATAATTTTCCTTTTATTTTATTATTGTAGGTACGATTAACTGTGATTTAGAATTTAATGATTCTGTTATTTTTTTTTACAACATGTGAGATATGTTGTAATTCTTTTTCTTTTTCAATAAATTAATAATAATTATTTACGCCATTTTTATTTTTTAATCCAAATATTTTGGAGCAGCAAATTTGATTTCACTTATTGGCGGCACATAGGGTCGCAGCGGCCCTAGTCCTGGGTGTTGTTGGATGTGCCCATTTGTGGAGACAGTGATGGTCATAATGTTTTAGCCCTTAAATGTGTATATGCAAACACACCTAAAAACAATAAGAGGCTTAATATCAACCCCCCTGTGATGACCAACTCATCATATTAGTTTGTGAAGAGCAGTTACCATTTGAACTTCTGCATTCAACCTTGTATTTCATCCATAGTAGTAATTTGCCCATGTACTGCACTGCTTCAATTTCTATAGCAGTCATTCATTGGAAACTTATCAAACAAAGCTGTACTGAAAACTAAGTATATGATGTCAGATTTAATTTAAATCCATTTTCTTTGTGCCATTATAAAAGATGATCAGATTGGTCTGACAAGATTTCCCCCCATCCATGCTGTGATGACCATGTAAGTGCATGCCTGTCAAGATGATCCTGCAACAGGGCCAGATTTTCCATTAGGCACCTTAGGCACAGTGCTTAGGGCCTACGAAGGAAGGCAAAAATTTAAAAAAAAAAAAAAAAACAGTTCACTCTTTTCACTGTGACTAACAAAAAACGATAAATGAACTGAGAAAACATGTACACAATCAGCTCTAGGAGCTTCAATTCAATACGCATACACTAACTAGTGACTGTTCTCGAAGTGTCGAAGATTCACTAGAAGAATCGAAGTGATGGTTGCTCTGTCAATTGAGGTGGTTTATGATTTATTATAGTTGAAACTTGAGTCACATTAATTGGCATGATTCACGGTCAAAGTGTTAAAATAGAAGAAACATTTTATCCCCCCCCCTTTTTTTTAGCACATTTCAGAATAAAAGTGCTTAGCACCTTTGAACACCAAAATCCAGCCCTGTCCTACAATACTTGTTTAATCGTTGATTTAATTATTTTTCCTGGTACAGAAGTTAGCTTGCAGGTCTTTATTTACTCAACCATTAGAAATATATCCTAAATCCAAGGTTGTTCTGTGATTATGGCTAAAGGTTTACTTACCTCCTTTGATGTATCTTTCTAACCCATTAGCTAGCACTCTGTTGTTTATATGCCAAAAACAATAAAACTTAAACATCTTAGATATTTACATCAGTACTAATTTTAGTATATTCCTGCAGTATTTACAATGCTGTCTTAACCAAAAAGTGACCATTTAAATTTTCCGTAAAGTACTGGTTTCCTTTTTTTTTTTTTTTGTTTTTCTCTCTCTCCCCATTTCTCTACTCCAAGAATATCAAAATTAAAAAAAAATTTTAAGTTTCCCACTTTCAATTATTTCTTACATTTCCCTCTCTTCTCCCAAAAAATTTGAATTTAACATGCTTTGCTAATGGGTTTCACTTTCACAACACCAAGTACAAGTTTCTTGCAACAGACAGCCAATTTCTGGCTGAAGGCAAACATCTGTACATCTATCCTGTAACCACCCTTTTCCAATTTAAATTTATATTCCCTCATGTATGTCATCAGAGAAAGAGTGAGAAAATTACCTCTTTGTCTGACCCTACTGGAAAAATTCCTGTATATCATTGACCCCAATGATATACAGGATGGATTTTGAGTCCATGCACTCTCCTAGCACTGCTCAGCGAACTTCATGTTGTATTGTACAGTCGTTCCAGGCCTCCTTCATTCTCCACTACCAGTTGGTATGTTATTCTAGAATTACTGTTACCTATATACATACCTTCCATTTATCAATGATAAATTGGATAAACTATCAATTAAAAATTGAACAAATGGGTTGAGAAGCCCATCTGTAATTTTTCTACGCATTGTTGTTGTACAAAGGGTACTAGGAAAGTTTTGCAATACAGCTTTGTTTATTTAATTTTTAAAAGTAATTTCCTCTACATTCAATACACCTCTCCATCCTCCGAAACCAATCTTTAAACCAGTTCTGCCAAGTTTCACTAGGGAGTAAAGTACACTCGTTGTCCCAAGCCCGTAGAAGGTCCTCATCACTGGAAAACCGCCTCCCTTTTAGCTTCATTTTCACATGCGGGAACAGTGCAAAGTCGCAGGGAGCAAGGTCTGGACTGTAGGGAGGGTGCTCGAGAAGTTTCAGTCCTGTCGTGGTCAAATATTCGGTGCAGGCTTTGGCGCGGTGACCTGGAGCATTATCGTGATGGAGGTACCAGGTGTCCATTCTTGACTTTGGCCGCAGGTTCTTCATAGATCCAATGACTTTAGGCAGGCATTGTTCAGTATACCACTTAGCTGTGACTGTCTTCTGCGTGTCCAAAACGACACGTTCCACAATTCCACTCGATTTGAAAAATACAGCTATCATTTTCTTCTTTACAGATCGGGATTTTCTGACAATTACAGGTGTATCGTCATCATCAAAGACCCAAACTTTGTTTTGAGCCTTGGTCGGCAGATCGTAATAGTACAGCCAAGTCTCGTCACCTGTCACGATGTTGTTCACATACCGAGATTGTCCCTTATCAAACTTTTTTAACATCTCCCGGCACCAAGTCACACGTCGTGTCATCTGCTCTTCAGTCAGTTGATGCGGCACCCAGAGAGAACAAAGTTTCTTCACGTGCAAATGATCTTGCAGAATCGAACGAATTGCTGGTGCATTTAGGCCCAAAGTATCCTCTATCTGTTGGTAGGTCACTCGCCTGTTTTCGTCAAGCATTTTCCTCACAGCAGTAACGTTTTCCTCTGTAACTGACGTTCGTGGCCTTCCCGGCCTCTCAGAATCCTCCAGAGTGAAATTTCCCCTTTGGAATTCTCTATACCACCTGAATATCGTTGTACGATGTGGACAATCATCATCTAGTGCAAGAGTCATTTCTTCTAAGCACTGGTCTATGGTTAAACCACGCACGAAATTATACCGCAAAACTGTCCTTATCTCATTTCGTGACCACGATGCCATCGCAAGCACTTTACACTCTCACTACTAATGAATAACTGAGCCCATCGACTTGGTGTGGCGGCTACTATGCACGTACGAACATGTCTCAACATGCAGCAACAAGCAGCTTCCTGTGATTCATTGTTGCGTCATATTGCAAAACTTTCCTAGTACCCTTTGTAATATGCCTTAATTCCCTTTTTTAACTACCCTACCGTCCTTTATACGATATACAAACTTAGACACTAAGCTTGATATGCCTTCTTCAATAACATTAATAAATATTGAAAACAGTTAGGAACCAGCACTGAAACCTGAAGAATTCCACTTATAAGATTAGTCCAAGAAGAGTGGTGCTTGGTTATAACCACCCTCTGCCTTCTCCCACTTAACCATTCTTTATCCATAGCAGCTTGCTCTAATGCCACACTGTTCCAATTTGTACAGCCAACTTTTGTATGGAACATTGTCAAAAACTTTACTGAAGTATAAATATATGATGGCAAAATTGTTTTTTGTGTCCTTTGTTACTGCATCATAGTAACAGATTAGTCAAACAAATCTATCATTCCTGTCATGATGCTGTGATTTATGCATCAACAGGAATGGTATAATCCCATTTCTGTCACGATGATCCAGTAATACTTCTTTAACTACTGATGCCATTATTTTCGCTGTATCAGAAGTCACACTTACAGGTCTATAATTACTCACTTCACTCTTGGTTCCCCACCCTTGTGAATAGGAGAGACATTTTCATGTCTCCAATTTATCAAAGGATTATCCAGTTAATCAAAGGATTCTCTCTTAATTATGACTAATGGTTTGTTTACCTCTCCTGCTGCTTCTTTTAATATAACTGGATAGATTCCATCAGCCCAGGTGCTTTATTTATTTTTAGCTCTAATATTTTGTCTTCTGCTTTCTTTTTAGTTATCACAAAATCATTTATCTCCCAGTTATAACTTGCTATACTTCTGATGTTCCCTTAAAACTTCTTCACATGGAAATGCAAATTGTAGATGCAAAATATTTCTTTAGTTTGTCAGCAATTTGAACAGAATCATGAATAGTTTTGCTATTCATATCTAGTAGGCCAATATGTGATTCATCATCCCTTTCCTTCTAGTATTAACATTAACAACAAATTCTTTGCTATTTTTCTTTGCATTCTTAGCCAAGGACCGCTCATCTGCTTTAGCTAGCATAATGCCCTTGGTGATCTGATTGCAGATTAGTTTAGTTTGTATTTACTAAGTTTCTGTCCCGTAATAATTTTTAATCATCACACACATTTTTATTCTCCACCTTTAGTTTCATCAGTTTGTCTGATATCCATTTAGGTCCATGTTGTTGCACATCTGGGACCTTTCAAGTTTGCCTTAATCTTGGGTGGGGGAGAATTCACAGAGAGCTAAATACAGTGAATATAGATGGAGTGCTTTTCATGAAATTCTAAATGAAAAGCACCAAATATTCAGGGCCATTGCCATAATGTAGGCACCAATTCCCTGAAGCTCACGTTTCCAGCTGGTTTCTCTGAACAGCTTCATGCAATCATCATAGAAATGTTTTCTAGTATTGGATCACCATTTGACCATGTTTCAGCTTTCAGCATTCATAATGAACAGTGCTCTGAGTCGAAAAATACAATAAGCATGATCACATTTGATCAAGATGGTCTTGCTTTTTGTTTCCTGTTATAGCCATACACCCACAATTTTTCACTAGAATGATGGAAGAAAGATAGTGCAGGTCAACAGCAACACTCTGATGAAGATCCTGAAATGTGAGAATTCCCAGCTCTTGATGATCATCAGGGAGGCAAGGCACAAACTTGCCACAAATGTGTCACATTTCCAAATTTTAATTATGTTAAAATTGATTTCACCTGCCCCGTAAAAAATACAGTCTCACCAGCGACTTCATGATAATTAATTGACTGATTGAATTGTTTTTTTAAGTTGAAATGTTGAAATCTGAAGTCAAAAACTTCGATGGATTACATTTTATGGAAACTGTCAAAGGTTATCTCTGCCAGAACAAGTTTCACCTTTGATGGACAAATGGCTCTCTTTAAACTTTGCAAATACTGAAAAGTCTTAAAATAACACGAACATGTTGCAAAAAGTTGCAACTTGCTGCAATGCCACTTTTCAAAGGTACACAGTCAGCCCCCCAAACAATCAAACCTCATTATATGTACACATATTTTGTATTGCTTTTGTACATAGATTATTTTTGTAATTGCATTGCTTTATTTTTAATGTACATATTTTTTTGAAGCTAAGTATATTAACTGTACGTGGGCATTGTTGTGGGAGAACAGAGATGGATAATTTTATTCCCCACCACTACCACCATAAAATAGATAAAAAATTATTTTCTCAGTGAGGGAATTCGTGAGTAATTAATAATTATTCATGAATTTCTGTCATTAGTAATTTGAAAGTTTCTGGTGATGCCCATGTTACTCAAAAAATTATGTAATGTGTACAGTATATTTCTTTAATTTAGGAAAAACAGCATTTATGTGATGCCCTAGACTTAGCTGTAAAACTTGCCCAAGATCTCCAGGAACAAACTGCTGAACTTCTGTTTTTTTTAAAGTGAGAGGGAAATTGCAAATTAATGTATTATATTTTTTTCTCATAAATTTAGTAAATTATTTTACCAGTTGTATTTGTTGTCCATTGCTTGATTAATAAAACTGATAGAAATTCATAACATTAGTAAACTAGTTAATTAGTACTCTTGAACAAATTGTGAGTATTTTGCATTTGGTGCAAAAGAATTGTATACCATTAATATAAATCAATATCTAACATCACTGAAAAAGAATATATCTGTTACTACACTTGCCTCACCATAATGGTTGGTAAATAGCTGACTTCGAGGCCCCAGTTGCCAAGCGATTTTGTGATCAAGTGTCTTTGCCTGTAAATTAGCGCTCTTTCTTGGTGAAATAAAATCGTTTCCTTATTTTCAGCATTACATTAACACTCAGTTTATTAAGTAAAGAAAACACTTTACTAGATCAGAAGGAAAAGTAACCTTTCTTTCTTTCTTCTCTTAATTTTTTGTTTAACTACTCACTGCCGCTTGGTCACAAAGGTGGCACTGCTCCTGCCTCCATATGGTGGAGCCGGTAACCTGGAAGAGAAAAGCTCTCCCTTTCAGAGCGAAATGGAGCAAACTGTTCCTAAAACCCAGAAATCAACTGGGTGCATAGATGAGACCCCCCACAGGGCGTGAACAGTCAGAGACTGATTTTGTAGCAGCTAAACGTCAAAAGACTGACGTAGTCAGAATCAAAACTCCAACTTTCCTTATTATTCACTCGGCCCAAGAACAACCTATTGGCAACTTTTGCTGTTTCTAGTGCAGAAATGCCTAGAAAGCATAATAGGCATCCCAAAGACAGTTAATCGCCCAAGATCAGGTGACTTACTGGTTGAAGTTGCCACTGTTTGACAATCTGAGCAACTACTGAAACAAAAAACGTTTGGTGGAACTTCTGTTACAGTTTCACCACGTCTCCCTTAACACATCAACAGGTGTCATCACCGAATGGGACCTCATGAACGTGTCAGATGAAGAGCTAAAACAGGAATTACAAGACCAAGGAGTCATAAATGTCAGAAGAATAATGACAAAGAAGGATGGCATAGTAGTTCCTACTCGAAACATAATACTCACTTTCGATAACCCTAAACCACCAACAGCGATCAAAGCAGGTTATCTTAATTTCCGTGTTAGAGCGTACATTCCAAACCCCTTACGCTGCTACAAGTGCCAGAAGTTTGAGCACTCACAGTCTGCAGAGGAGCAGCTGCCTGTGCCGCATGTGGATCCACTGCACACACGATTACCGATTGCACAGCTACAATGCCTAGTTGTCCTAACTGCAGAGAAGCTCATTCAGCATTTTCCAAGGAGTGTCCCCTTTGGAAAAGGGAAAAAAATGTACAGCGGTACAAAATTGAACACAATGTCACCTACCAAGAGGCCAAAAAGTCCTTTACAGCCCTGAATGCTAATAAACCAACCTATGCTCAAGTAACCAAAAAACAAATATCAATTGCAACCCAAACAGTGGTAACCATACCACCCAATGAATCACTATCTGATTGGGCAAGGTCAGTATTGGCCACAGTTCCACTAAACCAAACAGCAAGCGAAAAAAGTAAAGCAATAAATAAGGCAATTACTGTACTACCAGATGCCATCCCTCAGGAAAACACTACAGTACGTACTTCTCCTGATGCAAACCAAACAGATAGTATGGACTTAGAAGATAGCTCACAGCAAGATGAGTACGTACTAGAACTCTATACTGACGAGGATATGGACACTGGAAAACCATACTTTCCAAAGAAGGGGAAAGGGCGAAGCAAACCTTCAGCCCCTCACAAACAAATCGAGGGGTCTACTAAACCCAGATAATGCTTACATTTCTGCAGTGGAACTGTAGAGGATATTGCAGCAGTTTAAATAACATCCAAGATCTCACACAATATGATCCTATCACCTTCTGCCTATCTAACCAATAGGAAACCAATCTAACCTTACATATAACTGTTTCTCTCCCGAACTACATTATTCGTCGGAAAGATCGTATTGTAAACAACCTGAACAATCTGGCACATGGAGGTGTAACACTCAAATACCCTCTAAACCACTCCCGTTGAAAACAAACCTTGAGGCAGTTACAGTACGAGTCAATGTTAATTTTGACTTGACTATTGTCTCGCTATACTTGCCCCCTAATCAAAATATAAGCTATGCTGACCTAGAAGAACTAGTGGTACAACTTCCTCAACCCTGCTTCATTCTAGGAGACCTCAGTAGTCATCATCCTCTATGGGGAAATCAAAACGTGGACAAATTATAGAAAAATTACTTCACCAGCACAATTTGATTACTCTCAATAATGGCGCGCACACTTATACGCATTTACCTACAGGATCTACTTCAGCTATTGATGATCTCTATGCTCATATCCATATATCCTCTATTTGAATGGTCTGTTCATAGCAATCCAATGGGTAGTGACCATTACCAAGTGATAAGTCAGATTGAAACAAACATCCCCCACTTTTCAAACAGAACTGTCAAATGGAACTTTTTCAAAGCAAAATGGGACATATACAAGCAACTAGCAATACTGGAAGAAAAGCAGGTCCAGCAAACATCCGTAAACTTGGCTACAGAATATATATCTAACCAAATACTACAGGCAGCTGACCAAACGATTCCAAAGCAATCCACCAAAATATCAGCACACTCAAAATTGTCGTGGAATAGTGAATGCAACATGGCAAAAAAAGAAAAGAACAGAGCATGTAACATCTTCAAGAAGTTTTCAACAACTGCAAGTCTCATCCGCTTTAAACAGGCTTGGGCAGAAGCAAAATGTATTAGGCAGACTAGCAAAAGAGAAGCATGGAGACGTTTTGCCTCCACAATTACAAGAACTACAAAAACGCAAATGATATGGGCAAAAATACGATGTGCATGTACTCAAAACATCCATCCATCAACCTTCCCATACTAACTGTAAACGGCTGTGATGTTACAACACCAGTGGAGATTGTGAATGTATTTGGCGAATCGTTCACAAGAATCTCAGCCACAAATTCCTACACACCACTTTTTCAGGTATGCAAAGCACAGGCTGAGAAACAGTTCATCAATTTTGAATTAGCATCTAGTGCTGCATACAATCTCCCCTTCACAGTATCTGAATTGCATCATGCTTTAGCCACCACTAAACTCAGTGCAGCAGGACCAGATGGAATACATTACATCATTATAGCACAACTTAATGAAGACACTGTTAAGACACTGTTACTGTTTTATAACGGAATTTTCAAAGAGAATACTTTCCCAGACAAATGGCACCACGCTTATGTTTTGGTTTTTCCGAAACCAGGAAAAGACCCTACAAATCCACAACATTACCGACCCATTGCACTCACCAGCTGTATGAGCGGTCCTGGAAAAAAGGATCAGTGCTTGCCTGACCTGGTTAGTCCTAGACCTGATCTAGTCCAAAACAACCTTCTTAACCCAATACAACGCGGTTTCCATGAAGGCAGATCCACTCTTGAGTTACTCATCAGGGCAGAAATAAAGATCTGTGATGCTTTTGTACAAAAAGATCACAATGTTATGGTTCTCTTTGACATAGAAAAAGCATTTGACACAGCTTGGAGGTATGTTATAATGCAAAACCTATACGATATAGGACTACGCAGACACCTGCCAAAATTTATCAGAAACTTCCTCCATCATCGCTCATTTCAAGTTAAAGTCAACAACCAATTATCTTCCAGTTTTATCCAGGAAGAAGGGGTCCCACAAGGTTCAGTACTAAGTGCCACTCTATTTAACATAACAATGAACTCCGTAACACAGGATCTACCACAGAGAGTGTCCACTACTCTATATGCTGATGACTTCAGTATCTTCTGCCATTCGCCTAATATGTGAATGGTAGAAAAACAGTTGCAAGGTGCCATCAACAAAGTTGTAAAATGGTCCCAAAACAATGGTTTTCGCTTCTCACCACAAAAGACTCGAGATACACTTCTGTAGGAAGCGTAACCTACATCCAGACACAGAACTTAACCTAGAAAATCAAATGATCCCAGCGGTTTGCAGTGTCTGCTTTCTTGGTGTGGTTCTAGACCAAAAACGTACCTTCCTAGAACATATAAAAGAACTCTAGATTACTTGCCTTAAGAAGTTAAACATCTTAAGAGTACTATCTGGCACAACATGGGGAGCCGACTGTTACACGCTACTGCATTTGTATCATGCATTAATACGGCCACGTCTAAACTATGGCTCTGTGGTCTACAGCTCTGCTAGACCAAGTGCCTTACTCTGACTTGCACTAGGGGCATTCCATACATCGCCAGTTCAGAGCTTATATTCTGAAGCAACTGAAACCTCTTTGCAGAGAAATCTATGCAGAGAAATGCTTCTGTTAAACTATGCAGCAAAGGTTAAAGGGCAACTAGACAACCCTACTTGGAATGGACTTTTTTCGCCCAAATGGGAGAACCTTTACAGAGCCTATCCATCTAAAAACCCATCAACATATGCCTGCGTTTCCTGCTCAGTGACTGGCAAATTGACCTTAGCATGATACAGCCTACTACATCTCGGAGAATTCCACCTTGGATGTATCACATACCACTGTGCGACCTATCACTCACATCGTTGGGGAAACACACCTTATCCCAACAGAACATACTGCAAATTCATGCGGCATTGAGAACCCAGCACGCAAAGTACATGCCAATCTACATGGACGGATCTAAAACTGACACCCATGTTGGTGCAGCAGCAGTTTTTCCCAACCTTATCATAGCCAAGAAACTCCCCATTGAATGCAGCAGCTATACTGCAGAACTCTGTGCTGTCGTCATAGCATTAAATTTCACCTTATCAACAAATATATTGAACAGTATGATCCATACAGACTCGATTAGTGCTATCCAAGCTATACAGCAGAATAAAAATCTGTATGATAACCCCTTACTCATACAGATTTGGAATACCATGACTTAAGCTAAATAAGAAGAAACAAAAAGTCATCTTTTGTTGGATCCCTGGTCATGTGGGAATTTCTGGAAAAGAATGTGCTGACCTAGCTGCGAAAACTGCTACTGATCCTATAGATGAACAGTTTAGTATACCGATGACAGATTACAAGTCAATTATAAAGAAGTGGTGTCTTGAAAAATGGCAACACATCTGGCAAGTCAAGTTGGGAACAAACTGCTCCGTACAAAGAAACATCTCCAACCTTGGAAATCCAGTATACGTGAAAGCATGCATGAAGAAGTCGTATTAGCCCGACTACGAATAGGCCATACACATCTGACACATCTCTATCTTCTTGCAAGTACTGATCCACCACTGTGTACAAATTGCAACACTCAGCTCACTGTTCAACATGTACTCATTGATTGCCCCAAATACAATAGTGACCGACAAGCTATGTTTACCTCTTTTTTCCAGGAAGAACACTTCTTTCAGTATTGCTGACCTCCTGACAGATACCCCACACGTGGTAAAAATTTTTTCATTCCTTAAACAGATACAACTTTACAACGCAGTGTGAACGTCAACATTTATATACATAAACTGTGTATTTAACATCACCATAGTTAGGCGCATTATGACCTTGCTGCCCTTGCGCCATAAAGCCCATAAACAAACAAACAAACAAACAGTTGACTTCGAAGAAGTGTATGCACCTGTACAATTGTAAACAGTTTAAGCAAAAAACAAAATTACATTGTGTTTTAGGGCAAAAGCCTCAAGTTTTGTAGTGAGTTAACATGCTTACAAGTTAGTGCAAATGCATCAGATCTGCTCGCAGCTAACTACTAAATAGTTATAAGATTGGCATCATTATATATATCTCATATTGTGAATACCTTCACAAGTTGCCATGATATTGCACTCCCTTGAATAAGTAACTTGTCACCATAGGAGAAGACCATTATTACTTATTCTCAGTGGATGCCACCACCCAGACAGCACCATTTTGGAGCTGATTGGCTCCTCTTTGGTGGATGGGCAGGCACCCTGATGTTGCAATGATGGCAAGGCAGTTGCAGAGTATAACTGCACAATATCTTAATAAATTAGCTGCGAGCAGATTTGATGCATTTGCACTGACTTGTAAGCAAAAAACAAAAATGATGCCGAATGTGAAGCATCATCTTATGATTCATAACAGTAGCCAATATTTTAATTTATATAAGTTGAAATCAGTGCAGATGTTATAGAAGCTGAATCTGTGTGGAAATTTATTCACGAGAAATGAGACATGTTGTACAGACAACTTGTGTAGTCGAGACCCGCTAATTTTCGTAAAATCGGACAAATGCTAATAATTTATTGTGATTTTTCCTTGTAGTGGATCTGTGTTCTCATTTCAAATTTAAAATCAACTTTGTGAATTTTTTACCAAATAGGGTAGTATAGACCAATTTGGAATATTAAATTTTGGAAATATATTTTAAGGCAGAAAAATTTTCTTACCTGAGATTTTTTTCAGGAACGGCTGCATCCAGGTGAGATGTAAATTTGAATAGTATTGAAATCACATATATACATCAATGGAATGTGCCCTGGCTATAAAAGACGGCCTACAACATGTGTTCATCCTCCTTTGAAGATGGTATTAACAAAAAGTCCCCATCAGGCTTCAGAACATCATCTCCCTTCTTATAATTACTCCCCATGCATGGATTTAGAAAAAAAACTTGCTTTTATTTCTTTGTCCTCCTACTAGATATATGCAGAAACAGAGTAATGAGACAGTGATGAGTTTTAGTTGCATTAAATTTAACTGGATTATCTTTGCCCAGCTCCCTTCCAGTTCCAATCTATTAAAATCTCTAGATGAGCGATTCGAAACTTATGGTCTGCCAACCATAGTTTGTGATGAACAGAGGTTCCTTAAAAATTGCAAACGAATGATTTTTTTTTTACAAACGTTAGGTTATTTACTTCAATTGCCTTTTTCTCACACATAGTTGTTTTGGTTTATGCCTTGTCTTTCATCTTTTAGTTCTTGCTTTGTTTTACTTAGCATGTGTAATTAAGAAGATCAAGCACCAATTCATTTTGGTATATCTGTGAGTTACACATAGTGCTGGTATTGTAAACAGTAGCAATTTGTATGATGCCGCTTGCCTTGGGCAGGACCAGCAGTGCATAGCACATGCTTCTTGATTAGACCGGGGTTCGATCCCGTGACCACCAAATACGGCAGATGCGGAAAGGTCAGGGAATGACCACCGCATATCCCCGAAGCAACATGGCCTTAGTTGCTAATGCTCCTAAAAACCAAAAAAACAAACAAGTGGCAATTTGTAAAATATGAAGAATGACTTTTTCATCATTTCTTCTTTGAATGCTTTGTTTAAATATCAATTATAAAATATTTACACTTTTAATACTGAAATGTTAATTTTTTTATTAATTACTAATATATAATACATAATAAAAATAATTAATTTTTAAAATATTCTAATATTATTTTAATACCAATTTTTTTTTTAATTTACACAACTATTCTGTCCTATGGAATGAGCAGAAAAGGCTGATCAGTACAGCCCAAGACCAGCAGCTGGAAAACATTGGTCTGGTTTTTTAACTGCTGATTTTGCTGCTCTAAAAATTTGAAGACCAAAGCTGAAGTCTATTCGTTGATTTCCATTTGGAGCGTATTCCGACGTATGCTGACCAAGCTTTGGATTTCCCATTTCTGATACAGTTATAGAGGCAATGGGTTCTCTCCTTAACCATTAAGTGTGTGTGTGTGTGTGTGTGCGTGCTGCGTGCATGCATGCGCGCATGCAAGAGACGAATAAGAGAAATATATCCAAGAAACGAACTCTGGAATATATAACAAAAACAGTCAAACCCTAATGTTAGTATTATTAGTAGTAGTGACAAATGATGTCAGGAAAGCTAGCTTTGGTGACACAGTAACAAAGGAACTGGATGAAAAAATCATATACTTAGATATCAGGAAATCTTTTGATGGTGTTGCACATTAAAGACTACTGTACAAATTGGAGCAGCGTGGCATTAATGGAAGCTTAGAGGCTATAGATAAAAAGATAGTTGAGTGGGAGAAGACAGAGAGTGGTTCAATGGACACGGTTCTTCGTGAACTAATGTTATTAGTGGAGACCCACAGGGTTTGGTGCTGGGCCCATTGTTGTTTTTGTATTTATTAATAATCTTTAAGTTTCCAAATGATACAAAGGTTGGCAGGGTGACTGCTAAGAATAGAAACAGGTGCATGTATACTTGCGTGTACACCAATGCTAGGAGTTTGGTAAATAAATTTGATGAATTTGAGGTATTGCTTAAAGCATCAAAGGCGGATATTGTTGGGATATCAGAGACATGGTGTCACACAGATATATAAGGAATTCAGAACTGGAATTTGGGGAGTACAACGTCTACAGAAAGGATAGACAGGATAGGATATGAGTCCCTCAGGGTTCAGTGTTGGGTCCATTATTGTTTTCTGTATTTATAAATGATATTGATGATGGTATATCAATCTTAATGTCCAAGTTTGCAGACGATACAAAGGTTGGCAGGGTTGTCAAGTACACTACTGACACTATGCTACTGCAACAGGATCTGGAAAGGTTGAGCAGATGGGCTGAGAGGTGGAAAATGAAGTTTAACATTGACAAATGTAAAGTACTACATATGGGAAACAGCAACCCCAGAGCAACGTATCAACTCTGTGGTACTACACTGACAGTGGTAGAGAATGAAAAGGACCTGGGAGTAATTGTGCAGGCAGATATGAAGTTCTCTGAGCAGTGCAGACAGGCTGCAAGAGTAGCTCATGGTGTCTTGTCAATGATATACAGGAATTTTTCTAGCAGGGATAAGGAGGTGATTATTCCCTTCTATAAGGCAATGGTCAGGCCACACCTAGAGTACTGTTTACAGGTCTGGAGGCCTCATTTCAAGAAGGATGTAGAGCGGCTGGAAAGAGTACAGAGAAGGGCAACAAGATTAGCGAATGGAACAAAGGGTTGCTCTTATGAAGAAAGGCTTAAATTTGCAAATTACAGTGCCTGGAGACTAGGTACCAGTGAGGTAATCTGATAGAGGTGTATAAAGCCTTGAATGGTTTGAGCATGCTCAATGCTGATAGGATTCTTCCTCTTGCTCAAAATAATCACCTGAGAGGGCATGAATTCAAATTGAGGAAAGACAGATGTAGGATAGACGTGCAGAAATTTGCCTTTAGCCAGCGGGTGGTTGGTTGGTGGAACAGACTTCCATCCCTTGTCGTGGAAGTTGATAGCCTAAATAAATTTAAGGCTTAGCTGGACAGGTATTTCGAATGAACAGAGGGGTGAAGTGGAAGTGTGTGTGTGTGTTTTTTTTTTTTGGCTGATGCTGCATAAGCTTGCTTTCTTGCATCATATGCCTATGCTAATGCTAATGCTAATTAACAAGAGTAATGAAGGTATATGGCTGTAACAAGATTTAGAAAAATTAGGCAGATGGGCTGAGAAATGGCAATTGTAGTTTAACATTGACAAATGCAAGGTATTGCATGTGGGTAGTAGTAACTCCAGAGTAACACACCAACTCTGTGGTACTACACTCAGGGTAATGGAAAATTAAAAAGACCTGGGGGTAATTGTGCATTCAGATATGAAGTCAACTGATGTACATGAATTTTGTTAGCAGGAATAAGAAAGTAATTATCCCAATGGCAATGGTTAGGCCACATAATAAGTACTCATACAGGTCTTGAGGCCTCATTTTAGGAATTATGAAGAGCTGCTGGAATGGGTACAGAGAACGGCAATGAGATTGATTAGGGGAACAAATGGTCACTTACCAAGAAAGGCTTCAGTTCTGCAAATTTCAGCTTCTGGAGACTATGCACCTGCAAGGTGATCTGATTGAGCTGTCAATGGTTTTGAATGGCTTGAGCAAACTCAGTGCTGATGGGATTCTTCCTCTTGTTCGGACTGTGCACATGAGGGGGCATAATTTCAAATTGAGGAAGGATGATTGCAGAATAGATGTGTGTGTGCAAGTTTGCCTTCAGCAGATGGGTGGTTGATTGCTGTAACAAGCTTCTGTCCATCGTTGTGGAAGTGGATAGTTTTTAATAAATTAAAGGAAGAATAAGACCTACTATTTGAGGGGATGGATAGGGATTTTTTTTTTTTTTTTAGCTGATGCTGTATATGCTTGCTTTCTTATGTCATTTATACTATTAACTAATAATACTAAACTGTAATATTATAAGTGTTGCCAATTATAGTTGCAAATGATGCAAGAAATCAAGCTCATACAGCATTGGCCAAAAAAAAAAAAAAAAAATCACATCTGCTCATCTCTTTCAATAGTTTGTCTAGTTCTTCATTGAATTTATTCAAACTCCAATTTCACAACAACAACAGACTAAAGTTTATTCCAACAATCAACCACTCACTTGCTGAATGCATATTTCTGAAGCGATCCTTCTTCAATTTGAATGTATGCCCCTTGTGCGGATAGTCTCAGCAAGAAGAAGAATCACATCAGCATTGAGTGTGCTCAACCCATTGAAAGCCTTAAATACCCCAATTTTGTCCAGTCTACAGCTGCTGCAGTTTACAGAACTGAAGCCTTCGTTCTCCTCCACTCTCATTGCCCATCTCTGTACCCATTTCAGCGGCTCCACATCTTTCCTAAACTTAAGCCTCCAGACCTGTATGCAGTACTTAAGATGTGGCCTGACCATTGCCTTATAGAATGGGATGATCACCTTATTCCTGCTATCAAAATTCTTGTATATCATGACAAAAGCCCATTAGCTGGCCTGGCAAATTGTCTACACTGCCTATTATCCACTATTATCCCTAGGTCTTTTTCATTTTGAACTCCCCCTCAGTGTAATACCACTTAGGGTAGTACACAAATGATACATTACTCTGGGATTACTGCTACCCATATGTAATACCTTGAATTTGTCAATGTTAAACTTTATTTGCTACTTCTGAGCCCATCTGCCTAATTTTTCTAGAAGTCGTTGCAGGAAGCATACCTTCATTACTGCCATTAACCACCCTGCCAACAACTGTATCATCTGCAAATTTAGACATTAAACCTGATATACCTTCAATATCATTAATAAATACAGAAAACAGTAATGTGTCCAGTACTGAACCTTGTGGGACTCCATTAATAACATTAGTCCACGACAAGCAGTGTCCACTTATAACCACTCTCTGTCTTTTCCCACTCACCTATACCCTTATCTAAAGCAGTAACTTTTCCTTAATCCCACACTACTCCAATTTGTATAGCAGACTTTTATGTGCAACAGTACGAAAACTTTCCTGAAATCCAAGTATATATCAAAATTACTTTATGCTTCCAGTTCCTTTTTGACTGCATCGTGGTATCTAATTAAATCGGTCAGACAAGATCTCGCCTTAACAAATCCATGCTGAGACTGAAGTATAACTGCAACTCCTGTCTACATGGTTCTCCATACTTCTTTAAACACTGGCGCCATTATTTTATCTGGAACAGAATTTAAACTAACAGATCTATAACTACTCATGTTACCCTTTGATCTCCCTTTGTGAACTGGGGATACATTTGCACAACTCCAATCCAGAGGCACTTTCCCAGAATCCAAAGATGCTCTCATAATTATAGCTATGCATTTGCTTAGCTCCTTTGCTGCCTCCCTTAATGTAATTGGATAGATCCCATCCACCCCAGGTGCTTTTTTTTTTTTATCTTTAACATCAACACTTTCTCTTCCACTTTCCTCAAAATTTTAATTCCTGCTCAATTTTAAGAAGGATGTAGAGCTGTTGGAATGAGTACAGAGAAGGGCAACAAGATTAGGGAATGGAACAAAGGGTTGCTGTTACGAAGAAAGGCTTAAGTTTTGCAAATTACAGTGTCTGGAGACTAGGCACCGGCGAGGTGATCTGATAGAGGTGTATAAAGCCTTGAATGGTTTGAGCATGCTCAATGCCAATAGGATTCTTCCTCTTGCTCAGAATAATCACCTGAGAGGACATAAATTCAAATTGAGGAAAGGCAGTTGTAGGATAGATGTGCGGACGGAAGTTTGCCTTTAGCCAGCGGGTGGTTGATTGCTGGAACAAACTTCCATCTGTCATTGTAGAAGTTGATAGCTTAAACAGAACTGGACAAACATTTGGAGTGAGTGAATGGGTAAAATGAGAAGGGGGGGGGTGTGTTTTTTTTTTTTTTTTTTGGCTGATGTTATATGAGCTTACTTTCTTGGATCACATGCACTTGCTAATCCTAATGCTAATTATCACAAAATCATTCTGCTCCCTCTTAGAGTTTGATAAGCTTCTGATATCTCCTCCCTAAAGAATTTCTTATATGTGAATGTAGATGTAAAATACTTATTCAGCCTGAGCAGAATCATCAACAGTTAAATAGTCAACATCGAGTAAACCAATGTGATTCAACACTTTCCTTCTGCTATTTATAGAAGTAAACAAGTTTTCGCTGCTTTTCTTGGCATTCTTTGCCAGGAACATTTTGTAATCTGCTTTGTCTTGATAATACACAGTAAGTTACTAGTGCAGTCTATTAACTTTAACTGGCTACAATAAAATGGGAAACACACCTATTTAAATTGCACACATCTAAAACTAACTTACTCCATCACCAATTTTTTAAAAGAGCCATGATATCAGATCAGTTAGACTGGAATTCTGTTAATTCTAATAATTTCAATTAGCATCTATTAAAGATTTTAAGGAAATAATTTAATTTTTTGTTAACTTTGTTCCATTTACATACAATAGTAAACTTTCTATATACAGGGTGATTCACTACCAGTGTGACAAACTTGCAGGAGGTGTAGGGGGCACAAAGACAAATCGGAATCACATAGCATTGCAGGGTCTGAAATGCCTTCGTCATGCGGTAGAGGACGTTGAACGGGAGGTCGCGTGAACAGCGATCCCCGCTGGAAGTCAGCATTTGCGAACTGGTTCCCGAGGCAGTAGGATGGACCAGTGTTCAAACGTTGAACTGGCCGACATGCACCTCGCATATGGAGCTGCGGACTGTAACGGGCGCGCCGCTCTGCGCTTGTACCAGGAGCGCTTCCCGCACAGGCGTGCTGCTCATCATACGATTTTTGCCCATGTGCACAGAAGGTTACGTGAGACTGGTTGTTTCACAAGAGGTACCATGAATCGAGAGCGAACGACGAGGACGCCAGACAACGAGGAGAATGTCCTACATCTTGCAGAAAGCAATCCGAGTACGAGTATTCGAGCGATAGGCCAACGATTGGGTATTTCCCAATCCACTGTATGGAGGATACTGTCAACAAACCAAATGAGTTCATACTATCTGCAACGCGTCCAATCATTGGAGCCTGTGGATTATCCACTCTGGAGGACTTTTGCTACTTGGTTTCTTCAACAGAAACGGTTTGCAAATGCTGACTTCCAGCGGGATCGCTGTTCACGTGACCTCCCGTTCAACGTCCTCTACCGCATGACGAAGGCATTTTGAACCCTACAATGCTATGTGATCCCGATTCGTCTTTGTGCCCCCCCCCCTACACCTCCTGCTAGTTTGTCGCACTGGTAGTGAATCACCCTGTATACATTCAGTAATCATTGAATTTTGATCAACCTAATACCGTGTTGAGCCACCATTTGCTTGGAAAACAGCTGCTATTCACCTTGGCATTGACTCCACTTGATAACTGAATATGTCTGTATGTATCTATAGTGCTGCCTACAAGGCTTACCGCATTCTCTGAATAGATAATGGTTGCGTGTCCATATGCCTCGTTTCCTGTTCCAAAACATACCATAGGTGTTCGATAGAATTTAGGTCAGGCGAATTTTTGAGGGCAATCAAGATGGGTAGTAAATTTGAAAGTGTTTGCAATTCTGCCGAGACCTGATAGAAGGCAGTATGCGATGAGAGCCTTGTGAATCAGTTTGCCCCTGGAGAGATTGTGCAAGACTCATGGGGTAAAATTTTTCTCAGGATGGTCTGTTATGCTTGTTACCATATGGGACTGCTTCCACAGGGATGTGATACACTTAAATATAAAGGGTGCAAGAATATTTGGATTAACAATAGCTGCAGGCACAGGTGAAAGTGGTCCTTGCACTGCTGTTAGAATGATCAGCATCCTTGAAAGCAAGGTGCTGCAGATTCTAAGAATTGCTGGAAGTCACCATGAAACAAGTAAATACATCGGCTGTATTAGAGTAAGTAAGAATAACAACAGGTGCATGTACACCAATGCTAGGAGCATAGTAAATAAATTTTATGAATTTAAATTGCTGGTCAAGATATCAAATGCTGACTGGGATTTTAGAGAAATGGGTATCACTCAGATACAAGGGATGCAGAATTTGATTATGGGAGTACAATATATACATAAAGTATAGACAGAATAGGAGGGAGGGGAGTGGTTACGATCTTACTTCAGAAGCACATAAAATCAAAGAGTGTGTTCAGTTGATGTAGCATTAGTAGAGGCACACGATGCAAGAAAGCAAGCTTATGCAGCATCAGCCAAAAAAAAAAAAAAACGCTCCCATTCAACCCTCCATTCATTCCAAATACCTGTCCAGCTCAGCCTTAAATTTATTTAGGCTGTTAGCTTCCACAACAAAAGATGGAAGCCTGTTCCGCCAATAAACTACCCGCTGGCTAAAGACAAATTTCCGCACATCTATTCTACAACTATCTTTCCTCAATTTGAAACTGTGCCCCTCAGGTTCTTAGTCTGAACAAGAGGAAGAATCCCATCAGCATTCAGCTTGCTCAACCCATTCAAGGCCTTGTACACCTCAATCAGATCACCTCGCAGGTGCCTACTCTCAAGGCACTGCAATTTGCAGAACTTAAGCCTTTCTTGATAAAAGCACCTCTTTGTTCTCACCAATCTTGTTGCCCTTCTTTGTACTCGTTCTAGCAACTCTACATTCTTCCTAAAATGAGGCCTCCAGACCTGTACACAGTACTCTAGGTGTGGCCTGACCATTGCCTTGTATATAACGGGATAATCACCTCCCTGTTCCTGCTAGCATAATTCCTATATATCATTGACAAGACTCCATGACCTGCCCTGGCAGCCCGTCTGCACTGCTCAGCAAACTTCATATTTGACTGCACAATTACTCCCAGGTCTTTTCCACTTCCCCGAATGTAGTACCACAGAATTGGTACGTTTCTCTTCGGTTATTGCTACCCATATGCAGTACTTTGCATTTGTCAATGTTAAACTTCAGTTGCCACTTAGCCCATTTTCCCAACTTATCTAGATCCAGTTGGAGTAGCATACTGTCGTTAACAATCCTGCCAACCTTTGTATTATCTGCAAATTTGGACGTTAAAACTGATATACCTTCATCAATATCATTGATAAATATACAAAACAACAATGGGCCCAACGCCGAACCATGGGGAACTCCACTAACAACATTACCCCTAATGCCATACCTCTCCAATTTGTATAGCAGTCTTCCATGTGCAACAGTATCAAAAGCTTTCCTGAAATCCAAGTATATGATATCTTGTGTGGCCAGTGCAATGTTGAGTCAGTTTGGTGTGACGTAAGGAGTGGGGAAGCAAAAATGAGAGTGTGTTGTCGGCCAAATGACTCTGATGAGTACAATGAACAGCTGTACAGAGAAATAGTGTGGGACAGTAAATAAGAATATCTTATAATGAGAGATTTTAAATTTTGAATTTGGATGACTTTTTCTACAACAGCATGTTAGAAAGGCAACAAGGGGGAGTAATACTCTTCATATTCCGATTATCAGCAGCAGTGGTAGATCCAGAAAAAAATGACAGGAGGGGCACCATTTGTGATGGGGGGGCACCATTTTGTGCCTTGTTTGTGCACAAGGCACAAAATGATGCACAGAACATGACCAAACTGCGTGACACTGAACTAGAATGGCGATCACATCAGCATCAATGTTGCCAACTGTAGTCATTTGAAAATAGCTGAGCCACAATACAAAAATAGATAAAATCCTATGTTAACAATGGAAAATATTTTTTTTTTTTTAGCATTAGCATTAGCATACGATGCAAGAAAGCGAGCTTATGCAGCATCAGCTTTGTTTGTTTGTTATTTAGGAGCATTAGCAACTAAGGCCATATTGCCCCTGGGTTATACGGTGGTCATTCCCTGACCTTTCCGCATCCTCCGTATTGACGGGTTCGAACCCCGGTCTAATCAAGAAGCGTGTGTTACGCACTGCTGCACCTGGCTACGAAGGCGCCTATAGCATCAGCAAAAAAAAAAAAAAAAAAAAGCAACCCTCCCATTTTACCCCTCCATTTTGTAGCTATAGCGAATTTAAACAGTTGGTTTATATGCTCCAAAAAACAACAGGGGGACACATGCGTCGCTGCCCCTAACATGAATCCGTCTATGGTCATGATTATTCATGTAGCTAATAATGATAATAATAATTAAGAATCGTCAGATAAAAGAACCACTAGGTAGCAGTGATCGCAGTTTCTTAATTTGGTATTTACTTAAAGATGTAACTACCACCAAGGGTAAAGGGAGGGTTTTGCAGATGATACAAAGGCTGGCAGGGTGATTAATGACAGTATGCTACTGCAACGGGATCAAAGCAGAAGGGTCGAGAAATAGCAATTGAAGTTTAACGTTGATAAATACAAAGTACTGCATATGGGTAGCAGTAACCCCAGAATACCGTACCAACTGTGTGGTACTACACTCAGGGTAGTGGAAAATAAAAAGGATCTGGGGTTAATTGTGTAGTCAGATATATAGTTCCTGATTAATGCAGACAGGCTGCCCAGACAGCTCGTGGTTTTTTTCAAAGACATACAGGAATTTTGCTAGCAGGTATAAGGAGCATACCTCATATAAGGCAGTGGTTAGGCCACATCTTGGGTACTGCATACAGGTCTGAAGTCCTCATTTTAGGAAGGATGTGGAGCTGCTGGAACAAGTACAGAGAAGGGAAATGAGATTGGCGAGCAGAATAAATGGGTGCTCTTAACTAAGAAAGACTTCAGTCCTGCAAATTGCAATGTCTAGAGACTAAGATTCTGCAAAGTGATTTGATTGAGATATTTGCCGCTTTGATTGGATTGTTCAGGCTCACTGCTGATGGGATTCTACCTTTTGCTCAAACCACATGCATGAGAGTGCACAAATTCAAATTGAGGAACGACAGTTGCAGAATAAATGCACTGAAATTTTCCTTTAGTGAGTAGGTGATTGATTGTTGGATCAAACTTCCGTCTGTTTTTGTGGAATTTGATTGCTTAAATAAATTCAAGGACAAACTGGACAAACAATTGGAGGGAATGATTAGGTGAAATGGGAGGTGTATTTTTTTTAATTGTTTGGCTGTGCTATATAAGCTTGCTTTTTTGTGTTATTTTCCACCACTAATGCTAATGCTTACTTCACTTAGTTCCTCAAAGTACTGGTGCACAGTGAAGGCCTGATGGCACAACACATTATCTTGGAAGATCCTGTTTCTGTCTGGGAGAAAAAAATGCAACATGACAAAGTTTACATGATCTCTTAAGAGACCATGTAAACTTTGACCTTACCAGTGGAGGATCCATATACATCGGGAATTCTAGTTCTTGCCAGCACAACATGCCTTATATTAATGTTGGCCTTTAGATATTCATTACCTATTTGCAGGTCTAAAAGTACTCTTTCCATCTTTGTCCATGTGATTATTATGTCTGTACTGACTGTGCAGTAATTATGTTCGTGAAATTGCAGGTTCCTATGCAGTGGAAGACCAGGTAATGAACAGGAACTATAGGAAATAAATCGCCAAGGTCCCCAGAGTGGCAGATGATACATGTTAAGGATGCCACCTGGCACCAGAAACAATCCAGCACATTGTGGGATGCAACATGATCACCCAGATGGAGTACACTCACATACACGACCAGGTTGCCAGGATAATACATCAGAAGCTATTTCGAAAAATACCTGTTGATCAAAGAAAATGTACTGTATTACAAATACGAACCTTGGGCCATACTATAGACCCCCTACTCACAAACTGTACTGGGAACGTACCATAATAACACAAACAAGACAATCCCATACGACAGACAAGGCATAACCCTCATCGACAAGAAGGAAAGGGCCACCAACCCGTTCGACATAGCGGTGCCCAACACCAGCAACTTCCAGAAAATCTACGAGGGAAATATCAGGAGGTAGACAGACCTAAGACAGGAAGTCAAAGAAATGTGAGTGAAAGAGAGAGAGAGATAATCTTTATTGCCTTTCATGGCCATAAAGCCAGGGATTTACAGCCTCCTGAAACTTCCGGAATAATCCAACAATTATTTACAAAAAAAGGTAATTATACAAATGAAAACATATTTTAATACAAAGGAGAGAACTCATGAGAGTTAGATCTGATCGAGCTGGCATAACATCGAGTTAAGAGCACCAGCTCAATCAGATAGGAACAGATGCATGGTACACAGTCATTGCTGATTAGTCCTGCTAGTCACAATTTTTTTCCGGTAAGTACGGTCAACAGCAAATTTGTTCAGGTCGGCGTCAAGTGCTTGGGTTTGCTTGAGCATTTGCTGAGGGAGAAACATGTCCGAAAGATGGAGTCGTGCTGAATGCGAGTAGAGCTCGGGATTGGATCTAAGGGCAGTAGGTGGAATCCTCCAGCCACAGGTATCCCAGAATGAAGGTGTTGCATTTATGCCTGTTATCACCTTAACTGTTGCTAGGAGGCATTGGTCGTCGACTAAGGTGGGAAGCCGTGGAATCCCGAGAGAGTCGGCAAGCTGCGTGGTGCGAATCAGAGCTGGAAGGTTGTACTTCCTGTTGGCCCACTTTAGTAGCTAGCATTCTGTGGTAAAGAGTGGTTTCTTTATTGACGGTGCCACTGACGCCCAAATTTCTGCAGCAGAGAGTAAAGGTGGAAAGATAACTGTTCTTATGTACTTCACGGTTGTCTTTTTATCGGTGATATGTAGGAGATGTTGTGCTATCCACCGGATAACAAAACGGTGTCCACCGGAGTCTTGAAGCACTTGTGAGGAGCATGTCTATGTGGGCGTTAAATTGAAGTTTAGAGTCGAATACAACGCCCAGATCACGATGGCAGGACACAATTGGGATGATGTTGCCGACCGAAGGCTGGAGAAATGGAGTTTCCCTCAATGAATACACCATGAATCCGGACTTAGCAGGATTGATCTTGAGCCCAAACTGGTTGTTAATTTCTGGTAAAAGCAGAAGTTGTTAATTTCTGCTTTTACCAGATCTAACATGGGATGATGGGAGTGAGTATCTTGATATCATCCGCATAGCTCAGTAGACACCGAGAATGTGCAACCAGTGGTGAGATAATAGATGAAAACAGAAAGCCCAAAAGAACCCCCTCCTTGTGGGACTCCTGCAGTGAGGGATCTTGTAAGGGTGCGGTCCCCTGTATAAAGCTTTATAACTCTGCCATGCAGAAGAGTGGAGAGAAAGCATAGTATGTTCCCTGTGATCTGGAAGTGGCATTCCACGAGAGAGAGAAGTTGGTTTACTTGGACGGCTTCAAATGCGGCCTCAATGTCTAAGTAACAGCTAGTTCTTGCCTTTTCTCAAATACTGACAAGAGAGTATTCGTGGTCTCTAGCAGATTGGTGATCGTTGACCTGTTTGGAAGGGAGGAGTGAATTATGTGGCATATGTAATAAGTTTGTTTGTTATTTGGTGTTTAGGAGCATTAGCAACTAGGGCCATATTACTCTGAGGATATGCGGTGGTCATTCCCTGACCTTTCTGCATCCTCCGTATTTGGTGGTCATGGGCTCGAACCCTGGTCTAATCAAGAAGCATGTGCTATGCACTGCTGCTCCCGTCCACCTGGCTATGGAGGCGCCGCCGGGGAGGAGGGTATAAAGTAAATCGAGACAGGGAACTCGATTTAGATCGCCAATAAGGCGCTTTGCAGCAGAGCTGCACTCTCAGGTCCAGTAGTAGCCTCCACAGAGGTCCGATCAGGCAGTTGTCGTTCATGAGACTCAGGTCCTGTCCCTGCTGTCTTGAGGGAAGTCCTTGCAAGTGTAGTCAGGTCCAGTGTTTGTCTGGTTTTCATCACTCTTGTCCAAGAAATAGAGTTTACTGGCCTGGTCTGTTGGTCATTCAGTAGTCGTGTTTCAGTTAGTCACATTTCATGATGACTTGTTGGGGAAGTGGAGTTCACTCCAGGCTTCGCTGCATTCTGTAGTCAGTCGCCTCCAGTTTTGAATCACATCCAGGGATGGGTATGTCTTATTCAGGTTTGCTCTGATTTTCGTGAGGGCATCATCCTATCGTACTGTGGTCAGATGCCTCCGTCCAGGCAACAAGCCGTTGCTGCTTGGGTTTATTGCACTGTAGTTTTCATAGTAGCGGGTTGCTATTTATTCAGATGGGTTTGGTGGTTGCGGTAGGGTCAGTCTTCTTGTGAACAGACTTTGGGCGTATTTGGAGAATGCTTTGTAAGCGATGTCACTCTCAAGGATGTATGTGTGCTCTTGTTAAAAGTGTTTATAAATATGGTTTTAAAGTGTTTACTTTAAATACTCTTGTGATACACAGATATATTCTGATAAGGTCTACAAGGTTTGAGGATTTCTAATCAAGGAAAGGTAATTATTATTTTTTTTTTAGGGTTTCCCGTAATTAAATACATTAACCCGTATTTGTGTCCCTAAATTGCGCATGTTCTATGGTCGATTTGCCTGTTTTTCTGGACGAAAAAACCCCAGTTACTGGGGAGAAAAACCTTGCTATCTACGCCTGAGACCGACTAACTCAGCCACGGAGTGAAAAAAGCCCATTAAAGTTCCTCGCGTCATCGACGGGATAAGGAAATGTAATACTATATTACTATATTACTATATTAGAGTTACCCGCAAATGATTACATTATTTATTTTTTTTTTTTTTATGTGAACCCCAAACACGAGAGGTATTAGAACCTATAGTACTTAGTATCGTGCTTGGGTTGGAGGTTGAGAAGACGAAAGAAGATATTCGTTGACATTAGACTTGAACTTCTGTAGATTGTAATTTTCAGGAAATACGTATGAGGGAAGGTTGTTCCAGAAAACGGCAGTTGAATGAATAAATGAGGAAGATGAAAAGTTGGTTCTGTGGGTTTGAAGTTGGACAGTAAATAGATGTTGGCTGGTGGTGGCACGTGTTCGGACTGTTTTGAAAGAGAGAGCGGGAATTATAGAAGCCAATTCAGAAGAACAGTGCCCATGGAAGTATCTCTAGAAAAGGCATGCAGCAGAAACAGTGCGTCTATGAGAAAGCGAGTGGAGAGACTCTGTTAGAGATGAATCATTAATTAGCCTAACTGCCCTCTTCTGAATGGAATCAAGAAGCCTGAGAGAGGTTTTGGGTGCATAGTGACATAGTGACATAGTGTTTTTTGACAAGCGGCACCGGTGCTTTCGCACAACTCCGCATTTGAATCTCTTGTGAAGTAAGACAGTACAGTACTTTCAAGGCCAGATAGCATATGTTAGTGTATGTTCATGTTTGCTTAGTGCGGGTTATGTTGTTCATCTGGCCGCTTAGCCTAGGGTCTGTGGAACACCACAGACTGCTAGTTACCGTCACTGGCACTGGGAGCCGGACCAGGTATGTGGAAAGAGAACTCTGGCTGGCCGACCCTGGGGTTAGCCTGAGCTTCTCAGGGAGGGCCGAGAAAAAAAATAATAAAATAAAATAAAAAAGAATAATAATAAAATAAAATAAAAATAAAAATAATAAATAATAAATAATATAAAAAAAAAATAAATAAATAAAAAAAATAAAAAAAATAATAATAAAAAAAAATTAATAAAAATAAAAAAAAAAAATAATAATAATAAAAAAAAATAAAAAAATAAATAAATAAAATAAAATAAATAAAAATAAAAAAATAAATAAAAAAAAAAATTTTTTTTTTTTTTTTTTTTTTTTGAAATAGGAGAAGGGGTGAGAGATTGAGGAGAAGAAAGAAGGTAAGCAGAAGAGAGAGGGTGAGGTAGGGTGGGCTCCCCCCTCACCCTACCTCAGGAAGAAGAGAAAAGGTTGTGAGGTCAAGTGACCCACAAAGTCAGATTGCCTAATAGCATGATCCTGCATTTGAAAGTCAAATGCCAGCCCCACTCCCAGAGGAGTATTTATATGAGTTCCTGCACAAGTAGGAAAATCAGATATTGTCATACACCTTGAAGAGAAGAGGTGCCAGCAAGTGAGTGGGTCCCACAATGGGCAAGGGGCCCAGGGTCAACAATTTAATCTTCTTCATCCAAGGGTGACTTGTAGGCAATGAGCAGTGTCCCACACTGGGACTTGGATAATCTTCTCTTAGGGGATGAGAGGAGGCACATGGATTCATGAAACTCAAGGATTGCTTGGAGTTCTTGTGGCTATTGTAGAAAAGTCCTTTTTGGGTTCGTGGGTTTGTCAGATAGCTTCCTTTGTGAACGTCGAGAGATTCCTGTTAGGTCATGACAAAGATCAATATTCTGTTTGTGTTTTCTTTGATTCCATTCAGGATATGTTCTGTGAATTGAGTTTTGGGTTCATTATAAGATGGGGGTGCGTTGAACAGTTTGCTGTAGGTGAATTTGACGCATTTCAAATACAGTCTGGGCAAAAGTAGTGAAGGCTTTGTAGTTGGTTTCGTCAATTATGTAGAGGTGTTCCTGCCCACTGGGTATATTTCCAGTTTTGGTAATTAGGAGACTTCTGGGTAAATCATAAAGAGGGCAATTATACATGAGGTGAATCCAGTCTTCATTGTCACCGCATGTGCAGAGAGGAGAATCGGTGAGACCCAGGGCATGCAGCTTGGCCCGAAACGATCCATGACCAGTGAGGAAGAACGAGACGTGAAGGCCTGGTGAGTACCACGGAGGAGGTTTTGGTGCAGTTATCATAACTTGTGGAAGAAATCTTTTAGTTGTTTCACCTTTGGTTGTTTGCTCCCAAGATCTTTGCCAATGCTGGAAGAGCTTAGAGTAAATCTGTTTCATTTCGTTTTTTGGATCGTTAGCTAGATCGAGTGTTATATCCAGAATGGTGGTGGGAATTCCTCTCTTTATGCGGTATGCGAGGCCGCGACGAATAACCTCCAGGTCCAGAGGAAGAGTGCCTGCTAAGACCTGCAGGGCAGGATTACTGACTGTGCGGCATGCTCTAGTCACAGTGAGTAGGATATTGCGTTGAATTGTATGTAGCTTTGCTTTATTACGTGCAATGATGGCACGAGGGAACCATATGGCTGCACCATAGCACACAGCTGGTAAGAAGATGGTTTTATAAAGTAGCATGAGAGTCCTCCTCTTCAAACCCCAGTCTGCTCTGCTAATTCTTACGATCATGGCAGTATAACGACGTATTTTATTGGAGAGGTAATTAAGATGAGGTAAGAATGTTAATCGGGAGTCAAAGGTTACTCCTAGATATTTTAGTTCTGTTTTGAGTTGCAATGTCTGCCCAGAGATTTTAATTTGGGGTGGTCTTCTTATGTCCAAGGATCCTTTGAGGAGGATTGTCTTCGTTTTTTCCCCAGAGATGACTAACTTGTGGTTGTTTGCCCAATTTTGGAGGATCGTTAAGGCAGGGGAGGCAATTTGCTCAAGCTGAGTTCTAGAATCAGCTTTGATAAGGAGGATGAGGTCATCTGCATAGGCCATGCAGTCCACAGGACCCAAATCCATAAGAAGAAATTCATCTAGTATCAAGTTCCAGAAGTAGGGCCCAAGAACCGAGCCCTGTGGACACCCTCTAACAACTGGTCGGGACGTTTTCTGAAAATTTGTTTGAACAGTGACTGAGCGGTTGAAGAGGTAGTTCTGGAGACAGCGGTAGAGGTTGAGTGGAATATTGATTTGACGTAATCTCCTGACAATGCTGGGCCACCAGATGGAATCGAAGGCACCAGCAAAGTCAATGGAAATAGCCAGTAGATATTTTTCTGTGGTTGAGTTTGCTGTGTTGAGCAGATTGTTCATAGCATCTTCAGTGGAGCATCCTGGCTTAAAGCCATACTGCTTTGGAGAGTCTAAGTTGGCTGTCTGGTAGTAGGTGGATAATCTGGATTGAAGCAGCCGCTCCATTACCTTTCCCAAGACCGTTAGAAGAGCAATGGGGCGGTAAGATTTGGGTAGAGTAGGATCTTTATCTGGACCTTTTAGGATGAGTCGAAGCACTGCCTGTTTCCAAGAATCAGGGAAAATTCCTTTCGCAAGGCATTTGTTGAATAGTGCTAATAGGTGGTTTGGGAGATGTGTTGCTGCTTTCTTGATGACCTCAACCTCAATATTATCATGACCAGGGCATTTATTCATTTTTGTTCTGTCAAGTGCTTTGTTCATTTCCTCAGAGGTGAAAGGAGGTTCTATTTTATTGTTGGAGAAGGCCTGGTTGTCTTGTTTAATTTGCTTTTGTTCATCATTGAGGGGACTCTCATCTGTCTGAAGTAGGGCATTCAGAATATTATTCATGGATTCAGCCCATGTGTGTGTTGGATTGCCATCAGGAGTCAGGGTTGCATTTAACATCTCTCCCCTGGGCAGCTTGTTCATAACAATGCGATAAACGACCCCCCAAGGATCTGCGTTACCAGTGGTTGTCACAAGGTTCTGCCAAGACACTTTCTTTTTCTGCCGAATGAGGCTTGTGTAGTCGTTACGATATCTTCTATATGCTTCCCGTAGAGCCTGGACCTCAGCAGGAGGCCAGGAGTGCCTCGCTCTCTGGAAGGCTTTTCGGGCAGTGTGGACTTGCCGCCTTAGGTTTTCTAGTTCCCTGCACCACCAAGGGACAGCCTTTAGGTGCTTCTGAAGTTTTTTCATAGTTCTCTCACATGCTTGTTGGAGTGTGCTTGTTAGGAGAGAGAGGTGCTCCTGTGGATCAAGATGGTTTAGTTGGGATGTATCCATTTGTAGCTTTGAATTTATATTGTCCTTGAAGGCATTCCAGTCAGCTGTTTTGGTGGAGTATCTGATGATATCGTGGTAGGTGGGAGGAGTACTATCAAGTTGTCTAGATAGATGGAAGGAGATGGCCCTGTGGTCTGAGGTGGTCCAGGCCTCATGAACCATCCATGATGAGAACTTTTGTGCTATGGACCGTGTGGCGAGCGTAACGTCAATGTTGCTTTCCCACAGGGTATTGCTGAAGGTAGAAAGGTGATGTGGTTTGTTAAGGACTTCAAATGGGGAAGATGAAAGGAAATCTTCTAATTGCTGTCCATTCTGGGAAACTATGTGGCCATCCACACGGCTATGCCACAAGCGAGATCTACAATTGGCATCCATCGTTACTAGGATTTTGCTGGAAGGTAAGAGGGTTATGACTGACTGGAGATATTCAATATATGTTGCGATATCAGTTCGTGGTCGGCAGTACAACGAGACTACGTGCAGAGAGCCTTGTTGGCAGATAATGTGTGCACAAACACCAAAGGGGGTGCATAAGGAGTCGATCTTTGTGACTGTAATTGTTGTATTCCTAATAATGATGGCTGCCCATGGAGTATCTGTGGTTGTCTCAATGATCCTATAAGCGCGAGGGTAGCCCTGTACCCGTCCCTTGTGGGTGTAGGGCTCTTGAACGCAAAGGATATCAATTTCTTCTTCATCCATTTTCATTCTAATTTGTTCGACCACATTTCTAGCTCTTTGGGCATTCAGTTGGAGAATTTTGAGGACGTTGGTGGAATGGCGATTATGGTGTACAGCCATAGTCGGTTTTGTTATGGATGGTTCTCAATACCCTTAAATAGATTGGACATTTGACATCCCGGACGGAGTGATTGGGATCCATTTTTGCTGCTTTGCAGTTGGCGCAGTTAGGGGCTTGATGTTTGTTTGGACAATTGTTGTAGGTGTGTCCGCGTTCAGCACAGTGGCCACAGGTGAAGTCTTGTCGGGCACAGACATGGGATGTGTGTCCAAATCGGAGACATTTAAAGCACTTGATGGTAGGTATGTGCTCCTTGAACCGGCAAGAGCTCCAGCCAATAAATATTCGTTGTTGTTGGAATAATATTTGCCATATCTTCGGGGAGAGTTCGACTACCCAGTTGCAACAAGTACCCGATCTGGATTTGGTGGAGTACTTGACTTTAAGTTCACTTTGAATTTCATGTCTAGTGATATGATCAGCAAGGTTCCTGTCATATATTTCCTCAAGGAGGTCATCTTTAGAAATTCCTTTTTCGACATCGAATTTTTGGGTGCACCACCCCAGATGTGGTAACAATATTCCATGGCAGGGCGGATTTGAGATTTATACAGAATGAGCAGCTGTTTGGAAGAAAAGTAACGCCGAGAGCGAAAGAGAAAACCAAGTTTTTTAGATGCAGAGGAAGCAATATTTGTTATGTGCTTGTGCCAAGAGAGATTAGAAGTCAGGATAATCCCCAAAAGAGATTTATCATTTTGCCTAGAAATCGGAGTGTCACTAAAGATAAGCATAGGAGCAGAAGAATCTTTTTTGCGAGATATAAGACAAGACTGAGTTTTAGAAGGGTTGAAATCAACTAAGTTGTCTTTGCCCCACTGGAGATTACCTGAAGATCGGCATTTAAGGAATTGGTAGCAGATTTTCGAGAAGTTGAAGCTGATTGAGCAGGACAAGGTTCCTCAAAATGGAAAGTTGAATGCAATATGCTATCATCAGCAAAACTATTGATAGGATTTCCAGTCAATGGAAGAAGGTCATTGATATACAAGAGGAAAAGAGTGGAGGAAAGAACTGAACCTTGGGGACATCAGCATTAGTGGAGAAGTTAGAAGACAGAGAGCCTCTACCATCACCCTCAGTGAGCGATCAGAGAGAAAACTGGATAACCAATTACTAAAAACAGTTGGCAAACCATAAGATGGAAGCTTGTTTAGAAGACCTTTATGCCAAACACGATCGAAAGCCTTTGAGATGTCAAGAGCAACTACTTGTGTTTCACCGAACCTTTCCATTGAATTAGTCCATAAATGGGTAACATAAGCCAGAATATCACCAGTGGATCGACACTGACGGAATCCATACTGACGATCGTTGATCAGACGGAAGGTTTCTAGGTAGTTTAAGAGTTGGCGGTTAATTGATTTCTCCATTCCTTTAGAAAGAGTAGAAGTAATTGCAATGGGACGATAACTGGATGAGAGGGATTTGTCATGATTTTTAGGAACTGGCTGGATATGAGCAAATTTCCAAATAGAAGGAAAAACACCTTTGGAATAAGAAAGTGAAAAAAAGGCGGCAAAGAATAGGAGTAAGTTCAGGAGCACAGGTTTTGAGAACAAGTGGAGAAATACCATCAGGACCTGGAGCTTTCTTAGCATCAAGATTCATCAAAATCTTTCTGATATCCTTTTGATGGAAGACCACAGGAGGCATTGAATGGATCGTGTTGGGAATGGTGGGAGGTGTTTTACCAAGATCATTAATACACGAGCTGGAAGAAAAATGGGATGCTAGCAGGTCAGCTTTATCCTTGGCTGAAGTGACAACAGAACCATCTAGATTCGACAGAGGTGGGAGCAGAGATGGGCAAAAGTTGAGTCCAATAGCTTTGGCAAGAGACCAGAATGCTCGGCTACCATTAGGGCAAGAAGCAAGTTTTCTACTTTTAGTCTGTTCAAACTCTAATTTGGACTGATTAATTACAATTGTTGCGAGCTTTGGTGTAGGCGGAAAATGAAATTGAAGAATTAGAAACAAGCCAATTACGATATGCAACATTCTTCTCTTGGACAGCCTTAGCACATTTATTGGAAAACCAAGGTTTAGATAAAGGACGAGATTTTAAAGTGGAGTGTGAGATAAAGGACAAGAATAATTTCACTGACACGATCTGAGCAAACGTTGACATCAGAAGTTTTTAAACAGTAATCTAACCAAGGAAAAGAAGTCTCGCAGATCATCCCATTTTGCATTCTTGTAATGCCAAACAACACGAGGTTGGGATTAGCCATGAGATAAAGGTTCCCTTGGAGAAGAGACAATTACCAAGTTGTGATCTGAAGTGCCTAAAGGACCTCTCACTTCGACCGTGTACTTAGAAGGGTTCTTTGTGAGAAAAAGATCAAGCGTATTGGCTGTATGATTAGGATTGTCTGGTATTCTTGTAAGTAAATGAACAATCTGTGCTAGGTCATTAGTAATTGCAAAAGCCTCAACATCTCGACCTGCTGGGTCGGTGTGACTAGATAACGGAATCCAGCTGAAGTTGTGAACATTAAAATCACCAAGGAAAATTACCTCACTGTTAGGAAAGTTGGACTGGAGAAAGTCAAGTTGCAAAGAGAGGAAGTCAAAGAGCTCCAAGTGATTAGTGGAGTTGGGAGAACGGTAGAGACAACAGATGAATTTAACACAATGAGGTAGAGAGATTTTAAGCCAGAGAAGATCAAAGAGAGGAGATTCCAAATTGCCAAGTCTCTGACAACAAATATCAGACGGACATATACACAAGTACCACCTTTGAGGCGAAAGGAATCATACAGCGAATAATTTGGGCATCTGAGATGAGCAGTAGTTGAATCAATCGATAACTGAGATTCTGTCAGAAAACGTACATGGGGTTTGGCAGACTGCAAGTGGAAATGGACATCGTTGAGATTAGAATTGAGACCACGTATATTTGTGAAATGAATTAGGAAGTCCTTGGGAGGGTTAGATCTTTTCGTAGATAAGCTTGCTCTATTAGTTTGACAATTCATGGTGTATTCAATAGTAAGAAAAACTGGGTGGGACATGCTGTATGAAATAATTAAATTTTTGGATATGGCATACATGTGGTAAGAATATACCCAGATCCTTGACATAACGTGGCCTCGACAATGCTCCCCGCATACACACTACTCGGACTCCCTCCAGTCACTATCTGGCAGAGTAGAGGTAGCAAGATTATACACTAGCGAATCCGGAAGCCTCCTAGGGAGTTACCAATAGGTTCGGTCCGGTGTACTAACTAGCGGCCGGTCTGCGAACACCGTTTTAGAACTGTACCCTCGAAATGTAAGGAATATTGGATCTCGCCGCGACGTTCATCATAACCTCAAAAGCCATCAATCATACTGCATGATGGAAGAGATAGGGAAGGGTTGACCGGAACTTAGCTCTAGAGACTAAACATGAGTTCCACCACTTCAAGCCTCCAATAAGCAAAGTGGTGATATTTCACCGGTTGATGAGAGTCATCTACCACCTAGTACTGCCTGGTAACATAGAGGGGCGGCATTCCTCCATGTGGTGTGGGCGCCACACCTCGACCCCTGCTTACGTTGGTTCACACCTGGGTGGTCACCCACCATGTACTTGTACAATGAGGTTATACCCAGGATTACTATCAGTCCCACCCTCGTGAAGGTGCAAGCAGAGGATTTGGCTGTCACAGACCGTCCGGACTTCGCCGAAATTGGGTCCACTTGACTTGAGTGTCACCCGAATATCAGTTCCATCAGCGTTTTAGACTCCCAGGTAGCAAGTACATCTGGCCTATCTGAGAGAATGTCTGTGACAACCTCAAGGACTAAACATTAACCCGTATTCGTGTCTGTAAATTGCGTGTGTTCTCTGGTCGATTTGCCTGTTTTGCTGGACGAAAAAACCTCAGTTTCTGAGGGAAAAAACCTTGCTATCTACGCCTGAGACCGACTAACTCAGCCACGGAATGAAAAAAGCCCACTAAAGTTCCTCGCGTCATCGACGGGATTCGAACCCGGGCCTTTTCCACCCGGTGTGGGGAGGACGGTGACGATACCACTGTGCTACCCACGCAGACAAGGAAAGGTAATATTCAAGCTAGATTTACGATAAGTCTGTTTTGGCAGTTAGAGCATTCTCTGTTCTAACTGTCAGTTCCAGCTGCCTATGCATACCGCTGGTACTTCAAAATTTGAAGAGCTACTTTTTAAAATCTGCAATTTATGGATGAAGGGGACTTCAAATAGGTGGAAGGGTATATCTGGCTGATTAGGTTCATCTAAGTTTGGAACAAAATATCTTAGCGGAAAAGATATATAATTTTAAAGAATTTTAGATGTAAATAGTAAATGCCTATGCACCCATTGTTAACGAAGGAAGAAGGCTGGTAGTGCCCCCTATACAGTTATTTGTATCCTAATAATAATAATAATAATAATAATAAATTGATCAAATGGAGTCATATACACGCAGGGTTGATCTCACATGTGAAAAAAATTGTGGCGTTGAAAGAGGTTACAGGTTCTAAGAATCTTGAAAGTGGTGCTAATGAGTCTAATCTCACTGTTGCTACAGAGACCACTGTCTGCAAATTTCAAACGTAGATTAACGAAGAATTGGAATTCTTCGTGTAAGCTAGAATTTCAGGATCCAAGTATATTATTATTATTATTATTTATTATTATTATTATTAGCCATATGGTGCAAGGAAGCCTGAGGCTTATGCTGCACCAGCCAAAAAAAAAATTCCTGCATTACCCTGAGAGAGAGAGAGAGAGGGAGAGAAGTAGAAAGGAATCATCAAGAAAGCAAGAAAGAGAAGAATGATGATATCCAGCTCAGGACCCTGGGTTTGCCAAGCCCATACTCACCAGATGTGAGCCCCTGGGTAAATATCTCGAGGTAAATTGTCAATGAGTCAAAACAAAGAATCTTCTGAGGCTTCTATCCTTGCAGGTTTAGGTGAGAAGATGTTTGAATGGGAGGAGGTTCTCTCGGATAAAGCTATCATGTTAACAGAAATGGATAGTGAGGATAATAGGGATGATAAGACCATTGCACTTTTGACACCACGTAGATCTGAATATTCCATCAAAACATTTCGTCAAAGGTGGTTATGCTACGGTGGGGAAGGAAATTCAGTTGGATCACTGTGTTCATCGTGCAGTAGGTCTCTCGTTTTAAGACGAAATAAGAGGAAAGTCAAGATCAATACGCCTAAAAATGATTGAGATAAGGCATTATGTAAAGTTAAGAAAAATTTTCAGAGGGGCTCACATCTGATGAGTATGGGCTTGGCACACCCTGGTCTGGATATCATCATTCTTCTCTTTCTTGGTGATTCCTTTCTGCTTTTGACTCTCTCTCTCACTCTCTCTCTCTCTCTCTTTCAGGGTAACGCGGGAATTTATTTTTGGCTGGTGCAGCATAAACCTCGGACTTCCTTCCACCATATGCCTAATAATAATAATAATATGAATATGGTTGAGAAAAATGAAAACTCTTCGGCTAAAATTGAGATAGGGAACGACACTGAAGCGAGTATCTTGTCATCATGTCCAAAAGAAATTAGGAACGACAACATGAATTTTAATCCTGTTGTCAAAAAACATGACTTCTTCTTTGGAGAGAAACTGCCTTGCGAAAATGGTGATTTCGGATGAGATAATACTCATAACTTTACAGAAATAACATTTAAATTACGCAAAGATTTGGAAGATTTCCTTTTTGCCAAGGAGAGTGGTATCAATCGGAGTTCAATCAGAGGCATACTGTCTAAATGGGTTCTTCTTGAAGCCCTGGTTTTGGAACTTGGAATACAGGATGAGAAATTTAAGGAACGGATACAATGTATTCATGAATCCGCTCAGAATTATAGGCAAGATACAGATCACCGACAAAATCTGAAACTTTATAGTGATGTAGTAAAGAGTGACGTAACTTCTGTTGCAAAGGACGTGGGCTTGAAAGTGAGTTCCTCAGACGATATGTCTGGATCATATGATGATGAGCATGTTTTGTTAATCAAGCTAATGACGATTCTGTACTTAAAAATAGTGAAGATGTCCGAATTGCTATGGATAAGGAAATGAGAAACTCGTTGAGAGTGATCAGGATATGGAAGGTAAGAAAAGTATTTGATCGTGGCATTGTTTTAGAGACGAAGACTAAAAAAGACAGAAAAAATAAAAAAAGTGCGAACAATTGACACGGCTCGTATTAGCTTTTGGATTTCCCAGAAGACCCGGAATAAAGTTAATCGTGTATGATCTTCTACGTGACATTTATGAGAAAAATCTTTTGCATTTGGGATTGACGAAAGAGGAGATGGTTGCTGAGGTCACTGTTCGCTTCATAAGTAGAAACAGGAGTGATTCCAGGAATAACTGGATTTTGGATGTTTCACAAAGAATTAAAATGTTTCTAATGCAACAGCAGCGCTTGTTTTTTGGACTGATGCCATACAGGTTAAACTATTTCTATCTTGACTGTATGTTACAATTGTCACGGTTTTGGGTATCCTACCAAAACATGTAGACAACGAGATCCTATATGTAGCTATTGTGCTGGGAAAGGCCATACAAATAAAAATTGTAAAGATATTAACAAAGAGGCTGCGTGTTCGAACTGTATTGCTAGAAATCATGTGGGGCCGATTCTGTTCGTGACAAAAAGTGTCCAGAATATCAAAGAGTACTTAAACTAATTAAACTGCGTACGGCTCTTTCCTTTCGTAACTATGGCCAATAGTTCGAATTACTGAAACTCAAATCAGTACACTCACAGTATAAGTTCATTTAAAAGTTTGAAAATAATGCAGCTGAATGTCCTGCATTCTCGATCTGTTGCGGATGAAATAAAAATTGTATGTCAACGAGAAAATATCGATGTTGCTTGCATCCAAGAACCTTATTATGTGAATGATAAGATAGTTGGTTATCCCCTTTCTTGTAGGGTCATATATAATCCTTGTCCAGAAGTGAGAACTGCAATAGTTGTTTTTAATTCTGATTTAGTATTAACCAAAATTGAATCCTTATGTAGCAGTCGTGCGGTTTGGTTTGTGTTAACATTCAGTCTACTGTTGGTGCATTGGTCAGGGGGTACCCATTAAGATATACAATCATTCAGTCAGTCGATGACACACCCTGGGGTCCGAAATTCAAACCTCACAGCAACCAAGATTTCCCAACTCTGTAAAACCTGGGCAGTGTATGCCCACATTATCAGTCCCATTGAAAACTTCTATGCCATCTCAATGTACTGCAGGCCTGGGGAGGAAATTGAGCCAGCCATCAGGTAACTAGAATCTGTCCTGCAAATACTCCCAAACGAGAAGATCGTCGTTGGGGGGGGGACGATGTCAACTGTCGCTCCCCAGCTTGGTACAGCTCCCCACCGGAGAGACGAGGAACAAGAAATGGTCAGCGGCTGGAAGAGTTCCTTTCCAACTCTCTCTTTGCAATACTCAACTGTCCAAATAACCTCCCAACAGCCTGTAACACCCCGCGGGTGGCAACGATTGACATTTCGCTCTCAACCAGATCCTTCTCTGGCAACATTACAGATTGAATGGTCCAAGATTCGTGGACCACATCGGACCACCGAGTCATCACATACCAAACGAACAGAAACCTCGCCCAGCAGTGCCCACCCAAACAGATAATACACAGATATGCAATCGAGAAAGCGCCAATCTCACCTCTTCAAGGCTCTGCTGATTATGGATGCAGCACCACCACTGACACTGATTACTGCTCTCAAAGGTACCCAGATGAGCTCCAGCAGGAAGTCACAAAGATTATCATAAAAGAACTAAAAGAATTAAAAGAACTGGTCTACTGTACCACCTTTCTAAGGGAAACCCACAAACCTTCCTCAACTTTACAATTAATCCAGCAAATGGCAAGACAGCTGAAAAACATCGCCTCGGTGTCCATCTGCAGCAGGAGTGGCAAACCAGGTGGCCAACTCGACCAAGGGAGAGATCACCAGAAAATTCCTACCAGATGTCAATAGAACCTTCTCCAGACTCCCACCATGGTTCTTGCCAGGCCTATACACATCGTTTTTACTTACTGGTCACGGTTCTATAAATGCTAAAATCGCTGCTCTCGGCATCATAGAGTACCCGACATGTACCTGAGGGGGGGGGAGGGGCTTGAGAGCTGGCAGCACCTTGTCTACGACTGCCAGCTATATGAGGACCTTTGTTGTATCTTCATTACGAAGATCAGATATAGTCCAAAGGATTAAGAATCTCACCTCTTAGACACCCAGGATGAATACAGTGCCTTCTCCTGCTTTGCAAAGGATCTCTTCACCAGAAGAAGAAGAACCCTCCTGGCACAACAAAGGCAGACTTGAACAAGTTGATCCACAATAGTGAAATATATCCACCGAACCAAGATACCCATTAGTAAAACAGAACATTTGTTATAACAGAACTGCAAGAAGGACAATTCTTGATCCCCCCCCAAAAAAAAACAAATATGCTGAAAGCGACAACCACCGATTTGAATATTACCAACTGGCATGACGACACCAAAGGCCTTTTGGAAACCTACACCAGTGCTCTCTTGCATGGTGCTTTCTTTAGCACTTCTCAGAGAGGAGAGGAGAGGCGAGGAGGGAATGGTCACCATCCCCTCCCCTCCTCGCCTTCCCACTCTTCTTTCTGGTGGGACACAGGCCTGTCCCACTGTCAAATACAGGGGTCAATCTCTCTATCGAGCCCTTACTTCCAACTTCTATCCCCCAGTCTTCAGTCTCCCCATGTAGAAAAGATGGGTGGGGGGACCCATCCTTTCTACATCTCATAGCGTATGGCCCACACAGTCGGAACTTAAAAGGACTAAAATTCTGTTCGCCCAATTTTTCGACCTTATACACCTCTTTGCATATAATCCCTACGGAGTCGTCATTTTTATGTATTTATTTATCTTTTTATTATTATTATTATTATTATTATTATTATTATTATTATTATTATATTTTATGATTATTTTTTTATTTATTATTATTATATTTTTTTTTTTAGTCCCTTGCCATTGAAATCCCAGGAAATTAGGTGGCAAGGCCTACCAGAGTCCAAATTATGTGCTGGTGTACCTGGTCTGCCTCCACATGGTGAAGTGTGGGCAACTTTGGGTCCCATCAGGAGCCCAGCGGCTGAATGACCAGAGGGACAACGATACACAATACTACACTATGCAATATCCATATATTTTTAAATCTATGGCATTTACAGTGTACTTTATCACAAGACAATGTAAACTCGCGGTGATGGGAGAAACCCCTGGTACCGTTTGACCCTCAACACACTGAACACTGTGTAGCTGCTATGAAACGGAAACAGATACAACATAGACCAGTTAAGTGATGGACACCTCAGCTTACTCTATTAAAAACAGGTTAATAAGGCTAGGAAGCAATTTCAGAAGAGCAAACGTATGGAAAGTGCCTTGGAAGTTATTCGATTAAAGAAAGTCTATCAAAGTCTTCGTAATAAGTTATACGTTCGTAATAAGTTATTTGTAATACGTTCATGCTATCGCCAAACAGAAATATGACTGCTGGAAAACGTTGCTGAATAATGACCCTTGGGGATTGGTTTATAAAATTTGTACTGGCAAATTCAGAGCAGCTGCGTTATATATTCTATTGGCAAGGGCACTACTGAGACTTGTAGTTGGGAAGATTCCATGAGTGCAATCTTAGATCACCTTATAGGTAATGATAACATGGCTGATAACTCATGTGTTAATCTAGAATAGTGTCATATGCAGGCGTTGAATGAGTCGTATGGAAACAACATTGAAGAATTACCCTTTACCCATGATGAACTTCTCACCTACTGGAGGGAGACATAATCAAAAAGTTCTCTAATCTTTATTTGAACGAACTGTTACAAGTTTTTAATAACTGTCTAAGAGATGGTGTATTTCCGTCTTCTTGGAAGGATGCACTGCTCAAGATTATCTTAGAATCTCCAACCAAGCCAACCAGTTCACCTGCTTCATATAGACCTATTGCATTGCTTCCTGGTCTTGGTAAAGTTTACGAGAAGCTTGTAGCCATGCGGATTGCTATCTACAAAAGAAGTAATATTGGCGTTTCTAATAAACAATATGGTTTCACTCTTGGTGTAGGTATCGAGGATGCACTTACCTATATATCCCTAAAGTAATCTTTAATTATGGCTAAATATTCTTTTAATATTATCTCTATAATTAAAGATTACTTTAGGGATCGCACAGTAACAGTTAAGTAGAATTTTGGATCAATTACGCGTCGTGTGACTCGAGGCTATCCGCAGGGATCTATCTTCGGTCCTTTAATGTGGAACTTGGCTTTGGAAGATTGGCTCAAGAGAGAATTTGACCACTAACACACAATAACTTATGCAGATGATATGGTAATATATGTGCACGGAAACACCAGAAAGTAGCTTGAAATGAGGTCTGATTTCATATCGAAAGAATTATGCAAATGGTGTAATTTACATAGGTTGACAATCTCTACAACCAAAACTAAAATCATGATGTTGAAGGGTAAATTGGCTCTTAGTAGACCGTCGCTTGTAAGGTTGAATGGAATTTCCTTACAGAAGGAGTTAATGATTAAATACTTGGGAATATGTATTGCTAGTGGCTTGAACTTTATCCCGCATATTAATTATATATCAGAGAGAGAGTGAAGAGATTTATTGCAATGATCTCAAGAATAATGCGGGTGGAATGGGGGGTAAAGGGGAAAGCATTCCATTTGATTTATGATTGCCGATTGTTACGTATGGTGCATCAATCTGGGTTGGCCATGCAATCAAAGTAAGCAACACCAGAAAGCTTTATTCTATACATCGAGTTATGTTACTCAAAATGGTGGTGGCCTGCAGAACGGTTTCCACAGAAACTTTACAAGTGTTAGCTGGCAGAATGCCGCTTGATTTGCAGTTAGTGTTTAGAAGCCTATCCTTTTATTTGAGAATACAGTAATACCCCGAAGTTACGCGATAGGTGGGTCCGACGAAAATCGCGTAAGTCGGGGTAGCGTAAGTCGGGGTATTACTGTATGTATAAAATCCGAGTTGCTGGGCATCGAAAGTAACACTATAAATGACTTGAGAAACCAAAAGAAGGGGATTTGGTAACTTCTTTTACAAAAATGGCAAAACAGATGGAATCGTTCAGAAAAAGGTAGAATAACATTCAAATTTTTCCTTTATGTTGATGGTGTGAGTTATATTAAACCAATATGGTTAGTACCAAATCTACGTTGTACATTCTTGCTAACAGGTCACGGATCATTTTTTTGCTAAACTGAATGGTCTTGGAATCGTAGCAAGATGCAACTGTACGTGTGGTGATCTGGAAACATGGGAACATTTTGTGTTAAATTTTTGGAATATGCTGATTTGTGTTTGGATTTAATGAATAATGTTGATAATGTAACTCGTCTGATGGATGGGATTGAGCCATTACTTATTAAAACAAGGGAAAATTTTATTGCCTTTCAAAATTTTTCAAATTCAATTTTCGTGAGAAGGAATATACTTTTGCAATTGGAAGAGTTAAGGTTGAATAATCGATGAATTGGTAGACTGTACCCTCTTCTTTACATGGAACATTGTGTTAAATTTTATATAGGAACAGAGAAAATTCTTTGCAGAGGTGGACAGAATTTTAGTGCTCAGTTTCTTTAATCGGTGAGTGTCCACTTCTGCTGCTGCCAACGCAATTGGTTAGAAGCCTTAGTTGTTTTTCTTGGATTTTATCATGCAATATCACCTTCTTCCAGCTTGGTTTTGCTGGTTAATATATGAGTAACCTCTGTTGAGCTCTCTGGCTGCTGGTAGATGGCTGTTTGTCGAAGTCTTCGTCTTTTGGAGAATACCGGCGATGATCAATCTCTAGGATGTGATGCTTGTGCTCACTGTGAAAGTGTCTCTTCATCGGGTTCTGTTGTCCAGCTCGTTGTGATGGTCAGTCTCTAGGATGTGATGCTTGTGCTCATCTGTGGGCAGTATCTCTCAGGGGAGGTATCCATGGACTGGACATGTGCAAATGTGACCCCAATTCACAAAAGAGGATCAAAGGCTGACACAAGTAATTATAGACCTGTGAGTTTAACTTCTGTTCCAGGGAAATTAATGTAGGCACTGGTTAAAGAAGCACTGCAGGATCATCTAGACACGACATCAGTTATAGCTCGGACACAGCATGGTTTTGTTAAGGGGAAGTCTTGCCTGACCAATTTGATTGGATACTATGATGCAGTCACAAAAGAACTGGATGCAGGGAATAACTTTGATATTATACACTTGGATCTTAGAAAAACTTTTGATACTGTTGCACATGAAAGACTGCTGCACAAATTGGAGCAATGTGGCATTGGAGGCAAATTGCAGCTATGGATAAAGGGGTAGTTGAGGAGGAGACGACAGAGAGTGGTAATCAATGGACACTGCTCATCGTGGACTAATGTTATTAGTGAAGTCCCTCAGGGTTCAGTATTGGGTCCATTATTGTTTTCTGTATTTATAAATGATATTGATGATGGTATATCAAGCTTAATGTCCAAGTTTGCAGACGATACGAAGGTTGGCAGGGTTGTCAAGGACACTACTGACACTATGCTGCTGCAACAGAATCTGGAAAGTTTGAGCAGATGGGCTGAGAGGTGGCAAATGAAGTTTAACATTGACAAGTGTAAAGTACTACATATGGGAAACAGCAACCCCAGAGCAACGTATCAACTCTGTGGTACTACACTGACAGTGGTAGAGAATGAAAGGGACCTGGGGGTGGTTGTGCAGGCAGATATGAAGTTCTCTGAGTAGTGCAGACGGGCTGCAGGAGTAGCTCATGGTGTATTGTCAATGATATATAGGAATTTTTCTTGCAGGGATAAGAATGTGATTATTCCCTTGTATAAGGCAATGGTCAGGACACACCTAGAGTAGTGTATGCAGGCCTGGAGGCCTCATTTCAAGAAGGATGTAGAGCTGCTGGAACGAGTACAGAGAAGGGCGACAAGATTAGTGAATGGAACAAAGGGGTACTCTTACGAAAAAAGGCTTAAGTTTTGCAAATTACAGTGTCTGGAGACTAGGCACCAGCGAGGTGATCTGATAGAGGTGTAGAAAGCCTTGAATGGTTTGAGTATGCTCAATGCTGATGGGATTCTTCCTCTTGCTCAGAATAATCACCTGAGAGGGCATAAATTCAAATTGAGGAAAGACAGATGTAGGATAGACGTGCGGAAATTTGCCTTTAGCCAGTGGGTAGTTGGTTGGTGGAACAGACTTCCATCCCTTGTCGTGGAAGTTGATAGCCTAAATAAGTTTAAGGCTCAGCTGGACAGGTATTTCGAACGAACAGAGGGGTGAAGTGGAAGTGGTTATTTTTTATTTAATGCTCATGCTAATGATCGGTTTCTGCTGTAGCCTACTTGCGAGGCTTTTGTGCTGTAGCTGAGGGGATGACCATTTCACAGAACAGTTGATTTGTAATGCGAATGTGAAATTTGTATTGTAAATAATTATATACTGTACTATACTATTTCTATATGTATGGCGGATTTGCCAGATTTTTTTTGGCTAGGGGGCCGCTTTACTAAATAAATGAAAAAAAAAATGTCATTAGGGATAAACTGTAGCTCGGTGATGAATAGACTCAGGAGTTCCTCATAGAGTCAGCAGTTATACACCAGGTGGTCCCAGGTCTCCTGTGAACCGCACGCGCAAAATGGATTGTTCACTGTTCCCAGTGTTGTTAGCTTCATGCGTTTGACACCGTGTCCTGTTAATAAGTAAGTGCAATAGAGTCCCGGGGAAAACTACGAAGGCGATTTTGGATACATTGTTTGTACGTCTGGAATGAACTTGCTAGTTATCTCCCCTTCTGTGGACTCCATCCAACTTTGTTGCCATACTAATTGGAGGTAGTTTTGCAGTTGTTTCTTTTCTGCAGATCGATTTCTTACAGAGCACGACATACAGGGATCCCAGCGGGGTCCGTGATGTGGTCCCTGTATGTCGTGCTGTTTCCTCGTCCAAGCTGGTTCAGCATGCCTGTGTGTATCACCTCCAGGTCAAGAGGAAAGACCCCCCGTGATCACGTGATCACCTGCAGGGCGTGGGTGGAGACAGTGTTTCAGGTCCGCGTCACGGTAAGAACTTGTCGGTGAATAATATTGAGTTTCCTGCTATTTACCCCTTTTGTCGCCTTGCTGCTCATGATCTCCCGAGCCTGCAACACGGTCAGCACTCATGCACTCCAGGTCCTTATGGGAGCCCTTCCTGTGGACCTCGAGATAGTTCGCTGTGGCCTCCTCTACAACCTTTCCAAAGGCAAACCTCCTCTACAACCTTTCCAAAGGCAAATTTGTAGAGAACTCACCTTATATCTTCAACCAATCTGGCAAACACGCTGGGAGAATTCATCAAAAGGACAAATTACGCGGAAATTCGTGCCAATAATACAAGCCGTATGGCAACAAAGTTGGAATATCCGACTATACCCAGACTGCTGGTTACGTACCTGCTTACTGGTCATGGCGCCATTACACATAAACTATCAAACTTTGGATTCAGTGACACCCCCCCCCCCATGCTATTGGAATGAGAGGAAACATAGGAGCATCTTATGCACCACTGTCATTTATATGACAACCTGCGATGCTGTCTTATCACTGAAATCCAATATGTATTACTGAACCAAGAGGACCGTATACTGGAGGAGGAGGGTAGTTACAGGGCACTAACAAAATATGCACAGAACCTCTTTGACAGAAGATGAACCTTCCCTGTGCCACAATCCCAGCAACCACAACCAACGTAAACGCTAGCTAACTCCCTCAACGAAATTACCAAAGATCACCGGAATCTACCAAACAAACCATGAATAACCTGGCCATGTAAACCACTACACAATTTCCATGGACGGACACTCAGCCAACTGAACCAAACTACTTAGGATAGGACCACATCCCATGAAAGATAAACACTGATTGGGCTGGACCAGACCCTGGATGTGACAACCACAGGCAAGACCCATGGACTCGACACAAGGAACTGACCAAAAGCAGACATATTGCTACTACGTGACAATCAGGACTGGACCAAACACCTCAATGTGATAACTACAGACTTGACCCACCGACTCTACCCAAAGATTTGACCAAAAAACAAGTATATTGTCACAGAGCCTTATTGGCGATCTGTGCGAGTTCTCTTGTCTGGCCCACTTTAGCCTCGCTGGTGGCGGGGAGGTCGTGAGGCCTCCTGTCCTCTCCTCGCCACCCTTCTTTTTCTCTCCGGTGAGACATGGGCATGCCCCACTGACATCTGATTGGGGTCGTCTTCACTACTGACCCCATCTTTCTGCCTTTCTCCCCCAGCCTTCAGTCTCCCTCCCCTCTCTATCTTCACGCTACCGTACGCCCCACACGTCAAAATCTAACTTTGTCCAAATTACTTTTCGCTCAGATTTTGCCCTCTTAGAGTTCAAGCGCTCTCCCCACGCAATCGATTATTAAATAATCACTATATGTATATATAGATTTATTTTTATCTATTTATTATATATATATATATTTTTTTTATTTTTTTATTATTTTTTTTTTTATTTTTTTACCTTTTTTTTTATTTTTCGAGGTCCTAGCCACTGAAATCTCAGTAAATTAGGTGGCAGGACCTGCCACAGTGAATACAAACTATTAGGTACCTGGTCTGCCTCCATGGCGACGTCGGCAACGTCGGGCCGCAGTATAGGTCTGGCGGCTAAATGGCCAGAAGAACAACGGTACATGACACCCCACATTCCAAGATCTACACACTTTTAAATCTCTGGCCTTTACAGCGAACTGTATCACACCACAATGTAAACTACGCGGAGATGGGGGGGGGAACCCTGGTGCCGTCTGACCCTAAATACACACTTTACTTTTGTCGCCTTGTTAAACCACACACCTGAGCTGGAATGAAGACTGTTTTGTAGAGGAGGGCGAGAGTGCGCCTCTTTAGGCCCCAGTCCCTGCGGACGATCCTACAATTACCCCAAGGTCTTTTTCACTTTCCACTTCCCTGAATGTAGTACCACAGAGTTGGTACGTTTCTCTTCGGTTATCGTTATCCACATGCAGTACTTTGCATTTGTCAAGGTTGAACTTCAGTTGCCACTTCTCAGCCCATTTTCTCAACTTATCTAGATCCAGTTGGAGTAGCATACTGTCTTTACTGTCACTAACAACCCTGCCAACCTTTGTATCATCCGCAAACTTGGACATTATTAATCCTGATATACCTTCATCAATATCATTGATGAATACAGAAAACAACAATGGGCCCAGCACCGAAACTTTGGGAACTCAGGCAAGACAAGTAATAAATAATAACATTTATCCATGAAGAGCAGTGTCCATTGATTACCACTCTCCGTAGTTTCCCACTCAACCATCCGTTTATCCAATGGAGCAACTTACCCTTAATGCCATACCTCTCCAATTTGTACAGCAGTCTTCCATGTGCAACAGTATCAAAAGCTTTTCTGAAATCCAAGTATATGATATCAAAATTATTCTTGACATTCAGTTCCTTTGGGACCACATCATACTATCCAATCAAATTGGTCAGACAAGACCTCTCTTTAACAAACCCATGCTGTATCAACTATTACTGCAGTCTTATCTAGATGGTCCTGAAATGCTCATTTAACCAGTGAACTCCATTACTTTCACCGGAACACAAGTTAAACTAACAGGACTATAATTACTTGTGTCACGTTTTGAAACCCCTTTGTGAATTGGTGATTCACAAATTCACAAAGGGGTGAATTTGTTAATCATCAATTCACAAAGGGGTTTGTGATTTGGTGATTTGCACACGCCAAGTCCATGGGGATGTCCCCTGAGTCCAGGAAAGCTGTCATAATTATGGCTAAGCAGTTACTTCCTTCATTCCTTTGCTGCCTCCTTTAATATAACTGGATAATTTTAAAAATTACTGTATTAGGATTACCCGTAAATGATTACATTAACCCGTATTCGTGTCTGTAAATTGCGTGTGTTCTCTGGTCGATTTGCCTGTTTTGCTGGACGAAAAAACCCCAGTTTCTGAGGGAAAAACCTTGCTATCTACGCCTGAGACCGACTAACTCAGCCACGGAGTGAAAAAAGCCCACTAAAGTTCCTCGCGTTATCGACGGGATTCGAACCCGGGCCTTTTCCACCCGGTGTGGGGAGGACGGTGACGATACCACTGTGCTACCCACGCAGACAATATAACTGGATAGATCGCGGCCACTCCAGATGCCTTCCTTATGTTTAATTTCATCAATTTCTCCTCCACTTTGCTTGCTCTCAGTTATTATGATATCGCTTAGCTGCCTGTTACAGTTTGATAAACATCTGGTATTGCCCTCATTGAATAACTCCTCACGTGTGAATGTAGATGCAAAATACACTGGTGTGCAAAACTTAAGGACCAACACTATTTCTAAAGGTTACAACCACAAAATCTTTAATTAAGGTACAGTACTCTTTACTGATGAGAGTAGATTCAGTCTCAGCAGCGATGCTGGACGTCAGACTAATCCTGCGAGAGGTTGGCAAACGGTATCGCTCCGCAAACATCACTGAAAGGGATCGATATGGACGTCGAGGTGTACTGGTTTGGGGAGGCGTTATCTTGGATGAGCGTACACAACTGCAGAAACTGGAAGGTGGTACTGTAACCGGGGCACGCTTCTGTACTGAGGTAATCCTTTTCCATGTGCATCTATTTCGAGGTGCCATTGGCCCCGAGTTCCTTGTTTATTGATGATAACGCCAAACCCCATCTGCAGCTGTGATTTGCTTTTGGAACGTGAGGACATTGTTCGTATGGATTGATTTGCCCGTTCCCTTCGATCTAAACCTCTTCGACCACATATGGGACGGTCTGGGGAGACGTCTAGAGGCACGTCCACACTCAACAGAAAATGTTCTGTTGAGTGTGGACTGAAGATGGCGCAGACAGAGGATGGACGATGTTACCGCAAGACCTTATCACCAATATTGTTCTAAGTATGGACAGGTGATGCAAAGCTTTCATCGACATTAGGGGTGGCCATATCTCCTACTAAGGACCACCTCTTCCCTTTGTTCCATATTTGGCAGTCATGCATCTGTTGTTGTTGTTGTTGTTGTTATTATGGTTTTTTAGGAGCATTAGCAACTAAGGCCATATTGTTCCGGGGATATGCGGTGGTACTTCTCTGACCTTTCCGCATCTTCTGTATTGGTGGTCACGGGCTCGAACCCCGGTCCTATCAAGAAGCGTGATCCATCTGTATCATGGCAGCCAGTGCTGTGTTGCCATTTTTGAATAAATACCCTCTGTACCGTTTTGTTTCCGTTGTTGTGTCGGTGCTGTTTGTTTCCTTCATCTTTTCTGTATCTCACGAGGTTCCTTTGGTATGCTTTTCCTATATCCAGGCCACTCCTATGAGAAGTTATAGGTGAAAGCCTGACTGTTCCTTAAATTTTGCACATCAGTGTACTCATTCAATTTATCAGCTATTTAAGCATGATCACCAATAGTCAACCCATTTATGTTAAGTGGTCCAATCTGATTCATCACTTTCCTTCTAGGGTTTACACAAGTAAAGAATTCATTGCTGGTTTTCTTTGCATCCTTTGCCAAAGTTTTCTCATAATCTTCCTTCCCCTGCCTAATCTCCTCCTTTGTTCCACTATGACTTGATTACAGACAAACTTATAGCTTCCGTAGGCTTCTGTTTCGCCTGATAATTTCTATGTATCCTAATTATTTTTGTTCTCTGCCACGAGCCTCATTAATTCATCTGACCTCTATTTAAGCCTGAATCTTGAAGAGTATTTCTTAGTTGGAATGAAATGCCTTGTAGCCTCCAAGATTAAGTCCATGAAGGCTGTCCATTTAGATCATCAGTTGATCTCACTGTACAGAATTTAAAAACTGTCTGAGACCCCTGTAGTCAACTTTAGAATAGCAAAAGCCCTTCCCTTTAGCCTTGATAGTAGTTACATCTTTAAGTAATTCCCACATCAGTACATTGTGATCACTGGTTCTTTTATTCTCGAGTTCACTGGTTCTCCAGTGGTTCTTTTATCTGCAAATTCTTAATGCATGAATAATCACTGCTGATAATCAGATCAAGAGTATTACTCCCTCTGGTTGCCTCTCGAACATGTTGCTGTAGAAAACAGTCATCCAATAAATCCACAGAAGTCTTGCTAGTGTGCGAGTGACCAAACCATAATTTCCAGTCGATATCTGGAAAGTTAAAATCCCCATTTATAAGACCTTCTGATTTACTGGCCCACTTTATTTCTCTGCACAATTGCTCATTGTATTCATCAGATTTATTAGGCCTATAATACACACCTACTCTCATTTTTATTTTCCCAGTGCTTAGGTCTCCACAGCCGAGTGATCATTTATTTTATTTATTTTTTTTATTTTTGTGTTTTTGTATGGGCGGCTCCTAGAACAGAAGTTCATCTCCGCCTCGTTGCTCTGTTTAGTTTTTAAAGACTGTCAAGGTAAGGCCGGTGTGTGTGTGTCTCGTAAAAATAAAAATAAATAATTATTTATTTATTTATTTTTTTTATCCAAACCAAATCCACACAGAAATATCCCAGGTTGGATGAAGATAGTTGAAAAGGAAGGCGAGAGAGAGAGAGAGAGAGAGAGAGAGAGAGAGAGAGAGAGAGAGAAAAAAAATTTTTTTTTCATCCCGCACGAGAGAAAGTGATAGGAAAGAAAAACTGTGTTTGTGAGCTTCTGTGCGTGTTCTGTAGCGTGATGTTGTGTTTTGGCCTTTTGGCCACCTGGAAGCAGTGATCACCTGGACGACCTTCCTCCAGGTACTCGTCCCTAGCAGAAGGAGGGCAAGGCCTCCCCTACTATCTGCACGCCCTCCTCCCTGGGGAAAGAGTTCCCAGGGAAGAAAGAAAAACTTGTATATGATGAAGAGAGGGAAGGAGTAAAGAGGAGAAGGACAGTTCCGGCCCAGGGAAGTCCCAATCCAGGATGGATAGCTCGAACAACAACGCAAACAAAAAAAAAAAAAAAAAAAAACAATTTAAAAACAAAATAAAATAAATAAATAAAATAAACGTATAGTGTGTGAGAGAGGAGCTTTCCTGGTCTGGGGAGCCCCAGCTCAGGTCAGACCGCGAAAACAGCCGAGTGGTCAGGAGCGGGAGTGCAGTAGCACACGCTCTTTGAGTAGACCGGGGTTCAAGCCCCAGACTGCTGAATACGGTCGATCTGCCAACCGCACTGGACTAGCATGGCACATTACGGTCCATTTCCCTCAGCATGAATTGTTGAGGAGGCTTCCATCCTGCAGTGGGTTGATAATGGCTGCACTTTACTTTTTTTACTTTAAGTCACACCAAACAGACTCAACATTGCATTGTCCACCAACATCAATTGGATGCACTTCCTCAGATTTAATGTTTCTTAACTACCAGCATAACCATTCCTCCCTTGCTGACTTTCTATCCTTTTGGTACATATTGTGCTCCCCAAATTCCAATTCTGCACTGCTTATGTCTGTGTGACACCACGTCTCTGATATCCCAACAATATCTGCCTTTGATGTTTTGAGCAATACCTCGTGTCTGTGCAGAATTGCAGACACTTTCACATTCAACCCCCAACTCGCGACTTTTTTGAACATTGACCTGTACGTGTTGAGTAAATCTGCAGATCTCTTACTCTTAATGTCATTATTTCCAACGTGTCCAACAATATCACCTTTTTTGCCCTTAAAATATGATATCTGCTCTAAAACGTCATCAACCTTTGCCCTTGGAAGACATACTCTGGTCCTGTTTAACCTATCCTTCTTGCATAGTATATTCCCCGTCTCTCTGACAATAGAGTCAACAACAATAACTAGTTCCTTTGGGACTAGCGCATTCTGCCTTGGAGTTGCCTCTGTGTTGCCTGATTCACAGGACTCAGCTCTGCCGTTGAGCTGGGGTGCTGAGCTTGATGGGCCCTAATTTCTTCGAGAGCATTTACTCTACACCTCAAGCTCTAATAGACGCCCATCATTATGCTGAGTTGGCGCCTAATTTCTTGGCTCTCTAGGCATTTGACACACACACACACAACGACATCCTCTCTGGCTAGATCATGTTCCGTTTCAGAAAGTTCAACAAACATTTCACATTTGGCACAAAGTATTTGAGATTGTGATGCGTTGGAGAAGGGAATCACGAAGAAAGAGAAGAACGATGATATCCAGATTAGGACCCTGGGTTTGCCAAGCCCATTTAAATTGAGAGAATAGAATAGAACTCACAAAAACCCACTATATAGGGAAGCAGAGACCGAACAGGTTAGCTCCGCATCTGAGGAACCCCGTCTTTTTTCTGAATGCCTTCTTTCCTCATCTTCCCTCCACTCCCTCCCCCACTTTTCACTCCATCTGTCCCTCTCATCTCCCCACTTCTGTCAGAGGATGCCTTCCTTCTGCATACTTTTTTTTCCCTTACCATAACCCCTTACCCTTCTTTTAACATTTATTATTTATTTATTATTATTTCTTTATGGGTCCCTTCCTGGGAAGGTCAGGCCACTCCCGGGGTCGACCAGCCAGAGTTTTCTTCCTACTGCCCTGGCCTGTCTCCTCTTGCCAGTGACGGTAATTAGTGGTCAGTGGTATTCCACGGACCCTAGGATGAACGACCAGATGAACCATATAACCCACACTAAGCAAACACGAACGTTACAAACATAAATTATTTGGCCTTGACGGGCACTGTTTTGCTTCACAAGAGATCCGAAGGCAGTGTTGTGGGAAACAACTGGTGCCGCTTATCAAATAACTCTTTGTCACTAGACCCAACAGACTGGCCCGACGCTAGGTACTGGCACGCAAGTGAGGCACTTGGCACAGGTGCCGCCTAAAATATGCGTTGCTAAATGTGATTCTGCATATACTTGTTAAGATACGATACGATTTAGGCGCATGACGAGGATTTGCCTCAGGACAAACGATAGCGACGTTTCTGCTGACAAAATCCCTTGGCAATTCGCAGATCGCCTCAATTGGTAGAATCTGACGAGGCTAAGAGACTACAAGTTATTTCGGAAGTCGTTAAGAAAAACTTCATTTATTGATTTGAAATTATTGCTTTTCTCTAATTTTTAATTTAAATTTAGTAGTGTAGTATTTGTTTGTGATTTCCTGATTAATTTGATGTATGCATATATTTATATTCTGTCTATGGTGGCTCCAGGATTATATCTATCTCCACCCAGAGCCGGCCCCAGAATTTATGGGCCCTCTTCAAGAATTCCTGGTGCAGCAGCATGCTGTCATTAATAACAGTAATGACAGTTTGCTGCTGCAACAGGATCTGAAAAAATTGGGCAGATCGGCTGAAAAGTAGCAACTGAAGTTTAACATTGACAAATGCAAAATACTGCATATGGGTAGCAGTAATCCCAGAGAAATATACCAACTGGGTGGTGTTACGCTCAGGGTAGTGGAGTATGAGAGAGACCTGGGGGTAATTGTGCAGTCAGATATGAAGTTTTCTGAGCAGTGTTCACAGGCTGCCAGAGTAGGTCATGGGGTTTTGTCGATGATATACAGGAATTTTTCGAGCAGGGATAAGGAGGTGATTACCCCCTTGTATAAGGCAATGGTCAGACACACCTTGAGTACTGCGTACAGGTCTGGAAGCCTTATTTTAGGAAGGATGTAGAGTTGCTAGAATGAGTACAGAGAAGGGCAACAAGACTGCTGAGGGGAACAAAGGGGTGTACTTAAGAAGAAAGGCTTAAACTCTGCCAATTGCAGCTTTTGGAGACAACGCACCTGCGAGTCGATCTGATTGAGCGTTAAGGCCTTGAATCGATTGAGGAACCTCAAAGCTGATGGGATTCTTCCTCTTGCTCAGATTACAAAACTGAGGTGGCATAGATTCAAACAGAGAAAGTCAGTTGTAGAATAGATGTGAGAAAATTTGCCTTTAGCCAGCGGGTAGTTGGTTGCTGGAACAAACCTCCATCTGTTGTCGAGGAAGTTGATAGCTTAAATAAATTCAAGACAGAACTACACAAACATTTTTAACAAATGGATCAGTGAAATGGAAAGAGTTTTCTTTTGGCTGATGCTGTATAAGCTTGCTTTCTTGCATCATATGCTTCTACTAATGCTAATTCTAATTATTTGCAGGGCCGTGTTTGTTATTTCCTTACCTCCAGAAATATTCAAGTCGACACACGCAAGCGCTCTTCGAATGACGATGTCGTGGATAACCACACATTAAATCCGACACTGACACAGTTAGCATTAGCATTATTAGAGGCATATGATGCAAGAAAGCAAGCTTATGCAGCATCATCCAAAAAAAAAAAAAAAAAAAAAAGAACCACTTCCATTTCACCCCTCCGTTCGTTTGAAATACCTGTCCAGCTGAGCCTAAAATTTATTTAGGCTATCAACTTCCACGACAAGGGATGGAAGTCTGTTCCACCAACCAACCACCCGCTGGCTAAAGGCAAATTTCTGCACGTCTATCCTACATCTGTCTTTCCTCAATTTGAATTCATGCCCTCTCAGGTGATTATTTTGAGCAAGAGGAAGAATCCCATCAGCATTGAGCATGCTCAAACGATTCAAGGCTTTATACACCTCTATCAGCTTACCTCACTGGTACCTAGTCTCCAGGCACTGTAATTTGCAAATTTAAGCCTTTCTTCATAAGAGCAACCCTTTGTTCCATTCGCTAATCTTGTTGCCCTTCTCTGTACTCTTTCCAGCCGCTCTACATCCTTCTTGAAATGAGGCCTCCAGACCTGTAAACAGTACTCAAGGTGTGGCCTGACCATTGCCTTATACAAGGGAATAATCACCTCCTTATCCCTGCTAGAAAAATTCATTCCTGTATATCATTTACAAGACACAATGAGCTACCCTTGCAGCCCGTCTGCACTGATCAGAGAACTTCATATCTGCCTGCACAATTACCCCCAGTTCCTTTTCATTCTCTACCACTGTCAGTGTAGTACCACAGAGTTGATTCATTGCTCTGGTGTTGCTGTTTCCCATATGTAGTATTTTACATTTGTCAATGTTAAACTTCATTTGCCACCTGTCAGCCAATCTGCTGAACATTTCCAGATTCTGTTGCAGCAGCATAGCATTAGTAGTATCCTTAACAACCCTGCCAACCTTTGTATGCAAACTTGGACATTAAGCTTGATATACCATCATCAATATCATTTATAAATACAGAAAACAATAATGGACCCAACACTGAACCCTCAAGGACTCCACTAATAACATTAGTCCACGATGAGCTGTGTCCATTGATTACCACACTCTGTCTTCTCCACCTCACCCATCCCTTTATCCATAGCAGCAATTTGCCTCCAATGCCACACTGTTCCAATTTGTGCAGCAGTCTTCCATGTGCAACAGTATCAAAAGCCTTTCTAATATCAAAGTATATAATATCAAAGTTATTCCCTCCATCCAGGTCGTTTGTGACTGGATCATAATATCCAATCAAATTAGTCAGGCAAGACTTTCCCTTAACAAAACCATGCTGTATCCGAGCTATAACTGAAGTCTTGTCTAGATGATCCTGAGTGCTTCTTTAACCAGTGCCTCCATTAATTTTCCTGGAACAGAAGTTAAACTCACAGGTCTATAATTACTTGTGTCAGCCTTTGATCCTCCTTTGTGAATTGGGGTTACATTTGCATCTCTCCAGTCTATGGGAACTTCCCCGAGTTCAAGAAAGCTCTCATAATTATGGCTAAGGCTTTGCTTACTTCCCTTGTTGCCTCCTTTAATGTATCTGGATAGATCCCATCTACCCCAGGTGGCTTTCTTGTGTTTATCTTCAACAATTTCTCCTGCACTTTACTCGCAGTTATTACAAGATTATGTAGCTTACTGCCAGAGTTGAATACACTTCTGGCAATCCGCTCACTGAATAACTCCTCCTGTGTGAATGTCGATGCAAAATATTCATTTAGTTTATTAGCTACCTGAGTAGGATCATCAACAGTTGAACCATCGATATCAAGTGGACAAATCTGGTTCATTTCCATCCTTCCAGAGTTTACAGAAGCAATGAACTCTTTGCTGTTTTTCTTTGGATCCTTTGCCAAAGATTTCTCGTAATCTGCCTTCGCCTGCCTAACTTCCTTTGTAACTTGGTTACAGATCAGCTTATATCTATCATAGGCTTCTGTGTCACATGTTAATTTGTATGTATCCCATGCATTTTTCTTCTCTGCCATATGTCTCATTAGTTCATCTAACATCCATTTTGGCGTAAATCTTCAACAATATTTCTTAGTTAGTATGTAAAGCCTAGGTAGCTTCAAAGGTAAGTTCTTTGAATGCTTCCCATTTTGAATTTGCTGTTGGTAACATCTTCAGTTGGTCTCACTGTAAAGAACTTAAATACTGTCTCAGACCACCGTATTCATTTTTACAAAAGCAAAAACCATTCCCTTTATCCCTGATGGTAGTTACCTATTTGAGCAAATCCCACTTCAGCGCTCTGTGATCACTGCCACCTAATTGTTCCTTTAACTGCAGATTCTTAATTCATGAAGACTCACTATTGATAATCAGATCAAGTGTATTGCTCCCTCTAGTTGCCTTCCGAACATGTTGATGCAGAAAACAATTATCCAATAAATCCACAAAAGCCTTGCTAGTGTGTGAGTGACGAACCCACAAATTCCAGTCAATATCTGGGAAATTAAAATCCCCCATTATAAGACCCTCTAATGTACTGGCCCACTCTATTTCCCTGTACAGTTTCTTATTATACTCATCAGAGTCATTAGGCCTATAGCACACTCCTACTCCGAATGCTTATGTCACACCAAACTGACTCGACACTGCACTGTCCAGCGATGTCGACTGGCTTCACTTCCTTGGATTTTATGTGTTTCTTAACTAATAGCATAACCCCTCCTCCCTTCCTATTCTGTCTATCCTTTCTGAAGACTCTGTACTCCCCAAATTCCAGTTCTGCATTCCTTATATCTGTGTGACACCACATCTCTGATATCCCAACAATATCCACCTTTGATGCTTTGAGCAAATCCTCAAATTCTTCAAATTTATTTACCAAACTCCTAGCATTGGTGTACACGCAAGTATACATTCACCTGTTCTTTTTCTTAGCTACCCTAACCCAACCCATGTGTTTACTTGTACCGCAATGACTCCAAGCAGTCTCTGAAATATCTTGCATCTTATTTTCCAGACTTCTGCTCATTCCAATAAAAGCAGTGGAAGAATCACTTTCACCTCTGCCTATATCTATTAGTCTATTAATCTATTAGTTTTTGTATCACCCCAAGGTAGCAGTTTTCCGACACACATAACACTGCCTCGATAGCATCAGCAAATATTCTTGCACCCTTTCTATTTAAGTGTATCCCATCCCTGTAGAAACAGTCTCTCCTGTTAACAAGTACAGTCCAGGCTGAAAAAAATTCTACCCCTTGAGCTTTGCACAATCTTTCCAGGGCCGATTTGATCGACTAGGCTCTCATCATATACTCCCTCCTATCGTGCCTGAGCAGAATTGCAGACACCTTCAAATAACCCTAATTCACGGCTTTTTTTCAACAGTGACCTGTACTTGTTAAGTAATTCTGCCGGTCTCGTACTCTTGACATCATTAGTGCCAACGTTTACAACTGTATCACCTTTTGTGCCCTTAAAAGATGATAACCGCTCTACAACGTCATCAACCTTTGACCCTGGCAGACATACCCTGGTCCTGTTCCACCTATCCTTTTTATACATGATGTTCTCCGTTTCTCTGACAATAGTGTCACCAACAAATACTAGTTCCTTTGGGACCAGCGCATTCTGCCTTGGGGTTTGCGTGATGAACAAGTGCAAGCTCTTGCGTTGATGTGCGCAGCTGAGAGCTTGATGGGCACCTCAATTTAGTTCCTTCGAGGACATCCACCCTGTCCTTCAAGCTCTCAAATAGGCCATAACAACGCTGAGTTGTGCCTGATTTCGTTACACTCCTTGCATTGCGCACACACAAAGACATCCCTGATGGCAATATCATGTCCCGTACCTGATTGCTCCACAAACATCTTGCAAGCAGTGCATTTTAGAAGGCTGTGATTCAGAAGGCAACTGTCCTCCCTCAGTTCTCCTCTGAGCCACAACACTCCCATTAGATTCAGCCTTTTGCTTTGCTGCTCTGGTCATGATTTCGTTTTAATTTCAATAAAATTTGAATTTCAGTACAAAAGTATAACCCTAAACTTGTAACTTGTAAACGTGTATCATGAGACCAATCAGTAAAGTGATGACCAAATGACGCCAATACCATCCGAAGTCGTCCATCAAGAGACTACCCTTACAGAGATGGGATTTACTGACCTCATTCAACAAGAAAAGGAAACCATTAAGAACATGCGGTGTTACTTACAGGAAACCACCGCACTAATCTACTAAGCCATAAGAAAGATAGATAAAAGGCATACAGCACTCAATCTTAACAAGGTCACTCCACTCTCCATGTCAACCATCGGCATGGTGCTAAAGAGACAGAAGAAACAAAGATAGGAGGGTGGGCGAAGATGGCTCTGCATGGCATACTCTACAGTGACCTATATCAAGAAATCCCTAGATATGATGACTTCCAACACGTGGCTCTCGAAAGGGAAGCTCTTACTCGAGACTAAAGGGTTCAAAGTCGGCATTCGAAATCAAGTACCGTAGTCAGTCAACAACAGGAACTACATGAAATGCATTGCCAAGGACCCCAGAGTGACAGATGACACAAGTCGACGAAACCACTGCAACTCGGAACAATCCAGGACAGGATGCAATGTTGTCACCCAGACGGAGTACACTCATAGACATCAGATGCTAGCCCAAAAATACAAGTTGATCAACGAAAACGTGTACCCTATTACAAACACGAACCTCGTGCACAGTGATTCATACTCACAAACTAACCTAGACCATGCCGTAATAAAGGAAAAGACGGCCCCTCACAACAGACCCGACATAATCCTCATCGATAAGATGGAAAATTCTACCTATCTGATTGACATAGCTGTGCGTAATACCAGCTACCTCCAGTAAACCTATGAGGAAATACATCAGGACGCTCACAAACCTAAGTCAAGACGTTAAAGGAATGTCACATATAAAACAAGTAATGACCATTTATTACTGTGTCAACCATCGGCATGGTGCTAAAGACAAAAAACAGACAAAAAACTCCAGAAAACCACAATCCTGAACATCTTAAGACAGTAAGACAGTTCCTCAATCAACAGTAATAATAATAATAATGGTAACCGGACACAACCGAACATCCCATGCACTTGGTATTATTGCCCATCAGGGGGGGCGAAAAAATTCCCATTAAGGAGAAAAAGTTTTATACTAATAACAGTAATAACAGTAACCAGACACAACCAACACCTCATTCACTTGGTACTAGTATCATTGTCTGTCACAGTGGTATCGTCACCGTCCTCCGCACACCGAGTGGAAAAGTCCTGGGTTCGAATCTCGTCGATGACGGGAAGAACTTTAATGGGCTTTTTTTCACTGCGTGACTGAGTTAGTCTGTCTCAAGCGTGGATAGCAAGGTCCCCCCCCCCACAAGAAACTGGGCTTTTTCGTCCAGCAAAACAGACAAATCGACCATAGAACACACAAAATGAACAGACATAAGCCACACAGCACAGCATATGAATTTGAATGTTCGGGTGGCCTAATATAATAGTTTGGTTGGTTGATACCAGTCGGTTGATACCATTCACGGGTCGGAAAAAACCGATAAAGGGAAAAAGTGTATAATAATAATAATAGTAATTTTTTATAATAATAATAATAATGCAAATCATTAATATTTATTGGTTCTAAATAACATTTCGTTGCTGTATGAAATGTATCCCGTCCCAAATTTCACATCTGTCAAATTTTTATTTTGATTTTGAATCAAGGAATCAAGGTGCAGAAAAAAAAGATGATTGTAATTGAAAAAAACTAGGTATTTGAAAATATGCTTCTTAATTTTATCATTATAAAACGTATTCTACTATTACTTCTAAAAATTCCGAAGTGTAATGAGTAATTTTTTTGTTTTGGATCATTTTATTTTTATTTTATATTTCAATTTAGAGTAGCACTGTGCTACAGAGTAGTTACTACTCTACACAGGTTCAAGTTGATTAACTTGTTGCGAACTGTTGGCATTTACGTTATGAGTGATGGTTATTCTTTTTTATTTTATGATTGTTCTCAAACTATGATTTTTTTTTTCTTCAGCCCTCTTCTAGAATATCAGTTTTATGTAGCTCATCCTTCTTCTACCATCTCTTGGAAATGTAATGCAGAAAACAAAACATCAGGATTATAACTTTTGCTTTCAAGTTTGTGTGCCAATCTGGAGGAACTTGAGTAATGAACCCCGTAATTGACGGAGAGGTAATTTTGTTAAGAAACATTGTATTTCTACTTGAGTAATAAAAACTTTTAGTTGTTAAATCAGAAAAAAGTTTATTCTGGTTCGAATTCTCTACAGGTCTAATTTTATATAATGGTATTGTACACACTTTTTCGCGGTGCCATACTTGTATTTTGTTTACTCAGAAAATGGAGTTTCAATTTCTGGTTCCATATGGACTTTTGATCGTAGTGGCCAATAATTACCTAAACTCTGTAATAATTATCAATAATTATTGCGTTATTATGCATGCTTTCCCTCGTTTCTTTCTCACAGAGCTAACACTATGTTTGATACTATACGAAAAATTGCTGGTTATTATATATATATATAAATAATAACTAGCATACATATATATATATTATTATTAAATGAATGTTGAGTATATATATATATATATATAGACAAATGTTTATATTCAGTGTATAGGGTATGGATGCTGACCTGTCAATTGTAATTACCATGGAAAAATTGAGGCCTGTAAGGTGAAGGAGATAACCTGAAATTAAATTAATTAACATAAAAATAAAAATAATAACCATGATAACGATGTTATCTAAAGTAGTGGTTCCTAGGGCTTTAACCACTCCTTTGTTTTGGCTGCCGATCCATTGATGAAGTAGTTAAAGCCCTAGGATCCACTACTTTAGGTAACATCTTTATTATTTTTATGTTAATCAATTTAATTTCAGGTTATCTCCTTCACCTTACAGGCCTTCTCAATTTTTATCAGTATTATATATATATATATATATATATATATATATATATATTATGTTGAATAGAATAACAAGGAAGGGTAAACAAGAAGGCAGAAAAATGCAAAAAAAAAAAAAAAGAGGAAGTAGTAAAGTTTTCTTTCACTTTATATATATATATTCTCACACACATTTGCTATTTCCCAATATGTATTGGGACATTAAATGAAAAATCATGTGGTTAGCAAAAACTCAACCCCCCCCCCCCATCCATCTGTGTTTTATTGACATCAGTAATCATCTGTAGTCTTGCTTTTGGTATGCAAAAATTAGAATCTCTTCTTGCCCTGCCATAAGGTTGTGGATGCTTCTCTGCTTAGATAGGATATCTTGTTCTGGATTTCAATTGTTGTTGTTTTTTTTTTTTTTTTTTTTTTAACAACATCCCAAAGAAAGAAATGGCAGGTTCACCAAATTATACTCTTCATACCAATGTTGTACTGACCATACTTCGTGTTCTGGCATTTTGTCATGCAGAGACAGATATCAGTTCTTGACAAAGAATTTTCACATTGTAAGTAAGGTAGAATTGCTCAGGATGTTTTAATGGACATTTGCATTGAAGGTTTCATTAATGACAACCAGTGAAACAAGTTTAAACCACCTAAATACTGCTGAACTTCATTTTTTAGCATAGTGTAATCTGGATGAAACTGATTTGGGTATATACTACACCCAGGTATATCCAAGTGATGCCTGAAATGTGTAGGGGATTCATTTGTCATAATCCTGTAATGGCCATTACATCCATTCTCTGGATCAGGATAGACAGTGATGTGCAGAAGTAGACTGGCAGATTTTTTTCAGGAATCCAGCTTTTTAAAGACAGCCTGTGATCAAAATTTAATTGTAAAATTATATTGGAAAAACATTACTTGTTCTTAGATTGTCCATAAATTATTTCTTTTTCTGTAATTTGGAGCTCCTACCAAATTCTTCTGTAATTTCCTTCAAAGGTAGCATTAGTAGTAGTAGTAGTAGTAGTGGCATGTGATGCAAGAAAGCAAATGTATGAGCTTATGCAGCATCAGCCAAAAAAAAAAAAAAAAAATCACACCATTCCCTCCAAATGCCTGTCCAGTTCCTCCTTAAATTTATTCAATCTATCAACTTCCACAACGACAGATGGAAGTTTGTTCCAGCAATTAACCACCCGCTGGCTAAAGGCAAATTTCCGCACATCTATTCTACATCTGTCTTTTCTTAATTTGAATTTATGCCCCCTTAGGTTCGTAATCTGAACAAGTGGAAGGATCCCATCAGAATTCAGCGTGCTCAATCCATTCAAGGCCTTATATACCTCAATCAGATCACCGCGCAGGTGCCTAGTCTCCAGCCACTGCAATTTGCAGAACTTAAGCCTCTCTTGGTAAAAGGATCCCTTCATTCCCCTCACCAATCTTGTTGCCCTTCTCTGTACCCGCTCAAGTAAATCTACATCCTTCCTAAAATGAGGTCTCCAGACCTGTACGCAGTACTCAAGGCGTGGCCTGACCATTGCCTTATACAGAGGGATAATCACCTCCTTTTCCCTGCTAGCAAAATTCCTATATATCATTGACAAAACCCCATGACCTGCCCTGGCAGCCTGTCTGCATTGCTCAGAGAACTTCATATCTGACTGCACAATTACTCCCAGGTCTTTTTCATTTTCTACCACCTTAAGTGTAGTACCACACAGTTGGTACGTTTCTCTGGGGTTATTTCTACCCATATGCAGTACTTTGCATTTGTCAAGGTTAAACTTCAGTTGCCACTTCTTAGCCCATCTGCCCAAATTGTCTAGATCCTGTTGCAGTAGCAGACTGCCATTACTGTCATTAACAACCCTGCCAACCTTTGTATCATCTGCAAACTTCGACATTAAACCTGATATACCTTCATCAATATCATTGATAAATATACAAAACAACAGTGGACCTAACACCGAACCCTATGGGACTCCACTAATAACATTAGTCCAAGAAGAGAAGCACCCATTGATTACCACCCTCTGTCTTCTCGCACTTAACCATCCTTTTATCCATTGTAGCAACTTACCCTTAATACCATTCTGCTCCAATTTGTACAATAGTCTTCCATGCGCAACAGTGTCAAAAGCTTTCCTGAAATCCAAATATATGATATGAAAATTGTTTTTTGCATCCAGTTCGTTTGTAACCACATCATAATATCCTATCAAATTTGTCAGACAAGACTTTCCCTTAACAAACCCATGCTGTGTCTGAATTATTGCTGCAGTCTTGTCTAGATGATCCTGCAATGCATCTTTAACCAGCGACTCCATTATTTTACCCGGAACAGAAGATTTTAACCAGTTTTTGATAATATTTAATTTAGACAATATTAATTTAGAAAGTGAAAACAGTTCTTTGGTGCAGTTCAATGTCAGTAAATATTTGTGAGCAGTATGTAAATTTGTATATGCAGCAGATGAAAGTTATTTCAGATTTTATGGTAGCATTTAGCAAAAATATGGAGTTCATCTAGTTGTAACTTTTGTTGCTGTTATAATAAACTGTAAAGGTTTGGCAAAAGCATTAGCGGCATATGATGCAAGAAAGCAAGCTTATGCAGCATCAACAAAAAAAAACCCCAAAAAACTCCCATTTCACCCCTCCCCTGTATGTAGAAATTCAGTAAAGTTAATATATTTGTGCCTGTTAAAATGTTGTTAATATAAATTGTGTAAATAGATGCAGGAGCATTGTTTTTTTTGTTTTGCCTTCACTAATTTTTTGAACCTTCTTAATTTATCGATGCTTGGGATAATTTACTTTTTTGCTTCTAGTCCATTCTGTCAGGCTGCTCATATTTGAGGCTTCAATAGATCAGCTAATGCTTTAAATATATATAAAAATGATCTTGTGATTTTGTAATATAACACTACACTTTACCAGTACAGAGAGTAATAGGAATCTTTCTTTAACAACTCCACCAAAATATCTTTTTACATATATAAGAACAAAGTTGGCTTTCAGCCCAAAACCCTTTTTAGAGCTGAAGGCTAAAGGTCATAGTCCCACTGTATAAGGCAATTGTAAGGCCACATTTGGAATACCGTGGTATGAGACCTCATCTGAAAAGAGACATTGAGCTTCTTGAAAGGGTCAAAAGATAGGCAACTTGCATGGTGAGATTGGCAAAAGTGTGACCATATGAGGTAAGACTGAATATTTGGGCTACAGAGCTTAGCAACCAGGTACCTTGGAGGTGACCCGAGATTGAGGTTTATAAGGCTGTGAGAGGAGTTAGTAAAATGAATGAAGGTAGAATTTTCACTTATAGATAATTCCAGAACTCGGAGGCATAAATTCAAATTACAGGGGAAGAGGTTTAGACTAGATTGTAGGAAGTTTTCTTATAGCCAGCGAGTCGATTGCTGGAACAGGTTGCCTTCACAGGTAGTTGAGACAGACAGTTTGATAGTTACCTATGTGAGGAGGGAAGCAAATAATTTGTATTTTCTTCTCTACTCATTTTTTTTTTTTTTTTTTTCAGTGTAGCAAAAGCCTGTGGCTTCCTTGTTGCTATATTGATGTTATTATTACTATATATTTTTCACCATAATCACTATCACCTTTATTTTCATAAATATCACATATCTCTTTTTTTCATGTCATGTTTTGCAGGCAGTCTTTTTGACAATTTCTTCAGACTGTCCTGTAGCTTACCTTCTTTTGTATTTTCTCTACTGTTATCAGAATCTGCTTTTATTTCTTCAGTACCATTAGAATCTTCATTTTGTAATAAATTAATATTTTCCACTGCACTAATATTGCTACTGTCACATTTTTGTGAAGTCGATGGTGCATTATTTACAAGTGCTACTAAATTGTTTTACTTAATATCTTTAGCCATTTTAATATTTCCTCCAATTTTAATATTTTCCTTTCTTTTGACACTGGACTTACGCTGTTATGATAACTTTTCCATATTATTATCCACTGTATATCTTAAATATTTAACAGCTTGTGGCTCTTCACTGCACATGGCCTTATCTCTTGTAGATACCAGTTGTGTTGTTTCTACAAATTGATTATTAGAAAATCATTTTATACAAAATAAAACAAAGGTAATAAAATACAATTAGTCTCATGTGCTCAGATGACAACTAATGACCAGTATGCACAATGCCATGGTTAGGCCGCATTGTAGATGGGTTTCGAGGCCTTATTTTAGAAAGGATGCAGATCCGCTAGAACAGGTGCAGAGAAGGGCAAAAGCATTGGTGAAGTGAAGGGTGGTCTTACCCTTAACTGAAGAAAGGCATTAGTTCTGCAATTAGCAGCATTTGTAGACTAGGTACTTATTTTTTTGACTGATGCTCTATAAGCTTGTTTTCTTGGATCGGTTGCTATTACTAATACTAATATTAACTCTTATAAAAGATTTTATAAACAATTTTTATAACAGATGACTCAAATTGAGTCATTCTCTCTCTTGCATCCCCTCTGCTTCTGTTTCCACTATGATGTTATGAAACAATATAGTGGACTAGATTTGAGTAATTCTCTCTCTTGCATCCCCTCTGCTTTTGTTTTACTTATATTGTTATGAAACAGTATAGTGTAAACTAACATTGTTATGAAAATTATTTATCTGTTTTTGGTTTGGGAATTTTTTTTTAAGCAGTAGTTTCTAAATACAGTCGAAGCTCTTTATAGGGACCCTCTTTTAACATCCCAACATGTTCTATGTGGTTGTTCCTGGCCAGTTTCTCATTAACCCAGTTCTATTTTACATTCAGTATAATGACCTTGAAAATAAAAGTATTTCTCTATAACGACCATAAATTTCTACCTCTTAATCTGAATTTTTACTTTTTATTACAATATTGGCATTTAAAAATGACAAAACACTTCAAATATATTGAAGTAATTGCAGCCTGACTGTGAGAAATCATTTGTTAAAATTTCCCATGCTCTTTTTTGCAGTGCGCTAATGAAATGAACATCAGCTACAAGTTCATCACATAGTTCGAATGTATGTTTATTGGTATGGCTCCAAGAAAGCGGATAGCTTTACCAATCACAGATAAAATTAGGATTTTGTCAGCTGTAGATAATGATGTGCATTCTAAGGCTGACATCGCCAAACAGCTTGGCATTCCTAAGAGTATTCTGTTCACTATTCTGAAAGAACAGAAAAAGATTGAAAGTTTAGAGAAATCTGCTGCACCGGATAGAATTCGACCACGAAAGGCGAAGTATCTGAATCTTGAAAAGGTACTTTTTGAATGGCTAATGATGATGCATGCGAAATACGTTCTCGTAAATGGTATTCTTTTAAAAGCAACGGCTGAATTGTTTGCACATTGAATGGATATTGAAGAATTTAAAAGTTCAGATGGATGGTTCCAGAAATTTAAGACTCATCATGTCCTGCCTTTCAAAAAAAGTGTGTGGTGAAAGTGCAGCCGTGGACAGTGATGCTACAAAGGAATGGAAGGAAAATTGTTTAAAAAATGTTTTGCTGACATATGACCACAATGACATCTTCAATGCTGATGAAACTGGACTCTTTTTTTTTAAATTTCTACCTGATGAAACACTTACATTTAAAGGTGAGAAATGCAGTGGCATAAAAAAGGCCAAACAGCGGTTTACCGTTCTCCTAACTGCAAACATGACTGGCACACAGAAGCTTCCTCTTTTAATCATTGGAAAAGACCAGACGCCTCAATGCTTTAAAAGTTTGAAGACATTACCAACTATGTATTGAGTAAACCAAAAGGCACGGATGATATCACAAATCTACAAAGAACGGATGAGAGACTTAGATCGTAAGATGAGTGAAAAGAATAGAAAAATTTTTTTGTTTGTGAATAACTTCACCCCTCATTGTCAAGTAAATGACCTACATGCATCACTGTCGAGTACCTACCACCAAATATGATGTCAGTTCTTCAGCCACTTGATCAAAGTATAATCTGTTGTTTTAAGAAAAACTGCCGAAAAATGCTATTAAACAAAATTGCACTGTCTTGAAAGAAAATTCAATGTGAAATCGACATTCTGCAGGCAGTGTATTTATGTGTTTCAGCATGGAATAAAGTTGATGAAAAAGTGATTGCCAACTGCTTCAAACATGCTGGATTTACCTTCTCAAACGATGCAATGTGTGAAGTTTCTATGCTTCTTCCTCTATTAATTGTGAAGAACAGTCTGATAATAGGAAGAAAGTGCTTCATCACCTGAACTTACAGGAAAACTTAAGCTTCAAAGATTATGCAGAAGTGGATGCGATGCAGACCTTGAATGTTTCAGGATATGCATGAACGAAGAGGAACTCATTGCAGATGTAATGGAATCTTCTGAAATTGTAGTGATGAAGATGGAGAGCCTTCTGTGGTTGAACAAGAAGCTTCAGTGAAAGATGCTCATCGAGGATTATAACTTGTACGTCATCTTTTTTTTTTTTTTCTCAAGCACAGCCTAAATGCGAAAGAAACAATTGCTATCTCACACCTTCATAATTCTCTTTTAAAACATACTCTACCATTGAAACAGAATGTTTTGACAGATTATTCTAAAGTATGAAATAATTCTCTTGTTAGATGTTGATAGATATGTAGCCTATGTGAAATTTACAATTTAATTGTAACCTTCTGCACTTTACAATCAATGCAAATGTTTGAAGCAGTTGGCAATCATTTTTTCATCAACTTCATCCCATGCTGAAACACAAAAATATTGCTTGCAGAATGTCGATTTCCATTGAATTTTCTTTCAAGAACACAATCATAATTTACTTGTTTTTAATACTGTAGTACATATAAATAAGATTATACAGTAGACTGTTGAAATAACGGCACATTGAGATTGAATGTTTACATGTAGTGCCGAAGAAAAGAAAACAGCAAGTCACATGATTACTTTTTTGTTTAAAATTGCCATTTTGAAAGTGAATCCTGTACTGATATCACGGATTATAGCACTGTTTTAAATTTATTTTGTAAATTAAAAACCCTCACTATGGCTTCGTAAGTTAATAAATGTCATACAGAGAAGAAAAGAAGAATAATTAAGAACATTAAAGCTTAGTGACAAACTTTATAATAATAGAAAATAGAATCCAATCCTATAACAGTGGATTGTCAACACGTGTATGTTTTTTATGCGCAGCTAATAAAATTGCATTCAGATTACAGAATAGTTTAGGGCAAAAGCCTCAGGTTATGTAGGGAGTTAACTAGTGTACAAGTTAGTGCAATTGCATTCAGATTACAGAATAGTTTAGGGCAAAAGCCTCACGTTATGTAGGGAGTTAACTAGTGTACAAGTTAGTGCAATTGCATCATTTCTGTACGTAGCCAACTACTTGTATATTTCATGTTGTGAATACCTTCAAAATGAGTTATCCTTCTCCTATGGTGAAGCGTTACTTATTCGAGGTAGTGCAATATCATGGTAATGCATTGTGAAGGTATTCACAATATTGAGATATACTTAATGATGCCAATTTATAATTACTTAAGTAGACATCTCTGTAGAAGCAGTCTCTCCCATTAGCAAGCACAGACCACGGTTAAAAAAATTCTACCTCGTGAGCCAATCTCCCCAGGGCTGAATTGATTGACAAGGCTCTCATTATATATTCCCTCCTATTGTGTCTGGGCTGAATTGCAGACACTTTCAAATTTAACCCTAACTCGCAACTTTTTTTCAGCATTGTCCTGTGCTTGTTAAGTAAATCTGCAGAGCCCTTACTCTTAAGGTCATTAATGCCAACTTGTACAACAAATGATGCAATTGCACTAACTTTAGGAAACAGTCTATGCTAAAATTGCTTTCTTAATCTTTCTATTTATTATTAACCGCATTATTTCTGCATTCAGTATATTAAAAATAAAACATTCTAGATAATGGAAAAATCGAAATGACAGCATCAAAATAATCAGTTGACGTGATATTGCACTATCTTGTTGTGATGGTATTCACAATATGAGATATACTTAATGATGCCAATTTATAACTACTTAAGTAGTTGGCTATGTACTGAAATGATGCAATTGCACTAACTTGTACCTTAGTTAAACTCGTTACATAACCCGAGGCTTTAGCCCTAAACTATACCGTTGTAATTAAATTGAACAGCTAAGTTTTGTGACTGTAAAACTCTAGAGTTTATTAAATGTTCTATAAAGTTAAAATCTTAGTAATTAACTGATAAGGAGATAACTATACAGTATTTACTTTTTATTTGTATTAATCACAGAAAAAAGAAAATTCGTGTAAATGAAGACAAAAATCGAACATTCCTTAAACTCTTTTTATTCACTGTGTATATTAACCAACTTTTTTTTTTCATACATGTACACATCTGTGATACCTTCTAATGTGTTTTACTTTTTTTTTTCATACATGTACACATCTGTGGTACCTTCTAATGTGTTCTCTACTTGTATCAGTAATGTGTCACAGTTGGAGTGTGAAGTTGTGAACGGTGTTTCCTTTGACATGAAAATTTCATCTTCACTTGCATTTTTTTTTTTTTTTTTTTTTTCAGCACAGGAATGGTTGTGGATTTTTCTGAAATACTCCGTCTTTGAGATAACCCCAGAGATAAAAATCATGTGTGTTTAAATCGGGTAACATTGGAGGCCATGCCAGTCATTTGCCATATACCTCAGGGTAGTGGTTAGAAACCATCCTGTTGTCAAAAGTTTCATTCAGAAACTCCAGAACTTCTGAAATTATTCAATGTTGCCAACCAAATCTCCAAAACCTTTCTTTACAGAGTAATATTGTTGGTACCTAAAATTTGAAGCTGGCAAAATTGCAATGGAAAGGAATAGTATGATTAATAAAAATTAAAAATTAGTTATAAAAATAAAAAGTTTTCATGACCACATTTAGTTGCATTACCTTATTTCTTTTATAGCAACCGTCATGGCGTTTATGGGGTGAAGAAAAGCATGATGGTGCTGTTTTTACTGTGTATTTGAAAAAAGTTCGCTATCATCCCGGAACAACAGTCAATTCAAATGTAAGACTTATGTGTTTATAATTTAATTTTTTCCCCTGTTTATTAATTTAATTCCTATCAGTGTATTCAACTCAAGTTGAAATGAGTGTGTGTGTGTGTGTGTGGTTTGATTTAAACCAAGGTGATTGGGTTATTTTTCAAAATTTCAAAAGAAATTTTGAAAAATGAAGGGAAACATAAAAGTTTTACAGTATTGCAAAAATTTTAATCTAAATATTAAATCACCTTGATTTCATTAATTTTAGTATTTTATTTTAGTTTGCTTTATATGAGAAATATAACTTACCTTTTATATTGTCTTTTATTTTTAATGTATATTAATGCACACAGAAAATGCATATTAAAATTTATTACTTTTCTTTTAACCAGTGGTGTTGTGTATTCATAAATATAATAAGTAGCCATCAGGTGGTATGCACTAAAAATAGGAAAAATTATGCATGCATATATACACTAAAATGTATGAATATGCACCAAAATTCTTTTGTATGCAGTAACCCCGGGGTTACATCTAACTCCAGGGGCTCACATCTAGTGAGTATGGGCTTGGCACACCCAGGATTCTGAGCTGGATATCATCTTTCTTGGTGATTTCCTTCTACTTTCTCTCTCTCTCTCTCTCTCCTCTCTCTTCTCTCTCTCTCTCTCTCTCTCCTCTCTCTCTCTCTCTCTCTCTCTCTCTCTCTCTCTCTTAGGGTAACTCAGAAATTTTTTTTGGCTGGTGCAGCATAAGGCTCAGGCTTCCTTGCACCATATGGCTAATAATAATAATATTTTTTTACATTTATTTCCCAATCACAATTAATTGATTTACAGTTCTTTTTATTCAGTATTTAAAAGTAACAAAAACCATTAATGAAAAGTTTTAGAATAAGGATAATTTTTAACTTGCATGTGAAATAAGCCTTGTTATAGTAAACAAAACATTTGAAATGGCAGTGATACCTGGCACTCCAGCAAATGTTATTAATACAAAGAAAGACACTATTAAACCACATGCAAATGTTAAAAACATTCATTGTGACAGTTACAAGAGACTTGTTACTAAGTAACTGCACAGTGCAGTGCAGTGCAGTTACTTAGTAACAAGACAATGTTTCATAACTCAACATAGTGCCATCACTTGAGTTATGAAGCAGCAGCTTTGTTGCACTCTTGGCTGCATTCTTGGTATGATGATGTTGCTCAGTTGAGTTATGAAATGTCTGGTTTCAGTACCTGTATCGTGGTGGTTATTTTATTCTCTTGTAACTGTCCTAGTAAACATTCTTAATATTAGAATGGGGTTTAATAGTAGAGGTAGTTCCCGCTTTATGAGTTTTCACTTTACGAGTTTTTTTTTTCCAAGTATCAACAAAATCGAAAATATGAACATTAATTGCAAAAAACGAATGTTAAACATTCATAAATATTGCATTTCGAACCATGCGTGTAGCTATACAATGCAGTGTACCCCACTTTATGATATTAATCCGTTCCAGAGACACCATTGTATCGTGAAAATATCGTAATGTGAACTCAATAACACATTGGTTTTTGGTAATTCTTTCCACGACCTCAGAAGTTGAAATTTTCGCCATATAACTCTCTAAAAGGTCGTTTTTATAGTGTAAATTGTATTAGTTACCAATTCAAATCATTAAAATGCACTACTTTCATCGTTATCATATGTTCTGTTATAAGAACCAATTTTGAACGGCTTTGATATTTTTCTAAAGCACATTTCTGTAAGTCACGACCATAAAACAATAAAAACAATTTGTACTTTCTGGTTTATTGGGCTTTTCTGTTAGTGCAATCAGTTATAAATGGGTAGTAAACTCGACATTATTGCATTTGCAAAAATACCGATAGCTGCAATTGTGTGGTTTTTTTTTACATTATTATGGTGAAATGTGTTTTCCCTTTACTGAAATCTTCAATTGTATAAAAAACATAAATAAATTTTCAGAATCTTCTCTTCATTTTGTTTTTTTTTTAAGCTTTGTAAACTTGTTACTCCAGGCAATTTGTGCATTCCATTAAAAAAATGCTTATGCATGCATGCTTTTGAAATTTAAAAAGAAAAGAGAAGATTATCTTGGAAATAAATGCTTTTTGAAGCTTTTCTGAAGAAGACGACTCGGCACTCGTTGATTTGTGCAACAAATCAACGAGTGCCAAGTCGTCTTCTTCAGAAAACATTCTTTAACATTTGTAAGTTGTAAATAATTTCTCTATTATTATGATTTGCTTGATTTTACAGGCTGTGTTTTCATTTCTTTGGATAAATCAGTCATTGTTTAAACATAAACTAATTAGCTAACTAATTTTATTATTGATAACGTAACCCCTATTTTTAAAATTGTCTATGGGAAATAAATTCCTGCTTTACGAGTTTTTGCTTTGAGTGTGCACTACGAACAAATTAACTTGTAAAGGCGGGAACTACCTGTATCTTTTTGTATTAGTATCAGGTGAAACAACAGCATAATTTTCGATTGTGGTCTATTGTAAATTTGTGTTGTTTATTTTACAGAATTATTTTAAAGATAGATCTTTCCACATTAATGGAAGTACTAGGATAAATTTAAAAATGAGCCTTCATAGCCTTTAATTGAAATGGAACTCCTGTTCATTTTCATTAACAAAGTCATCTATTTTCCTTAAAAAATGAAATAGTTTTTTTAATTTTTAAAACAACAGATTTATTTCTTATTTTCATTTCTCATTTCTTATTTATTTCTTATTATGTATCAAAGGATGTTTAAATTTCTAACTGAATTCTCTTTTCTTGTATTACACTGATCGAAGAAAGCCCTCCACATTCCAGGTTCAATTATAGAATTTGGTAACCAAGCAAAACAAGTCTCGATGAGCAGAAAATCTTTTCTAACCAAAGAATAGGAAAGAACTGCCTTGGCAGCACAAGTAGCTGCGTCTGCAGTATCCAATACATTGACAACTTTTTTTTTATAGAATCAAATTTATGGCCTAAAAAGACCGGTACGCAGTACTCAAGGCATAGCCTGACCATTGCCTTACACAAAGGGATAATCACCTCCTTTTCCCCACTAGCACTAGCAAAATTCCTGTATATCATTGACAATACTCCATGACCTGCTTTGGCAGCCTGTCTGCACTGCTCAGAAAATTTCTTATCTGACTGCACAATTACTCCCAGGTCTTTTTCATTTTCTACCACCCTAAGTGTATATGCTTCTTGTGAATAAACGATCTACAAACACAATTTGGCCTTAGTAACCCTTGTGTTGTTAAACCCAACAACAACAACAAAAACCACCACCCTAAGTGTAGTACCACACGGTATGTTTCTCTGGGGTTACTTTTACCCATCTGCCCAAATTTTCTAGATCCTGTTTCATTAGCACACTGCCATTACTGTCATTAACAACCCTTCCAACCTATGTATCATCTGCAAACTTCGCGATTAAGCCTGATATACCTTTATCAGTATCATTGATAAATATACAAAACAACAGTGGGCCCAACACCGAACCCTGGGGGACTCCACTAATAACATTCTACGAAGAGCAGCATCCTTTGATTACCACTCTCTGTCTTCTCCCACTCAACTACTCTTTTATCCATTGTAGCAACTTAGCCTTAATACCACACTGCTCCAATTTGTACAGTAGTCTTCCTTGTGCAACAGTGTCTGAAATACAAGTACAGGCAACTGTCGGTTTATGAACATTTGCTATAACGAAGGTCACAATCATTCAAAATTTCTTAAAGTTGCTAATAGATAGAGTTCCTTATAAAATGAAATGCCAATTTATAGAGAACATAATTGTAATATTTAAATAAATAAACTTTTAAAAAATATATTTATGACAATAATCATCAGGAAATTGTTAAACTGGGCAATAAAATGCACCTCGACCTTGATGTGACTGACGTGAGAGCTTTTGGACTCACATTTTGAGGAATTAACGATCGATGAAATAATTGAAATAGAGACACATCTAAATTCTGAAGTAATAGAAGAACCTGATATTCCACAGCCTCCCAGAAAATTTACAAAGCAGAAAGTGGCTGCAGCTTTTAAATCAATTGCTGAGGGGTTGGCAATTATTGAAGAATAAGATGCAAATATGGAAAGAATTGCAAAAGTGAAAAGAAGCATTTATGACTGTCTAGCCTGCTACAGTGAGATTTTTGAAGAAAAAATAAAAAGAATCTTAATGTGTTATCTTCTATAAAAACTTGTTTTAAAAGAAGCCCTTCTGTCTACCTCATCTGCATCTAGTGTCACTTATGTGGAAAATATCGAACTCTGACGAAGATGTCGACGAATAAAAGTTGAATACATATGTACATTGTGTGCATATATTATATTAGTACAGTCAGTCCTCGTATAACACGTGTTTACACTACACGAATTCGATCATACACGATTTATAAATAGGGGAACGATATCTTATATAACACGAACCGAATTCGCTTATGCACGATTCGCCTTTGTTTACAAGAAATGGCAGTCGAACGCAGAATCACCCCAACCGAACGCAACACGATAGGAATGAAGAGAAGATTCTGAAAATGTATTTATGTTTTTTATATCAGTGAAGGGGAAACACATTTCACCATAATAACGTAAAAATCAACACAATTCCAGCAATCGGTATAATCGCAAATGCAATTAGATCGAGTTTACTACCAGTTTATAACAGATTCCACTAGCAGAAACGCAACTGGAAATTGTTTTTATTGTTTTATGGTAGTAACCCCTAGAAATGTGCTTTAGTAAAATGTGAGGTGCTAATAGTGTATCTATGCCTTTATGTGTTGTTTATTCAGTTGCTACAGGCGCGCAGCTTTGTTTATGTGTATCAAGCGTGCCTCCTCGTTTTGTAATTGTGCTTTATTCCCTAAAAATTAGTGAAATACTTAAAAGGTGTGAAAAGGAAGCGTCCTGGTGAAGACACTGCAGATTCAGAGAGAAAAAGAAAAGCAATATCGATAAACAGAGGCGGACTGGGTCAAAAATTCTTACCAGGTAAAATTTGTAGTGGACTGACACTAGCGTTTATGGCCAAAATCACACCGACCACCGGCCCACCGGGGTTTCCCCGGTAAGGCTTATGGCCAGTCTGCCTCTGTCGATAAAGAAAAATATGAAATTGTGAAACGCTTTGAGCGAAATGAAAGACCACGTGATATTGCATGTGCTACAGACCTAACTGAGGCAACGCCGAGAATTACGAAAAATGCAGAGAAAATAAAAACAACTTTGATAGCAGGAACAACTCAAAGTGTAATTAAAATCCATTAGATTAAGACACGAAGAGATGGAACGGCTGTCATCTGTTTGGATAGAAAATCAAACAAAAAACAAGTTTGCTTACGATAGAAGCAAAAGCAGTAGCAATATTTTATTACGTAATAGTCGTAATAAAATACCTAAGTATTTTATTACCATTATTTATTGTGTTTGGTAATGTTTTGGTTACAAATGGGTGTTCAATATTGGATGGTCGGCACCTAACCCTATTTTTCCCATAGAGCCTGTTGTTTATATTGCACGATTTTGCATTGCACGAGGGTTTCTAGGAACGCAACTATCGTGCTATACGAGGACTCACTGTACTCATTTTCTTTATTTCTATTTTGTAACTCTTTGTTTTTAATTAAAATTAACAAGTACGATACCTTGTTTTTTTTATTCTTATTTTTTTACGTTATGTATCGTATATGATAAACCATAATGCATACATACATTATAATAAAACGTATTGTATAGATCATTTGATGTTTAGTACATGGTTTTAATGCTTTAAAATGGCTGCTAATTTATACGATACATATTGTAAAAGCTGAGGAATGCAAGATATACATACCGAAAAAACCGCATAATCAATGTCTTGGAACGGAACTTGTTCGTAAACCGAGAGTTGCTTGTATATAATATCAAAATTTAATTTTTGCAGCCAGTTCCTTTGTAACCACATCATGTATCCAATCATATTTGTCAGACAAGACTTTCCCTTAACAAACCCATGCTGTGTCTGAATTATTACTGCAGTCTTGTCTAGATGATCCTGCAATGCATCTTTAACCAGTGACTCCATTATTTTCCCTGGTACAGAAGTTAAAGTAACTGGTCTGTAATTACTCGTGTCACCCTGAGATCCCCCTTTGTGAATTGGGGATACATTTGCACATCTGCTGTCCATGGGGACTTCTCCTGAGTCCAAGGATGCTCTCATAATTATGGCTAAGGGTTTGCTTACTTCCTTTGCCACCTCCTTTAATATAACTGGATCAATCCCATCCACCCCAGGTACCTTTCTTATGTTTAACTTCAACAGTTTCTCCTCCACTTTGCTCTTAGTTATTACAATATCATTAAGTATCCTGTTATCCTGTTAATACACTTATGTCTTTCACTTCCCTAAAGTATTCCTCATGTGTGAATATAGATGCAAAATACTCATTCAGTTTGTCAGCTATCTGACCAGGATCATCAACAGTCGAACCATCAATATCAAGTGGACCAATCTGATTCCTCTTCTTCCTTCTAGAGTTTATATAACTAAAGAGGTCCTTGCTGTTTTTCTTAGCATCCTTTGCCAAAGATTTCTCGTAATCTGCCTTCGCTTACCTAACTTCCTTTGTGACTTGATTACGGACCAGCTTATATCTATCATAGGCTTCTGTGTCTCCTGATAATTTATATACATCCCATGCAATTATCTTCTCTGCCACGAGTCTCATTAATGACAGTTAATGACAGTTATTTGAATTTGAATTTTGGCTTTACATGCATTAGCATTAGTAGAGGCATTTGATGCAAGAAAGCAAGCTTATGCAGCATCAGCCAAAAAAAAAAAAAAACCCACTTCCACTTCACCCCTCTGTTCGTTCAAAATACCTGTCCAGCTGAGCCTTAAACTTATTTAGGCTATCAACTTCCACGACAAGGGATGGAAGTCTGTTCCACCAACCAACCACCCGCTGGCTAAAGGCAAATTTCCACACGTCTATCCTACATCTGTCTTTCCTCAATTTGAATTTATGCCCTCTCAGGTGATTATTCTGAGCGAGAGGAAGAATCCCATCAGCATTGAGCATGCTCAAACCATTCAAGGCTTTATACACCTCTATCAGATCACCTCGCTGGTGCCTAGTCTCCAGACACTGTAATTTGCAAAACTTAAGCCTTTCTTCGTAAGAGCACCCCTTTGTTCCATTCACTAATCTTGTTGCCCTTCTCTGTACTCGTTCCAGCAGATCTACATCCTTCTTGAAATGAGGCCTCCAGACCTGTAAACAGTACTCAAGGTGTGGCCTGACCATTGCCTTATACAAGGGAATAATCACCTCCTTATCCCTGCTAGAAAAATTCCTATATATCATTGACAATACACCATGAGCTACTCTTGCAGCCCGTCTGCAATGCTCAGAGAACTTCATATCTGCCTGCACAACCACCCCCAGGTCCCTTTCATTCTCTACCACTGTCAGTGTAGTACCACAGAGGTGATACGTTGCTCTGGGGTTACTGTTTCCCATGTGTAGTACTTTACATTTGTCAATGTTAAACTTCATTTGCCACCTCTCAGCCCATCTGCTCAACCTTTCCAGATCCTGTTGCAGCAGCATAGTGTCAGTAGTGTCCTTGACAACCCTGCCTACCTTTGTATTGTCTGCAAACTTCGATATTAAGCTTGATATACCATCATCAATATCATTTATGAATACAGAAAACAATAATGGACCCAACACTGAGCCCTGAGGGACTCCACTAATAACATTAGTCCACGACGAGCAGTGTCCATTGATTACCATTCTCTGTCTTCTTCCCCTCAGCCACCCGTTTATCCACAGCAGCAATTTGCCTCCAATGTCACACTGCTCCAATTTGTGCAGCAGTCTTCCATGTGCAACAGTATCAAAAGCCTTTCTAAGATCCAAGTATATAATATCAAAGGTATTATTCCCTGCATCCAGTTCCTTTGTGACTGCATCATAGTATCCAATCAAATTGGTCAGGCAAGACTTTCCCTTAACAAAACCATGCTGTGTCCGAGCTATAACTGAAGTCTTGTCTAAATGATCCTGCAGTGCTTCTTTAACTAGTGCCTCCATTAATTTTCCTGGAACAGAAGTTAAACTCACAGGTCTATAATTATTTGTGTGTCAGCCTTTGATCCTCCTTTGTGAATTGGGGTCACATTTGCACATCTCCAGTCTGTGGGTACCTCCCCTGAGTCCAAGGAAGCTCTCATAATTATGGCTAAGGGTTTGCTTACTTCCTTTGCTGTCTCCTTTAATATATCTGGATAGATCCCATCCACCCCGGGTGCTTTTCTTGTGTTTATCTTCAACAATTTCTCCTCCACTTTACTCTCAGTTATTACAAGATTCTCTAGCTTACTGCCAGAGTTGAATACACCTCTGGCATTCCCCTCGCTGAATAACTCCTCATGTGTGAATGTCGATGCAAAATATTCATTCAGTTTGTTAGCTACCTGAGCAGGATCATCAACAGTTGACCCATCGATATCAAGTGGACCAATCTGATTCATCCCCTTCCTTCTAGAGCTTACATAGGAAAAGAACTCTTTGCTGTTTTTCTTTGCATCCCTTGCCAAAGATTTCTCGTAATCTACCTTCGCCTGCCTAACCTCCTTTGTAACTTGGTTACAGATCAACTTGTATCTATCATAGGCTTCTGTGTCATGTGTTAATTTGTAAGTATCCCATGCATGTTTCTTCTGTGCCATATGCCTCATCAGTTCATCTGACATCCACTTAGGCCTAAACCTTGAACAATATTTCTTAGTTGGTATGTAAAGCCTAGTAGCTTCCAAGATAAGTTCTTTGAATGCTTCCCATTTTGAATTTGCGGTTGGTAACATTATCAGTTGGTCCCACTGTATAGAATTTAAATACTGTCTCAGTCCATCGTAGTCGCCTTTACGAAAGCAATAACCCTTCCCTTTACCCCTAATGGTAGTTGCCTCTTTGAGTAAATCCCACTTCAGCACACTGTGATTGATCACTGCCACCTAGTGGTTCATTTATCTGCAGATTCTTAATGCATGAAGAATCACTGCTGATAATCAAATCAAGGGTATTCCTCCCTCTAGTTGCCTCCTGAACATGCTGATGTAGAAAACAATCATCCAATAAATCCACAAAAGCCTTGCTAGTGTGTGAGTGACCAGCCCCCAAATTCCAGTCAATATCTGGGAAATTAAAATCTCCCATTATAAGACTCTCTGATTTACTGGCCCACTCTATTTCCCTGTACAGTTTCTTATTATACTCATCAGAGTCATTAGGCCTATAGCACACTCCTACTCTCAATTTTGATCTCCCAATGCTTATGTCACACCAAACTGACTCGACACTGCACTGTCCAGTGATGTCCACTGGCTTCACTTCCTTGGATTTTATGTATTTCTTAACTAAAAGGATAACCCCTCCTCCCTCCCTTCCTGTCCAGTCTATCCTTTCTGTAGACGTTGTACTCCCCAAATGCCAGTTCTGCATTCCTTATATCTGTGTGACACCACGTCTCTGATATCACAACAATATCTGCCTTTGATGTTTTGAGCAATACCTCAAATTCATCAAATTTATTTACTAAACTCCTTGCATTGGTGTACACGCAAGTATACATGCACCTATTTCTATTCTTAGCTACCCTAACACAACCCATGTGTTTACTTGTACCGTAATGACACCTGGCAGTCTCTGAAATATCCTGCATCTTGTTTTTCAGGCTTCTGCTCATTCCAATAGAAGCAGTGCAAGAATCTCTTTCACCTCTGCCAGTGGCTACTGTTAATCTATTCGTCTTTGTCTCCCCCCAAGCTAGCAGTTTTCCGACCCACCTAACACTGCCTCGATAGCATCAGCAAATATTCTTGCACCCTTTCTATTTAAGTGTATCCCATCCCTGTAGAAGCAATCTCTCCTGTTAACAAGTACAGTCCAGGCTGAAAAAAATTCTACCCCTTGAGCCTTGCACAATATTTCCAGGGCCGAATTGATCGACAAGGCTCTCATCATATACTCCCTCCTATCGTGTCTGGGCAGAATTGCAGACACTTTCAAATTCAACCCTATTTCACGGCTTTTTTTCAACAGTGACCTGTACTTGTTAAGCAATTCTGCCGGTCTCCTACTCTTGATATCATTAGTGCCAACGTGTACAACTATATCATCTTTTGTGCCCTTAAAAGATGATATCTGCTCTACAACGTCATCAACCTTTGCCCCTGGCAGACATACCCTGGTCCTGTTACACCTATCCTTTTTACAAAGCATGTTCCCCGTTTCCCTGACAATAGAGTCACCAACAACTACTAGTTCCTTTGGGACCAGCGCATTCTGCTTTGGGGGTTGCCGCTGTGTTGCGCGACGACCAAGTGCAAGCTCTGGCGTTGATGTGGGCAGCTGAGAGCTTGATGGGCCCCTCAAATTAGTTCATCTGACATCCATTTAGGCCTAAACCTTCAATGTTATTTCTTAATCTTTATGAAAAGCTTAGTAGCTTCCACAACTACTTCCTTGAATGCTTCCCATTTAGAATTTGCTATTGGCAACATCATCAGTTGGTCCCACTGTATACAATTTAAAAACTGTCTGAGACCACTGTAGTCACCTTTACAGAAGCAAAAACTCTTCTCTTTCCCTCTGATGGTAGTATTATTTTTAAGTAAATCCCACATCAGTACACTGTGATCACTGCCACAGAGTGGTTCCTTCATCTGCAAATTCTTAATGCATGAATAATCACTGCTGATAACCAGATCAAGAGTATTACACACTCTCTCTCTCTCTCTCTCTCTCTCTCTCTCTCTCTCTCTCTCTCTCTCTCTCTCTCTCTCTCTCTCTCTCTCTCTCTCTCTAACATGTTGCTGTAGAAAACAATCATCCATTAAATCGACAAAATTCTAGCTAGTCCGCGAGTGACGAACCCACTAGTTGAAGTTAAAATCCCCCATTATTAGACAATCTGATTTACTGGCCCACTTTCTCTGTACAGTTGTTTGTTGTACTCATCAGAGTCATTAGGCCTATAGCACGCAGTAGTATTAGTATTGGCCGCATGGTGCAAGAAAGCCTATGGCTTATGCTGCACCGCCAAAAAAAAAAAAAAAAAAAAAAAAAACGAATAAAACAATGATAAAAAAAAATAATAAAATAAATAAATATAATAATAATTAGTAAAAGAAAAGGAAATTAAACCTATCATCCTATGCGCTCCCCTGACCTGAAAGTACTATCCAGACGACCTTTGAATTTCTCCAAACTGTCAGCCTCTACTACCCATGTAGGCAACTTATTCCAGCAATTTATAACTCACTGGCTAAAATAAAACTTTCTGCAGTCCAATCTAAACATTTCCCCCCATAACTTGAATTTATGTCCCCTAGTTCTAGCATCATTTATAACCTTGAAAATTTCATCCTCATTCATTTTACTGATGCCTCTCAGAGCCTTAAACACCTCAATCAAATCTCCTCTAAGGTGTCTAGTTTCCAAACTCTGCAACCCACATATTCGAAGTCTTTCTTCATAAGGACACCCTTTTGCCGATCTCACCAGGCGAGTTACTCGTCTTTGCACCCTTTCAAGAAGCTCGATGTCTTTCTTTAGGTGCGGTCTCCATACTTGAACACAGTATTCCAAGTGTGGTCTAACAAAAGCCTTATATAATGGGATTATCATGTCCCTATCTCTACTTGCAGAAGTTCGATAGGTCATCGATAGGACACCATGGGCCTTCCTTGCAACCTGTTTACAATGATCAGAAAATTTCATGTCTGACCGTATCGTAACACCCAAGTCCCTTTCCTCCAGTACTGGGTTTAGTTGAACTCCACCAAGTGAATAAGTTATTTTGGGATTACTGTTTCCCAGGTGTAATACCTTACACTTTGTTGGATTAAAGCATAGCTGCCATTTTTCTGACCATTCCTGAAGTCTATCTATATCTCTCTGAAGAAGTTCAGCTTGACAGTGATCATTAACTACTCTACCAATTTTAACATCATCTGCAAATTTAGACATCATGCCCTCTATCCCTTCATCGATGTCGTTTATGAAGATTAAAAACAACAGTGGTCCTAATACTGATCCTTGGGGAACCCCACTTCTTACATCAACCCAATCTGAGGACTAGCCATTTATCACAACCCTCTATCTCCTGCCCTGAAGCCATCCTGCTATCCATCTAAGGATTTTTCCAGTGATTCCAACCTGTTCCAGCTTATAAAGCAATTGCTCATGTGGGACTGAGTCAAAAGCTTTGCTGAAATCTAAATAAACAATGTCGAAATTATTCCCTAAATCCAGCTTGTGAGTGACCCTTTCAAAATAATGAACCAGATTTGTTAAACATGATTTTCCCTTTACAGAACCATGCTGAGTATCCTTGAGAATTTTAATTCGATCCAAATGATCCTGAATTCCGCCCTTGATCATTGCCTCCATGATTTTCCCTACCACTGAAGTCAGACTGACAGGTCGATAATTTCCCACTTCACTCTTAGAGCCACCCTTAAGTATGGGAGATACATTGGCACTTTTCCAATCCAAGGGAATCTCCCCAGAGTCTAGTGATGCTCGCATAATTAGCCTCAGTGGTTCAATGCACTCACTTGCTTAAGATTATAGGGTATATTCCATCAACTCCAGGAGTCTTACTGGCCTGTAGGCTCGAAAGATTTTTCATTAAATAATCTTGCGAAATTTCAATATCATTAATTACATATTTTTCAACTTCGCTCCCACAATTTCCTATTGCCACAAAAGGTTTTTCATTTGTAAATATCTGCAAAATAACTGTTGAGTTCATCTGCAACGGCGGCTGGTGTGTTTAATACTATCCCTTTCCCTTACGAAAAGTCCGATCTGGTTTGTCCTGCTCTTCTTGGCATTTATATATGTGAAGAATTCCTTCCTCCCTCTATGCTCTGTTTGCTAGTGATTTCTCATAAACTGCCTTTGCCTGTCGAACCTTTTCTGTGGCTCTGTTACAGATCACCTTGTACCTGTTATAGGCTTCAGTACTTTTTATTGCTCTGTAACTTTTCCATGTCACCTTTTTCTGCTCAAGTAATGTGGCAACTTCTCTATTCATCCAACTTGGAACTCTCCTCGTGGAGTATTTTTTTAATGGTATTCAAGGCATCTGTGATTAATGTTTTAAAAGCATACCACAGTTCAAAATGTATTCATTCTCTGCACTATATCTACCCAGTTAATAGAGGCCGTGTAGTACCTTAAGGCATCGTAATTTCCTTTTCTGAAATTAAAACCCATTCCTTTGCCTTTTACTGCTGCTACCTCTCTCATCATCATCCACCGTAGAACTCCGTGATCACTTCCTGCTATTGGTTCCTCTACTGTCAGCCCTGTTGTCATCTGATTCGTGGGCGATGATGAGGTCTAGGATATTCTTTTCTCTAGTACTTTCCCTGACATGTTGATACAAATAACAGTCATCTAGTTGATTTAAAAATTTTGTTCCCCATGTCGAGTTTCCTTCCCATTTACTCCAATCAATTAGAAGCAAATTGAAATCACCCATAATAAGACATTGACGCTTACTTGCCCATTCCATTTGCATGTAGAGGCTTTCGTCATAATCTTCACAATCACCTGGTCTGTAGATTACTCCTACTCGCATTATACCTTGGTTTCCAACTATCTCACACCATACAGATTCTATACTAGCATGTGAAACGTCTGAATCCGGGAAAGCTATCGTCGCACTCAGGCTGCTTCTGAGCCCACCGCCCCTTCTATCTACCCTATCCTTCCTAAATACATTATACAAGTCATACTGAAACTCATCATCCCCAATTTCTGGGTGGCACCACGTCTCCGTAAGCCCTATTATGTCCGCGTTACTTGTTTTAACCAGCAGTTCGAATTCGCTCATTTTATTTACGACACTTCTAACATTTGTATAAACAATTAAGACTTACTGTTCTTGTATATTTAACAACCCTAACACAACCCTTGAAGTTTTTTAGGCTCTCTTCCCTGGCATTAGCTATCCGCTCACTTGAAATGTTTCTGTCCCCAGAACATCTAGATAATATGTCCAGTTGGGGTAACAGATAAGAACTCTTGAGGTATGTGCAAGAGTTACTTTGACCAATATTATCAGATAAACGTGTGTCAGTATTACCCACATTCCCCCTAACTAGCAGTTTCCCTGAAACTTTAAGGTATCCTCAATAATACTGACAAAAACGTTTGCACCACCTTTGTTTAAGTGTATCCCGTCTGTACAAAACAAATTCCTTCTACCTACAAGTGTGGGCCAAGCTGATAGATATTTCCCCCTAAAGCCTTGCAGAGTCCTTCAAGTCTTGAGTTAATCCACAAGGTTTTTAACATATAATCCCTCTATCGTGTCTGGGCAGAATTGCAGACACATAGACATTGTGGACTAGCTCGCGGCATTCCTTCAGCATGGTCCTGTATTTTTACAACAAATCGTCAGATCATGTACGTTTAATGTCGTTAGTCCCCACATGAATAATAATATTCTCTTTACCCCCTTAAAATCTGACAATCTGTTGGTGACATCATTAATAGTTTCCCCCATCAGACATACCCTGGTTCTACTCCACCTGTCCTTATTACAAAAAATATTCCCCGTTTCCCTGACAATGGAGTCTCCTAATAAAACAATGTCCTTTTTAAACAGAGTAGTTTGCACTTGGTTTTTCTGTTTTGAGGCCCGAATCGGGTGTGCATCAATTGGTAGATTGCTGGAGTCCTGAGTCCTTGACAAGCTCCCAGATGCATTATTCTCGAGGGCAAGCACTCGTTTTTTCAGGGACTCAAATTGTTCCATCAGTGCACCAGATTGTAATTTAAGATCGGTGCACTCCTTACATCGATCACAAAGGAAAGAATCCCCAGGTGAGCTATGATTAGGCACCAGGTTGACCTTGGAAAACATTACACAGTTCCGCAATGGATTAAATCATGATTCACCCGTAAATCGCCATCGGCTATTTCTGTGCGAGTCACGATACCCTGTGACGTGTTTAAACCAGATCTCGTAACTACCATTATAAAATTAGCTAAATATCAATGAAAATTAACTTTAAAAAATTATATCTATAATATTATTAAAATCAAACTGTTACAGGAAAACCTATAACAAAATAATCCAACAATATCTAAATAAATCAAATATTTAAAAGCACTAATCAACAATCCATTTAACTGAGGAGCTCTGACAAAGCGCGTCCGCTCACCTCGAATGCCAACACTGGAATGTTTTTAGAATTCTTTAGAATCTCCCAGCACGTTATAATGACCATGTGGTTAGGTCTTGGACAATTTCCCATAAAACTAATGCTTTTTTGCATTTGTTATAACAACCTTAAAAGACGAGTAAATTCTCTATAATAATCCAAAAATTTACACCACTCTATCTTGTTTTTTTTTAACTTTTCTTATTAAAATAAATTTCAATTTCAAAATCAAAGAGCGTTATGAAGCTAATGAACTTGCAAGCTGACTGTTAGAAATCACTCAGCAAAATGAAATTAAGTCTGACTAAAGCTCATTTCATTATACAGTATATATAGCCTGTATTGAAACCTTCATAGAAACCATTGATATGGTTTCTATGAAGCAAGCTTTACCAATCACAGACAAAATTAAGATTTTACAAGTTATAGATTATGGCGGTGTTCTGAGATTGACATTCCTAAGAGTACATTGTTGGTCATGCTGAAAGATCAAAAAAATGGTTGAAAGCTTAAAGAAGCTGCTGCACCAGGTTAGATTAGAGCATGAACTTGAAAAGTACTCTTGGAATGGCTTATGATGATGCATGCAAAAAATGTTCCTATAGATGAAAGTTGTGAGAGCTAAGGCTGAATTGTTTGTGCATTGGACGAATATTGAAGATTTCACATTATTTGATGGATGGTTCCTGAAATTTAAGACTTGTCATTAGCTATTTCAAAAAAATGTACAGTGTAACTGCAACCGCAACTGTCTCCACTGAAGCTGTGAAGGAATGGAAGGAGAATCGTTTGAACAATGTTTTGTTGACATACAATCAGAACAATGTCTTCAATACTGATGAAACTGGAGGTGTTTTTTTTTTTTTTTCTGCCAGATAAAACTTTACATTTAAAGGTGAGAAATGAATTGGTTAAAAAGGCAAAACAATGGATTGCCATTCTCCCAGAGGCAAAATGTTTGGCACAGAGAAGTTTTCTATCTTAATCATTAGGAAAACCCAGAAACTCTGATGAATACATTGCCAAATATGTATGGAAGAAATTAAAAGATGCTTGGATGTCATCAAAAACCTATGAAGAATGCATCATAGACTTAGATCGCAAGATGGGCAGGGAGAACAGAAAAAATGTGCTGTTTGTGGATAACTTGCACCCCTCATTACCAAGTGAATGGCCTACATGCAATTGAGTATCTACCACCTAATGACATCAGTTCTTCATCTGCTTAATTGAAGTGTAATCCAGTGCTTTAAGAAAAACTACCAAAGAATGCTATGAAACAAAATTGTACTGTCTTGAAAGCAAAACACAATGTAAAATCAATGAGTTGCATGCAATGTATTTATGTTTTTTAATATGGGATGATATTGATGAAAAAATTAATGGCAACTGCTTCAGACATACTGTATTTTGTCACCCTGAATGATGTAACAAATGACTCTTTGTGTGCTTATCCTCTCTTAATCATGAAGCACAGTCCAATAATGAAGAAAAAATTTTTAAGGATGTGTCTCATTGCCTAAACTTAGAGGTAAATGTGTTTGAAGACTATGCTGAAGTGGATGCATATGTCATAGACTTTGTTGGGTACTGTGTTTCTTTAGTTGTGATTAATCATGTATACTCTGTTGCAGCATTTATTTATTTTTATTCTAGAATATGTGCTCAATAAGAAAATACAAAGTTGCTTTTTACAGCTATCCAGATGATTCCTTAGAATTTAAATAAATGTATAAATTTGTGTTTATACTCTGAATAGCTCAGGCCAGAAGAGCTTACACCTCCATTATAATTGTATTTATTGCAGCTGATTTGCCAGTGCAACAACTAACAGGCCATTCACTTTTTGTGGAAGTCTATAGGGCTTGGTCTTGCAGTGTACAAATTATTTTCTGCATGGAGCACCGAAAATGTTTTGTTTATACTTGGCATGACCACAGAGGAGTTCAATTAATCATTTTGACAACGAATTCAAGTATTCACCATATTTAGCAATCACATGGGCTCGAACCACAGTCAACCTAGACATGCTATTTTTCTTGCACTGATCACACTGCTTCATCAGGTCTATTAATGCGACTTATGAACCTGAATAAGGAGAAGCCAGAAACAAATTTGATGTTTTCGGAATGCACAGTAGCTTGGTTATTTTTTTATATTTCAGTTCGTCTTGAATGGAAATGGAGCATTTATGATCTTGAGAAATAATTTCACATCACATTCTGTCAATAGCTCTTTGCTTTTCAGTGTTGATAACGTGGTCCCATTTCATGGCCAGGTTTGTCATTGGCCCACACTCTTTAAAGATGAATGGATATCAAACAGGGGCAACTTTAACATTTGTGTTTGCACAAATATCAGAGTGCTCCCTCCATAACTGTAAAATGATGTGCACTGTTTGTAGATCAAATTTATCAGTGAGCAGTACTACCCTTTTGTTAGCTATATTGAGGTGTTTTTGAGAGATTTTTATAGGAGGAAAATACAGTATAAAAAGTGGGGATTTCTGTTATATAGTTGTAAGTATCTGAAGGCTGGAGCTTAATGCTGCAACCCTAGTTTACTAGTATAGTTAGAAATGCCCTTTATTTACAAATGTGCCAACACTCTGACTGATAGGCTACTATGTCATTTGCATTGTCACTTTTTGGTATCATTCATTTCATTATTTACATGCTGTTATTAACAGCATGTCAATAATAACAAATAGTTTTCTGGTGGTGGCATGGAGAACCATTTCTCCCCCTGGGTTTATCATCTTTTCCACTAGCTTTAATGTCATATTGGACTTGTTTGATTTATATTTAATTTGATTTTATTCTATGTAATTATCCCCCAAACTAACTTAATTAATAATTGCCTTATATTACATGCAAGATATAGAAAATTGATTCCTCTTATTTATTTTTTTATTTTTAGGATTCTGAAGATTCAGTGTCCCACTTGGAGTGGGAAACAGTAAGAGTGAGGGTTATTAAAGCAGGTAGTTTACAGAAACTTGTGGAAAGCCTTGCTAGTGATTCTGGAGAGCTTGAGTCAACTTATATTAATATATTCTTGGCCACATACCGTGCCTTTGCTGTACCGCAGCAGGTCCTGACACTTCTTCTGGATAGGTAGGCAGAATGAAATGGAAATTTTTCAACTTTTTTTTTTGTTTTTTTAAGTCAATGAATTATTACCATATTTATTAAAGATCATAATTAATGTCCTTTCAAATGACAGTGCATACAATATATATGTAATTGGATTTGAACGGTATTTATAGCATCTCTGTATCCTATATACGTGTTGATAGTTTTGCTTTCTAGTCATAGAAAGCAATCTCTTTATCAGTCATCTGATGGAAATTAAATTTGCATTGCTGAATTAAAAAAAAAAAAATCTTATAATATAATTGGGAAAGGACATTATGTGGTGTCTATCCATATGGTAAAATTTATAATTAATATAAAATTAATAAAATAACACTCTTATACCACGTGAAAATTCTTAACTAATAGATTTTATTAGACACATAATACAAGTTCAAAATTACACTAATTTTTTTAGCTGATGACGTTTTGGGATTCTTGCTGAACCCCATCTTCAGACCATAAATGATACACTTTGCAGGAACCAGACTTCTTACTACTTGCACTGCAATACCAGTATTTTATTATGATATACAGTAGAACCCTGTTAATCTGGACTTGGTGGGACCACACGCATTCCAAATTAGTGAAAGTCCAGATTAACAGGAAGCTATCTTTTCATGTACTAGTTTTTATTTAAAGTTACTAATTACACAATTTTAACTAAATCAGTTTTTATATTAAATTAATAAAACAATATTTTAAAGTAAAAGAATATACTAAAAGTAAACAAAATACCACACAAAGCAATAAAGGTTTAATGTAGAACATTATATTACACAAAATTAAACACAAAAATATTACAACATAAAACAATTAATTATTTTCGAGAGGTTTACTTGAAATAGTCCTCAATTTTTTTTTGCTTTAATTTTGAAACTTGCTTTTGGGGTGCATGATCTCGCAACTGCTTCAAGGTCATAGTAGTGGACATAGTGTTTTTGTCAAGCGGTTCCTGTGGTTCCCCACAAATCCCGTTGAGTACTCTGTGATGTATGCACAACATTGCAAGGCCAGTCAGTGTGGGTTATGTGTGAATAGTGTGCTGTTTGACTGGCCTCTTAGTTACTGGGAGGCTCAATCACCTGGAAGGAGCCTTTCAGCACCCGTCCACTGGCAAGGAGCCGGGCCAGGAAGGTAGAAGGAATGCCTGACGGGCTCTCTCCCCACTTGCAAAGCAAGAGAGGAGAGAGGCCAAATTAGAAGAACGGAGCGAGTTGGATAGGAAAGGTAAGAAAAGGGGAAGGAAGCAAGGGTAGGCAGAGTGGAAGGCTACCCCCAGCAGAGGGCCAAACGGCCAGATGATCCCATGCCTGTCAGTTGACCAGCATCAGTAGAACCCCTTCGATGAAGATTCATCAAGGGTGGTTAAAATCCCATGCCGATGGAGAGGTGATGTCAGCAAAGGAGCTTCACGGAGAAGAGGTGAAGGAAGGAGTCCCATTGGTTTATCCCCTGCAGAGAAGTGTTGGTGTCAGCAAGAATCTCTGATGGAAGCTTTGTCAAGGGAAATTGAGAATCACCCGGTGAAGTCTTCTACGAGCAGCAGAGAACACGTTGGAGCATTGCAGGAGAAGATGAAGTTACTGTGGATGGACAGGAAGGAAAAAAAAAAAAAAATAGAGGCGGCTCTCGAATGGCCACATAATAGAAACTTGGTGACGTGATTGCAGTGGTGCATCCTGTGAAGTAGAGAATCATTACTGGGTTATGATTATGGCTGACAAGTTATTTAATTTCTGGTGTGACTGACAGTGGAGAAGCTAGTCGACAGAATGAGCTGCGGTAGTCATAGGTGTGCCAGTTGGTGGTTGTGAGTGATAGCGGCTCTGTTGAAGACTGTGGTGGCATAGGTCGAGAATGCTTTATAGGCTTCTGATTCCAATACCCTAGCCTCTGGATGAATTGTCGGTGCATTGAGGGCCAGAAGAAGCTGGTTGCAATGGTCAAGATAGATCGGACAGGAGTGCATTGTGTGGTTCCAATCCTCTGACTCTCCACAGATGCAAAAAGCATCGTCAGCCAGACCAAAGTCGAGAAGATGCCTTTTAAATGATCCATGGCCAGTCAAAAGAAAGGATGTGTAGACATTAGGATAGAACCAGTTGCAACGTTGTTTGTTGAGGAAGGTGACATCCGGAATAAAGAGTTTAGTAATTTCACTTGTTGATAAATAAATTTTTATTATTTTTTTTTTTTCTGTTTATACTCCGGCATGACAACCAAGTCAGTAGAGTTTACAATAAATCGTCAATATAAATATTTATCGTATGTAGTTGTCACAGGCTTGAACCCCGGTCCACTCAAGGAACGTGTGCTATGCACTCTTGCTCCTGACCACTGGGCTACGTCAGGAGTTATTCCATCGTGTCTGCCATAGGGAAACCAGTTCAGTCCACACACGGGTCATCTCATGTTTTATGTTACTGCCTGTATGTGTTTTAATGGTGAGTATTTCAACCTCTTTATTCTTCTTGATGGCATGAGAGAGGCCAAAGTATATGACATGGAGATCTAGGGGTAGGCATCCAGTAAGAACTTGTAGTGCAGCGGTTGACGTGGTCCGACATGCATGAGTCATTTGCAGCATCATAAGCCGCTGGACCTGAAGGATCAGACGTTCCATTCTTACTATCATCGCTTGTTATACCACACTGCATATGTGACAATAGGAATAAATACAGCTATGTAAAGAAGATGTAAAACCCGGCCTTTGAGGCCCCAGTCTTTGCGGATGAAGCGTGCCAGCATGGCAATATAGACTTTAATTTTCTCTTTGATGGAACATAGGTGGGGAATGAAAGTTCCTTAGTCATCCAGTGTAATACCCAGATATTTGACAGCATGTTGGTTTTTGAGCGATTGCCCTTTATAACGGATGGTCGGAGGCCTCCTCACATCCAACTTTCCTTTCAGTAGAAGGGTTTGCTCTTTTCAGTAGAGACTGAAAGTTTGTTGTTCTCAGCCTGCTCGGAAAGGGCAGACAGTACTGCACTGGCCCTAGTTTCTATTGTAGCTCTTGTAGGTCCTTCAACGATGATGACAAGGTCTTCGGCATAAGAAGTTTGTGCGACATTGGGATATATCCTCAGAAGCCAGTCATCCAGGATCATATTTCACACTGCTGGACCAAGGATGGCACTTTGGGGATAGCCTCTGGTAAGTTGCTGGGTGATGGAATGGAACTGTGTTTTGATGGTGAGACGTTGGTTAGAGAAGTAGCTCTTGAGGCATTTGAACAGATTCTGAGAGCAATCAGTGGCCCTGACCCTCTGTAGGATGGCCGGCCACCAAACGATGTCAAAGGCGCCCTTAAAATCTATAAAAATTGCAAAGACATAGGTGGCCTCAGAATCTTTTGCAAGTTTCAGAATCGTGGTCAGAGCATCAATTGTGGAACAACTCAGCCTGAACCCGAACTGGAGGGTAGCTGCAAGACCTTTAGCTTCGTATGCAGGCTGGAGGCGAAATAGCAGGACTCTCTCTCAAACACTTTACCCAGTATTGGTAAAAGTGCTATAGGACGATAAGCCTGCCAGTGGGATCCTTTGGTAGATGTCTTAGGTTTGCAAGCTTCCAGCGTGATGGAAATATGCCATCTTTCAGGCGGGTGTTGGAAAGCTGGATGAGGATAGCAGGAGCGACAGTCCAAAGACATTTGACAGATTCCCCCTTGATGAGGTCCAGACCTGGAGCCTTGCCATTCTTGATCTTGTTGATGGCCATGGCCACTTCCTCTTCAGTAAAAGAATCTTCAATGGTGGTAGGTTGGAAGTTTTGGTTGCCGATAGTGACTTGATTATGGAAGTCTGTGTTTAGGGCAGCATCATCTTAGTAAATCAAGTCATCCAGAATTTTGTTCATTGTGTCCAGCCAATTTGTTGTCTCAGGAGAGCCATTATTGTGTATGGAATTGATGATGTCTGTAGACCTGATTTTGTTCCTGACAAGTTTATGCACTAGGCCCCAAGAGTTCCTCTTCCCTTCTGTCTCTACCAGTGTGCGCCATGAGTTTTGTTTGGCATGGTAAATCCTATTGCAATATTCTCTGTGAAGGGCTCTAAATCTTTCTTTATATTGATCAGCAATGTTGGGAGGCTCAGTTCTGCATTTACGCCGGTATGCTCTGTTTGCGTGCTTGAGATCATTCCGTAGGTTAGTAAGATCCTGCGACCACCAGGGGGACGGACCTTGGACTTTTAGAACATTTCTTCATCGATGCTTGTGAGGCTTTCAGGAGCAATGATTGAACAAAATCTGTTTTTTGGGTACTATTCATGGAGTGATACCTATTGAGGGCAGAGGGGCTGCAGGTGGCTTCCCGGATAATCTAATCAAAAATGTCCCATTTAGCGGATCTTATAGAGAACCTGGAAGTATCACCGGTGGTCGCATATTCATGCACCTGCCATTGTTGGAGACAGTTTCTGAGGGAAGGAGCTATAAGGGTAACATCCCAGTTGGATTCCCTGGTTCCTGAGGAGTAGGTGATAGGTTGACCCAGTAGGTTATCGATCTCCAATTTGCGGGCAGCAGCAAATTCATCATGTAAATCACCTCTAGCATCAGTGGTGGCATTGCACCAACTAGTAGAGTGTGCATTGGAGTCGGCTGCAATGATAACATGTGAATCATCAAGCAGGTCAAGAGCCCGTTCCAGGGTGGCAATATTCGAGTGGATGTCAGTGCCGAACTGAAAGTAAGATGTAAGGACTGAGATGCAGCCAAAGCAGCCTTTCACAGTGGCAGCAGCCAGGTGGGAGATGCATAAGGAATCAAGTCTGGTCACAACTAGGTCCGGAGTTGCGGGTTATGATGGTTGCAAGGCATAGTTAGTTTGTAGTCAGTATCTTCTGGTATGTAAGTGGATATCCAGAGACTCTACCGCAAATGAATAGGGTTCCTGAAGGAGGAGAAGGTCGAGGTCAAGTTCTTCCGTGATGGGATGTAGCTGAGAAGACATAGAGATTGATTTTTGTCCATTTATTTGGGCGATGCAAAGTCTGGACATTGTTCGGTTAGATGGTCTTTTATCCATAATTTGTATTCTTACGGATTATTTCAGCTGCTCTTTTATATACAAGGCATGCTCCATCCCAAACGGAGTGATTGCTGGGTTTATTAATAGCTTTGCAGTTGACACAGGTTGGTGGGGAGGATTTATTTGGACAGTTCTTGTATGTCCTGCCTCTGCACAATGCTCACAGACTGGCTGCTTTTTGAGACACTTCTTGAAGGTATGGCTGTATCCTAGGCAATTGTAACATTTTCATAACTAGTACAAAGCCCCGGAAACTGTGTTATAACCAGCCCAAAAAGATCTTTTCTTGATTATGCAGAACAAGCTCTCAGAGCACATTAAAAAAGTACTTTGTAAAATAATAAGAGGAGTTTACCTCAATATAGTATGTAGAACACTTCCGTATGATACCCTCCAGAAATTAAAACGGAAAAAATGAAAAAATCGACAACTTATCGGTATATTAGAGTAAAATATGAATAATTAAAAAACCGATTTAACACAATTAAAAATCAAATTAACGCAATTAAAAGAATCTAACGAAAATATTCAAAACGATTTTCCTTCCTGAAGCTGACAGCGCTTTTCGACCGTATGTCATGATCACAGGAATGAAAATTACCGAATCGGGTTAAACCCGAAACTTAAATAGTGATTATTTGTTTTTGCGCATGCGCGTAAAGGTCCACGCATCGGAGATCAAATATGGCCACCGAACATTAACAGAATTCTCGTGTAATTTAATTTCTACGGTTTCTGCAATTAATAGTCACGTATAATTACGTTGAACATTAAGTATTTTGGCCTCGTTAAATAAAAAAGTATGTTTTTCGTTAATGGCATGAAAGGCTAATTCTGACACTGCTGAACGAGAAGCACGAACTGAGATTTCATGTTGATTTACACGAATATTAAGAGAAACTCGCGTCGAACCTTGGTAAGACGAGTCACAATCACCGCAAGAAATGTATACCAGATCATTAATTTGTGTTGTGAACACGGAAAGAACCGAGCGATTGTTCAGTATAGTGTGTAACTTCCGTATTGGCCTGGCTACAATTTTAAATTCGGTATCTTTAAAGAAACTATTAAGCTGTTTGTGCCACTGTTCAACATATGGGACAGAAATAAAGTATTTTTTGATATTACTATTGTTGGTTGGTGTACTATTTTGTATCCTATCCTTAGCCTGTACCCTAATTCTGTTTATTGTGGCAATGGAATAACCCCTGTTTAAGAACCTGCTAGTTAATATTTGTATTTCTGAGTCCAAAGCAGATTCCATCATTGAATATTTATAGGCATTTAGAAATTGATTAAAGATAATCGATCTTTTGTAGGTGAACGGATGATAGCTATTATAATGTAGAAGCATACCGGTGTTTGTAGGTTTTCGATAGACGCTAAATTGTATTTTATTCGAGTCCCGGGTAAGCGTGAAATTTAGAAAGTTTAATGACTTTGTATCCGTATCCTCCCTTTCCAATGTAAATTTGAATCTAGAATGAATATTATTAAACGAATGTAAAATCAGTAATAACTAGAACATCGTCTAAATACCTCCCATAGTATGTGATACGGGGTCGAAAAGGTGTCAAATGTATATGCTCAATCGTTGAGAGATAGATCTCTGATATTAAGCCGCTCAGGCTCAAACCCATTGGTAATCCAAAAATTTGTTTGTACACCTTGTCTCGAAAGGTGATGTAGTTGGTCTCAACTAACAGTTTAATTAAGTGAAAAATTTCTTTAATAGGTAGCTTCGTATAATTAATCGGTGTCGAGTTTTTATTTAACATATCCCAAATAATATCTAATGTGTATTCAACATAACGAAGTAACATCTAGTGAGAATAAATTGTTATTGTCGCCGAGTCTACAATCTTTAAGATTATTAAATAATGTATCGTAGTTCTTAGTCCCAAATTGTATTACCTGTCTAAAGGGTTTTATAATGTTATATACATGTGTGGCTAAGGATGAAAATGCCAAGTTTCTGTAGGAAACAATAGGTCGAATAGCAAATCAAGTCTTGTGTAATTGAACCTGATTATATTAATAAGTTGATTCAGTTGTTTCAGACACCTCCACTTATCTTGAAGTAGACCCGGCACTGTTTACCAATTTGGTCAATCAATACAATAAAACGTTAACCACGTATCGAAAAAACGACTACATTACTATGGCCCAGTTAAAGGAATTGAAGGCCAGAACATACAATATTCCTGCACTTTTCGGTCAGGTAAAATTACACAAGACTGGATTTCCTATTCGACCTATTGTTTCCTCAGAAACTCGGCATTTTCATCCTTAGCCACACATGTATATAACATTATAAAACCCTTTAGACAGGTAATACAATTTGAGGATAAGAACTACGATACATTATTTAATAATCTTAAAGACTGTAGACTCAGCGACAATGACAATTTATTCTCACTAGATGTTACCTCGTTTATATACGAATGTAAACGTTGAATACACATTAGATATTATTTGGGATATGTTAAATAAAAACTCGACACCGATTAATTATACGAAGCTACCTATTAAAGAAATTTTTCACTTAATTAAACTGTTAGTTGAGACCAACTACATCACCTTTCGAGACAAAGTGTACAAACAAATTTTTGGATTACCAATGGGTTTGAGCCTGAGCGGCTTAATATCAGAGATCTATCTCTCAACGATTGAGCATATACATTTGACACCTTTTCGACCCCGTATCACATACTATGGGAGGTATTTAGACGATGTTCTAGTTATTACTGATAGTAGTACTATCCAAGACATTTTACATTCATTTAGTAATATTCATTCTAGACTCAAATTTACATTGGAAAGGGAGGATACAGATACAAAGTCATTAAACTTTCTAAATTTCACGCTTACCCGGGACTCGAATAAAATACAATTTAGCGTCTATCGAAAACCTACAAACACCGGTATACTTCTACATTATAATAGCTATCATCCGTTCATCTACAAAAGATCGATTATCTTTAATCAATTTCTAAATGCCTATAAATATACAACGACAGAATCTGCTTTGGACTCAGAAATACAAATATTAACTAGCAGGTTCTTAAACAGGGGTTATTCCATTGCCACAATAAACCGAATTAGGGTACAGGCTAAGGATAAGATACAAAATAGTACACCAACCAACAATAGTAATATCAAAAAATACTTTATTTCTGTCCCATATGTTGAACAGTGGCACAAACAGCTTAATAGATTCTTTTAAAGATACCGAATTTAAAATTGTAGCTAGGCCAATACGGAAGTTACACACTATACTGAACAATCTCTCGGTTCTTTCCGCGTTCGCAACACAAATTAATGATCTGGTATACAACATTTCTTGCGGTGATTGCGACTCGTCTTACCAAGGTTCGACGCGATTTTCTCTTTATATTTGTGTAAATCAACATGAAGCCTCAGTTCGTGCGTCTCGTTCAGCAGTGTCAGAATTAGCCTTTCATGCCATTAACAAAAAACATACTTTTTTATTTAACGAGGCCAAAATACTTAATGTTCAACATAATTATACGCGACTATTAATTGCAGAAACTGTAGAAATTAAATTACACGTGAATTCTGTTAATGTTCGGTGGCCATATTTGATTTTCGATGCGTGGACCTTTACGCGCTTGCTCAAAAAAAAATACAGTCAGTCCTTGTATAGCACGATAGTTGTGTTCCTAGAAACCCCTCGTGCAATGCAAAATCGTGCAATATAAACAACAGGCCCTATGGGAAAAATAGGGTTAGGTGCTGACCACCCAAGATTGAACACACATTTGTAACCAAAACATTACCAAACACAATAAATAATCATAATAAAATATTGCTAATGCTTTTGCTTCTATCGTAAGCAAACTTGTTTTTTTTTTGATTTACTATCCAAACAGATGACAGCCGTTCCATCTCTTCCAATTCCTTGTCTTAATCTAATGGATTTTAATTACACTTTGAGTTGTCCCTGCTATGAAAGTTGTTTTTATTTTCTCTGCATTCTTTGTAATTCTCGGCATTGTCTCATTTAGGCCTGTAGTAATATCACATGGTCTTTCATTTCGCTCAAAGCGTTTCACAATTTCATATTTTTTCTCTATCGACAGAGGCGGACTGGCCATAAGCCTTAGTGGGGAAACCCCGGTGGCCGGTGTGATTTTGGCCATAAACCATAGTATAAACCCGGGTAAGAATTTTTGGCCCAGTCCGCCTCTGTTTATCGATATTGCTTTTCTTTTTCTCTCTGAATCTGCAGTGTCTCTACCAGGACGCTTCTTTTTCACACCTTTTAAGTATTTTACTCATTTTTAGGGAATAAAGCACAATTACAAAACGAGGAAGTACGCTTGATACACATAAACAAAGCTGCGTGCGTGTAGCAACTGAATAAACAACACTGTAAAGGCAGAGACACTATGAACACCTCACATTTTACTAAAGCACATTTCTGGGGGTTACTACCATAAAACAATAAAAACAATTTCCAGTTGCATTTCTGCTAGTGGAATCTGCTATAAACTGGTAGTAAACTCGATCTAATTACATTTATGATTATACCGATAGCTGGAATTGTGTTGGTTTTTACGTTATTATGGTGAAATGTGTTTCCCCTTCACTGATATAAAAAGCATAAATACATTTTCAGAATCTTCTCTTCATTCCTATCGTGTTGCGTTCGGTTGGGGTGATTCTTCGTTCGACTGCCATTTCTTGTAAACGTAAAGGCGAACCGTGCATAAGCGAATTCGGTTCGTGTTATATAAGATATTGTTCCCCTATTTATAAATTGTGTATGATCGAATTCGTGTAGTGTAAACACGTGTTATACGAGGACTGACTGTAATCACTATTTAAGTTTCAGGTATAACCCGATTCGGTAATTTTCATTCCTGTGATCACGACATACGGTCGAAAAGCGTTGTCAGCTTCAGGAAGGAAAATCGTTTTGAATGTTTTAATTAGATTCTTTTAATTGTGTTAAATTGGTTTTTTAATTATTTAATTATTTATATTTTACTCTAATGTACCAGTAAGTTGTCGATTTTTTTCATTTTTTCCGTTTTAATTTCTGGAGGGTATCATACGGAAGTGTTCTACGTACCATATTGAGGTAAACTCCTCTTATTATTTTACAAATATTATTATCAACGTAGAACGTATTGAGTATTACAGCTGTGATTCATACTATTAAAAAAGTACGTACTGCCTATCTAAAAGAGATAAAACTTGGGAGATACCTGGAAAATCCAGTTGAGCTTGTCCTATAACCTGGTAGTCATTGAGAACCGAATTTTCATTTCATTGGCTGCTTCCTCCCTGTCTATGTGTCCAAATAGATTTCTATTGAAAATCTCTTCCAAGAGCTCTTCCTTCTGGAGTGAGACGTCAACATCGAAGATGATAATGCTCGGCCCTCTAAATTTTGGGGTTTCAAAGGTTGAGGCTCAAGTTTTCAGCTTTTCCACATGTTTGTAATTGCTCCTGATCTGATTTGGAGGATCTCTGTTATCAATGAATAAAACTGCTTTTTCTTTCAGTTCATCCCTTAAATATTTTTTAACTAAGGGAACAAATGAGATGAAAAACCAATCTTTAAAAAGACCTGAGCTTCCAAGCTGATTTTTGTGACGTGTACTTAGCTGGGAGGGTATTTAAGTTCGCATTTTTAAGAGTGCGGGGCTTAGCAGATTTTCCTATGACTAACAGTGGTAACTTTAAATTCCCGTACGCATTACTGCACAACAGCAATGTCACTCTTTCCTTACTCGATTTATGTCCTTTAGCTGAAGAGTCAAGTTTTGAGGCAAGTGTTTTTTGGGTAACATTTTGAAAAATAAATCAGTCTCATCAGCATTAAAAATTTGGAAGGAGACTAAATTTTCTTCACTAATAAACTTGAGAAACTGTACTTTAAATTCTTTGCTTGCAACACAATTACCAGAAAGACTTTCACCTGTAATTCCGAGTTGTCGGATTCCATGACGCTCCTTTCACCTTGATAACCACCCCAAACTCGCAGTAAAAGACAGGTCACCTCCTAACTTTTCGTTAAGCTAAGAGCCTTTGATTGAAAGATTGGGCCTGAAAGAGGAATCCCTTGCTTTCGTCCTTGACAAAACCAAATATATAAGGCCTCGTCCAAATTTTAATTTTTTGCCTGCTTAATGGTAGCTCTATTTCCTAATCTGGCTTTTGCTACCATTTTTGCACAAAAGTTTTCGATTGCTCTCATATTTTTTTTGCAATCGGAAACAGTTTGTTTTGCCACCCCTATATCAAGGGCGATCTTTATTAAACCTTTCCCCCTTATCAATGCGAAAAAGCACGTTCAGTTTTTGTTCCATCGAACCTGTAACACACTTTCTTTTTGTTGCCATCTTCTGTTAACCCAAAACCACAAAAAAATAAAATAAATAAAACCACAAAAAAATAAAATAAATAAAACCACAAGTAAAAACAAAAAACACACTAAAGAAAGGTAAGGTGTACACGTGGACAATGCTAGCTGCAGCTGTCAACTGAATAGGCCAGTACTCGAGATTACCCTACGATTGTCTCCGACCATACTACCTGGTCCGGTTGGATTTCTGGAGGTCACAACCATAAAACAATAAAAACAATTAGCAGTCTCCTGTTTATTGGGCTTTTCTATTAGTGCAATCTATTATAAACAGATAGTAAACATGATCTTATTGAATTTGCGATAGTACCGACAGCTGGAATTCTGTGAGTTTTACATTATTATGGCGAAATGTGTTTCCCCTTCCATGAAATCTTCAACCATATCAAAAACAAATAAATTTTCAGAATGTTCTCTTCATTTCTATTTTTTGTTTCGTAACTTGTTACTCTGTTCTCACTTGCGCATATCGTGTTAGTTGCGATTTGTGCGTGTGGTGTTCTTTGTTATTGATTGCTTATCTTTTTTACTGTTTTAAATTATTTTGTCCATTCAAATCCATCAATCCATTGATGATGTGTTCCAAAGCCTTGGAACACCTCATCTCAGGTGCTGTATTTCCAGATGCTGCAATATTTGCAGAACTGAAGCCTTTCTTGGTAACAGCACCCTTTTGTTCCCTTCATCCTTCTCATTTGCCCTTCTGTACCAATGCCAGCAGATTTACATTCCTCTTAAAATGGGGCCTCCAGACCCCATTGAGTACTTAAGATACAGCCTAACCATGGCCTTGTACAAGGGGATAATTTCCTCCTTATCCTTGCTACCTTTCCTGTAAGATCAGACTATATATTCCAAATGCTTTAAATTCCAGAAGTACTGTCATTCTCAAACAGCATGTCAAGGTAAGGCTATTTGTCCCTTGTGTGGCTCATCAGACCACTCCCAAACTGAATGTACAGCAATAACACGTGTCCTAACTGTAAGGGTGCTTGCTGTGCATATTCCAGAACTTGTGAATCATGGAAATGGGAAAGAAAATAATGAAGAACAAGGTAGAGAAAAATCTCTCATACCAAGAAGTGAAAACAGATATTAAACGTGATGCCTTCCAAATTATATTCTAAAGCAGTCAAAAACACTAAGTTTTCAACACTGACTGGTATTACAATTCCTCCTAAATATCTATTTCCCAATGAGCCAGATCCTTCCTCATGGATGGTGAGACACTGACAGCAACAAAGATGGGAGCGTACATCAAATTCTACTTATACAAAGCCAACCAAGCCACACCAAGACAATGCCTCCAAGTCAGGATTGTTAACAAAGGAGAAAGATGCAAATCTTACACAGAATAAACTAACCGATTGAAGTATGGAAATTGATGAGAAGTCAGATAATGAAGATACAGTTCTCCTGCTACATGCTGATGACGAGATGGATGTTGGTCGTCTAGTATTTCCAAAACGAGAGAAATATAAACAGAATCGAGGGATAATAAAGCAGACAGACCAATTTGCCTAACCTAAACTTAAATGCAGAACCTAAACGCAATCCACCTAATGCAGAAAATCATTCAGGGTGATTGTAGAGGCCTAAGAAGCAATCTAGAAGAATTAAAATATTTAACGAACTAGCATGGTCCTGCAAGCATTTGTCTACAGGAAACATATTCATCAATGTATACTACCCACTTCTCAAGGTATATGCTATACAGATGTGACAATGTTCAGAATCTTTAGCAAGTGGAGGAGTAGCAATTTTAGTTTGTAGAAATGTACTATCCAAACCTATCCAGCTTTGCACTGCTCTAAAAGGAGTAACCGTTTGCATTGTTCTTGGCATTACTCTCCCTCTTGTCTCCATTTATATTCCACCAAACCTTTCTTGATCCACTGCAGAACTTGACGATTTACTAAATCAGCTGCCCCAACCTGTTTGCCTTCTAGGTGATCTAAATGCTCATGATCCTTTTCGGAGTTCCCCGAACATGGATTGTAGAGGGCAGATGATTGAAACCGTACTTGATAACCATCACTTAACATTGCTGAATTCCAGTGTACACACGTATATTCACCTGCCTACAGGCTCAAGCTCTGCTCTAGACCTGTCCATTGGTTCCTCATCCATTTATCCTAGTCAGTGGACAGTATTAACTAACCTTCACAACAGTGATCACTTTCCTATGATTTGCAAAATGCTACAATGGAGAACCTTATAAACTGTAAATGAATGAAAGCTGAAGCATGCCAAATTCATAGGAAAGCAAAACAGGATGCGTGGATTTGATTGACTTCTACCATCTGCAGAAACACTGACCCCAGAATAATTTGGAGAAAGATTTGTATCGTCAGTGGGAAGTGTCAGCAAACTTAAGCCCCAATCCTGTCTTGGAAAGGAATAGATATTTCTTCTCTGATTGATATCACAGAAGCATTAGCCGAAGCATTCGCTGCCACCTCAACCTCTCATCATATGAAAACTCATTTTGACACACAAAAATGTCTGTGGAAAAATATAAAATTAACTTTGATACAAACCAATCATGTTCCTATAACCTTCTGTTCACTATTACGGAACTCAATGAGGCTATCCAGAATTCTCGAAATAGTTCTGCTGGACTAGATAGCATTTATTACATAATGCTGAATTCACCACCTTAACTCCAATTAAAAATCTACACTACTGAAATTTTACAACAGAATCTTTGAAGAGAATGTTTACCCTGATATATGACATCAGTCAATAGTGGTAGCCATAGCAAAACTGGGAAAATATCTCTGACCAGCTTTTTAAGAAAAATACTAGAAAAGATGGTTCACAAGAGACTCACCTGGATGATCAAAGTTGAGGCTCTCACTCAAAGCACTTGTGTTAAAAAACAACACATGGTAATGATAACTTTCGATATTACTAAAGCATTTGACACAACCTAGACATATATGGACTCCTCCAAGACTTAAACAACCCTGGACTGAGAGGTAACCTGCCTCGATTTATTCTGAAATTTCTCCATCTCAAGTACGACCTTTCAAGTACGATTCCAGAATGAGCTGTCTACAATTCACATGCACAAGGTAGTACCTCAAGGATCAATTTTAAATGCCACACTTTTTGCATTATGTACCAGTGGCATTACTCAAGACATCCCACCTATGGTGGAAACTTATATGGATGCAGATGATTTTGCTATTTCTTGTCAAGCAAGGCTACCATTGAGCCTTTCATTGAACACGGGCTACCATTGAAAGACAACTACAATTCACAATAACTAAAATTGAAACTTGGACAAAATGAAATGGCTATCGATTAACCGAGGGGAAAACTACAGCAATACTCTTCTCTAAATTGTGATTGCTTCATCTGGAACCTGTATTAAAACTGAAAGGCAGAGAAATACCGATGACAGATTCCAAACGACTATTGGTTTTGATTTTTGACAGCAAACTAAATTATCATAAACATATAACCTACCTGCAAACTAAGTGCCTCCAGAAATTAAACATCCTTCGTGCAGTATCCTCAGCATCTTGGGGTGCTGACAGGCAGTCATTGCTGAATTTATACCTTGCTCTAATTAATATATATTTGGAGCTGTAGTATATGCTTCAGCTAAAAAGAGCATCTTACGATCTCTGAACACCATCCAACACTGTGTCTTTCGATCTGCACTAGGTGCCTTCAGAACTGTGCCAGTTCAAAGCTTGTACTATGTGGAATCACATAGCCCCCATTTTATCTTAGAAGAGAAAACCTACTCTGCCAATATGCTGCCAAAGTAAGAAGCTCTCCATCCCATCCTTGTTGGGTTATACCTCAAACATCCTCTTTGGCCAACACTATGAATCCAAGCCTGCTGCGATATGCCTTCAAGAAATACAGAAGTGGAAAATTGAGCTCAACAAAATTAAGGAAAGTACAAATATGCCTTTACCTCCATGGGATAAACATGATATAGACATTGATCTATACTTTGCTAAATGGTCAAAAATCACCATTCCATCATTTAACATCCAACAGCTATATGTCACTATATGTCACCTATACTTCAGAACACACTGAGAAACTCATACTCTATATAGATGGCTCTATGTCCCACTCACATTTAGGTGCAGCAACTGTATTCCTTCACGTGTAGTCTCCATATCCCTTCCACTTGAGTAAAGCATTCTTTCTCCAGAATTATATGCCATCCAGCTTTCATTAAATGAAATATGTCAGCAGTCATCATTTTCTGTCCTAATATATTCTGATTTGCTCAGTGCTATCTCAGCCATACAGGGTAAATGTCATTCTCATCATCCCATCCTATAAGAGATTGGCTTTCTAATCAACCTCTGTCAAAAAAAAAAAAAAAAAAAAACCCACTGAAATCATTCTTTGCTTTATCCTAGGACACTCCAGAATAGAAGGCAATGACAAAAGATAATACTGCAAAGTCAGCATCAGAACTACCAAACAAACTGATATTTCCATACACTGATTTTAGGCCAATTGTTATTAGAGCAAGTGAAGATGAACGGACCCGGTTATGGAGAAATCAAACCAACAGTAAACTACAGGAAATAAAACCGAATCCACAAATATGGGACTCAAGCATTAGAAAAAGGTGCAGAGAAGAAGTAATGCTTGCCAGACTATGAATTGGCTACACTTATCTTATGCATTATCATCTATTAGCTAACGAAAATCCCCCTCTTTGTGTTCAATGCCCAGGTTCAGCTTTCAGTAAGACATTCTTTTGGCATGCCTTCGCTTTAGAAATTCTAGATTTCTTTGCTTCCAGAGTTTATGCAATAATCAGAACCCACTTATCCTTCAACAGATATTAGATAACTCTGCAAATCTAAATGAACTGTTTAATTTCATTCAGCAGAGCCAATTTGATAAATGAATCTGAAAATTTTGAGTTACATTAAAAAACTTGGAAAGACACATCTTGGCCTTAGATGTCTTTGTGTCTTAAAACCTGATGAGAATAAGTAACAATAGTCTTCTCTATTGGTGAAGTTTTACTTATTTGAGGTAGTGCAATATCATGGCAACTCATTGTGAAGGTATTCATAATGAGATATAATTGAAATGATGCCAATTCATCTACCTTGGTAATTTACTATATATAAAAATGATGCAATTGTACTAACCCATATGTCTTAAAACCCTTAAACAACAACCGTGCTAGCAAAGTTTCTGTGTATCATTGAAAAAAACCCCATTAGCTATCTTGGCAGCATGTCTGCACTGCTCAGAGAATTTCATATCTGCCTGCACAATTATCCCCAGGTCTTTTTCATTATCCACTACTCTGAGTGTAGTATCACACAGTTGGTTCGTTCATTATCTGGGGTGACTGCTACCCGTATGCAGTACTTTGCATTTGTGGATGTTCAGTTGCCATTTCTCAGCTCATCTGCTTATTTTTTTAGATCCTGTTACAGTAGCATATCTCCATTATGGTCATTAACTACCTTGCCAACCTTCATATGATCTGCCGACTTGATTAAGCCTGTCATGCCTTTATCAATATCATATTACCCTTATCAATATCATTAATATATATATAGAAAACAACAATGGTCCAGCACTGAAACTTAGAGGACTCCACTTAAACTTAGCATTGAAACTTAGAGGACATTAGTCCATGAAGATCCATGTTCATTGATAATCACTCTGTTGTCTATCACTCAGCCATCCCTTTATCCATATCAGTAACTTTGCTTTTAATGCCACACTACTATAATTTTTACAGCAGTCTTAAATTCCTGTGTCATCAGTGACAGATAAATAAATAAATTTTCTCTTTATACTGCGGGACGACCAAACGGTCAGAGGAGTTTGCAAGATAGACAGAATACAAGAAACAGCACCGTATTTAGCAGTCATGGGCTTGAACCCCGGTCACTCAAGGCACATGTACTTATGCACCCATGCACTTGACCACTCGGCTACGGCAGCCTATTGTACACTCTTTTTATGTGTATTAAACAGTTTTGCTATAAATAATTATACAGAATAGGCAGCTGGAAATTTTGTTCAAAATGGCAAAAGTCAAATTAGTACTAAAGTTGTTGGAATTGTGGATTTCTAATAACAGAAAACATTTTACTGGAGATGGCAGTATTGTATTATCTTTGGTGTTTGTGAAATGAATGTTCTTTGCAGAAAAAATTACAGATTGATCAACATGTGAAAACATTATCACACATTGTGGCCAAAAAAAAAAAAAAAAAAAAAGCAAGCAAAAATTGCCAATTCCATCTCATTTAACCAAGCCACATCTCTTGACAATAGAAAAGTGAGTTTTCATAAGATCTGTATCTTGTCTTGGTAAGCAACAGTATTCTTTCAATGAAGTAAGCAGTCCAGTTTGCAAATGAGTTTTGAAAAACTATTCTATAAATAAATCAAAACATTCCAGACACATCTACATTGAGAAAATTTCATATTGGAAAAAATCTGGATACACTTCTTTAGTATCTTGATACTGGAGTAAAGTGCATTTGGATGTCAGTCATGTTACTCATTTGGTTTTTGGGAAATTGGTTGCAGAACTTTCTTATCCTTATTTACATGCTTGTAAGGTTCTCATAAACACAGATCGCCCCATAATTGTAAGATTTTTTTGAATGATTCTTTGCAGTTATTATGGTCACTCTAAGGATTAACCCATAGTGAAAATGTTTGCATTTTGCCACTGAACTGTTTTTGCAAGCCAAAAACAGTTCAGGAGAATTTGGAAAAGTTAAGTCATTTCTTGTATAAAAAAGATCTTTGTAAAAGTCCCCGACATGCATAACTTTTCACAGAGATATGCAAATAATCAGATCCTATTTCGACAAGTCAGGAAATATGGTTATGTGCAGCAGCATGTTAGACCAAAATTTTTATCAGTACTTTGGATACTGTGGATGCAGCAGTTATTGGCACCTCCGTAGCCAGGTGGGGAGAAGCAGCAGTGCATGCACACGCTTCTTGATTAGACTGGAGTTTGAGTCCGTAACCACCAAATACAGAGGATGGAAAAGGTCAGGGAATGACCACCGCATATCCCCGGAACAATATGGCCTTAGTTGCTAATGCTCCTAAAAACCAAATAACAACAGCAGCAGTTATTGGTGCTGCTAAGACAGTTCTTAATGATTCTTTGGTTAGAAAATATTTGTTGCTCATTGAGACTCATTTTGCTCGGTTACCTAATTCTATAACTGATCTTGAAATATGAGGACTTTCTTCAAGCAGTGCAATAGAAGACACTGTAGAGAAAGCTCATTTAGAAATTTTAACCATCCCTGGAGATGTGGGAGAGAAAATAAGAAAAACTGATGTTTTAAAATAGAACTCCAGATTTTATATTTAAAGAAAATTAATGACTTTGTTAATGACAAATGAACAAAGGCACTTCTTTCAATGTGGTAAGATTTGTTCTCTGCCTTTGAAATGATTTTTGATGGCATATATTTATAATGAACCACATCAAAAAATATAGTAACAGAGGTTATTCCAGATAAGTTATAACAATTTTTAATTTAACTTAAATTTAATTTAATTTTTAACAATCTTTTGATTAAGAGTTTTGTTATTTTCAAATATTGAATAAAAATAAATTGTAATTCATTTAATTGTGATAAACTGGTAACAAATGTAAAAATGTTATTGCGTATAATAGTGCTTCGACACATTTTCTTATATTTTAGTGCATATTTTTCCTGCTTTTTTAATACATGTTATCTGATGTTCTAGTTATTACTGATCATGACCAGCAGCTTACATCTGATCCTTATTTCCAGCCTGCAGTTAAGAAATACATCCACAATAGTTGCTTTGACAGTAGTTTTGGGTGCATTTCTTGAGTGCAGATTTTTTTTTTCCTGATGTACCTTGTAGCCTAGGATATACATCCATATTTATTTCTGGCTGTATTTATTATACCCCATATCAGAAATAAATAACTAATTATTGATGCAGGCTATGCTCCTGAACCCTAGTGTTGGCAGTTTAGTCAGCTTGATACATTGCGTCTACCTCTTGTTTGTAGAGGTGTGGATTTGATTCTCGTTGATGACTGGAGGGATTTCTAAAGTCCTCTTCAATTGAGGATATAATTAGCTGACTCAGGCAGAGAGAGTGAGGTTTCCGCCCATGATTTATTCCAGATTTTTTAGACCCACACATTCAAATCAGACTGTATACACAGTTGTATAGACAAGACATATACATATGTGAGCGACATGCTCTGGTGTTGTTAAAAATAATAAATAAAATAAAAATATCCCCCAGATCACTATTAAAAAAAAATATGGAAACTGAATCACAGTCACATACTAAAGCAATGATGTCCATCAAGTGGTGTGTTTTAATTTTCTTGATGTTATATATGCCCTTGTGCTGCTGATCATAATTTACCATGGGAAGTGAATAGCTTTCAGGTGAGAAACATTTCATTCAATGTGTGTTTCTTGATTGCAGGTACTGAATTGATTATTAAAGGGAGGTACTGCACATTTAGAAATCAATACTGAATTACTGATGCATTGTGAATACCCCAGCCATTCACAATGCTGATAGAGAGTGATAGCACATTACCCTACCATAGAGCCTATCTGCAGTGGTAAAGTTAAGGACCCATACTTAGTGGACAAAAGCATATGGAATATATAGCTTTCAAAATTTTGATAGTAGTCCAGGGACATACCTTGCATTTAGTAATAGAATTCTAATATTTTCCTTTGTTCACTTTGTGATTGAAGGATGTAAAAATAATATTTATTAAAATAAAATGGATAACTTCTCTAAAATTATAATTTTAGGAAATTTAGAAAAATAAAATAAACAATGGCCTTAAGTTATGACCTTCTGTTCTGGGTTTCTTGTGGCTTAAAATTTAAAAAACAGACTATCTTACATTATAGGTTTTTTATTTCTAAGGTGTACAAGTGATGTTTGCTTTACGTGGTCACAAACAAGAGCTTGTTGGAGGGTATTTGGCCGTTGTGACAGGATCACAGGCAGTAGGTTGATGCTGACTGTTGTGCTGCTATTCTTTGCATCCATCCTAGACCTATGGGTGCTGTGGAATCTGAGTGGATTGTATAACCTAGGCCTCCTTGAAGTCGTCCCTCTTTTTACATGAGTTCTATGCTTGTACATTAGAATTTAAATTTTCTGTTGATTTCTAAACACTGGATTTATTGCTGGGGTCCTGCAAAAATTCAGAAGTTGTGTACATTGAAGACACACCAAGTATTACCATACTGTCGGATCTACTACCCACTCCTCCCAGTTTACATGTGCACAGTGGTGAAATAAAAGTGTTTATTTATTATATTGCTTGATTGAAAGTAAGCAAAGGTTTGCTTGACAGAGCTACCAGTGATCACTAGTAACAACCATTGAGGATGAATGTCTTGTAACTTCACACTGTTTGGTTGCTTATTAATTGAGATGTTTAGGAGCTAAGCAAAATTCTATGTATGCTAAAATATACTTTGTCAACTTTTGTTTTCAAAAAATCATATGTTGGAATATGATTTCTTTGAGCACGAGTTTTCTAAAGTTGATGTTTGATTGCATGATGCACATTTTTAAATACTAATTAAATTATTAACTATAATAATAATAATAACAAAAAATGTAAATTTTTATGTATAATATTAAACATTTCACAGTAGTACAAATTGTTACTTTGCATTGTAAGCATTTCTTTTTAAAATATATACATTTGATATTAAATAATCTTTATGCAGATATAAATTGCTTGGAAGTAAGAAGTTTGATATGACAGATGCAGTAAGAGAACAGCATAGGAAGTATGTATTCCATTGTATTATCCTCACATATATACTGGTGGACAAATGTTAAGAATAATGACCAGAAGTACAATAAGATGCTAAATAATTGATACAGTCAATGAAATTTGGTATGGAAGTAATTATGTTATGACAACAGTAAAACTATGTGAACTTGTGGATAAAGCATATAATTTCTAAAATGTGCAAATTACCTCATGCATTACAGAAAATGAGTATCTATGAGTAAGAGAAGGTTGTTGATCTTCCTGGAGTGCATAATTACCTTTGACAGCCAGGCAACACTCAAAAAATATGCGCTTTTGCTCTTAGTGACTCTGTCTGACAGTGCATGTTATTGAAGCACACCATTTGAGAACAATGGTTTGTAACTGATGTAAAGAAGTGTTGATGATTCAGTATGTTTCCTCAGAGTATCTGTACATACTCAGATGGATTCAGGTCTGGCACCTTCTGTGGTGATGTCATTCAGATGTCCTCACTCTATGTAAAAAGTCCTGCACAAGTTGTTTTATGTGGAAAGGACGTTATCAGTAATAATTGATGAATTGAGAGCCTGCTATTCTTCCCTCCCCAACAATCGGACATGGGATTCAAGGATTTTATTCCTATACTTACAAACACAGTTGCATTTCTCTCTGTACATGCACTGCACATTATGGCTGTTCTCTCTCTCTCTCTCTCTCTCTCTCTCTCTCTCTCTCTCTCTCTCTCTCTCTCTCTCTCTCTCAGTTTACATGCATACAGCACTAGTTGAAATGAACTTTTCCCTTTGATGAGGTGAGAAGGACACAAATCTTGAGTTGTATTACATATAGACTTTGCTCTCTCCTGTAGCTTATGGGATAAAGTTTATCAGGAGATATTCTACCCTAAGTGTGCTACCTCTGAAGAGTTGCAGTGCTCTCATTTTCCTATGTTGTTGTTTGGATGGACGTTCATCAACCTTTCTCTCATTATCTCATCTCCACCCACAATTAGCCTGTTTCTTATGAACTGCTCTATTTAAAACTCATGTTTTAACCTGAGAGATTAATTATTCATCTTCAATTTATAAAGGTAAAGTGTGTAAATGAAACTTTTGGCAGATTTGTGAAATCGTATATGAGATGCTGGTAACTGTATAGTATATTTTCATTATATTCAGTATAATCTCTTTGAATTTTTAATAGAGAAAATAAGGCAAAAAATTACCATGGAAAGTATTGCGAGTACTGCAGAGTGGACTATAAGTGAAGTCTAAACTAAATAGCAAAAAGGCTCAGAATGACCTCTCATAAACTGACAATGAGTTAACTTTTGTTCACCAGTATGTTTATAACTTTTTATTTCAAATTTATTTTCAAAGAATGAACTATTAAAATCCCACATAAAAAATGCAACATTAGATTGCATGAAGTGCAATTTTAAATATATATATATATACACACACATATATATATATATATATATATATATATATATATATACACCGAAAGGACAGAATTCATGGGATACCAGGTTCCTGGGCAATGTGACAGTCACCCCTCTCGCCAGTGGACAGATCCTCCATTTGGCCCGTGTATAGGCACACTGCATTCACGTAGTTGGTAATTTGATGTCAGTATGGATAAACGTTGTGAGTTAACTGACTTTGAAAGAGGGATAATAGTGGGTGCCCAATGCGTGGGTCACTATTGCGGAGGTGGTACAGAAATTGCACTATCCCCATTCAACAGTATCAAGAGTGTATTGGGAATATGCCATTTCCAGAATAACATCTCATCGTGGACAGTGCTGTGGGCGGAGAAAGGTGGTGGATGAACGTGGCAGTCTCACATTGTTTCATCCAACTGGAGAGAGCGACAGTGGCACAAATCACTGCCGACTTCAACAAGGGAGGTGCCAGAAACGACTCCACCAAGACCATCAGGCTATCATTAGCCGCTATAGGTTATGGGAGCCGCCGACCCACCAGAGTCCCAACGCTAACACCACGACACAGAATGAAAGAACATCAGCACTGGACCTTAGATGATTGGAGATGGGTCTCCTGGTCCGATGAGTCCCATTTCCAGTTATTTCGAGCAGCTGGGAGGGTGCGTATCTGGCAGAAACTGCATGAAGCTATGCACCTGTCATGTCAACAAGGAACTATTCTGGCAGGTGGACGGTCGGTAATGGTCTGGGGTGTGTTCAACTGGCACATGTTGGGACCTCTGGTATGCCTAGATGCATCTCTGAATGGTCCAAGTTATGTGTCCATCCTTGCAGACCATATGCATCTCTTCATGGTCATTGTGTACTCATAGGGCAATGGACTCTTCTAGCAGAACATTGCACCTCCCCAGAGCCGTGGTGACTAGAACAGGGTTTAAAAAGCATTTTTATAGATTTTACCACCATGGAATGGCCTCCCCATTCAATGGACATGAATCCTGTAGAGCATCTTTGGGATGCTGTAGAAAGTTCCATTTGAGCTCTGGATCCTCCACCCAGGAATGTGATGGAATCATGGACAGCAGTACAGCAAGCACGGATGGAAATACCTGTGGAATGCTTTTGTGGACTCAATGTCTTGCCGTGTGACTATTCTTATCCAGGCGAAAGATGGGCCTACCCATTACTAGGTAGGTATCCCATGATTTCTGTCCACTCAGTGTGTATATATATTTGTTACTGTAAATCAAATGATTTGCCAAGTTTGTGTTGATATTTTAGGTAAAAGCTTGATGCAACAACACTTTTCACTTTATTTCTGATTTTTACCACACTGAACATTATCATTACTACACTACATGTACAATAAATCCTTATCTTTGCATGCTTATTTTGTCCAAAGGATGATGGTGATTTGTAAAACCAACAGTTCGGACAGAATAAATAGTTATTTATTTATTTATTTTATTTTTTTTTTTGTTTTCTTCACAAATTCTAGTGTAAAAACAGAAATGACTGAATACCTTATTCATTTTATTTGGAATATAGTGAATGTATTACTAAGGCAGCTTTATGGGAGCATATCCCACCCACCCCTTGTTTAAAATCTGAAAAGTTAAATAAGCAGAAAATTATTATTGCTTCCCTTTTTGCACTGTTCAATCATCTCTATTTCGATTTTTAAATAAGACCATAGGGGATATGTCTGCAATCTCTTCAAGATTGTCGGATAACATTTATTATATTAAGAATATAGTGAATATCTCCCCATCCCCCATATCCTTTTTTAAAAATTGGAAAAAATATAATCAGATAGTATGAAAAGGGCAGCAGTGATAATTTCTTTCTTCATTCACTTTTCCAATTTTTAAACAAGAGATATAGGTGATATATCTGTTATCCCTGCAAGGTTGTCTGGGTTGCACATTCAGTATATTTAGAATATAGTGACTGTGTAACATTCCAATGGAAACAGTGAAAGAAGTGAAAGTGGAGTTGGCATTCTGGTCCATAAAGATGTAAAAAACATTTTTGGAATTCAAAAGTACACCACCAAGGGTGTCAAGACTACTACTCAGGATTTCTAAGAGGTACAAGCTAAAGGTTATAATGATTTATCCACCAACATCGAGCCATGATGATAAAGAGGTTGAAGAAATGCACACCGAAATTGAGTCTTCTAGATGAGCAGAAAATCCACTACACTATTATTATGTGGGTACTTCAATGCTAAGGTTGGAAAGAGACAAAACATCGCAGAAAGACGGCTATAGGAAATTTTGGAATTAGTGAAAGACTTGTTGCAGAATCTCGAGGAATGTCAGTAATGAACACTATTTTCAAGAAAAGGTGAACAGAAAGTGGACATGGAAGGGCCCAAATGGATTAACAAATAATGAAATCGACTTCATCCTCACTAACAGAAGATATATCGTGAATGATATTACCGTCCTGAACAATGTAAGTGTTGGAAGTAATCACAGAATGGTAAGATGCACACTTGATATAGATGTAAGAAAAGAAAGGAAAAAACTGACTTGAGTAAATAATACGAAGGTCTTTGAGATAACAGAAGAGGAGAAAAAGCAGTAAAGAACAAATTTGAGCTTCTGCAGACTGCTTAGGACCAAGATATCGACAAGGAATATTACAACTTTCTGAAAGTGGTGAAGCCCAAGAAACCTATAGGTAAAAAGAAATCCAAATAAGAAAAAAATTAGTCAAAAAACGCTTGTCATGATGAACTGAAGACAACAAATGAAGAGCAAGATAAACACTGACGAGGTGAAAATTGAGTATACTGAGTTATGCAAAGCCATTAGAAAGAGACTCAGAGAGGACATAAGAAGATTTAACACAAGGAAAGTAGAACAGACATCAAGGGAAAACAAAGGACTTAAATCAGCAGCCAGGAGCAGTAATACAAAAAAAACTTATGATACTGAAACTGAAGGATAGCGATAGTGTACTTATAAATAGCAGACAAGGCATAATTCAAATAGCAGAAGACTACTATAGAGAATTATACAAGGAGCGAGGGAATGATGCCAGTGGGGAAGATGGATCGCAAATCAGGTATGTCATATGTAACACATATGACATATCTAATATCCTTCTTGTTATAGTAGAACATGCATTGAAGAATCAGAAATCCCGGGGGAAGATGAAGTCACTGTAGAGTTGTTAAAATTGGGAGGAAGAGACATGACACAAAAACTGGCAAGACTCTTCACAAAATGCATTACAAAAGGTGTGATGCCTAATGAGTGTAATAATGCAATCATAGTTTTGCTGCATAAGAAAGGAGATAAATCAGAAATTGGAAATTATAGACCAATTAGCTTGTTATTCCACATCTACAAGTTGTTCACAAGGGTCATTACTAACAGTTTAGAAATAATACTTGATGAGAATCAACCAAAAGAGCAAGCTGGCTTTAGGACAGGATTCTCAACTATGGATCACCTTCATGTAATATCACAGCTAATGGAGAAAGCAAATGAATATAAAACACCATTATACCTGGCATTTGTGGATTATGAAAAGGCATTTGATTCCATACAGCATAAGACAATGTTTCGGGCACTGGAAAGACAAGGCATAGATACCCCATATATTATTATTTTGAAGAAAATATATGAGAATGCTACCTCCTTTATTAGACTAGACAAAGACAGCAAATTTAAAATTGAGAAAGGAGTTCGACAAGGAGACACAATATCTCCGAAGCTGTTTATTGCTGCCCTTGAGAAAGCCTTCAGAAGATTAGACTGGTCGCAGAAAGGAGTCAATGTGAATGGAGAGTACCTAAACCATTTACGATTTGCAGATGAAATTATGGTCATAAGCCACGATCCCAAAGAAATGACTTTCATCAACCAGTGAAATACCACCACTTTGCTTATTGGAGGCTTGAAGTGGTGAAACCCATGTTTAGTCTCTAGAGCAAAGTTTCCGGCATCCCCCTCCCCCCATACTTCTCCCCCAACCCATGCACGGTACTAAGTACTATAGGTTTTGATACCTTTCGTGTTTGGGGTTTTCATAAAAAAAAAAAAAAAAATTAGAGGAAAATCTTAATCAGTTATGCACAGTTATTAAGGATTTTGGACTAAAGATGAATATGGCTAAAACAAAAGTAATGATGAACAAGTATGCCACAGAAAGGAACATAATGATTGAAGGAGCAGTAATTGAAAAGGTGGAGTCATATACTTATCTGGGACAAGTTATTAGCTGTAATAATGATAAATGGCTGGAATTCAAGAGAAGAATAATTTTGTATGGATAGCATTCAGGAAATATAGTCACATACTGAGGAACAATATCCCAGTTTGTCTGAAACGTAAAATAAAGAACCAATGTATACTCCCCACCATGACTTAAGGAAGTGAAACTTGGACACTCACCAAAAGAATGGAAGAGAAGCTGAGAACTACACAGCGAAGAATGGAACAAATTATATTGGGAATCAGACTGGTAGATAAGAAGAGAAACATGAATTAGGCAGCAAACTCAAGTAAAGGACATTATCAAAACTAAAGAACTAAAATGGTCTTGAGCAGGACAGATAGCTCGAAGACATGATGACAGATGGACTAAGAAAATAACAGAATGGTACCCAAGAGGAGCTAGAAGAAAACCTGGAAGACAGTGACGGAGATGGACAGATGAAATTCATGAGTTTGTGGGTAGTAAATTGATGCCTATTGCACAAAACAAAAGGAACTGGAAAGTTGCTGGAGATGCCTTCATCCTGCAGTGGATTGAAAATGGCTGATGATGATGATGTGTAACATAGACAACTTGTGGGATAGTGAATGTACCCCCTGTGTCCTTGATTAAAAATCAGAGAGGCTAATGAACCAGAAAATTATCGTTTCCCTTTTCATATTGTTACTAAAAATTACCCTGATTGGGAAAAAACAGTTAATTTTGAATCGAAGACCACAACAAGATACTTTAGTTCTGTTACCATTTTTATAGTGGTTGTGTTAATTTTGATTTGTGGACGTCTTCTTATGTCCAAATTGCCTTTTAGAAGTATTTGTTTGGTTTTTTCAGGCGATATTTTGAGCATGTGTATTTGTACCCACTCCTGCAGCTGCAAGAGGGCAGCATTTGATCTTTGCTCTACAACCACTCGTGAGTTACCTTTTACAAGGAAAATCATGTCATCTGCAAAGGCCAGGCTTTCCACAGGGTCCAGAACAATATTCCAAAAGAAAGGGCCAAGGATTGAATCCTGCGGGCAGCCTTTATTCACAGGTGTGTCAATTCCTGGAACCTTGTGTTTACTGAGACACTTCTGTCTGTAAGGTAGCTGTTTATTACCTTATAGGGGTTTTGTGGGGCATTTGCCTGGCGAAGTCTCCTAAGGACACTAGGCCACCAGAGTGAGTCAAATGCCCCAGCAAAGTCAATGGAGATTGCCAGCATATATTTCTCCTCTGTGTTTTTAACTGTTGTCAGTAGGTGGTGCATGGCATCCTCTGTAGAATTGCCCTGCTTAAAACCGTACTGATTGTTGGAATGCAAACCTGCTTCTGTGTAATATTGAGCTAATCTGCTATATATTAGTCTTTCATATATTTCCCTAGTACAGGAAGTAGGACTATTGGTCTATATGTTTTGGGATTAGTAGGAAGTAGGACTATTGGTCTATATGATTTGGGATTAGAAGGGAGTTTTTCAGGGTTTTTGAGAATTAATCTTAACACAGCTTGTTTCCATATTTTTGGGAATATACCTTCTATCGTACAGTTATGATATAGTGCTATTAATTTATCTGATGCTATTTCCGCTAACTTTTTGATAATCTCAGCCTCTAAGAGGTCAAAACCTGGGCATTTATTGTTTTTGGTTTTAGATAGTGCTATTTCTAAGTCTTGTATAGTGAACAGAGGTTCAATATTGGCATTGTCATATTCAATGTTTTCTTTTATAATATCTAGCTGGGTGGGGGGGGGATGATTCCCAGTTTCAGTCTGAATGATACTGTCTAGGATGTTATTTACAGAATCCACCCAACATAGGATTGGGGTTCCATCTGGTTTGACAGTAGTTTTTAAGACATCTCCTCTTGGCAGCTTGTTGGTCACTATTCTGTAGACAACTCCCCAAGGGTTATTGTTTCCAGTAGTTCCCACCAAGTGCCTCCAGCATTCCTTTTTCTTGTCTCTTATGAGGGCTGTATACTGAGAGAGTTCTATAAGAATCTCTCAGTGCATCCACCTAATTTTGTGGCCAAGGTGTTCTGGCTCTTTGAAAATGTCTCCTCGCCTGGTGTACCCTACTTCTGAGTATAGTCAGTTTGGGCCACCACCAGGGAACTGTCTGCTTCCTCGGTTTTTTCTGTGGGATAGACAGGGTTGCTGTTTTTGTCAGATGTTTGTCATAGTCAGTGTTTGCTAGTCAGGGCTACAGTTGCCTGATCTAGACCAGTCATTTTCCTGTTTTTGCAGCTCAGCTGCTCTATGTTCTGTAAAAATCTGCCAGTTTGCCTTTTTAAGGTTATACCTTTTGATATCCAACAGGAAGTGTTGGGTTGTTTGTAATTGCCTGTTTAGTTTGAAGGAAATGGCTCTGTGATCTGATGTGGTCCAGGCTGGACACACCAATTGCCCTGCTTAAAACCGTACTGATTGTTGGAATGCAAACCTGCTTCTGTGTAATATTGAGCTAATCTGCTATATATTAGTCTTTCATATATTTCCCTAGTACAGGGAGTAGGACTATTGGTCTATATGTTTTGGGATTAGTAGGAAGTAGGACTATTGGTCTATATGATTTGGGATTAGAAGGGAGTTTTTCAGGGTTTTTGAGAATTAATCTTAACACAGCTTGTTTCCATATTTTTGGGAATATACCTTCTATCGTACAGTTATGATATAGTGCTATTAATTTATCTGATGCTATTTCCGCTAACTTTTTGATAATCTCAGCCTCTAAGAGGTCAAAACCTGGGCATTTATTGTTTTTGGTTTTAGATAGTGCTATTTCTAAGTCTTGTATAGTGAACAGAGGTTCAATATTGGCATTGTCATATTCAATGTTTTCTTTTATAATATCTAGCTGGGTGGGGGGGGGATGATTCCCAGTTTCAGTCTGAATGATACTGTCTAGGATGTTATTTACAGAATCCACCCAACATAGGATTGGGGTTCCATCTGGTTTGACAGTAGTTTTTAAGACATCTCCTCTTGGCAGCTTGTTGGTCACTATTCTGTAGACAACTCCCCAAGGGTTATTGTTTCCAGTAGTTCCCACCAAGTGCCTCCAGCATTCCTTTTTCTTGTCTCTTATGAGGGCTGTATACTGAGAGAGTTCTATAAGAATCTCTCAGTGCATCCACCTAATTTTGTGGCCAAGGTGTTCTGGCTCTTTGAAAATGTCTCCTCGCCTGGTGTACCCTACTTCTGAGTATAGTCAGTTTGGGCCACCACCAGGGAACTGTCTGCTTCCTCGGTTTTTTCTGTGGGATAGACAGGGTTGCTGTTTTTGTCAGATGTTTGTCATAGTCAGTGTTTGCTAGTCCGGGCTACAGTTGCCTGATCTAGACCAGTCATTTTCCTGTTTTTGCAGCTCAGCTGCTCTATGTTCTGTAAAAATCTGCCAGTTTGCCTTTTTAAGGTTATACCTTTTGATATCCAACAGGAAGTGTTGGGTTGTTTGTAATTGCCTGTTTAGTTTGAAGGAAATGGCTCTGTGATCTGATGTGGTCCAGGCTGGACACACCAGTCTGTGATTTTATAAGCTATTGAATTGGTGGCAAGAGTAATATCAATGTCACTCTCCCACATGGTACTGCTAAAAGTTGGGAGGTTATTTGGTTGGTTTAGCATTTGAAAGGGCGAGGTGGCTATATAGTCTGAAAGTATCTGGCCGTTGTGTGTGTGTGTGCCTGCTCTGTCTTCTGTACAACTATGCCATAACTGGCAGTTGACATCAGCACACACTATGATATTTGCAGTAGGTAGCAAGTTTGTGACTACTTGTAGGTATTCAATAGTTGGACTTATATCTTCACCTGGTCTGGAATATAGTGAAATAATGTAAAACTGGCTTCCTGGCCTCTTCAGGCCAGGAGGCCAGCTGTCTATTCCATTACCATTTTCCTACAGCACTGGTGATATGGGCACACACTCCCACTGGGTAGCAGATGTGACCCACCTTTGTGACTGTAAGGTTAGTATTTTTATCTACTATTGCTGTAGAAGGGACACCTGAGGTGTATTCTATTATTTTATAGCCTCTTGGGTATCCCTGAACCCTACCCATATGTGTGTAGGGTTCCTGGAGTACCAAGATATCTATATTATTTTCTTCCAATTTGAGTTTGATCTGATCTACAATGGCTCTTGCTCTTTGAGCATTCAATTGGACGAGATTTAGAGCCTTAGTCACATTTACGTTTTCAATTTGGCCCATAGTTGGTCCTAGATTGAATAAGTTTTGCCATTTTTTTATAACTGGGGCATTTATCATCCCTGATACTATGTGTATAGTCAGTCAGCCGTGCTGCCTTGCAGGTGGCACATTTTGGCTGCTGAGACTTATTTTTGCAATTTTTGTAATCAAGGCCAGTTACTGCACAGTGACCATAAACAGGTTCTTTCTGACTGCAGTCTCTGGCAATGTGACCATATTTATGGCAGTTAAAGCAACTTTGGATAGGGAAGTGTTCCCTAAATCTATGACTGGTCCAGCCAGCATTGATTCTCTGTTGTCCCTGTGATACCTTCCAAATTTTTGGTGTAATTTCTGCAATTATGTTGTCCATTCCTTTTGTTTTTTGTTGCTCTTTTCAGCAGGAACTCAGCAGCAAATTCATCTATTGTCATTTCATTGTTAAAGTTTTTGAAGTAGATATCCATCATGAATTCTTTTTCTATTACTGACATAAGTACATCAAAGATTATAATATTAGGGTTTTTCCCTTTTGGTTTTTCAGGGAGCAAGCCCAGTTTTTCCACCTCAGGATGGTTTTATATTTTTCTTAGATCTTCTTTGCTTGCTATCTCGATCAGGACTCCATTATTCCTGATTTTCCACATGTTGTTTATCTTTATTTCTCTCAGATGAGGCCTCAACTTTGTTACCACTGTGTACTTAACTGCCTCACTGGTTTTATGGGTAGAGTCACTTTTTGCTTTCAGAATAATAATGTTGCTTTCCTTGTTTATATTAGGTTGCTTAGTAGCTATTTGTTTTGCTTTAGTTATGTCCTGTTTGCCATTAACCTTTGCACATTGGGCATAGGTTAATGTGTTCATTGTTTTATAGTTGTTCTTCTCAGTTGTAACCTCTAATTTTGATTTTAACACTTGGTTCTCTGTGTTTAATTCAATCAGGCGCTGCTCAAGCAGTGACCAACAGTTCACTATTTGCAGCCTAATTGCAGAAGTAATCCTGTTGGTTTGCTTGTGCATATATTCTTCTAGATACACTCTGGTTTCCTTTGCCTATTTGATAGGCTCTGTCAAATTTGCTAGGTAGTCTAGTTTTAGTTTCTCCCTGTCTTTTGTTGCATCTCTGGAATTTCTATAGTTTCTTGATTTTTTCCTTTCCTGCCCTTCTTAATACTGAGGAGGCCATCTATCTAGTCCATTACCATTTTCCTCATTAACAGGGGCTTTCTCCCTGAGCACTCTAGCTTCATTTTCAGGAATCTTTTAAGTCATTGTCCATAATTTTGTCAGGGAAATTGGAAATATATTGTGTAAGGAGGATAGGTAAAATAGGACTAAGGGATGTCTGCCAGGGGGCAAAAGTAGATGTGATGTAGAGCAGATATCTTTTAAGGGCACAAAAGGTGATATTGTTGTACAAATTGGCCCTAATTATATTAAGAGTACGAGATCTGAGGACTTAATAAGTATAGAGCAATGTTCGGAAAAAGTCATGAGTTAGGACTGAATTTGAAAGTGTCTGCAATTCTCACCAGATACGATAAGGAGTACAGCAGGCCCTCGTTATAACGCCGGCAGCTTTATGCTGATTCACTATAACACCGTTCTTATATTATAACCCATATCTGACTATAACGCTGTCACAAATCACTATAACGCTCTTTTACAGATTGCATTTTTGGCATATTTAACGAAACCGTTTAATGTGATGGAGTCGATAGCTTGAAAATGAATAGCAAAACAGCACTAAAATGTTTACCCACGCTCAGTAAAATTTTCTCGCACGATTTTTTAATTGCAGTACAGTGACTTGTTACGTAGTTCCGAGATCAACATTTTAAAAAATGATTAAGTATACTGCTTATGATATTTGTGTTATATCTGAAGTCTAGTCATCACTCAGTACAGCATTAAACATTGTGCATAACAGACAGTTTACTCGAACATCGAATCATAATTAATGCAACCAACGAAGTTACATTTTTGAAGAGTTAATAATGGTGGATAAGAATGAAAAAGCGACGTCTGTATGCAGTACGAAGACTACAAATGTAAGAAAAAGACCGAATTTAAAAATTAGACGTTTTTAAGCGAATCGATTCCGGTCAACGACAAGCAGATGTGTGCCATAGTTTAGGACTGCCAGGCTTAACTGTAAGAACAATTATAAAAAATAAAGAATTAATTTTAGCAGCGGGAAAGAGAGCTGTTCCACTGCAAGCAACTAGGGCTGAGCTGGCTATTAGAATTGAAATGGTGACTTTAACTAATTTTATTGAAGATAATATCCAATGCAGAATTCAGTTAAGTTAAATATTATAAGAGAGAGAGAGAGAGAGAGAGAGAGAGAGAGAGATTAGCCTATATGATGATCAGAAGAAAACTCACCTAAAAAAAAAAAAAAATATGGAACCATTTAAAACTAGTAAGGACTGGTTGGATAGATTTAAAATCCAGGCAGAAGTCGCAAGTGCAGATCAAGGAGCTAAAACTTTCAAAAAAGAACTTGTTAAAATTATTGAAGAGGGGTATTAAAAACTCAACAAGTTTTAACATAAATGAAGCAGAACTTTTTTTGGAAACGAATGCCTAAAAGAAGTTTCATATTAAAAGAAGAAAAAAACATGCCAGGTTTCAAAGCGCCAAAGGATCCGTTGACTTTATTATTGAGTTGTAACGCTGCGGGGGATTTAAAATTAAAACCCCTTTTAGTTTACCAGGAAGATGGCCAAAGTACAACCCAAAATGACACATTTTTCATGACTAAATTCATCAATTAAATTAAATCCATGATTTTAATTGGAATTTTAAGTTTAATTCTGATACGTAAGTAGTTACCGCATAATTATATACGTATGTAATGCAGAATATTTTATATGTACAAATATTAAATATTTTGACCGACATTTGTGCATCTTTTCACTACAGTTTATTATTGATTAGGAAATATCCTACGGCACCGGCCACAACTCACAAATACATATGTTACCTTATGGGAATGCGGCGCTCACTTGGCGTGGGTTCACTTAGTGCTCTGTTTTTCTGGAACGAATTATCAGCGTTAAGCAGGGGTCACCTGTACATGTCGAGAGCCTTGTAAATCAATTCAACCTTGCAGAGAATGTGCAAGGCCCTTTGGTTAAAATTTTTCTCAGTGTAGTCTGTGCTTGTTAACAGAACTGTTTTTTCAAGGATGGGATGCACTTAAATAGAATGGGTGCAAGTTTGCTGATGCTATCAAGGCAGTGTTGGCAGTATTAGATGGGTTGGAAAAATTCTAGCTTGGGGGTATACACAGATTAATAAATTAACTAGAGCCGTAGGCAGAGGTGAAAGAGATTCTTGCACTGTTTTATTGGAAGGTGCCATTGCCTGGACTGCTGCCTGTTGGGGATTTCAAGCCTTGCCATGGATCATCATTGAACAAGTAAATACATGGGCTGTGTTAGGGTAACTAAGAGTAAGAACATGCATTTATACTTGTGTGTATCAAAATGCTAGGAGTATAGTAAATAAATTTAATGAATTTGAAGTACTGATTAAGTCATCAAATGCAGACATTGTGGAGATATCAGAGACACGGTGTCACTCAGATATAAGGGATGCAGAATTTTAATATGGAGAGTAAAATTTATATAGGAAGGATCGATAGAAGAGAAGGGTTATGCTCCTAGTTAAGAAGCATATTAAATCTAATCAGTGCAACCAGTCAACATGGGTGACTAGTATAATGTTCAGTCAGTTTGGTGTGATATAAGCACTGGGAAAACCAAATTGAGAGTAGGATTTGTTACAGTTCAAATGACTATGAAGAATACAATGAATTCATTGAAAAGGCCTCTGGAGTCAGGAACTCTAATTCATCTGTAATGCTACTAAATAACACTGACTCGAATCTGTAAAACGTCTTTATTATGATAAAATAAAATACATACGTACTGATTGTATAACTATATGTTAAAATATTAAAACAAAATAAAATGAATGTTGTATAAAAAGAATAAAATATATAAAATTAAAAGCGATAAAAGTTGTTTAAAACCACTAATACAGAAGCTTTCAGCAGCAGTGGCTGCCTTCATCAGCTATAGTCGATCAGTTGCAGGATGACTGACAATCTGTATGTATCACACATCTCAGCAGGTCTGCGACATGAACTATGGTGTCTGCGCACGGTTCACTTCTCGTGCATTGGAACTGGAAAATGGATGGGCCACTCTAAACCGTTCGTCTCTTTGTAGGATAAGGGCTTCAAAGAGTGGATGAATGCGACAGCCCTTATCCCTATTAAGACTGTAGCACTCGGACGAACATATTCTTAAACTCTCCAGCCATTTCCGGTTCCAAAAGCCCTGTGCCTTATCCACAATCACGGCTTCTTTAGCAGTAATGCCATGCCCAGTTTCTCAGGCACGTTCCGCTACAGTTGAACCTCCGTAATTTGCAGTCTTAAGGGCTCTATTGTGTTCCCCCAGGCGATCCCACAGTCTGCGTTTCGTTTCCCCCACAATCAGGACACTTGATTTCATATATGACACCACTAGTTTCATTACCCGCAATAGGATCTTTAGTTGCAGACACTACTGTATCTTACACGACCACAAGATTCGAGAAATGGGTTCCGAAATGCCTGGATAGTAAGGGATGTATGCGGTGGAAATGGGTGTAAAAGCATCCCCGCGACCGTTGTTCATACCTCTTAAACACCTCTCAGTGGTGCTCTGGGGGTAATGCACATTACTAGGTCCGCTGTAACATGTTTAATCTCCTCGCCTCTCTCTCTCTCTCTCTCTCTCTCTCTCTCTCTCTCTCTCTCTCTCTCTCTCTCTCTCTCTCTCTCTCTTCCTCTTCAGACGAGGAGCAGTGGGACCCCACCCTTTCCAATAAGGCCTTAACCACACTACTTTTGTGGCAACTGGCCTGAGCTGTTTTGAAGTGTCTGTATTGGCCCCGACACATAGGTTTTCTGTAAACCTTAGTTTTTAAGTGTCGACCTTCTCTGTATGCCCAAGTCTAGGAATAGAAGCCCCCCCCCCCCCGCTTAACCTCCGAACTAAATCGAATATAAGGCGTCAGTGTTATTTAGTAGCATTTCAGATGAAATACAATGAATAACTGTACAGAGAATGAGAGTGGTCATTAAAACAGAATATCTTATAATGGGGGATTTTAACTTTGCAGATGTTGACTGGGATTTGTGGATTGGTCACTCACACTAGCACGGCTTTTGTATATTTATTAGATGACCTGTTTTCTACAGCAATGTGTTAGAGGCAGCAAGAGGAAGCAATACTCTTCATCTGGTTATCAGTGGCAATTCTTCATGCATTAAGAATCTGCAAGTAAAGGACACACTGGGTGTCAGTGATCACGGTGCACTAATGTGGAATTTAACTAAAAACTTTCACTATTGTCAAGGTTATGGGGAAAGCTTTTGCTTTCATAAGGGTGACCACAGTGATTGGAGGTTTTTAAATTCTATGTAGTGGGACCAACTGATAATGTTACCAACAGCAAATTTTAAATGTGAAGCATTCTGGGAAGTAATAATGGAAGTTATTAAGCTTTGTATACCGAAGAAGAAATGTGGTTCAAGGCTTAAGTCTACTAAATGGATATTAGATGAACTATTGAGACATGTGGTAGAGAAGAAAAGTGCGTGGGATGTATATAAATTATCAGGCGTTACAAAAATCTATGTTACTTATAAATTAGTGTGTAATTGAGTCACAGAGGGGAAAAAAGGTTAGGCAAACTAAGGCAAATTATGATCAGTCTCTGACAAAGAATGCAAAGAGCAGCAGCAGCAGCAAAGACTTCTATGCTTATATTAGTATTAGTAATGGCCATATGGTGCAAGGAAGCCTAAGGCTTATGCTGCACAGAGCTGGAAAAAAAAAAAAAAAAAAAAAAAAAAGAGTAAAATAGTATATAAAAGAAAAGATAATAACCTATGCATTTCCCTCTTCCCATAGATAACTATCCAGCTGACCTTTGAATTTCCCCCAACTGTCAGCCTCAACCACCCATGTAGGTAATTTATTCCAGTAATTTATAACTCGCTGGCTAAGATAAAACTTCCTGTAATCCAGCCTAAACTTGTATTTATGGCCCCTAGTTCTAGAATCATTTATAACCGTGAAAATTTAGTCCTCATTCATTTTACTTTTGCCTCAGTCTTAAACACCTCACTCAAGTCTCCTCTAAGGTGCCTAGGTTCCAAACAGTGCAACCCACATATTCGAAGTCTTTCCTCATATGGACGCCCTTTTGCCCATCTCACCAGGTGAGTTACCCGTCTTTGGACCATTTCAAGGAGCTCCATGTCTTTTTTTTTTAGGTGCAGTCTCAGTACTTGAACATAGTATTCGAAGTATGGTCTAACAATAGCCCTGTATAATGGGATTATGATGTCCTTATCTCTACTTACAAATGTTTGATAAATCATCGATAGGACACCAATGGGTCTTCCTTGCAACCCGTCTACAATGCTTGGAGAACTTCATGTTTGACCATATCATAACTCCCAAGTCCCTTTTTTCCACTACTGACTTTATTTCAACTCCACCAAGTGTATAAGTTATTTTGGGGTTACTGTTCTCCAGGTGAAGACCTTGCATTTTGCTGACTTAAAGCATAGCTGCCACTTCTCTGACCTCCCTGAAGTCTATCTATTTCATTCCGAAGAAGTTCTGCTTGGCAGTGATCATTAACTACTCTACCTATCTTTACATCATCTGCAAATTTAGACATCATGCCCTCTATCCCTGTGCCGGATTAAGACAAAGTAATGCCCTAAGCACAGCCCAACAATGGTACCCCCTTGGCCTCAGTTTCTCAATTGCTTAACTTACAAGACATTAGAACTCAATAAGTGCTGAATGTGAAATAAGAGTTTGAAAATTTATAACCCTTTTTCAGTTTTCTTCCAGGCAAGACCCCCACAACTATATTAAATAAAAATTTTTGGTTTTTAATTTTTTTTTTATTTAACAAAAACACTAAATAGCAGTAAAAAATATAAGCAAAGATTTACATATAGATTTATATTTATTTACTTTTTGAAATGTTTTTTTCTAGATTTTTTAATTGCAAAGTCTTTGATCAAGTCCTCAAAACTAATTTGGCATAACAAATCTGCTTCTATACTTAGCATAGACAATGCATCCAATCTGCCTTGTTGCATAGCTCTTCTCTTGGGATTTTTAATATGCTTGAGTTGAGAAAATGAAACTCAGCTGTGCAATTTGTAAACATTAATGTTAAAAAATATATATAAAGCAATATCTACATTTGGAAACACAATCATACAATTATTTTATAAAGTTTAGCCTGACTGAATCCGGTTTTTACACTTTTTATTGCACTGAACTTATGGCACACATGTGTGAAACTGGTGAAGTCCAGCAGAGAGAGAGAGATTATTGTCCAAGTCTTCTGGGTAAGCATCAATTAGTTTTTTTAGAGCAATAAGAGTACCTTTCAGTTTCAGCAGATGAAGTGACATTATTTGGCACATCACTTAGAAAGGAAAATCTGTCTGTTATTTCTTTTTACACCTCTCCTCTTCTCATCTCAATTTCTAGTTTGTCAATAATTGGGTAAAAGGTTGTGATATTAAATTTATCCCTGGAATTCAGATCTACTTCTGGTACATCTCTATCGTTCGGTACTTTCTTTCTGATACAATTGTGAGTTTGACTGGCCTTGTAATCAACATCTGGTACTATTTCCTTTACAAGTGCTTAAAATCTTTCAAAGTCATATCTTAAAGAGCATAGTTCAGTGGTTTTTGACTTTTGTTTTAATAATGGCACCCATTTAATTTTGTGGCATCCCTACTCAATTTTCTGCCTGTTAGATCTGATTCTCTCTCTGTATATATATATATATCTAATATTAAAAAAATATATTATATGATAATTATTACAATAATATAGCTATAAACAAAATAACAATTCACAATACAATTTATATATATGTATAATAATTTTATTCTTTGTGTAGAGGTACTAAATAAATGTAAATTATAGATCACCACAAAATTAAAAAGATACCGCACACCTTTTTATAATGAAATAAATATATGAATTAAAAAAAAAAAATTAAGTTTAAGTAACTTAAACTCAAATTACGTGGCATCCCTGGAATGTTGTTGCGGCACCCTGGTTGAAAACCACTGGCATAGTTGGTCCACTAATGACCCATACAGATCTGCATATGTTTTTAAGTTCACATCTTCACTTTGCAGAACTTGACTTGCTGTATGAAACTATTGCAAAATATCACTCCACATGATCAACATGAAAACAAATTCTACTTCTTGCATCTTATTTGTAATATAGTCTGTAATATAGTCTAGTGTCTCCCTTTTTTGACTGGTCTTGAGCTAAACACTCTAAAGCTTCCAGTATATTAAAGAAACATTTCAAAATTGCTGCTGTTGCCATTGCATATGCCTTCCATCTGGTATTAGAGAGGGATTTTAACACAGGTTCATTTTCAAGACAAGCTTTAAGAATTTTCCACCTGCTGGTTGAGGCTGAAAAAAAATGTATAGAGAAAATGCACTGTAGAGAAAAAATTAACTGCCACTTGACAGCAGTCAGCAGCACTTCGGCCTACCAGATTTAATGAATGGGCTGCGTAGGGCACATATATGGCAAACTTATTTATTTTCTTCTAAAATCTTTTGCTGCATACCCTTATAACAACCAGAGATGTTAGCAGCACTGTCGTAGGACTAACCCCTGCATTTTGAAAAATTTAGTTTGCAAACTTCACATACGTACTGCAATACCTGGTTTGCCATTTTCTCACCAGCATGGTTTTTCAGTTCCAAAAAGGTTAAAAAACGTTCAATAGGCTGCCCATCGTTTAAGTATCGAAGTACAACACTATATGTGATAGATCTGGTGTTGAATCAACTGACATGGTAAAATAACCAGAAGAATTTACTTCATCAACAATGAATGCATGGACCTTCTGAGCCATTAGTACAATGAGCTCATAGGTGCTTTTCGACAGATAAGAAGGATTTCCTTTTCCAGAATTTCCATATTTCGAAATGTGCCCTGCTAAAAATGGATCAAACTGACTTATGAGCTCAAGCAGCCCTAAAAAATTCCCATTATGCAGCGAACCAAAATTTTCATCTGTTCCTCGAAAAGGCCATGTTCAGGTAACGTACGAATAACAGCTATTACATGCTCCAAGGCATGTTTTCAGCAATTACACTCTTCTTTAATTTGTTTTTCCAACTCTTGTTGCAAATCCAAACCTTGACTGTGAGTTAAGTATGTTAGCATAGTCTTTGTGAGTAGTGCTTCTTTCATGATGAGCAATTACACTAGTATACTCTTCTCTTTCAACAAAACACGAGGAACATTTAGGAGCAAAAAAAAAAAGTTTACAAACAAAGCAGTAAACTGACCCTGTTGATGGTGAATACAGTATCCACTCTCTCTTGTATTGCTCACCATTGGCTTTTTACCCCCAAAGAAATGTTTTTGTGACAGTATCTTATTTGTTTGCTACTTTTGAAAGTTTGGCAAGATTTGTCATGTGGCCTGTTGTGTTGTGTTGTTGACAGTCACTGGGTCTGCAACAATCCAATAAGCCACATCATCAGCAGAAAAAGCTTGCCACAACCCTGGATCTTTTGCTTTATTTACTTCATCTTTTGCAGACTGAATCATTTTACCTTGGTCCAGTAGATTTTCATTTTCAGCAATCTTTTCAACTTCAGACAGTCTTGTAGAGCAACTTGCCTCAACATATACACTAGACATATCAAGAGAATTTACAGGCAAAGTGTGATCAGTAGTGAGACTTGTGCCAGTTGAGCCAGCCTGTGACACCTCAACATCACATGATGTTCTGACCTTGAAGTTGAAAGTTGGACAACCTGATCTTCTGAATCAAAACAGATCTCTGCCATCAGAAGCTGCTTGTACTGTATTTGACTATGACAAGATTGAAGATGAACAAAGCTCCATGCCTATCAGCACCGAGCTTTGTTCATCTTCAATCTTGTCATAGTCAAATACAGTACAAGCAGCTTCTGATGGCAGAGATCTGTTTTGATTCAGAAGATCAGGTTGTCCAACTTTTGTGAAGAAATCAATTAGCTTTCCAGTTTTGGCCACTAAATGCAAAGGCTTTTGTTGATTCTTTTTAGCCAGTTTTCTCCTTTTTTTTTTTTTTGTACCACTTAATTGAACACGTTTCATCTTGAGTCTGAAAATTACAGAAGAATAAATGTTAAAAAATACAAATGAAACTCGTGAAAGCTACTATTTTAAATTTGTAATACTAATTTGAGAGTGAATTTCGTTTAACCTTCAGTATCACGATAAGAGTGATATATATATATATTTTTTTTTGGAAGAAAACTTTTTTTTTAACAATGTGGAGAAAAGTTGAACACAGCAGGTAAGAACAATTACAAAAAATCAACTAAAGTAGTGTGTGACAGTGAAAGAGTTAAAGTTGGCATGACAGCTAGGGAAAAAACTGTGATGCCCCCTTTCCCTTGGTGGCCTAAGCACATGCTTATTTTGCTTATTGATTAATCTGTCACTGATCTATTGATTCAGTCATCAATGTCATTTAAGAAAATCAAAAACAACAGTGGTCCCAGTACTGATACTTGGAACCCCACTTCTTACATTAATCCAATCTGTGGAATAATCATTTATCACAACCCTCTGCCTCATTTATCTCTGCCTCCTGCTCTGAAGCCATCCTGCTATCCATGTCAATGGACATTGCTCATCGTGGACTAATGTTATTAGTGGAGTCCCTCAGCGTTCAGTGTTGGGTCCATTGTTGTTTTCTGTATTTATAAATGATATTGATGATGGTATATTAAGCTTAATGTCCAAGTTTGCAGACGATACGAAGGTTGGCAGGGTTGTTAAGGACACTACTGACGCTATGCTGCTGCAACAGGATCTGGAAAGGTTGAGCAGATAGGCTGAGAGGTGGCAAATGAAGTTTAACATTGACAAATGTAAAGTACTATATATGGGAAACAGTAACCCCAGAGCAATGTATCAACTCTATGGTACTGCACTGACAGTGGTAGAGAATGAAAAGGACCTGGGGGTAATTGTGCAGGCAGATATGAAGTTTTCTAAGCAGTGCAGATGGTCTGCAAGAGTAGCTCATAGTGTCTTGTCAATGAGATACAGAAATTTTTCTAGCAGGGATAAGGAGGTGATTATCCCCTTGTATAAGGCAGTGGTCAGGCCACACCTTGAGTACTGTATACAGGTCTGGAGGCCTCATTTTAAGAAAGATAAAGAGCTGTTGGAATTAGTACAGAGAAGGGCAACAAGATTAGTGAATGTAACAAAGGGTTGCTCTTATGAAGAAAGGCTTAAATTTTGCAACTTACAATGTCTGGAGACTAGATACCTGCGAGGTGATCTGATTGAGGTGTATAAAGCATTGAATGGTTTGAGCATGCTCAATGCTGATGGGATTCTTCCTCTTGCTCAGAATAATCACCTGAGAGAGCATAAATTCAAATTGAGGAAAGACAGATGTAGGATAGATGTGTGGAAATTTGCCTTTAGCCAGCGGGTAGTTAGTTGGTGGAACAGACTTCCATCCTTTGTTGTTGGAAGTTGATAGCCTAAACAAATTTAAGGCTGGGCTAAACGAACGGAGGGGTGAAATGGGAGCAGTTTTTTTTTTTTTTTTTGGCTGATGCTGCATAAGCTTACTTTCTTACATCATATGCTTGTACTAATGCTAATGTAAGGATTTTTCCTGTGATTCCAACCTGTTCCAGCTTATAAAATAACTGCTCATGTAGGACTGAGTCAAATGCTGTACTGAAATCTAAATAAACAATGTCAAAATTATTCCCTAAATTCACCCCATGAGTGACCCTGTCAATATACCTAACCAGATTTGTTAAAAATGATTTTCTCTTTACAAAAACCATGCTGTGTATCTTTCAGAATTCCATTTCTATCTAAATGATCCTGAATTACACTCTTGATCATTGCCTCTATGATTTTCCCTACTACTGAAGTTAGACTGACCGGTCGGTAATTTCTCAGTACATTCTTAGAACTGCCTTTATGTATTGGTGATACATTGGCACTTTTCCAATACAACAGAATCTCTTCTGAGTCAAGTGATGCTCAGAACTTCTGAATTTCCCTGAACTTCTTGTGGCTTTTCTCATATTAACAGTAGAAGGAAGAGGTTGAATCACATTAGGCCACTTAATGTCAATGGGTTAACTGTTGATGACCCTGTTCAGAAATTTAATAGGTATTTTGCATCAACATCCACATATGAGAAATTTTTTAGGGTAGGGGATGCCTAGTAATTTGTCAAACTCTAATGGGGAGCAAAACGATTTTGTGATAACTGAAAGAAAAGTGGAAGAGAAATTGTTGAAGCTAAACATAAAGGCACCTGGGGAATGGATGGAATCTATCCAATTATATTGAGGAAGGCAGCAAAGGAGGTTAGCAAACCCTTAGCCATATTTATAAGAGCATCCTTGGATTCAGTGAAGGTCCCTGTGAACTGGAGATGTGTGAATCTATTCTCAATTCATACAGGTGGATCAAAAGGTGGCATGAGTAATTACCAACCTGTTAGCTTAACATCTGTTCCAGGGAAAATATTGGAACCAGTGGCTCCATTATTTTCTTTGGAACAGATGTCAAAGCCTTATATTTAGAAGCATTAAACTTCATTTTCTGTTGTTGAGACATCTGTGTAACCAATCTATGTCAATTTGAAGCAAAGTGGACTAGCCCTGGTCATAAACAATCCTTCTTTCCTTTAAATAATCAGCAGATTTTTAAACTACTGCTGCACTTCCTCATCAGTGCCATTTAAAGAAAATGAGAAACAGAATTGCCCCCACACTGATCCTCAATGAATCTGCTTGTTATACTGGTGCACCCTGAGGTGTTAGCCCTCATCAGTTGCACAGTTGGTTGGATCACTATCCTCCCCACACTGGGTGGAAAAGACTTGAGTTGTAGTTCTGTTGATGGTTGGAGGAATTTTTATGGCCCATTTTCACAGTGTGGCTGAGTTAGTCGGTCTCAGGCAAGGGTAGCATAGTTTTTTCTCCTGGTGGCAGAGTTTTTCATCCAGCAAAACAGAAAATCGGCCACAGAACATTTGCAATTTGCAGACAGTATACACACGGAGCAATATGGCTTTAGTCACTGATGCTCCTAAAACCCTACTACAACAAAAACCTGAGGTGTTTCATTTGTGACTACTCTGTCTCCTATCTTTTTATCCCCCCCCACATTAGTCTCTCTGAACTTCTTAAGACTTTCTCAATTACACAAGCAAAATTTGTTTTGTAAAGATGGATTCCATCTTTACAAAACAAATTTCTTCCGTTAACTAGGAAAGGCCATGCTGAGAAAAATTTCCCCTTATAAGCCTTGTGCAGTCTCCCAAGTCTGGTTGTTTTCTGTTGCATAGTCCCTCAAGTATAGTTGTTTCCTATTTGAAACATTTTGATGGTTGAGGTACTTTTGTGCCTAGTCTGTTAATCAGCAAAACGTAATATGTTGGAAGCTTAATGTTGTGTCCACTGTCCTTTCTCCCACTTTCCTGCTTATTGTGTGGAGATGGGGGAATCCCCTGGTGCCGTCAGACAACTAACACACTTTGCTGCTTATTGTTATTCTTGTTCATTATGTCCAGTTATCATTATTTTTGTTCATTATCTGTATCTATTATTTGTTGTTTTAAAGAACTCTGAAATTTTCATAGATGAATTTAAATGTTGGTTTGCAGAAAAATAATTTAACGCCTTGTTTCCCATTTTAAGACAAAAGAAGTGCAATCTCCCTTTTAGGGTTTTTTTTTTTTTTTTTTGCTGACAAGAACCAGCATATGGACCAGTATTTTATTGGTGAGGTCTACTGGTAGCTCTCAGGAGACCATATGCACTCTGCCATGGTGCATTTTTTTTTTTTTTTTCATAAAGAAATGGGACCTTCCAAGATGATAATGTGCTGTCATCGAGCCTGCTATGCACGAGTGGTTCGAGGAACACAGTGAAGATATCACTCATCTTGAGTGGTCTCTAAATTCCCCTGTTGTCAGTCCAATTGAACACCTCTGGAATGTTTTGGAACAGGAAATGAGATGTATGGACACACAACTGTAATCTCTACTGACTCTGTGGAAAGCATTGCAGGCAGCATGGCTGCAGATCCTGATGGATGCTTTCAGACATCCAGTGGAGTCAACACCTAGGTGAATGGTTTCTGTTATCTGTATGAATGGTGGTCCAACACTGTAGGTATTAGATAGGTGGTCACAATTCATTGATTACTGAGTGTGTAAAATATTAAAACAGTAAATTACATATTAAAATTAATTACAACAGTGAAACTCCATCTTAAATTCAGTTATCAGTAAGTTTTTCCTAATGTTGATATGCAGAGAATTCTTATTTCACAGTTGTTCTAGCCCGTTAAATCATGACTCTCAGTAGTGATGTATGCTCAGTAACAAATGATTCACAATTATAAAATATGATCAGGAATAAGTTAATGTAAATAAACAATACCTGTTGATATGACAAAATGAGCCCTAACAATACAGAAATGTATTTGAAAAGTAACAAAAATATTTGTTTATTTGCAGGAAATACTTAATTTTTTGTTATTATCATTAATGGTAGCAGTAATTTTTATTATTTTTTTTTTCAAATATTAGAACATTAATGCAAGCACTTCTAGTGTGGCTAGATATGTATCCTGAAGATTTTTGTGAACCACCTCAGTATTTAAGCCTCCATCAGTTATTGGACTTTGCATGCAAACATGTTCCTGGTTCTGGTTTGGAACTACGAGTACATCACCGAATAGAAAAATTTAAGAGGGAAGGAGAGTCAAAAAGTATGTTCACATAAATGTATTCAAATGAACAAGTAATTATTTTTATTGAGAACATGGAAAATATATCTTGATTACTTTAATAAGGATTTATTGTGATTAGAAGTTGTATAACTTATGATATTTGTATCATTTTAATTCAATTTCTTTTCTTAATTTTTTCCAAAAAGTTCACTGGAGAAAAGGAGTTTCTCAGTTTGTGCAGGACTGCTTCCATTTTCATAACATGTTCATTCGTTATGAAATATATTACTATTTTATCAGTAAGCTTTTGATGTGGCTTTTCAGTTTTAAGTAATTATATTGGTCTGCTTTTTAAGAAAAGTTCTATGTTTTACTGGTAATAAGTACTTTGAACTTTTTAATGAAAAGTTACTTAATTTTCTATATCACATCAGAAATTTTTACAAAAAAAAAACAAACTGAATATATTAGTGTGCTTCTGGTTTATTTTTAGATTTTGCAAATCAGTTTTTTTTAAAAAGAAATATTTTTACTTTTTAAAAATAGAAATATCGAAAGATAATTCCTCCTATCAAGCTAATGGGAGAAGATGGGCACAATCTCGATTTCTTATATAGACTGGAATAAACTTGCACCTTTTTGACTTCTTCAGGCAGCTAGTTGGTGGCTGTGTTCCTCTTTTTGCATCCAGCATTAGTTGGCAATTTCACATTGACATACCATCTCCTTGGTATCTTCCTCCCCTGTTTTCATTTACACTACCTTAATTTTCTGGAAAATAGTTGAGATGAGAGTGCAAATGCATGTTAATATCATATTTTACCTAGTTTTTTGAACTTCTCTAGCATGTCAGTCACAGTTGTCTCATAAGCTAGATGTTTGTTTCCCAAAAAATTCATCCATGGTGAGAATCCGAAACCTTAAATTTTATGAGCCAAGTAAACAGTAGTACAGCTTATACTACCTAAAGCTTATTAAATCCTTCTTTACAGTTTACATTTATGGCCAATTTTAGAGATCACCCAACAGTTATTCCTTCTCGACTAACATAGACTATTGTTTATAGCTACCTGACTTAAAATTGTTGGGCCTAGAATACTATCAATAATTTAAATACTAGCCACTGGGCCCTCCTTACCCCTACAAATGTAATCCCGAGCTAGAGGTTTGAATGCCGTGACCTAAGATAAGACTGTCAGTAAGAAAGTTCAGGTACTTATAGCTGAAGTAATGTTGTTTGGGTACGCAATGCTCTGCTTGTTCTTCACATTATACCCTGCTGCATTTCTGGAACTAAATAGTCATCGTAATACGATCGTTAAGTTCCCTCCATTTTTGTTGTTATTTGTTATTTGGTTTTTAGGAGCAATAGCAACTGAGGCCATATTGCTCTGGGAATATGCAGTGGTCATTCCCTGACCCTTCCGCATCCTCCGTATTTGGTGGTCACTGGCTCGAACCCGGGTCTAATCAAGAAGCGTGTGCTACGCACTGCTGCTCCTGCCCACCTGGCTATGAAGGCACCTAAGTTCCCTCCATGCCACATGAATCATAAATGTTATAACTTTCTTTTTGCCACATTTCCACAATTTATGGGAGCTCCAACTTTTATCTTGGTCATCTAATTTAATTATGAAACATTTTTCATTTAACAATTACCATTGTCAAAGACACAGAATATTGAAATCATGTTAGAAACAGATACAACTTAGCACAATTGCAGCAGAAAACAACTGAATGTGGAAGAAACACTTCACAGGTTTATATAACCACCTGTTTTGCAGATTTTGACATGTCTAACTGTGTCTGGACATATGTCTATACCTGTCAGTCATAAAGGAAGTAGTACATACATGGAATGTGTATCTATGAAAACAATTCTTACAGTTTGCAGAAAAGCTGTACATGATAGGTAAAATCAGTTTGGAATTTTAGAATTAGCACTGAAAGTACACCAAGAAACATCTGAATTTTGGAAAAATCAAAATTTATGCACAGTGTTGTTTATTTCACATTTTCTTAATTTTTCATCAGAAAGTAACTAATAACATATACATAATTGATTAATATTTAAGTTTACTGAAAGCTCCTCATGAAGTGCAAGTTTTTTATGTATTAATATAGTTTCTTTTAGTTGCTATGCATCAGGAGAATGTCTATCCCTCTGCTATTTAAGGAATCCATTTTGTTACCAGGATAACACACAACACAGGATTTGTTGTACCTTGCTTATAAAGGTCTGTTCATTTTCATGGTGCTAACCAAAAAAAAAAAGTCAAGAATGATGCTAATAATACAGGAACTCCCGGACTTACATAATACTTGACTTATGCAAATTCAACTTTACGTAAGTTTTTGCCGGCTGGTGCAAACTTAAAAAATCGTGGAAACGTATTTTGCATCCTGTAGGAATAAATGGAGACATCGTGAAAATATCGTAATGTGAACCCAATGACACATTTTTTTTTTTTTTTTTTTGGTAATTCATTCCAATACCTTGGAAGTTGAAATTTTCGCTATATAACTAAGCTATTTATCTCTCTAAAAGGTCATTTTTATAATGGAAATTGCTCTACACTTGCATCGTTATCATATGTTCCATTATAAGAATCAGTTTTGAATGCGTTTGTGGTATTTTTCTAAAACACATTTCTAGATGTCACTATCATAAAACAATTTGCACTTTCCGGTTTATTGGCCTTTTCTGTTAGCACAATCTATTATAAATGGGTAGTTATAGGTGGTAGATGACTTCATCAACCGGTGAAATACCACCACTTTGCTTATTGGAGGCCTGAAGTGGTGAAACCCATGTTTAGTCTCTAGAACAAAGTTTCCGGCATCCCCCCCCGCCCCCCTACTTCTCCTTCCCATGCACGGTACTAAGTACTATAGGTTGATACCTTTCGTGTTTGGGGTTTTCATAAAAAAAAAAAAAAAAAAAAAGTAAACTCAATCTTATTGCATTTGCAATAATCCTGATAACTGGAATTGTGTGGGTTTTTACATTATTATGGTTAAATGTGCTCCCCCTTCACTGAAATCTTCTCTTTCTTATTTACTTATTACAATGATGAAGGGAAAGCGACCAACGGAAAGTGCTAGGAAATGAAACGAAAAACAAAATTGATTTAGAAACGAAGATGATTAATTAAGAAGTACGAAGCAGGACAAAGTTTGTCATCTATTGCACGGAATTAGGTCTCACTGCTTCAACAGTGAATACTATTTTAAGGGACAGTGCGTGTATAAAAGAACATGCTCAAGGATCAAATTATTTCACACTGGATCAGTCTGCCCCAACAGTGATCACAAAACAGCATTCAAGTGGTATATCGAAAATGGAAAAGCTATTAATAATATGGATGGAAAATCAGATTCAGAAGCAAGTCCCCTTAATCTAATGGCCATTCAAGCAAGAAGTATTTATGAAGATAACGATAAGTATGGCAAACCCCAAGCCAAGTTCATGGCAAGCAACGGGTGGTTTAATAGGTTCAAGCAGCACGCTGGTTTTGAAAAAGTATGCGGTGATGTCGCCAGTGCCGATTCTGCAGCTGCAGAGAGAAATTTGGTGATGTGTTGGAAAAAACCCCATATGAATCTCCACAGCCCTTAACTTCTGCAGCGGCGTGCTTATCAGCTGGAGAGTTAATTCTGGCAATGATGCTCGAAAGGTAAAACTTGCTGACATTATGCCTGTCTCCTCTCTCTTTTTGTAATTTTATAATTTTGCAATTTTGTACACTTTTGTAATTTTTCCTGCGCATGAGATAAAAAAAGTCGAACAATTCTGTTTACATGTTCATCGAACATTTCTTTTTTGCTTCTATCAAATTCAATGCGCATAGTTGCAAGTGCGGAATTTCCCTAAATGCTTATTTAGGGAAATTCCGACTTATGTAAAATCCAATTTATGTAGCGTTCTGCGGAACACAACCCTTGTAAGTAAGTCGGTTAGTTCATGTAGTATGAATTTTTTCAGTCTAGTAGTAATGGAGTATATTTTTTCAGTAGTTTGCTCACATGCACCATACTTAATTGTTATTATTCACATATGTGAGGCTTTTTAATGAACATGCTCTGATTTTTATTATTTTTTTTGAATGAACTGGTTAGAAGATTAGAGTTTGCATCAAGTTGTGTTTTGATTTTATGAACAATCTTTGGGGAAGATGGTTTATCCTAAATTAAGCAAATCATTTCTTTTAAATACACTCTTTTGTGTTGCATTTTGTTAATCTCACAAATGGTTTTAGTTTTCAAAAGTAGTTTGTCTTATATTATTTATTATTCAGTAAATGAGTCGAGTTCTCTCTTTGCTTTGTTTGATGGCATGGTGAACTTCACTGTGAAATCCAGCAGATTCAAATAAGAAAATATTTGTCTCAGCCACAGTGAAAAATGTTACCTGCACAAACTTTTAGCAGTTTTGAAATTGGAATTTCTTTCATTTGATTTACCTCTCAGGATTAGCAGATTCATTGTCTTCAGAAATCTTTTTGAAGAAAATATTTATTTATTTTTTTTGTTGAAGCAATTTGCTCCTCTCATTTCATGTGGAAAAATTCTTAAAACTGTTTAAGAAAAAGTATTTAAGGTGTTAGTATGCCCCTATTCATCCTGAATTTCATTCAGAAGGTCTAAAGCAGTGTTTCCCAACTTTTTTTTTCAGATACAGACCACTTTTATATTTCAGGTAGAATCTACAAACCACAAAAAATGTTAAAATGTATTTGTAAATTTATTAACCTTTTCTGAAATACATAGTTTTTCAGGGTTGTTCTAAGTACTTTCAGATAGTTTCAAATTATGCTAAAAAAATTTCTACTGATGTTTTTTTTTTTTTTTTTTTCTGTGCCTCTAAGTAATTGTATACATGGTTTCTAATAGATGGCAATGTGAAAATAGATTTTAAAATCAGAGGAGGAGATCATACCCTGTTTGCATTGTTGGCTGAATTTGGCTTACAAAAGCCAAAATTTTCTGGAATTCAGACCCAGTAGTCGATGAGATTGGTTTAAGTGATGCATAAATATATGTAGAACATAGTATGCATTGGGTAGTGCTCAAAGGCATCGTTTTAAGAGGCAGTAACTTGTGAAGGGAGCAAACAAAGTTAATAATGCATCATTATGATAACACTCATACACTGACAGTGCTTGCTTACTTACTCACTGAAGATGGAACAAATATTCCTAAAAGTGTCCTCCTGATGGTGGCCATTCTTCTTCTTCTTCTTTGGTCCTTAGCTGGCGGCTGGAGGAGGCGGTTGGCCACGCAACCAGTACGCTACCGTAGGTGCTGCAGGGTTTCGGACTTGCTCTGTGATGTTCTTCCATGCGTTACGATCCATGGCATCAGTCCTGGCCTGATTAAGGTCGAGACGTCGGCTCTTCAGGTTATTTTCCACTTGCTTGGCCCACGTTTTCCTAGGCGCGGTCCGTTGAATGCTCCATTGGGTGGGTCGTTGTCTCCAAAGGGGTGTGGATGGTATTCTATTCGTGCCCATTCTACATAAGTGGCCAAACCATCTAAGCCTTTGCTTCTGGATTTGGTCGGCGATGGTTGGTTGCTGTTGGCATCTGGCACGGATGGTATCATTAGTGATGTGGTCGCGAAGTGAGATGCCCAGGATCTGCCGCAGGCATCGCATTTGGAATACCTCAAGTTTTTTTAAATCTAGCTTGAGACAAATCCATGTTTCTGATCCGTAAAGGAGAATGGGCAGGATCAAAGTCCGGAAGAGTCGGATTTTAGTCTTTGAGGAAATGTTGGTCCTCTTCCACAGACACCATTTGAGCGAGGCGAACGCAGTGGCCGCCTGTCCATTCTGCTGTGGATCTCCACGGTGGATGCAACTTTCTTCTCCTGGACCAGCGACCCAAGGTATTTAAAGTCCTGCACTTGCTCGATCTAGACACCTTCGAGATAGATGATGGCTTGCGACCCATCTGTTGTCAGGGCCTTTGTCTTATCAGCATTGATCTTGAGCCGTATGGCCGGGCAATGCGGGCAATATCGTAGAGGATGTCGGTGGCTTCAGCGTTGTTTCCGGCAAAGATAGCACTATCGTCGCCAAACATCAAGTCAGTCACATAGTGATCCTTGCCATATTGTATACCCCATCTGTTCCTGAATGCTTGCCTCATAATGGCGTCGACCAGGATGTTAAAAAGCAACAGGGAGGCCACGTCTCCTTGGCGGACTCCAGTTTGGATGGTAAATTCCTCAGATAAATCGTTCTGGATGCGCACCTGGCTGGTTAAACCATTGTTTGCAGTTTGGAGGAGTGTGATGGCCTTTCGAGGTACATGTTCGACCTCTAGCAATTTCCATAAGGCGGGCCGGTGGACACAGTCGAAAGCAGACTTAAAGTCAATAAAAACAATGACGGTTCACTGTCCATACCGGATCCTCTCCTCCATCAGTTGACGGATGGCGAAGATTTGATCACAGCATCCTCGCCCGGGTCTAAATCCTGCCTGTTCTTCTCGACTGGTTTGCTCGCGATGTTTTTGCATCCTTGACTGAATGATCTTCATAAGGACCTTTCCAATGATGGAAAGGAGACTAATGCCACGGTAGTTCTTACAATCTCGATTATCACCTTTCTTGTGAATTGGCACGATAATGGCTTTCCTCCATGTTAGCGGAATTTGTTCAGTGCACCAGATGGTTTTGAGGAGTGAGTGTAGTCGGCGAAGCAGTACATCTCCCCCGGCTTTGATCGCTTCTGTGGTGACTTGGTCCACTCCTGGTGCCCTGCCATTCTTTAGGGATTGTATGGCTGCTTTCACTTCTTCTACTGTAGGCTCGACATCGACCATGGAGACCTCAGGGGGATCGATCGGTCATGCGGTTGCTGGTGGTCCCTGAGGTGGGTCGTGATTATACAATGCTTTAAAGAATTCACTCCACCGTTGCAGGCGTTCGGACGGTGATTACACAAAGGTCCCATCAGTGTTCTTGATGTTGTCACTAGTCAATTTGGTCTTTCCACTCAGACATCTGAGGGTACGGTAGAGAGTGCGGTACGCGTGCTTGGATGCCGCCTCTTCAAGATCGTCTGCCACTTGGTTCCAGTATGCTTCTCTCTCCGCTTTCATCCTCTGTCGGACTTCTCGGTTTAACTGCCGGTACCGTTCAAAGTTGACCAATTTTGCCTGTTTCCGTTTGTCCACGAAGTCAAGGCACTCGTCTGATATCCATGGTTGTGTTCGGCGTCGGGCAGGTGGGCATAGGGGCTTGGCACATTCCAGGATTGGCATCAGAGATCTGCTTTTCTTCTTCATTTATATCCTCGGACGCGGCCAGTGTCTCAAAGCGGTTGGATAGGGTGATCTGATATGCCTGTTTGTTGGCAGCATTCATTAGTTGCCTCCAGTCCAGCTTGGCTGACCGAGATGACCTTTTTGCATGTCGTAGTTTGAGCTGCACCTTCGCCCGGATGAGGTAGTGATCAGATCCGCAATCAGGTCCCCTCATGGCACGGACGTCCATGAGTGATGAGCGAAATCGAGCGTTGATCAAAATGTAGTCCAGGATTGCTGAGTCCTTGCCAGATGGATTTCGCCATGTAAGTTGATGTTTTTGAGGGTGCTGGAAATGGCTGTTTCCGATGATCAGGTTGTTAGATGCGGCAAAGTACAACAGACGGTGGCCATTAGTATTAGTAGTGGCAAGTGATGCATGAAAGCAAGCAAGCTTATACAGCATCAGCAAAAGGGGGGGGGGACCCTTCCCACATCACCTGTCCATTCCCTCCATTTTTCTTCCTTGAATGTATTCAAACTATCAACTTCACAACAGATGGAAGTTTGTCTCAGCAATCAACTACCGCCTAGCTAAAGGCAAATTTCTGCAACTATCCTTCCTTCCTTCCTTAGTTGGGGTTTTTCTACATATTTGTTTAGTCTGAGCAAGAGAAAGAGTCCCATCAGCATTAAGCTTGCTCAATCCATTCAAACCCTTAAACCCTCAGTTGGATCACTTCACAATTGCCTAGCCTCCAGACTGCAATTTGCAGAACTAAATTGTTTTTTTTTTTTTGGTAAGAGCACCTTACCAAAGGTGCTCTTACCAAAAAAGGGTGATGAGATTGGCAAGGCTCTCTTACTTTGGTAAGAGAGCCTTGCCAATCTCATCACCCTTCTCTGCACCCATTCTACAACCTTCGTAAAATGAGGTCTGCAGACCAGTATGCAGTACTCAAAAGGTGACCCAACCATTGCCTTAGTATTAGTAGTGGCAAGTGATGCATGAAAGCAAGCAAGTGACAAGTGACTATTTTTCCTGGAACAGAAGCTAACAGGTCTGTAATTATTCATGTCAACCTTTGATCCCAAGATGCTCTCATCATGCCACAATTATGAGAGCAAAGATGCTCTCATAATTGTGGCTAAGGGTTTGCCTACCTCCTTTGCTGCCTCCCTTAATATAATTAAGGGAGGCAGCAAACTGAAATTTGTATATCAGCCTTTTATGTGTAACAATATCAAAAACTTTCCTGAAATCCAAGTATATGGTATTAAAATTATGAGATAATCACCTGTTAGCAAATGAGATAATCACCTGTTAGCAAAATTCCTGTATATCATTGACAAGAAATGCCATGGGCTGTCCTATCTGCACTGTTCAGAGAATTTCATATATGACTGCAGTTATCCTCAGATCTGAGTGTAGAATCACACAGTTGGTATGTTAAAATGGAATTACTTCTACAATATGCAGTACTTTGTATTTGTTAAACTTCAATTGCCATTTCTCAGCCCATGCCTAATTGTTCTAGTTGTTGCAGTAGTATGCTACTGCCATTGACCACCCAGCCAACCTTAATACCATATGAAAATCTAGACATTAATCCTGATATACCTTCATCAGTATCATTAATAAATATAGAAAACAACAATGGGCCCAGCACTGAACCCTGAGGGACTCTGAAAATTAAACATTAGTCCAAGAAGAGTAGTGTCCATTGATAACCATTGTCTTTTCCCACTCAACCATCCATTTATCTGTAGCAGTAAAAGATAAAGGTAAACTGTAGCCATTATCAATCCACTGCTGGATGGATGCCTCCTCAACAATTTATGTTGAGGGGGAAATGGACCCTGATTTGTCATGCTGGTCCAGTGTGAGTTGGCAGATCGACCGTATGTAGCAGTCAGGGGCTTGAACCCTGGTCTACTCAAGGAGCATGTGCTACTGCACTCCCACTCCTAATCTCATCTGTAATGTTCTTACATGTTCTTAATGTTCTAACATGTTCTTAATGCCAAACTGAAATTTGTATATCAGTCTTTTATGTGTAACAATATCAAAAACTTTCCTGAAATCCAAGTATATGGTATTAAAATTATTTTTGCATCCAATTCTTTTGTTACAGAATCAGTATCCACACAGATTAGTTAGACAAGATTGCCCTTTAACAAACACATGCCGAGACTGAAGTATAACTGCACTCCCATCTAGATGGTCCTGCATTACTTCTTTAACAAGTGACTCTATTTTTCCTGGAACAGAAGCTAACAGGTCTGTAATTATTCATGTCAACCTTTGATCCCAAGATGCTCTCATCATGCCACAATTATGAGAGCAAAGATGCTCTCATAATTGTGGCTAAGGGTTTGCCTACCTCCTTTGCTGCCTCCCTTAATATAATTGGATAGACCCCACCCACCCCATGTGAATTTTTTAGCTTCAATTTTTCTTCCACTTTCCTCTCAGGTTTCATAACATCATTTAGCTCCCTGTTAGAGATTAATAAACTTCTGGCATCCCCTTCCCTAAAGAATTCTTGTGTGAGTGTAGATGAAATATACCTATTTCATCTACACTCACACAAGCAACGTGAGCAGGATCATCTACTGTTAAATCAAGTGGATCAATTGTGATTCATCCCCTGCCTTTTAATGTTTACATAAGTAAAGAAGTCTTTGCTGCTTTTTTTTTGTGTTCTTTGCCATTGACTTCTCAAAATCGGCCTTAACTTGCCTAACTTCTGTTGTGTCTTGCTTGCAGACTAGTTTATATTTACCATATTCTTCTTTATTACCTGATAATATATATGCATCTCATGCATTTTACTTCTGTGCCACGAGTTTCATTAGTTCATCTGCCATACATTTAGGTCTAAGCTCAGAATGGTATTTCTTAGTTGGTATGAAAAGCCTAGTAGCTCCTATGATTACTTCCTTGAATGCTTCCCATTTAGAATTTGCTGTTGGTAATATCATCAGGTGATCCCTATGTATAGAATATAAAAACTGTCTCAGTCCATTGTAATCACCCTTATGAAAGCAAAAGCCCTTCCCTTTACTATCAACAGTAGTTAGTCTTTAAGTAAATCTCACACCAGCGTACTGTGATTGATGCCACCCAGAGGATCTTTTACCTGTAGTTCTCAGTAAATGGAGAATCGCTGCTGATAATCAGATCAAGAGTATTGCTTCCTCCTGTTGTTCTCTAACATGCTGCTATAGAAATCAGTTATCCAATAAATCCACAGGTGTTTCTAGTGTGTGAGTGACCAATCTACATGCCAACCAATATCTGAAAAGTTAAAATAGTAATAGTATTCGCCATATAGTGCAAGGTAGCCACAGGCTTTTGCTGCAAAAAAAAAGTAAATAAGAAAATACAAATTATGTGCTTCCCTTCTCACACAGGTAAACACTCTAGTTGTTTATGGCTGTGTTCCCTCCGTTCAGCTTTGCTTTCAGCAGGCTTCTGAGACTCTGATGGTATTTTTCGGTCAGTCAGGCCTTAATTTCCTTGTGCTATAACTGCTGAGCTTGCATCATCCCCAAGTATTTGTAGGCCTCTCCTTCTGCCATGGCTTTGATCTCTTTACCACTCTGCAGCTGGTAGTTTCGGTTGACTAATTTTCCCTGGCGCAATCCGTGGGTCTTGCATTTGTCTAGACCAAATTCCATTCTATTATTATTATTATTAGAGAGAGAGAGAGAGAGAGAGAGTGTCAAAAGTAGAAGGGAATCACAAAGAAAGAGAAAAATGATGATATCCGGTTCAGGGCTTGGCACATCTCTCTCTCTCTCAGAATCAATAACCGAAAATATAATAACTGGAGGTCACACCATAAAACGGGGTCAGCAATCTGCGGCTCTTTGAACATGTAACTGCGGCTCTTTTAGCCCACATGTACGACAAGAGCTGCACGCAGCAGACGGCGACATGAATATAACATTAGTTTCAGCGCAAGCCGCAAACACTTCTCAGTTTAGTTTGCATGTACATCGCGAGCATTAATAAATAATTTTATTTATTAATGATTATTTATTATTAATATCTTAATTTATTATCCCCCCCCCAGCTTGAGCTATGGTGCAGCTCTTTGGATTCGTGTTTTTTTTTTTTTTTTTTTTTTATTAGATCAAAAATGGCTCTTCACTCAAAAAAGGTTGCCGACCTCTGCCATAAAACAATTTGCAGTTTCTGGTTTATTGGGATTATCTGTTAGTGCAATCTAATTATAAACAGGTAGTAAACTCGATCTTATTGCATTTGCAATAGTACTGATAGCTGGAAATCTGTGGGCTTTTACATCATAATTATGGTGAAATGTGTTTCCCATTCCTCTGCAATCATATGAAAAACATAAATAAATTTTCAGAAGCTTCTCTTCATTCATATTTTTTAATTTTCTTAAATTTGTGTCTGCCATTTTCTTCGTTATTGATTGCTTATCTTTTTTTTACTGTTTTAAATTTTACACCAAAAAAATGTCAGTGAACAGAATCAATTAACATGTACATATTACAATAATTATTAAGCTATGTACGTAAGTGTATATTTATTTTTCTTTTGCTAACCTGTGGAAAATATTCTTCCGATTTTCAGGTATCATTTAATTTTTATTAATTGGCAAGGTAATAAAGCATTAATTTGTGCTTTATATCTTTACTTTTATAGTCTGTGGATTATAAAAGTAAAAATATAATAGAATTAAAATTCTATTGTATCATTTAATAGAATTAAAATTCAGTTCGCAAACGGGATTACAATAAGCGACGCTTACCACACATCATATAGTGAATGGAAAGTTGATCGTAAAACTTGCACTTGGTATGGTATTAGAAGTAATACACTATAATATCAAAAGATGTAAAAATGAGTTTTATTCATTTCTTTAGTCGGGTAGGTAAAGTGCCTGCCTGGCAACCTAAAGGTCACGGGTTTGAATCCCGCCTCGGGCTTGGATCAGAGTAAATGCAAAAACCTTTGGGAGGTGCATTATGGCCACAGAAGCCGATGCACCAACAACTAACAAAATTTTAAAAAAATTTATTTCTTTTCTTTCAATTCAGTAATAATGTGCAACCAAGTCAAAATATGAACAAATAAATATTTTAAACCATTTATTTACAAATTTTTTAATTTTACAAATTTCCAAAATTTCATGAAGAAGCTCATTCCATAGAGTTCAAACAGTTAATAACAAATTTTTAAATATAGTAATATGTATTCATACAGTGGCAAACAAAAAAACTGCATCGCCTTAAAAAAAAAAAAATAACATTTCTAGTGAAGAAATGTATAAGATATTGTTTGATTACAGTCATTTTGTTGTCGCAAAGCAAAGGTATTATCAGATAATGCTTCTATTGCCTCAGACAATAATCGCAAGGTATTGCATCAGCCGTTTCTATAAATATGGCGTTGGAAGGGTATACACGCTGATTAGTATCCTGTTTTGCAGAGGTGTAAGCATGATTCCATATGTCCAGTTGACACCAAGAAAAAGAAGTGTAGCTGTTGCTCTGTCACAGGAAGGACTTTCTACACGTGCTATCACTGATAAAATAGGCTGCCACCAGTCAACAGTATCCTGGGTGCTGAAATTAAAGAGTAAAACTGGGGATGTGAAGAGAAGACCTGGATCAGGCCGTAAGAGAGTGACTATGCCTTCCCAAGATTTGAAATGGCTATGCCTTTGTAATCGGCATGCTAGTGCTCATGATCTAAAATTGGACTTTGAGATGGCCTCTGGTGTTGAAACAAGTGCATGAACTATCCAGAGGCGACTTTCAGAATGTGGTCTGCATGCCTATCAGCCCAAGAAGACGCCTTTGTTGACCCAACAGATGAGGAATAGAGACTTCCTTGGGTTAAAATGCATGTTTAATTTCTGATGAATCAAAATTCAACCTGCATGACTTGGATGGGAAGCTATGTCAGAAGACGAAAATCAGAGGCATACCATCCTGACTGCATAACACCAACTGTAAAGTTTCCCACCAGTCAGATGGTCTGGGGATGCATAATAAGCAAAGGGTGGGGTGAATTAAGTTTATTAATGGAATGGTGAATGCCGAAACCTACACTGCTATCTTGAAAGAGTGCCTGAAACTCGTTATTAGCGATCACCACACAGACATCCAAAACTGCATTTTTTAACAGGACTCAGCACCTTGCCACATAGCAAAATTGGTGTTTTATGCTATTTATTAAAAAAACAAGGAAAAACCAATGTTTTTCCTTGTTTTTCCTCCCTTAAGGTGCTGTCATACCTCAGAAATGCTGGCATTACAGTGTTGAACTGGCCCCGGCAACAGTGCAGGTTTGAACCCTATTGAAAATTGCTGGTACATAATGTCTAAAATTGCTCAGAAGAAGCCAATAAGTAAGATTCAGCTGCAGGAGAGCATTGTAAGGATTTGGTTCACGAAATTAGGCAACTGTATGTCCAGAAGTTGATTAACTCTATGCCAGATCATTGCAAGGCTGTAATTGCAGCTCGAGAAGGAACAAAAATATTGAGAACTTATTTTGCTGATTTACAGTACATAATACTATTATGTTAACTTGCCATTTCATTTTGTACAAGTAAATGCAATAAAATGTATGTTTGGTTGTCATGATTGCCATTTGCATGATTTCTCATATTTCCATTAATTACGTATTTTACCCTTTGGGAAGATATTTATGGCAATTAGGTATATAGCAGGTGGAGTCTTTTTATTGGATTTCATTCACAGAGATATATATCCCATCTAACAAATGCATTTCGAACATTTCTGCAACCCACAATGCAGTGCAAAACACATTATTTTCAAAATTCACAAGTGATGCAGTTTTTTGTCCACCACTGTACATAATATACAGAAATGTTAGTTTGTTATAGGCACGTAACATAGTAATTTTTAGGATGTTATGTATCTACATTTCCCATTAGTCTTAATGGGGTCCTTGTGTTTCCACCTCCTTAACAAGTTCATTTATTTCTAGATCCAAAACTTTCAAAGTATAATAACCCTTGGGAGTACAGTCAATGTTGATTCCTGTACTTTTTTTGGAGAAGAATTTTACGAAATAAAATTGCGTAAAATTCTTCTTCCAAAAAAGAGAAATTCAAAACGAAATTTAAAAAAATCTGATTAACATAAATACATAGAAATGATTGGTAGGGAAAATTTTAAGGGCTTTCTGGCTGAGTTCAGGTTACTTGTTTCTTATCAACCAAAAATTTGCAACTTGAATCATTTTTTAAAACATTTTTGTGGATGGTATGGATGCCATGTCAGTTAACTGCTGTTCTTTCTTCTTGAAGAGATGGTTATTTTCATGGATAATAAATGAATTCAAAATCCATAAGTTTCCTGAGCATGGGAAATGAATTTTTCTTTATGAGCAGCTGTGTAATATTTTATATCAGTGAATATTTCTTGTGTACTATAACTCTCATTTATAGCTTAAGAAAAAAAGTAGGAGCATGTCAAAGCAGAATTTGTTCATTCTTTGGTCCAGTAACCTGAGTTTTTTCATAAAATCTTCAGTTTTGTTGTAGGGTATTGAAAATTGTCTTTAGTGGGCCTTTCAGACTTAAATTGACATCATTAAATATGTGAAAAATATCTGGCAGATAGTGCACGTTTTGTGAATCGGTGTCTTGAAAATCAGCAGCTGAATAGAATTTTTACTTGTCAAAAATATATATCAATTCCTCTAAGGTATGACCTTGTAGAAGATTGTCATTGAGAAAGCCACTTAATTTTCATATGAAAGTGAAGAGGAACCTGGCTATAAGAAGAACCCATTTCTTCACAAAAAACAGTAGGTAATCAAGGTTAAATTCTTTGCTTTTTATAAATTTACAAATTTTACCAATTTTAACTTTGTTTAACATTGAATTCATTTTCTTTGTGGTTAACGTTTTCCTATTTATAATGCAATAACTTGCTTGTAAACATTCTCTGGCTTCATTTTTCATGTGAGCCACAAGTCCTGAACAGCACCCATTCATGGCAGCAGCCACATCTATGCTTACTCCTATTCAGTTTTTAAATAGTAAACCTTTTTTAAAATATATTTGTTGATAACACAAAATATTTTCTGGGTGTTTTTCCCTAAAGCCCATGTAATCCACACTGAGAATTTTTTGCTTCAAAATTAATATATCTACTGTAATAAATCAGCAGAGCATTGTTATTATTATCATTCAACTCATCTACTTAAAGGAAAAAAAACCACTTTGACCCTTAAAATTTAAAAATTAGTTATTGTTCTACATCCAATGCTAATTAATTCTTCTGCAAACAGTAATATCAGAAAGGGGAATTGAGCAAATTATCTCTACAGCTTTCTCCTCTAAATTTTCTCACTAAGTGTCAACCATACTTGGCTTGATTAATGCTTCTTCTATTGTAAAAGGTTTTGTAGCTTTAGAAATTCTTCAGTATATTGAAATTGATGGCTTCACAGCACAGTTCGTATACTCATTTTTTAATTAGTTAATTTTATTTTATAAATATTACATAGCATCCAGTTATGCAGGTTTACAACCAAGATCTGTCGTGACCCATTCTCCATCCCTCCTTTGTAACAGTTTTTTCCATCTGTTTTGCAAGAAAATAAAAAAATTACATAATGGGAAATTTTTAAAAAATTCTGCAAATTGCTTATTTTTGTTGAATTGGCTGTCAGATGTACAGGTGTATGTGGAAGTTGGAATGGGGGAAGTGTTGTTCTTTAATGTGTAATTGCATTGTTTCTTCGTACTGTGTGAAGTAGTGTGAAGGTAATAAACAATGCCCTTTAGTAAGTTACCAAAGATGGAAAATGTGGAAAAGGTGACATATTTGCTTTGTGTACTCTATATAGATGTGATTTTTCAATTTCATCTGCTAGAAACACTGCATCAGACATTTGCTAGTAATCAGACATTTGCAAAGAAATAAGCAAAAAAAAAAAAAAAAAAAAAAAACAATGTGCATCATGAAGAAAGGAATGCAAAAATAGATATGCCATTACACATTGGCACTGATTCTGTTATTTTTGCTAAAAATGTTTTATTTGCATTGTTTATCATGGCACATAACCTTTCTTTGTTGTGCTAATCGTGCATGCATGTTGTTCAAAAATATGTTTTCCTATAGTGAAATAGCAAAAAATACAGTTCTGGAAGAATAAAAATTACAGAGATTGTTAAAAATTGCACAGAGAAGGAAAGAAGTATTGATGTCTATGAAAAATGTGTAATTTTTGATTGAAACAGATGGCAGTAATGAAAATGATTTCAAGCTGTATCCCATTGGTGTGACATTTCCTAATAATAATAAAAAATCAGATCAAAAGCTGCTTGCCATCAGTGCCAGAAATTGACTGCAGTAATAACATTGGCTGTATTTCAATGCTATCAGGTTTTACGTTGCACCTTATGCTATCAAGTTCGCGATATACATTATGCTATTCCATATTGATTTAATATACTACAACAATGGGGCAAGTTTCGAATGGTACAAGGTTCTATGGAAACTAAGTAGTAACATACAAAATCCCTATCTACATTCAAAATAAACTAAGTAGTGTGACTAGGACTATAAAGCTACTTCTAGAAAATCTATGGTTATATCATTTACGCTGTAAGATGACCAGTGGATATATATTCTCTTCTTCCTCAAAGTTTATCTTATCTCTGTGATACCGCCAGTATCCAGTTTTTTACATGTTTATTTTCCAACTTTGTTATCTTTTTCGCTATTACCATATCCTTCATTTATGAAGATGTAACTCCCTCCTCCTCCTCCTGCTGTAAATTTTTTCCCCACAATTGCTGAAGTAAGTTCTCCTTTGAAAAATCTTCACTTACATCATACACTATGGCACCTCCGTAGCCAGGTGGGAAGGAGCAGCAGTGCGTAGCACACACTTCTTGATTAGACCGGGGTTCGAGCCCGTCACCACCAAATACGGAGGATGCGGAAAGGTCAGGGAATGACCACCGCATATCCCAGAGCAATATGGCCTTAGTTGCTAATGCTCCTAAAAACCAAATAACAAACAACATCATACACTATAAATTTTCTTCTGGGCTGCTTTGGTACTCTATTTTAAATCCAAGTTCTTTATTTTTGTGTACTCTTGAATCTGGCTTAAATCTCTTGCTGAATCCACCTCAATAATAATAATACCTTTATCCCTAATTTAATGCATAGTTTGCACCTTTACTTACTGGTTTTACTTCCTTTTTAACTTGATCCATCACTTCTTCACCAGATCCATGTTTAGGCTCTTCTCCTTTCAACATAACAGAATTTCTCCTCTTGGGCTTTATCTTCTTATAGGAGTGATGCCTAAAAGGTAAACTGCAGCCATTATCAACCCACTGCAGGATGGAAGCCTCCTCAACAATTCATGTCAAGGGAAATGGACCATAATCTGCCATGCTGGTCCAGTGTGGGTTGGCAGATAGACCGTATTTAGCAGTCAGGGGCTTGAACCCTTGTCTACTCAAGGAGCATGTGCTACTGCACTCCCACTCCTGACCACTCAGCTACAGAGGCCCTTGAGTGATGCATAAGTCACCTTAAATTCAGCCATCACCTGGCAATCTCGAATTCTTGATTTCAACATTTTATTTTCCACAAATATTTTTATAGCTAGCCTTGTTTTCCAGGGCATCGTACATATTCAATATACTATTCGTGGCTGCTCTTAGTCATCTTATTATAGTTTCAAAATAGGAATCTTTGGAGATCAATTCTTATTTATTGAATGTCACTAAACTCAGCCCGCACATCCTGATCAAGCGTTCTTTCTTTGTCACTCATAATTTCTATTTCTGAATCTGTATCACTTCTGACTTGCTTCCTATAAACATTTACATCTTCACCACCTTCCTCGTTTACTCTTTCCAACCATATCACCCCAAATTTCAACATTAGGTGAGGTCTTTTCAATCTCCCCTCATTTCCACCTCTTTCACTATCACTTTCTCCACCATCATCCTCAGAGGATGAAACACCAACCTTTTTCTTTTCATACCTGATCACAAGGCAAGAAATTAATAATACCAATCAATACTAATCAATTTTAACACAACTTAAAATTTAAACTAATACAGTAAATTCAAAATACAACTCCTAAATTCAATATACAAACTCAAATGTAATAGAACTTCACAAACTATAATAACCTAAAAGTCAAAACACAAGGTCCTTCGTCGACCGGGCTAGCCGGGTGGGTAAAGTGCCTGGTAACCGAAAGGTCGCGGGTTTGAATCCTGCCTCGGGGCTTGGATCAAAGTACTGCAAAAACCTTGGAAGGTGCATTATGGCCACAGAAGCCGATGCGCCAACAACTACCAAAAAACAAAACAAACAACAAAACAAGATCCTTCAGTCTTGACATTTAACACTATTCTCCTACTTATTCTCCCTACAGTCTAATCAGCTTCACTTAGCTGACTAGGGAATCTCCTTGGCCACCCACTCCAGGTGATGTGGATGCAGGAGCTTTTAATAAGGCACACTTGAGCTTTTGATTCCAACAAAGTTCTTAAAGAGTTCAGTGTTCTGTCACAATGAGCACTTTCACTAGCACTATTCACAGAGCACTAATAAACACATGACTACCCCAGTATATTCAAATTGCCTCTGGGACAGTAGGGGAATACAGATGAAGGTGAAGAATTTGGATGGTAGGGAGATTTTCACATGGAAACAGAAGTTAAAGGGATAGACTGGCACCCCCTATGGTGGGAGCCCATCCTCCACAAGGAGGGGGTTGTTGAGAACAGAGAAAGATTTGGAGTGGTAGGGTCCACCAGACAATGTTTTGGATGGGAGGTGGGGGGGAAGGGTTTTGGAAGGAGAGTAAAGTCAGAGTGCTTTATGTTGGGGGTGGGAGAGTATGTGCTGTGGGCACACCATGCAATATGGTAAGAAATCCCACACTGGCCAGGCAAATCACAGCTAGTGTCAGCAGATCTCACATTGTGCCTCTCAGAAGGGGAGGCTTGACATTAGCAAGGCAAGGGGTTTCCTAAGTAGGTTGCCCTTACAGTGGTTTGATTTGGATTGGCTGTCAGAACAAACACCCTCACATGCACTCTGATCACTCACTCACCTGTCATACACAATACATGATACATTTTTTTCTTCTCCTAACATATATTTAAGGGCAAACAAACTAAATGTACACGACATCACTTTCTCTTACTTGTTTGCCACCTTACGTTCAACTTTCACACAGACACGACACAGTTACCACTTTTTTTTTTAACTGGTCAGGCATTCACTTAGCCATTGCATAGTTTACTCAGATGATTTGGCATTTGTGCATATTTTAGCAACTTAACCAGCAGGGTTGAGAAATTTTTTTTTATGGATATACGTATTCAGGGGATTAATTTAACATACATTAATTGTATTACAGAAAGAACAGACAGGGCAGGAGGTGGGTGGGTTTTGATCCTAGTTAAAAAGCACATTTAAATCTAAGTCAGTGCAGCCAGTTGATTTAGGTGAAATGTTGAGTCAGTTTGGTATGATATAGGCACTAGGAAAACAAAAATGACAGTAGGAGTGTGTTATAGTCCTAAATGACTGTGATTATATAATAAACAACTATACAGAGAAAGAGTGGGCCAGTAAATCACAATGTCTCATAATGGGAATTTCAACTTTCCAGATATTGACTGGAACTTGTGGATTCACTTGTACATTGGCTGAACTTTTGTGAATTTATTGGATGGCTGCTTTCTACAGTAGTACGTTAGAGAAGCAACAAGAAGAACTAATGCTCTTGATCTGATTATCAGCAGTGATTCTTCAAGCATCGCTGCTTGAATACCTGCAGTAAAAGGCCCTCTGGGCACCAGTGAACACAGTGTGCTGATGTGAGATTTACTTAAAGGCATAACTACTGTCAAGGGTAAAGGGAAGGGCTTTTGTAAAGAAGACTACAGCAGGATCATCAGATGTTACCAAAAGCAAATTCTAAATGGGAAGCAGTCTGGGAAGTAATTATAGGAACCACTAGACTTTTCATACCAACTAATAAATACAGTTGATTCCGGTTATTTGGGACACATCGGGACTAGTGCATTTTGGTCCGATTAAGCGGCTGCTCCAATTATTCAAAGTTTCACGTAAATAGTTAAAAATACGATGGACCCCTGCTTTACAATTGGTTCACTGTTACAATCAAATCACGTTACGATGGACTCACCATAGTAAAGTACAGTGCACTATACGATGTGTAGTAAGCGCTGGTCATTGTGATCACGTTTGTCAATGAAATTTTAATTCTATTAAACAGCGATTCTAATTAGCGAAAATAGGAGGAATATTATCCACAGGCTCTAAAAGTAAAGATATATTAAGCACAAATTTACCCTTTATTACCTTACCAATTAAAAATTAAATGATACGTGATAATTGGAATAATTAATATGTTCTGTAATATGTACATACTAACTAGTTGTGGAGCAATATGGCCTTAGTTGCTAATGTTCCTAAAAACCAAATAACAAACAATAACCAACTAACTAGTTGACATTTCTGTTCTGTGACATTTGTGGGTGTGGGTCAAAATTTAAAACAGTAAAAAGATAAGCAATCAATAACAAAGAACATGGCACACACAAATTTGCAAGTAACACGATACGTGCAAGTGAGAACAGAGTAACAAGTTATGAAGCTTTAAAAATAGGAATGAAAAGAAGATTCTGCAAATTAATTTTTTTATATGATTGAAGATTCCATGGAAGTGTAAACACATTTCATCATAATAACCCACAGAATTCCAGCTGTCGGTATTATCGCAAATTCAATAAGATCATGTTTACTATTCGTTTATGATAGATTGCATTAACAGAAAAGCCCAATAAACAGGGTGACTGCTAATTGTTTTTATTGTTTTATGGTTGTGACCTCCAGAAATCTGACTGAACCACGTGGTACGGTCGGAGACAATCATAGGATAATCTCCAGGAGACTGCAAAAACTGTGGTCTTCTGCCCCAATTAAACGAATTAAACCCTGGCTATTTTCTCGAATGGGTTCTGTTTTTTAAGATTTGCCCCAAATAAACAACTGCCCCGATTAACCGGTGGCCCAAATAACCAGAATCCACTGTACTGTTCCTTAGACTTAAATGAATGTCATATGAACTAATGAGACTTGTCATAGAGATGAAAAATACATTAGAGTGTATAAATTATCAGGTGATACTGAAGCCTATGATAGATATAAACTAGTCGATAATCAAGTCACAAAGGTTAAGCAAGATAAGGCAGATTACGAGAAGTCACTAGCAAGGAATGCCATGAAATGCGAAGAGACTTCTTTAGTTATGTTGACAGTAGAAGGAAGGGGTTGAATCACACTGGTCCACTTGATGTTTTTGGTTTCACTGTTCATGGTCCCACTCAGGTAGCTGACAAACTGAATAAGTATTTTGCATCTACATTCACACATGAGGATTTCATTAGGGAGGGGAATACTAGAAGCTCCTCAAAATCTGCTAGGGAGCTAAATTATTTTGTGATAACTGAGAGGAAAGAGGAAGAAAAATTGTTGAATCTTAACATAAAAAGAGCACCTGGGCCAGATGGGATAGATCCCATCTGGCCCAGGTGCCCCGTTTATATTAAGGGAGGCAGCAGAGGAGATAAGCAAAACCATAGCCATAATTATGAGCATATCTTCGGATTTGGGAGAAGTTCATATTGACTGGAGATGTGAAATGTATCCTAACTCACAAAGGGGAATCAAAAGGTGACATGATAATTACGGACCTGTTAGCTTAACTATTGTTCTAGGGAAAATAATGGAATCTCTGGTTAAAGATATAATGTATGACCATCTAGACAGGAATGCAATTATACTGGAGTCAGAGCATAGATTTGTTAAGGAGCAATTTTGTGTGACCAGTCGAATTGTTTACTGTGTTGCTGTAGTGGTGCCTCCGTAGCCAGTTGGGAAGCAGCAGTGCGTAGCACACGCTTCTTGATTAGACCGGGGTTCGAGCCCGTCATCACTAAATACGGAGGATGTGGAAAGGTCAGGGAATGACCACCGCATATCCCGGAGCAATATGGCCTTAGTTGCTAATGCTCCTAAAAACCAAATAACAAACAACAGCACTTGCAAGCCATTTTGCGAAACACAAGTGCTTCCGTTGTGGCTCTGCAAGCATCATTGTTGGATGCAAACACTTGCCTTTCAGAGCTTTCTTCAGACGTGGAAACAGGAAGAAGTCAAATGGGGTTAAGTCTGGTGATAAGGGAGATGTGGCAGAACCTCGGCACCTATGCCTATCACAATTTTCCTGAAAATTACAACTTCTACATCAATGCCTTTTGATTTAAATTTAGTAGTATAGTATTTTTTTGTGATTTTCTGATTAATTTTGTGCATTTATTCTTTATTCGGCCTTGTAAAGAAGGCCGAGTAAAGAATAAGAATAAGTCAGAATTGCATAGAAAACCACAGTCGATTTCTGCCAGCATTGAATTAACAGTAGCATTCGAATCTGCCACCATTGTCTTTGTATCGATATAGCAGATACTGAAAGTTTCTATGTCCTCAGTATCAGCAGAGGATTATAAATTATAGCACTACTTATGTGTTTTAATAATTTAACTTGTCATGTAGATTGTAAAGTATGACAGTAATATTCGTAGTGCTTAGTGATCACAGACTGCACAATATAAGCCATATGGGACCTGGCATTGCCTTGATGGAGGAACCACTTCACACTGGAAAGTTCTTGATGTTTCTCATGAATGGTGCAACGAAGTTTGACCGAGCCCTTCAGAGTATGTTTCCTTATTCATAGTTGTTCCATGAAGCTAAAAATGTGTAACAAGATGCCTTTTATGTCAAAAACATGAGAACTATTTGTTTGTCAGCCAAACGAGAAGCTTTTTTAATTTCTTAGGTTCTGGTCAATCAGAATGCTCCCACTCACTCGACTTGTTTTGTTTCTGGATCATAGTGAAAAATCAAAGTTTCATCACAAGTCAATATTCAAGAAATTTTGTTTCAAAACGAGCAAGCATATCTTTGCACAAGTCTGCTCTTTGCTGTATTTGTTCTGGAGTCAAATTGTGTTGATTCCATTGGGCACAGATTCACATTTTTAGGTGATGTTTCACAATATTGTGAACACTACCATATGAAATGGACATTCTGATAGCTAATTCATGAAGTGTAATTCGCTTGCCTTCATCCAAGGTTTCCTAGGCTTTTGTGATTTGCTCAGGAGTTGTGGAGGAAGGCTGACCAGGTCTTGTGTCATTTGCAACATATCATATCATTTGTATCTTTAACTGTTTCCGATGCATTTAATTCCCATCTGATAACGGATCATATATCGCTGATCAATCTTTATGTCCAACACGATACTTGCTTCAAAATGATTGTCAGTGATACACAATTAAAAAAAAAATCTTCATGCAATAATAGCTCGGCAAGTACTGGCATGCACACAGTCTGCTCAGCAGCAGTTATGGAAAGTTCGCATGGTAAACTTAAAATCTTGTACCAGTCCACAAATTAAATGATGATCACCTCTTGTATAAGACAATGGTCAGGCCATATCTTGAGTACTGTGTACAGGTCTTGAGGCCTCATTTCAGGAAGGATTTAGAGCTGCTGGAATGGGTACAGAGAAGGATATTGAGATTTTTGAGGGGGAACAAAGGGTGCTCGTACCAAGAAATGCTTCAATTCTGCAAATTGTGGCATCTGAGACTAGGCACCTGCAATGTGATCTGATTGAGGTGTTTAAGGCTTTGAATGGATAGTCATGCTCAATGCTGATGTCATTCTTCCTCTTGCTTAGACTGCATATATGAGGGAGCATAAATTCAAATTGAGGAAAGATTGTTGCAGGATAATGAGTGGAAGTTTTCCTTCAGCCAGTGGATAGTTTATTGTTGGAACAGACTCCCATCTGTTGTGGAAGTGGACAGTTTGGATAAATTCATGGAAGAACTGGACAAATTGTTGGAGGCGATGGATGGGTGAGTTGTTTTATAGTTAACAATTTCCATGCAGGCCAAAAGAAGTTGCTTGGTTTTCAGCAGTATTTTTCAGTCTTGATTACTGAGAGTGGATAGAGGAATTACTTAAAAAAAAAAGGAACATTTGCTTGTAGATTGCTGTCCAGCACATTCTGTTGAAGAGCATAACTTTCAATATTGCCAGTTTCATGCAGTAACTTATAACCTCAAGGGTGGATATAAAGCCTGCCTAATAAAGTACTTGATTGATCCTCAATTTAGGAGCAGCACACAATTTGTAGCCAAAGTAGAATGTCATTGATGCTATTCATAATCCTATTTCTTGGGACAGTACTTTGTAAACCATGTTTTTCAATATTTTGGTAAAAATATTTTTATTGTTGTCAAAATTTTACCATTTTCAACAGTAAAGTTCTGACATTTTTTGTGAATTTTGTTATTGCAAAACTTGAAAATTTAGGTCCACTAAACATTGTATTGAGATTCTACTGTAGAACTTTATCACCTGCATATGTATGAGAATGTTCCCATTCTTTTATAAATGGAACAGGTACAACTGTTTGTTTGTTTGTTTGTTATTTGGTTTTTAGGAGCATTAGCAACTAAGGCCACATTGTTCCGGGATATGCGGTGGTCATTCCCTGACCTTTCCGCATCCTCTGTATTTGGTGGTGATGACGGGCTCGAACCCCGGTCTAATCAAGAAGCGTGTGCTATGTACTGCTGCTTCTTCCCACCTGGCTACGGAGGCGCCTGTACAACTGTGAATAAGTTCTGACAGTACACTGACTTGTGGCACCTACCACATGCTGCATGTGGCTGATGCTGGCTTTTTTGGCTGATGCTGCATAAGCAGCATCAGCCAAAAAAACACTCCCATTCCACCACCCGTTTGTTCGAAATACCTGTCCAGCTGAGCCTTAAATTTATTTAGACTATCAATTTCCACAACAAGGGATGGAAGTCTGTTCCACCAACCAATTACCCGCTGGCTAAAGACAAATCTCTGCACATCTATCCTACATCTGTCTTTCCTCAATTTGAATTTATGCCCTCTCAGGTGATTATTCTGAGTAAGAGGAAGAATCTCATCAGCATTGAGCATACTCAAACCATTCAAGGCTTTATACACCTCTATCAGATCACCTTGCCGGTGCCTAGTCTCCAGACACTGTAATTTTCAAAACTTAAGCCTTACTTCATAAGACCAACCCTTTGTTCCATTCACTAATCTTGTTGCCCTTCTCTGTACTCGTTCCAGCATCTCTACACATCCTTCTTTAAATGAGGCCTCCAGACCTGTATACAGTACTCAAGGTGTGGCCTGAGCACTGCCTTATACAAGGGAATAATCACCTACTTATCCCTGCTAGAAAAATTCCTGTATATCATTGACAAGACATGGCTCGGAAAACTTCATATCTGCCTGCACAATTACCCCCAGGTCCTTTTCATTCTCTACCACTGTCAGTGTAGTACCACAGAGTTGATACATTGCTCTGGGGTTACTGTTTCCCATATGTTGTACTTTACATTTGTCAATGTTAAACTTCATTTGTCACCTCTCAGCCCATCTGCTCAACCTTTCCAGATCCTGTTGCAGCAGCATTGCATCAGGAGTGTCCTTAACAACCCTGCCAACCTTTGTATCGTCTGCAAACTTGGACATTAAGCTTGATATACCATCATCAATATCATTTATAAATACAGAAAACAACAATGGACCCAACACCGAACCCTGAGTGACTCCACTAATAACATTAGTCCACGATGAGCCGTGTCCATTGATTACCACTCTCTGTCTTCTCCCCCCTCAACCATCCCTTTATCCATAGCAGCAATTTGCCTCCAATTCCACACTGCTCCAATTTGTGCAGCAGTCTTCCATGTGCAACATATCAAAAGCCTTTCTAAGATCCAAATATATAATATCAAAGTTATTCCCTGCATCATAGTATTGATTGATTTGGTAGTTGTTGGCGCATCGGCTTCTGTGGCCATATTGCACCTCCCAAGGTTTTTGCAGTACTTTGATCCAAGCCCGAGGCGGGAATCGAACCCGCGACCTTTGGGTTGCCGGGCAGGTACTTTACCCACTCGGCTAGCCCGGTCGGCGCATCATAGTATCCAATAAAATTGGTCAGGCAAGACTTTCCCTTAACAAAACCGAGCTATAACTGAAGTCTTGTTTAGATGATCCTGCAGTGCTTCTTTAACCAGTGTCTCCATTAATTTTCCTGGAACAGAAGTTAAACTCACAGGTCTATAATTACTTGTGTCAGCTTTTGATCCTCCTTTGTGAATTGGGGTCACATTTTCACATCTCCAGTCTTTGGGTACCTCCCCTGAGAAGAAGCTGTCATAATTATGGCTAAGGGTTTGTTTACTTCCTTTGCTGCCTTCTTTAATATAACTGGATAGATCCCATCTACCCCGGGTGCCTTTTTTATGTTTCATCTAGCTCACTGCCAGAGTTTACTTCACCTCTGGCATTCTCCTTCCTGAATAACTGCTCATGTGTGAATGTAGATGCAAAATACTTGTTTAGTTTGTTAGCCGCCTGAACAGGATCCTGGACTGTTGAACCATGAATATCCAGTGGACCAATCTGATTCATCCCTTTCCTTCTAGAGTTTACATAGGTAAAGAACTCTTTTCTGTTTTTCTTTGCATCCTTTGCCTGCCTAATCTCCTTTGTGACTTGGTTACAGACCAGCTTATATCTATCATAGGCTTCCATGTCACCCATTAATTTATATGTAAATAATAGCCCTAGAAAGGTGAAACTTAAATCCTTTTCTATGTACTCTCCATGTATAGTAACACATTTCTCCCATTTATGGATCAGTTGTTTAATGCCTTGATCACAGAAGTCCACACTTTTTGCCTGAAACCACTATTCCGCTTCATTGATGATTTCCTGAGATGAATCAAAGCGTTGTCCACACAATGATTTCTTCATTTGTTGAAACAAGAAGTCTGATTGTGCTAGGTCAGGAGAATAGGTTGGATGTTGCAGTAGTTTGAACTGCAGCACCCACCCGTACTGGGCAACTAAGTTGGTGGTAGCAATGGCCATGTGAGCCGGTGCATTGTCTAACTGAAGACGGACACCTTTGGTTAACATTCCATGCCTTTTCACCTTCAAAACATCGTGTAACTTTTTAAAAAAATTTCTGGAGTATTCTCCTGTAAGTGTGGAACCACGAGGTAGGTAATCCCAAAACACGGACAACATCACCTCCTTCACAGATGGAGTGGTTTTTGCCTTTTTGGGAGGTGCGGAGGAGGTGTGCTTCCACTGCATTGATGTCTTTAGTCTCCGGATCATACCGGTACATATCAGATCATACACCCAGCATTCGTCGTTTTTCACACCACCTGATCAAAAAAAGTTCTCAACATCTGCATTACACAATCCAACAGTTGGCAAGAACATTGCATTTTACATTGCTTCTGCAAAGGCAACAGCATTCTTGGAACCCATCATGCAGAGACATTAGACATGTGCAGATGGTCATGTAAAATGCTGTGGGCAGACCCATAACTAATTCCCATTGCATTTGCGATAGAATGAATTGTCACATGTCATGTTGAGCAGCTGGTGTCACTCAGCACCAGCTGCTCAACCTTTGCAACCATCTCACTGTCTTTGGGTGTTGATGGCCTTCCTTCTCTTGGCTTGTCAAAGACACTTGTACGACCACACTAGAACTCCAGTTTCCACTTTTTTACAGTGCCATAGGATAGACAATTCTGCCCATACACAGCTTTAATTTCTTTGTCAATTTCCTGAGCTTTCTTGCCCTGCAAATGCAGGAACTTGATCACTCCACTTTGTCAACCACAGCATTCTTCCTTAGATTCTGGGCTTCACTTCTGGTGTACAATCACCTACGGGAATCAAATTTCACATATTAGTTATTGAATATGTAGACAGCTTATATTAAAAACGGCATCTTCCTACTAACGTTTTATCTAGTTCAGGGTACGAACTTTTTGATACCCCCCCCCACCCCCATACATATTGACGTTCTTCTCTTCAAAAAAGGCCTATGGGGCTGGGTAATTCCATATTGAAATAATTACACTCAAACACCAGCCAAGCGGTTAAAATTTTACTATAAAATAAAATAAATATGATACAAATATCGGTTAAACTAGACTATTACAATAAATACAATAAAATAGTTTAAAACAATTAAAAACAATGCTAAAATCATTAAAATATACTAAAATACCAAAGCTTTCGGAGATTACTGTCTCCTTCCTCAACAGTATACTATTACTGGCACGACACATCCTTAAGTAACAGGCCCATGGCACTCAAACACTTGATTCACCAGCCACATAGTCGGCATTTCCCACTTGCACAGCGGAAACGGAAGGGACTCAGGAGCGTGCCATATGAAATCGATCATCACGTCTGAGGACAACCGCCTCAAACAGGGGGTGTAAACACATATCCCTGTCCCTGTTGATAGTATTATGACTAGATGCACCGATTCATAAGCTCTCGAGCCACTTGCGTTCCCAGAACCTGTGAGCACGGTCAGTTATGACCTCATCTTCAAAAAAAAGCGGTTAAAAAAATTGGCTGGTGTTTGAGTGTAATTATTTCAAGATGTTCTTCTTATAGGTCACATTATTAAACACATTTAATTTGATGATGATAATTTTTGAATTGCCTTGTATTGTAGGAGTTTTATTAATAATGCAAACAAATATCTCATTTAATTTAAATTACGTAGGCCAGGGATAGCATTTTCATCTTAATTTCTGACACATTTAATGTATAATTTTAAATTGCCTTTGGAATTTTTATTTAATCACATTTGCCTTTATTTTTAGTACCGGAAGTTTTTACAGGCTGGTGTACCAGATATAATGAAGATAACAACAATATACCTTCTCTTATGTCCTACAAATTTCTTGAGATTTCTGAAGATCACTTTGCTCGTCAGTTAACTTGGATGGATGCTGTAAGTGCATAAGAATTTTTCCTCTGTGTATGCTTTTTAGTCTCTCTCTCTCTCTCTCTCTCTCTCAGTTTTGTTCTTTCTTAGTTAAAGTACTCTAATTTAACTTAAATTAAATCCCAGATTAAAATACTCTAATTACTGTCATTAAAATTACTTGAACTCAAATTTGATACAATAATCCAGCATTAACAAGACTGCAGAATTTCCATATTATAGATATTCCAGATTATTAGATTTTTATCTAAAAATATATAAAAAAAATGTTTGGGTTATTTAAATTTTCAAGTAATGCAAAATTTTGGTGCACCTATAAAATAACATCATTTTATATAATAAAATAACAGAAAATACTTAACTGTAAAGTGCAGAGATGAAATTAACATTGAAACAACTGATGAAATTACCCATGATGCTGCTGCATTCAGTGGTTCTTTAATTTAACTTAAATTAAATCCCAGATTAAAATACTCTAATTACTGTCATTAAAATTACTTGAACTCAAATTTGATACAATAATCCAGCATTAACAAGACTGCAGAATTTCCATATTATAGATATTCCAGATTATTAGATTTTTATCTAAAAATATATAAAAAAAATGTTTGGGTTATTTAAATTTTCAAGTAATGCAAAATTTTGGTGCACCTATAAAATAACATCATTTTATATAATAAAATAACAGAAAATACTTAACTGTAAAGTGCAGAGATGAAATTAACATTGAAACAACTGATGAAATTACCCATGATGCTGCTGCATTCAGTGGTTCTTTTCTCTTCAGTATCATAGATATTGAAAAGAAAAGATTGTAGAAGAGCCAACATTAAACTCAGCCATGATAACTTTGATTTCTGGAATTTGTTATTCAGTACTTTGGTCACACCATAAAACATTGCTGTAGCTTCCTGATGCAGCATACTTGGCAGTACCAGTCAAAATTCATATTTTGTTATGTGATTCCACAGTCTACTCATAAAACTCTAAGAATGAAAAACTTTTAAATTTCTTTACACAAGGAACTTTTATTCTGTATGCTAAATTAGCTAAATTATTTGTAAATAATAAATTGTTACTGGCATATTGAAACAGTGCAAATCAAAAAACAAAAGATAAAAAGTTGTAAGGTCATTCCTTGATTTATGATATGGAAATTCCTTGATTTAACATATGGAAAAAAGCTCCCTATGAATGTATAGTATAATGCTGTCATGACCAAACAATCTTTGAATATTTATTCATTAATTTTTCCTAGTCAGATTGGTGCTATTTACAAATGTGAAAATCAGAATGCATGTGCAAACATAGGAACTGAGAAATTTTTGAATTTCTTAATTTCTGATTATTAGTGGGTTGATAATTTTGTTTGCATTCTGTAATTAACAGATTAAATACATTCCTAATTCCAAAACAACTCCATATACTCTACATTTCTATGTTTATTTCAATTTAGCTCAGTAAGAATTTATATTATTCCGAGGTTATATCTTCATCCTTAAATCAGCATTTATTTTACTTCTGAAAGTCTGATGCCAGATTATTAGGCTTTTACTGTAATTTGTTAATTTTTTCCCCTTTTATAAATGTAGAATAATTGACTTTTATGAATAATAAAATGCATGATAGATTACTCTTATGTACAGATTGATTTGACAGTTTAGCATAATTTACTCTTCATATGTTAAATTATATAGATAAGCTTGCAAATCTAGGATCATATGCCATTTATATTTCTCTGTTATCTGTCAGAGAAAACACTGTCCTATGTGAACTGTTCATCAAGTTCACATAGGACAGTGTTTATATACACACTTTTTTAACAGTGACTAATGTGGAATTTAACACTAGGTGTAGTGTGGTGCCAGTAGTAGATAAGTAAGATTGAGGATGGTCCTAACTTGATATTGGGACAAAACATTTACTGGAGAGTCATTACTCTGGCTAGACAAAAATGTGAACTGAAGCCAGGCCCCCGAGTGCCAAGCAATCCCGAGCAATCTTTCTAGTGCAATTTTCTAGCATTTTTCCTAGGATGAGTACTAGTAATTTAATATACAACTTGCAACGTTACTTTATTAGTGGACTGTCCTCAGTTTGTAAATATCTGTTGCAACACCTTTAAATCATTTCCTAATGCACAGTCATCATTATCATTAATGCAGATTCTCGGAGATGATTCTAATAAAACAGAACTGTTTACCTTCCTAAACTGTATTGGTATATATCATAAAAGATAACACAATTACAATAAAGTTAGTATTTCGTAGTAACCATTTGAAAGACACAGTATGGCCCTGGCAGCCTATGTGTTGTAAAACTCCATTACAACAACAACAGAAGCCAGTTGATGAGGATTGCACTGTGTTGCTGCTTTGTCTTTGAATCAAGCTGATGGATATGTTGATACCACTGAAGGCACACAATTTGGGTAGTTAGTTGAAACACACTGGAAAATGCTAATCCTGACTTTGATAAGTATGAATTAATATGCATAAAATTTTTTCCCCTTTGTCATTACAAGGCCTGTTCACTGCTTTCTGAATGTAAATATGTGGCTTTGGATTTTAATCCAATCGGAATGAGGAATCACCCTACTTTTATAACTTTTTTTTTTTCTGCCAATTTGACAGAAGAAAAACTGGATATTTTGTGAAGCAGCATTCACTGGCAGCTTATTAATTCAATCATAATGAGAAAAAGCCCAAAAATGTTTCTGTCATTTCCAAATTGACTCAATCCCAGTCAAAAAGGTTGTCAGTAAAGACAGCAGCAGCAGTGAAAGTGGTAAGGAAGGTTATGATCCACTTAAAAGCTAAAATTGAGTCAGTTGTGCTTAACCATTTGCAGTGCCAAGTTATTTTGCTCAAAACGTTGTGCTAAGCTGTTAGCTGGACCTATCCATTTTTTAGTATAATAGTAAGAAAGGTTGGAACAGTTGTGTGAAAGAAGCATGCTCATGTGTGTGTTTTTAGCTGTATTTCTTCTCTTGATTGCTAAGATAGTTACTGATTCCTTCGAAGCAAATTATATTCAACAGAAGGGTTAAAAAAATGCTGTGTGTGTGTTAATTTTGACTTGTAAACCTACAATGTTTGAGAAAGTGGAATTTGAAAACAATCTCCTTATTTGTAATAAGGAGATTTCAAGAGAAATCCATAGTAAAAGTCTGTAATTTGGTCATAGTTGTAGTATTAGTGCAGTCAGTAATTTATTTATTTTTCTCTTTTGGACCAAGAGACGTTGGCTACACTTAACAACAATAATAAAATATAGCCCAAAATAAAATAAAATTTGTCATATGTGGATTAATTTTTATATATCAGGTCTCTCTCTCTCTCTCTCTCTCTCTCTCTCTCTCTCTCTCTCTCTCTCTCTCTCTCTCTCTCTCTCTCTTCTCTCTCTCTCTCTCTCTCTCTCTCTCTCTCTCGAATTGCTAGGTGGAAGTTTTATTGTCAGTCACCGAAGGTGTGTAAATTTTTTTTTTTTTTTTTTTTTGTGAAACAAAGATGGTAAGTTTTGGTATTATCTTTATTTGTGGTCTCACTCAGCTTTTGCTATGTCATGCTTGCTGTCCTCATATAACACAGCAGTCTGTCGACTGGCCATGATAGGGGATCTCACTGTAAAACAGTTTATTTCCCCTAAGTGTAAATTTTAGCATCGATTTTTTAGCAGTTTCACCTACATAACAGCTACTGCAATTAGGGCATGTAATTCGGTATACAGAACTGCTACATAAGGAGGGGCGGGATTGGTGTTTTCACGCTAGAAATAATCGAACGTAATTTCCCACCAGGAAGTTGTAAACACCTTATATGGTAGGCATGTAGGATTCTTGTAAGACATTTAGATATGCCCAGGTAGTAGGAAAAGTAGGCAATCGAGATAAACTCATTGTTACAGGGTGGATTAGGTCATGCAACACGATCACGAGCTTGGAAATCACACTTATCTAGAATGTGAGTTGGATAACCGCACCTGGAAAGGTGTAGAAGCTTAATTATAGAATAAAATGTATCAACATTCAATATATAAGTACTCTTCTTTCAATAAATAAATAAAGAACTCTTCTTTCAATAAATAAATAAAGTTATATATATTAATGCTGAGCAGAGTTTTGATAGTGATGCTTCTCTGTCATTAGTTTCATAAGTTCGTTCATATTACATCCATTTAGCTTTAAACCTTGAATGCTATCTCTTAGTTTTAAAAAGCCTAGTAACTTCTGTGAACATTATCAGTTGTCCCACTGAATAGAATATAAAAACTTTTCGTGACTAGTAGTCACCTTTACAAAAGCAAAATAAATGAAATCCCTTCCCTGTACTGTTGACAGTATTTATATCCTTAAGTAAATTTTACCTCATTATATTATGATCACTGCCACCTAATGATTCCTTTATCTGCAGATTCTTAATGCATGAAGACACACTGCTGATGATCAGATATATATTCAAGCAGGAGATAAATTTTTTTTTTTATCTCCTGCTTGAAGGGAAAGCAAGAGTAATGCTTTCCCTTCTTGTCTCTCTAACACGCTGCTGTAGAAAACAGTCATCTCACAAAACAAGAAAATTTCTTGTACTGTGGGAGTGACCAAACCTACAAGTTCAGGTTAATATCTTGAAAGGTTCTGATCTGCTAGCTCTGTTTTCCTGTATGGTTGTTTGTTATTCTTATCACAATCATTTGGCCTATAACATGTTCTTACTCTCATTTTTGTTTTTCCATTGTTTCATCACACCAGACTGACTCACTGACCACTCACATCATCTGAGTGCACTGCCTTAGATTCTGTGCACTTCTTAACCAAGAGTGTAACTTCTCCTTTCTTTTCCCATATCTCCTTTCTGTATAGCATCCTCTGTGACAGTATTCTATTTTAATTATTCTGACCGAATGTCTTCTCGCACTCATGGTTTGATGTGTTGTTTCAGGGTCGGTTGGAGTTTTCGATTCCGTTCATCAGATTGGTCATGTCTCTATGAATGAGAGAATTCATTAATATCTTTTTATCTGTTTGTTTTATTTTATTCGTTTACATTTGGAGAGCATCGACTGGAAGCTTCTACGCAAAAGATTGAGGTAATCTCTTACTCTTTTAAATAAAGTAAACACTACAGTAAGAGTACAGTAAACAAATTATACTTGCTATACTACTTGATTGTGTACATTTGTTTCTTTTTTTAGTAACCGTAACACAACTTGTATATTAGCTAGCCTCATGTGGACTCTAGCATTCCTTGCAATCCCAACACCTTGCTTCCCAGGCTGCTGCATGTCTGAATAGAAATTAATATTTTAATATTTTGTGCTTTGAGTGTAAACTTTCTTTGTAAATGTTCTGGGTAATAAAGATGTTTTTTTATAGCATTTGAATGCAAATGTTAATTTTCTTTTAAGGAGTTGTTTAAAAGGCTTGTTCCTCATCATTGTTTGGGCTCTATTTGGTCACGAAGAGATAGGGCCAAAGGGTGGAGCATATCTCCCATTACTGTAACAGCAACGGTGAATCAATTTAATGCTGTCTCCTTGCGTGTGATTGCAACAATACTTTCTGATCCATCTCTGAGGCCAACTTCACGGGCAAAGATCATTACCAAGTGGATAGACATAGCACAGGTAGATATAAGTTCACATGTAATTTGAAATTTTGCTTCATTCATAACTAATGGTTATTTAAAACAATATTTTTCACCTAATGATAATTTTTTTGCTTAGTTGATTTGTAATGTATCCTAACATTTTCTTATTATTTGCTGTTATATTGTGATATCAAACTTTGCTGCCAAATTTACTCATCTCTTCCCTTCCCAACTTTCAACTGAATTATATTGGATAAGTTGAGGGTTGGGAAGGATTACATTAAGGTGGTATGATAAACATGACAGTGCATTTTTATGATTCCCATTTTATGAGACTGTAGTGTTTCATAAAATAGGTAATGTTGAAAGGAATTTCACTGGTCAAAAGAAAATATGAGGTTTCAATATAAAGGGCTGGGACTATAGTGATTGGGTTTTTCATAGGTTCTCTGATGACAACAACATCAGCATCCTCGGGGATTGAGAGATGTTGGGGGAAGGGCAACAACTGGTTTGTTATTGTTAAAGATAATGTTCAGCAGTTTGATGGATAGACATAATTTATTTGTATCATCTTATACACACAAATTTTGCCACATGGGCCAAACATGGCATTTTCTATCTTTCCTCTCAGCTGTTTTAAAGTGATGTCAAATTAGTCATTGGCTCTCACAAGTGCTGCATGCCCAGCAAAATTACAGTAATTTGCAAGGGTAATTTGTGCTAAGTTACGAAGTTTAATGAATAAGTTGCACTAAAAGAGAGAAATGTCACCTTGTTTTCATGAACTCTAAAAACAAACGTGATTGTCTATTTGATTCAAGTACCAAGATTACTTTGTTAAATCATTCTGGATTGTAAAGTAATGATTTTTTTGTGAATTGTGCTGGATTTTAAGGAATTCCAGATTGTAAAGTGCTAGATGATACAGTTATTTTTATATGCAGTTGAATACAAATGCATTATAAAAATGTTTAAAGGATTTATCATGGAAATTATAAACACATTGGTTCATTCCAGTGAGGAAATATCACAGAAGCACTGATGGAGCAAGATGGGTGTAAGCTGAGTATGAGAAACCATTGACAAAGAAAGCTAAGAATAGCGACAAGAGGTTCTACTCATATGTAAATACAAAACAAAAGAATGTAAATTCAGATAAACCACTTAGTAGTAAATGATGGAAAATCAAGTCAAACTAGTAGCAGATGAGTGAAGATGTGAATTTGGTTGAAGCCTTTAGCAGATCTCACCAAACCAGTTGCTCATCTTTGTACTCTTTCAAGAAGTTCACTGTCTTTTTTTTTTTTTTTTTTTAGCTCCATATTTGGACACTATTCTAAGTGCAGTCCCTGCAGATATCATCCCATATACATGTAACCCTCGTATAACTTTGTAGTCAGGTTCCTATAAAATCTCGTGCAATGTGAAACCGTGTTATACAGGACTAAGAATCAGTACAAAAGGGGGGGGTTATGTTCCAAAACCTAAAAAAAATACAGACAACCCCCCCTCCCATATAACACGGTACTTCTACAATATGGTTTCACTGTTAACACGATTGATTGTGGAAATCCTTGAACAACACGGTACTTATACACTGGTGTGCAAAACTTAAGGACCATTCAGCTTTTTGCCTGTAGCTTCTCATAGGAGTGGCCTGGATATGGGAAAAGCATACCAAAGGAACCTCGTGAGGTACAGACATGATGAAGGAAACAACACTGACACAACAACGGAAACAAAACGGTACAGAGGGATTTTATTCAAAAATGGCAAAATAGCACTGGCTGCCATGATACAGATGCATCACTGCCAAAGATGGAAATAAGGGAAGAGGTAGGTCTCAGTAGGAGATATGGCCACCCCCGAATGTCAGTGCAGGCTTTGCACCACCTGTCCATATTTAGAACAATGTTGTTGATAAGTTCTTGCGGTAACATCTTCCATTCCTCTGTCACCAGCATCTTCAGCTAGTGAACATTTTCTGGTGGGTGTGGACGTGCTGCTAGGCATCTCCCCAGAGCGTCTCATATGTGTTCGATGGGATTTAGATCGAAGGAACGGGCAGGCCAATCCATACGAACAATGTCCTCACTTTTCAAAAGCATATCAACAGCTGCAGTGCGATGGGGTGTGGCGTTATCATCCATAAACATGAACTGAGGGCCAATGGCACCTCGGAACAGATGCACATGGGGAAGAATTAGTACAGTAGTGTGCACCGATATCTGGAGTTGTGCACATCCATCCAAGATAATGCCTCCCCAGACGAGAACACCTAGACCACCATATCGATCTTTTTCAGTGATGTTTGCGGAATGATACCGTGTACCAACCTCTCGCCAGATTAGCTGATGCCCAGAATTGCTGCTGAGACTGATTCTACTCTCATCAGTAAAGAGTACCTTACCCCATTGCGCTGCTGTCCAGTCCTTGTGTTCGATACATCACTGTAAACGGTGTCTCCGATGGGCAGGTGTTAAAGGGACACAGCGCACTGGCTGTCAGGCAAAACGTCCACCTTTATGGAGTCACCTGGCCACAGTAAACCACAATATCCTGCATCCTGTGTAGCTGGTTTGCAATGGATCCCTCTGTCTGGTGTCTGTCCCTCTTGGCCTGTAGGAGTATATTGTGGTCATCATTGGGCGTTGTTTTTCGTGGACGACCACCACTGGTCCTTCAAACAGCTGTACCTGTCATTCTGAAGGCCAACCACGCACGTGAGACGATGCTATAGGCGATTCCAAACTCTGCAGCCACACTCCTTGCACTTGGAGCTTCCCAATTATTCAGCCCTGGGTAAAGTCATCCAGATGTTGTCTACTGGCCATTTTGTTGTCTGTAGCACTGTATGAAACTAATCAAACATCTGTAACAATTGTGCTCACCATTCGGTAATTTGCACATAACTGCTGAACTGCTGCTTTTATCTGTTTATGTGAGCCCTCTCATCACGATTCAAATTTTGCATGTACACCAGCTTTCTACTGAACGGCCACAGTTATGCAAATCGCCTCAGGCTGTTTCATTTGATTTTGTGGTTGTAACCTTTAGAAATAATGTTGGTCCTTAAGTTTTGCACACCAGTGTATAACACATTTTCGCTCTAACAGGGTTTGAGAATTGCGGGAAATCTTGCATAACATGATATTTTTGAGCTTTTGTACTGGGAAAACCCTGCTGTTATGTTAGATGTAATTTTCAATGTTTCCATTCCTTTTTGTGAATTCCCACTGTTAACTCGCTAATCGTTTATCGCCTTTGTGATATTTTTCTAAAGCACATTTCTGCAGGTCACTACCATAAAACAATTTGCGCTTTCCATTTTATTGGGTTTTTTTTTTCTGTTAGTGTAATCTAATTATTAAAGGAGTTGTAAATCTTCTTGCATTTGCTATTGTACCAATAGCTGGAATTCTGTGGGTTTTCACGTTATTATGGTGAAATATGTTTGCCCTTCCATGAAATATTCAATCATGTAAAAAACCATAAATAAATTTTCAGAAACTCGTTACTCAGTATCTCACTTGAACATACATCATGTTTGTTGCAGCTTGTGCGTGTTGTGTTCTTTGTTATTAATTGCTTACATTTTTACTGTTTTAAATTTTACAACCAAAAAAAAAAAAAAATATCGATGAACAGAAATATCAGTTAGTATGTACATATTACAGTACGTATTAATTAAGCCATGTACGTAAGCGTAAATTTATTTTTGTTTTGCTAACTGGAAAATATTCTTCTGATTTTCACGTCATTTAACTTTGTTAATTGGTAAAGTAATAAAGTTAAATTTGTGCTTTATATCTTTAAAGCAGGGGTCCATTGTGTTTTGTTGGGAGATCCCTGGGTTAGGTTCTGTGCTATTGAACTTGTGCTTATTTGAAACCATAAAAAATTAATGGCTTCGAAGGGTGCAGTTCGTGTCTTTTAAAGAGAGCAGAAGGTACACGAAATCTAGATGCTGCAGAAGAGATTGTGCTTAGAAGCGATGAAGAGGAAGAAAATTAAATAATTGTACATTATCTGACATATAAGTATCACAGTTTGTAAGGAAAGACTAAGAATTCAGTTATTGCTATTTAAGTTACTACTATTATAAAAATAAAGTTAAACTATTTAGTTATTACTACTATAAAAATTAAGTTTCTGATAGTTATTAAAAAAATGGTGTATTTTTGTTAGCTTTTGGAACGTAGCCCCCCTTTTCATACCGGTTCTTAGTTCTGTATTACATGGTTTTGCTTTACGCAAGATTTTGTAGGAACCAAACTACTGTGTTATACGAGGGTTACCTGTACACCATTTTTTCATAACTATTGGAAACTTAAATTTTATTCAAAATAGTAATATCGAAATCTGTCAATCCAAATACTGAGTGCTTTTTCCATTTTCTCAATTATTAGTGGTCAGGGATGAACTGTCATATTTGCAGAAATGAAAGATCTTGCAGGAACAGCAGTTCTAATTTTCTGTTCATTTTTCTTTATGGTCTGGATTGTTGCTTCATTTATATTTAAACTTTTTGCATCGTATGATACCTTTCCTTTTTTTTTTTTAAGACATTCCAAAATTTGTGTATTTGATTTTGATTCTAGAGAAATAAAGTTTCTTTTGAAACTTTATTTCAAAAGATGGTGGAAGTCTGTGTCATATCATCTGAACCAGCTGTTCCCAACCAGTGGTTCGCAAAATCCCTGGGGGTTCATGAAAGTGCTCCAGGGGGTTCGCACTAAAAATTCTATAATGGCATCTGATTAGATTTACATAGGTATATTATTGTAAACTACAAAATATAACTAATAATTAAACAATAAAGTAAAATTAAATTAAATAAAAAGTAACAAATTGCCAAAGAAAGAAACCACATCTCCCACAATTCCTTATAATTAATTTACTATCTTACAGTATAATATATTAAATAAATGTTTTCCATACAAAAATTTTTTTTTTTTTTTTTTTTTTTGATTCTCAAGGACCATTGTTATGTACAGGTACTTTTTTTTTTTTTTTTTTTTTTTTTAGAACCTATAGTACTTAGTATCGTGCATGGGTTGAATGTTGACAAGTTGCAAGCAGATACTTGTTGACGTTAGACTTGAACTTCTGTTGATTGTAATTTTCAGAAAATACATAAGAAGGAGGGTTGTTCCAGAAAACGGAAATTTAATGAATAAATTCTTGCTAGTTCATTTCACAAATATATGTGGCTTCAATTCTAATCTCAACGATGTCTATTTCCACTTGCAGTCTGCCAAACCCCATGTACTTTTTCTACATGCCAAACCCCATGTACTTTTTCAAAAAATACATAAGAAGGAGGGTTGTTCCAGAAAACGGAAATTTAATGAATAAATTCTTGCTAGTTCATTTCACAAATATATGTGGCTTCAATTCTAATCTCAACGATGTCTATTTCCACTTGCAGTCTGCCAAACCCCATGTACTTTTTCTGACACAATCTCAGTTATTAGTTGATTCAACTACTGCTCATCTCAGTTGCCCAAATTATTCACTGTATGATTCCTTTCACCTCAAAGTTGGTACTTGCGCATATGTCTGTTCCGATATTCCCTGTCAGAGACTTGGTAATTTGGAATCACCTCTTTTCAATTCTGGCTTAAAATCTCTCTACCTCATTGTGTCAAATTCATCTATTGTCTCTACCATTCTCCCAACTCCACTAATCACTTGGAGCTCTTTGACTTACTCTCTTTGCAACTTGACTTTCTCCAGTCCAATTTTCCTTGGTGATTTTAATGTTCACAACTCCAACTGGCTTCTGTTTTCTAGTCACACTGACCCAGCTGGTCAAGATGCTGAGACTTTTGCAATTACTAATGACCTTCCACAGATTGTTCATTTACCTACAAGAATACCGGACATTCCTAACCATACAGCCAACACTAACCATACAGCCAACAATCGTGATCTTTTTCTCACAAACAACCCTTCTAAAGTACACAGTCAAAGTGAGTCGTTCTTTAGGCCCCTCAGATCACAACTTGGTGATTGTCTCTTCTCTAGTAGAGCCTTTATCTCATGGCTATTCCCAACCTCATATTGTTTGGCATTACAAGAATGCAAAATGGGATGACATGTGAGATTTCTTTTCCTTGATCGGATTACTGTTTCAAAACTTCTGATGTCAACGTTTGCTCAGATCGTGTCAGTGAAATTATTTTTGTAGGAATGGAATCCTTTATTCCACACTCCAATTTAAAATCTTATCCTTTATCTAAACCTTGGTTTTCCAATAAATATGCTAAAGCTGTTCAAGAGAAGAACGTTGCATATCGGAATTGGCTCATTTCTAATTCTTCAGTTTCATTTTCTGCCTACACCAAAGCCTGCAACAATTGTAAAGCAGTTATTAATCAGTCCAAACTAGATTTTGAACAGGCTAAGAGTAGAAAACTTGCCTTCTTGCTCTAATGGTAACCGAGCATTCTGGTCTCTTGCCAAAACTATTGACCACAACTTTTGCCCATCTCTGCTCCCACCTCTGTCAAAAGTAGATGGTTCTGTTGTCACTTCAGCCAAGGATAAAGCTGACCTGCTAGCATCCCATTTTTCTTCCAGCTCATGTATTAATGATCTTGGTAAAACACCTCCCACCATTCCCAACATGCTCCATTCAGTGCCTCCTGTGGTCTTCCATCAAAAGGATTTTGACGAATCTTGATGCTAAGAAAACTCCAGGTCCTGATAGTATTTCTCCACTTGTTCTTAAAACCTGTGCTCCTGAACTTACTCCTGTTCTTTGCCACCTTTTTTCACTTTCTTATTCCAAAGGTGTTTTTCCTTCTGCTTGGAAATTTGCTCATATCCAGCCAGTTCCTAAAAATCATGACAAATCCCTCCCATCCAAATATCGTCCCATTGCAATTACTTCTACTCTTTCTAAAGTAATGGAGAAATCAATTAACCGCCAACTCTTAAACTACGTAGAAACCTTCTGTCTGATCAACGATTGCCAGTATGGATTCTGTCAATGTCGATCCACTGGTGATGTTCTGGCTTATGTTACCCATTTATGGACAAATTCAATGGAAAAGTTTGGTGAAACACAAGTAGTTGCTCTTGACATCTTAAAGGTTTTCAATTATGTTTTGCATAAAGGTCTTCTAAACAAGCTTCCATCTTATGATTTGCCAACTGTTTTATGTAATTGGTTATCCAGTTTTCTCTCTGATCGCTCACTGAGAGTGATGGTAGATGGCTCTCTGTCTTCTAACTTCTCCACTAATGCTGGAGAAGTTAGAAGACTGAAAGAACTGGAACCCCAAGGTTCAGTTCTTTCCCCCACTCTTTTCCTCTTGTTTATTAATGACCTTCTTCCATTGACTGGAAATCCTATCCATAGTTTTGCCGATGATAGCACATTGCATTCCACTTTCCATTTTGAGAAACCTTTCCCTGCTCAATCAGCTTCAACTTCTCGAATATCACCTACCAATTCCTTAAATGCCGATCTCCAGGTAATTCTCCAGTGGGGCAAAGACAACATAGTTGATTTCAATCCTTCTAAAACTCAGTCTTGTCTTTTATCTCGCAAAAAAGGATTCTTCTGCTCCTATGCTTATCTTTGGTGACACTCCGATTTCTAGGCAAGATGATATATCTCTTTTAGGGATTACCTTGACTTCTAATCTCTCTTGGCACAAGCATATTACAATTATTGCTTCCTCTGCATCTAAAAAACTTGGTTTTCTCTTTCGCTCTCGGCGTTACTTTTCTTCCAAACAGCTGTTCACTCTGTACAAATCACAAATCCACCCTACCGTGAAATATTGTTCTCACATCTGGGGCAGTGTCCCCAAAACCTCTCTCAGGCTTCTAGATTCCATTCAGAAGAGGGCAGTTAGGTTAATTAATAACTTCTCTCTAACAGTCTCTCCACTCGCTGTCTCATAGATATACTGTTTCTGCTGCATGCCTTTTCTACAGATACTTCCATTGGCACTGTTCTTCTGAATTGGCTTCTATAATTTCCGCTCTCTCTTTTGAAACAGCCAAACACGTGCCACCACCAGCCAACATCCATTTACTGTCCAACTTCAAACTCGCAGAACCAACTTTTCATCTTCCTCATTTATTCATTCAACTGCCATTTTCTGGAACAACCTTCTTTTCATACGTATTTCCTGAGAATTGCAGTCTACTGAAGTTCAAGTCTAATGTTAACAAATATCTTCTTTCATCTTCTGAACCTCCAACCCAAGCATGGTACTAAGTACTGTAGGTTCTAATATCTCTCGTGTTTGGGGTTGTCATAAAAAAAAAAAAAAAGAGTAAGAAGAAAAGTTGGTTCTGTGAGTTTGAACTTGTACAGTAAAAGGAAGTTGACTGGTTGTGGCACGTGTTCGGATTGCTTTGGAGATCAGCATTTATTACGCTATGTTGCTTCTAGATAATTTAAGTTGGAAATTATAGAAGCCAATTCAAAAGAACAGTGCCCCTGGAAGTATCTATTGAAAGGTCTATGAGACAGTGGGGAGTCTCTGTTAGAGATATGACTGTTGCATGGTTAGCACGGTGGTATCGTCACCATCCTCCCCACACTGAGTTGAAAAGGCCCGGGTTCGAATCCCGTTGATGACGCGAGGAATTTTAATTGGCTTTTTTTACTCCATGGCTTGAGTTAGTTCATCTCAGACACACAATAAATATATGGGTAGATGTAATCATTTACGATTGACCCTAATATCATAATTTGTTTTATTTTTTTGTTAGAGATGAGATGTTAATTAACCTAATTGCACTCTTTTGAACAGAATCTAGAAGATTGAGAGAGGTTTTTGGGTTGGGCACCGCCCCAGATGTGGGAACAATATTCCATGGTAGGCAGGATTTGCGATTTCTACAGAGTCAACAACAGTTTGGAAGAAAAGTAACGCCGAGAAAACCAAGTTTTTTTAAATGCAGAAGAAGCAGTATTTGTAATGTGCTTTATTCCAAGAGAGATTATAAGTCAGGGTAATCCCCAAAATCTTGCCTAATACTCAGAGTGCCATCGAAGATAAACATAGGAGCAGAAGAATCCTTTTTGCAAGATATAAGACAGGACTGAGTTTTAGAAGGATTGAAATTAAGTTACCTTTGCCCCACTAAAGAATTATCTGGAGATCAGCATTTAAGGAAATGGTAGTGGATATTCGAGAAGTTGAAGCTGTTTGAGCAGGGAAAGGTTCCCCAAAGTGGAAGGTGGAATGCAATGTGCTATCGTGAGCAAAACAATGGATAGGATTTTCGGTCAAAGGAAGAAGGTCATTAATATAAAAGAGTAGGAGAAAGAACTGAATCTTGGGGAACAAAAGCATTAGTGGAGAAGTTGCAAGACAGGGATTTATCTCCCCGTGAGCGGTCAGAGATAAAACTGGATACCCAATTACAAAAAACAGCTGGCAAACTATAGTATGGAAGCTTATTTAGAAGACCTTTATGCCAAACACGGATGAAATCCTTTGAGATGTCAAGAGCAACTGCTTGTCTTTCACCCAACTTTTCCATTGAATATGTCCCCAGAATATCACTAGTGGATTGACACTCACGGAACCCATACTGGTGATCGTTGATCAGACAGAATGTTTCTAGGAGTTGGTGGTTAATTGATTTCTCCATTACTTTAGAAAAAGTAGAAGTAACTGGATGGGAGGGATTATTATTATTATTACTAGCCATATAGTGCAAGGAAGCCTGAGGCTTATGCTGCACCAGCTAAAAAAAATTCCAAGTTACTCTGAGTGAGAGTGAGAGAGTGTGTGTGCGTGCATGTGTGTATGTGTCTTGTTATTGTTATTTGGTTCTTTAGGAGCATCAGCAACCAAGGCCACACTGCTCTGGGACATGCGGCGGCCACCCCCGACCCCTCCGCATCCTCCGCATTCGGCGGTGACGGGCTAGAACCCGGGTCCAATCAAGAAGCGGGAAGTGGGAAGGAGCAGCGCGCTACGCACCGCTGCTCCTTCCCACCTGGCTACGGAGGTGCCAACATATGTGTGTCAGAAGTAGAAAGGAATCACCAAGAAAGAGAAGAATGATGATACCCAGCTTATCAATCAAGTTGGCTCTGGAGAGATTGTGCAAGGCTCATGGGGTAGAATTTTTTTCAGAGTGATCTGTTATGTGGGTCGGAAAACTGCAAGTTTGGAGGGAGGAATTCACAGACTAGTAGACTAGGAATTCACAGACTAGTAGACTAGGAAGAATCCACAGGCAGAGAAAGTAATTCTTGTACTGCTTCTATTGGAATGAGCAGCAGCCTGGAGAGCAAGGTGCTGGCAATTTCAAGGACTGGTGGGGGGGGGGGTCATCATGGAACAAGTAAATACATGGGATGTGTTAGAGTAACTAAGAGTAAGAATAGGTGCATGTATACTTTCATGTACACCAAGGCGCTTCCATAGCCAGGTGGGAACAGCAGTGCATAGCACACGCTTCCCGACCAGACCGGGGCTCGAGCCCGTCACCACCAAACACGGAGGATGCGGAAAGGCCAGGGAATGGCCACCGCACATCCCGGAGCAACACGACCCCAGTTGCCAATGCTCCCAAAAACCAAATAACAAACAAACTAACAATGTACACCAATGCTAGAAGTATAGACATAAATTTGATGAATTTGAGGTGCTGGTCAAGACATCAAAGGCAGACATTGTTGGGATATCGGCGACACGGTGCACAACAGATATAAGGAATGCAGAATTGCAATTTAGAGTGTACAATGTGTACAGAAAGAACAAACAGGATAGAAAGTGAGGTGGAGTCATGTTATTAGTTAAGAAACAAAATCTAAGGAAGTGCAACCAGTTGATATGGGTAGATAGGGCAGTGTTGTGTCAGTTTGGTGTGACATAAGCACAGGGAAAGCAAAATTGAGAGTAGGAGTGTGTTATAGGCCAAATGACTCTGATGAGTACAATGAACAACTGTACAGAGAAATGGACTGGGCCAGTAAATCAGATTGTCTTATAATGGGAGATTTTAACTTCTCAGACTGGAACTTGTGAGTTCGTCACTCGCACACTAGCAAGATTTTGTGGATTTATTTGATGATTGTTTTCTGCAGCAGGATGTTCGAGAGGCAACCAGAGAGAGCAATACTCTTGATCTGATTATCAGCAGTGATTATTCATGCATTAAGAATCTGCAGATGAAGGAACCACTGGGTGGCAGTAATCACAGCGTACTGATGTGGGATTTACTCAAAGATGTAACTACCATCAGCAGTTAAGGGAAGGGTTTTTGCTTTCACTCAGTGAACAATGAATGCACACCTCTGAATAGAAAAGTATGCACTGATTTGCTTTATGTGTACAATGCAATGAAAACTTTGTAGTAATTTTGTAATAAGTGAGTTTATTATTCCATGTAGGTAATTTTATTATTCCAGTTTTCATAATTTTAGATGATGCATTCATTCAAAATTATGAATGGTCCATGACATTGGCATTCGTCAAACATTGTCCAGTTTTGATACTAATATGTTACTCATTGCTAGACTTATTTTATATTATATATCTTTTTTTACTATTCTTTGAATTTTGTTATAATTTGACAGAATGATTTGTAATTTTATTCCTCTAGTGTCAGTAATTTTTTTTTATTGAAAATTTGTTGGCGGATCATTTACAGATCAGAAAAAGATATTATAATAGAAATTTTTACCAATCACTCAGAACCTTTCAGCTTCCTTTCTTTTAAATTTGACTTTCTGCAGTATAACTTTCTTAATATAGAGGGTTGCTTTATGCTGGTTCACTTTTTGAATTACTGGAGTATCTTGCCCAAAACATAGATGTAGTAACTTAAATCATTTCTGCATGCAAACCATTGTTCTGAATAAGTTTAACAGAGTTTTCACAAAAACTATTTTTTTCCCCCTGGCTTTTGAATTTTCATATTAAACCATAGTGTGCAATTTTGCCCCTTTGTGAAAATGAGCAAAAATTATATTCGACACCTTGAAGTAGAAAGTAAAAACATTATTTTGTAAAGTTACAAAGTATAATTCTCTTTTAGTAAATTATATTTCGTAATTTTGTTCTTTTCTTTGTAGATTTTAATATATAATTTTAATGTGTATATATCAGATATCCTATATCAGAATTTCATTTACTTGGAGTGTAATATTGTTTTTTTTCAAGTTTGCAATTTTTCTAAACAATTTTATGTATAATTTTAGTATACACATACTTTTGTATTATTCTTTCCTTTTATAATTTTCTTACTGTAAAAGAATTAGCCAAAGATTAAGATGCCAAAGCTTAATAAAGAGACGTCACTCACCTCAATAACCCATTGTGGTTATATGAATCATGAAACAGTAGGGTGAGAAATCATTGGTTAAACTAAAAACGGAGTTTAAAGATTGCAACAAGGAAAGTGTAATTTAAAAAGAGTAATTTAAAAACTTAGCCATATCGTTCTCTAGTTGTCGAATTACAAAGCTGTATAAATAAAATAAAATTATCTGAAATTAATTAAAATTAAAAATTAAAAAAGAAATAAGGCCAATAGTCGAGAACGACGGACTTTCGATAGATTCATCTTCAGTTGGCAATAAAAAGAAGAGCGAAAGGGTTGCTGCAGACCTTAAGTACCTGAAATGTATTGCTGAACACGTGGTAATTTAATTCGCGTGAGATTCCAAATGGTAGACAAGGTAACTGGAAGTTTTGTGTTTAAGATGTCAAGATCAGTGTTGAGTCACCCTGAAAAGAGAAGTAATTGCAATGGGATGATAATTCGATGGAAGGGATTTGTCACCCTTTTTAGGAACTGGCTGGATATGAGCAAATTTCCAAGCAGAAGGAAAAACACCTTTGGAATAAGGAAGTGAAAAAAGCGGCAAAGAACAAAAGGAAGTTCAGGAGCTCAGGTTTTGAGAACAAGTGGAGAAATGCCATCAGGACCTGGAGCCTTTTTAGCATCAAATTCATCAAAATCCTTCTGACATCCTTTTGAAGGAAGACCACAAGAGGCATTGAATGGATTGTACTGGGAATGGTTTGAGGTGATTTACCAAGATCATCAATACATGAGCTGGAAGAAAAATAGGATGCTAGCAGGTCAGCTTTATCTTTGGCTGATGTGGCAATGGAACCATCTGGTTTTGACTGAAGTGGGGAAGATGGGCAAAAATGGCAGGCAATAGTTTTGGCAAGAATCCAGAATGGTCGGCTACTATTGGACAAGAAGGAAGTTTTCTGCTCTTAGCATCGAAATCTAGTTTAGACAGATTAATAAGTGCTTTACAAAGTATAAATAATACTTAATAATAATTTTTATTATTACGCTATGTCGCTTATAAAAACTTAGTACTGGAAATATTTTATAATAAAAATTCAGAAATATTATATAATTTCAGAGAATATAGGCTTAGTGGTTCACTAAAAAAATTTTTACGTTGAAAGGGGGTTTGCGATAAAAAATATGTTAAAAGGGGTTCGCGAGTTAAAAAAGGTTGGGAACTGCTTATCTGAACCATTCTTGCACATTTCTGACATGATGCTCTGTTGCATTGTCATCTATAAAGTGGCCATCTTCTTTAGGATATCAGTGTAACATTGCAGATTGCAGTAGATCTGATACAAAATTCAGAGGTGCCTCTGTAGCCAGGTGGGGAGCAGCAGTGCATAGCACATGCTTCTTGATTAGACCGGGATTCGAGCTCGTGACCACCAAATATGGAGGATGCGGTTAGGTCAGGGAATGACCTAACCGCATACTACTTCCAGATGCTTGGGTTGTCTGAACAAGGAAAGTTAGGTCCACTGCTTCATGAGGTTCTCACCATGATCTCTGCCTGCCATCAGTGCAAAACAAAACGTATCATGATTTGTCTGACCACATGACTTTCTTCCATTCCACACTGTCCAATCACGACATTCTTGGCACCAATGTAAGTGAATTTTTCTGTTTTTCTCTGAAACAGTGACTTCAAAATAGGCATGCAACTGCCAATACCCAATTTCTTCAATTCCCTGTGCAGAATGAGATGAAATATGGCAGTTTTGGGCTTTGTTGAATTCAGATGTTATTTGTTGCACATTGGGTGCCCTGTTTTTTCTATACACTCCTCCTCCTTACAGTATTATGGTTTTGTTCTGAAGTATTGTTTTTCTGACACAATTTAATGCCTTTAAGATGTGGAAGAACTACTTGTTTTCCAGTCATTAAAAACCTTAAAAATTGATGCTTTTGAGAAACCAGTTATGTCTTTTGGTTTCTTGAATCATGGCTTCTTCTAAACATGCATTCACAATAAGACTCTTTTCAAAGTCGTCATTTGTTTTCTCCATTCTGGCTTCAGATTACTGCTGTTGAACAGCCTGTGCAGTCTTTATACTCAACAAGGCAACACATCATCACACCATGTCACAGTTTTCTTTTCATCCATTTGCACTTATTTACATTTCTTCTATTTATGACTGTCTTAATACAAACATTCATACTTTTTTTGGCTGGTGTGTGTATGTAGATTAATAGTAGTCACAGCCAGAGGCAAAAATGATCCATCCACTGCTTTGGCACAAGCAGCAGCCTGGAAAAGATGGTGTTGGGGATTCAAGACCTGCTGGTGGTCCTTGCAGGACAAGAAAATAACATGAGCTGTGTTGAGGTTACTAAGAGTAAAAACAGTTGCAGGTATACTTGTATGTACGCTAGTGCCCAGAGCATAGTAAATAAATTTGATGACATTAAAGTGTTGATCAAATCATCAAATTCAGACATTGTGGGGGATGTCAGTGCATGGTATCACTCAGATATAAGGGATTCAGAATATGAATATGAGAGTACAATGCGTACAGATGGGTTAGAGAGAATGGAGGTGTCAATTATCAGGTATGCTGTTAGTTAAGAAACACAAAATCTAAGGCAGTGTATCCAGTGGATGTGGGTGGCCAGTGCACTGTTGAGTCAATCTAGTGTGACATAAGCACTGAGAAACAAAAATGAGGGTTGGAGTGTGTTATAAGCCTAAAGACTGTGATGAGAATAATAAACTGTCTAGACATATAGTGTGCTAGTAAATCAGAATGTTTAAAAATGGGGGACTTTTAACTTTCCAGATACTGATTGAACCTTGTGGGTTGGTCACTCCCACATAGCAAGAATTTTGTGAATTTATTGGATGATTATTTCCTACATCAGTATGTTAGAAAGACAAGAAGATAAAGCAACACTCTTTCTCTGATTATCAGCAGTGTTCCTTCCTGCATTAAAAATCTGCAGATAAAAGAGCCACTAGATGACTGTTAAAGGGGTGGGAAGGGGATTTTGCTTTCATAAAGACGTTCAGTGACCTGACACAGTTTATAAATTTTGTGCAGTGGGACCAACTGATGAATTTACCAACATCAAATTCTAAATGGGAAACTTTCAGTGATGTTAATGTAGAAGTTATTGGGCTGTTTATTGGTCCAGTTTGTCTGTCATCATTGGTCCAATGATGACAGACAGAAATTGATGTCAAGTGAACTGATTGAGACTTGTGGCGGTGATACAAATGAATACAGTAGATATAACCTAGTCTGCAGTCAAGTCACAAAGGAGATTAGTTAAGGCAGATTATGAGAAGTTTCTGGCAAAGAATGCAAAGAAAAGTAGCAAAGTTGCTTGTGTAAACACTAGAAGGAAGGAAGAAAGAAGCTGAATCACATTGGTCTACTAGATGTGTATTAACTGTTGATGATCCTTTTGAATGGGTATTTTGCATCTACATTCATGTGTAAAGAATTTAAGGAATGGTATGACAGAACCTCCGTAGCCGAGTGGGCAGGAGCGGGAGTGCAGTAGCACACACTCTTTGAGTAGACCGGGGTTCAAACTCCTGACTGCTGAATACGGTCGATCTGCCAACCCACACTGGACCAGCGTGGCAAATTATGGCCCATTTCCCTCAACATGAATTGTTGAGGAGGCTTCCATCCTGCAGTGGGTTGATAATGGCTGCACTTTTACTTTACTTTTTTACTTATGACAGAACTAAGTGAAATTCTGGTGGGGAGCTGAATGAGTTTGTGATAACTAAGAGGAAAGTGGAGGAGAAATTGTTGAAGCTAAACATAAAAAAGGCATCTAGAGTGGATGGGATCTATCCAGTTGTATTAAAGGAGGCAGCAAAAGCGGTATGCAGACCTCTAGCCATGATTATGAGATCATCTCTGGATTCAAGGAAGGGGCAGCACCTCAGTAGCCAGGTGGGCAGGAGCAGCAGTGCGTAGCACACTATTCTTGATTAGACCGGGGTTTGAGCCCATGACCACCAAATACGGAGGATATGGAAAGGTCAGGGAATGACCACCGCATATCCCCGGAGCAATATGGCCTTAGTTGCTAATGCTCCTAAAAACCAAATAACAACAACAAGGGAGGGTCCTATGAACTGGTGATGCAAATGTATATAGCGATCCCCCTTTATCTTCATAAAGGGAGATCAAAGGGAGACATGAGTAATTACAGACATGTTAGCTTTCATTCTGTTCCAGAGAAAATAATGGACTCACTGGTTAAAGAAGTAATGCAGGATCATCTAGACCAGAGGTCCCCAAACTACGGCCCTCGGGCCAGATCTGGTCTACGAAAGAATTTTATCGAGCCCGTGGATATTCAATTAGATTGTAAAAATTAAATTAATGTTATAAAAATAATATTTATTAATATTAATAAATAATAATTAATGATCACAATAAAATTTATGAAAAACATATTTTACAGATTATTTTAACATTCGTTAGTTGATTAATAGTGTTGATGCCTCTGTGTGCAGAAAAAAACTCCAAAGAACTAACCCAAACTTTTCAAAGTCAACAGCAGAAGATTAGAACTTTTACTCATCAGAATTTATCTGCAGTTAGAGCTAGTTTTCGAGCCTCCCAAATTGTTTCTGAAGAAGGAAGGGTCTTTACTGATGGAGAATTGGTAAAACAAATTTGGTTGGCAGTTGCAGAAGTATGTCCTGAGAAAGTAAAGAATTTTGCATCTGTAAGTTTATCTTCAACTGTACTGAGAAGAATTGAAGATTTGTGTTCAAAATCAACTGGTAGAAGAAAAAGTTTGTGAATTCATACATTTTCCAGTAGCAATCGATGAAAGTGAAGATACAAGCCATACATTAAATTACTATTTATATCCCAGGTAAATCAAAATTTTGCAGTAACTGAAGAGCTAGTTGCATTAAAAAGCTTGAAAGACATAACAGGTGAAAATATAATTTTGAGTGTGTCAGAAGCAATTGATGGCCTCAAATTGAATTCCAAATTATCAGCTGTTACGGCAGATGGTGCTAAAAATATGGTCGGTACTAAAATTGGTTTCATGGGTCAGCTTCATGAATATCTTGAGAGTAAAAATATTAAAAAACCAATGCAATTTCATTGTATAATTCACCAGCAGACTTTGTGCAGAAAATATTTGGGCGTAGATTCAGTCATGTCAACTGTTATATATCAACAGTAAATTTTATATGCAAAACTGGTCTGAATAATCGACGATTCAAAAATTTTCTTGAAACAATTGAGGCTCTGCTGAATATGGTGATTTGTTGTACCACACTGAAGTGCAATGGTTGAGTCACAGTAGCAGGTTGAAGCGATTTTTTGAACTTAGGATTGAAATAGATCTATTTATGAATGAAAAATTGAAATGTGTTCTGGAACTGTCAGATCTCAAATAGTTGTGGAATCTTGCCTTTTTAACAGATATATGTGAACACCTGAATTTTCTTAATATGAAACTACAAGGACGAGTCAAACTTGTCAATGAATTGTATTATAATGTCAAAGCATTTGAAACAAAACTGGAGTTATTTAAAAGTTAACTACTTTGGAATAATTTTTCACATTTTCCATGTTGGAATAATTTATCTAAAAATATGCCTAGTTGTAATTTTTCCACTAAAAATTTTGTTCAAAACATTAGTTTGTTGCAGGAAAATTTTGCAGCTAGATTTTCTGATTTTAAAAATAATTCAAAGGTGTTTGAACTTTTTCAAAATCCATTTGATGTACCTGTCAATGATATTGATGAGAATTTACAATTAGAATTGGAAGATCTTCAATCTAATGACGCACTGAAGACAATATTTAAAAATTAAAATCTAATTCAATTTTATGCAACACTATCTGAGTCAGATTATCCAAAAATTAAAAATTTTGCAAGAAAGGTTACATCAATTTTTGGAAATACATGTATATGTGAGCAGACCTCTTCAAAAATGAAATATGTAAGATCAAAAATATGATGACGTCTAACTGACCTGCATTTACATGACTTTTTGAGAATTGAAACTAGTACTTTAAAGCCTGATATTACGAAACTTAGTTGCACTCTACAACCATATTCATCACATTAATTATAATTTTGTTGTTTTACCATTCAAATCTTCAAAATGTTGAAGATTTTTGTGATTAGTACAATAAATACCCTCCTACTGACTTAGCAAGTTCTACTATTGCACTGATTCTGTTTTCTGCCAGTTCGACCATATTTCCTGAATGAATTGACCCTGGCATGTATTTTTCCAACATGCACATAATGTTGACGGTTTTACTTCTTTGAGTGATAAAGCTATGATTCCGATACAGTCCACAATTGAAAAATGTTTCCTTGCCTCCATCACTTCAATAGATTCACAATCAATTTTTTCCATAATCCATTGTAACGATTTTTTGATATAATGAGTTTTAAAGATGGATATAATACCTTGATCTTATGGCTCAATTAAAGAAGTTGTATTAGTTGGTAGGAACATTATTTCAACGTTTGGATGACTTAAATCTTTTGGATGGCCTGGCACATTATCCAATAGTAATAAAACTGAAATTTAGATTTTTCTGCTTTAAATAGTTTTCCATAGCTGGTACAAAACAATTTAAAAACTGTTCTTTAAATAAATTGGAAGTTACCAAAATTATGCCCAGGTTCCTTAGGCATTAATTTTGTGAATTTAATTCACAACAAAGAAATTATTCCAATATGGTTCCTAAGAACAAAGTTTAGTAATACATACCCAGAAAAATTTATAAATGATCAAATAAAAACCAAAATAACCTTACAAGAACCTTAAAAGTCAGTCAATATTTTAGCATTAGCATTAATAGAGGTATATGATGCAAGAAAGCAAGCTTATGCAGCATCAGCCAAAAAAAAAAAAAACCACTCCCATTTCACCCCTCTGTTCGTTCCAAATACCTGTCCAGCTCAGCTTTAAATTTATTTAGGCTATCAACTTCCACAACAAAGGATGGAAGTCTGTCCCACCAACCAACTACTCGCTGGCTAAAGGCAAACTTCCACACATCTATCCGCCGATTGTCTTTCCTCAATTTGAATTTATGACCTCTCAGGTGATTATTCTGAGCAAGAGGAAGAATCCCATCAGCATTGAGCATGCTCAAACCATTCAAGGCTTTATACACCTCAATCAGATCACCTCACAGGTGCCTAGTCTCCAGACACTGTAATTTGCAAAACTTAAGCCTTTCTTCATAAGAGTGACCCTTTGTTCCATTCACTAATCTTGTTGCTCTTCTCTGTACTTGTTTCAACAGCTCTATATCCTTCTTAAAATGAGGCTTCCAGACCTGTATACAGTACTCAAGGTGTGGCCTGACCATTGCCTTATACAAGGGGATAATCGCCTCCTTATCCCTGGTAGAAAAATTCCTGTATATCATTGACAAGACACTATGAACTACTCTTGCAGACCGTCTGCACTGCTCAGAAAACTTGATATCTGCCTGCACAATTACCACCAGGTCCTTTTCATTCTCTTCCACTGTCGGTGTAGTACCACACAGTTGATATTACTCTGGGGTTACTGCTTCTCATATGTAGTACTTTACATTTGTCAATGTTAAACTTCATTTGCCACCTCTCAGCCCATCTGCTCAACTTTTCTAGATCCTGTTGCAGCAGGGTGTACTGTCAATAGTGTCCTTAACAACCCTGCCAACCCTCGTATCATCTGCAAACTTGGACATTAAGCCTGATATACCATCATCAATATCATTTATAAATACAGAAAACAACAATGGACCCAACACTGAACGCTGAGGGACTCCACTAACAACATTAGTCCACGATGAGCAGTGTCCATTGATTTCCACTCAACCATCCCTTTATCCATAGCAGCAATTCGCCTCCAATGCCACACTGCTCCAATTTGTGTAGCAGTCTTTTATGGTTTCAAACAAGCACAAGTTTAATAGCACAGAACTTAACATGGGGATTTCCCAATTAAATAAAATACAAAGATTTCCCAATAATTTTTTTTTTTGCATAACAACTAGCGATTCAACAATGGGGATTTACAAAAAGAAATGTTGAAAATGTTGAAAAATTATATCCAACCTAATAGCAGGATTTTCTCTGCACAAAAGCTCAAATACCATGTTATGCAAGGTTTTCTGCAATTCTCTAACAATTTTAGAGTGAAACCGTGTTATATAAGTACCATGTTGTGCATGGATTGCTGCAATTTATCAATCGTGTTAGAGCGAAAGCATGTTGTAGAAGTACTGACTGTGTGATATGGGGGGTTGCGTGTACTTAGATTTTTGAGAAAGTATTTGATACTGTTGCAGATAAGACTACTGTACAAATTGGAGCAGTGTGGCATTAAGGGAAATTTACTCTTTTGGATAAAGGAATGATTGAGTTGGGAGGTGAGAGAGAGTGCTTATCAATGGGCACTGCTCTTGTTGGACTAATGTTATTAGTGGAGTCTCCCAAGGTTCTTTGCTGGGCCCATCATTGTTTTCTATAAATATTGATGATATTGATGAGGGCATAGCAGGTTCAATGTCTAAGTTTGCAGATGATATAAAGGATGGTGGAGTAGTTAATACCAGTAATCAGGATATGCTACTGCAACAAGATTTAGACAAATTGGGAAAATTGTCTGAGAAGTGAAAAATTGAAGTTTGATATTGAAAATGCAATGTGCTTCATATTGGCCACAGTAATCCCAGATTAACATACCAGCTGTGTGATTCCACACTCAGGCCTGTTCAAATGATGAAAAAGTTCTGTAGGTAATTGTGCAGTCAGATAGGAAATCTCTGAGCAGCACAAACAGGCTGCCAGGACAGCTCATGGGTTTTTGTCAGTGTTATACAATAATTTTTGCCAGTGGCATTAGGAAGATAATTATCTCTTTGGCCACATCTTGAATACCTTATACAAGTTTGGAACCCTCATTTTATGAAGGACATGAATCTGTTGGAATGGATGCAGAGAAGTGCAACAAGAGTGGTGAGTGGAGTAAAAGTGTGCTCTTAGTAGGAAAACTTCAGTTATGTAAATTGTGGCATCTGGAGACTAGACTCCTGTGAGATCAGATTGAGCTGTTTAAGGTTTTGAACAGATTGAAAAAGCTCAATGCTTATGGATTAAGGCAGGATGATAGGACAGGTCATGTGCTGAAATTTGTCTTCAGCCAGAGGGGTGGTTGATTGTTGGAACAAATCCCATGTCAAGGAAGAACTAGATAAACTGTTAGAAGAGATGGATAGGTGATAATAGAAATGGTGTTTTTTTTTTTTTTTTTTTGCTGATCCTGTATGATCTTACTTTCTTGCATCATTTGCCACCACCACCACTACTACTATTAATAATAAAGGGCACGATTAGCCCAGTGATTACGATGTCAGATCAGCAATGTGATGGACATATCTCCCTCAAGGTTGAAGTGATGGCTGAGGCAGAGTGGCACTATCTGTTGTTGTTACCAACAACTACCACCAACTGAATGGAAAAGCCAAAGCTAAAATTGCCCACCTCTGTATCTAGATGAAGATCAGAAGTAGAAATATTGAGCATACTGCATTGAGTGTGGCACAGGATAAAGTCACTCATATTCAGGCCTTGGGCAGAGGGATTGATTTAAAAAGTCAGTCAGTCTCTGAGGACAACAGTGGAGCAGGTGGTACTGTCCCTGTATATGGCTACTACAACATGAAGTGCAACACCACCCAGCCCAGCCAACTGGAAGTATTTCCTGCACAATGTGCTAGTGACTACTTTAGACGGAAGAAAGAGACAGTGCATGAAGTGGGTCATCGAAATGAATATGTTCATCACATGAGCATACTATGAAGTAATGAAGCTAGACACTGATATGACAACGTATATACACCAGGTGGTTGCAACGGTTCCTGACTGTTCAGGTTACTGAACAGCGAATAGCAGACCAGAGATGTACCGTCTTTGTGTAGAACCTGATAGCTCCTGCAATATTGGAAAAAAATCAAGCAGAATGCAGAAGTTACCAGCTTACAAATAACAAGGAATATGGATGTAATGAAACCAGAACTGGAGGAGGAAGAGCATATACAAGAAGTACAGGGTTGTTAAATGAAAGTATCCCTATGTAGAAGGCTCTGGAGCGAGTTCTAAGGCTCGTACTGAAGGGAAATTTGGACAATAGGTACAATAAAGAATACGCTCACCATTTATTGGAAAAAAAAAAATTAGTTACAAAATTTGTCACCGTATGGCACGTAACTATCTTAGTTATGATTATGCAAATAACTTACGTTATTTGCATAATCATAAGTTATTGCCACAGCACCATTACTCAGCTCTACTGTACTGTATAAAAGTAAAGCAATCTCTTCAAAATCATACAATAGATGCTTGCCTGCACTACAGCAGCAATGCCAACAACGTTGCAGGAAAAGGTGCTATTAGTGAAGCTGTACTATCAGCACAGCAACAATGCAGCTGCAGCTATCAGAGAATTCCAACGTCAGAAGTGCATAAGACGTGGACCTATGACTGTGTGTGCTGTCTGCAAAATGATTGCGAAATTTGAAATGGAGGACATCTTGGTGTTCAACTAGGTAGAGATCGAAAACAAGTGGACTCCTCTCGTGTTGAAGATATGGCTATGGCTGTTGTGGATTTATCAAGTCAATCTCCATGTGGTAGCACAAGTGTGCCAGCTGTTTCTCGTGAAGTGGACATGCCGTATTCCACTGTAAGGCTAGTAATGCGTCAGGTGTTGGTACTATCCTTACAAGATGCACATACTATAGCAGCTAAAGCATGGTGATGCAGATATTCGTTTCATATACGCACTTCAGTTTCTGGCATGAATGACAATGGATATCACTTGGCCATGGAACATCCTTTGGAGTGATGAAGCCCACTTCTGCTTAAATAGACAAGTGAATACGCACAACTGTCACATTTGGGCAACAGAAAATCCTCGAGTTATCCAAGAGGTCCCGTTGCATTCTCTAAAAGTGACAGTGTGGTGTGAATTTACGGCCACATTCATGATTGGACCATATTTTTTTTGAACAGGTAACACTGACTGGACCCCACTCGTGTTCCATCACTGGACAGTGATATTATGAAATGTTGGCAAATTTCGCAATGACGTGGGTGCCTTTAGGATACCATATTCATGCAAGATGGTGTGCCACCCCACATCCACCGTTGTGTCCAAAGATTGCTAAGGCAACGCTTTACAGACAAATGGGTCATTAGCTGTTGTTTCCAGACATCTTGGCCAACCCAATCACTTCACCCCATGTGACTTCTGGTTGTGGGTTTTTTTGAAGAACCAGGTGTATTGGGAAGGATGTCAAACTGGTAGATCTGAAGGACAGCATTAGACGTCATGTGCTGGCTATTCCAGTTGACATGTTATGTTCTGCTATAGAAAATGCTGTTCGTCGAATGGAAACTGTTGTTGACCAAAAATGGAGGACACATTGAATAATTGTAGTGCTGTTCAAGTGATTTGTATTGCCACAGCACCATATAGTGACAAATTTTGTAACTAATTTTTTTTTTTTCCAATAAATGGTGAGTGCATTATTTATTGTACCTGTTGTCCAAATTTCTCTTCAGCCTTAGAACTCGCCCCAGAGTCCTCTACATAGGGATACTTTAATTTTAACAAGTACATATGAAATGGAAAAAGACGAGGTTGCAATATTCAGTATAGAAGAAGGGTGGAAGAAGGACCTAGCAGAATTCAAGGCAATTGGAGCCTATAACAATCTATGCCATACCAAAGCAGAGACCCAACAGAATCCTATGTCTAGTCACGGACCACCTAAATCAGTGAATAATTCTGAATTACCTCAACAATGAAGTAATGCTAGAAACCATCTGCACAGCCATTGCCAATGTAGCAGCCTACAGGATGAACAGAAGAGAAACCAGAGACCAACAGAGAATACACAAAGACATGGAACCACCACTTGGAAAAGAAAGTTACAGCAGAAGATAGAAGAGCTGAGAGTGAAGGTAGGCTGCCTGACTCAGTACCAGTAAGAAGCTGGCACCTCCATAGCCAGGTGGAGAGGAGCAGCAGTGCGTAGCACACGCTTCTTGATTCTTGATTAGATCGGTGTTCGAGCCTGTGACCACCAAATACGGAGGATGCAGAAAGGTCAGGGAATGACCACCGCATATCCCCGGAGCAATATGGCCTTAGTTGCTAATGCTCCTAAAAACCAAATAACAAACAAGTAAGAAGCTGATCAGAAAAATGAAAAGTCAAGAAAATATACACCACAAACATGAGATCTGTAATCAGAGGATCGAAGAATACTTTGGGTGCCCAGATAAAAATAGGTCGACTGACTTCACTGCTCCACAGGTTGTCCCTGTATTCCTCAGCACTTGAAGAGTACTGGGGCAACCTGTGAAGTTAGCCAAAATGGCCATGTCCCCCTGGATAGACTTAGAACAGAAGAAAACCAAGAAAATACAAGTATTGATTGAACATGAGATTCAAGAGGAAGACATACAACAGGTAATAATGAGATCCCACAACTAGTGAACCCTAGGGATAGATAACATCCAAGACTACTGGTACTAGAAGTTCAGCTACACACAGGCACGTAACGGAGCAGTTCACCGAGATAAGGCATGACACAATCCCAGAGTCTCTGACTTAAGGAATCACCTATCTGAAGGCAAAGGACAAAGATACGAGAAAGTCTCCAAAGCAAAAACTGATTCACTTGTCTCCCAATAATGTATAAGATCCCAGCTGCATAACCAAGAAGGTATAAAACCACTTGGAGAGTCAGAACATCATGGCTGAACAGCAGAAGGGATGTAAGCAGATGAGCAAAGGATGAAGGAGCAATGACCATTGATGCTAAAGTTATGGAGCAAGCCTGCAAGAAGCACCGCAACCTGTACATGGCCTACATGGACTACCACGAGGCCTTCAACTCTGCGCCCCACAGCCGACTGGTAGAGACACTGAAGATCTAAAAAGTGGTGAAATGGAAGACTACCATTAAGGTCGAGAATGTCATGACATGACCAATCACAATCAAAAGAGGAATCTTTATGGGAGATGCCCTGAGTCCACTGTGCTCAACAACAGCAAATACTTATATATCCTAAGAGAAGGGAGGAAGAACCTGTATATCCTCCCTCACCTGATGTACATGGATGACATCAAACTGCACATGGCAGACAAGAAGCAACTGCAACAGCTATTCTGGATCACCAAGGATTTCAGCACTGATATCAGGATGCAATTTGGCCTAGACAAATGCATCAGCAAATCCAGCCGAAACTACTAACTGAAGACCAGTGAAGAGATTGAAGCATGAGAGAGAGAGAGAGAGAGAGAGAGAGAGAGAGAGAGAGAGAGAGAGAGAGAGAGAGAGAGAGAGAGACCTACAAATATCTGGGGACGATGCAGGCTCAAACAGCTAGAACAGAAGATCAAAGCCCTTCTCAATGAGAAATATCATCAGAGACTGAGAAGCCTGGTAAAAATCGAAGCTGAATAGTGGGAACATGATCAGAGCCATAAACACCTATGCACTTGCAATCGTAACATAATTTTTGGGATCATAGATTGGACCAACATGGAGCCAGAAGTTATTATGAGATTGACCAGGATGATGATGACCAAGAGCCACCAACAACACCCGAAGTCGACCAACAAAAGACTGATAGCCTGGAGAGAAGGAAGAAGGGGGTTTGACACATCTCATTGAACAACAGAAGAAGGTAATTAAGAACCTGTGGGATTACTTCCAGGAAAGCACAGCTCTAATCAGCCAAGCCATAAGGAAGATAGACAAATGGCACACACACTGCTCAACCTCAACAAGAAGACCCACTTAAACAAACAGAAGAAACAAAGGCAGAAAGATGGGCGAAGAAGGCACTCCATGGCAGACACTACAATAATCTCAATCAAGACTACATAGATAAGATGCCTTCAAATGGATGGCTAATGAGCAGGAAACTCTTTCCCGAGATAAAAGAATTGGACTCTGCATGTCCCCACGGACTGGAGATGTGCTAATGTATCCCCAATTCACAAAGGGTTATCAAAAGGTGACACCAGTAATTACAGACCTGTTAGTTTAACTTCTGTTCGTTCCGGGGAAAATAATGAAGTCACAGGTTAACGAAGCATTGCAGGATCATCTAGACAAGACTGCAGTAATAATTCAGACACAGCCTGGGTTTGTTAAGGGGAAGTCTTGTCTGACAAATTTGATTGTATACTATGATGTGGTCACAAAGGAACTGGATGGAAAAAATAATTCTGATATCATATACTTGGATTTCAGGAAATCTTTTGATACTGTTTCACATGGAAGACTACCATACAAATTGGAGCAGTATGGCATTAAGGGCAAGTGGCTACAATGGATAAAGGGATGGTTGAGTGGGAGAGGACAGAGAGTGGTAATTAATGGATGCTGCTCTTTGTGGACTAATGTTATTAGTGGAGTCCCCCAGGGTTCGGCATTGGGCCATTCATTGTTTTCTGTATTTTATTCATCATATTTATGAAGTTATAACAGGCTTATTAGTACAGGAATACCTTGTGTAGCGTGGTTTCGAACAGCGCAGTTTACAAATTGAAAAAAAATTAACTGCGTTACGCATCAATACATTTGATATGTATATATGTATGTATTATAATGCCAGCATGTAGGCCAATGCATTATGGATTCAAGGCCATTCTGATTGTTGTCGAAACTCCCATTATATACGGACTCTGCTAGGATTCATACATTAGTAAACACTATGGATTCCAAGCAGTGAGGTCGTTCATTGTGCGTAAGCTGTATAAATATTTTTTGCTGTGTATTTTTATTAAAGATTATTTTTTAAAAACGTTACACCTTTATACGCAAATATGAGTGGAAAGAAGAAATGTAATGGTGCTGAGTGCTCTTCTAGATCAAAACCTCGAACGAGGTATGAAAGTAAGGCAGGCATTGCAAAATGACATTGATGTTGTAAAGAGATGTATGCCGATAAAAAGAAGAAAAAAAAACGTGCAAACTAAGCTGATCAGTTATTTTTAAAAATAAAAATATGGTACATACTTCACTTATATTCTTTTGGTATGTACATACTGCAATAAAAATCATTTCAACTGTACTTACTAGTATTTTTCATTTTTATCATTTTAGTTTATTTTTTTGCAAGAACTTTGTGTGCATCAATTTATAGTAAACAAACACCTATATATTTTTGCAACTGAACCCATATAATCAAATTGTCAGAATGCATTACATTAAAATATATAGTAAAATAATAAGAGGAGTTTACCTCAATATAGTACGTAGAACACTTAAAGGGAAGTGTTCTACATACTATATTGAGGTAAACTCCTCTTATTATTTTACTAATATTATTATCAACGTAGAACATATTGAGTATTACAGCTCTGATTCATACTATCTAATTAAAATATATACTTATAATACCTCGATCAGCACGGTTTCGCATAGCGGTATTTTTTTGGCAAGAATTAACTGCGCTGTGCAAAGTATTCCTGTATTAGTAATGGCCATATGGTGCAAGGAAGCCTAAGGCTTATCTGCACAGAGAAAAAAAAAAAAGAAGTAAAATAGTATATAAAATAAATAAATAAAAGAAAAGGAAATAAACAACCTATGTATTTCCCTCTTCCCATAGATAACTATCCAGCTGACCTTTGAATTTCCCCAAACTGTCAGCCTCAACCACCCATGAAGGTAATTTATATCTCACTGGCTAAACTAAAACTTCCTGCAATCCAATCTAAACTTCTTTCCCCGTTACATGAATTCATGGTCCCTAGATCTAGAATAATTTATAACCATGAAAATTGTGTCCTCATTCATTTTATTTATGCCTCTCAGAGCCTTAAACATCTCAATCAAGTCTCCTCTAAGGTGCCCAGTTTCCAAGCTCTGCAACCCACATATTCGAAGTCTTTCCTCATATGGACATCCTTTTGCCGATCTCACCACTTGAATTACCTGTCTTTGGACCCTTTCAAGAAGAACAATGTCTTTCTTTAGGTGCAGTATCCATACTTGAACACAGTATGAATACCGCACCTATTCCAAGTGTGGTCTAACAATAGCTTTGTATATTGGGATTATGATGTCCTTATCTCTACTAGCAAATGTTCAATTAATCATTGATAGGACACCATGGACCTTCCTTGCAACCTGTCTACAGTGCTCGGAGAACTTCATGACTGACAGACTCCTAACTCTCAAGTCCCTTTCTTCCACTACTGACTTTAGTTCAATTCCACCAAGTGTATAAGTTATTTTGGGGTTACTGTTCCCCAGGCATAAAACCTTGCATTTTGCTGGATTAAAGTATAGCTGCCACTTTTCTGACCATCCCGAGGTATATCTAGGTCACTCAGAAGCCCTGCTTGGAGTGGTGATCATTAACTACACTACCAATCTTTACGTCATCTGCAAATTTAGACATTGTGCCCTCTATCCCTTTATCGATGTCATTTAAGAAAATCAGAAACAAGGTTCCAGTAGTGATCCCTGGGAAACCCCACTTCTTACATTAACACAATCTGAGGAATAACCATTTATCACAACCCTGTGCTTCCTGCCTTGAAGAATCTAAGAATTTTCCCTGTGATTCCAACGTTTTCCAGCTTTTAAAGTAACTGCTCATGTGAGACTGAGTCAAATGCTTTGCTGTAATCTAAATAAACAATGTCAAAATTATTCCCTAAATCCAGCTCATGAGTGACCCTGTCAAAATAGCTAACCAGATTTGTGTTCCGGTTGGCAGGGTTGTTAATGGCAGTAATTACAGTATGCTACTGCAAAGGGATCTAGAAAAGTTGGGAAGATGGGCTGAGAAGTGGCAACTGAAGTTTAACATTGACAAATGCAAAGTACTGCATATAGGTTGCATTAACCCCAGAGTACAAACTGTGCACAATTACACCCAGGCTAGTGGAGAATGAAGAAGACCTGGTGGGGGGGGGGGTATTTGTGATATGAAGTTTTCTGAGCAGTTCAGACAGACTGGCAGAGCAGGTCATTGGGATCTTGTCAATGATATATAGGAATTTTGCTAGCAGGGATGAGAAGGTGATTATCCCCTTGTATAAGGCAATGGTCAGGCCACACCTTGAAGCCAAGGTATGGCCTAACCACTGCCTTCATGCAGGTCTGGAGGCCTCATATTAGGAAGGATGTAGAGTTGCTAGATTGGTGAATGGACAAAGAGGTGCTCTTACCAAGAAAGGCTTAAGTTCTGCAAATTGCAGCGTCTGGAGACTAGGCACCTGCATGGTGATCTAATTGAGGTGTATAAGGCCTTGAATGGTTTGAGCAAACTCAATTCTGATGGGATTCTTACTCTTGCTCAGATTACGAACCTGAGGGGGGCATAAATTCAAATTGAGGAAAGGCAGTTGTAGAATAAATTTGTCTTCAGCCAGCAGGTAGTTAATTGCTGGAACAAATTTCCATCTGTCACTGTGGAAGTTGATAGCTTAAATAAATTCAAGGAAGAACTGGACAAATGTTTGGAGAGAATGGATGGGTGAAATGGGAAGTTTTTTTGGCTGATGCTGTATAAACTTGTTCTTTTGTATCATCTGCCTCTATTAATGCTAATTAGTGTTTGCCTCCCAAAACCTGGTAATCAACACCAGGAACTAAAAGAAATACATTGCCAAGCACCCTAGAGTAACAGATGACACATGTCAGTGATGCCACTTAGCCCTAGAAACAATCCAGCACATCACCACATGATGCAGTTTTATCACTCAGATGGAGTATGGTTATAGACATGACCAGATTGCCAACATAATATATCAGAAGCTAGCACAAAAATATCATTTGATCAAAGAAAATGTACTGTATTACAAGTACTAGGCAGTACTTGTAATACAATCACAAACTGTACTGGGACCATTCCATAATAATGGACAAGACGATCTTTCATAACAGACCAGACATAACCCTCATCAACAAGAAGGAAGTGGCTACCTACCTACCTGATTACTTTGTTGTGCTCAGTATCAACAATCTGCAGGAAACCTATGAATAAAAAAAAAAAGACCAGGAAGTACTCAGACCTATACAGAAAGTTAAAGAAATATGACACATGGAACAAGTAATGACCATCCTGGATCAATCTCTGGCATAGTGCCAAAGAGCCTACACAACAACCTAGCAGCAATAGGCCTTCCAGAGAACACTTAAATGGAACTGCAGAAAGCCATGATCCTGAACACCTGTAGGATAGTCAGAGAGTTCCTTGACCAATAATAGTAATTGGACATCACAACCACCTCATGCATCTGGTACCAGTATCTGTTGCAGAATGGAAGAAATCCATAAGGAGAAGAAAGAGGATAACAATAATAACTAGAGTAAGGTTGTTAAAAGAGGAGATCGAGCACCTGGTTGTGATATTCTATCCTTGTAATTTTATTATTAATTTGTGTTCTAAGAAATTAGCTTGCTTGCCTTCCTATAAAATTTTAAATATTTAGTGAAAATTTATTATTATCTAGAAAGTGATGCTAAAAGAAAAGGTAGATTCAAAGGTTTTCAACTAATGCATGCCTCTAATAATCTTATCTTCCCAGTATTCAGTGATACTGGGAAGATAAGAAGCATATTTGTGCACGTTGGCTGTTTTTAGTTAAAATAAAATAATTTGCTTGTTTCTTTTAAATATTATGCCAGTGTTTGACAATCTGAATGTAGCTATTCAATCCAATGTACTTCATTCCACGTAATGAGATTGTTACTCCTATGTGTTGAAAATTGCTGGTGGATATCTGGCCACTCCAGATATCAACCTCAGGCAATTCTCTTTGCAATGTTCTCTTAGAAATCAGCTGATGAGGTCCTTTGTGTTTGTTTGCAGTATGATTATGACTCTGCAAAAAATGATTGACTCTGCTCGGTCATAATCATTTTTTGTTTACTAAATACGATATTCAACAGTCACTCAAACATACTTTCCACCACAATTCTGCTGCTGATTTTTGGTTGATTTTGACTTGCACCATTCTTAAAAAATCTTTATTACTGTTCTTTTTGGAACACCAACAAATTCAGCGATTTCTATAACAGGATGTCCTTTAAACCTGAGAAGTGCTAGTACTCCTTTTTATCACTCGCCAACATCTTTTCTGCACCTCATCTTTTGTGGTGGATACCTCTGCTTCTTCAGTCACAGCTTGTAAAAAAGAGAATACAGGTTAACCTTACACTGTAATTTCAGTGTTGCAAGTAAACTAATGTATAAGATACATATTCAACCAGCTATATGCCTTAAATACCATAAGTGAATGATTTTTTGTCCAGTTTCCTTATACACACAAATTGTATCATACTCTCAAAGAGTATTATTTCTGTTTATTAGAAATTTTCACCTGAAAGCATCATTTCATCATCCTGTAATATTAGTTTGCTATTGCTTTATGTTGAATGTTTTTCTGCAGACTTTGCATTTGATTCATGTTTTTGCAATATTCATGTGCTGGCACATTCCATTAGTTTCTTTTCAACGGCAATATAACAAATAAAAAGATAATTCCAGGGAAGAGAAGCATAATTATTGTTCTTGATAGGGAAGACTTTTCTGGTGTATGTATGTGTGTGTGTGTATATGTGTTATGAGTCAGAATTATCTATAACACTTTAAATAACCAAATTTTTTAGACAGAATAGCTAATTTGAATAAAAAGCTGTTAATATTAAGACTAAAATAAACAAATTAGGTTTTAATAATTTTTCATTATTTCTGGATTAACTTGAGACTCCTTGAGTAGGGAGAATACTTACGGATCAGCGACATGGATGGAACACTTCCACTTAGTACAGTTGGCACAGTCTTTTGGAGTGAGTCCTAATTTTTGCATATCTTGCTGCACTCTTCTCTCAATTGTCATCTTCGGCCTGGAACTTGGCAGCTTAGCACCTGTCATTGAGTATGGAGAATAATCAACAAAAAGTTAAAGAAAGGAATTGCATTTCAAAATGGTATGGAAATGTGCAAACAGTAAAAAGGGTTACTGTGTATGAGAATATCAATATGAGACAGAGCTACTTCTAACAGTAACCTGCCTTCAAGTTAAGTTTGACGAACTGAAAACTTGCAACATTAATAAGGAAAGCTGTGGGAGTAAAAGAACATTAAGAAATATCAAAAACGTCTAAGCTGTTAGAAACACATTTGACCAATCAGCAAGGAAGTCAAGACAGTGTCCCTGACAATTGCATTCTAGTCATTTGAGTATTATGAGTATCTAAAGGACATAAACATTGAAATCTTTCATACCTCAGCAATTACATGCTGCTCGGGAAAATGATCCTGATTGATGAGCACAATTTTGTGAGTGGTGCTGTTGGAAGAACATTGAAGCTGGTTATTTTCAGGATATAATCATATGGTCAGATGAAGCAATGTTCAAATTAAATGATCATTTGAATCATCACAGCTGTGTTTATTTGATCCAGCAGTAGTCGTCACCTTATATATTCTCAGTGACACTGGGAAGAATTACTTTGAATTTTTAATAAATAATGCAGTTCTTACATTAAGAAATCTTTATCTGGATGGACTGGTGTTTTTTGAGCAGGATAGAACAGAACCATGTTTTCATTCTGATCTCCATGCCTTTCTGGATAGAGAATTTCCCAAACAGTGGATAAGTTGCAGGAGAATGCTTTTGAATACAGGCTTATGCTGCACCAGCCAAAAAATTTTTTTCTGAATTACCCCGAGAGAAAGAGAGAGAGAGAGAGAGAGAGAGAGAGAGAGTCAGAAGAGTAGAAGGGAATCACCAAGAAAGATAAGAATGATGATATCCAGCTTAGGACCCTGGGTGTACCAACCCCATACTCACAGAAGGGAATCACCAAGAAAAGAAGAATGATGTTATCCAGCTCAGGACCCTGGGTGTGCCAAGCCCATACTCACCAGATTTGGGCCCTTGAGTTCTCTAGACTCCCCCCCTCCACAATTTTTTTTTCTTTTTTTTTTTTTTTTTGCATGGAGATACTTGAAAGTGTACACTCATAAACAAACCACAATTATAACAAGATTTATTGGTGATGATACAGTAGGAAGTATAATACGATATTCGATATTCATTCAAACTTACATCTAAAATGTGCACCACTGTGTGCCAGGCTATTGAGAAATGATGCATATTCATATATGCATGCTGGTGGCAGATATTTTGAACATCAGGCACAACTTCAGTATCATAACTTCTGCATACCATTTCTATTTGTCTGATGTATTCAAAACCTTTTTTGGTTCATGTTTATACAGTGAACTTTCTGAGGTAAAGAATATCAAAATGTTTATACATGATTTTGACTCGCCCTTTATTTCCAAAGGTTGGCTGTAATCAGTCTTCAGTGTTAATTCATAAAAAGAAATGTAAGACCTAAATGTCAGAAGATAATTAATTTGGAACAGGACTAATACAGGCAGATTAGTATTACAGCACAGGACATACATTTTAAAATGTCTGTCTCCATGATTGTCAGGCATGCTCCAAATACCTAATGATCATGTGAGAGGAACTTCCTTCTGGGAAGACAAGTGAAGGAACTGTCTGGTCAAGACATTGTGAGTGGTCTGCAAACAGGTCAATCTCATGAGCAGCCTTTATTGATGTAATCTGGGATAAAGAACATACTAATTGGAATTGTTCAGTGGGTGCCTATTAACTTCTCTGACTACCAATTTAACCTTAATGGATTAGATGGGAACAGTGAAGTTTCCATTGATTCAGGTGGTTTGGGGAAACACAACAGGCAAAGATGGGCAGAATACACTTTGTAATAGTATTGTTAATATCAGAGGCTGCTTTCAGGAAACTACCAATTCAAATTGTGATTCTGAATTGTAGTGCTCTTCATTTTTAATTACTCTTTTGTTTTATGAATTCCACCAGTGTTCAATCACCCTGACCCTTGGCTACATTATGCATTGACTTAGCTGAACTGTACACATTTTTTTAAAAAAAGTTTATGCCTATGTGTAAATAAAAGTGGTATCTTTTGAAGGACAGTAGAATATCATTCTGCTATATATCTCTAGATTGTATTGTGGTCCAGGTGTCATGGAATTTTATAATTTCACAATTCTATAACTCATGAAAATAGAAGTATATGGTGGTAATTATTGATGATACATTAAATTTCATAAAATTTCTATGAATTCATAAATGTTATAAATTTTCAAATGTTATGTAACTATTTCAAGCCATTACATTGTCAAAAACTCAACATTAATAATAAAGAACAAATTGCACTACATTGTTATTTTAAAAGCAATAGATGACAATTTCAAGTGAGGATGGAAGCGTAACTATTTCTTAAAAATCATCAATGATAATTAAATTTATTGCCTTTTAACAGTGCAGTGTAATTTGTGTTGCTGACTTTCACAAGTCTTGCTAGTCTTAACAATCATGTATTGTGCAAGGTGCAGTATGCTAAAATGTTTGTTTTGCGTGTGTGCGTGCATGTGTGTGTGTGCACTCACGTGTATTCATGTTAGCTTATCTGCGATAAGCTAACATGAATACACTTTCGCAGATAAGCTTTCGCAAGCTTATCTGCGAAAAGATCTAAACCTCCCAAGGACTTCCTAATTCATTTCACAAATATACGTGGTCTTAATTCCAATCTCAACGATGTCCATTTCCACTTGCAGTCTTCCAAACCCCATGTACTTTTTCTGACTGAATCTCAGTTATCAGTTGATTCAACTACTTCTCATCTCAGATGTCCAAATTATTTGCTGTATGATTCCTTTCGCCTCAAAGGTGGTACTTGTGCATATGTCCGTTCTGATATTCCCTGTCAGAGACTTGGCAATTTGGAATCTCCTCTCTTTGATCTTCTCTGGCTTAAAATCTCTCTACTTCATTGTGTCAAATTCATCTGTTTTCTCTACCGTTCTCCCAACCCCACTAATCACTTGGAGCTCTTTGACTTCCTCTCTTTGCAACTTGACTTTCTCCAGTACAACTTTCCTAACAGTGAGGTAATTTTCCTTGGTGATTTTAACGTTTACAACTCCAGCTGCTTCCATTTTCTAGTCACACCGACCCAGCAGGTCGAGATGCTGAGGCTTTTGCAATTACTAATGACCTAGCACAGATTGTTCATTTACCTACAAGAATACCGGACAATCCTAATCATACAGCCAATACGATTGATCTTTTTCTCACAAACAACCCTTCTAAGTACAAGGTCGAAGTGAGAGGTCCTTTAGGCACTTCAGATCACAACTTGGTGATTGTCTCTTCTCCAATGGAACCTTTATCTCATGACTATTCCCAACCTTGTATTGTTTGGCATTACAAGAATGCAAAATGGGATGACCTGCGAGACTTCTTTTCTTCTTTTCCTTGGTCTGATTACTGTTTCAAAACTGCTGATGTCAACGTTTGCTCAGATCATGTCAGTGAAATTATTCTTGCAGGAATGGAATCCTTTATCCCACACTCCACTTTAAAATTTCGTCCTTTATCTAAACCTTGGTTTTCCAATAAATGTGCTAAGGCTGTCCAAGAGAAGAACGTTGCATATCGTAATTGGCTTGTTTCTAATTCTTCAGTTTCATTTTCTGCTTACACCAAAGCTCGCAACAATTGTAAAGCAGTTATTAATCAGTCCAAACTAGAGTTTGAACAGGCTAAGAGTAGAAAACTTGCTTCTTGCCCTAATGGTAGCCGAGCATTCTGGTCTCTTGCCAAAGCTATTGGCCGCAACTTTTGCCCATCTCTGCTCCCACCTCTGTCCAAACCAGATGGTTCTGTTGTCACTTCAGCCAAGGATAAAGCTGACCTGCTAGCATCCCATTTTTCTTCCAGCTCATGTATTAATGATCTTGGTAAAACACATCCCACCATTCCTAACACGCTCCATTCAATGCCTCCTGTGGTCTTCCGTCAAAAGGATATCAGAAGGATTTTGATGAATCTTGATGCTAAGAAAGCTCCAGGTCCTGATGGTATTTCTCCACTTGTTCTCAAAACCTGTGCTTCTGAACTTACTCCTATTCTTTGCTGCCTTTTTTCACTTTCTTATTCCAAAGGTGTTTTTCCTTCTGCTTGGAAATTTGCTCATATCCAGCCAGTTCCTAAATAGGGTGACAAATCCCTCCCATCCAATTATCGTCCCATTGCAATTACTTCTACTCTTTCTAAAGTAATGGAGAAATCAATTAACCGCCAACTCTTAAACTACCCAGAAACCTTCCGTCTGATCAACGATTGCCAGTATAGATTCCGTCAGTGTCGATCCACTGGTGATACTGGCTTATGTTACCCATTTATGGACTAATTCAATGGAAAGGTTCGGTGAAACACAAGTAGTAGCTCTTGACATCTCAAAGGCTTTTGATCGTGTTTGGCATAAAGGTCTTCTAAACAAGCTTCCATCTTATGGTTTGCCAACTTTTTAGTAATTGGTTATCCAGTTTTCTCTCTGATCGCTCACTGAGGGTGATGGTAGATGGCTCTCTTTCTTCTAACTTCTCCACTAATGCCGGTGTCCCCCAAGGTTCAGTTCTTTCCCCCACTCTTTTCCTCTTGTATATCAATGACCTTCTTCCATTGACTGGAAATCCTATCCATAGTTTTGCCGATGATAGCACATTGCATTCAACTTTCCATTTTGAGAAACCTTGTCCTGCTCAATCAGCTTCAACTTCTCGAAAATCTGCTGCCAATTCCTTAAATGCCAATCTTCAGGTAATTCTCCAGTGGGGCAAAGACAACTTAGTTGATTTCAACCCTTCTAAAACTCAGTCTTGTCTTATATCTCGCAAAAAGGATTCTTCTGCTCCTATGCTTATCTTTAGTGACACTCCGATTTCTAGGCAAAATGATATATCTCTTTTGGGGATTACCCTGACTTCTAATCTCTCTTGGCACAAGTACATTACAAATATTGCTTCCTCTGCATCTAAAAAACTTGGTTTTCTCTTTCGCTCTCGGCGTTACTTTTCTTCCAAACAGCTGTTCACTCTGTACAAATCGCAAATGTGCCCTGCCATGGAATATTGTTCTCACATCTGGGGTGGTGCCCCCAAAACCTCTCTCAGGCTTCTAGATTCCATTCAGAAGAGGGCAGTTAGGTTAATTTATGACTCATCTCTAACAGAGTCTCTCCACTGTCTGTCTCATAGACATTCTGTTTCTGCTGTATGCCTTTTCTACAGATATTTTCTTGGGCACTGTTCTTCTGAATTTCCTTCTATAATTCCCACTTTTCTTTTCAAAACAGTCCAAACACATGCCACCACTAGCCAACATCCATTTACTGTCCAACTTCAAACCCACAGAACCAACTTTTCATCTTCCTCATTTATTCATTCAACTGCCGTTTTCTGGAACAACCTTCCTTCATACGTATTTCCTGAAAATTACAATCTACAGAAGTTCAAGTCCAATGTCAACAAATATCTTCTTTCGTCTTCTCAACCTCCAACCCAAGCACGGTACTAAGTACTATAGGTTCTAATACCTCTCGTGTTTGGGGTTCTCATAAAAAAAAAAAAAAAAAAATGTGCTTGCAATCTACACACTTAGTGTAGTATTTGAAAGTCATTGCTGTGCCTGTAAGCCATTCTGAATCTGACACACCTGATTATCATCTGAGTAAGTGTAAGAAACTTCATAGTGCCAAATATACATATGCAGCATTAAAAATTACCTTGTAATATTGCCAGAAAATTGTTTGCTTCTTTCAGCCATTTTGCGTCTCTACAGTATACGTTTTTAGCAAAGTAAAAAACATTTGAGATTGATCATGTAGAAAAATTTTACAAACAGTATTATGAAACAGAAATTGACTGCATTACTTATTGTTTGTCCTTTATAAGCATATTTGGTCTCTTTTTTTAGGAACTTAGGTTTTTGAAGAACTTTTCGTCTCTGAAGGCAATAACTGCTGCATTACAGTGTAATCCAATTTACAGGTTAAGAAGAGTGTGGTTAGCTGTGCCACGGTAAGTAAGGTCTATAGGAGGCATGCCTTTTGTGAGAGAGCAGCATGATAGTTTTACAAAGGTTATTTGAGAGAGAGAGAGAGAGAGAGAGAGAGAGAGAGAGAGGGGGGGGGGTTGATTTGGTTTGGTTGGGTTTTGGCTTGGCTGGGCTGGGCTGGCTAATGGATGTCAGATGAACTGAGGAGCATAGTGGTAGTAGAAAATGCATGGATGAGTATAAATTATTAGGGATACAGTCTTGCAGTAACCACTGGTCTGTAATCAAGTTGCTCACAGGGTTAGTTTAGGCAGATTATGAAAACTTTGGTTATGAGTGCATGAAAAAGAATAAATAAAAAATAGCAAAGAATTCTTTGCTTATGTACGTACTTGTAGGAAAGGGATGGTTAACATTGGTATATTTGATAGGAATGACATAACTACTGAAGATCCTGTATAGGTTGTTGACAAACTGAATAAATATTTTGCATTTGCATCCACATATTTCTAGGGTTGGGTTATGAGAAGTATACCTAATTTTAACTGCAACTTAAATTATTTTATGATAATTGAAAGGAAGCTGGAAGGGAAATTATAGCTAAAAATAAAAATGGTACCTGGAATTGATGGAAAATGTCCAATTACATTAAAAGATTCAGCAAAAGATCTAATCAAACCCTTTAGCTGCATAAGCTCATACACTCGCTTTCTTGCATCTCATGCTACTACTACTAACTACTATCTCATTATTAGCGATCTCATTACAAAACAGTTCCCTTTAAATGTTTGTCCAGTTCCTCCTTAAATTTATTTAACCTGTCAACTTCCACAACAACAAATGGAACTTTGTTCCGGCAATCAACTACCCGCTGACTAAAGATAAATTTCTGCACATCTATTCTACATCTGTCCTTCCTCAATTTCAATTTATGCCCCCTTAGGTTTGTAATCTGAACAAGTGGAAGAATCCCATCAGAATTCAGCGTGCTCAACCCATTCAAGGCCTTATACACCTCAGTCAGATCACCTCGCAGATGCCTAGTATCCAGCCGCTGCAATTTGCAGAACTTAAGCCTCTCTTGGTAAGAGAGACTTAAGTTCTGCAAGTTCTTCATTCCCCTCACCAATGTTGTTGCCCTTCTCTGTACACGTTCAAGCAAATCTACATCTCAAGCAAATCTACATCCTTCCTAAAATGAAGCCTCCAGACCTGTACGCAGTACTCAAGGCGTGGCCTGACCATTGCCTTATACAGAGGGACAGTCACCTCCTTTTCCCTGCTAACAAAATTCCTGTATATCATTGACAACACCCCATGACCTGCCCTGGCAGCCTGTCTGCATTGCTCAGAAAACTTCATATCTGACTGCACAATTACTCCCAGGTCTTTTTCATTTTCTACCACCTTAAGTGTAGTACCACACAGTTGGTACATTTCTCTGGGGTTATTTCTACTCATATGCAGTACTCGGCATTTTTCAATGTTAAACTTCAGTTGCCACTTGTCAGTCCATCTGCCCAAATTTTCTAGATCCTGTTGCAGTAACACACTGCCATTACTGTCATTAACAACCCTGCCAACCTTTGTATCATCTGCAAACTTCGACACTAAGCCTGATATACCTTCATTGATAAATATACAAAATAATAGTGGACCCAACACTGAACCCTGTGGGACTCCACTAATAACATTAGTCTACGAAGAGCAGCAACCATTGATTACCACCCTCTGTCTTCTCCCACTCAACCACCCTTTTATCCATTGTAGCACCTTACCCTTAATACCATTCTGCTCCAATGAGTACAGTAGTCTTCCATGCACAACAGTGTCAAAAGCTTTCCTGAAATCCAAGTATATGATATCAAAATTCTTTTTTGCATCCAGTTCCTTTGTAACCACATCATAATATCCCATCAAATTTGTCAGACTAGACTTTCCGTCAACAAACCCAGTGCTGTGTCTGAATTATTGCTGCAGTCTTGTCTAGATGATCCTGCAATGCATCTTTAACCAGTGACTACATTATTTTACCTGGAACAGAAGTTAAACTAACTGGTCTGTAATTACTCGTATCACCCTTCGATCCCCCTTTGTGAATTGGGGATACATTTGCACATCTCTAGTCTGTGCTTTACCCTTAATACCATTCTGCTCCAATGTGTAAAGTAGTCTTCCATGCGCAACAATGTCAAAAGCTTTCCTGAAATCCAAGTATATGATATCAAAATTATTTTTTGCAGTTCCTTTTGTAACTACATCATAATATCCAATCAAATTTGTCAGACAAGACTTTCCCTCAACAAACCCAGTGATGTGTCTGAATTATTGCTGCAGTCTTGTCTAGATGATCCTGCAACGCATCTTTAACCAGTGACTCCATTATTTTATCCGGAACAGAAGTTAAGCTAACTGGTCTGTAATTACTCGTGTCACCCTTCGATCCCCCTTTGTGAATTGGGGATATATTTGCACATCTCTAGTCTGTTGGGATTTCCCCTGAGTTCAGGAATGCTCTCATAATTATGTCCAAGGGTTTACTTACTTCCTTTGCCACCTCCTTTAATATAACTGGATAAATCCCATCCACCCCAGCTGCCTTCCTTATGTTTAACTTCAACAATTTCTGCTCCACTTTGCTCTCAGTTATTACAAAACCATTAAGCACCCTGTTACAGTTTGATAACCTTCTGGCATTTTCAAACCTTAATAATTCCTCATGTGTGAATGTAGGTACAAAATACTCATTCAGTTTGTTTGCTATCTGAGAAGGATAATCAACAGTCGAACCATCGATTTCAAGTGGACCAATCAGATTCATCCCCTTCCTTTTAGAGTTTATATAAATAAAGAAATCCTTGCTGATTTTCTTAGCATCCTTTTCCAAAGATTTCTCGTAATCTGCCTTTGACTGCCTTAACCTCCTTTGTGACTTGATTACAGACTAGCTTATATATATCATAGGCTTCTGCGTTGCCTGATAATTTATATGCATCCCATGCATTTTTCTTCTCTGCCACGAGTCTCATTAGTTCATTTGACAACCATTTAGGCCTAAACCTTGAACAATATTTCTTAACAGCTAACTTTCTTATGAAACGTTTAGTAGTTTCCACGATTAATTCCTTGAATGCTTTCCACTTAGAATTTGTAGATGTAATTAGAATTTGATTAAATGAAGATGTAATCAAATCCATTAGCTAATAATGATGATGAGAACATCCTAGAATTCAGAGGATGGCTCCTACAGATTCGAGATATGCAAATGTATCTCTTGCTTACATTGAAAGAACAGAATTCGTGGGATACCTGGTTTTTGGGCAACACGACGCTGTCACCCCTCTCGCTAGTGGACGAACCCACTGCTTGGCAGGTATATAGGTACAATGCATTTACGTAGATGGTAATTCGATGTCAGTATGCATAAACATCATGAGGTGGTACAGAAATTGCACTATCTCCGTTCGACAGTATCAAGGGAGTATCAGGAATATGTCATTTTAGCATAACATATCATCGTGGACAGCACTGTGGGAGGGAGAAAGTGGTGGATGAACGTGGCCATTGCCATCTGTCTCACATTGTTTCAACCAACCGAAGAGCAACAGTGGCACAAATCACCGCCAACTTCAACGAGAGAGGTGCCGGAAACGTCTCCACCAAGACCATCAGGCTATGATTAGCCGCTGTAGGTTATGGGAGCCGCCAACCCACCAGAGTCCCATTGCTAACACCACAACACAGGACTCTACACCTCAACTGGGTGAAAGAGCGGCACTGGATCTTGGATGATTGGAGACTGGTCTCCCAGTCCGATGAATCCCGTTTCCAGTTATTTCGAGCAGACGGGAGGGTTTGTATCTGGCGGAACCGCAAGAAGCTATGCACCCATCATGTCAACAAGGAACTGTTTAGGTAGGTGGATGATCGGTAATGGTCCGGGGCATGCTCAACTGACACACGTTGGGACCTCTGGTACATCGACAAATCTCTGAACGATACAGGTTACATGTCCATCCTTGCAGACCATCTGCATCCCTTCATGGTCATCATGCACCCACAGGGCAATGGACTTTTCCAGCAGGACAATGCATCTCCCCACAGAGCCATGGTGACTAGAACATGGTTCAAAGAGCATTCAGCAGAATTTACCACCATGGAATGGCCTTCCCTTTCACTGGACATGAACTATGTGGAGCATCCTTGGGTTGGTTGTTGTTGTTGGTGTTGTTTTTATTGGCGCGTTAGCTACTAAGGCTATAATGCGCCAAGACCACAGAGCAGAGCATCCTTGGGATGCTCCACATAGTTCATGTAGACAGCACTGTGGAAAGGTCTGTTCGAGCTATGGATCCTCTGCCCAGGAATGCGATGGAATTATGGACAGCGGTGCAGCAAGCATGGATGGAAATACTTGTGGAACGCTTTCGTGAACTAGTGGACTCAGTGCCTTGTCATGTGACTGCCACTATCCAGGTGAAAGGTGTGCATACCCGTTACTAGGTAGGTATCCCATGATTTCTGTCCACTCAGTGTACTAGGCAAATCAGTGGCCAGACTAGGTAACTACATACCAGTACGTTTGACTTCTCTGCTAGGTGATAATGCAGTCGGTGATTAAAGAAATTATACAAGATGAACTTGATAGGATTAGAGCTATAAGATATATGGTAGGGAGTGTTTGCTCTGTTGCTGTCAATGTTTTTCTGAATTCTAAATTGGTCTAAGAGCAAATAATATTAATATATAGTTGGCAGGTTTTATTAAACTGGGTCCCATTTCTGACGTGTCGGATATAATAAATGAATAAGCATTTAAGAAAAGTGAAATAAATAATAAATTCAAACTTTTGTAAAATAGCTATATTTTATCTCTATATTTAAACAAAATTTCCATTGGATATCCTTCTTTCATACACATGCAGATTTTGACACACAAGTTTGACAATTAATTGTAATGATTAACCTAAGGCAGGTTAGTCATTACTAACTTACTTACTTGCCTGTAGGCTTGAAAGTTTTTCATTAAATAATCATTATCAAAATTTCAATATCATTAATTACATATTTTTCAACTCACTCCCGTAATTTCTCATTGACATAAAAGGTTATTCTTCTGTAAATATTGATGCAAAGTAACTGTTGAGTTTATCTGCAACATCAGCTGGGGTATCTAATACTATCACACATCCATTATATAAGGGTCTGATCTGGTTTGTCCTTCTCTTTGCATTTATATATGCAAAGAATTCCTTGGCCTCCACTGCTCTCTTTGCCAGCAATTTCTCATAATCTGCCTTTGCCAGCCTAACCTTTTCTGTGGCATTATTACAGATCAATTTTTAGCTGTTATTGGCTTCGTTACTTTTTTTGCTCTATAACTTTTCCATGCCATCTTTTTCTGCTCAAGTAATCTGGCAACTTCGTTATTCATCCAACTTGGAATTCTCCTCATGGAGTGTTTTTTAGTGGTATATATACATTCAAGGCTTCTGTTGTTCCATCAACCATGTCATCTTTTTTTTGCTCTTAAACTGGCTATTGCTCTATTAATCCAAGTTAATTCATTATTAGCTTAGAACTTTGTGATCACTCCCTGCTAATGGTTTCTGTGCTATGAGCTCTATGATATCTTTTGGTTCATGGGTGATGATGTGATATAGAATATTCTTGTTCCCAGTACTTTCTCTAACATGCCGATACAAATAATAATTTTCAAACTTGCTCTAATCAATTAGGGACAAATTTAAATCATCCATAATAAGACATTCATCTTTGATCCCCAATTCCATCTGTGTATAGAGGCACTTATTATAATCTTTGTTGTCTGGTTTGTAGTTTCTCATTGACATAAAGTTTTTACAGATTCAAAACTTATACGTAGAACCTGTGTTAGCTGAGAGAGACATAATGAGTAGGAGTTTTGAATCTGTAAAAACTTTTGTTGCATTCAGCATAAGAAGTATGATCCCATCACCACTTCTATCTTTCATCTCCCTCCTAAATATGCCAAGAATGTTATACGTACCATAATGAGTTTCATGTTTTCGTTAGCCTTGTTATCCTTAGTATTAGTTGTTTTAACCAGGAGTTTGAATTTACTCTATTTGCGATCGCCTCATACATTAACAAAAATACTGACACTTGAATCATTTGGAAAAAAATACAAGCACTCAATGGGAAATTTCTACCGCCGCAATCTCCAATAATACAATGGAATGGGCAGAAATTATCTTCCCCTACTGATATTGCAAATGCATTATCAGAGTCTTTATATAACATTTCTGCCTCATCCTCTTATGTAACATCCTTTCAACGCATTAAAACTAATGAAGAACGTCAAAAATTGAATTTTCAAACTAGACTCTCACTTCCTTATAACCAGCCTTTTACTCTAGTTGAGCTCAAGGAATGCTTAAGCAAATCGTCAAATAGTGCAGCAGGACCAGACAGTATTCACTACAGTATGCTACAGCATCTATGTGAAGCTGACCTTGGCATATTATTACTATTCTATAACCATATCTTTTCAGAAAATACTTATCCTCTGTCCTGGCGGCATTCCTATATCTAAACTTATATCTATTCCAAAACCGGCAAAGATCCCACTCTGGTCCAGAACTACAGACCGATATCATTAACAAGCTGTTTAGGCAAAATATTTGAAAGGATAGTGCATAAGAGGCTCACCTGGTTTCTAGATTCTCAGAATCTTTTTTCTGATCACCAATATGGCTTCCGTAAAAACAGATCTACCGTAGATTTACTTGTAAAACTTGAATGCAACATACGAAATGCCTTCGTCATGAAACAGTACCTAGTGATGGTCAACCTAGATATTCACAAAGCATTCGATACCACCTGGTGTCATGGCATTATTAAAGATATGCATCAGTTGGGGCTGAGAAGCTATCTTCCTTAAATCATCCAGAACTTTTTAAAATTATGCACTTTTCAAGTCCGATATCAAAACTGCATCTCACATTCAAGAAGAGTGTCCTGCAGGGTTCAATACTGAGTGCTACCCTATTTGTGATTCGGGGCAACAAAATATTGGAAGATCTTCCAAAAACCATTCAAATTTATATGTATGCAGATGACCTCACTATATCCTGCCAATCACAAAGTATGAATACTGTTGAAAGACAGTTGCAAATTGCTCTATTCAAAATAGAAGCCTGGACCTTATGCAATGGATATCGTCTTGCTGAACAGAAATCCACCACTACTCACTTCTGCAAACTACGATCACTTCATCCTGATCCTGAGCTGAAGATCAATAACATGCCAATACCTCTTACTCACACTGTCTGTTTTCTTGGCCTGATGCTAGATAGGAAACTAAACTTTCAAGCACATGTGACCTACCTTAGGACCATCTGCTTGAAGAAATTGAATATCCTCTGGTTTGTGTCATCTATGTCATGGGATGCTGATCGACATACCCTGATCCATCTTTATCGAGCTCTCATCAGGTCCGGTGTAGACTATGGCTCCCCAGTGTATGACTCTGCTAGGAAAACTATTTTACAGCGATTGAACACGATCCAGCACAGTGCTCTGAGAGTTTCTCTAGGTGCTTTCAGAACCTCCCCAGTTCAGAGCCTGTACATTGAACCTTTCTTAAATCTTTGGAGGAAAACATTTCTTTTGATGTATGCCGCAAAAATCTGCAGTCGAAGATATAAGGGAGGTCCGTAGCCCACGAACCTCCCTTACATCTTTGGAGGAAAACATTGCTTTTGATGTATGCCGCAAAAATCCGCAGTCTTCCCTCTCACCCGAATTGGAGAAGTCTGTACAATACTGAATGGGAGTCATTTTTCAACAGTAAACCAAATGAAAACAAACTTGCTGCACTTAGACTTAAAGAACTAATTCAATCGTGGAATATAGAAATCGACATGACACCGCCTGATCCACCGTGGGCAAATATTCCTGCAATTTATGACGACTATTTCCAACAGTGGGGAAGAATACCTTGTCTCCCTTCAATATCGCACAGTTACATGAAACTGTTTCTAATTCACAGGCCTGTAAGATCTATACAGATAGATCAAAAACTGAGACCCAAGTAGGCGCTGCGGCAATCTTCCCGTCATTCACTACTTCTGTCTCATTACCTGTAGAATGCAGTATCTTCACTGCTGAGCTTTATGCTATTAACTTGGCTGTAGATCACAGTACTCAACTTCTAATTTCGTCTGCCTTAATATACACTGACTCACTCAGTGCTGTCTCTGTCATAAATAGTAATACCACCTCCTCTCACCCTGTTATCAAACAAATCCATTCTAAATGACTTGTGTGTGTAATGAGTCAAACCAAACTGTGACATTCTGCTGGATACCAGGGCATTCTGGTATAGCAGGAAATGAAAGAGCAGATCTTGCAGCCAAACAACCAGATACCTCTATTTTACAGAATGGTCAAGTTCCGTATTCCGATTTCAAACATATCATCCGTAAAGCATGTTACAATAGCTGGTCACTGATTTGGAGAGGTTATCCAGGAAACACACTATACCAAATAAAACCAGAACCAAAGCTGTGGCTCTCCAGTTTCCAGAAAAATAGATGAGAAGAAACAATTTTAGGAAGGCTTAGGATTGGGTGTACTCACCTCACTCACCTGACAGCGCTCCCCAGTGCACATCATGCCAAATTGTACTGACCATTCGCCATTTCCTAGTGGACTGTCCCTCTTTCAAACCATCCGCTTAGACACTTTAATTCAATTTCTAATATGCAGTCATCAATAAATTTAACGCAGATTCTGGGAGATGATCTAATAAAAAGGAACTATTTACTTTTCTAAATCGGATAGAAATATATCATAAAATATAGTTGTTTCATATTCACCATTCGAAAGACACAATATGGCCCCAGCAGCCTATGTGTTGTTAAACTCAACAAGAACAACTCTATTTGCGACACTCTTGACATTACAGTTATAACTAAGTTTTCGTATCCAAATCAGACGGTCGCTTCGCTCCCCTCTAACTTGTGTCACACAAATCTAAATTATATATTTTTATATTTTTTTTTAGTGGGGGAAAACCCCCACATCTTCTAATAATCAAAAGATGCACAAAAATTATATTATATTATTTTATTATCTAAAAGCAAATTAACAACAAAACCATCATTTATATATTTGATTATAAACGTTTCTTGTCCAATTTTATTGTTTTTTTTTTTATTCGTTTTCTTTTAATACAAAGAGATTTTTAGCTGCCTTCACTACCACTGTGAGTGTAGTACCACCCAGTTGATACGTTACTCTGGGGTTACTGCTACCCATATGCAGTACTTTCCATTTGTCAATGTTAAACTTCAGTTGCCACTTCTCAGCCCATCTGCTCAACTTTTCCAGATCCTGTTGCAGTAGCGTACTGTCATTAACAACCCTACTAACCTTCGTATCATCTGCAAACTTAGACATTAACTCTGATATATCTTCATAAATATCATTGATAAATACAGAAAACAACATATGGGCCCAACATCGAACCCCGGGGGACTCCACTAATAACATTACTCCATAAAGAGCAGTGTCCATTGATAACCACTCTTTCTCCCACTCAACCATCCTTTTATCCATTGTGCAACTTGCCCTTAATGCCATACTGCTCCAATTTTGTATGGCGCCTCCGTAGCCAGGTGGGAAGGAGCAGCAGTGCACAGCACACGCTTCTTGATTAGACCGGGGTTCGAGCCTGTCACCACCAAATACGGAGGATGCGGAAAGGTTAAGGAATGACCACCACATATCCCGGAGCAATATGGCCTTAGTTGCTAACGCTCCTAAAAACCAACCAAACCAAAAAAAAAGCTCCAATTTGTACAGTAGTCTTCTATGTGACACAGTATCAAAAGTTTTCCTAAAATCCATTTTCCTGATATCAAAATTATTTTTTGCATCCATTTCCTTTGTGACCACATCATAGTATCCAGCCAGATTTGTCAGGCAAGACTTCCCCTTAACAAACCCATGCTGTGTCTGAACTATAGCTGTAGCCTTGTCTAGATGATTCTGCATCGCTTCCTTAACCAGTGACTGCATTATTTTCCCTGGAACAGAAGTTAAACTAACAGGTCTGTAATGACTTGTCACCCATTGATCCCTCTTTGTGAATTGGATACACATTTGCACACCTGCAGTCCATGGGGACCTCCCTTGAGTCCAAGGAAGCTCTCATAATTATGGCTAAGGGTTTGCTTACTTCCTTTGCTGCCTCCTTTAATATAACTGGATAGATCCCATCCGCCTCAGGTGCCTTTTTTATGTTCAATTCCAACAATTTCTCTTCCACTTTTCTCTCATTTATTACAAAATCATTAGCTCTTTGCCAGAGTCCGATATGCTTCTGGCTCTCCACTTCCCTACAGACTTCCATCGATGGTACAATTGAACTGTCAATGTCAAGTGGAGCAATCTGATTCATCCCTTTCTTTCTAGAGTTTACATAAGTAAAGAAATCTTTACTGTTTTCATTAGCATTAGCATTAGTAGAGGCATTTGATGCAAGAAAGCAAGCTTATGCAGCATCAGCCAAAAAAAAAAAAAAAAAAAAAAAAACACTTCCACTTCACCCCTCTGTTCGTTCAAAATACCTGTCCAGCTGAGCCTTTAAACTTATTTAGGCTATCAACTTCCACGACAAGGGATGGAAGTCTGTTCCACCAACCAACCACTCTCTGGCTAAAGGCAAATTTCTGCACGTCTATCCTACATCTGTCTTTCCGCCGACCGGGCTAGCCGAGTGGGTAAAGTACCTGCCCGGCAACCCAAAGGTCGCGGGTTCGATTCCCGCCTCGGGCTTGGATCAAAGTACTGCAAAAACCTTGGGAGGTGCAATATGGCCACAGAAGCCAATGCGCCAACAACTACCAAATCAAAAAAAAAAATCTGTCTTTCCTCAATTTGAATTTATGCCCTCTCAGGTGATTATTCTGAGCGAGAGGAAGAATCCCATCAGCATTGAGCATGCTCAAACCATTCAATGCTTTATACACCTCTATCAGATCACCTCGCTGGTGCCTAGTCTCCAGACACTGTAATTTGCAAAACTTAAGCCTTTCTTCGTAAGAGCACCCACCCCTTTGTTCCATTCACTAATCTTGTTGCCCTTCTCTGTATTCGTTCCAGCATCTCTACATCCTTCTTAAAATGAAGCCTCCAGACCTGTATACAGTACTCTAGGTGTGGCCTGACCATTGCCTTATACAAGGGAATAATCACCTCCTTATCCCTGCTAGAAAAATTCCTATATATCCTTAATATTCCTATATAAAATATATATATAATATATTTTTTATATTATTTATATATTATTTATATATTTATATTATTTATTATTATTTATATTATTATTATTTTTATTTATTTTTATTATTATATTATATTTATATTATATTATATTATATATTATATAATATATAATATAATATATATTATATATATATTATATTATATTTATTATTATTTATATTATTATTATTTTTATTTATTTTTATTATTATATTATATTTATATTATATTATATTATATAATATAATATATATTATTTATATTATTTATATATTATATTATTTTATATATTTATATATTATTTATATATGAAATATATATAAAATATATATATTCCTATATATATATTTTCCTTTGCATTGTTTGCCAAGATTTCTCGTAATCTGCCTTTGCTTGCCTAATGTCCTTTGTGACTTGATTGCAGACTATCTTATATCTACCATAGGCATCTGTCTCCTGATAATGTATATGCTTTCCATGCATTTTTCTTCTCTATCATGAGTCTCATTAGGTCACCTGACATCCAATTCCATTAATCTACCTTGAACTGTATTTCTTAGTTGGTATGAAAAGCCTAGTAGCTTTCAAGATTAATTCCTTGAATGCTTCCCATTTAGAATTTGTTGGTAACATTATCAGTTGGTCCCACTGTATAGAATTTAAAAAAAAACTCTGAGACCACTGTAGTCATTTTTATGAAAGCAAAAACCCTTCCCTTTACCCCTAATGGTAGTTACATCTTTATGTAAATCCCACATCAGTACACTGTGATTACTGCCACCTAGTGGTTCCTTCATCTGCAGATTCTTAATGCATGAAGAATGACTGCTGATAATCAGATCAAGAGTATTATTCCCTCTGGTTGCCTCTTGAACATGCTACTGTAGAAAACAGTCATTTAATAACTCCACAAAAGTCTTTCTAGTGTGTGACTGACCAATTTGCAAGTTCCAGTCTATATCTTGGAAGTTAAAATCTCCCATTACAGTCATACCTCGGTTAATGTTACCTCTGATAACGAAGCTTCGATATAATGAAGTCCGCAATTTCAAGCCCCATTTAACATAAAAAATATTCCGATTTAAAGCCAACGCCCGACAATCATCCGATTGGTGACTGGCGGCGACTCGTTATGTACTCCCGAGTGCTCCCAAGCTGCGGGTGTGTCTGTTATAACAGTTTTGCGCATCATTCGCCTAATTTAGTTGTTGTTTACACTTCATAGGGTGTGTTTCAGTGTGATGCATTGCAACAATCCGTATCTGTCAGTTTTCCTGGTATGCCAGATCGTGATTTTTAACTGTCCTCCATTTCCTTTACATGATTGACTTTGTTTCAGTGTGGCGCATTGCAATAATCGACGTAGGTTCTTTGATAGCATTACATAACATAGATTTTGTAAATTTTGATAGAAATATTTTTGTTTTAGTTAAAATGTCAGAATCAAAGAAAAGAAAAGCAATTTCTTTGGAAACTAAACAAAATATCTTACGTGTTGAAAGCGGTGAAAGAAAATCCGATGTGGCACATTCTTTAGGATTAGTGCAATCAACTTTAACAACCATACTAAATCAATCAGAAAAAATAAAACAGTCTGCTCAGAATTGTACAGATGTTACAGCGGCAAAATTAACTCGTTTAAGGAATCCAATTTTATAAAAAATGGAGAAAATGTTAAGTTTGTGGATAGATGATATGTCACAACGTCATATGCCTTTAAGTCAAATGGTGATTCAAGAAAAAGCATTATTTTTGTCTAATCACCTGAAATCTAAACAAACAGAAGAAATTATGGAAACCTTTGGGGCTTCTCGTCGTTGGTTCGAGAAATTTAAAAAACGCCCTCAAATTCTGCCCTCAAAAGATGATACCTGCTCTACAGCATCAACTTTTGCCCCTGGCAGATATACCCTGGTCCTATTCCACCTATCCTTTTTGCATAATATATTTTCCCATCTCCCTGACAATAGTCATCAACAATAACTAGCTCCTGTGGGACCAGTGCATTCTGCCCTGAAATTGCCGCTGTGTTGCCTGATGATCAAGTGCAAGCTCTGCATTGATATGGACAGCTGAGAGCTTGCTGGGTACACTAATTTAAGTCCTTCAAGGGCATTTACTCCGTTCTTCAAGTTCTCACAAAGGTACATAACAACGCTCATTTGATGCCTAACTTCTTCAAACTCCTTACATCGAGCACACAAAGATATCCCCTTTGGCAATACCATGTCCCGTTTCAGAAAGTCTGCAAACATTTCACAAGTTGCACATTTTTTTAAGCTGTGATGTGTTGGAGAATCACCCCCTTCGGTTCACCCCCGAGCCACAGCACTCCTGCTACTTTGTATGCGTTGCTTTGCTGCTCTAATGTGGGGCATTATTTCTGATTATGATTTAATTACGTAACAATGAAAATTAATAAGATCAATAAATTTAATTGATTAATTTACTATACAATACTATACTAAGCTAATGCAGTAATACATATTCCGCTATATAGTTTTGTGTTATACCTTAGTTCATATCAATTATATCAAGTTTTAGATATATTCTATGTTAAATTAGTTATATCCCTAGCGAAATATAAAAGATATATGCCCAAAAGATGATTAAAACCTTCAAAATACTTAATTTATTAAAATGAAAACCCTACTATTCTTCTGCGCTACTGGTCACGCTATGATATTTCTGCCAAAACTCCGATACGATAGCAGTACAAGTAGTAAGTTGTAACTTACAAAGTCACTAGCTAAATTTAAAAAATAAGCTAACAAATGCTACTAAGCCTATTTAATCAATTTGTAAACAAATTAATACATTAACTAATCAAAAATACCATAAAATGCAAAAGATATATGCCCAAAAGGTGATTAAAACCTTCAAAATACTTATTTATTACAATTTAAACCCTTCTTATTTTGTATTGTATTGTAGCACTACTGGTTACTCTACAATATTCCTGCCAAAACACATGCATGATAGCAATATGAGTAGCAAGTTGTAACTTAAATCACTAGCTAAGTTTAAAAAATAAGGTAACGAATGCTACTAAGCCTATTTAATCTATTTGTAAAACACAAATTAATACGTTGACTAATCAAAAATACGATAAAATTTCAAGGAACACATATCCATTTGCAGCAGCTACAGAAGTCTTCATCTTCACCAAGTGCAGTCTGAGTGATATTGTGGTGCAACGTTTTAGTAAACAGTTTTTACTGATGTCTACTTCTTAGATTTCTATTTTTGTTCTAGAGAAGCATGATTTATCCAATAAACTTCATAAAATGTTCCAATTAAATATAACATTTTTATTTTACAGAGAAAAAATTGAGGTGTTTTCAGAACTTGCAAGGATATTCTCTGAAGAAAACAATCAAATGAATTGTCGTGAACTTCTAATTAAGGTATGCATATTTTAATAGTGATGTTAAATGTTTTTTCACCCCTATCCATAAAGATTTAATTGTTTGGTGCATTTAAATTTAATAATATTTTTATATTATTGAAAAATAACATTGACAGATGGTTGTTGATAACATTATCCCATAAATTCTGCTGACATTATGCAAATTTATACAAATATGGGTGTCATTGATTGAAATTTGGGAGTACAGGAATCATTTCGTTATACAGAGATTTCTTTTAACGAGTATCAATCCGATATCTATATATCAGAATACTTTTAAAAGAACCAATGCAGTATATTATAAAATACTTTGGTGATTTACTGAACAAAAATGCTGAAGACTTCATCCAAGAAGAGTAAAAATTTACATACTATTTCTATTATTGAATAGAAAAGCTTGTGGAAATTATCAAATGTGAAAGGCAGTTGGTATAGATGAAAGATAGGCCTGAAATGCTGAAGTAAAGTCTTCAGCAAAACCATCCAGAAGTATTAGCATTAATAGAGGCATATGATGCAAGAAAGCAAGCTTATGGAACATCAGCCAAAAAAAAAAAAAAAAAAACTCTCCCATTTCACCCCTCCATTTGTTCCAAATGCCTGTCCAGCTCAGCCTTAAATTTATTTAGGCTATCAAGTTCCACAGCAAAAGATGGAAGTCTATTCCACCAATCGACTATCCGCTGGCAAAAGGCAAATTTCCACACATCTATTCTAAAACTATCTTTTCCTCAATTTGAATCTATGTCCCCTCAGGTTCTTAATCTGAGCAAGAGGAAGAATCCCATCAGTATTCAGCTTGCTCAACCCATTCAAGGCCTTATACACCTCAATCAGATCACCTCGCAGGTGCCTACTCTCCAGGCTGCAATTTGCAGAACTTAAACCTTTCTTGATAAGAGCGCCCTTTTGTTCCCCTCACAAATCTTGTTGCCCTTCTTTGTACTCGTTCTAGCAACTCTACATTCTTCCTAAAATTGAGGCCTCCAGACCTATACACAGTACTATAGTTGTGACCTGACCATTGCGTTGTATAACAGGATAATCACATCCCTTTCGCTGCTAGAAAAATTCCTATATATCATTGACAAGACTCCGTGACCTGCCCTGGCAGCCCTTCTGCACTGCTCAGCGAACTTCATATTTGACTGCACAATTACCCTAGGTCTTTTTCACTTTTCACTTCCCTGAGTGTAATAAACACAGTTGGTAGAATTCTCTTTGGTTATTGCTACCCATATGCAGTACTTTGTATTTGTCAATGTTAAACTTCAGTTGCCACTTCTCAGCCCATTTGCCCAACTTATCTAGATCCAGTTGGAGTAGGCATACTGTATTTACTGTCGTTAACAAACCTGCCAACCTTTGTGTCATCTGCAAACTTGGACATTAAACCTGATATACCTTCATCAATATCATTGATAAATATACAAAACAACAATGGGCCCAACACCGACCCTGGGGAACTAATAACATTTGTCCATGAAGAGGAGAGTCCATTGATTACCACTCTCTGTTGTCTCCCACTCAACTATCCCTTTATCCATTGTAGCAACTTACCCTTAATGCCACATCTCTCCAATTTGTACAGCAGTCTTCCATGTGCAACAGTATCAAAAGCTTTCCCGAAATCCAAGTATATGATATCAAAATTATTTTGGCATTCAGTTCCTTTGTGACCACATCATACTATCCAATCAAATTGGTCAGACAAGACTTCTCTATAACAAACCCATGCTATGTCAACTATTACTGCAATCTTGTGTAGATGATCCTGCAATGCTTCTTTAACCAGTGACTCCATTATTTTCCCCAGAACACAAGTTTAACTAACAGGTCTGTAGTTACTTGTGTTGCCTTTTGAACCTCCTTTGTGAATTGGTGATACATTTGCACACCTGCAGTCCATGGGGACCTCCCCCGAGTCCAAGGAAGCTCTCATAATTATGTCTAAGGGTTTGCTTACTTCCTTTGCTGCCTCCTTTAATATAACTGGATAGATCCCATCCACCCCAGGTGCCTTTTTTATGTTTAACTTCAACAATTTCTCTTACACTCTGCTCTCAGTTATTACAAAATCACTTAGCTTCCTGTTAGAGTTTGATAAAGTTCTGGCGCTCCCCTCGTTGAATAACTCCTCATGTGTGAATGTAGATGCAAAATACTTATTCAGTTTATCAGCTACCTGAGCATGATCATCAATAGTCAACCCATCTATGTTAAGTGGTTCAATCTGATTCATCCCTTTCCTTCTAGAGTTTACATAAGTAAAGAACTCTTTGCTGTTTTTCTTTGCATCCTTTGCCAAGGATTTCTCGTAATCTGCCTTCGACTTTTGTTACATACACGACTATAAACTAGCGACTATAAACTAGTCTGCGACTTTTGTTACAGACTAGTTTATAGCTGCCATAGGTTTCTCTGTCACCTGATACTTTATATGCATCCCATACATTTTTCTTCTCTGCCATGAGTTTCATTAGTTCATCTGTCATCTATTTAGGCCTAAACCTTGAACAGTATTTCTTAGTTGGAATGAAAAGCCTAGCAGCCTCCAAAATTAAGTTTCTGAAGGCTTCCCATTTAGAATTCAACTTTATTAACATCGTCAGTTGATCCCACTGTACAGAATTTAAAAACTGTCTGAGATCCCTGGAGTCACCTTTACGAAAGCAATAGCCCTTTCTATAGGAGGTAATTCCCACATCATATAAGACATTATTCTGATTTACTGGCCCACTCTATTTCTCTGCACAATTGCTCATTATACTCATCAGATTCATTAGGCCTATAACACATACACCTACTCTCATTTTTCCTTTCCCAGTGCTTATGTCACACCAAATAGACTCAACATTGCATTGTCCACCAACATGAATTTGATGACTTCCTTTGATTTTACGTGTTTCTTAACTAACAGCATAACCCCTCCTCCCTTCCTGTCCTGTCTATCCTTTCTGTACACATTGTACTCCCCAAATTCCAATTTTGAACTGCTTATATCTGTGTGAAACCATGTCTCTGATATCTCAACAATATCTGCCTTTGATGTTTTGACCAGCACCTCAAATTCATTTACTAAACTCCTAGCATTGGTGTACACACAATTATACATGCACCTGTTCTTATTCTTAGCTACCTTAACACAGCCCACGTATTTACTTGTTCCACTATGACTCCCAGCAGTCTCTGGTATCCCCAGCACCTTGCTTTCCAGGCAGTGGCTCATTCTGATAGAATGAGCAGCAGCTCACTTTTGCCTCTGCCTGCGGCCACTGTTAACCTTTTAATCTGTGTATCCCCCCAAGTGATTTTGTTGAAGGACAAAGTTCCAAAAGGTTGGAGCAGAGTCAACATATAAAAAGGGAAATAAAACTAAATGTGGAAATTACAGATGAATTTCTATCCTTACAATATCAGGTAAAATCTGTGTAATATAGAGAAAGATAATTATCAATTAATGTAATAATATTATTAACAACGTGACTGGTTTTCACTTTCGTAATGTAAGGATTCCCTGCTGCAATAATTTTGTTACTTGAATTAAAAAATTCACAGTAGAACCTCATAAATCTAGAAGTCTTGGGACTTAGCCCTTTCCAGATTTTCAAAACCAAATATTATATTGCTCTTAGTGAATTGCACAGATTCACAACTACTGTAGAAAGATTACACACAAATTAACATTTGCCACTATTCTGTTATAATGTATTGCTGACATTGAGAAAGTTTCCCATCATCATATTGTGAATCTTAGGTAAAAATAAATAAAATATGATACAGATGGTTTCTTGATAAATTCCATCCATCGTAAACTCTGTAATGTGTGCATTTCATTGGAAAGCAGCCAAATCATGGCTGACAGCTCTCATTCAAACTGTACATCATATAAACTTGAAGGGTGAGCACCTTTATTTTATTTTTAACTTATGATTTAGAATGTGTTGCTTGGGAAACTTTCCCAAGATGAGTGATATGCTAGCCCACATTTTAGAAATGCCCACACAACAAATTTAGTTACCTACCAATTTCCGATATCACATTCCACACAGTGAGTTTAGTGAGAGATACAAAGGGTACTAGGAAAGTTTTGCAATATGACGCAACAATGAATCACAGGAAGCTGCATGTTGAGACATGTTCATACGTGCATAGTAGCCGCCGCGCCAAGTCGATGGGCTCAGTTATTCATTAGTAGTGAGAGTGTAAAGTGCTTGCGATGGCATCGTGGTCACGAAATGAGATAAGGACACTTTTGCGGTATAATTTCGTGCGTGGTTTAACCATAGACCAGTGCTTAGAAGAAATGACTCTTGCACTAGATGATGATTGTCCACATCGTACAACGATATTCAGGTGGTATAGAGAATTCCAAAGGGGAAATTTCACTCTGGAGGATTCTGAGAGACCGGGAAGGCCACGAACGTCAGTTACGGAGGAAAACGTTACTGCTGTGAGGAAAATGCTTGACGAAAACAGGCGAGTGACCTACCAACAGATAGAGGATACTTTGGGCCTAAATGCACCAGCAATTCGTTCAATTCTGCAAGATCATTTGCACGTGAAGAAACTTTGTTCTCTCTGGGTGCCGCATCAACTGACTGAAGAGCAGATGACACGACGTGTGACTTGGTGCCGGGAGATGTTAAAAAAGTTTGATAAGGGACAATCTCGGTATGTGAACAACATCGTGACAGGTGACGAGACTTGGCTGTATTATTACGATCTGCCGACCAAGGCTCAAAACAAAGTTTGGGTCTTTGATGATGACGACACACCCGTAATTGTCAGAAAATCCCGATCTGTAAAGAAGAAAATGATAGCTGTATTTTTCAAATCGAGTGGAATTGTGGAACGTGTCGTTTTGGACACGCAGAAGACAGTCACAGCTAAGTGGTATACTGAACAATGCCTGCCTAAAGTCATTGGATCTATGAAGAACCTGCGGCCAAAGTCAAGAATGGACACCTGGTACCTCCATCACGATAATGCTCCAGGTCACCGCGCCAAAGCCAGCACCGAATATTTGACCACGACAGGACTGAAACTTCTCGAGCACCCTCCCTACAGTCCAGACCTTGCTCCCTGTGACTTTGCACTGTTCCCGCATGTGAAAATGAAGCTAAAAGGGAGGCGGTTTTCCAGTGATGAGGACCTTCTACGGGCTTGGGACAACGAGTGTGCTTTACTCCCTAGTGAAACTTGGCAGAACTGGTTTAAAGATTGGTTTCGGAGGATGGAGAGGTGTATTGAATGTAGAGGAAATTACTTTGAAAAAATTAAATAAACAAAGCTGTATTGCAAAACTTTCCTAGTACCCTTTGTATATCAAAGAATTTGATTATTGATAAACCATTCATTCATAGCTTTACCAGTTTCATAAAGTAGGAAATACAAAGGGTACTAGGAAAGTTTTGCAATACAGCTTTGTTTATTTAATTTTTTCAAAGTAATTTCCTCTACATTCAATACACCTCTCCATCCTCCGAAACCAATCTTTAAACCAGTTCTGCCAAGTTTCACTAGGGAGTAAAGCACACTCGTTGTCCCAAGCCCGTAGAAGGTCCTCATCACTGGAAAACCGCCTCCCTTTTAGCTTCATTTTCACATGCGGGAACAGTGCAAAGTCGCAGGGAGCAAGGTCTGGACTGTAGGGAGGGTGCTCGAGAAGTTTCAGTCCTGTCGTGGTCAAATATTCGGTGCAGGCTTTGGCGCGGTGAGTTTGGAGCATTATCGTGATGGAGGTACCAGGTGTCCATTCTTGACTTTGGCCGCAGGTTCTTCATAGATCCAATGACTTTAGGCAGGCATTGTTCAGTATACCACTTAGCTGTGACTGTCTTCTGCGTGTCCAAAACGACACATTCCACAATTCCACTCGATTTGAAAAATACAGCTATCATTTTCTTCTTTACAGATCAGGATTTTCTGACAATTACGGGTGTGTCGTCATCATCAAAGACCCAAACTTTGTTTTGAGCCTTGGTCGGCAGATCGTAATAGTACAGCCAAGTCTCGTCACCTGTCACGATGTTGTTCACATACCGAGATTGTCCCTTATCAAACTTTTTTAACATCTCCCGGCACCAAGTCACACGTCGTGTCATCTGCTCTTCAGTCAGTTGATGCGGCACCCAGAGAGAACAAAGTTTCTTCACGTGCAAATGATCTTGCAGAATCGAACGAATTGCTGGTGCATTTAGGCCCAAAGTATCCTCTATCTGTTGGTAGGTCACTCGCCTGTTTTCGTCAAGCATTTTCCTCACAGCAGTAACGTTTTCCTCCGTAACTGACGTTCGTGGCCTTCCCGGTCTCTCAGAATCCTCCAGAGTGAAATTTCCCCTTTGGAATTCTCTATACCACCTGAATATCGTTGTACGATGTGGACAATCATCATCTAGTGCAAGAGTCATTTCTTCTAAGCACTGGTCTATGGTTAAACCACGCACGAAATTATACTGCAAAAGTGTCCTTATCTCATTTCGTGACCACGATGCCATCGCAAGCACTTTACACTCTCACTACTAATGAATAACTGAGCCCATCGACTTGGCGCGGCGGCTACTATGCACGTATGAACATGTCTCAACGTGCAGCAACAAGCAGCTTCCTGTGATTCATTGTTGCGTCATATTGCAAAACTTTCCTAGTACCCTTTGTACTGCTTCAGGAATTTGTGGTAAAGTTAACCACGATCATATTGCTGAAACAAACTTAAATGTTATTTGTCATTGGAATACCATAGATTTTTTGCGAGAGAGAGAGAGAGTGAGAGAGATAGAGATAGTTCTGCAAGCTTGGTGTAAGAGTTTTTGATTGCTGTGCAGTCGAGCTACATAGGACAGAATTTGGGATTTTTGAATTCAAACTTATGAGGTTCTACTGCATTTCATTCCTTACTTCTGTAATAGGACTTGCATTAATTTTTTTTTATAGAACAGCTGAAATCTGAATGAAAAGACAGGTCTTTTCAAAGGCATTTATACCACAAATTGTGATACTACCACTATCATGAGTTTCCTGAATGCTAAACTACAAATAAATAGCATTTCTCTAAAGCAGTAGTATAATGCTGCTCATTCGTAATATGGTCGTCAAACATGTTCAACAACCTTGCAAATGACAGGGTTAAATACATTAAATATGAGTTTCAAGCTTATTCCAATGCATCTCCTCTGCCCCTATCCTCTTTCTACACTCTCTTCTCCTTTATGCAAGCGCCTCCGTAGCCAGGTGGGAAGGAGCAGCAGTGCATAGCACACGCTTCTTGATTAGACCGGGGTTCGAGCCCGTCACCACCAAATACGGAGGATGCGGAAAGGTCAGGGAATGACCACCGCATATCCCGGAGCAATATGGCCTTAGTTGCTAATGCTCCTAAAAACCAAATAAACAAACAACAACAAACAACCTTTATGAAAAGTCATTTTTTATGCTTATTTTGGAGTATTTTCATATGGTGCCCACTGTAAGTGGCACATTATAGCCATGTGAGATAAAATTACTTCTGTAATTTCAACTTGTGAGAGTAGAAAGTGGTAAATATTTTCTGCAAAAGGTATCAGATCAATCCTTGGTGGGCTCGTGAACTTGTGGAATATTGAGTTCTATATTAATCAGGTCATAAAACATGCATCAGTTTTCTTGAATAGCCCACTAGATATACTGATTTACAGAGGGGGGAAGGGCATATACTCTTCTAGCACATAATTGCCCACTTTCAAACTATGACAGACCATTAAATTTTCTAGCATTAACAAATGTTGAATAAGTTGCACGGTAGTAAATGTTATCAACAATGATTCAGCTTGTCTTTTATTGTACTGGTATGGAAAAAATCTCGTTCTCTTATTTCATTGTCCACAGAGTATAAATTGTATATAATGGAGGAAATAAATATTACACTAAGCTAGAGCAATAGATAGACCCATGAAAATGACTTCTCTTCAAGAAAGGCTTACTGGTTTTGAATTACTAGAAGTCATCAAACCTGGTTAGAACTGAAGAAGGATTAGTGTATTACACGCATCACATGCACACACATGTACACTGAGTGATCACTGAATTATGACCACTTACCTAATACCCTGTTGGCCACCATTCACATAGATAGCAGCCCTTTTCACCTAGGCATTGACCCCATTGATAGCCATACTACCTGCAAGGCTTTCCACAGTGTCCGAATAGATAATGGTTGTGTCCATAAGCCCCACTTCATTTCAAAACATCCCACTGATGTTCAATTGGATTCAGGTCAGGCAAATTTAGAGCTCAATCAAGATATCTTCACTGTGCCCACTTCACCTCCCACTCATGTGCAGTGTGGGCCTGATTATATGGTGCATTATTGTCTTGGAAGATCCTGTGTCTGCCAGGGAAAATATGTAGCATGGCAGGATGCATATGGTCTACAAAGAGCTGCCAGTAGACCCCACTGGTGAAATGTTGATCCATATGCCTCAGGGGTCCTAGTTCTTGTCAACAAAACAAGCCCCATATTAATCTACCACTGCCACCTGTTTGGATAGTAGGCACTATTCATGATGGTCCGTGGACTCTTGTTGCCAACATGAAGGTGCACATTGGTGTGTTGTACCAGGTATTTGAACTCATCTGATCAGCACACTCATTTCAAGTCCTCCAGCTCCAGTATCCAACTAGCACTTTGTTGACACCTCAGCATTTACCATCGATGATAATCAGCAAAAAGGAGAGGATGTTTCTTGGGTTATCTACTGTGGAACTCCCATCTATCTGAGTGTGCAGCACATCATAATTTGGAACATTGTTCTTGCAATCCCCATATTGCGATGTAAACTTTAGCACATTGATTTGCCATTGAGCCTGTATGTGCTGTATTCTTTGCCCATCATGAATGTTCACTTGCATAATCCTTTACAGTTCTTTCAGTAGGAGGTAGTTTGGCCCATTCAACACTATTCTTTGTAATGGGCCATGAGCATCAGACATGACATGCTGTTTCCGATATGGAAGCACACAATGCATAAATTCCCACAATCACGCCTTTTGGAAACTCCATGGTATTTTTACTATGTCCCATAACTGTACTTTATCACTTTGACTTGCATGATCAGATGAAATTACCACTGCTCTAGTGTATGAAGCTCTTCTGTTTTTTTATACTGTGAGCTATGCAGCATGGTCCTTAATGGATGTGGTAATCATAATTCAGTGGTGTGTGAACTGAAAATATTATGAAGAAGAGTAAAAATAAAGCATTAAAGAAGCAGAGAGATGACTATTATTTGTTCCTTGCTTTGTCCTATTTTTTTTTTTTTTGTGGTTGATTTACTATATCATATTTGTGATATTTTTACACTCTTTTTGGCCTTGGTGCTGTCAGGTGATGCCAGTTTAATTTATCTTTTACTGGTTATAACTTTGTCTATATTCACCTGATATTTTCATAATTTTTTAGATACATATTCCTATCACTTTCCTTCCTTTTCTACTTCTGCCCTTATTTATTTTGTTTGTTTCTTCTCTCTTTTTCCCCCCTTTTTTTTCCATATTGCCTCTGTATTGCTTATTGTGTGTGTATGGCCTGAAAATATCCCACGAATAAATTGTGAAAATCATTTGCTTAATTTCATTATTTGTTTTTAAAAATCAGAGAAGGTATTGAGCATTCAGCATATTAACCCAGCTGTGGTGGTTGAGTCACCTGTCAGGTAATCCTTGAAAATAATGATCACATGTTAACTGTTAATTAATGATTAAAAATCTTAAATTTTTTTTATATCTTTCTAAATAATGAATTGTGAGAACCTGTCAGGTCACCTGTTACTGTTCCTTTTGCAACTTTTAGTGTGCTGGTAATCTAACAGATGATTCACAACAAAGTTTCAAATAGTTTCAGGTTAATTGTTTATATTTTTATACTGTCCCATTAGTTCAATACTAGTCTTACTGTAGTTGTTTTTGAAAGATTTTTTTATTGTTTTCATGTAGTAAAGATGAGAGCATGAAACCTAGTATTCTTGCAAGTTGTTCTCTACTCTGCAGGAAGCAACACCATAATTTAAAATTTTTGCATTCTGAAGTTGGCCAAATTTGAAATAAATTTTGAAAAAATTTGAGAATCAAAGTGAATAGTGGTATATAATAAATGTATAAATTTTTAATTTATTAAAAGTATTTGTGCACACACACTAAGTAGAAATTAATAACTACTCTCTGTCTTCTTCCACTTAACCATCCTTTTATCTATAGCAGTAACTTGCCCTTAATACCATATTGCTCCAGTTTGTACAGCAGTATTTTATTTGCAACAGTATGGGATACACTTAAATATAAAGGGTGCAAGAATATTTGCTGATGCTATCGAGGCAGTGTTAGGTGGATCGGAAAACTGCTAGCTTGGGGGGAGACAAAGACCAATAGATTGACAGTAGCCACTGGCAGAGGTGAAGGAGATTCATGCACTGCTTCTATTGGAATGAGCAGAAGCCTGAAAAACAAGATGCATGATATTTCAGAGACTGCTGGGAGCCATTGCGGTACAAGTAAACACATGGGTTGTGTTAGGGTAGCTAAGAATAGAAACAGGTGCAGGTATACTTGCGTGTACACCAATTATAGGAGTTTAGTAAATAAATTTGATGAATTTGAGGTATTGCTCAAAACATCAAAGGCAGATATTGTTGGGATATCAGAGACGTGGTGTCACACAGATGTAAGGGATGCAGAACTGGAATTTGGGGAGTACAACGTCTACAGAAAGGATAGACAGGATAGGAAGGGGGGAGGGGTTATGCTATTAGTTAAGAAACACATAAAATCCAAGGAAGTGAAGCCAGTCGACATCGCTGGACAGTGCAGTGTTGAGTCAGTTTGGTGTGACATAAGCATTGGGAGATCAAAATTGAGAGTAGGAGTGTGCTATAGGCCTAATGACTCTGATGAGTATAATAAGAAACTGTACAGGGAAATAGAGTGGGCCAGTAAATCAGAGAGTCTTATAATGGGAGATTTTAATTTCCCAGATATTGACTGGAATTTGGGGGCTGTTCACTCACACACTAGCAGGGCTTTTGTGGATTTATTGGATGATTGTATTCTACATCAGCATGTTCGGGAGGCAACTAGAGGGAGTAATACTCTTGATTTGATTATCAGCAGTGATTCTTCATGCATTAAGAATCTGCAGATAAATGAACCACTAGGTGGCAGTGATCACAGTGTGCTGAAGTGGGATTTACTCAAAGAGGTAACTACCATTAGGGGTAAAGGGAAGGGTTATTGCTTCCGTAAAGGCGACTACGATGGACTGAGACAGTATTTAAATTCTATACAGTGGGACCAATTGATGATGTTACCAACAGCAAATTCAAAATGGGAAGCATTCAAAGAACTTATCTTGGAAGCTACTAGGCTTTACATACCAACTAAGAAATATTGTTCAAGGTTTAGGCCAAAATGGATGTCAGATGAACTAATGAGGCATATGGCAGAGAAGAAAAATGCATGGGATACTTACAAATTAACACATGACACAGAAGCCTATGATAGATACAAGTTGATATGCAACCAAGTTACAAAGGAGGTTAGGTAGGCGAAGGCAGATTACGAGAAATCCTTGGCAAGGGATGCAAAGAAAAACAGCAAAGAGTTCTTTACTTATGTAAACTCTAGAAGGAAGGGGATGAATCAGATTGGTCCACTTGATATTGATGGGTCAACTGTTGATGATCCTGCTCAGGTAGCTAACAAACTAAATGAATATTTTGCATCGACATTCACACATGAGGAGTTATTCAGCGAGGGGAATGCCAGAGGTGTATTCAACTCTAGCAGTAAGCTACAGAATCTTGAAATAACTGGGAGTAAAGTGGAGGAGAAATTGTTGAAGATAAACACAAGAAAGGCACCCGGGGTGGATGAGATCTATCCAGTTATATTAAAGGAGGCAGCAAAGGAAGTAAGCAAACCCTTAGCCATAATTATGAGAGCTTCCTTGGACTCAGGGGAGGTACCCATAGACTGGAAATGTGCAAATGTGACCCCAATTCACAAAGGAGGATCAAAGGCTGACACAAGTAATTATAGACCTGTGAGCTTAACTTCTGTTCCATGAAAATCGATGGAGGCACTGGTTAAAGAAGCACTGCAGGATCATTTAGACAAGACTTCAGTTATAGCTCGGACACAGCATGGTTTTGTTAAGGGGAAGTCTTGCCTGACCAATTTGATTGGATACTATGATGCAGTTACAAAAGAACTGGATGCAGGGAATAGCTTTGATATTATATACTTGGATCTTAGAAAGGCTTTTGATACTGTTGCACATGGAAGACTGCTACACAAATTGGAGCAGTGTGACATTGGAGGCAAATTGCTGCTATAGATAAAGGGGTGGTTGCGGGGGAGAAGACAGAGTGATAATCAATGGACACTGCTCATCGTGGACTAATGTTATTAGTGGAGTCCCTCAGGGCTCAGTGTTGGGTCCATTATTGTTTTCTGTATTTATAAATGATATTGATGATGGTATATCAAGCTTAATGTCCAAGTTTGCACACGATACAAAGGTTGGCAGGGTTGTCAAGGACACTACTGACACTATGCTGCTGCAACAGGATCTGGAAAGGTTGAGCAAATGAAGTTTAACATTGACAAATGTAAAGTACTACACATGGGAAACAGCAACCCCAGAGCAACGTATCAACTCTGTGGTACTACACTGACAGTGGCAGAGAATGAAAGGGACTTGGGGGTGGTTGTGCAGGCAGATATGAAGTTCTCTGAGCAGTGCAGACGGGCTGCAAGAGTAGCTCATGGAGTATTGTCAATGATATACAGGAATTTTTCCAGCAGGGATAGGGAGGTGATTATTCCCTTGTATAAGGCAATGGTCAGGCCACACCTAGGGTACTGTATACAGGTCTGGAGGCCTCATTTCAAGAAGGATGTAGAGCTGCTGGAACGAGTACAGAGAAGGGCAACAAGATTAGTGAATGGAACAAAGGGGTGCTCTTACGAAGAAAGGCTTAAGTTTTGCAAATTACAGTGTCTGGAGAATAGGCACCAGCGAGGTGATCTGATAGTGGTGTATAAAGCCTTGAATGGTTTGAGCATGCTCAATGCTGATGGGATTCTTCCTCTAGCTCAGAATAATCACCTGAGAGGGCATAAATTCAAATTGAGGAAAGACAGATGTAGGATAGACGTGCGGAAATTTGCCTTTAGCCAGCGGGTGGTTGGTTGGTGGAACAGACTTCCATCCCTTGTCGTGGAGGTTGATAGCCTAAATAAGTTTAAGGCTCAGCTGGACAGGTATTTTGAACGAACAGAGGGGTGAAGTGGGAGTGGTTTTTTTTTTTTTTTTGGCTGATGCTGCATAAGCTTGCTTTCTTGCATCAAATGCCTCTACTAATGCTAATGCTAATGTATCAAAAGCCTTCCTGAAATCCAAATATATGATATTAAAATTATATTTTGCATCCAGTTCCTTGGTCACTGCATCATAGTAAGCATCATCAAATCCATGCTGTGATTGCAGTGTAATTGCATGCCTGTCCAGATGGTCCTGCATTACTTCTTTAACCAGTGATTCCATTATTTTTTCTGGAACAGACATTAAGCTAACAATGTAATTGTAGTTACATTGACTTGTAATTACCCATGTTGCCTTTTGATCCCCGTTTATGAACAGGGGATATATTTGCACATCTCCAGTTCTTTGGGACTTCCCTTGAATCCAAGGTTGCTCTCATAATTATGGCTAAGGGTTTGCTTATCCATAATGCTTTGCTGCCTCCTTTAATATAATTGGATAGATTCCAACCTCTGCTAAGGTGCCTTTTTTTGTTTAACTTCACCAATGTTTCTTCCACTTTCCTCTGAGTTATTACAAAATTGTATAGCTTCCTGTTAGAGTTTGATAAACTTTTGGCATCCCCTTCCCTAAAGAATTCTTTATGTGTGAATGTAGATGCAAAATTCCTATTCGATTTGTCTGCAACCTTAGCAGGATCATCAACAGCGAAACCATTGATAGCCAGTGGACCAATTTGATTCACCCCCTTACTTCTAGTGTTTACATAAGTAAAGAAGTCTTTGCATTCTTTGTCAGAGACTTCTCATCTGTTATGGCTCTCCTAATCTCCTCTGTAACTTGATTACAGGCTAATTAATATCTACCATAGACTTCTGTATCACCTGATAATTTATTTGCATCCATGCACTTTTCTTCTCTGCTATTTGTCTCAATAGTTACATACTATATTCTATAGTACAGGAGATTTGAGACTTGTACAGCATGAGTACCGTGTTACCATCCTCAACAAGGTAAATGTTGGAAGTGATCACAGAATGGTAAGATGCACACTTGATATAGATGTAAGAAAAGAAAGGGAAAAAAACTGACTCGAGTAAATAATACGAAGGTCTTTGAGATAAGAGGAGAAAAAGCAGTATGTACTGGAACTTAAGAAGCCGACCGGGCTAGCCGAGTGGGTAAAGTACCTGCCCGGCAACCCAAAGGTCGCGGGTTCGATTCCCGCCTCGGGCTTGGATCAAAGCACTGCAAAAACCTTGGGAGGTGCAATATGGCCACAGAAGCCGATGCGCCAACAACTACCAAATCAAAAATCAAACTGGAACTTAAGAACAAGTTGAGCTGCAGATGGCTCAGGACCAAGATAAGCAGAAAAATAGCCAAAAAATCTTCTTCACAGCTGCCATTATTTTGAATCAAACAAACAAATACATGAGTTGTGATGTGCCCGAAACATCAGTCGACTCATCAAGAGCCAGCGAAAAAGGTACACAGCTTTCAATTCTACCTAATAATTCATTGAATATTACACTGACATTTTATGAACTTGATTTGAAACTATATCATTACTCAAAGGAATATTTTTGGCAGATCTAATCAAGGTAGCTCTCTATTTTTCTGGTAAGATGCTGGCAAGCACTTCTAATGATGACATTACATGATTTTTTATTATTTCACCACTAGTGTAAAGCAATGAATTCTTTGCAATTATATTTGATAAAATAAACGAAACTTCATTTGCTAACACTTTAATACTATTAGCTTGACCTAAATTAAAATTTTTTTTCTATCTGTTAAATTTATTTTTTTTTCTTCTTGAAGTTTAGCTTTTCTAATATTACTAAATTTGGGAAAAGCTTCATGAAAATTCCAATGGCATGTTTGGTAATGTCTTTCACAATTTGACTTGCGATAGCCAGCCAAACACGTCTGACATAATAAACAAATTACACCAGTTCCGCTACTATTATCTATTTACCAAATAATCATATTCCCAAGAGGACTGAAATACATACTTTTTAATTTTTGTTTCTTTGCATTCGAAATGTGTAGGTCTAAATCAGATGACTGCGAAGGTAGTGTTAATGCATCATTTTTTTCCTCATTATGTATGTTTCAGTTTCATTTTAAAAACTTATCCATTTTGAAAGGGTTTAGTAACTTTATTTAAATCTGTTAAAAGAAAATGCATTTAAGCATTTGCACACAAAATCAAAAGATTTCTTACTATAAAAACTTTCATCACCTTTAAAGTCAGCAGTATATATATATATGCGGTACCTATTGCAACAATGCAGCTGAGCATAACTTGGTAGAAACCTGTTAAAACCAGAAACTGAGAATTGCATGAGGCAGTATCGGTCTGTAGCAACACTATGGCAACAATGATCATACTCTCAACAAAGTATTTTGTAAAAATTTTTCTTACTAAATTGAATATTTCCAAGAGAAACATTGATAACAGTGTGTTTTAACTATCAAGTTTGCATCATGAATGCAGTGGAGGCAAAACATCTTATAAAGCCATTTTTGTTTTTCTATCCAAGAAGATTGGAGAGTATCTCTTACAGAAAATTACATTTTTTATTATTATGAGCCTATTATGTAGCCTTAATTAATAAGTGCATTTACCGAGGTTCTTGATAGGACGAAGGTAAGTCTATATGGTGGTCGCTTGCATGTTTTCTATTGAAGTCACATTCTGTGTCTGCTGTAGACTACCAAATTCTATGACATTATTATATGATCCTATACTACTTAGTAGAATTTGAGGCGTTGGGTAAAAATAGCATTTCTAGCAAAGATTGGCATGGATTTTTGCAGAATATTCAGAAAGTTAAGAAATAGAAAGCACCTTTTATAAATACAAAAATTTATATATAAATTTTTTAGCTTAAGTGAAGGTGCTCGCGATCACCCATGTTAGGATTGGTTGCAAGAAAAATTTATTTTTTAAAGAGCACAGTGGTGCTCGCGAGCACCAGGTAAAGAACCCCTGATCTAAACACTAGAAGGAAGGGTAAAAATCTTATTGTTCCACTTGCCATCGATGATGTAACTGTTGTTGATCCTGCTCAGGTTACTTACAAACTGAATAAGTATTTTATATTAGCATTCACACATGAGGAATTGTTTAGGGAAGTGGTTGCCAGAAGTTTATGAAACTCTACCACATAAATAATTTTGTAATAACTGAGAGGAAAGTGGAAGAGAAACTGTTAAGGTTAAACATAAGAATGGCACCTGAAATTTATGGAATCTATCCAATTATATTAATGGAGGCAGCAAATGAGGGAAGCAAACCCTTAGCCATAATTATCTACATCATTCGATTCAGTGGTCCCTGTGGACTGGAGATGTGCAGATATATCCCCAATTCACAACAGGGGATCAAAGATGATATGAGTAATTACAGACCTGTTAGCTTAACTTCAGTTCCAAGCAAAATAATGGAGTTACTAGTTAAAGAAGTGATGCAGGACCAAGACAGGAGTGCAGTTATACTTCCGAAGCAGCGCAGGTTCGTCAACACAAGATCTTGTCTCACAAATTTGAACAGTAATGGAACAGTAACAATATGAGGTCTTGTCTGACTAATTTGGATACTATGATGTAGTAACAAAGGAACTGGATGTAAAAATAATTTTAATATGTTATACTTGGATTTCAGGAAAGCTTTTGATACTGTTGCACATAAAAGAGTGCTGTACAAATTGGAGCAGTGTGGCATTAAAAAAAATGTTCTTGTTTATACTCTGGCACAAAAGGGCCTATAAATTGAGTGATGTGTAAAGAATGCTTAATAGCATCTTCAAAAGGTTCTTAAAGGATGGAGGGAATACCGTACAACAGACTTACTTTGTAATTCAATTAATGGTTAAGTTACTGCTATGGATAAAGGGATGGTTGAGTGGTAGAAGACAGTAGTTATCAGTGGACACTGCTCTTTGTGGACTAATATTATTAGTGACATCCCACAAGGTATAGTGTTGGGCCCATTGTTGTTTTCCATAGTTATTAATGATATTGATGAAGGTATATCGGCTTAATGTCTAAGTTTGTAGATTATACAAAGGTTGGTTAGTGATCGTAATGAAGGTATGCTTCTGCAGCAAGATTTAGAAAAATTAGGCCGCTGGGCTGAGAAATGGCAATTGAAGTTTTAACATTGACAAATGCAAGGTACTGCATATGGGTAGCACTAATTCCACAGTAACATTCCAACTGTATGCTGTTATACTAAAGGTAGTGGAAAATGAAAAGGTTGTGGGGGGGGGGCTAATTGTGCATTCAAGTATGAAGTTCTCTGAGCAGCGCAGACAGACCGCCACGACAGCTAATGGGGATTTGTCATTGATATACAGGAATTTTGCTAGCAGGGATAAGAAGTTGATTATACCATTGTATATAAGGCAATGGTCAAGCCACATCCTTCAGTACTATGTACAGGTCTGGTAGCCTCATTTTTAGAAAGAATGTAGAGGCTGCAAGAAAAGGTACTGGAAAGGGCAACAAGACTGGTGAGGGAAACAGAGGGTTGCTCTTACCAAGAAAGGCTTCGCTTCTTGTAAACTGCGGTGTCTGGAGACTAGGCACCTGCATGGGGATCTGATCGAGGTGTTTAAGGCTTTGAATGGCTTGAGCAAACTCAGTTCTGATGGGATTCTTCCTCTTGCTCAGACTGTGCACATGAGGGGACATCAATTCAAATTGAGGAAGGATGGTTGCAGAATAGAGATGTGGAAGTTTGCTTTCATTCAACTGATGGTTGATTGCTGCACAGACAAATGTTCCATCTGTTGTTGTGGAAGTGGATAGTTTGAATAAATTCAAGGAAGAACTAGACACTATTGGAGGGAATGGATGGGTGAAAAGTGATTTTTTTTTTTTTTTTGGCTGATCCTGTATATGCTTGATTTTGCATCATTTGCTACTAGTAAAGTAATACTAAATAAGTTTGGTTTGTTTTTGCTGAGTATTTATTTGAAAATGCTCCTACAAAACTGTTCAACCACTGGGTATACTGCTCTAAAACCGGGCTTGTCAATCCCTGAGGGTGCTGGATTTTAAAGCATTTACTGTACTTAACTTTTTTTTAAAGTTTGCTTTTAAATGTCATGAAAATGTGTTCACATAAAATTATGTTGCTTTATTAGGAAGGATCTGCGAAATTTGCTGACACAGTAGGAGAATCTGATCGACACCTTCAGAAAGCATTTCAGAAACAGATGTCTGGTAATGTGGTAAGTTATTTTGATGTTGACTTCATTGTAAATTAGTCTTATTTAATATACGAACAAATGTTTCAGTGTAAATGTTAAAATTATAGCTCAGTAATGAACAAGATAATTTAAAAATATATATAGTTAAACTTCCTATGTTTCTGTGTTGTTATTATTATTATTATTATTAGTAGTAGTAGTAGTAGTAATAATAGTAGTAGTAGTAGTGGCAAATGATGCACGAAAGCAAGGTGTGCATTAGCAAAAAAAGGAGAGAGAGAGACAGACAGACAGACAGACAGACAGACAGACAGACAAGGTTTCCCATTTATCTAACAGTTTTAGTTTTTCCTTGAATTTATTTAGACTACGCACCTTTACAACACCAGATGCAAGTTTGTTCCAGCAATCAACCACCCTCTGAATGAAGGCAAATTTATGAACATACAACTTGCAACCATTCTTCCTCAATTTGAACTTAGTCTCGGCAAGAGAGAGGATTCCATCAGCATTGAGTTTACTCAATCCATTTTAAGCTTTAAACACCTCAATCAGATCTTGCATATGCCTAACTTCCAGATTCTGCAATTTGCAAAACTAACATTTTCTGGTAAGAGCACTTTTCTGTTCCTATCATTAATGTTGCTCATCTCTACACGGAGATGCCAAATACTTAATCAGATTGTCCACAACCTGAGTGGACAAATCCCTTCAGATCATGGAAGTTCTAGTAGTCCAATGCGATTTGATTCAACTTTAAGATTGGCCCTAAAATGAGGCTTCCCACCATTTTAAGCTAATTGCATGAAATAATAAAAAAATAATAATAAATAAAATAAAAATAGGTGATATATAAAAAATAAATTTAATCTCGTGAGATTTGCCCTGGCAGGCTGTTTGCACTGCTCAGAAAACTTTATATCTGACTGTACAATTACCTCAAGGTATTTTTCATTCTTTGCTGCCCCGTATATTGTACTACACAGTTGCTACGTTACTTTGGGATTACAGCTCCCCATATGAAGTACCTTGCCTAATCCTTGTCAGTTGCCTTATTGCCAATCTGCATTCTTTGGTTACTGTGATTAACTGCCCTGCCAACCTTCATAATTATCATTAATAAATATAGACAACAACAACAATGGCCCAGCACTGAACGCTGGGGGACTCTTCTAATAAAATTAGCCCAAGAAGAGAACCACTGTGTCTTTTCATCTCAACCATCCCTTTATCCCAGCAACTTACCTTAATGCCACGTGGCTCCAATTTGTATAGCAGTGTTTTATGTGTAACAGTATTAAAAGATTTTCTTAAATCTAAGTATATGATGTCAAAATTAGTTTTTGCATCCAGTTTCTTTTGATACTGTGTCATAGTAGTATCAAAAAAATTGGTCAGACAAGATCGCCCCTTATCCATGCTGTGACTGTAGTATAACTGCATTCATCTCTATATGATTCTGCATTACTTCTTTAACTAGTGATTCTATTATTTACCCCAGAACAGAAGTCAAGCTAACAGATCTGTAATTGATCCCCTTTGTGAATGGGGGATATATTTGCATATTTTCAGTTGATAGGAACCTCCCCTGAATATCCAGAGATGCTAAAGATTTGCCTCCCCCCCCCCCTTTTTTTTTTTTTGCTACTGCCTTTAATATAATATAGTTGTGGAATAGATGTGCAGAAATTTTTCCTTTAGCCAGTGGATGGTTGATTGTGGAACAAACTTTCATTTGTTGTTGAAGTTGATAGTGCACATAAATTTAAGGAAGAACTAGACTTAACTTTTAGAGTAAATGGATGGGTGAAATGGGAGTGTTTTTTTTTTTTTTTTTTCTTTCTTTCTTTTCTTGGGCTGATGCTGTATAAACTTGCTTTCTTGCATCATATGCCTCTACTAATGCTAATAGATAGATCCCATCCATCCCCAGTATTTTTTTTTTTTTACATTTAGCTTCAACAATTTTACCTCCACTTTCCTCTCAGTTTTCACAAAATCATTTAGCTTGCCACCAAAATTTGACTCACTTTTGGCATTCCATCCCTAAAATTCCTCGTGTGAATGGAGATGCAAAATATTTAATCGGATTGTCCACAACCCGAGTGGACAAATCCATTCAGGTTGTGGAAATTCTAGTTGACCAGTGTGATTCAACCCCTTACTTCTACACAGGCAAAAGAATCCTTGCTGCATTCTTTGCCAGACTTCTCATAATCTGCCTTATCTTGCCTAACCTCCTTTGTGACGATTGCAGACTAGTGTATGTCTACTGTAGGTGTATCACTGGATTATTTACGAGGTGCTACCCAAATGTTCCCAAAATTTGAATGTTGAGCAGGAACGTCTAGTACAGACTTGTAGTGCTAGGTAACACTGCATGCATCCTTTGTGAATCAGTGCCCCACGTGACGTCGGGCTGGATAAAGTCATTGAATATTTATGCGCGGTTCTTTGGCGGTGTGTTTTGCATGTTTGTGTTTGTTGCGATGGCTTATGTCACAGAGCAATGTGCTTGCAGCACGTTTTTGTTTCCTCCTTAACAACACAGCAGCAGAAACCCATAAGAAGTTGAAACAAGCTTTTGGTGACAATGCTTTAGGCCAGACACAGGCCTACTACTGGTTTAGCCGACCGGGCTAGCCAGGTGGGTAAAGTGCCTGCCTGGCAACCCAAAGGTCGCGGGTTCGATTCCCGCCTCGGGCTTGGATCAAAGTACTGCAAAAACCTTGGGAGGTGCATTATGGCCACAGAAGCCTATGCGCCAACAACTACAAAAAAAAACTACTGGTTTAACCGTTTTAAAAGTGGTCGAATGTCGATTGATGACTACAATCAATCTGGGCGTCCATCATCAAGCACCACCCCAGGAAATGTCGCAAAGTTCTACTACAAAGTCGTGAGGCAGTTAAGGGAAGCCTTGGGAGGAACCATCCAGAGAAGTGACAAAGAACTGTCCATCATGACAATGTGCCAGCCCACACATCTTTTGCTATGGTACAGTTTTTGGCATCCAGCAACATGACAGTCACCCACCCCCTTATCTGACATACTTGCCCCCCTGCGACTTCTTCCTCTTCCCAAGAAAATGAAATCATGCTGAGTGGCTGAAGATTTGACAGCGTAGAGGATATCCATTTGACCAAAAATTTGATGGCACTGAAGCTGAACACTATGACGAAGAAGGGCTTTCGGGACGCATTCAAATCATGGGAGAAGCACTGGGATCGGTGTTTATGCTCTCAAGGGGACTACTTTGAAGGTGATGGTGGCGAATAAGATCCAGGGTGAGTCTAAACGTATTTATTTTATAAATACATTCCGGAAACTTTTCAGTAGCACCTCGTATATTCATCACATGCATTTTTCTCTATTGCAATGAGCTCATCAGTTCACGTGACATCCATATAGGTCTATTCCTTGAACTGTATTTCTTAGAAGGTATAAAAAGCCTAGTAGCTTCTGCGATAACATCCCTGAATGTGTCCCATTTAGAATTTTCTCTTGGTAGCTTCATCAGTTGGTCCCACTGTATAGAATTTAAAAACTGTCTGAGGTTGCTGTAATAACCTTTAAGAAAGCAAAAGCCCTTTCCCTTGCCTTTGACAGTAGCTACATTTTTAAATACTGCATACAGGTCTGGTGGCCTCATTTTAGGAAGGATGTAGATATGCTGGAACAGGTGAAGAGAAGGGCAGTGAAATTGTAGTGGCTGGAAACTAGGCACCTGTGAGGTGATCTGATCGAGGTGTTTAAGGCTTTGAATGGATTGAACAACTACAGAATAACACTGCTGTCAACTGCTGCAAAGCTATACTCTAATATACTAAAGGATAAACTTAATAAATACAGTAAACAATTCTTAGAAGAAGAACAATGTGGGTTCAGAAAAGAGAGAAGCACAATAGATGCCATTTTCTCATTACAACAAATTTTGGAGAAAAGAAGAGAATTCAGTCTACCAACATTTCTGCTGTTTATTGATTATGAAAAAGCATATGACAATGTAAACCGGGAAAAACTTTGGCAGATTCTATGTGAAGAAAATATCCCAACCCAACTACAGAAAGCAAAGCCTGTATAAAATATTCTAATGGCCAACTATCAGACCCAGTTAACACCAATAAAGGAGTCAAACAAGGATGTGGACTATCACCAAATTTATTTGATATCTACATCAATAAAATTCTTAAAGAATGGAAAACAAACAATTAACAACAGAATACAGTTGAATAACAGGAATAAAATCCAAACTATACTATATGCTGATGATCAAGTTATAATTGCAAAATCTGAAGATGAACTACAGATAGCAGCTAATGAACTGAATAAAATAGGTAAAAAGTACAAGATGAAAATCTCCACCTCAAAAACAAAATCAATGAGATTATGTGGAAAAAACATACAAAGAGTCAAAATTGTTATCGATAAAATAATAGAACAAATATCTGACTTCACTTATTTGGGAAATTTAATATCAAATGAAGGGAAGACATCCACACTAAACTACAAAAATATAATAAAATGAATGGAATGATTAAACGCCACTTCGGAAAACAAATGACAATTGAAACAAAATTACGACTGCACAACATCACTTCAAAACCAGTCCTCTTCTACAGCTGTGAGACTTGTGTCATAAATAAGAAAGATGCACACAAACTAGAAGCAGCACAAATGAGATTTTTAAGACCATTATTAGGCTTTACAAGACTAGACCACCAAAGAAATTTAGATATCCACGAGAAATTAAAAGTAGATAACATAGTAAATGACATAAAATGGTATCAGGAAAAATGGATCAGACACACAGAAAGAATGAACCAGACCGGATCCCAAAATTAGCCTTTAACTACAAACCTACAGGCAAGAGAGATGTTGGTCGACCAACACAATGATGGCGACCAACATCTCAAAGAGCTACAACATAACAGGTCTTAAAAGACCTAAGCCAGACCAAGTTCATGATGATGATGGATTGAACAAGCTCGATGCTGCTGCTGGCATTCTTCCTCTTGCTCATACTGCATGCATGAGGGGGCATAAATTCAAATTGAGAAAGGGTGGTGGCATGGTAGATGGGCAGAGGTTTACCTTCAGGCAGCAGATAATTGATTGTTGGAAAAAACTTCCATTTTTTTTTTAAACAAAAGTTTATAAGCTTGCCTTCTTCCATCATATGCCACTACTATAAATAATAAGGATAATGATAATAATAATATGGTGCAGGGATGATACCATCTCTCAATTTAGAAAAGAATAAAGATTAATAAAATAACTTAATTTGTTAAAAATGAATATCATTAAACATTTATTTAAAAAAAAAATAAATGCATGAGATAGCTCTTCCTCTAACTCACATTCCCGATATTCTGGAAAAGCCGAAGCACTGCCCACTCACCTTGTCTTCCTTGTCAGTCACAATTATTGACCAATAAGAGACAAGACACGATTAATGTAAAATGTGGTTGGTTGATGGATGACATAAAACGATGACTTACTAGTGGTGCGCAACATTCACAGCAAACTTTATCGTAAATGTTTTTTACTTGTGAAAAAAATAAACCATTAATTCACTCCTACCTGCTTTGTGGCTTCAAGATGATTTGTCTGCTGATACAATCAAATGAAGTGTTGCAACTTCAAATATGTAATGTGTTAGTTTTAGCCATACACCGTTGAGCCAAAACATTATGACCACCTACCTAATATGATGTTGGTCCTCCACGTGCAGCCAAAACAGCTCGTATCCGGCAAGGCATGGATGCTACAAGATTTCTAAATGTGTCTTGTGGTATCTCGTACCAACACTTAACCAGCAGATCCTTTAACTCTTGTAAGGTCCGTGGTCGAGACGCCGCAGATTGTAGTTGCTGTTCCAACACAAACCACAGATACTCAATGGGATTGATTGATGTCTGGGGAATTTGGAGGCCAGGGCAATACAGTCAGTCCTCGTATAGCATGATAGTTGTGTTCCTAGAAACTCTCGTGCAATATAAACAACAGGCCCTATGGGAAAAATAGGGTTAGGTGCCGACCACCCAAGATTGAACACACATTTGTAACCAAAACATTACCAAACACAATAAATAATTGTAATAAAATACTATTACGTAATAAAATATTGCTAATGCTTTTGCTTCTATCGTAAGCAAACTTGTTTGTTTTTCTATCCAAACAGATGACAGCCATTCCATCTCTTCCAATTCTTTGTGTCCTAATCTAATGGATTTTAATTACACTTTGAGTTGTTCCTGCTATAAAAGTTGTTTTTATTTTCTCTGCATTCTTTGTAATTCTCGGCGTTGCCTCATTTAGGTTTGTAGCATGTGCAATATCACATGGTTTTTCATTTCGCTCAAAGCGTTTCACAATTTCATATTTTTTCTATATCGACAGATGCGACCTGGCCATAAGCCTTCCCGGGGAAACCCCGGTGGGCCGGAGGCCGGTGTGATTTTGGCCATAAACGCTAGTATGAGGTCACTACAAATTTTCCCGGGTAAGAATTTTTGATCCAGTCCGCCTCTGTTTATCGATATTGCTTTTATTTTTCTCTCTGAATCTGCAGTGTCTTCACCAGGACGCTTCCTTTTCACACCTTTTAAGCATTTTAGTCATTTTTAGGGAATAAAGCACAATTACAAAACGAGGAGACATGCTTGATACACATAAACAAAGCTGCGTGTAGCAACTGAATAAAGGCACACCGTAAAGGCAGAGATTAACACCTCACATTTTACTAAAGCACATTTCTAGGAGTTACTACCATAAAACAATAAAAACAATTTCCAGTTGCGTTTCTGCTAGTGGAATCTGTTATAAACTGGTAGTAAAATCGATCTAATTGCATTTGCGATTATACTGAGAGCTGGAATTGTGTTGGTTTTTACGTTATTATGGTGAAATGTGTTTCCCCTTCACTAATATAAAAAACATAAATACATTTTCAGAATCTTCTCTTCATTCCTATCGTGTTGCGTTCGGTTGGGGTGATTCTGCGTTCGACTGCCATTTCTTGTAAACACAAAGGCGAATCGTGCATAAGCAAATTCGGTTCGTGTTATATAAGATGTTGTTCCCCTATTTATAAATCGTGTATGATCGAATTCGTGTAATGTAAACACGTGTTATACGAGGACTGACTGACTGTACCTGGAAGTGTTCCTCATGTTCTGCGAAACAGTCTTGAACAATCTAGGCAGTGTGGCATGTTGCATTATTCTGCTGAAAAATGGCACTGCCATAGGAGAAGACTGTTGCCATGAAAGGGTGTACCTGGTCAGCAGTGATGTTTAGGTAAGGTGTATTTATTGTCAGATGATACCAGGGGTTTCCCCCATCTCCACGTAGTTTTCATTGTGGGTGTACCAGTTTGCTGGAAATGCCAGAGATTTAAAAGTTTGTGGATATTATATATGTAGTGTCATGTACCATTGTTCATCTGGTTGTTTAGCTGTTGGACCCCTGCTGAGGCCCAAACTTGCCCCACCTTCGCCCCGTGGAGGCAGACCAGGAACCCAGTAGTTTTAGTTTCACTCTGGTTGGTCCTGCCACCTAATTTCCTGAGATTTCAGTGGCTAGGACCTAAAGGGGGGGAAAAAAAAAAACGTGTGCGTTCTTTTATTTTCTCGATTTTAAATTTCCTACTGTCTTTATCTAGTCTAATAAAGGAGGTAGTATTCTCATGTATTTTCTTCAAAATCATAATATATGGGGTATCTATGCCTTGTCTTTCCAGTGCCGGAAACATTGCCTTATGCTGTATGGAGTCAAATGCCTTTTCATAATCCACAAATGCCAGGCATAATGGTGTTTTATATTCATTTGCTTTCTCCATTAGCTGTGATATTACGTGAAGGTGATCCATAGTTGAGAATCTTGTCCTAAAGCCAGCTTGCTCTTTCGGTTGATTCTTATCAAGTATTCTTTCTAATCTGTTAATAATGACCCTTGTGAACAACTTATAGATGTGGGATAACAAGCTAATTGGTCTATACTTTCCAATTTCTGATTTATCTCCTTTCTTATGCAGCAAAACTATGATTGCATCATTCCACTGCTTAGGCATCACACCTTTTCTGTTGCACTTTGTGAAGAGCCTTGCCAGTTTTTGTGTTATGTCTCTTCCTCCCAATTTTAACAACTCTACAGTAACTTCATCATCCCCCGGGGCTTTCGGATTCTTCATTTTCTTCAGTGCATGTTCTACCTCATCAGGAAGAATATCGGGTATGTTGTATGTGTTGCTAATTTGCAATCCATCTTCCCCACTGCTGGCATCATTTCCTCGCTCCTTGTATAATTCTCTGTAGTAGTCTTCTGCTATTTGAATTATGCCTTCTCTGCTGTTTATAAGTACACCATCGCTATTCTTCAGTTTCAGTATCATTTGTCTTTCTGTATTACTGCTCAAGGCTGTTGATTTAAATCCTTTGTTTTCCCTTAATGCTTGTTCTACTTTTCTTGTGTTAAATCTTCTTATGTCCTCTCTGAGTCTCTTTCTAATGGCTTTGCATAACTCAGTATACTCAGTTTTCTCCTTGTCAGTGTTTTTCTTGCTCTCCATTTTTTGCCTTCGGTTCATCATAACAAGTGTTTCTTGACTAATTTTTCTTCTTTGGATTTCTTTTTCCCTATAGGTTTCTTGGGCTTTATCACTTTCAGAAAGTTGTAATATTCCTCGTCGATATCTTGATCCTGAGCAGTCTGCAGCTCAAACTTGTTCTTAAGTTCCAGTACATACTGCTTTTTCTCCTTCTGTTATCTCAAAGAGCTTTATATTATTTACTCGAGTCAGTTTTTTCCTTTCCTACATCTATATCAAGTGTACATCTTACCATTCTGTGATCTCTTCCAACATTTACCTTATTCAGAACGGTAACATCATTCCCAATATATCTTCTGTTAGTGAGGATGAAGTCGATTTCATTAGTTGTTAATCCATTTGGGCTCTTCCGTGTCCGCTTTCTGTTCGCCCTTTTCTTGAAAAAAGTGTTCGTTACTAACAATCCTTGAGATTTTGCATCCACAAGTCTTTTGCCTCTTTCATTTCTTTCACCAATTCCAAAATTTCCTATAGTTCCTCTTTCTGCGCTGTTTTGTCTTTTTCCAACCTTAGCATTGAAGTCCCCCATAATAATAGTGTAGTGGGTTTTCTGCTCATCTAGAAGACTCAATTTCGGTGTACATTTCTTCAACCTCTTCATCATCATGGCTCGATGTTGGTGCATAAATCATTATGATGTTTAGCTTGTACCTCTTAGAAATCTTGAATATTAGTCTTGACACCCTTGGTGATGTACTTTTGAATTCCAAAATGTTGTTTTTTAAAATCTTTATGAACCAGAAACCCAACTCCACCTTCACTCCTTTCACTGTTTCCATTGGTGTACAGCAGATTTCCACTTGATAAACTTATTAGCATTAGCATTAGTAGAGGCATATGATGCAAGAAAGCAAGCTTATTCAGATTTCCACTTGATAAACTTATAAGTGATTCATTTCTTCTTATTTCAGCCAAACCGATGATATTCCAATTCACATTTTCTAATTCCTTTTCCAGCTCTAATATCCTGTCTTCACCGATGAGTGATCTTACGTTGTAACAGGCCAGGTTCAGTTTCCGCGCATGGCAACCTGGTCGTACCCAGAGATTCTTAGCACCCTCTGCTTCCACTCTGATCCTCTTGCTGCCGTAAGAGGGAGAGTGAAAGCTGCTGGGGACTGAGGGCCATTTGTTTTGTCGTGCTGTCATATGCTGGAGGGTTTGGTCTTTTCCTCTTCATGCTGACCAGGCGTCTTGAAGAGAACCACTCTACACGTTCGTTGCCACCTAAGTGACGTAACAGGGCTTACCATCGAGAAGGTGTGCATGAGTGGATTTTAGGGTGGTAGGCCAACCTTCTCCTAAATCTTCAATAGAAAGATATTGTATCCATCAGTGTTTTAGACTTAGTGTCTGATAACACACAGAATGCCTGTACCCTTCTAAGACCTTAGTGTGGTTTTTTTCCTAAGCCTTCCAGTTCTGAGGAATGTGCCTTGTTCACATAGACCCAGCTGGTGGGTCTAAATTTGGTAGTCATCTCCATTTGTCATTCATGGGACATGGGTCCCGTCCTTGTTAGTCTACTTCGGTATAGTTTGTTTCCTGAGTTTTCTAATTCTTGGGGGTGAGTCATTTCTGGTGTCCCAGTCCAAGCGAGCTGAAGAACAGATGCTCTTCGGTTATAGTGGTATTGGGTTGTAGGCTGCAGCGATTTGGTTTCTCCTCTTCGCAAACAGTGCCTGCACGTAATCCGAAAAGGCTTGATACTCCTCCTTCATGTCTAGGAGGTGATGTTCTTGTTCCTGTGGTAAGTAGTGGATCCTGGTGAATAAAACACCATGTAGCTCTTCATAGAGCCAGCAGTCATACATGAGGTGCTGCCAGCTCATCAGTCCCCCACAAGTGCAAGTTGAATCATCCTGGATCCCAAGTAGAGACAGATTGGCATTAATCATTCTGTGTCCAGTTAAGAGGTAAGTTACCTGTAGACCTGGGGAGAACCAGTTTGGTGAGGTTGGGTAGAAACTTCTTTGTGATGTCTCCCTTTTGAGAGGTGCTCCACCTTTCCTGCATTTTGAGTGAGTTTGTATCCTCTTCTTTTCCACATTTCTGTTGCTGGTTAGTTCAATAGTGAACCCCAGAAAAGTCTGTGGGGGTACCTTTGTCTAGGTAGTACAATAGGCTGTGACATACGATTTCTAACTCCTGCGGAGAGTGCCAGCTAGCACCTGCAGAGTATGGCTGCTCACCGTGCGGCAGGCATGGGAGATGGTTAGGAGGATGGACCTGTGATACATCTGTTTACTACTGTTGTAGTTTTTTGAAACCATGCTCCAAATGCGTAGGTGACGATTGGAGTGAAGATAGTTTTGTAGAACAGTTGGAATACTCGCTTTTTCAAGCCCCATTCTTTACATGTGACCATGGTTGCGTGGTGTCTTATTTTTTCACTGAGATATTTCAGATGGTCCTGAAATGACAGATTTTGGTCCAATATCACGGAGGTTTGGTATTCTCTAACCAACTGAAATACCTAGCAGTAGGTATTTCAGTTGGTTAGAGAATTTGATTGTTTCTTGCCCAGTTTTTATTTGCGGAGGCTGCCTAAGATCAGGGTGTCCCTTTAGTAGGATGGAGCTTGTTTTTGTGGGGGATATTTTGAGTTGGTTTCGGTTTGTCCATTCTTGGAGAGTGGTCAGGGTCCAATTTGCGAGGACCTCTAACGCGGCTCTTGAGTTTGCCTGTATCGTCAGAATGAGATCGTCCGCGAATGCTTGAGATTGTACTTCATGGAGATCGATGTTAAGAAAGGTGTCCAAGACGATATCCCACAGTAGTGGGCCAACAACCAGACTTTGAGGGCAGCCCCGATGGACACACCTGGAGAGTGTTGTTGTTGTTGTTGTTGTTTGGTTTTTAGGAGCATTAGCAACTAAGGCCATATTGCTCCGGAATATGCGGTGGTCATTCCTTGACCTTTCCGCATCCTCCATATTTGGTGGTGACGGGCTCGAACCCCGGTCTAATCAAGAAGCGTGCGGTACACACTGCTGCTCCTTCCCACCTGGCTACGGAGACGCCCCTGGAGAGTGTGCCGTAGGGGGTGGTGACTTTGATGGTTCTGTTGTTTGGGTAACTTTTGATGGTGTTATAGAGGTTTTCCGGCATGTTGGTTTCGCACAGCCTCGCCAGGACGCTCAGCCACAAAAGTGAGTCGAATGCCCCAGCGAAGTCCATGGCTATCACTAGGAAGGAATTTTTATTACATCTGTTGACCTTGGTCAGGAGGTGAGTTAGGGCATTCACGGTGGAGGGTGCCCCACCTGAAGCCGAACTGGTTTGCTGTGGCCAGGCCAGCCTCATCATAGTAATGTTGGATCAGTGTGTAGAGTAGTCGTTCAAATAGCTTACTGATAACTGTCAAAAGTGCAATGGGCCGGTAGGAGTCCGGAAGGTGTGGTGGCTTTGTTGGATTCTTTAGGATGAGTTTAGTGCTTGCCTGGCAACCCAAAGGTCGCGGGTTCGAATCCCGCCTCGGGCTTGGATCAAAGTACTGCAAAAAAAAACCTTGGGAGGTGCATTATGGCCACAGAAGCCGATGCGCCAACAACTGCCAAAAAAAAAAGAAAGAAAGAAGGATGAGTTTAACGTTTGCCATCTTCCAGTAAGTCGGGAAGGTGCCTTTACTGAGACAGAGGTTATCTCTCTTCATCATCCACCGTAGAACTCCGTGATCACTTCCTGCTACTGGTTCGTCTACTGTCATCCCTGTTATGTCATCTGATTCATGGGTGATGATGAGGTCTAGGATATTCTTTCGAACTCGGGCTATAAACTACAAATCACAGTAAGTTTGGGGCATACTCGACCATTTTTTTGATAATTTCGGATTCCAGAAGGTTCGGTCCAGGGCACCTATTTCCCTTTATTAGGACTGCTGCATTGCTGATCTTTTTCATGGTGGAAAGGGTGCTCTTTTGTTGCCATTTGGTGAGTCTCGTTGGCCTGGCAAACTCAGGCCTGTTCTGCTGTCATTGTTTGTATCTCTGGATGAAAGGCAGTGTCAAGGATATTGTTGATGGTGTGTTCCCAAGTGATAGTCATGTATCCTTGGTGCATTTTAGTGGCTTCAACTACTTCCCCTCTGGAGTGTTTGTTGGTGACGAGCTTATATACAAGTTTCCAAGGGTCCTTGTTTCAGTGGTGGAGACCAGGTGCTCCCAGGATTGGTTTTTGCTTTCTCTAATTTGTGCTGTATAGATGTTTCTTGCCTCTTTGTAGCTCTGTCATAGGGTTTCAATTTCCGCCACTGGCTGGGAGCACCTGGCTCACTGAAGAAGGCCTTTCTTCTTTCCTGCGCCTCCTTCCTGAGTCGCTGAAAGTTTTGATTCCACCAGGGCACTGCCCCCGATGTCAGATTTTTCTTCCTGATGGCTGCAGTGCTAGCTTGTTATATGATTTCTGTCGTTTTAATTTAGCGGATTCTTGGGTCCTCGATACGTTGGAGTTCTCTCTGTCGTTGTTGTATGCTATTCTGTAGGGTGGTCTGGAAGAGTTCCCAGTCTGCCTTTGCTATGGCATATCTATGGGCGGTTTGTCTGTTCACAGGTACTGTGGCCAGTGATTTTAGATTAATGGCACGATGATCGGATGTTGTCAAGGCCTCAGAGACGGTCCAATTGGAAATGTTGTTGGCAGCATTCCTCATTGCCATGGTGACATCTATAGTGGCCTCCTATAATGTGTTACAGAGTGTAGGCAGATTGTTGGGTAAGTTTAGTACAGTTAATGTTGAGGTTGCCAGGAACTCTTCCAACCTGGTCCCGCTTTTGGTACCCTGTCTATCTGGGGTATGGCTGTGCCACATTGGCGACCGGCAATTAACGTCTGCTCCCACAATGATTTTTGATGTTTAGGTATGGGGTAGACGTCAGAGTGCCCGGCACATGGCTGACTGGACTCAGGGTATCCCAGCAGAACATCGCCCAAAGCATGACACTGCCGCCATTTCTCTTCCCACGGTGCATCCAGGTGCCATCTCTTCCCCAGGTAAATGACGCATACGTACCCGACCGTCCACGTGGTGCAACAGGAAATCGGATCAGATGACTTTCTTCCAATCACTCAAGGTCCAGAATTCTAAAAATTGTAAGACAGAAATGCATAAATGTTTTTAGATTATATTGAAAACCACTATAAATATTCTTTTCGGGGCAGTTTTTTCTTTGCTTCTCCTCCACCTCTATTTTGTGATTTATTTACTAACTCTTCATTGAAAAATAAATTTATATTTTTGTGTTCCTATGGTTAACTGATTCATAATTTTAAGCAAAAATGATATTGCAAATCTATTTCTGCCCCTTGTTTTTGAAATAATATTGCATTGCTAATATTATTAGGGTGCCCTACAAAAGTCAGGGAGATTAAAATTACATTGCTTTTTATATCTTGGTCCTGGAACCATCCTGAGTTTTCTTCTTTGGGCGTTTTGTCCCAATTTTTTCATCTTTATGATTTGTTTTGTCCCAGTTTTTATCCCAAAATCTAGTTGCCCTCCCCTTGAACAGCTGAATTGAGATCTAATAAAACATAAAATTTATGGTGTTTAGTATGAGCAGCATTGATTGGATGATGTGATTATGAAAAGTGTATTAGCAAACAAAAAGAGTGAGTTGAGGCCGAGAAGCGTAGGGGAAATAAAAATTAATAAATGCATTAGGAAGAATTGACAAAATAAACTCTTATAGGTCAAATTTTCCTAATTAGAAAATTTAACATTATTTTAAAAATTAATCTGTTATTTCTGATAAAAATTATTTTAACATGCCAGATGGCACTTTGTAATTTAATGTAAAATACTCATTTCTTTTAAGACAATGATTTTTTTCCCCTTGTAAGTTTATAAAATTCAATATTGCAATGTAATTTGAATATGTAATTGGGAAAGTTTACTCTCTGTATTGCTGTTTTTCAGAATGCAACAATGCAGGGAACAGTTCCTTATTTGGGAACCTTCCTCACAGACCTCACTATGATTGATACAGCTATTCCAGACATACTTCCAAATGGATTGATCAATTTTGATAAACGAAGAAAAGAATTTGAAGTTTTAGCCCAAATAAAGCTTTTACAGAGTGCAGCAAATAATTATAATTTATGTCCTGACATCCATTTTCAAGCTTGGTTTGAAGGCATTCCTATTCTTGATGACAATGAAAGGTAATACAGAGGCATATATTCTTAATGGATAATTTCATAGTAGTCTTTTTATATCAGTTCGAAATTTTGAATAAAGATTACATAGAATTATTCTATATAATATCGGTGTAAATACACTATAATGTTTACCCATAAATTTACCGTATTTCCCCATGTATAAGATGCACCTTTTTTCGAAAAATTCGGGGTCTAAAAACTGGGTGCGTCTTATATAGTGGTTGTAGATTTTTTTTTACTTGCATTTCCCGCTTTTTCACGTTTGTTGTCTTTGCGCTCATTGTTTCGCACTTGTTACCGGTATATTAGGTTACGTTTTGCCACGTTCTGCCCAGAAATGGCTCAGAAAAGATTTTCGTACAGTGCTGAATTCAAGTTAAAATTTGGTCCTCCTCCAACTGAGAAACAATCCGAGACTGGCTATGGGAAGAAGAAACCTTACTGAAAACGCAAGTCAGCAAAATGGCCTGATTTAGAAAGGGAATTGAAGATATGGATTGAGGAGCAAAGGGCAATGGAATTCCTGTGTCCACAAAGATGGTTCAGCATGAGGCAAGAAGGAGAATTGGTGATGAAAAAGAAGTTACTGATTTCAAAGGAGGACACAATTGGTGCTTAAGGTTCATGAAACGGAATGGACTAAGCATGCGTACATGCACCAGACTTGCCCAAAAGATGTCTGAAAGCTATGAGCAGAAGGTCCTTGAATTTCATCGTTTTGTCATTCATTGTCTGAAGACACATCAGTTTAAGTTGGGACAGATTGCAAATATGGACAAAGTCCCCCTTCAATTTGATGTCCCAAGTAACAGAACTGTTGATAAGAAGGGGGTGAAAACTGTAACTGTGAAGACAAGTGGACGTGAAAAGAGCCATTATACAATTGTTCTAGCTTGTTGTGCCGATGGAACCAAGCTGCCTCCTATGCTAATTTTCAAATGCAAAACAATGCCAAAAGAAGACATTCCTCGAGGAGTGATTGTCCATGTTCATAACAAGGGTTGGATGGATCAGGATGGGATGAAGATCTAGTTTGAGAAAGTTTGGAGCAGGAGACCAGGTGGGCTCTTATGCAAACCTGCCCTATTGGTGCTTGATCAGTTCAGGGCACATAACAAAAAAATACAAAGGTTGCTAAAACTTGCCGTCATACCTGGAGGCTTGACATCCCAGCTCCAACCACTTGATGTCAGCATTAACAAACCCTTCAAAGCTTCTGGGGAAAGTCTTTTGGGGACAATTTGACACCAGCAGGAAGAGTGAAGAAACCAACTATAGGAGAAGTTTGTACCTGGGCGAAAAGATCCTGGAATAATATTAAGATTGAGATTGTTGTCTCAAGTCATTTTAAGAAGTGTGGCATTTCAAATGCCATAGATGGAACTGAGGACGAGGCAATATATGAAGACAATGATTCGTCATCAGACACAGATGAGGACAAGCTTATGGATGGGAGTTTTGACAGTGATGAGTTGTATGAATTTTATGATGAATAAAACTTGAGTTCAATAACTTTATGTAATACATTTTTTTTTCAAATTTCGGGCCCCAAAATTAAGGTGCGTCTTATACATGCGGAAATACGGTAACTACCTGAGTGGTGTAAAGGCATCGTTTGATTTTATCTCATTTTGTGGCTACCTTCACAACGAGATACCAGGTATTACACTACTTTGAATAAATAATGCTTCTCTAGTAGAGGAGACTACTGTTATTTATTCTCGCACCACCACCACCCAGACAGCACTGTTACGGAGCTTGTTGGCTCACTCATTGGTGGGCAGGCAGGTACCCTGATAATGAAAACATGCCATCATGGTTGTGAAGTTAATTCCACAATATGAGAGATGCCAAATGGTGAAGATAATGATAATGATATTCCAAGTTAACTACCAGCCAACGAGAGACCGAAACCTACTGGACATAGTCTATTCCTCGGCAACATGCCAAGTCGAAGAAACCACAGCCGACATGTTTCAATCAGACCACCAACCAATCATATTTACAGCTCTTCTACCCAAAAAATATTTCAATACCCCCAAAACCAAATCTGTGAAAAAGGTCACCGCCCCAAAATTTCTGAATCCAGCACTCTGCATTGAAGCCGCATCCACAGTCCCATGGAACATCTTAGATGGATGTGAACTGAGCCTCGCAATCGATTTAATGACCAAATGGATCAATACCATAGCCCTTCATACCGCTACCAAGACAGTCACCATTACTCCGCGCTCCAGAGCATGGTGGACTCCCCAGCTCAACCAAAGTTTCCACTACAAACAATTACTACACGCCAAGTGGAAAGCTTCCGGCGATGTCCAAGACCGCATTTCATTCTCCAAAGCCAGGGCCGAATTCAACAGAAACAAATCAGCTTCAATTAAAAAGCACCTCGAAAGAACCCTAAAAAGGGGAAAACCATTCTACAAAACAAAGGCCAGTTCTTCTAGCAACATCGACCCAATTGACTGGCTCAACTACGTCGCCAGATTTTCTAATCAACCTCCAGCTTTACCTAATCGGCCACTCCTCAACCGCTCTCATCTCACTGATAGTCTCGCTACGATCCGAATTTCCAAGCAACAACTGATGCAGGCCATTAATACTCTCCCTCTCACAACAACCACCGGTGACGATGGCATCCCCCAGTTCATAATCAAATGTTTAAGTGTCTTCATCATCGACTCACTCCTCAACCTATACAACAGATGCCTCGAAGTTCATTTCTTTCCACCCCAGTGGAACAGGTACTCTGTCTGGCCCCTTCCTAAGCACCAACAATCGACGCTCCCAAGCCAACATAGGCCCATCGCTTGCGCCTCTGTATTGCTAAAAATTCTGGAGAAAGCACTGCTACCGTCTGTCACCCATCAAATTCTCCGTGACAGTCCTCAGCAAATACACTATGGGATATCAGGAAGGTCAACTATAACTAACCTTGTAACAACCACTCTGCACATCTTAGATGCCTTCGAACAAAGACAGGAATTGTCAGTTATATATCTTGACATCCATTCCGCATTTGATGGCATCTATATACCTAATCTCCTACGTCTCTTAGAAAACTACTTCAATTTTCGCGGCGATGTTCTCTGGTTCCTAGAATCTCTCCTATCGAAGAGGACCCTTGTTTTAAAGATCGGAACAAAGACCTTCACGCGCCACATAACTGCCGGTGTACCTCAAGGGGGGGTCCTGTCTGGCATTCTCTTCTCAGCAATCATGGTGCCATTTGTGACCAATAAGTGCAATTGGATCACATATGCTGACGATGTCAAGCTCCTTACTAGAATATCGCCATCCAACTCGGCAGCCGAAATCACTCAGCAAATCACTAGCAAACTGCAGGACATGGCTGACTACCTCAATACCTTCAACCTCCAAATCAACCCCCTAAAATCAGCACAAATAACTTACTCTCTAAAGGGCAGCCCAACAACGTTGGAGCCTGTGCTTAACGGCTCCTCAGTTCCAAGTGTTCAAACACACAAAGATCTGGGGGTCGTTTTCGACTCCAAACTATCTTTCAACGATCACATAAACCTCATACAGTCGAGGCTGAATTCACTACGCTGGGTCGCCAAACAACAGCTGCTCCACACCACCGACCCACAACTGGTAAAAAGATACATCGTATCAATCCTTTACCCGACAATACTGTATGCTTCAGAGATATGGGCCTCGGCCGCCGAATCCAACATCAAAAGAATATTCTCTGCCGAATTCTGGCTTCTAAAATGGGCCAACAGCAAACTCCACCTTCCCCCAGCTCTCAGATCAACGCAGTTAGCAGAAGCTCTTCAACTACGCAGGCTCCGGTCCTACATCGCAGAAAGAAGGCTGCTGTTCACCATCAAGATGGCCACCGGTAAAATTACAGAGCCGAACTTCTGGGATCACTGCTCTTGGCGCATTCCTCCCCCTTATCTCCGGTCTTCAGCACAGCTGCTAGCAAACCGTAACCGGCTAGTACTAACTGACAGATTCCTGCCAAAGCAAATGCTGCCCTCACTGCAAGCCATCGACGGGGACCTCCAAGAAGTGGTCAATAATAAAAAATACAGGAAGGGTATCCTCGTCGAACTGAAAATGTAAAACTGTGCTTTGTTAATAATCTGATTTATCTTTTTTCTCATGTGTATCTCTTTTGTAAATATGTTTTGTTAACCCCTGGCACCACCATGCCGTGACGGGACTAATTGTATGTCTATTATTGCTGCAATTAAAGATTCTATTCTATAATATTTTGAAGACTAAATGCACAAGGCATAATTTGTTATGGGTTGAAATTAACTATATAATATCAGTGTAAATACACCATATTTACCCATAAATGAGTAAATTATATATATATATAGTAAAGAATAATAGTATTAAGAAGCTAATTAATCATGGGGGTGGAATGTGACTGTATGAAAAGGAAGATAACATTGCGTAATATAACCACTTTTATTGGCACAATTTATTAGACCTTATTCTTAGCGCAAAATTTTAAAAAAATTTTAATATTTCGTTCTCAACACGTGGCTACAGCACATGTGCTGTCTTTTTCATAACTTCGGTGGACGACCTCTGATGATGACACTGAGATTGTGAGACACCGCAATGTTATCTTATTTTGGTCGCCTTTTCACTTATCTTTTTTTTTTAATTTCCTGTCTATTTCTTCTTCTTTTTCATACCATATATCGCTACATTCCTTATCCATTTAGTCGAGCTCACAGTGTATACTGTATATTCAATAGGTTTAAATCAAAATCTTCTTCACACTTTCTACATACAATATACTTTATATATATATATATAATATGTTTTTAAGAGAGGAGGTAAAGAGTATGAAATGTATAAAGGATTATAGTTGTAGGTTACTACATTAATAGTAGAAGAAACTAGCAACTATAAGGAATATAGATAAAAAATATATAGAGCCTATTGGTATAGGGTGAAGAGTAGTCTAAAGAACTATCTGTTGAATCCATAGTAAAATTGTCAAAAAATACCTGTAAATAAAAATTGCAAGAAATTACCTGTAAAAAATATGAAATTAGTAATGTGAAATTGCTTATTATTGCAATTACAATGATTTTGGCATTTTCTTCAGCAGTCAGCTGCCAAAACCAAGGGAAATGCAACAGATAAGCAAAGGCCTCTGTTTTGAATGTGATATACAGTGAAACTTCTCCTAACGGACACCTCTCGTTAATGGACATCTCTCTACAACGGACATTTTCAAATTCCCCAACTCACCTCCATTGGTTTTAACGTGTTTTCAGCTTCTATCTAGCGGACATTCTCTGTAACGGACGCGGACAGGCAATCTGCACTTTTTCGTTTAGATTAGCACTTAATTTGATCTCCCCATAACGGACAGCAGGCGAGCTCACGGCCCATTTTCTAGGAACATTTCTTCCACGTATTGCCTCAATCGTGTGTTTATTTTCTATTTCCAATTCTCTGAATTTTATCAAGGTTTACGTTGCGGTTCTAAACCCTTTTTCAAGAATTTTAAGGCACGTGTAAAACTTCTGATGAATTCGGTGTGCAGGGGGGGAATATGGTCGGCCTTTCGTCTTTTCAGTTTCAGTTTTCAGTTTTGTTCAGTGTCGTGTGAAGTGCACAATGTCTTCTCGTAAACATTTAACTTTAAAAGATAAAGTCGAACTCATTAATGCGTATGATCGGCAAAAAAATAGTGTTCGCAATCTCGCTGCAAAATTCAAAATCGCGAAGACGCAGGTAAGCGACATCCTAAAGAAAAAAAATTAACTGCTCAAACAATTTTGGCAAGACGGAAATGATCAGGTTCAAAAATCATTCCCGAAAATTGTTGGACTTCAAATTTGTTGCGCACGTGCTAAAAAAATTCCCATTAATGGGCCTATTATTAGGGAAAAGGCTTTGGAGGTTGCGAAATCTATGGGAGAAAATGAGTTCCAAGCTTCTGTGGGATGGCTAGACAAGTTCAAAACTCGGCATAAAATTTCTTGGAAAACCGTAAGTGGTGAAGGTGGATCTGTTGATACTGGGGTTGTAACAGAGTGGACCGTCAAATTGGAAGACTTATGTCGTGATTTTGAAGCTAAGGATATTTACAACTGTGACGAAACAGGGTTGTTTTTTTAAAGCTCTTCCTGAAAAAACAATGAGTCTTAAAAACGAAAAGTTCCAGGGCGGAAAAATTTCTAAGGAACGCTTGACTGTACTATTGTGTACAAATATGCTGGGAGACTTTGAACAACCTCTTGTTATAGGAAAACCACAAAATCCTCGTTGTTTCAAGGGCATAAAGTTGAATCTTTTGGATGTTGACTGGAAGTCTGATAAAAAAGCGTGGATGACACGAGATATCATGAGCGAATGGATAAGTCACTTTAACCAAAACATGATTCGTCAAAACAGAAAAATTATTCTTTTCATGGATAATGCTGCATCTCACCCGCACATTGAATTGTCCAACATTCAAATCGTTTTTCTGCCACCAAACACATCTGCTGAGTGTCAGCCCTTGGATCAAGGGATAATAAAAAAATTTAAACTTCACTACAGAAAACGTGTTTTAAGACATCTCATTGCAAACATAAACGATGTAACATGTGCGAGTGACCTTGCAAAGAAAATCAGCATCCTAGATGCGATTCAATGGATTTCCTCTTCAGTAAACGCAATTAGAAAACAAACTGTCGTGAAATGTTTTGTAAAGTCTGGCTTCTCAAACGCAAAAATTGAAGTTGTGAACAGCAATGTGGAGCACCAAGAAGAACAAGAACTTCAACATCTATTGATAATGTACGATACTTCTGCTGCAAGTGACCCTGGCTACAAAGATATAGACTCCAACCTCACTACAGAAGATGGTGCTCTAGATATCAACGACATTATCATCGATATTTTTCAAGAAGTTCCTCATGAAGATGAAGAAATGGAAGGAGGTCATTCTGTCGAAGAACATATTAACGACGAACCACCGATGAAAATAGAAGAAGCGCTCATACAAATCAGTCGTTTAAAAATGTTTTTCGCCGCTGAAGAAGATACTGAAGGACTTTCGATGGTTTCTTCACTCCAAACAAATGTTGAAATTATCAGCCGGAAGAAGGTGCAGAAGAAAATAAGTGATTACTGTATGTATTTTTCTTAAGATAAAGTCATAATATGCATAGCACAATTGTATGTATATTATTTACAAAAATATTGTGTAAAATCTGTATATAATTTAATTTAATTTTACATTAAACGTTTAACGATTTTTCTTTATCTCTTGTGTATGTAATTGTATATTATTTACAAAAATATTGTTCAAAATCTGTATATATTTTAATTTAATTTTACATTAAACGTTTAACGATTTTTCTTTCTTTCTTTTTTTTTCTCCTTCAGACTTCTTGTTAGCGGACACTTCTCTCTAACAGACACATTTTCGCTCCCCATGGCTGTCCGTTAAAGGGAAGTTTCACTGTATACTCAGTGTAGCGTAAATTACTGAGATAACGAAGTGAATAAAAGTGGGAAAAGAGTGTGAAAGCCTGACATATATCTCGTTGCTGACCCTATAGAGGCAGAAGAAATACTAATAATAATAACAATATTAACAACTGGCGAAAAGTGAAAAAACTGAGGAAATAATATTCGAAGATAGAAAGAAAGGAAGAATAAGATGGAATTAAATAAATTAGTGGGTCAAAGTGGTACTTACTAACGTGCTAAAGTTGGAGAGTGGGCCGTGGAGTGCGAGCCTGCACACTGCGTGGGAGGTTCCAAAAGTGAGAAATTCCTGCTAATAGTTGTCATGTATATGCAGAGGTGAAGCGACCTCGTGTTGGAAAATGGAAGTAATAGAACTTAGAATTATGATTGGGTGAGAACCGATTAAATGCATGTAGCATGCATCCCAGGAAAGCATAGAGAATTGACTGTAGAGTAGCATGATTTAGCCGCTGAAGTTATTGTAAGGTGGAAACAGAGAATATAATAGGATATAGCATGTTGATTGCTTTCGAAAACCTAATTGAGCTCAAGAAGGCAAGTAAATAGGGTTAAGGATATTAAATAGTATTATGAGGAAGAGTGACAAAGGTGGAGTTTGGGCAGTTCACCTTTGTCACTCTTCCTCATAATACTATTTAATATCCTTAACCCTATTTACTTGCCTTCTTGAGCTCAATTAGGTTTTCGAAAGCAATCAAGATGCTATATCCTATTATATTCTCTGTTTCCGCCTTACAATAACTTCAGCGGCTAAATCATGCTACTTTACAGTCAATTCTCTATGCTTTCTTGGGATGCATGCTACATGCATTTAATCCATTCTCACCCAGTCATAATTCTACGTTCTATTACTTCCACTTTCCAACACATGAGGTCGCTTCATCTCTGCATATACATGACAACTATTAGTGGGAATCTCCTACGCTGCGTGCAAACTCTCACTCCACCGCCCACTCCCCAAATTTAGCATGGCACGTTAGTAAGTACCATCTCAACCTACTAATTTATGTTAATTCCATCTCATTCTTTCTTTTTTCTCATTGCTTTTCTTTCTATCTTTGAATATTATTTCCTTAGTTTTTTCACTTTTTGCCAGTTATTAATATTATTATTATTATTAGTATTTCTTCAGCCTCTGTAGGGTAAGCCATGAAATATAGGTCAGCTTTCACACTCTTTTCCCGCTTTTATTCACCACCGCACACTCCCCAAATTTAGCATGGCACGTTAGTAAGTACCATCTCAACCTACTAATTTATGTTAATTCCATCTCATTCTTTCTTTTTTCTCATTGCTTTTCTTTCTATCTTTGAATATTATTTCCTTAGTTTTTTCACTTTTTGCCAGTTATTAATATTATTATTATTATTATTAGTATTTCTTCAGCCTCTGTAGGGTAAGCCATGAAATATAGGTCAGCTTTCACACTCTTTTCCCGCTTTTATTCACTTTGTTATCTCAGTAATTTACACTGCACTGAGTATATCTCATATTTGAAACAGAGGCCTTTGCTTATGTGTTGCTTTTCCCTTGGTTTTGGGAGCTGTCTCCTGAGAAAACACCAAAATCATCGTAATTGCAACAATAAACAATTTCATATAATTAGTTTCATATTTTTTACAGGTACTTTCTGGCAATTTTACTATGGATTCAGCAGATAGTTCTTTAGACTATCTGTTGTCCTTCACCCTATACCAATAGCCTCTCTATACAGGTAACCCTCATATAACACAGTAATTTGGTTCCAACAAAATATTGTGTAATGCAAAAACAAAAGGGGTGTTACATTTCAAAAGCTAACAAAAATACACTTTTTTTAATAACTATCGGAAACTTAATTTTTATAGTAGTAATAACTTAATATTTTAACTTTATTTTTATAATAGTAGTAATTTAAATAGTAATAACTGAACAAACGTCTTACCTTACAAACTGTGATACTTATGTCAGGTAATGTACGTTGATTTAATTTTCTTCCTCTTTATTGCTGCTAAGCACAATCTCTTCTGCAACATCTAGATTTCATGTGCCTTCTGCTCTCTGTCACAATCTCCATGCTTTGAAGTCAAGTTTTTATAGTCTCAAACAAGAGACCATAAAAGACCATAAGAGAGTCAGAGAAGGCGCTGACTCTCTTTAAAAATTACAGCTGTGAACTACAGGCTCCGAAAAAGCGATGTGTTTGCCTTCTTATTTACCTAATTGTTATTTTATATTGTACTTTATACGTAGTCTTATAGTTATAGTTACGCTGGTTATTTTTAATTTAGATAGAGTTTTTGTAGATTACTACTTAATATACATAAAACCATTTTCGTTTGAATCTTGCAGCCATTGTTTTTGTATAGAGTAGTAGTAGGGAATTCAAATTTTTAATTGTGGTAACTAGGTAGCTGTAATGTATAATTATATAGCATAATACGCATCACTGCATTTAAGATTCTATTAGATAGCGTAGTATTGACAATCAATTAATTAAATTTATTGATCTTATTAATTTAAAATATCATGCCCCAGACTAGAGCAGCAAAGCATCGGGCACAAAGTGGCAGGAGTGCTGTGACTCGGGGGAGAACTGAGGGGGGGGGGGCGATTCTCGAATGCATCACAGCCTAAAAAAATGTGCACCTTGTGAAATGTTTGCCGAACTCTAGAACAGAACATGATCTAGCCAAGGAGGATGTCTTTGTGTGTGCCAGGTGCAGAGAGTGTCTAGAAATTAGGCATCAACTCAGCATTCTACTGGGCGTCTATGAGAGCTTGAGGTGTAGGGTAGATGCTTTCGAAGAAATTAATATGAGGAGCCCATCAAGCTTTCAGCTGCCCAACTCAACGCCAGAGCTCACTCCTGGGCAACAGGCAACACAGCGGCAATCTCCAAGGCAGAATGCACTGGTCCCAAAGGAACTAGTTATTGTTGGTGACTGTATTGTCAGGGAGACAGGGAAAATATTGTGTAAAAAGATAGATGGAACAGGACCAGGGTATGTCTGCCAGGGATAAAAGTTGGTGACATTGTAAAGCATATATCATCTTTTAAGGGCATACAACGTGTACAACAATATCAACAATACTCTTGATATTGTTGTACACGTTGGCACCAATGACATTAAGAGTAGGAAATCTGCAGATTTACTTAACAAGTACAGGTCAATGCCGAAAAAAAGTCGTGAGTTAAGGTGAAATTTAAAAGTGTCTACAATTCTGCCCAGACACGATAGGGAGTACATGACAAGAGCCTTGTCAATCAATTCGGCCCTGGAGGGAATGTGCAAGGCTCAAGGGGTAGAATTTTTTTTCAGCGTGGTCTCCGCTTGTTAACAGGAGAGACTACTTCTACAGGGATGGGATACATTTAATTAGAAAGGGTGCAAGAATATTTGCTGATAACTGATGCTATCGAGGCAGTGTTAGGTGGGTTGGAAAACTGCTAGCTTGAGGGGGGATTCACAGCCTAAAAGGTTAAAAGTAGCCGCAGGCAGAGGTGAAGGTGATTCTTGCACCACTTCTATTAGAGTAAGTAGCAATCTGGAGCGAGGAGTGCTGGGGGTTTCAGGGACTGATGGCAGTCATTGTGAAACAGGTGGGTATATGGGATGTGTCAGGGTAACTAATAATAAGGATAGGTACATGTATACTTGCATGTATACCAATGCTAGAAGTATAGTAAATAAATTTGATGAATTTGAAGTGTTGGTCAAGACATCAAAGGCGGATATTGTTGGGATATCAGAAACGTGTCACACTGATATTAGGAATACAGAATTGGAATTTGGGGAGTACAATGTGTACAGAAAGGATAGACAGGATAGGAAGGGAGGAGGTGTCATGCTGTTAATTAAGAAAAACATAAAATCAAAAGAAGTGCATCCAGTTGATATAGATGAACAGTGCATTGTTGAGTCAGTTTGGTGTGACATATGCTTTGCGAAAGCAAAAATAAGAGTAGTAGTGTGTTAGGCCTAATGACTTGAATGAGTACAAAGAACAATTGTACAGAGAAATAGAGTGGGCTAGTAAATCAGAATGTCTTATAATGGGGGATTTTAACTTCCCAGATATTGACTGGAACTTATGGGTTGGTCAGTCACACACTAGTAAGACTTTTGTGGATTTATTGGATGATTGTTTTCTGCAGCAGCATGTTCGAGAGGCAACCGGAGAGGGTAATACTCTTGATCTGGTTATCAGCAGTGATCATTCGTATATTAAGAATTTTCAGATAAAGGAACCACTAGGTGGCAGTGATCTTAGTGTACTGATGTGAGATTTACTTAAAGATATAATTACCATTAGGTGTAAAGGAAAGGGTTTTTGCTTCCGTAAAGATGAGTACAGTGGTCTCAGACAGTTTTTAAATTCTGTACAGTGGGATCAACTGATGATGTTACCAACAGTAAATTCTAATTGGGAAGCTTGCAAGGAATTAATTGTGGAAGCTACTAAAAGTTTCATACCTATTAAGAAATATTGTTCAAGGTTTAGGCCTAAACGGTTATCAAATGAACTAATGAGACTCATGACAAAGAAGAAAAATGCATGGGATGCATATACATTATCAAGCGACTCAGAAGACTAATGCAGATATAAGCTAGTCTGTAATCAGGTGACAAAGGAGGTTAGGCAGGCGAAGGCAGATTACGAGAAATCTTGGGAAAAGGATGCTAAGAAAAACAGCAAGGATTTACAGTAAACCCCCGCTATTCGCGGTATCTGTATTCGCGGTTTCGCGTATTCGCGATCGCCGATTTAATATAAAATGAAACCTAAAAAAATGTGAATTTTAAAGCGCCGTGAATATTTTCCGCCATAAAAAACATGGGCGTGGCTAAAATTATCTTTCCCGGTCAAAACAGCGCTCAGTGGGTGGGAGGAGAGGGGTGACAAAATCGCGAGCGTGGATGTTTCTCGCTAATCCTTGTTCAGTATGTGTTATGCGTTTGTCAGGGAAGGTTTCGTCGTTTGCTTTTAATTTATATGTTTATAAATTGAATAAATTTATCAATTTATAAATTGATATGCTTACAAAAATGATAAATCTACCGTTTTGCAGTATTAAACAGACTTTTTCGAGTGTGTTAACGGAAGAAAATGCCTTTATTGTGGACAAGTTCTTTCTAACCCCTACAAAAATATGGCTACGAATAAAAAGAGAAATGTGAAAATATCAAATAAGGTGATGACATTAGCGAATAAAATTGAATTATTAGACAAAATTTCTAATGGTGAAAGTGTCTCCTCAGTGGCAAAACATTATAAAATCAATGAGTCAACGGTACGATCAATCAAGAAATCGGGAGAAAAAATCCGCCGTAGTGTCCGTGAAAACGCGCTAATTGTTTCAAAAATTTGCTCTGTAACTCATGACGTTAAATTAGAAAAAATGGAAAAGCTTTAAATCTGTAGATAGAAGACCGAACTCAAAATAAAGTTCCGTTAAGTTCACTCATCATTCGTGAAAAGGCAAAACTCCTTTATCAACACTTTAGCGAAACTGGTGGTAGCACTGGCGGGATGTTTTTTTTTGCTAGCAAGCAAAGGCGCTGGTTTGAAAGATTTGTTTGAAATTTCTAATAAATATTACATTTAATATTAAATTGTTTCTTATTTTCATTTCGATGCCATATGCTTGCATTTCACTATGTACTGTCTATGTACATAGTCATATTATGAAGATACATATAATACATACATAGACAAAATTTTAGACTAGTTTTTCTTATATATTTCATACTTTGGAACGGAACCCCTTTATTACTATGGGAGCCATAACTCAGTATTCGCGTTTTCGGTATTCGCGACATTTCTCAGGAACGTAGCCCCCGCGAATAGCGGGGGTTTACTGTATTTACTTATATAAACTCTAAAAGGAAGGGGATGAATCTGACTGGTCCACTTGATATCGATGGTTCGACTTGATGATCCTGCTCAAATAGCAAAAAACTGAATGAGTATTTTGCATCTAACATTCACACATGAGGAGTTAAGGTTTGAAAATGGCAGAAGGTTATCAAATTGTAGCAGGGTGCTTAATGATTTTGTAATAACTGAGAGCAAAGTGAAGGAGAAATTGTTGAAGTTAAATATAAGAAAGACACTTGGGGTGGATGGAACTATCCAGTTATATTAAAGGAGACGGCAAAGCAACTAAGCAAACCCTTAGCCATAATTATGAGAGCATCCTTGGACTTGGGAGGTCCCCACGGGCTGGAGATGTGCAAATGTATCCCCAATTGACAAAGGGGGATCGAAGGGTGACACTAGTAATTACAGACTAGTTAGTTTAACTTCTGTTCTGGGTAAAATAATGAGTCACTGGTTAAAGATGCATTGCAGGATCATCTAGACAAGACTGCAACAATAATTCAGACTCAGCCTGGGTTTGTTAAGGGAAAGTCTTGTCTGACAAATTTGATAGGATATTATGATGTGGTTACAAAGGAAATGGATGCAAAAAATAATGTTGATATCATATATTTGGATTTCAGGAAAGCTTTTGACATTGCCCATGGAATACAAATTGGAACAGAATGGTATTATGGGTAAGTTGCTACAATGGATAAAAGGATGGTTAAGTGGGAGAAGACAGAGGGTGGTAATCAATGGGTGCTGCTCTTCGTGGACTAATGTTATTAGTGGAGTCCCACAGGGTTCGGTGTTGGGTCCACTGTTGTTTTGTATATTTATCAATGATATTGATGAAGGTATATCAGGCTTAATGTCGAAGTTTGCAGATGACACGAAGGTTGGCAGGGTTGTTAATGACAGTAATGGCAGTGTGCTAATGCAACAGGATCTAGAAAATTTGGGCAGATGGGCTAAGCAGTGGCAACTGAAGTTTAACCTTGACAAATGCAAAGTATTGCATATGAGTAGAAGTAACGTACCAACTGTGTGGTACTACACTTAAGGTGGTAGAAAATGAAAAAGACCCGGGAGTAATTGTGTAGACAGATCTGAAGTTTTCAAAACCCCATGACCTGCCCTGGCAGACAGGCTGCCAGGGCAGGTCACGGGGTTTTGTCAATGATATATAGGAATTTTGCTAGCAGGGAAAAGGAGGTGATTGTCCCTCTGTATTAGGCAATGGTCAGGCCTTAAGAGAGGCTTAAGTTCTAAAAATTGCAGTGGCTGGAGACTAGATGATGTCATTGAGGTGTATAAGGCCTTGAATGGGTTGATTACGCTGAATTCTGATGGGATTCTTCTACTTTTTTAGATTAGAAACGTAAGGAGCCATAAATTCAAATTAAGAAAAGACAGATGTAGAATAGATGTGCGGAAATTCGACTTTAGCCATTGGATGGTTAATTGGTGGAACAAATTTCCACCTGTCGTGGAAGTTGATAGGTTAAATAAATTCAAGGAGGAACTGGACAGGCATTTGGAGGGAATGGTGTGACTTTTTTTTTTATTTTTTTTTTTTGGCTCATGCTGCATAAACTCATACACTTGCTTTCTTTCATCACATGCCAGTCTTTCAGGTTGTCACAGACATTCCCTCAGATATACCAGTGAAGCTGTACTTACTACCTGGGAGTCTAAAACGCTGATGGAACTGATATTTGGCTGACATTCAAGTCAAGTTGACCCAACTTCGCCGAAGTTCGAGCAGTCTATGACAGCCAAATCCTCTGCTTCACCTTCACGATGGTGAGATTGTTAGTAATCCTGGGTATAACCTCCATGCACAAGCACACTGGGGGTCACCACCCAGGTGTGAACCAACGTAAGCAGGGGTCGAGGTGTGGCGCCCACACCACATGGAGGAATGTCGCCCCTCTGTGTTACCAGCCAATAATAGGTGGTAGATGATACTCATCAACCAGTACAATACCACTACTTTTCAGCCGACAGGAAGAATATCGGGTATGTCGTATGTGTTGCTGATTTGTAATCCATCTTCCCCACTGCTGGCATCATTCCCTCGCTCCTTGTATAATTCTCTATAGTAGTCTTCTGCTATTTGAATTATGCCTTCTCTGCTGTTTATAAGTGCATCATCGCTATTCTTCAGTCTCAGTATCATTTGTCTTTCTGTATTACTGCTCATGGCTGCTGATTTAAATCCTTTGTTTTTCTTTAATGCTTGTTCTACTTTTCTTGTGTTAAATCTTCTTATGTCCTCTCTGAGTCTCTTTCTAATGGCTTTGCATAACTCAGTATACTCAGTTTTCTCCTTGTCAGTGTTTTTCTTGCTCTCCATTTTTTGCCTTCGGTTCATCATAACAAGTGTTTCTTGACTAATTTTTCTTCTTTGGATTTCTTTTTCCCTATAGGTTTCTTGGGCTTTATCACTTTCAGAAAGTTGTAATATTCCTCGTCGATATCTTGGTCCTGAGCAGTCTGCAGAAGCTCAAACTTGTTCTTAAGTTCCAGCACATACTGCTTTTTCTCCTCTTCTGTTATCTCAAAGAGCTTTGTATTATTTATTCGAGTCAGTTTTTTCCTTTCCTACATCTATATCAAGTGTACATCTTACCATTCTGTGATCTCTTCCAACATTTTACCTTATTCAGGACGGTAACATCATTCACAATATATCTTCTGTTAGTGAGGATGAAGTCGATTTCATTAGTTGTTAATCCATTTGGGCTCTTCCGTGTCCGCTTTCTGTTCACCCTTTTCTTGAAAAAAGTGTTCATTACTAACAATCCTTGAGATTTTGCATCCACAAGTCTTTTGCCTCTTTCATTTCTTTCACCAATTCCAAAATTTCCTATAGTTCCTCTTTCTGCGCTGTTTTGTCTTTTTCCAACCTTAGCATTGAAGTCCCCCATAATAATAGTGTAGTGGGTTTTCTGCTCATCTAGAAGACTCAATTTCGGTGTACATTTCTTCAACCTCTTCATCATCATGGCTCGATGTTGGTGCATAAATCATTATGATGTTTAGCTTGTACCTCTTAGAAATCTTGAGTATTAGTCTTGACACCCTTGGTGATGTACTTTTGAATTCCAAAATGTTGTTTTTTAAAATCTTTATGAACCAGAAACCCAACTCCACCTTCACTCCTTTCACTGTTTCCATTGGTGTACAGCAGATTTCCACTTGATAAATTATTAGCATTAGCATTAGCAGAGGCATATGATGCAAGAAAGCAAGCTTATTCAGCATCAGCCAAAAAAAAAAAAAAAAAAAAACACACCACTCCCATTTCACCCCTCCATTCGCTCGAAATACCTGTCCAGTTGAGCCTTAAATTTGTTTAGGCTATCAACTTCAACAACAAGTGATGGAAGTCGGTTCCACCAACCAACCACCCGCTGGCCAAAGGCAAATTTCCGCACATCTGTCCGACATCCGTCCTTCCTCAATTTGAATTTATGCCCTCTGAGCTGATTATTCTGAGCAAGATGAAGAATCCCATTGGCATTGAGCATGCTCAAACCATTCAAAGCCTTATACACCTCTATCAGATCACCTCGCCGGTGCCTAGTCTCCAGACTCTGTAATTTGCAAAACTTACGCCTTTCTTCGTTAGAGCAACCCTTTGTTCCATTCACTAATCTTGTTGCCCTTCTCTGTACCCGTTCCAGCAGCTCTACATCCTTCTTGAAATGAGGCCTCCAGACCTGTATACAGTACTCAAGATGTGGCCTAACCATTGCCTTATACAAGGGAATAATCACCTCCTTATCCCTGCTAGAAAAATTCCTGTATATCATTGACAAGACACCATGAGCTACTCTTGCAGCTCGTCTGCACTGCTCAGAGAACTTCATATCTGCCTGCACAATTACCCCCAGGTCCTTTTCATTCACCACCACTGTCAGTGTAGTACCGCAGAGTTGATACGTTGCTCTGGGGTTACTGTTTCCCATATGTAGTACTTTACATTTGTCAATGTTAAACTTCATTTGCCACCTCTCAGCCCATCTTTTAAACCTTTCCAGATCCTGTTGCAGCATCATAGCGTCAGTGGTGTCCTTAACAACCCTGCCAACCTTTGTATCATCTGCAAACTTGGACATTAAACTCGATATCACATCATTAATATCATTCATAAACACCGAAAACAACAACGGACCCAACACTGAACCCTGAGGAACCCCACTAATAACATTAGTCCACGTTGAGCAGTGTCCATTGATTACCACTCTCTGTCTTCTGCCACTCAACCATCCCCTTATCCATAGAAGCAATTTGCCTCCAATGCCACACTGCTCCAATTTGTGCAGCAGTCTTCCATGTGCAACAGTATCAAAAGCCTTTCTAAGATCCAAATATATAATATCAAAGTTATTCCCTGCATCCAGTTATTTTGTGACTACATCATAGTATCCAATCAAATTGGTCAGGCAAGACCTGCCCTTAACAAAACCATGCTGCGTCTGAGCTATAACTGAATTCTTGTCTAGATGATCCTGCAGTGCTTCTTTAACCAGTGCCTCCATTAATTTACCTGGAACAGAAGTTAAACTAACAGGTCTATAATTACTTGTGTCAGCCTTTGATCCTCCTTTGTGAATTGGGGTTACATTTGCACATCTCCAGTCTATGGGTACCTCCCCTGAGTCCAAAGAAGCTCTCATAATTATGGCTAGGGGTTTGATTACTTCCTTTGCTGCCTCCTTTAATATAACTGGATAGATCCCATCCACCCCAGGTGCCTTTTTTATGTTTATCCTCAACAATCTCTCCTCCACTTTCCTCTCAGTTATTACAAAATCATCCAGCTCACTGCCAATGTTTACTTTACCTACATCATTCTCCTTCCTGAATAACTCCTCATGCGTGAACGTAGATGCAAAATACTCGTTTCGATTGTTAGCCACCTGAGCAGGATCCTCAACTGTTGAACCATCAATATCCAGTGGACCAATCTGATTCATCCCTTTCCTTCTTGAGTTTAAATAGGTAAAGAACTCTTTTCTGTTTTTCTTTGCATCCTTTACCAAGGATTTTTCGTAGTCTGCCTTTGCCTGCCTAATCTCCTTTGTGACTTGGTTACAGACCAACTTATATCTATCATAGGCTTCCATGTCACCCATTAATTTGTATGTATTCCATGCATTTTTCTTCTCTGCCACATGTCTCATTTGTTCATCTGACAACCATTTAGGCCTAAACCTTGAACAATATTTCTTAGTTGGTATGTAAAGCCTGGTAGCCTCCAAGATTAGTTCCTTGAATGCTTCCCATTTTGAGTTTGCTGTTGGTAACATCATTAGTTGATCTCACTGTATAGAATTTAAATACTGTCTCAGACCATCATAGTCACCTTTACGAAAACAAAAACCCTTCCATTTACCTCTGATGGTAGTTACCTCCTTGAGTAAATCCCACTTCAACACACTGTGATCACTGCCACCTAGTGGTTCATTTATCTGCAGATTCTTAGTGCATGAAGAATCACTACTGATAATCAGATCGAGAGTATTGCTCCCTCTTGTTGCCTCACGAACATGCTGATGAAGAAAACAATCATCCAATAAATCCACAAAAGCCTTGCTAGTGTGCGAGTGACCAACCCACAAATTCCAGTTAATATCTGGGAAATTAAAATCCCCATTATAAGACTCTCTTATTTACTGGCCCACTCTATTTCCCTGTACAATATCTTATTATACTCATCAGAGTCATTAGGCCTATAGCACACTCCTACTCTCAATTTTGATTTCCCTATGCTTGTGTCACACCAAACTGACTCGACACTGCCCTGTCCATCGATGTCGACTGGTTTCACTTCCTTGGACTTTGTGTTTCTTAACTAATAGCATAACCCCTCCTCCCCTCCTGTCCTGTCTATCCTTTCTATACACATTGTATTCCCCAAATTCCAGTTCCGCATTCCTTATATCTGTGTGACACCACGTCTCTGATATCCCAACAATATCTGCCTTTGAAGTTTTGAGCAATACCTCAAATTCATCAAATTTATTTACCAAACTCCTAGCATTGGTGTACACGCAGGTATACATGCACCTATTTCTATTCTTGGCTACCCTAACACAACCCATGTGTTTACTTGTACCGCAATGACTCCCAGCAGTCTCTAAAATATCCTGCATCTTGTTTTTCAGGCTTCTGCTCATTTCAATAGAAGCAGTGCAAGAACCACTTCCACCTCTGCCAGTGGCTACTGTTAATCTATTATTCCTTGTATCCCCCCCAACTAGCAGTTTTCCGACCCACCTAACTCTGCCTCGACAGCATCAGCAAAAATTCTTGCACCCGTTCTAATTAAGTGTATCCCATCCCTGTAGAAGCAATCTCTCCTGTTAACAAGTACAGTCCAGGCTGAAAAAAATTCTACCCCTTGAGCCTTGCACAATCCCTCCAGGGCCGAATTGATCGACAAGGCTCTCATCATATACTCCCTCCTATCGTGTCTGGGCAGAATTGCAGACACTTTCAAATTCAACCCTAATTCACGGCTTTTTTTCAACAGTGACCTGTACTTGCTAAGTAATTCCGCCGGTCTCCTACTCTTATAGTTATATAATATAGAAATTATAGAAATTATAAGTGATTCATTTCTTCTTCTTGTTTCAGCCCAAACCGATGATATTCCAATTCACATTTTCTAATTCCTTTTCCAGCTCTAATATTCTGTCTTCACCGATGAGTGATCTTATGTCATAACAGGCCAAGTTCAGTTTCCATGCGTGGCAGCCTGGTCGTACCCAGAGATTGTTAGCACCCTCTGCTTCCACTCTGACCCTCTCGGTGCCGTAAGAGGGAGAGTGAAAGCTGCTGCGGACTGAGGGCCATTTGTTTTGTCGTGCTGTCATATGCTGGAGGGTTTGGTCTTTTCCTCTTCATGCTGACCAGTCGTCTTGAAGAGAACCACTGTACACGTTCGTTGCCACCTAAATGACGTAACAGGGCTTACCATTGAGAAGGTGTGCATGAGTGGATTTTAGGGTGGCAGGCCAACCGGACTTCTCCTAAATCTTCTGTAATAGAGAGATATTGGATCCATAGTGTGTTAGGCTGAGTGTCTGATAACACACAGGATACCTGTTTCCCTTAGCTTAATTTTCAGCACTCACCTCATAGTAATCCGCTTAGCTCGTCAGCGGATTACTTATGTTATTCGCTTATAACCACTTATTTTTGCATCTGGGTAGCACCTTAAACACTTTTTTTTTTTTTTTTCCCTCTTTACTACATAATTCATCTTAATTTATTTTGTTATAAAACATACACTGTGTTTGGATTACCTTGTCTATATTTTTGTGAAAGATATACTGCTTCACTCCCTATTTGATCTCACTTAGTTTTATTCTGAAATTTGCTTTTCTTCCACAGGTATGGACAAGTGTAGAAACGCAGTCTTTGATACATGATCAGGTGTAGTCCCCTGATGAAATGCCTGATTATGTATCAATATTTACTTTTAGCTAACATCAGATTTTAATTTCATAATTTCTGTACCCCTTTTTTTGGACCTATAACCAAAATTACCCACTCATATCTGATGCTGGCTACTACTTCTTATATTAATTTAATAATTTTTATTTAATCACATTTGTTTTAGAGTTCCCTTCTATCTAATTGGCTTTGCAATTCAGCCTGGCACCTCCGTAGCCAGGTGGGAAGGAGCAGCAGTGCACAGCACACGCTTCTTGATTAGACCGGGGTTCGAGCCCGTCACCACCAAATACGGAGGATGCGGAAAAGTCAAGGAATGACCACCGCATATCCCGGAGCAATATGGCCTTAGTTGCTAATGCTCCTAAAAATCAAATAACAAACAAACAAACAAAGCAATTCAGCCTTTAATTTGGTTTAATTCATTATATCACATAGGATATTCACATTCTTTCTCTCTTTCTCACATCTATAATATCTACAATTTCTGTTATCCTTCTATTAGTTATGGCATTTTGTGTAATTCATGCATCTATCTTAGCACTTTTTAACAGACATCAATTCTACCTCATACATATAATCTTTTGTATCCTTTGTCACTGCTTTGTGTACTCAGTTGCATTTGTCATATCACGTTTATATTTATTTCTATCTTTATATTTATCTCTCCGTTAACATTGCACGTTTCAACTGATTATTTTACCTCTTTTATATATATACAGGAAACCCTTGATTAATGCGGTTTTGAACAATGCGGTTTTAATTAGTGCGAAAATTTTTTTTGATACTATCCCCTTAATATATGCGTTATCAAATTTGATTAGTGCGCTGTTTTTTTCTTGCGGTGCTTGGCAACTCACAACGGGGCCTAAAGCGGCAAATACGTGACACGCACTCACCAGGGTCTTCTAACTTAAATGAATGGGAATCGACTCCAAAATGCTCGACAGCAGCACCCCATACCACTCTGAAATTGAAATTTGCTCTGGTAACTCATATTCTTTTATTCTTTTATTATTAATATTAAACTTCTTTAATATTATGATATTAAAGAAGCAGTTGAGAACATACACAAATCGTGGGAAGAAATGACGAACAACTGCATGAGAGCTGTCTGGCAGAATCTTTTGCCTGAATGCGCAAATGATTTTTGCGGTTTCATTAATCCTGTCAACAAAGTTATTGATGAAATTACTACAATTGGAAAAGACCTCGGCTTTGAGGAAGTAGATTCAGAAAACGTTAGAGAATTATTGGACTCGCATTCAAAAGACTTAAGTAACGACGATCTTGAAATTGAGCATCAACATGCATACGAGGAAGAAGACGAAAATGAAGCAGAAGAAAAGCAATTTGCTCCCAAAGAAATTTCATTCAAAAAACTTGAACTATTTAATACACTTTAAAAAGCAAAAGAACTCATACTAGAGATTGATCCAGATGCAGAGAGAAGCATGAACGTTCGTTGAGGGTTAGATAAGCAAATTGATTGTTATCGCAAAATCATGGAGGAAAGGAAGAAAGCCACCACTGTTCAATTGAAGTTAGATAAGTTTTTTTTTTGCAAAAAATAAAATTTAAATCGTACTATCTTTTTTTAAATTTATTCCTTAATAATTTAAGAACTATGCAGTGCATTATAGGTATGTATTGAGTAAGAAAAAATATATTTTTACAATTTCATAATTTTCAAGGATTCATTATAATTATTCCCATTGTTTCTTAAGTTTGATTAGTGCGGTTTTAATATGTGCGGTATATTTCAAGGATTCATTAACCGCACTAATCAAGGGTTTCCTGTATATATATATATATTATGTTGAGACTGTCATTGTATTAAGTCTCTGGGAAGGTATTTGAATTCTGGTTCGGCAGGTTCTGGTGCCTTAACCACTCGGCTACCCGGTGCTAAGTACTATAGGTTCTAATATCTCTTGTGTTTGGGGTTCACATAAAAAAAAATATATATAGAGGAACATTGCTTCAACACTACCTTCTTCTTTATCCCCCCCCATATATATTTTTCTGTTATTGTTATGTTATTTTATTTTGGTCGAGTTCTTTTTCACTCTACTGGTTTGCTATGCTACTGGCAAATATCCTATTTTAATTTAGCTTATTATAAGCAACATGTAGTGGATTGTGCTTTTCTGCTGCCACTGATGTTAGCTTTCTTAATATTTTTCTTATTAATTTTAATATATATTTTTATTAATTTATATCTGTCTATTTAATTTCAGATTAATTGGATTATATTTATATGGGCTAGCATGACGATCTGCTAACGCTGCGTTCGTGCCACCATCTATAGCCTAATTTGTTTCTATATATTTTCAGAGTGGGTAAAGTACCTGCCCGGCAACCCAAAGGTCGCGGGTTCGATTCCCGCCTCGGGCTTGGATCAAAGTACTGCAAAAACCTTGGGAGGTGCAATATGGCCACAGAAGCCGATGCGCCAACAACTACCAAATCAATCAAAATATATTTTCAGTTCAACTATTGTTTTGTCAGTGGTGTAGTTCGGCCATGCAAGTACTAGGCTTCTGTTTTATTATTTTTCGCTGCATAAGGACCACCGCTTTTTCAAATCTATTGCATCGGCAGTCTGATCTTAATGTCATTCCGTCGTTGCATGGATTTCTTTAGCGTTCGAAATGCAGTGATTCCGTGACTGTTATTGGCCTCGTGGTCCTGTGTCGAGATGGGGCATAATGGTCAGTCTATTTTATTTCATTTCATTTTATTAATTGGTAATGTAACATTGTTAGTCTACGTTTCCACCTTAGTGAGATTTCACATAATTCGGAAACGGGTGCCTTCAGGGGGCCGCCGCTAAATTTCTTTTAATTGGCTTAATTTTCTTAATTATTTTAGGAACATTGCTTCAACACTACCCTCTTCTTCTTCATCCCCCCATCAATTTTTCTGTTATTGTTAGGTTATTTTATTTGGTTAAGTTCTTTTTCACTCTACTGGTTTGCTGTGCTACTGGCAAATATCCTATTTTAATTTAGCTTATTATAAGCAACATGTAGTGGATTGTGCTTTTCTGCTGCCACTGATGTTAGCTTTCTTACTATTTTTCTTATTTATTTTTAATATATATTTTTATTAAATTATATCTGTCTATTTAATTTTGGGTTAATTGGATTTTATATATACATACCCACACACATATGTATAAGTGCTTGCTATTCTTTACCATGTGTCTTGTCTATTCATCCGTCCATCCACATGTAACAACTTGACTCCCAATGGAGAGATTTAAATGAAATTTTATATTTAGTTTATATATTTTTTTTTTTTTTGAAAAAAAAAATTGCTGCCATACCCAATTTCATTAAAATTGGATAAATATTAATCTGGCAACTATTATTTTTTTATTTTTTTTTTTTTTCCATACAATTTCTATAGAGAAAAAAAAAATTCATAGATTAAATGTGGTTTTACTGTGAATATTGTTAGCTTTAGGCAGTCCATTCATGGTGTGTGTGTGTGTGTGTGTGTGTGTGTGTGTGTGTGTGTGTGTGTGTTATTCTGTAAGACTTGTGAATATGTTGCTTGTGGTGGTGGGGGGGGACTTAATAAAAATATATGGGAGAAGGATAATAAATATTATATAGAATTACACTGAATGGAGTTGCCCATTCAGTTGAATATAAGAGGGTTGCCTGTATATGTGGACTTTGTTTATCACATACAGGCAACCCTCCCTTATATCACAGTACTTCTACAACACAGTTTCGCTCTAACGCGATTGATAAATTGCGTAACACGGTTTTGCTCTAACATGGTTAGATAATTGCAGGTGACCTACCTTGCTTAACATGGTATTTTTAAGCTTTTGTTCAGAGAAAACCCTGCTATTATGTTGGATGTAATCTTTCAACATTTCCATTCATTTTTGTGAATCCCAGCTGTTGACTTGCTAGTCGTTATGCAAAAAAAAATTATTGGGAAATCCCTGTATTTTATTTTGTGGAGAAATCCCGTGTTAAGTTCTGTGCTATTGAACTTGTGCTTGTTTGAGACCATAAAAAATTGACTTCGAAGTGTGCAGTTCATGACTTTTAAGGTTTTTGTTTTTTATTTGATCGTTTATAAATTTTTTTGGGTATATATTACAAAATTTTGTTCTTAAGAACCGTACTGGAATAATTTCTTTGTTATGAATTAAATTCCACCCCTAAATTATGCCTAAGGAACTTAGGCATAATTTGGATAACTGCCGATTTATTTAAAGAATGGCTTCTAAATCGTTTTGTGCCAGCTGTGGAAAAATCTGGATTTCAAAGTTTTATTACTATCGGATAACATGCCAGGCCATCCAAAATGTTGAAGTAATGTTCCTGCCACCTAATACAACTTTGTTAATTCAGCCATTAGATCAAGGCATTATATCTACCTTTAAAACTCATTACATCAGAAAATTGTTACAATGGATTTTGGAAAAAAATTGATTCCGAATCTATTGAAGTGATGGAGGCATGGAAACATTTTTCGATTGTGGACTGTATCGGAATCATAGCTTCATCGCTCAAAGAAGTAAAACTGTCAGCATTAAATGCGTGTTGGGAAAATCTATGACCAGAGTCAGTTCGTTTATAAAATGTGGTCGAACTGACAGAAAATGGATCAGTATGATAGTAGAACTTGCTAAGTTGGTAGGAGGGAAAGGTTTTGATGATATGACTACTGAAGACGTTCAAGAATTACTGTTAGAAAAAGAGGCTGGCGAAGCAGATTTGGTGGAAATGGCATTGGAGTTAAACCAAATCAATTCAGAGAATGATAACACAGATGAAAATTCTGAAGTTTCAAAATTTTCACTGAAAAAGATATAGGTAGGCATAAACTTAGCCAAGCAATTAAAATCTTATTTTTCGAATGCAGATCCTTCGACTAAAAGGAACACAAAGTTCAAAAGGGAGCTTAAAAAATGCTTAGCTCCATACCATTCAATTTACAAAGGTCTATTGAGCAAAAGCAAACAATCCCAGCTTAATGATTTTTTAAAGAGGGTAGAAGATACACAAAATCTGGATTCTGCAGAAGAAAGTTCAAAAGGTGAAGATATTCTGCAACAGAGAAAACATTCTCATTTGTGCTTAGCTGCAATGAAGAGGAAGAAAATTAAATGAATTTGTATCACCGTTTGCTCAATTATTACTATTTTTAATAAAAATCAAGTTTCTGATAGTTACAAAAAAAAAAATGTATTTTTGTTAGTTTTTAAAATGTAACTCCCTTTTTGTACTGGTTCTTAGTCCCGTATAACATGGTATCACATGATTTTGTAGGAACTTAACTACCATGTTATACAAGGGTTACCTGTATCTCAACAGGTATATAGCAATTTGATTTTTAACTTAATTTAAGTGTTTTTTTTTTGTAAGCAGTATTAATGAATCAGTTGGAAACAATATACATGCAGACTTTGTATATGATGTATTTTAATGGGTATATAAATATTTGACCTTTAACATTTTAATTTCGGTGTTTTTTTTTTTTTTTTTTTTTAAATGAACATCATTAATGAATTAGGTGCACCATATCTGATAGTTTGATCTGTATTGTATATTATAGTTGTATTTAAAAAAGAAAAAAGAGATCAGATAATTTAATTATGTATATGTTTTATTTTTTCAAGTGAGTTTGAGGAAGTAGATTTGGTTACTTTGAATTTGAGTGATGTAACTTCACTGTTGGTAGTCACTTTGTGCAAGTTGTCATGGCTCTGAATACCAAGTGATTGTGCCAAAGTGATTTTTCTGTGATATTTAGAGTGCTCTTTCTCAACAGATAAGTTATATTTATTTTTGAGTGTCTTTTCTTCCTGTTTTTCTCAAGTGATTCTTTATTTAAAAGGTTTCAAGTAAGAATCCAGAAAGGAAATTCACTTTTCTTTGCTTGTATATATATTTATATAATCAGTACTAACCCAACTAATTTTCTCAACCTCCTGGTTACTGGCGGCACAGCTCCTGCTTCCACATCTCCACATGGCAGGACTGGTAACCTGGAGAAGAAAGTCACTCTCCCAGAGCTAAAAGGAGCTATGATAGATTTAAATAATTTTCCTGTAGCCTTTAGAGCCATCAAGCTCTAAAGATAGACATACCCAATGAAAATGATGCCAACAAATCTAAAAGGCTTTGAAGAGAAACACAGTGTCCTAACCTACTAGACTTTCTGGTGGTACACTCTAACCACTGTGGGCAAGTTAAATGGTGATAATTTGCCTGTGGGCAAGTTATCATCATTTATTATCCACAAATATTTGGAATCTATTGTGGGATCCCAAAATGGTGAAGAGACCTCCTGGTTGAAGCAGCCACCTCCAAACATTCTGTGACTATTAAAGAACAAAAACATTTGGCAGGTTGCCAGTATCTGTTACTCCCCACAATACCTTAAATTCATTGAAGGCATCATCACAGAGTGAGGAAATAGACTGCAAGAAAACCAAATCGCCCCACCAACATTTTGGAAGTGGATGTACACTCAGATTATGAGGAACCCATCCTAGACCTCCATGCCAATGACACTATGGATACTATACGCCACATTTTCCCAAAAAAATCTGGAAAAAATGCCCTTCATACAAAAAACAGTCAGATGAATCATCATCAGCTAAAACTAAATAATGCATAACATCATACAATGGAGCTGCAGAAGACCTAAGCAGTCGTTCTGATGACTTAAGGAATTTACTTGCTCAATTCAATCCCATAGGTGTATGCCTGCAGGAAACATTCTTGTCACCCCAAGTTTTGCCAAAATTTTCAAATTATGTGATGTACATACGAAATAGGAGTTCATAGTCTCCTTCCCGTGGAGGAGTAGCTATTCTTGTTAACTCTAATATTCATTCCATCCAGGCCAATCCAATTAGAAACCACCCTTGAAGCTGTGGCACTTTCTACCACTTTCTCATTCAGAAGAACGGGACAACCTCATTACACAACTCCCAACTCCAATTTTTCTTCTTGGTGACTTTAATGGACCCCATCCATTGTAGGGGTCTGCTACAATGGACATGGGACAAATCGATTGAGGAATTTATGAATAATAATGATCTTAATATATTAAACTCTAAATCTCCTACCTACATCCACCTACTTATAGGATTTACTTCTGCAGTTGACTTGTCAGTTTGTTCACCATCCACCTTTCCAATGATGACATGATCTGTATTAACCGATCCCTTCAACAGTGATCATTTTCCAATTATTTACTCATTACAAACAAGGATAAGTCCAAATCCTGACCAACATCCACTTGGAAGTTTAAAAGGGCAAAGTTCCAAAACAAACCCATTGATGGTTGTTTTGGAACTTCTTACATAACTAATCAGATTCTGACTGCAGCTAATGCCTCCATTCCAAAATCAAAGGACCCACCAAAATCACTGGTGGAATACATATTGATTTAATGCCAAACAGGAGAAAAACTGCGCCTGGAATAATTTCCGCACGTATCCTACCACTAGTAACCTCATTGCTTATAGAAGACTTAAAGCTAAAGCAAGACAAATCAGATGGAAATCCAAATGGGATTTGTGGATTGCTTTTTCCTCAACTATCACCAAAGACACGTTGAAACACGGCTCATCTGAAAAAGAATACAGGTGCTAAATGGCAAATTCGTTCGACTCCCTCACCAATACTTCATTGGAAAGGGAAAGATGTGTCTACTCCAGAAGAAGTTGGTAATGCACAAGCACAGTGGTGTCAAATCTTTTCCCATACTGGGGCCACATTCAAAGTTAGATTTGTTTTGCGGCCTGCACTGAGTGATTCAAGAAAAAATTGTGTGTTGTATTTTCCATATCTTGTTACATGTAAAAGAAAGTTTCGATTTTCATGTTACAGTTTTTTATTTTCAGGCTACATATATAAAAAATGCAAATTCCCAACACTTATGTGCAAGAAATCTATGTCAGTGATTTATTTTTTAGATTTTATTAAAATTATAAAAATGACTGACTTTTTTTTTTTTTTTTTAAATACTTTACTTTTGCTTTTGAATGGTCACATTAGAAAATTTACAACCTGAAAAGGATCACTGCTTTTCAATATTAAGGTATTTGTTTTACAATTGTAATTTACAATTGTATTTGTAAAATAATAAGAGGAGTTTACCTCAATGTAGTATGTAGAACACTTCCGTATGATACTCTCCAGAAATTAAAACGAAAAAATCGAAAAACTTACATTAGAGTAAAAAATAATTAAAAACCAGTTTAACACAATTAAAAATCAATTTAATGCAATTAAAAATATTAAAACAAAAATATTTTTGAATTTTTCATTCCTGTGATCATGACATACAGTTGAAAAGCGTTGTCAGCTTCAGGAAGGAAAATCGTTTTGAATATTTTCGTTAGATTCTTTTTAATATTTTTAATTGCATTAAATTGGTTTTTAATTATTTTTTACTCTAATGTAAGTTTTTAGATTTTTTTCGTTTTAATTTCTAGAGAGTATCATACGGAAGTGTTCTACATACTATATTGAGGTAAACTCCTCTTATTATTTTACAAATATTAATATCAACGTAGAACATATTAGCATTACAGCTCTGATTCATACTATCTAAGGTGAATAAATAAATATAATGATACACCTAAAATTGAAAATATTCAAAAATTTTAAGTACAATACGCAATAACATCTACTGAACAAAACTTAACATTTAATGAAATGATTGAGGCTGGATGTTTTTAGATAAATTGTTCAAAATTTGGTTGAAAATTTGTGATGCCAATTTTCAATACAGAATGAAGATGCTCCTCAGTTATTCTGTTTCTTTTTAAATATTTATTTGATGTCATGCATGAAAAAACTTGCTCACAAACATACATTGATCCGAACAAAGTAGCCATTTTCATGAAATTTTCTTTTATTAGCGGAAAATCTTCATATGAGAGAGCCTTGTAGAATTCTAGTAGTTTATTTTCACAGTCAGTATACAGGTATAACACGGTAGTCAGGTTCCTATAAAATCTCATGTAGTGCGAAACGGTGGTATACGGGACTAAGAACCAGTACAAAAAAGGGGATTGCGTTCCAAAAGCTAACAAAAATAGGCCACTTCGTTAACAAAAATGCACCATTCTAGGTTTCACGTATCTTCTGCTCTCTTTAAAAAATCATTAACCCTGGGTTTGTTTGCTTTTGCTTGATAGATCTTTCTTTCATCGTATGGAACTAAGCATTTTTGAATCTCCCTTTTGGACTTTGGGCTCCTTTCAGTCAAAGAATCTGCATTCAAAAAATAAGATTTTAATTGCTGGGCTGATTTTATGCCTCCCATATATATTTAGTGTAAAATTTGGAACTTCAGAATTTGATTTGCCTCCAATGCCATTTCCATCAAATCCGCTTTGCCAGCCTCTTTTTCTATGAGTAATTCTTGGACGTCTTTAGTAATCATATCTTTTTTTTTAGGAGCATCGGCAACTAAGGCCATGTTGCTTTGTGTATATTGTCTATAAATTGTGTGTGTTCTGGGGTTGATTTTCTATTTTGCTGGATGAAAAATCCAAGTTTCTGGGAGGAAAAAAAATGACTTGAAATGTCTGTATGAATTGCAAGATCAGACAGCCACTCCACATTTAATAGTTGTTTTATTCCTTTCCCTTTTTCTGTCGTAAAAATATCAATTTCTTGATGTAGTTTAAAGAACTGATGTAATAATTTGCCCTAACTTAAGCATCTTGCTGCACGATATAAAATTACATCTTCGTATTCAACTTCAGTTTCTGAAAAAAACTGAAACATTCGGTGATTAAGGCTATGTGATCTTATAAAATTTACAGTTGAAATAACCACATTCATAACGTTGTGAATACTTTCCCACAGAGATCTTCTTGATGCACAATGCAGTGAATTCCAATAGGAGGTTCAGCCCCGATATATTTTCTTGGTTATTCTACCCATAAGCCAAGAGTTTTTACCAATCATTTTTTTTGCACCGCCAGTTGTGATTCCTTCCAATTTTTTAATATTTAATCCTAACTTTTCAATAGATTGGCAAAAATTTTCAAAAAGCTTTTCACCTGCAGTTGTTCCATGCATACTCTGTAAATTAGCTAAATCTTTGACTGATACAAATTATCATTAATTCCAGTTATGAAGATAGGGACTTTGGCTGTGTTATTTACATCAGTACTGTCATCCAGTGTACACTAAAATATTTCATTTGTTTTATGTTTTCCAAAAGTTGTTCGAACAAATTTATTTCTATCTTCTACTCTTCACATAATTGTTTGTCGAGGTAAACTAATGTCCTGTATTATTGTTTGTTTCTCCATACACATTTTTCCACAATACTTAACAAATTCATCATCACTAAATGATTTACTTTCAAAAGCGATCAAATGTGCAACTTGGTAGCTGGCACTTACAGCATATAAATTTCTTGACTGATACGTTTTCGGTGTGTTTTGTTGTTTTCTTAATTCGTTTTGTAACTCTGAACACTTTTCTCTCTCTTCGCAACACTCCTTTATGTTGATCATAAGATTTATGCTTGGAATCATAGTGTCATTTTAAATTATATTGTTTAAAAACTCACAATCTCCTTACACACCAAACACATTGCTTTTTTGTGGTAATCAAGGAAGAAATAATCTCAGTCTACCTTTGATCAAAAACATGACACTCCAAATTGATTTTCCCCTTTTGGTACATTTTTAAGGATGATTTTTTAATTCAATATAAATTAAGAATAATTCAATACAATGAACAAGTTATATCAAACTAGTAGAATTTCACAATATGAAGATTGATACTTATATAACTGTATTTAGCATACATGTGATTGCACTGAACCACATTCACACGTTTGATACAGTCGAGCTCGCCGCTTGCATATGCAGTGGCATGACTCTCTAAAATGCTGTTTTAGTTCACTTACTGTGCAGGCCATATAAAAATTATTTGCAGGCCGGATCCGGCCCACGTGCTGTAGATTGGAGACACCACTGCACTAGCAGAATCATTTGCCATAATCTCTGCTTCTGCCACTGTTCATTCCTATACAACCAACCCTTTACATTAATTGAACTTCAAGAATCATTGAACAGATATTCCAATAGTGCTGCAGGCCCAGATGGTGTTCATTACATAATGAAACATTTACTTGAAGAGGACTTGTGTACCCTATTAATTTTATAGTATTAATCAGAGCTGTAATGCTCAATATATTGAGGTAAACTTCTCTTATTATTTTACAAATCTATTAATTTTATATAATTGTATATTCTCTGAAAATGCCTATTCTTCTTCCTGGTGCCATTCTTTCATTATCACCTTACCAAAACCAGGAAAAGAACCATCCCTGGTTCAAAATTACAGGCCAATATCTCTTACGAGCTGCATGGATAAAACTTTTGAAAGGATGGTCCATATAAGGCTCACTTACATCCTGGAATCACAGAATCTCCTTCCAGACAGATCATAAGTATGACTTTTGAAAGAACACATCAATGCTAGATGTGTTTATCAAAGCTGACTCTCATATCCACAGTGCCTTTGTCATGAAACAACATCTAGTCATGGTCAACTGAGATCTTGAAAAGGCATTTGACACTACTTGGCGTCATGGCATTATTATGGATCTTTACTATCTAGGACTTAGGGGCCATTTGCCTGAAATAAGTCAATTTCCTGCAATTGCATTTTTTCAGGTCCAATAGAAAAACATTCTCTGCATCTCACATTCAGGAAGAAGGTGTCCCACAGGGGTCGATACTTAGTTCAACACTATTTACAGTCTGAGTTAGCAGCATCACACAAGATATCCCAAAAACTGTTCAAACATATATGTATGCAGATGTACCATTTCCTGTCAGTCTCAAAGTATGAACACCATTGAAAGGCAGCGCCAACTTGCCATAACCAAAATAGTATCCTGGACTAAACAGAATGATTACCCACTATCAGAACACTGCCACACTCTTGCAAACGATGGGCTCTCCATCCTGATCCTGAGCTACAAATAAACAATACTCCAATCCCACTTGTTAATACTGTTAGATTTCTTGGAATGATATTAGACAGCAAACTACATTTCCAAGCTCACATCAATCACTTAAGAGCTATTATGTGCTCAATATCTCCTATATTCTTCTTAATTATTAAATAATTATGCAGGGATTACCTTTATAGATTTTTGCAGGGATTAGCTTTAATCCATTCACGCCTAGATTATGGTTGTCCCGTATATGACTCTGCCAGGTGCACTACTATAAAACATCTAAATATCGTTCAGCACAGTGTTCTGAGAACTGTGCTGGGAGGTTTCAGGACTTCGATCCAAAGTCTTTATATTGAAGTGCTTGATCCACCATTACACCCGCATAGAAAAACTCTACTGCTCCACTATGCTTCTAAGACCCAGAGTCTGCCATCGCACCCCATTTGGGATTCTTTCTATAAGAGTGAGTCAAATGAAAATAGATCTGCCTCACTCAGGATCAGAGAGCTTGTTCAGAGTCGGAATGTCAATTTAAATGATATTTATCAAGACACAACTGCACCTGTTCCACCTTGGATATATATGTTTCTAATCTTCCTGCAGTATCACACACACTCAGCTCACACTACTTTCAGCTCCCACTGTAAAATATATATGGATGGATGGATTAAAAAAAAACTGACAGGCTGGTAGGTGGCTGTTTTTCCTTCATATATAATTACATCAACACTACCATTAGCATGCAGCATCTTCACTGCTGAATTATACACCATTAAGTTAGGGCTTAGTAAGCTTATTGAGTTTTTCCATCTCAGCTGCCATAATTTACACAGACTCCCTCAGTGCTGTCTCTGCCATAAGAAGAATTTCTCATCTTCCCATCTCCTGTCTTGAAAGACATTCATTCTCAGCTATTCCCCTGCAGCGTGTTCAATCAGTTTTTGCTGGATTCCTGGCCATTCTAGCATTCCGGGAAGTGAAAGTGCTGACTTTGCCACTAAACATCCTCAACGAGCTCTCTCACTACATCCACAGTTCTGGTACACTGGCTGTAAGTCTGTCATTCACAGAGCATACTATAATAAATGGTCACAGGTCAGGAAAAGTAACACCAACAATAAACTTTACCAGATAAATCAAGATCCAAAGCTGTGGCTCTCTGGCTTCCGATGAAACAGACGAGAGGAAGTGGTATTTGCAAGACTGAGAATTGGACACACTCATCATACTCGTCTCTTCGTATTATTGGATGAAAACCCACCCCAATGAGGGTCATTCCCTCATCCTTTCACAGGTAACTACAGTCTGTCATTTTCTGGTTGACTGGCTCTTGAATTCAACCATCTTGTCAAACACATTTCAGTCGCTCTTCACATTGAACAGGCGCCTCCGTAGCCAGGTGGGAAGGAGCAGAAGTGCATAGCACACGCTTCTTGATTAGACCGGGGTTCGAGCCCGTCACCACCAAATACGGAGGATGCGGAAAGGTCAGGGAATGACCACCGCTTATCCCGGAGCAATATGGCCTTAGTTGCTAATGCTCCTAAAAACCAAATAATAACAACAACAACACATTGAACATCTCAGATGAGTTATCTCAATTCTTGAGAAATGAAGCAAACGTAGAACAACTTTTAAGCTTGGGATTTTGGGGTATATTAGATAAATATATCCCATATTAACAAAATTAAATAAATTAACAAACATTTGTGCAGCTATTAATGGAAATGCTGAATTATGGTCCTTTGGAATATCAGATTTGAGAATTTAAACTGTATATCCAAAGCTTAGTTAGAATTGGAAAGAAATTGTTTACTTAAGAGTACAACAGTAAAAGAATTTGTAATATTGCAGACATTACAAAATTGGTTCAAATTAATTTTTATTCTTGTTAATTTCTAGTCATGAGTTATCTTGTTTAATTGAACCTCAAGACTGTGATATACCAGAGAAAAAATCTATTCCTCAGAAGACTAAAAGGTATATGTATATAATGTTAAACATGCCAGCATTTTTTTTTTTTTTTTTTTTTTTTTTACTTTCATGTGTTCTGAAAGATCAATAAGCTGTTTAAGACTTTACTTCACTTTAAAAAAATTGTTTAACAAAATTTGAATTTTAAAATGCTTAAATGTGCATTTTTATACTTTAATGAACTCACATGAAATATACAGGTGCATAAAAATATTATGTATTGTAGGAAGGCACATTTCTTCCAAGGTACTCTTCCTTTTGAATTCTAGTGCATACACACTTGGAATTGTGGTTACCCTCAGTGTTCTAAAACTGTTTACTGCTTAAGAACTGAGTAGTCACTTATGTGTCACAACAAAATATATAACTTTTGTTGAACAGCTTACTCCTGTCTTGAAGGGATTCTTAGCTATAAATATAACAAAAGTGCTTTGTATCTCTCTAAATTAAGGTTTGTTTAAAACTGCTTTAACACATTCACTACTGCCTAAATTTGTGAGAGTGTATTCCATGTGCTGTAATTTTCCGAACATTACGAAGCAATCCCTTTAATATCAACTTTAAAATAAATAATGGTTGTAAAGTAACAGTATGAAATTCAGATCTAAAAGTGAATACAGTAGACTCTCGATTTTCCGGTTAATCAAAAAATACAGAAGTCCCCGACATACGTAAGAGATACGTTCCAGGACTTTTTACATAAGTCGAGTTTTACGTAACTCGGGAATGACTAATAACATATTGCTACTATATTATTATTGACAAATCCGAATTCGGCGTGATGCTTGGATAATGTGACATGCCAACAGTAATTGCCATTAACTGATGCGAATCATCAGCATTTGCTAAAAGCAGTGCCAAGATCCTCTCCTTACTTATTTTTCTCCCAGGAGTTGACATTCCATTCCTATAAGCTTCGGCGTTTTCTGGAAGTGAATGCCAAAACAAACCAATCTTGTCTGTTTTGTAGACTTGAGACTAAAAAATTTCATCAATTTTTTGTCTAAATGGTTCTATTTCCTCCTTTGGGGCACTCAAAGTTTTTCTGTGTAAGTTCTTGTTCATAATTCCATGCCACTTGCAAAATCGTCAGAGCCACTCATCACTTGCTTTGAATTTGATTTTCATATGATTTGCGCATGTTTTGCTGCAGATTTCATCTTTACCCCTTGTACATTAACACAGCAAGAATGTTGTTGTTGCACGTACCATTTCAACACAGTATCTTCCAGTGAAGATTCTTGTGCCATTTTCATGTTTTACAGATATTCCTGATTCTAATTTTTTGATGAATTTTAACTTTTGGTTCACACTCAAGTTTGCTTTTTTTTCCCTGGTGTATTAATTTTGAGGGAAAAAAAAAAACTATTTGTAACAACAAAACACACATTTAATTTTCGTTAGAATGATCTATATATTAGCTATGCATTATGTTTGCAGCACGACAGATGAATTACGTACATACACGACTGATGAATTACGTACATACACGACTGATGAATTACGCATACACGACATATCAACCAGACTTTTATGGGGAAATACTGATCTAAAGTACCGAGTAATTTTGCTCGTTAAATCGAGGATTTACTCTACTTATTTTTGCTTTTACACATGTTCACCACCTTTATACTTTTTCTTCAATGCTGAACCAGAGCTTTGCATTCCTCTTTTGTAAAAGTTGTTGTCAGCCTCTGGGAACCATTTTTAATGGCCACAATGATAACATTGTCATCAGCGAAGTGTTCACCACAGAGGCCATGTTCATGAGATCAGATATGCGAAAGTCTTGATGGCTCAAGGTTGGGATTGTATGAGGAATATTGCAGAATAACAAACCCAAATTCAACAGTGACCTTCCTGTTACAGAATGCTGATATAGGGGCTGGCATTGCTATGCTGTAGGAGAAATTCTTCCCCCCTTCCTGACCTCATTCCTGAAATTTGTCTTAAACTTCTTCCAGGGAATACACAAAGATAACCCCTCTCTTTTCCCAAAAAATGGAATGCAATTTTCCCAGCAGATGGCTGAGCCTTGAATTACTTTTTTTTATCAGTGAATCCTTGTGTTACGACTCTACCAATTTGACTCTGGTCGTTGTAGTCTACCTCGGTCTTATACTCGGCAGTGGTGCTATAAAAAAAATTGTTGCAATAGTATATTAAAAATAAACATAGTCACAACCAACGAAACAGTGAAATTAAACGTTTTCTCCTTTATGGGATTTTTCATGCCCTATGATGGGTACTTGTGCCAAGAACATGGGTGGCTGGTTGTGTCTGGTTACTATTATTATTATTACTGTTGGTCAGGGAACTCTCTTACTATTCTGCAAATTGGTCCTTGAAGTTGTCACAGACATTCTCTCATATATGCCAGACAAGCTGTACTTGCTACCTGGGAGTCTAAAATGCTGATGGAACTGATATTCAGGTGACACTCAAGTAAGTGGACCCAATTTCGGTGAAGTCCGGACGATCTGTGACAGCCAAATCCTCTGCTTGCACCTTCACAATGGTGGGAGGACTGTTAGTAATCCTGGGTATAACCTCCATGCACAAGTACATGGCGGGTAACCACCCAGGTGTGAACTGACGTAAGCAGGGGTCGAGGTGTGGCGCCCACACCACATGGAGGAACGCCGCCCCTCTATGTTACCAGGCAGTACTAGGTGGTAGATGACTCTCATCAACCGGTGAAATACCACCACTTTGCTTATTGGAGGCTTGAAGTGGTGGAACCCATGTTTAGTCTCTAGAGCTAAGTTCCGGTCAACCCTTCCCTATCTCTTCCATCATGCAGTATGATTGATGACTTTTGAGGTTATGATGAATGTCGTGGCAAGATCCAATATTCCTTACATTTCGAGGGTACAGCTCTAAAACGGTGTTCGCAGGCCGGCCGCTAGTTAGCACACTGGACCGAACCTATTGGTAACTCTCTAGGAGGCTCCCGGATCAGCTAGTGTATAATCTTGCTACCTCTACTCTGCCGGATAGTGACTGGAGGGAGTCCGAGTAGTGTGTATGCAGGGAGCATTGTCGAGGCCACGTTATGTCAAGGATCTGGGTATATTCTTACCACATGTACGCCACATCCAAAAATTTCATTACTTCATACAGCATGTCCCACCCACTTTTTCTTACTATTGAATACACCATGAATTGTCAAACTAATAGAGCAAGGTTATCTGCGAAAAGATCTAAACCTCCCAAGGACTTCCTAATTCATTTCACAAATATACGTGGTCTCAATTCTGATCTCAACGATGTTCATTTCCACTTGCAGTTTGCCAAACCCCATGTACTTTTTCTGACAGAATCTCAGTTATCGGTTGATTCAACTACTGCTCATCTCAGATGCCCAAATTAGCATTAGCATTAGCATTAGTAGAGGCATTTGATGCAAGAAAGCAAGCTTATGCAGCATCAGCCAAAAAAAAAAAAAAAAAAAAAAGTAACATAAATAAATAAAAATAACCACTTCCACTTCACCCCTCTGTTCGTTCGAAATACCTGTCCAGCTGAGCCTTAAACTTATTTAGGCTATCAACTTCCACGACAAGGGATGGAAGTCTGTTTCACCCACCAACCACCCGCTGGCTAAAGGCAAATTTCCGCACATCTATCCTACATCTGTCTTTCCTCAATTTGAATTTATGCCCTCTCAGGTGATTTTTCTGAGCTAGAGGAAGAATCCCATCAACATTGAGCATGCTCAAACCATTCAAGGCTTTGTACACCTCTATCAGATCACCCCGCTGGTGCCTAGTTTCCAGACACTGTAATTTGCAAAACTTAAGCCTTTCTTTGTAAGAGAACCCCTTTGTCCCATTCACCAATCTAGTTGCCCTTCTCTGTACTCGTTCCAGCAGCTCTACATCCTTCCTGAAATGAGGCCTCCAGGCCTGTATACAGTACTCTAGGTGTGGCCTGACCATTGCCTTATACAAGGGAATAATCACCTCCTTATCCCTGCTAGAAAAATTCCTATATATCATTGACAATACACCATGAGCTACTCTTTCAGCTCGTCTGCACTGCTCAGAGAACTTCATATCTGCCTGCACCACCACCCCCAGGTCCCTTTCATTCTCTACCACTGTCAGTGTAGTACCACAGAGTTGATACGTTGCTCTGGGGTTGCTGTTTCCCATATGTAGTACTTTACATTTGTCAATGTTAAACTTCATTTGCCACCTCGAAGCCCATCTGCTCAACCTTTCCAAATCCTGTTGCAGCAGCATAGTGTCAGTAGTGTCCTTGACTACCCTGCCAACCTTCGTATCGTCTGCAAACTTGAACATTAAGCCTGATATACCATCATCAATATCATTTATAAATACAGAAAACAATAAAGGCCCCAATACTGAACCCTGAGGGACTCCACTAATAACATTAGTCCACGATGAGCAGTGTCCATTGATTACCACTCTCTGTCTTCTCCCCCTCAACCACCCCTTTATCCATAGCAGCAACTTGCCTCCAATGCCACACTGCTCCAATTTGTGCAGCAGTCTTCCATGTGCAACAGTATCAAAAGCCTTTCTAAGATCCAAGTATATAATATCAAAGTTATTCCCTGCATCCAGTTCTTTTGTGACTGCATCATAGTATCCAATCAAATTGGTCAGGCAAGACTTCCCCTTAACAAAACCATGCTGTGTCCTAGCTATAACTGAAGTCTTGTCTAGATGATCCTGCAGTGCTTCTTTCACCAGTGCCTCCATTAATTTTCCGGGAACAGAAGTTAAACTCACAGGTCTATAATTACTTGTGTCAGCCTTTGATCCCCCTTTGTGAATTGGGGTCACATTTGCACATCTCCAGTCAATGGGTACCTCCCCTGAGTCCAAGGAAGCTCTCATAATTATGGCTAAGGGTTTGCTTACCTCCTTTGCTGCCTCCTTTAATATAACTGGATAGATCCCATCCACCCCAGGTGCCTTTCTTGTGTTTATCTTCAACAATTTCTCCTCCACTTTGCTCTCAGTTATTACAAGATTCTCTAGCTTACTGCTAGAGTTGAATACACCTCTGGCATTCCCCTTGCTGAATAACTCCTCATGTGTGAATGTCGATGCAAAATATTCATTTAGTTTGTTAGCTACCCGAGCAGGGTCATCAATAGTTGACCCATCGATCTCAAGTGGACCAATCTGATTCATCCCCTTCCTTCTAGAGTTTACATAAGTAAAGAACTCTTTGCTGTTTTTCTTCGCATCCCTTGCCAAGGATCTCTCGTAATCTGCCTTCGCCTGCCTAACCTCCTTTGTAACTTGGTTACAGATCAACTTGTATCTATCATAGGCGTCCGTGTCACGTGTTAATTTGTATGTATCCCATGCATTTTTCTTCTCTGCCATATGCCTCATTAGTTCATCTGACAACTAATGTTTCGCTGTATGAAATTATTCGCTGTATGATTCCTTTTGCCTCAAAGGTGGTACTTGTGCATATGTCCGTTCTGATATTCCCTGTCAGAGACTTGGCAATTTGGAATCTCCTCTCTTTGATCTTCTCTGGCTTAAAATCTCTCTACCTCATTGTGTTAAATTCATCTGTTGTCTCTACCGTTCTCTCAGCTCCACTAATAACTTGGAGCTCTTTGACTTCCTCTCTTTGCAACTTGACTTTCTCCAGTCCAACTTTCCTAACAGTGAGGTAATTTTCCTTGGTGATTTTAATGTTCACAACTCCAGCTGGCTTCCCTTTTCTAGTCACACTGACCCAGCAGGTCGAGATGCTGAGGCTTTTGCAATTACTAATGACCTAGCACAGATTGTTCATTTACCTACAAGAATACCAGACAATCCTAATCATACAGCCAATACGCTTGATCTTTTTCTCACAAACAACCCTTCTAAGTACACGGTCGAAGTGAGAGGTCCTTTAGGCACTTCAGATCACAACTTGGTGATTGTCTCTTCTCCAATGGAACCTTTATCTCATGACTATTCTCAACCTTGTGTTGTTTGGCATTACAAGAATGCAAAATGGGATGACCTGCGAGACTTCTTTTCTTCTTTTCCTTGGTGAGATTACTGTTTCAAAACTTCTGATGTCAACGTTTGCTCAGATTGTGTCGGTGAAATTATTCTTGCAGGAATGGAATCCTTTATCCCACACTCCACTTTAAAATCTCGTCCTTTATCTAAACCTTGGTTTTCCAATAAATGTGCTAAGGCTGTCCAAGAGAAGAATGTTGCATATCGTAATTGACTTGTTTCTAATTCGTCAGTTTCATTTTCTGCTTACACCAAAGCTTGCAACAATTGTAAAGCAGTTATTAATCAGTCCAAACTAGAGTTTGAACAGGCTAAGAGTAGAAAACTTGCTTCTTGCAGTAATGGTAGCCGAGCCTTCTGGTCTCTTGCCAAAGCTATTGGCCGCAACTTCTGCCCATCTCTGCTCCCACCTCTGTCCAAACCAGATGGTTCTGTTGTCACTTCAGCCAAGGATAAAGCTGACCTGCTAACATCCCATTTTACTTCCAACTCATGTATTAATGATCTTGGTAAAACACCTCCCACCATTCCCAACACACTCCATTCAATGCCTCCTGTGGTCTTCCGTCAAAAGGATATCAGAAGGATTTTGATGAATCTTGATGCTAAGAAAGCTCCAGGTCCTGATGGTATTTCTCCACTTGTTCTCAAAACCTGTGCTCCCGAACTTACTCCTATTCTTTGCCGCCTTTAATCACTTTCTTATTCCAAAGGTGTTTTTCCTTCTGCTTGGAAATTTGCTCATATCCAGCCAGTTCCTAAAAAGGGTGACAAATCCCTCCCATGCAATTATCATCCCATTGCAATTACTTCTACTCTTTCTAAAGTAATGGAGAAATCAATTAACCGCCAACCCTAGAAACCTTCCGTCTGATCAAGATCGCCAGTATGGATCCGTCATGTCGATCCACTGGTGATATTCTGGCTTATGTTACCCATTTATGGACTAATTCAATGGAAAGGTTCGGTGAAACACAAGTAGTTGCTCTTGACATCTCAAAGGCTTTTGATCTTGTTTGGCATAAAGGTCTTCTAAACAAGCTTCCATCTTATGGTTTGCCAACTGTTTTTAGTAATTGGTTATCCAGTTTTCTCTCTGATCGCTCATTGAGGCTGATGGTAGATGGCTCTCTGTCTTCTAACTTATCCACTAATGCCGGTGTCCCCCAAGGTTCAGTTCTTTCCCCCACTCTTTTCCTCTTGTATATCAATGACTTTCTTCCATTGACTGGAAATCCTATCCATAGTTTTGCCGATGATAGCACATTGCATTCAACTTTCCATTTTGAGAAACCTTGTCCTGCTCAATCAGCTTCAATTTCTCGAAAATCTGCTACCAATTCCTTAAATGCTGATCTTCAGGTATTTCTCCAGTGGGGCAAACACAACTTAGTTGATTTAAACCCTTCAAAACTCAGTCTTGTCTTATATCTCGCAAAAAGGATTCTTCTGCTCCTATGCTTATGTTTAGTGACACTCCGATTTCTAGGCAAAATGATATATCTCTTTTGGAGATTACCCTTACTTCTAATCTCTCTTGGCACAAGCACATTACAAATATTGCTTCCTCTGCATCTAAAAAACTTGGTTTTCTCTTTCGCTCTCGGTGTTACTTTTCTTCCAAAAGCTGCTCACTCTGTATAAATCGCAAATCCGCCCTGCCATGGAATATTGTTCCCACATCTGGGGTGGTGCCCCCAAAACCTCTCTTAGGCTTCTTGATTCCATTCAGAAGAGGGCAGTTATGTTAATTAATGATTCATCTCTAACAGAGTCTCTCCACTTGCTTTCTCATAGAAGCACTGTTTCTGCTGCATGCCTCTTCTACAGATACTTCCATGGGCACTGTTCTTCTGAATTGGCTTCTATAATTCCCGCTCTCTCTTTCAAAACAATCTGAACACGTGCCGCCACCAGCCAACATCCATTTACTGTCCAACTTCAAACCCACAGAACCAACTTTTCATCTTCCTCACTTATTCATTCAACTGCCGTTTTCTGGAACAACCTTCCTTCATACGTATTTCCTGAAAATTACAATCTACAGAAGTTCAAGTCCAATGTCAACAAATATCTTCTTTCGTCTTCTCAACCTCCAACCCAAGCACGGTGCTAAGTACTATAGGTTCTAATACCTCTCGTGTTTGGGGTTCACATAAAAAAAAATAAAAAAAATGTTCAGTATTATGCCTTTCTGGTGTTCTATATAAGTGTTCTATGGGGGGCCCTATTGCTGCTAGGTTCTTATGGAGGCTCTTTGGCATTATGCCAGGGGTTGACAATGATCAGGATGGTCATTACTCGTTCCATATTCCACAAATCTTTTGACTTTCTGTATGTTTTCTGGAGATTGCTCGTGTTGGACACCGTTATGTTGATCAGCTGGTGGCCTTTTCCTTCTTACCGATAAGGGTTATAGTCTTGTCCATTGTTATGGGATAGTCTTGGTATGGTCTGTGAGTAGAGGTCTCTAGTATGGCCCCTGAGGCTTGTACTTGTAATACGGTAAACTTTCTTTGATCAGCTGATATTTTTGCACTGGCTTCTGATTTATTATCCTGGCCACCTGATCATGTCTGCGAGTGTCTGTTTTTGTGATTACCCTGCATCCTGCAGTGATGTGCTAGATTGTTTCTGGAGTGATGTGGCATCAACAACATGTGCAGCTGTTGCTCCAAGGACCTTGGTGATGTGGTTCCTGGTGTTGATTACCTAATCTTGGATGGCAAGCATGAATCCTTTGATCTTGGGGAAGATCCTTCCTTTCGTGAGTCACGCATTGGAAACCATCTTATCTATGTAGTGTTGATTAAGGTTTTTGGTAGTGTCTGCCATGTAGTGTGTGGTCTTCTTGTTGAGGTTGAATGTTGTGTGCCATTCTGTTTTTCTTATATCTTGGTAGATCAGTAATGTGCTTTCCTGGAAGTAATTCCACAGGTTCTTAATTGCCTTTTTCTCTTGTTTGCTGAGGTCAGTTCATTTTAACATCATTTTAGTTTGTAGTAAATCGCCAAAGTTGATGAAATGACATTGTTTTTGTTATATCTCATATTGTGAATGCCCACCAGTAGAGACGACTATGTTACTTAGTTCGACGAACCACCCAGAGGTGGTTCGTTGAGGAAGGATACCACCTGATAATTCACTACCTCGATTTGAGGTAGTGCAATATCAGGGCAACTCTTGGCAAGGGCATTCACAATATGAAATGTAACAAAAACTATGCCATTTCACCTACTTCAGTGATTTACTACAAACTAAAATTATGTTATGCACAAACTTGTTTGATTACCAAAATGTTTATATTGTTTAATTTTTTTAATACAAAAATAAAGAATTTCTATATTTAAAAAACATTAAGTGGGAAAAAGTCATTATAATAATATATTGTGTATTCTTTATTGTGAACTTTTTATGTGGAAAAGTTTTTACCTGGGAAACTTTCTAAGTGGGAAAATATAGAGTATATATTTACATTACAATATATAGAGTTTAAATTGGGAATTAAGAAACCAAACCTAGTATGGGGGGAAACTTCTTATTCTGGAATTTCTTGTCCAGTTTCTGCTGTTATTAATCATTACATAACAGTAATCATTAATTATTACATGACATAACTACATAACTGTGATTTAGTATTTATCTTGAGTTAACTGAGTAACAGACAATGCTGTGTACACTCATTTATTTACTTTATTATTATTTATTTATTTTATTTTATTTTTACCTGTTTTGCATCTTAAAACCACTTCACTTAGCAGTAACTTGTAACACTTTCAACGTAAATTTTCTCCTTTAATCTATAAAAACCTTACACCCACTTCTAGAGAAACATCAAATATATTGGGGGGGGGGGCTTCACTATATAATTTTTAATAAATCTGCTTTCAGGTGTGCTATTTTGCATCTGGTTTTGTTATATGATTAATGGTATGTTATTTTCAGCATGAGTAATATGATTATGTCAGGCCACAAGAAGAGTGACTCCACGTCATCGTCTTCCACATCATCCTCAAACAGCCAATTTTACGATCAGAGCAGTAGTGACATTAGCATGATAAGCATTCATCAGGAAAATGGAACAGAAATAAAGGTAGGTTATTTCAATAATATATTTTTTGAAATTTGCTACATTCAAAAATAAATAAATAAATAAAAAAAATACTATTATGCTTACATATGCCACCCTCCAAGAAATGTCCAGACATCCATGTTTCCAGCAAACTCCTGGATAGTCAAATGACTCAGCTCAGTATATAAGAAAGGTATATGAACCAACCAGGTTAGTTCTTTTCACGATACATACAGCTTAGCTGACTGATTTCAAGAGGGGTATTATTGGGTCAGATGTCGCTTTGCTGGCTTGTCAATTCATACAATTGCTGACAGACTAAACGTTCCAAAGTTGACTGTTCATGATGCTGTTCTGAAATAGAAGGATAGCAGTGCCATCATCGATCAGCAGTGCATGGGTAGACCATGAATGCACACTACACATTAGAAAGGGTGGTACAAACTTTCCTAGCATGGAACCTGATACTACCCTTCCCAGTGTAGGAAGGGTAGTATCAGGTTTTGACCTCCATTGAACAGTGTTAAAAGCTTTACTGAAGTATAAGTATATGATGTCAAAATATATGGAGGACCAACTTTCTCAGGTGCTGCTAAGTGGAGAACTTTCTTTATCACTTAAAAATTATTTTCTCTAACTTTTGATTTAAAATGATTGGTGTAGTTATTATTTGTGATTCTCTGATTAAATTGGTGAATTTGTTCATTACTTGGCTTTAGAAAGTGCTTGAGAAACCACAGTCGATTTCTGCCCTCAATGTGTGTGTATCAATAAGAATGTTTAATTTTACTGCCATTGTTATAGTATTGATATAGAGATTTTTTTGCTTGGAGATTTTTCTACATAGTTTTGTAACAATGTTTTCTGTGTTTTCTACATCAGCATGTTCAGGAGGCAACTAGAGGGAGTAATACTCTTGATCTGATTATCAGTAGTGATTCTTCATGCATTAAGAATCTGCATATAAAGAAACCACTAGGTGGCAGTGATCACAGTGTGCTAAAGTGGGATTAACTCAGAGGTAACTGCCATCAGGGATAAAAGGAAGGGTTTTTGCTTTCGTAAAGGTGACTACAGTGGTCTGAGACAGTATTTAAATTCTATACAATGGGACCAGCTGATGATGTTACTAACAGCAAATTCAAAACAGGAGGCATTCAAAGAATTTATCTTGGAAGCTACTAGGCTTTACATACCAACTAAGAAATATTGTTCAAGGTTTAGGCCAAAATGGATGTCAGATGAACTAATGAGGCATATGGCAGAGAAGAAAAATGCATGGGATACTTACAAATTAACACATGACACAGAAGCCTATGATAGATACAAGTTGATATGCAACCAAGTTACAAAGGAGGTTAGGTAGGCGAAGGCAGATTACGAGAAATCCTTGGCAAGGGATGCAAAGAAAAACAGCAAAGAGTTCTTTACTTATGTAAACTCTAGAAGGAAGGGGATAAATCAGATTGGTCCACTTGATATTGATGGGTCAACTGTTGATGATCCTGCTCAGGTAGCTAACAAACTAAATGAATATTTTGCATCGACATTCACACATGAGGAGTTATTCAGCGAGGGGAATGCCAGAGGTGTATTCAACTCTAGCAGTAAGCTACAGAATCTTGAAATAACTGGGAGTAAAGTGGAGGAGAAATTGTTGAAGATAAACACAAGAAAGGCACCCGGGGTGGATGGGATCTATCCAGTTACATTAATGGAGGCAGCAAAGGAAGTAAGCAAACCCTTGGCCATAATTATGAGAGCTTCTTTGGACTCCGGGGAGGTACCCATGGATTGGAGATGTGCAAATGTGACCCCAATTCACAAAGGAGGATCAAAGGGCAACACAAGTAATTATAGACCTGTTAGTTTAACTTCTCTTCCAGGAAAATTAATGGAGGCACTGGTAAAAGAAGCACTTCAGGATCATCTAGACAAGACTTCAGTTATAGCTCAGACGCAGCATGGTTTTGTTACGGGAAAGTCTTGCCTGACCAATTTGATTGGATACTATGATGTCGTCACAAAGGAACTGGATGCAGGGAATAACTTTGATATCATATACAGTCAGTCCTCGTATAACACGTGTTTACATTACACGAATTCGATCATACCTGATTTATAAATAGGGGAACGATATCTTATATAACACGAACCGAATTCGCTTATGCACGATTCGCCTTTGTGTTTACAAGAAATGGCAGTCGAACGCGGAATCACCCCAACTGAACGCAACGCTATAGGAATGAAGAGGAGATTCTGAAAATGTATTTATGTGTTTTATATCAGTGAAGGGGAAACACATATCACCATAATAACGTAAAATTCCAGCTATCGGTATTATCGCGAATGCAATTAGATCGAGTTTACTACCAGTTTATAACAGATTCCACTAGCAGAAACGCAACTGGAAATTGTTTTTATTGTTTTATGGTAGTAAACCCCAGAAATGTGCTTTAGTAAACTGTGAGGTGTTAATAGTGTATCTCTGCCTTTACGGTGTTGTTTATTCAGTTGCTACACGCACGCAGCTTTGTTTATGTGTATCAAGTGTGCCTCCACATTTTGTAATTGTGCTTTATTTCCTAAAAATGAGTAAAATACTTAAAAGGTGTGAAAAGGAAGCGTCCTGGTGAAGACACTGCAGATTCAGACAGAAAAAAAAAAAAAGCATTATCGATAAACAGAGGTGGACTGGGTGAAAAATTCTTACCCGGGAAAATTTGTAGTGTCCTCACACTAGCGTTTATGGCCAAAATCACACCGGCCACCGGGGTTTCCCCGGTAAGGCTTATGGCCAATCCGCCACTGTCGATAGCGAAAAAATATGAAACTGTGAAACGCTTTGAGCGAAATGAAAGACCATGTGATATTGCACATGCTATAGACCTAAATGAGGCAACGCTGAGAATTACAAAGAATGCGGAGAAAATAAAAACAACTTTCATAGCAGGAACAACTCAAAGTGTAAATAAAATCCATTAGATTAAGACACAATGAATTGGAAGAGATGGAACGGCTGTCATCTGTTTGGATAGAAAATCAAACAAAAAAACAAGTTTGCTTAAGATAGAAGCAAAAGCATTAGCAATATTTTATTACGTAATAGTCGTAATAAAATACGTATTTTAATCGTTATAAAATACGTAAGTATTTTATTACGATTATTTATTGTGTTTGGTAATGTTTTGGTTACCAATGTGTGTTCAATCTTGGGTGGTCGGCACCTAACCTTATTTTTCCTATAGGGCCTGTTGTTTATATTGCACGATTTTACATTGCATGAGGGTTTCTAGAAACACAACTATCGTGCTATACGAGGACTGACTGTATTTGGATCTTAGAAAGGCTTTTGATACTGTTGCACATGGAATGCTGCTGCACAAATTGAAGCAGTATGGCATTGGAGGCAAATTGCTGCTATGGATAAAGGAATGGTTGAGTGGGAGAAGACAGAGAGTGGTAATCAATGGACACTGCTCATCGTGGACTAATGTTGTTAGTGGAGTCCCTCGGGGTTCAGTGTTGGGTCCACTGTTGTTTTGTATATTTATCAATGATATTGATGAAGGTATATCAGGCTTGATATCGAAGTTTGCAGATGATACAGAGGTTGGCAGGGTTGTTAATGACAGTAATGGCAGTGTGTTACTGCAACAGGATCTAGAAAATTTGGGCAGATGGGTTGAGAAGTGGCAACTGAAGTTTAACATTGAAAAATGCAAAGTACTGCATATGGGTAGAAGTAACCCCAGAGAAACGTACCAACTGTGTTGTACTACACTTAAGGTGGTAGAAAATGAAAAAGACCTGGGAGTAATTGTGCAGTTAGATACGAAGTTTTCGGATCAATGCAGACAGGCTGCCATGGCAGGTCATGGGGTGTTGTCAATGGCATACAGGAATTTTGTTAGCAGGGAAAAGGAGGTGATTGTCCCTCTGTATAAGGGAATGGTCAGGCCACGCCTTGAGTACTGCATACATTTCTGGAGGCCTCATTTTTGGAAGGATGTAAATTTGCTTGAGCGTGTACAAAGAAGGGCAACAAGATTGGTGAGGGGAATGAAGGATCCTCTTACCAGGAGAGGCTTAAGTTCTGCAAATTGCAGCAGCTGGAAACTAGGCACCTGTGAGGTGATCTGATTGAGGTGTATAAGGCCTTGAATGGGTTGAGCACGCTGAATTCTGATGGGATTCTTCCACTTGTTCAGATTACAAACCTAAGGGGGCATAAATTGAAATTGAGGAAGGACAGATGTAGAATAGATGTGTGGAAATTTGCCTTTAGCCAGCGGGTGGTTAATTGCTGGAACAAACTTTCATCTGTCGTTGTGGAAGTTGATAGGTTAAATAAATTTAAGGAGGAAGTGGACAAATATTTAGAGGGGATTGTTTTGTAATTTTTTTTTTTTTTTTTTTTGGCTGATGCTGCATAAGCTCATACGCTTGCTTTCTTGCATCACATGCCACTACTACTACTACATCCCACACTAACTCACAGTACCCATGTTAAATACACATGACTGGCTTTGGTAAGTTAAACATCAACTGCAGAGTTGAGCAAAACATCCAGAGCCACAAAGAAATAATATAATATACAATGTCCTTTCTATACACATTGTACTCCCATATTCAAATTCTGCCCCATTGTCTGAGGGGCACCATGTCTCAGTGCCCGTACACTGCCCAGTGTAAGGGCTCTGATGATTTGGCCAGTACTTCAAATTCATCAAATTTATTTACTATGCTTCTAACATTAGTGTACAGTCATGCATATGTGAACCTGCTTTTACTCTTAATAACCAACGTGGCCCATGTTAGGGTTAGGGAGCAAGCCATGAAATCCCAACATTGTCCTTTCCAGGCTACTACATGTTCCAATAGAAGCAATGCAAAGATCACTTACACCTCTGCCTGGGCTGCTGTTGGTCTGTGTATCCCCCACATGCTAGTAGGTTTCTAACCAGACACTGCTTTGATAGCGTCCACAAATATTCTTGCATCCTTTGTATTTAAGTACATCCTGTCGCTGTTTAAAAACAAATAATAAAAATTGCTCAGCCTGTTAACAAGCATAGACCATGCTGAGAAACATTCTACCCCATGAGCCTTGCACAGTCTTTTCAGGACCGAATTGACTGACAGAGCTCTCATCACGTACTCCATCCTATCATGTTTGGGCAGAATTGCAGACACTTTCAAATTTTACCCTAACTTGCAACTTTTTCCCAACATTGCCTGTACTTGTTAAGTAAATCCGCAGATCTCTTACTTTTAATATCATTAAGAGGCTATTAAATTTCTTCAAAATTAAATAAAAACACAAGTGCCTACATGCCAGGCAACTGGGTCTCTTTCAAAATACCTTTCTTCTATTGCAGTACATCTTTTCCACTGGTCTACTGTTCAAAACAGCTGTGGTATTTGGTTTAATTTTGATGGTCCTTGGCCATGCCATATTTAGCATGATATCCTCTAGTCCTGGAATTTGTCTCCTTTTATGGTGTTTTTAACTTCAGAAACAGGAAAGGGCATAGGAGAACGATATTTGGTGGATTGGTGAACAACCTATTAGCACGCTCTTGCCCTTTTGTATACAGAAGAATTAGAAAGCAAAGCAGGAATGTCAAAAACAGTTAAATGACTGAAATCAGGTGACATCTTATTAGAGACATCTCATCTTAAATATTGAGAAACTAATGGAAATAATAGTTTGAAGGACTGTCGGGTCAAAGATCAGGTCATGAGACATTCAGCACATCAAGAGGAGTGATATCAATATGGGATCTCTATGAAAAGAAAATGAAATTTTGTAAGAATTGAAAAGGAGGGGTCAGGTTAAAATGCTGACCACAAGAGATAGTTCACCTCTTCCCACTTGCATTATTATTCTTACATCCAACATGTCACAATATGTGGCCTCCATTAAAAAGGGGAGACACTCCGTGTGTTGCAGGTATCAGTGATTCGGCCATTTACAGAGAGCATTTTGGAACTCCCCCCCCCCTAATGTGCTAATGCTAATCAGAAATATAATGTAGATTTCATTAATTTCATTCTTGTGAATGTTAGGATACTCTTCATTCTTTTCCATTAAAAATTATATTTCAAATCTAGATATATGCATGCACCTTTTCTGTTTATCTTAAACTACACAACAAATTCATAGATTGTCTTCTACAGGCATCAGCTTCTTGCTCAAGTTTGTCTTCAAGCACTCTCCAGCCATCAGGGATATTGTCTTCTGAAAGTTCATTACATAGCCCTGAATTTTATATAATAAGAGTAAGTTTAGAAAATGACTGTCAGAAGGAAGGTGTTGGGGTTAACTTATATAAGAGCATCATGGTAAGTGGAATAGTTATTGTTCACTTTTAGTAAATTTTAATTGTGTGTGTATAGTAAAAAAAAAAAAAAAAAAAAAAAAATGGTTACAGTAGAATTATTGTTCTTCATATGTCCATAATTTTAATTTATTCCATAATTATATCATTCTTTTGTCTTTATCTTATGTTGTAGTCATGCAGAAGACAAGATGTTTCTTGTGAAAAGCTGTTTTAGTTTTTCAAAGGAAAGAACTTTCAAATTTAATGTTTGCATCTTACAATCTTTGCTTTGATCATTAACAAAAAATATTTGAAATCACACCATGCATCAGTGGCATATTTCATTATTTGAGAAAAATGGAACTGCATTAAAGTTACATAATTATAGTTTATTTTAAAACACGTGAATATTGTAAATATGATAATGAAAGAGAAATGTCTAAAATAAAAACAAACTGTAGTATAGCCCAAAACGAATAGAGAAGAATTATTTATTTATTTTATTATTATTATTATTGCTCTTATATTATTTCTCCCTGATTGGAGGTTCCACCTCGTCACGGATATTGCTACCAAGTACACAGGGTGGTTGTTGTTATGTCTGATGTTACTGTTGGTCGAGGAACTCGCTGACTATCCTACAGATGTTCGCTGGGAGACCTATTGCTGCTAGGCTGTTATGTAGGGTCTTTGGCACCATACCTGTGATTGACACAATGATCAGGATGGTCGTTACTTGTTGCATATGCCACATCTCTTTGATCTCCTGTCTTAGGTTCATGTACTTCCTGATTTTTTCCCCATAGGTTTCTACAAGTTGCCAGTGTTGGGTACTGCTATGTCAATCAGATAGGTAGCCTTTCCCTTCTTGTCCACAAGGGTTATGTATGATCCGTTGTGCGGGTTGGAGTCTTTAGTACTGCCTGAGGGTCGTACTTGTAGTATGGTACATTTTCTTTGGTCACTGGGTATTTCCTCACTAGCTTCTGATGTATTATCCTGGCTACGTAGTCGTGTCTGCGAGCATATTCAGTCTGAGCGATCACCTTGCATCCTCCAGTGATGTGTTGGATCGTTTCTGAGGCCAGGTGGCATCGTCGACATGTTTCATCTGACATTCCGCACTCCTTTGCAATGTATTTTCTATAGTTTCTGGTGTTGATTACCTGGTCTAGGATGGCCAGCACAAATCCTTCAGTCTCTGGGAAGAGCATCCCACTTGTGAGCCATGCATTGGAAGCAATGTTTTTGATGTACTCTTGATGGAGGTCATTGTAGTGTCTGCCACGGAGTGTCTTCTTTGACCATCTTTCTAGCTTCTTTTCTTGTGCTGTCTAGGCCGGAGGGTCTCCTTGCTTAGGTTGAGTGGGGTATACCACATCTATCTTTTTTATGGCCTGGTGGAGTGGTGCTGTGTTATTCTCGAAATAATCCTTCAGGTTAACCACCGCTGTTTTCTGTTGCTCTATCAGGCCCCTTCTTCCCTCTTTCCAAGCTATTGTTATTCTCTCCATTGCTGACTTTGGGTGGTCTTGGTCATCATTGTCCTTGTCTTTCACATGATATCCTCTAGCTTGGTGTTAGTTCAATCTATGACCCCAAAGGAGTACGTTAGTACTAGAGTTGCATAGGTGTTTATGGCTTTAATTGTGTTCCCTCTGTTCAATTTTGATTTCAGCAGACTTCTGAGTCTCTGATGATATTTTTTGGTCAGGCACTTCTTGATTTCCTTGTGCTCTAACTGCTGAGCCTGCATCATCTGCGGGTATTTGTAGGTCTCTCCTTCTGTCATAGCTTCGATCTCTTTACCAGTCAGAAACTGGTAGTTTCAGCCGACTAATTTTCCCTGGTGCAGTGCATGGGTCTTGCATTTGTCTAAACCAAATTCCATTCTGATGTCCTTGCTGAATTCTTCGGTGATCCGGAGTAGTTGCTTGTGTTGCTTCTCGGTTGCGACGTAGAGCTTGATGTCACCTATGTACATCAGGTGGGTGAGGGTGTACAGGTTCTTTCTTCCTTCTTTGAGGTTATATCCATACTTGCTGCTGTTAAGCATGGTGGATAGTGGGTTGAGTGCTACTATTATTATTATTATTATTAGTAGTAGTAGTGGTGGTGGTGGTGGAAGCATATGATGCAAGGAAGCAACTTATAAAGCAGCAGGCAAAAAAAAAAAAAAACTCCTTCCAACATCACATGTCCATCACCCTCCAATAACCTGTCTAATTTTTCCTTGAATTTATTCAAACTACCCACTTCCACAAAATAGATGGACATTTGTTCTAACAAGCTGTACCCTGCCAAGAAAGAAAACCTCTGCACATCTGTTCAGCAACTATCCTTCCTCAATTTGAATTTATGTTCCCTCGTGTGTAGTATGAGCAAGAGGAAGATTCCATCAGCATTGAGCTTGCTCAAATCAGTCAGATCACTTTGCAGTTGCCTAGTCTCCAGATGCTGCAGTTTGCAGAACTGAGCCTGTCTTAGTAAGACTACCCTTTCATTCTCTTCACCAATCTCATTGCACCTATTCCAGCAGATCTACATCCTTCCTAAAATGAGGTCTTCAGACCTGTATGCAGTACTTAAGATGCAGCCTAACCATTGCCTTGTACAGTGTGATAATCACCTCATTATCCTTAATAGCAAAGTTCCTGTCTATCATTGACAAAACCTTTTATGAGCTGTTCTGGCAGCCTGTCTGCATTGCTCAGAACCTTATATTTGTCTGCAAAATAACTACCCTCCCCCCCAAGATCATTTTCAACTACCCCCTGAGTGTAGTACCACATAGTTGTCAATGTTATAAACTTCAACTGCCATTTCTCAGCTCTGCCTAATTTTTTTACCCTGATTACTGTCATTAATCACCCAGCCAACCTTTGTATCATCTGCAAACTGAGACATTAATCCTGATATACCTTCATCACGATTATTAATAAATATAGAAAACAATAATGTGCCCAACACTGAACTCTGGGGAACTCCACTAATAACATTAGTCAGTGAAGAGCAGTATCCATTAATAACCACACTGTCTTCTCCCACTCAACCATCTCTTTATCCATAGCAGTAACTTGCCCTTAATGCCATACTGCTCCAACTTGTACAGCAGTCTTTTAGATGCAGTAGTATCAAAATGGGCACTGCTATTCTTGGAGTGATGTTAATGGAGTCCCTCATAGTTCAGTGCTTGGCCCCTTATTGTTTTCAGTATTCATTTAGAATATTTATTATTATTATTATTATTATTATTATTAGCCATATAGTGCAAGGAAGCCAGAGGCTTATGCTGCACCAGCCAAAAAAAAAAATTCCTGAGTTACCCTGAGAGTGAGAGAGAGAGAGAGAGAGAGAGAGAGAGAGAGAGAGAGAGAGAGAGAGAGAGAGAGAGAGAATCAGAAGTAGAAAGGAATCACCAAGAAAGAGAAGAATGATGATATCCAGCTCAGGACCCTGGGTGTGCCAAGCCCATACTCACTAGATGTGAGCCCCCGGGGTTGTGAAGACCTATTAAGTTTTTTGCCTTAGTTTGCAGATGTACAAAGGCTGACAGGATGGTTAATTACTGGAATCAAGGCATGCTACTGCAACAAGGCCAAAACAAAATTAGGCAGATGGGCTGAGAAGTGACAATTAAGGTTTAACTTTGATAAATGCAAGATACCATATAAGGTTATTAATAAATGGAGTTATTATTAATTGGAGAAAGTAGAAGAGATATAGGGATAATTCTACATTGTGGTATGATGTTTTGTGAGCAGTGCAGACTGGCTGCTAATGACAGTTATTCAGATTTGTCAATGATATATGAGAATTTTGCCACCAGGTAAAAAACTGATGCTGGATATGCTTTCTTCCTTATATCACTTGCAATCACAGATACTAATAACAAGTAAAGCTTGAGATTAATGCAGTGGAAGTAATGGACAGAACTAAGGGTGCAATATACAATTCTGTGCAAAGTGTTGAGAGTGCATCAGTGATGAGAACCTCAAACTATGGAGATCAATTATATGTAAATTTTGAGACTAATTTGGTGGGAGTAGAGATTTAATGTGTGTTGTCGTTTGAAGATGGTAAGTGGCTACATTTATAATGCAAAAAAAATAAATAAATAAGTAAACTTCTCTTCACTTAAAATTTTTTTTTTTTTTTTTTTTTTTGTAATCTTATAAGTTTAATCCTTACCATTGTAAGCCTATAGTAAAAAATTATTATGCTTATAGTAAAAAAATACTAATATATTAATGACAGGAAGCAAGTTGATGGTTAATCATAAAATACAGTTTGTTCGCAAGAAATGTATGATGTGCATGTACTTTATTGTGCCGTGCGGTATATACATTTAACTACAAGCGAAATTTATGTATGAGTTATACCTTAAGTTTACATTTTTTACAACAAAGAAAAGATAATATTAGCTTACTGGAAGGAGAGATGCTTAATAGCTCCCTTCCCGCAAAAAAGTGCTTTTGCATAAATTGATTCAAATTTCTCATAAATATAAAATTGCACATTCACGTTCAGTCAATATTATATATGAAAAGATCTGTACAGAGTAGGAAAATGTTTGACACCTGACTGCTATTTCAATGAAAACTAATATGAAGTTTAGAGAGAAATACATGCATTGTGGACCTACGTATATTTATCTTATAAATACATTTAATTATTGTAATCTCTATCATTTTCTCCTAAACAACAAGCTGACATTCAACTATCCACTAGCTTCTAAAAATAAAATAATAAATAGTGATATTGTCAAGGCGAAGAAGTAAAATTTAAAAGGGGGGGGGGGGTAAGAAGAAGACGATGACCCAGTGCTGATAATAAAGGTTCCACTGTACAGTAAACCCCCGCTATTCGCGGGGGTTACGTTCCTGAGAAATGCAGCGAATACCAAAAACGCGAATACTGAGTTATTGCTCCCGTAGTAATAAAGAGGTTACGTTCCAAAGTATGAAATATATAAGAAAAACTAGTCTAAAATTTTGTCTATGTATGTATTATATGTACCTTCATAATATGACTATGTACATAGACAGTACATAGTGAATTGCAAGCATATGGCATCCAAATGAAAATAAGAAACAATTTAATATTAAATGTAATATTTATTAGAAATTTCAAATAAATCTTTCAAACCAGCGCCTTTGCTAGCTAAAAAACTTATCCTGCCAGTGCTATCACCAGTTTCGCTAAAGTGTTGATAAAGGAGTTTTGCCTTTTCACGAATGATGAGTGAACTTAACGGAATTTTATTTTGAGTTCGGTCTTCTATCCACAGATTTAAAGCCTTTTCCATTTTTTTAAAATTTAACATCACGAGTTACAGAGCAAATTTTTGAAGCAATTATCGCGTTTTCACGGACACTACGGCCGATTTTTTCTTCCGATTTTTTGATTGATCGTACCATTGACTCATTGATTTTATAATGTTTTGCCACTTAGGAGACACTTTCACCATTAGAAATTTTATCTAATAACTCAATTTTATTCGCTAATGTCATCACCTTCTTTGATATTTTCACATTTCCCTTGTTATTCTAGCCATATTTTTGTACGGGTTAGAAAGAACTTGTCCACAATAAAGTCACTTTCTTCCGTTAACACACTCGAAAAAGTCTGTTTTATACTGCAAAACGGTACTTTTGTAAGCATATAAACTTATAAATTGATAAATTTTTATTCTAAATTGATAAATTTTTATTCAATTTATAAGCATATAAATTAAAAGCAAACGACGAAACCTTCCATGAAAAGCGCATAACACATACTGAACAAGGATTAGCGAGAAACATCCACGCTCGCGATTTTGTCACCCCTCTCCCCCCACCCACTGAGCGCTGTTTTGACCAGGAAAGATAATTTTAGCCACTCCCATGTTTTTTTATGGAGAAAAATTTCATGGCGCTTTAAAATTCACATTTTTTTAGGTTTCATTTTATATTAAATCGGCGACCGCGAATACAGATACCGCGAATAGCGGGGGTTTACTGTATTTGCATCTAACTACATGACTACATCAAACAATGATTAATATAACCAAAGAGGGAAAAGTTTGACATGCTGCCTTAGTTATCTATATGATTATCAAGAAAAAGTGCAATGGTTTTGAATACCTATATTTTTTGATATATTGGGCTGGCATTGGTGAGTTTGGTGCCATTAAACATATAAGGCACTTGAGTGTTTTTATCCATTGACCAGTCCAGGTACCATAGCAGGAAAATTCTGTAACCAAGCTGGAGTGCAATACCAACCAGTGTTGTTGTTTTTTTTTTTTTTTTTTTTGTGTGTGCATGCATGCATGTGTGTGTGCGCGTGTATGTGAAAAGGTTTTATAAAACTGAGTTTTGTTACAGTGTGTATTTAAAATGAGATTTGGTTGCAGAAAAAGGTCAACAGTTTTGAGATTAGTAAAGAAATTTGAGCAGTCTAGTTCTGTGTTTATAAGAAGTGACTGAAATAAGTCCATGCGGAGACTTGAAAATATAAAAACTGCATGTGTAGAAGTAGCAGTTGTTTGTAGAATCAAGCCATGAATTAAAACATTAACATTAGTAGATACATTTGATGCAAGAAAGCAAGCATATATGGCATCAGCCAAAAAAAAAAAAAAAAACCCTTCCCATTTCACCCATCCATTCACTCCAAATGTTTGTCTAGTTCTTACTTGAATTTATTTAAGCTGTCCACTTCTGCAACAACAACAGATGGAAGTTTGTTCCAAAAATCAACCACCCATTGGCTAAAGGAAAATTTCCACACATCTATTCTACAACTGTCTTCCCTCAGGCGATTATTCTGAGCAAGAGGAAAAGTCCCACCAGCATTGAGCATGCTCAAACCATTCAAGACTTTATATACCTCAATCAGATCACTTCGCAGGTGCCTAGTCTCCAGACACTAATTTGCAAAACTTAAGCCTTTTTTCGTAAGAGCAACCCTTTGTTCCATTCACTAATCTTGTTGCCCTTCTTTGTACTTGTTCCAGTAACTCTACATGCTTCTTAAAATGAGGCCTCCAGACATGTATACAATACTCAAGGTGTGGCCTGACCATTGCCTTATAGAAGGGGATAATCACCTCCTTATCCCTGCTAAAAAAAAAATCCTGTATATCATTGGCAAGACACCATGAGCTACTCTTGCAGACTGTCTGCACTGCTCAGAAAACTTCATATGACTGGACAATTACCCTCATGTCTTTTTCATTCTCTACCACTGTGAGTGTAGTACCACATTTTTCATTTTCAATTTTAAACTTCAGTTGCCACCACTCAACCCATCTGCTCAACTTTTCTAGATCCTGTTGCAGTAGTGTACTGTCATTAGTGTCATCAACAACCAACCTTCATACTGTCTGCAAACTTAGACATTAAGCCTGATATTCCTTCATAAATATCATTAATAAATACAGAAACATGTTACAAACCAGTGCAGTTTAAAATAAAACTCTCTTACCACATATGAGATTTCTGCTGAATGCAGTAAGTGATACTTCAGAGGTATATTATCTGCAGCCAATCAAAATAAACAAATAAATTTAAAACTGCAAAATAAAAATTTAGAAATCAAATTTACACACCCATGAAATACAGTGATATGAAATTCTCCTTGCATCACCCATATGTGAAGCAAGGAGAATTTCATGAATTTATTAAGAGAAAAAAATAGCACATATTAAGATAAAAATAACATAAAAGAAAAATTTTATGGAATTTCTCTTAGTAGGTATCAGTGTTCATTTATGGATGGTGCAAGATAGGGCTCCATCCATATCTTGCACCATCCATAAATGGTGCAAGATAGGGTGCTACCTGAGTGGGCGTTTTGGCATATTAATCTCTCTATACATTAAAAAAGTTTTCCTCCTAGTGATATTTATTTGAGCCAATGGGAGAAGAAGGCGAGGCAATTACGTGGTCAACAATGGTGGTTAGCTGTGATGATTTGTTTTATGTGTTCTTGCTAAATAGTTAATACACATGATTTTTAAGGTGTATATTTTAAATTCTCTTGTGAAACTTGAGTATAGTATAATAAGGTTCATCAGGTTTGACTATTTATAATCATGGAAAGGTATATTTACGCTAAATTTACGATAAGTCTGTTTTGGCCATTATGACATTTAATTAAATATACAATATTATTCATGTCATTTATTGGGTATTTATATGTTTCTTTGTATGTATTAAATAGTGACCCTAGTTTGTTGTATGAGGAAAATAAGTGTGATGTCAGTGCCTGCGAACACTTGACGGAATTGTCTAGCGAGACTACTGAGATAAGGGAGAATGATGCGCGTGCTCCCTTTTGTGTTGTGTTTGGATAAATTGTTGGTGTTATTCTTGGTGACGGAAATTATGTGTTAGATTAATTGGAACGGATATTTCCTGGACATGAACTTTTTTGTAAGATGTTGTAATTCAACAGATAAGTCATCTTGTGAAGAACTGTATTTTATAGCGTTATGAATTTGGTTATAAAGAACGGCTTTTTTTGTACTAGGTGGGTGGTGTGATTCAAAGTGTAAATATTTACCTGTGTGTGTATTTTTCCTAAAAATCTTGGTTCCCAGTTTGGTGCCTGTTTTGTATATTGTGAGGTTAAGGAAATTGATTTGATTGTTAACTTCTGTTTCAAGTGTATATTTTAGTCTATCATGTATTGAGTTGAATTTAATAAAAAGATTATCAATTGTAGTTCTATTTCCCATTAAGAGTATGTCGTCTGCATAACGTATATACAGTTTAATCCCTGAAGGGTAAGGCTGTAGTATTTGGTTTTCTATGGTTGCTAAATAAATCTCAAATAAGGGGGCAGAAATTCCTAGACCCATGGGGAGGCCGAATATTTGTTGAAATATTTGGTTATGAAACCAGAAGTGTCTAGCATCCAGTAAGAACGAAGTAAGTTCTAAGATATTATTGATGGAGAGAGAGAGGTGTGATTGATTAAAGTATTGTCCATCATTAGGAATTCTCGTAAAGCTTGTGTAAAAGGCAAGTGTACGTTTGTATATAAAGAAACAACATCGAAAGACGCTAAGATGTCTTCGCTGAAAATTATAGCAGTATTTATTTGTTCGAATGCTTGATTTGTGTTACTAACTTTAAATTTTGAGAAACTTGTGAGGGGGGGGATATAATTTTTACTAAAAAGGAGGATAGGTTGCAAAGGCAGATTTGCTAAAGGAAACTATTGGTCTTAGGGAGTGGCTAGGTTTGTTTAATTTGGCGATGCTAAACATGTGGGAGGATGTTGCATATGCCGATTTGCTGTAGTGTGTGTAAATTAATTTCTTTATTAGATCTTAGGCTCCTTAAGATAGCATCAAGCTTATTTTTTAGTTTGGAGATGTTATATGCGTTATCAATTTTATGTGTGTCTTGGTCTGAGAGGATTTGTTCCATTTTGTCGATATAGGCGCTTTTATCTAGAATTACAATTGTGTCACCTTTGTCGACTTTTTGTATAATAATGTTAGGAATATTCCATAGTTGTTGTTTTTTCATGTTGAGTTGGGAGGGCGAGTTTTGAATTAATAATGGCATTGGTTTGGTGCATGATTCGCCATTTATCGGAGTGGTTTTCGAGTTTAGTTTGTAACTCTATGATGCAATCTTTTATGGGATAATGGTGGTCCCTTATAGCAAAGTTAAATCCATATTCCAGTCCTGAAAGCTCAGTTGTAGTGAAGGTTTGTGATGAAATATTAATGGTGGAATTCTGTGGGGGGGGGTTGTATTTTTTGTGTAAATATATCCCATTTTTTAATATGCCTTTGTTCCACGACTTTGAGGACAGCATTAATGTGTGTGTCATTGAAGGTAGTAAATTCTATCAAAGTTTGGGGTAACATTTCTTTTTTAATATTGAATCTTAACTGATGTATTTGATGTAATAATTGATGTTTTTTTTTAACCTTTTATGTAATTCTTCCCATATAATGATGATTGAGGTTTGATGTATAATATGGGGATATCTTTTGCAAGTGTTTTTGGGAAAGATACGAGCAAATTTAGGAATTATGTTATGGGTTAGGCATTTTTGTAAGAATGAAATATGTAGTTTGTTAGTAAAATACCTAACAAGTATTTCTGAAAGGTGTGTCTTTTTGTTTTGCATGTTCAAAAGCATCAAGGATCAAGAATTAAATAGGCAGTGCAGATAAGGTGTAGATATGATCGTTAAAGTATCTTATAGTTTGAAAATTAGATAAGTTATAGAATTTCTTAAAGTACCGATATGATTGGACTCAATTTCGTTAGATAATCTGCTGTTGTTACATGAAGTAGGATGGATAAATAATTTTGAGGTTTAAGAGGTTTTGAATAATTTAGAGTTTAAAAAATAAGTTAATTAGTAAGAATACGGAATTAAAAATTAAAAACGGAATTAAAATATGCTCAAGGAAGTAGAAGTGCACAACTTCATCCCTGGTTATCATTGAAGAATTAATTAAAAACTTTAAAATATGCACCAAGCCAACGCCATTATTAATTCAAAACTCAACATGAGAAAACAACAACTATTAGACATACAAAAACTACGGAATATTCCTAACATTATTATATAAAAAAGGCCAGGGTGACACAATTTTCATTCTAGATAAAAGCGCCTATATCGACAAAATGGAACAAATCCTCTCCGAACAAGACATATATGATAATGCATATAACATCTCCAAACTAAAAAATAAGCTTGACGTTATATTAAGGAGACTAAGATCTAATGAAGAAATTAATTTACACACACTACAGCAAATCAGCATACGCAACAACATCCTCCCACATGTTTGGCATCACCAAATTACACAAACCTGGCCACCCCCTAAGACCAATGGTTTCCTTTAGCAAATCTGCTTTTGCCAACCTATCCTCCTTTTTAGTAAAAATTATATCCCCCCCTCACAAGATTCTCAAAATTTAAAGTTAGTAACACAAATCAAGTATTCGAACAAATAAATACTGCAATAATTTCCGGCGATAGACATCTTAGCATCTTTCGGTGTTGTTTCTTTATATACAAACGTACACTTGCCTTTTACACTACAAGCTTTACCAGAATTCCTAATTAGCATTAGCATTAGTAGAGGCATATGATGCAAGAAAGCAAGCTTATGCAGCATCAGCCAAAATAAAAAAAAAATTAAAAAATCACTTCCATTTCATCCCTCCGTTTGTTCGAAATACCTGTCCAGCTGAGCCTTAAATTTATTTAGCCTATCAACTTAAACAACAGGGGATGGAAGTCTGTTCCACCAACAACTACCCGCTGGCTAAAGGCAAATTTCCGCACATCTGTCCTACATTTGTCTTTCCTCAATCTGAATTTATGTCCTCTCAGGTGATTATTCTGAGCAAGAAGGAGAATCCCATCGGCATTGAGCATGCTCAAACCATTCAAGGCTTTATACACCACTATCAGATAACCTCGCCGGTGCCTAGTCTCCAGACACTGTAATTTGCAAAACTTAAGCCTTTCTTCATAAGAGCAACCCTTTGTTCCATTCACTAATCTTGTTGCCCTTATCTGTACTCGTTCCAGCAGCTCTATATCCTTCTTCAAATGATCGCTCCAGACCTGTATACAGTACTCAAGGTGTGGCCTGACCATTGCTTTATACAAGGGGGATAATCACCACCTTATCCCTGCTAAGAAAATTCCTGTATATCATTGACAACACACAATGAGCTATCCTGTATATCATTGACAACACACACTGCTCAGAGAACTTCATATCTGCCTGCACAATTACCCCCAGGTCCTTTTCATTCTCTACCACTATCAGTGTAGTACCACAGAGTTGATACGTTGCTCTGGGGTTGCTGTTTCCCATATGTAGTACATTTGCGAATGTTAAACTTCATTTGCCATCTTTCAGCCCATCTGCTCAACCTTTCCAGATCCTGTTGCAGCAGCAGCATAACGTCAGTAGCGTCCTTGACAACCCTGCCAACCTTTGTATCGTTTGCAAACTAGGACATTAAGCTTGTTATACCATCATCAATATCATTTATAAATACAGAACACAGTAATGGACCCAACACTGAACCCTGAGGGACTCCGCTAATAACATTAGTCCACGATGAGCAGTGTCCATTGATTACCACTCTCTGTCTTCTCCCCCTCAACTGTCCCTTTATCCATAGCAGCGATTTGCCTCCAATGCCACACTGCTCCAATTTGTGCAGCAGTCTTCCATGTGCAACAGTATCAAAAGCCTTTCTAAGATCCAAATATATAAGTTATTCCCTGCATCCATTAGTATCCATCATCGTATCCAGTTAAATTGTCAGGCAAGGCTTTCCCTTAACAAAACCGTGCTGTGCCCGAGCTATAACTGAAGTCTTGTAATTATAGACCTATGAGTTTAACTTCTGTTCCAGGAAAATTAATGGAGGCACTGGTTAAAGAAGCACTGCAGGATCATCTAACTTACAGATGTTAAACTCACAGGTCTATAATTACTTGTGTCAGCCTTTGATCTTCTTTTGTGAATTGGGATCACATTTGCACATCTCCAGTCTATGGGTACCTCCCCCGAGTCCAAAGAAGCTCTCATAATTAGGGCTAAGGGTTTGCTGACTTCCTTTGCTGCCTTCTTTAATATAACTGGATAGATCCCATCCACCCCGGGTGCCTTTTTTTATGTTTATCCTCAACAAGTTGCCCTCCACTTTCCTCTCAGTTATTACAAAATCTTCTAGCTCACTGCCTGAGTTTACTTCACCTCTGGCATTCCCATTCCTGAATAATTCCTCATGAGTGAATGTAGATGCAAAATACTCGTTTAGTTTGTTAGCCACCTGAGCAGGATCCTCAACTGTTGAACCATCAATATCCAGTGGACCAATCTGATTCATCCCTTTCCTTTTAGAGTTTACATAGGTAAAGAACGCTTTGTTGTTTTTCTTTGCATCCTTTGCAAAGGATTTCTCACAATCTGCTTTTGCCTGCCTAATCTCCTTTGTGACTTGGTTACAGACCAGCTTATATCTATCATAGGCTTCCATGTCACCCATTAATTTATATGTATCCCATGCATTTCTCTTCTCTGCCATGTCTCATTAGTTCATCTGACATCCATTTAGGCCTAAACCTTGAACAATATTTCTTAGTTGGTATGTAAAGCCTAGTAGCTTCCAAGATAAGTTCTTTGAATGCTTCCCATTTTGAATTTGCTGTTGGTAACATCATCAGTTGGTCCCACTGTATAGAATTTAAATACTGTCTCAGACCATCATAGTCGCCTTTACGAAAGCAAAACCCTTCCCTTTACCACTGATGGTAGTTACCTCTTTGAGTAAATCCCACTTCAGCACACTGTGATCACTGCCACCTAGTGGTTCCTTTATCTGCAAATTCTTAATGCATGAAGAATCACTACTGATAATCAGATCAAGAGTATTACTCCCTCTAGTTGCCTCCTGAACATGCTGATGTAGAAAACAATCATCCAATAAATCCACAAAAGCTTTGCTAGCTAGTGTGTGAGTGATCAACCCACAAATTCCAGTCAATATCTGTCAAATTAAATTCCCCCATTATAAGACTCTCTGATTTACTGGCCCACTCTATTTCCCTGTGCAGTTTCGTATTATACTCATCAGAGTCATTAGGCCTAGCACACTCCTACCCTCAACTTTGATCTCCCAATGCGTATGTCGCACCAAACTGACTCGACACTGCACTGCACTGTCCAGCGATGTTGACTGGCTTCACTTTGTTGGATTTTATGTGTTACTTAACTAATAGCATAACCCCTCCTCCTTTCCTATCCTGTCTATCCTTTCTGTACCCATTGTACTCCCCAAATTCCAGTTCTGCGTTCCTTATATCTGTGTGACACAACGACTTTGATATCCCAACAATATCCGCCTTTGATGTTTTGAGCAATACCTCAAATTCATCAAATTTATTTACCCAACTCCTAGCATTGGTGTACTCACAAGTATACATGCACCTGTTTCTATTCTTAGCTACCCTAACACAACCTATGTATTTACTTGTACCACAATGACTCCCAGGGGCTAGTCGGCTGGGTAAAGTGCCTACCTGGCAACCCAAAGGTCGCATGTTCGATTCCCGCCTCGGGCTTGAATCAAAGTACTACAAAAACCCTGGGAGGTACATTATGGTCACAGAAGCCTATGCGCCAACAACTACCAAAAAAATGACTCCCAGCAGTCTGAAATATCCTGCATCTTGTTTTCCAGGCTGCTCCTCATTCCAATAGAAGCAGTGCAAGAATCACTTTCACCTCTGCCAGTGGCTACTATTAATTTATTAGTCCTTGTATCCTCCCAAGCTAGCAGTTTTCCGACCCACCTAACATTGCCTCGATAGCATCAGCAAATATTCTTACACCCTTTCTATTTAAGTGTATCCCATCCCTGTCGAAGCAGTCTCTCCTGCTAACAAGTACAGACCGGGCTGAAAAACATTCTACCCCTTGAGCCTTGCACAGTCTTTCCAGGGCCGAATTGATCGACAAGGCTCTCATCATCGTGTCTCCCTCCTATCGTGTCTGGGCAGAATTGCAGACACTTTCAAATTCATCCCTAATTCACGGCTTTTTTTTCAACAGTGACCTGTACTTGTTAAGTAGTTCTGCCGATCTCCTGCTCTTAATATCATTAGTGTCAATGTGTACAACTATATCACCTTTTGTGTCCTTAAAAGATGATATCTGCTGTACAAAGTCATCAACCTTTGCCCCTGGCAGACATACCCTGGTCCTGTTCCACCTATCCTTTTTACAAAGCATGTTCCCCGTTTCCCTGACAATAGAGTCACCAACAACTACTAGTTCCTGTGGGACCAGCATGCATTCTGCCTTGGGGGTTGCCACTGTGTTGCATGATGACCAAGTGCAAGCTCTGGCGTTGATGTGGGCAGCTGAGAGCTTGATGGGCCCCTCAGTTTAGATCCTTTGAGTGCATCCACCCTATCCTTCAAGCTCTCATATAGGCCCATAACAATGCTGAGTTGTCGCCTGATTTCCTTACACTCCTTACATCGCGCGCACACACAAAGACGTCCCCCCCCCGGCAATATCCTGTCCCATACCCGATTGCTCCACAAACATCATGCAAGCAGTGCATTTTAAAAGGCTGTGATTCAGAGGGCAACTGCCCCCCTCAGTTCTTCCCTGAGCCACAGCACTCCCATTTGCTTAGGCATTTGCTTTGCTGCTCTGGTCTGAGTCATGATTTCAATTTAATATCAATTTCAGTACAAAATTATAACCCTAAACTTGTATCCCAACACAGTTATAATGCTATATATATTTTTCAGTATCAAGTATTATCTATGAGTTCCGTTTATATAACTTCCGTATCAAGTTATGTATCAATTAATTATGTTACGTTTGTAGTAATCTAAATCATTATATGAGTTTTATTAAAAAGTACAACTTAATTGACAATGAAGTTTAATGAGATTAATAGATTTTACTGATTGATTGACAATATTATATTATATACTATACTAAGCTTACGCTATCTAGTTCGGGTTATAACGTATCGTATAACAATGGCGGCAAGTTACGAACGGTAAATCTACGGACACTTAAGTATTAATTAACTTCCAGATCTCGCTGTAATGATGGACAATACTTTAATCAATCGCACCTCTCTCTCCATCAATAATATCTTAGAACTTCATTTTTACTGGATGCTAGACACTTATGGTTTCATAACCAAATATTTCAACAAATATTCGGCCTCCCCATGGGTCTAGGAATTTCTGCCCCCTTATCTGAGATTTATTTAGCAACCATAGAAAACCAAATACTACAGCCTGACCCTTCAGGGATTAAACTGTATATACGTTATGCAGAAGACACTCTTAATAGGAAATAGAACTACAGTTGGTGTAATCTTTTTATTAAATTCAACTCAATACATGATAGACTAAAATATACACTTGAAACAGAAGTTAACAATCAAATCAATTTCCTTAACCTCACAATATACAAAACAGGCACCAAACTGGGAACCAAGATTTTTAGGAAAAATATACACACAGGTAAATATCTACACTTTGAATCACACCACCCACCTAGTACAAAAAAAGCCGTTCTTTATAACCAAATTCATAACGCTATAAAATACAATTCTTCACAAGATGACTTATCTGTTGAATTACAATATCTTATAAAAAAAGTTCATGTACAGGAAATATCCGTTCTAATTAATCCAACACATAATTTCTGTCGCCAAGGATAACACCAACAATTTATCCAAACACAACGCGCATCATTCTCCCTTATCTCAGTAGTCTCGCTAGACAATTCCGTCAAGTGTTTGCAGGCACTGACATCACACTTATATTTTCCTCATACAACAGACTAGGGTCACTATTTAATACGTACAAAGAAAAATATAAATACCCAATAAATGACACGAATAATATTGTATATTTAATTAAATATCAGCAAAATTGGAATGCCTGCTACATTGGAAGCACCACTACCAAATACGGTTCCACAAAAACTTCTAACACACGGGCATATTACCATTATAACAGCTTTAGAACAGGGCAATCCAATACCGAACTTACTCTACACGTACATTCCCACAACCACATCCCTTTAGTTGATTCTGCCATTACTATCACAAAATTAAAATCTAGTTACAAAATCTTTGAATACGAAGCCCTTATTATAGAATGGTGCCGCCATCACACCAAACTAAATGTCATAAATGCGAAACTACCCTCCGACCTTTCCCCAATCTGGAATATCACGCACTTAAGCTTCCCACATGTCACAAAGAGCATCACGGGAACATAGAAGTCTTTAAAACACGCGTTCTCTTCTCACTTTAGTATTGCCAACTGATGACGTTAAAAAATGAAAGTCAGTCGTTTATGACTTTCGGCTTCACCGGTTTCATATTTTAAAGTTTTTAATTAATCCTTCAATGACAACGAGGGACGAAGTTGTGCACTTCTACTTCCTTGAGCATATTTTAATTCCGTTTTTAATTTTGAATTCCGTATCCTTACTAATTAACTTATTTTTTAAACTCTAAATTATTCAAAACCTCTTAAACCTCAAAATTATTCATCCATCCTACTTCATATAACAGCAGATTATCTAAGGTGAGTACCGTTTATTAAGCTTTGCTATTCAAAATTGAGTCCAATCATATCAGTACTTTAAGAAATTCTATAACTTATCTAAAAATGGGATGACCTGAAAGATTTCTTTTCTTCATTTCCTTGGTCGGATTACTGTTTCAAAACTTCTGATGTCAATGTTTGCTCATATCTTGTCAGTGAAATTATTCTTGTAGGAATGGAATCCTTTATTCCGCACTTCACTTTAAAATCTCGTCATTTATCTAAACTTTGGTTTTCCAATAAATGTGCTAAGGCTGTTCAAGAGAAGAATGTTGCATATCGTAATTGGCTTGTTTCCAATTCTTCAGTTTCATTTTCTGCCTACACCAAAGCTCGCAACAATTGTAAAGCAATTATTAATCAGTCCAAAAAAACTAGATTTTGAACAGGCTAAGAGTAGAAAACTTGCTTTTTGCCCTAATGGTAGGCGAGCATTCTGGTTTCTTGCCAAAGCTATTGGCCGCAACTTTTCCTATCTCTGCTCAACCAGATGGTTCTGTTTTTATTTCAGCCAAGGATAAAGCTGACCTGCTAGCATCTCATTTATCTTCCAACTCATGTATTAATGATCTTGGTAAAACACCTCCCACCATTCCCAACACGCTCCATTCAATGCCTCCAGTGGTCTTCCATCAAAAGGATGTCAAAAGGATTTTGACGAATCTTGATGCTAAGAAGGCTCCAGTTCTTGATGGTATTTCTTCACTTGTTCTCAAAACCTGTGCTCCTGAACTTACTTTTTTTTTTTTTTTTTTCACTTTCTTATTCGAAAGGTGTTTTTCCTTCTTGCTAATTTGCTCATATCCAACCAATTCCTAAAAAGGGTGACAAATCTCTCCCATCCAATTATCATCCCATTGCAATTACTTCTACTCTTTCTAAAGTAATGGAGAAATCAATTAATTGCCAACTCAACAACTATCTAGAAACCTGCCTTCTGATCAACGATCGCCAATATGGATTCCGTCAGTGTTGATCCATTGGTGATGTTCTGGCTTATGTTACCCATTTATGGACAAATTCGGTGAAACATAAGCAGTTGCTCTTGACATCTCAAAGGCTTTCGATCGTGTTTGTCATAAAGGTCTTCTAAACAAGCTTCCATCTTATGGTTTACCAACTGTTTTTGTAATTGGTTATCCAGTTTTCTCTCTGATCGCTCACTGAGGGTGGTGGTAGATGGCTCTGTCTTCTAACTTCTCCACTAATGCTGGTGTCCCCCAAGGTTCAGTTCTTCCCCCACTTTTTGCCAATGATAGCACATTGCATTCCACTTTCCTCTTGTATATTAATGACCTTCTTCCATTGACTGAAATCCTATCCATAGTTTTGCCAATGATAGCACATTGCATTCCACTTTCCATTATGAGAAACCTTGCCCTACTCACTCAGCTTCAACTTCTCGAATAACAATTCCTTAAATGCCGATCTCCAGTGGGGAAAAGACAGCTTAGTTTATTTCAATCCTTCTAAAACTCAGTCTTGTCATATCTCGCAAACAGGATTCTTCTGCTTCTATGCTTATCTTTGGTGATACTCTGATTTCTAGGCAAAATGATGTATCTTTTTTGGGGATTACCCTGACTTCTAATGTTTCTTGGCGCAAGCACATTACAAATATTGCTTCCTCTGCATCTAGAAAAGTTGGTTTTCTCTCTGTTCACTCTGTACAAATTGCAAATCTACTCTGCCATGAAATATTGTTCCCACGTCTGGGGTGGTGCCCCAAAACCTCTCTCAGGCTTCTAGATTCCATTCAAAACAGGGCAGTTAGATTAATTGATGACTCATCTCTAACAGAGTCTCTCCCCTCGCCATCTCATAGATGTACTGTTTCTGCTGCTTGCCTTTTCTACAGATACTTTCATGAGCACTGTTCTTCTGGATTGGCTTCTATAATTCCTGCTCTCTCTCTCTCTCTCTCTCTCCCCCCCTCTCAAAACAGTCCGAACATGTGCCACCATCAGCCAACATCTATTTACTGTCCAACTTCAAACTCACAGAGCAAATTTTTATCTTCCTCATTTATTCATTCAACTGCTGTTTTCCTGTCAACAAATATTTGGTGCTTCATCTTTATCTTCTTCTTTCATCTTCTCAACCTCTAACCCAAGCACCGTACTAAGTACTATAGTTCTAATTCCTCTTGTGCTTGGGGTTTTCATAAAAAAAAAAAACAAAAAAAAAACATTTTGACTATTGTTTAACAAGACTTGAAACTGATGTAAATGTAGCAATCCCTGACTGATGAAAAAGAAAGCCAATTCACCTTTTGTGACTAATTTTATTAGTATTTGGAAACCAATACAACAGTGTGTATTGCTACCTTAGCAGCTACATCAATAAACAGAATACAGATATATCAAGCAGTAAGAATTCCACGCAATCACAGATGCCTTTTCAAACTAAAAAATGCAGTGCAGTGCATAGTTTCATCAGCAGAAATTGTCAAACCACGTACAGAAAGGACAATTCATTTCCCAAAAGAATATTTTAATCATACAATGGTCTTGGATTGTTATTCTGGATTATATGGGATTGGGTAGTCTTACCCCCTCTACCACCAGATTTTAATTCCTGCAATTATTTCCTGTTGAGATTCTTGAAGGACATTGTTTACAAGAATATACCACATACCCTTGAAGGAAAAATGAAAGGTAAAATCAAAGCAGCTCTGGAGGAATCGTTGAAGAAACTGGCTGCAAAGTTCAGTTGATGTTTGCAAGTGGATATATAGGGATTACATATTGAATAATTTTTGCTTGAATAATAAATTCCACATGCCTTGCATATTTAATTACATCAAACTTATCAATATGATATATTATAAAATATAGATATTCAAAATGGTTGCACCATTTCTTGATGAACCTGTGCTAGAACCAGTGGTACATTTCCGATAAATTAACCATAACTTACTGACTAATTAACAGGAGCTTGCCAACTAAGGGTACCAACTACTCGTACTTATCACACATCTTAAACCATTATTAAGTTAAGGCTTTACAAACCATCCATTATCTGGTAACAGGCTCATGTGATCTTTTAGCTTTACATCCACAATTGAAGCAGTAACAACGAGTGTGTGCCAGTAAAAAGAAATGTACAGACTGTACATGCACATGAGGAATTGTGAAGAATACATGTGTAGGTATCTTATTCTATTCCAAGTTTGTTTACTACTCAGTTTATACAGGGCTGTCCGATTAAATTGCAACCGAGTTTTCATGACAGCAAAATATGATTAATCCCGCAGTGGTGCCCTCCAAAGTGTAGCAGAAATGGTGGCAGGTTACCCGACAGTGCCCAACTTTCTTTTAAATCCTTGGTAGATGTTTTGGGTTCTTTTTGAATTCTGCTTGAATAATGCAATATTTCATCATGTTTTTAATGAATTGCAATATTTATCGTAAGTAAATTTAAGTTTTGATAAAAAATTAATTCTGCAGAAAATTACAAAAAAAAACTTATGGAAACATTTCAAATGTCCATGTCCATGTATTTCAGCTTATTGTGTTTATAAATATTATTAAAAATGTAAAACATATTCAATATATTAGTTACTTCTGTTTTCAGGTTTATTTCAAATTTGGCATGCTTCACAGTGTGCAAAATTTGTAATTACATATATTGCTTCCTGCAGTATAGCATTCATCTTGAGAGAATATTCAGTTTCATATTTTTTGTCTTTACTATGTGTAAACAATAATAAATTTTTCAAAAAGAACTAAAGTAAGATTGTAGAAATTTATTGAAGTAGTGAGATTAAAAAAAAAAGAAAAAAAAGCAAGTACACAGCTTTGTGCTTGTTTGCTGCACTCTTCAAGCAAATAGCTGAAAAGATGGTGGTAGTCATCTGACAAACCACCATACCATCTTTGCAACTTACACACAAATTCTCTCTGAAAGCCATAAAAAAAACAATTAAAAGGAACTGGGTTTGAATACCCAATTTAGATCGTCAAATGGCGTGTTGGCAGCAAAGCCACAGTATGTCTTTGTTGGTGATGGTTGTATGATTCTTATAGTGTTGAATCCAGTAGGAAGGTCAAGTTGCCCATCCCGCTCCAGGGGTGCGATATGTTAGCTGGCAGTTGGGAACCCGCCAGGAGAAGGGGGGAAATAATCCCCCTTGCCTAGTGGGGGAAGAGACACATCTACTTCATTCATAATCTGCATTCTCACTCTACTTGCATTCCATTTTTATACTTTTTTCTTATAATTTTTAATAATTTTTCCCCCTTATATATATATATTAATTTTCTTTTTTTTCACTCACTAATTCATCTTTTTTCTCACACCAGGGCAAATGCAATAGTGTGTAATGTGAATTTAAATACTAATGCTTAATAATTAAGCTAAATAAGAAAGAATATAAAAGATTAAGACTAGAATTAGTGTGTGCTTAACTGTAACATTTATGGTTTGTGTTCTTTTTCTCACACACTTACACTCTCATTCATTCTTCTGGCTTTCATTTCATTTTTTCGACTCTTGCTTTCTGCACTGCACTCTCTGGCACCTCAACTTACTGTTATTCTTCAGTTGAGGTGCAGGCCTAGCCGCAAGTTTTTTGCATGTCAGGGAAGAATGTAGTGATAGTGTTTGTGTTTTTAGTAAATGATTGTTAGTATATATAAAGTGATGTAAGTTATTATTAACTTTGTATTCTTTCAGCAATTACATTTTTCTCTTACACTCATTCTCATTCACAGTAATACTCATTCACTCTCTTTTCCTCATGCTGGGTCACTGCACATTTTCAATACTTTCTTTCACCAAATCTGACATTTATTCCCTTTACCATAATTCCTAATTCACTATTTTTCCATACTACTTTAATTCACTATTCGGTGCCCAGCCTATTCATTCTGTCTTTCATTCTACATTGCATCCCCTTGCTACCAGCTTACTGATATTTTTCAGCTGATCTGCTTCCCTGGCTGCCTGTACATCTCCCTCCCCTACATGGTTACTTATTTGGTGTGGGGGTCCCAGGTTCTTACACACGGTAGGGTAGTCCTGGGGGGTACCCAGGTCAATCCTGTTTTGTCATGTCAGGTTTCTGTTGGCGCAGAATGCTGCTGTCCTGACCGTTTTAAGTCATTGTCTGGGCGTGAGGGGGACTTGAGCAATTTTAACTATTAATTATCATTTAATTGCTGGGGGCTGAATTGCCATTCTTTGGATAGTTCTGCACATTTTGAATACTTTGTGTGAAGGTTGTAAAGGCTTTATAATTTTCCTCTTCTGTAATGAACAGATGTTCTTCTCCCCTGGGAAGGAGACCAGTCTGTGCTATTAGCTGTGTTCTGGAGATGTTATAAATTATACATTCATATAGAATCTATGCCCAGTCTTCATTTTTGCCACAGGTCCAGTTTGGGGTCATCAGTCAGGCTTAAGGAGGGTAGTTTTGCCTTTAGGGAGCTGTGACTTTTCAATATGAATGTTGTAAAAATTCCTGGGGCATACCACTTAGGTGGCTGCTTCGGGCTTGATCATTGCCACCCAGGGCAGAAACCTTTTGGTAACTAGACCTGGTTTCCTGCTCCCACTTTTGTTCCTAGCAGAATCATAAAGTTCTTCCTTGTTTGCCATAGCTCATGGAGCTTTGTGGCTGTTCTTTTTCTTTCAGTGTTGAAGGTGTGGGCTGTATCAAGGGCTATCCCCAGAAATTCTGTGGGTATGCCCTTTTTAAGTCTATAATACAAACCTCTTTTGGCTACTTCTAGGTAAAGTGGGAAAGCTCTGGCCACCAACTGTAGTGCAGGTGTGCTCAATGTGGGACATGCTCTGGTAGTGGTGAGAAGTATTGTCCTTTGTATTGATTCTAATTTATTCCTGTTTCTTACTATGGCCGAGTGGGTGAACCATGCACCAGCTCCATAGGTGATAACAAGTAGGAACATTGCATGTTATACGATCGCCAGGGTCTTTCTTTTGAGCCCCCAGTCTGATCGACTGATCCTGGCAATCATACCTGCATAATTTCTCACTTTATTTGCCAAGTAGGTAAAATGGAGATAAAAAGTTAATTTTTAATCAAGGACCATCCAAGATATTTTAGTTCTGTTACCATTTTTATAGCAGTTGTGTTAATTTTGATTTGTGGATGTCTTGTTGTGTCCAAATTGGCTTTTAGAAGTATTTTTTTTTAGTTTTTTCAGGCGATATTTTGAACATATAAATTTGTGCCTACTCCTGCAGCTGCAAGAGGATGGCATTCGAACTTTGCTCTATAACCACTCACATGTTACCTTTTACAAGGAAAATCATTTGCAAAGGCCAGGCTTTCCACCGGGCCCAGATCCAAGGCCAGAAATTCGTCCAGAACAATGTTCCAGAAGAAAGGGCCAAGGATTGAACCCTGCGGACAGCCTTTATTCACAGGGTGTATCAATTCCTGGAACTTTGTGCACACTGAGACACTTCTGTCTGTAAGGTAGCTAGCTGTTTATTACATTATATATAGGTTTTGTGGGGCATTTGCCTGGCAGTCTCCTAAGGACACTAATCCAGGCCACCAGAGTGAGTCAATAGAGATTGTCAGCATATATTTCTCCTTTGAGTTTTTAACTGTTGTCAGTAGGTGGTGCAGGGCATCCTCTGTAGAGTTGCCCTGCTTAAAACCATACTGATTGTTGGAATGTAAACCTGCTTCTTGCATTGTATTGAGCTAATCTGCTATATATTAGTCTTTCGTATAATTTCCCTAATACAGGGAGTAGGGCTATTGATCTATATGATTTGGGATCAATAGGGCGTTTCCTCAGGGTTTTTGAGAATTAATCTTAACACAGATTTTTTCCATATTTTTAGGAATATACTTTTTGTCATACAGTTATTATATAATGCTATTCATTTTTCTGATGCCATTTCCGCTAATTTTTTGATAATCTCAACCTCTAAGAGGTTGAGATTATCAAAACCTGGGCATTTATTGTTTTTGGTTTTAGATAGTGCTATTTCTAACTCTTGTATAGTAAACAGAGGTTCAGTATTGACATTGTCATATTCGTTTATAAGGCCTAACTGGGTGGGTGAATGATCCCCAGTTTCAGTCTGAATAATACTGTCTAGGATGTTATTTAGAGTCCGCCCAACACAGGGTTGGGGTTCCATCTGGTTTGACAGTAGTTTCTAAGACATCTCCTCTTGGCAGCTTGTTGGTCACTATTCTGTAGACAACTCCCACAAAGGTTGTTTCCAGTAGTTCCCACCAAGTGCCTCCAGCATTCCTTTTTCTTGTCCCTTATGAGGGCTGTATACTGATTCCTTAGAGTTGTATAAGAATCTCTATACCTTTTGTTATCCAACAAGGAAAGTGTGGGGTTGTTTGTTTGTTTGTTTGTTTGTTTGAAGGTGATGGCTCTATGATCTGATGTGTTTGGTCCAGACCAGCTGGACACACCAGTCTGTAATTTTATAAGCTATTGAATTGGTGGCAAGAGTAATATCATTGTCACTCTCCCACATGGTACAGCTAAAAGTTGGGAGGTTATTTGGTTTGTTTAACACTTGAAAAGGTGAGGTAGCTATATAGTCTGAAAGTATCTGGCCGTTGTGTGTGTGCCTGCTCTGTCTTCCGTACGGCTATGCCATAAGGCTGCCGGCTTTTGTCATCAGCACACACTATGATATTTACAGTAGGTAGCAAGTCTATGACTTCTTGTATGTATTCAGTAGCTGGATTTATATCTTCACCTGGTCTGGAATATAGTGAAATAATGTAAAACTGTCCTACATCATTGGTGATATGGGTACACGCACTGCCACTGGTGACCCATCTTTGTGACTGTAAGGTCAGTATTTTTAATTACTATTGCAGTAGAAGGGACAGTAGACAATAGTATTGCAGCAGTAGAGCCCCTTGGGTATCCTTGAATCCTACACATATGTGTGTAGGGCTCCAGGTATCTATATTATTTTCTTCCAATTTGAGTTTGATCGGAACTACAACAGCACTTGCTCTTTGAGCATTCAATTGGACGAGATTTAGAGCCCTGGTCACATTTATGTTTTCAATCTGGTCCATAGTTGTATAAGTTTACCATTTTTTTTTTATAACAGGGGCATTTATCATCCCTGATATTATGTTCATAGTCAGTCAGCTGTGCCGCCTTACAATTAGCACATTTTGGCTGCTGATTTTTGATTTTGGCAGGTCTTTTAATCGTAGCCAGTGACTGCGCAGTGGCCACAGTTAGGGGAATTCTGACTGCAGTCTCTAGCAGTATGACCATATTTATGATAGTTAAAGCACTTCTGTATGGGAAAGAATTCCCTGAATTTATGGCTGGTTCAGCCAGTGTAGATTCTTTGTTGTCCTTATAGGTTTTTCCAAATTCTGGGTGACACTTCCACAATAATATTGAATTGCCCATTTCTTTTGTCCCTCTTTTTAGAAGAAATTCTTTGGCAAACTCGTTCAGTTCCATTATATTAATAAAGTTTTTGTTGTAGAAATCCAACATAAGATCTCTTTCCAGAGTTGCTCAGGGATGTCAAATATAATGATGTTGGGGGTTCCTGTCCCTTGGCTTTTCTGTTTGCAGTCCCAGTTTTACTAGCTGTGGGTTGGTTTCAATCTTTTTAACATCCTCTTTATTTGTTACTTCAATTAGAACATCATTATCTTTTATTTTTCTCATGTTATTCACTTTTATTTCTTTTCATATTAGGTTTTAATTTTGTCATGACAATATCTCTGACTGCCACACTGGATTTGTATGTATAGTCAGGTTTAGACTTTATAATAATTGTTTGTTTCTTTTGCCTTTGATATCTTCTTGGCCTTATTGTTGGTTTGTTTAGTTTTTGATGAATCTGCTTTGGTGGCCCTTGCTATTTGAGCATAAGTAAAAGTATTTATTTATTTATAATTATTCTTCTCTTCAATCACTGTATCTACTTTTGCTTTCAATACCTTGTTTTCTATATTAAGTTCAACCACTCTAGGTGCCAAAACATACTAGCAATTCACTATCTGCAATCTTGTTGCAAATGTAATCCTATTTGTTTGTTTATGAAGGAACTCTTCTAGGAACAGCTTCATTTCTTTAATTTGTCTTATGGAATCCTCTATTTGATTTATAAGCTGAAATTTCCTCTCCTCCTCCTCCGTTTTTGTTACCTCTGGCTCTAAATTATCATTCTCGTTTTGATTTGTATTTTATATCTGGCTTTGCCTTTTCTAGCCCTTTTTATACTAAGGTAGCAAGCTTTTAAGTCGTCGTTTGTAGTTTATTCATTGTTTTGCACCTCTGTCTCACAATCAGGCAGGTCCTTCAAGTTAGGATCGCGATCGATATTTTTTGATTTTTCAGTTTTTCCCTTGAGTTTTGGTCTTTGAAGCTAGCAATGCATACAACTTCCCCGATATCCTTCCTGATGAAGTGGAACAAGCACTGAAGAAAATGAAGAATCAGAAAGCCCCGGTGAAGATGAAGTTACTGTAGAGTTGCTAAAATTAGGAGGAAGAGACATGACACAGAAATTGGCAAGACTCTTTACAAAATACATTAGGAAAGCTGTGACACTTAAGGAGTGGAATAATGCAATCATTTTGTGGCATAAGAAAGAAGACAAATCAGAAATTGTAAATTATAGACCAGTTAGCTTGTTGTCCCACAACAAGTTGTTCACAAGTGTCATTACTAACAGATTTGAAAGAATACTTGATGAGAATCATCCGAAAGAGCAAGCTGGCTTTAGGACAGGATTCTCAACTATGGATCACCTTCACGTAATATCGCAGCTAATGGAGAAAGCAAATGAATATGAAACGCCATTGTGCCTGGCATTTGTGGATTACTGAAAGGCTTTCGACATACAGCATAAGGCAATGTTTCAAGCACTGGAAAGACAAGGTATAGACACTCCATACCTTATGATTTTGAAGAAAATATGAGAATGCTACCTCCTTTATTAGACTAGACAAAAGCAGTGGCAAATTTAAAATTCAGAAAGGAGTTCGAAAAGGAGACACAATATCTCCGAAGTTGTTTACTGCTGCCCTTGAGGAAGCTTTCAGAAATTTAGACTGATTGCAGAAAGAAGTCAATATGAATGGAGAGTACCTAAGCCATTTACAATTTGCAGATGACAATATGGTCATAAGCCACGATCCCAAAGAATTAGAGGAAAATCTTAATCAGTTATGCAGAGCTAGTAAGGATTTTAGCCGTTTCTAAAGATGAATATGGCTAAAACAAAAGTAATGATGAACAAGTATGGCACAGAAAGGGTTATTGAAGGAGCAACCATTGAAAAGGTGGATTCATATCTTGGAATAATCTTAGACAAGTCATTAGCTGTAATAATGATAAATCACTGGAAGTCAAGAGAAGAATAAATTTTGGATGGAAATATAGTCACATGCTTGAGGAGCAATATCCCAATTTATCCAAAATGTAAAATAATGAACCACCATGACTTATGGAAGTGAAACTTGGGCACTAACCAAAGAATGGAAGAGAAGCTGAAAACTAAACAGCGAAGAATGGGATGAATTATATTAGGAATCCGACTGCTAGATAAGAAGAGAAACACATGGATTAGGCAGAAAACACAAATAAAGGACATTCTTATCAAAACGAAAGAACTGAAATGGACTTGGTCAGGACACAGCTCAAACACATGATGACAGATGGACTAAGAAAATAACAGATGATACCCAAGAGGAGCTGAAAGAAAACTTGGAAGACAAAAATGGAGAGGGACAGATGAAATTCACGAGTTTGTGGGTAGTAAATGGATGGCCATTGCACAAAATAGAAACAACTTGAAAGTTGCTGGAGAAATCTTCATACTGTAGTCAATTGAAAATGGCTGCTGATGATGCTGGATTCTGCAATCAACTTGTTTGTTGATATTTGAGATCCAGGTGGATTACAGAATGCTGTTGAGGGGTCATTTATAAAGGTCGAAAATAAGGTTCAAGCTTAACATTTGGTGGTCAGTTTATTTAATCAGTAAATTCCATTTCCGGTATGATCCTTTATTTATGTCACTCATTCATATTACTTTGTTAAATTTTTCTGTCAAAAGAATCGTGTGTGTGTGTGGGGGAGAAAGAAATGAAATGCCTTTGTTTGGATTTCATCACATATTTTCCAAGTAATAAAACACATGAAATTGTTATCCATTACAGGCTCCGAAAAAGCGATATGTTTGCATTTTTATTTACCTAATTGTTATTTTATATTGTACTTTATACATAGTCTTATAGTTATAGTTACACTGGTTATTTTTAATTTAGATAGAGTTTTTGTAGATTACTACTTAATATACGTAAAACCGTTATTTCGTTCGAATCTTGCAGCCATTGTTTTGTATAGAGTAGTAGGAATTCAAATTTTTAATTGTGGTAACTAGGCAGCTCTAACGTATAATTATAGGGTAATATGCATCACTACATTTAGGATTCTATTAGATAGCGTAGTATTGACAATTAATTAATTAAATTTATTGATCTTATTAATTTAAAATATCATGCCCCAGACTAGAGCAGCAAAGTATCGGGCACAAAGTGGCAGGAGTGCTGTGACTCAGGGGAGAACTGATGGGGAGGGCGATTCTCCAATGCATCACAGCCTAAAAAAATGTGCAACTTGTGAAATGTTTGTCGAACTCTCTGGAACAGAACATGGTCTAGCCAAGGAGTCTTTGTGTGTGCCAGGTGCAGAGAGTGTCTAGAAATTAGGCATCAACTCAGTGTTCTACTGGGCGTCTATGAGAGCTTGAGGTGTAGGGTAGATGCCCTCGAAGAAATTAATATGAGGGGAATGAAGGGATCGTCTTACGAAGAGAGGCTTAAGTTCTGCAAATTGCAGTGGCTGGAGACTAGACACCTGTGCGGTGATCTGATTAAGGTGTATAAGGCCCTTAATGGGTTGAGCACGCTGAATTCTGATGGGATCCTTCCACTTGTTCAGATTACAAACCTAAGGGGGCATAAATTCAAATGAAGAAAAGACAGATGTAGAATAGATGTGCGGAAATTTGCCTTTAGCCAGCAGGTGGTTAATTGCTGGAACAAACTTCCATCTGGAGTTGTGGAAGTTGATAGGTTAAATAAATTTAAGGAGGACGTGGACAAATATTTAGAGGGGATTGTTTTGTAATTTTTTTTTTTTTTTGGCTGATGCTGCATAAGCTCATACACTTGCTTTCTTGCATCACATGCCACTGCTACTACTACCCTACTGGTTCAGTATTATCATTGAAGTTATAATCTGATTTATCATATGTCGTTTGTGCAAATAATATATTTAAAAATTAACCCATTAAATTCTGATTAATATCATAAACTCTGGATTCCTGGTTGAGACTTTTTGAATGGTATGACTTGTCTTTGTATATGTAGAACATGACACCAATATCATGAACAAACATATCGTCGATCCCATGCCAAACCACAAATCAGCAAAAAGATCATATTGAGAAAAACGCATTTGAAGATTCTTTGACTTTGGAAAAATTCAAATTTTTAAGTTTTTTTTTTAACTAAATATTGTTTTATAAGCACCTTTCAAAGATGCTGTTTTTAATCCATATTGGTAATTTAAGATTGCAATTATGTAGGGTCTTAAAAAGCATTTTCGTGGTTTTGGCGTTGTGAAGTTTGAAATTTTGTCAGATTCATAAAGAATTGGAAAGGTGAAAAAAAAAAATTTTGAACACATTTTTGTTGGTCAGAAATGAATAATTTATTAATAAAACTAAGTTAGAATAACATATACATATAAATAAATGAACAATTTATTAATAACACGTTTAATTACAATAACACACAAGTTGATATTTTTTCAATGTCTTTTTCGTATTCTGATTCTTCACTTAAATGCAGTGCTAGTAAATTATCCCCTAATTTTACTAATGCTTTTATATTTAAATAGAATTTGTGATAATCTTTCGGTATTGTCAAATCTTGACACATTTTCATTAAAACTTTAAGCTTTGCTTGAGATACACGAAGTTCCTCATTATAGCCTTTAGAAAATTAGGTTTCTCATTGCTCATCTTCCTTTAGGTCTTTTTAGGTTTGCTGTTATAAATTCATCTTTGTAGTTTGTTTTGGAAAACATTGTGACATGGCTGTTCTGCTCTTTTTGGAATTCAAGGCAGCAGACTTTTCTCCAAGGAACAGCACCTTTAAGTTGTTTGGCGAGAAAAGTAAAATCATAAAAGTATTGAATGATATTTACACAGAATGAAGTAGGTTTTAATCTTGCACCTCTAATTATTTGGGCCCATCCCTCAGATATATATTTGGCTTTTCCCTTAACTTTAGAATGCATTGAGTCACACTTCATTTCTGAATGGCCTGGCTCAAAAAATGTGTCTGACAGTTTTTAAACTGGGGATAATTTTTAACAAGTACATGCACATCAAACCAATAAATGATGAGTCACTATCGTAATCGGAGGGTACATAATTTTTATCGTCTGAAACTTCAAAGTTATTCAAGGGATTGCAATTTTCATCTTCTAAACCAGATTCCATTTGAAGTGAGGAACACATTGCAAGAATTTTTTGTGTTCTTGTACTCATTATTCCAAATTTTACTTTTTACCACAAACATGAGATGTTACAAAGGACAGCTAAACAGTAATACTGAGGGGAAAACTGAGACCAACAAAACCATACAGGCATGCACGAACTGGCTTCCCCACACCCATGCCAAAAACATGAAAGTGGTACTTTTGTGAATTGCCCTGTCAGTATTTACCATGCCAAACTAACAGAAGTGCCACATTCATGAATCTGCATGGTGAGAAGTGTTTTTTTTTTTGTTTTTTTTTTCACAGATAAGTGAAAATGCATTTAAAATTTTCAACCACTTGGCTTTGAAATACACGTACGCATCTTTGGCAGGGTATAGTTGACTAAGAAACAACCTCAATAATGCATTTAGGTAAAAAGTGCCAAATTTGCACATTCTTGGTTTTGGCGTGGTGCCAACGACGATATATTCAAGACAGTTTGATAATATATAATAGATTGAGGAAAATACATTATGAGAAAGCAATACAGAAAAATCTAATGTTACTAAAAGTGGATATTTTCAAGTCATTGTGAACCTATATTTTGTAACATGCTAGTTTTAAGGTGGGGGCATTATTAACCATTCACACAGCTACAAGCTACACAGTATGAAGAATTGTGTTTAAATCATGGGTCGTGGACACCCCTGATTTAAGCCATACATGAAACTCATTCAGCAATGAGGATAATCTTCATTCGTATCAACTTGGCACATAAAATTTCCACTTAGCTCTTTTGGGAATGCAGTGTACAATTGTGCTTCTGATTTCAGTCTCACAAGCAGCTTGACTTGCAAATTTTCATGATGATTGTGTAAATGACTGCAACAGCATATCAGAATTTTTCCTCACCCATTGATGAGTTGGATCTGCCAGACCTTGCCTGCACAAATCTTACACCATACATCTTGAAACTGTTCTTTGTGGTTGATGATTTTGTGCCATATTCAAATCTCTGCTGTGTCTGAACTTTGCACACTCATTCTCTGATGTTCAATAAAAAATTGCTTTGCATTGTTCAAATGTCAATTGTCCAGCTATCATATTGCCAGTGCTTTGTATTATGGGTATCATTTGTTTTAATAACTAGCACCATCATTTATCAGCAAAACATACTAATCAAAGACAAAAAAATTTAACTATAAATAAGTAAATCAAACATTTATAATGATGCTCTCTCTCTCTCTCTCTCTCTCTCTCTCTCTCTCTCTCTCTCTCTCTCTCTCTCTCTCTGTGTGTGTGTGTGTGTGTGTGTGTGTGTGTGTGTGTGCGCGTGTGTGTGTGTGCACGCGCGCATCTTTTTGAGGCACTGTGTAATAACAGATAAGTATTTTTTTGTAAATTATATTTATGATTTGAAAAATTGAGTGATTAAATAAAATATGTATTAATGAATAAGTATTTTTTGTTATATTTTTGATATTTCTGTGCCTGTAACTACTTTTCTAAAATGGTGGTGGATTGCAGTTTTTTTAAGTTTAGGTGGATCACATTATTAAAATAAAATAAATCTGAAATGCTGTTTAAACCATCATTTTGCCACTGATAAGACCTGAAAGACCAAGTCAGCCATATGGTCTTTTCCACATTTATATATTATAGTTTAAGTTTATGAGTATATTTAAAATTCTAGTTAATTAACCACTCAGAAGAGCTGCTCTGAATAAACAATTTTGATTTTCACATTGAAGTCTTTATTGTTCCAGTTATATCATTCTGATGTCAGTTTACCATTATTTAAAAGTTACATTAGAAACTGGTCGAAGAGTGGCAAAGGGTTTTTCAGTGGCATCCCTTAGAATTTAGACTTAGAATTAACAGCACTGTGTTGGGGGAACTAGAGTGCAACTCAGAGGAAAGTGACAAAACTGTGCAGAATGCTTTATTATTGTTCAATGGCAATTGCTATTCTTGACCAAAAAATTAAGCTCTTTTGATCTTAAATACATCTTTTCAACATGGTACTTAGAATTATTGTCTTGAAATTATCAAATTGTAGCTTTATTTTTCTAGTTGAGCAACTGTGACCATACCCGAACTGTGATATGCAATGCTATGATGAAACATGGAATTATGGATGATCCAGAAAAGTATATACTAGCTCAAATAGTTCCTGAAGGAGGTATGTTGGTATTTTTTTTTTTTTTTTTTCCTGCTTTTATCTATTTGAATATTTGTTTTTAACTAGATGTGGTGGAACCCATGTTAAGAGAGCCCTTTGAAATGTTCCAGCAGTGTATTTTTTGTACCCAAATAAATTGTTCCTATTTAAATGGATTTCCTCCCTGAGAAGTTTATATTGATCATTAAACAAGGTCTGATCAAAAACATTTAAGAATTTATTTAAGAAAAAAGTTGTGAAAATAAAGGGTCAAGATAATGAGTAGGGGGAAGGAAAACCACCATGTTACTAGTAGTTTCAGCCACTTTGCACCCACCAAACTAATAACAAATAGCAGATATTACCTTCACTTATGTCTTAGGCCCTCTGCTGCAATTATAATAGCACAGAATCAGCTGTGCGTGTTTGGGCATGTGCATTGATTGTTGTGTGAATAACTGTTAAAATGGAACAGAAATTACAGGTGAGTGTCAAATATAAGATGTACATGTATATATATATATGTTATAGTTGCCAAATCACTGGATTTGTGACAGCCATCCATCTTTTTTACTTACTTTGACTCTTTTTACCTTTTCTCCTTCTCACTATCATGATGTAGTGTCTTTGTCTTTTTCTTTTTGTCTCAGAGACAGACAGCATTGGTGAAACTGTCATCTTGCCTTCGATATCAGTTGTAATTTCAACAGTGTTAAACAAAAATGCACGTGAAATTACCGATAACCTTCCTTTGAGCAATAACACAATATCCAGATGCATTGATGAAACGTCTGAAGATGTAGAAAATCAACTTATTGCTCAATTATGAGTGAAACAGTTTGCAATGCATCTCGATGAATCAACTTTTATGGGCAATGAAGCACTTTTATTGGCACATGCAAGATGTATGGATGATAATCAACTCAGAGAGGAAATACTTTTTGCAAATTCCTCAAAACAGATAATAAAGGTGAAACAATATTTAAGGAAGTCCAGTCTTATTTTAGAGAAAAAAAATATTCCACTCGAAAATTTAATGGTTACTGATGCTACTGATGGCGCTCCTTCCCTGGTCGGTAGGTACTGAGGGTTTATCACTCATTTAAAAAATGCATTGCGAAAAGTACTTTGCATACATTGCGTGATTCACCGCCAACATCTGGTGGCGAAGAGATTAAGTGGACATCTTGTTAAGCCTTAACTCTTGTAGTAAAAGCTGTCAACCTCATTAAGGCTAATGCTCTTCGAGATCGTCTCTTTCGCAAATTTTGTGATGAAAATGAAGAAGGATTTGACCGTCTTGTACTGCATACAGAGGTGCGATGGTTGTCTAAAGGCAATTGTCTTCGAATTGTCTTCGTTGTCCTTTGGGACAGTATTGTATCATTTCTAAACGAAAAGGATTGGAAAACAGTTGGTTGCCATGAAAACAGACATATTTTACCTCTCAGATGTGTTTATCTCACGCCGTGCATTTGACCAGTTTCCAAACCTTGCTTCAGTTAGCAGTGATTTAAAAGATGATTGTGTTGTGTATGTTGATCATTTAAAAAAAATTTATGAAGACACGCAAATTCGGTTCAAGGACCTACTAGAACTGAACATCCCAGATTGGGTGCTGATTCCATTTGAGGTAAATGTTGCTAATGTTGAAATTGATTTACAAGATGAATTGCAGTCTGATGAGACAATCCGAAGTCTATTCAAAAAAAAGGAAAGCATGATGTATGGAAGAATAGTGACATTGCATGTGGCCGACCCGGCTAGCCAGGTGGGTAAAGTGCCTGCTTGTCAACCCAAAGGTCACGGGTTCGATTCCCGCCTTGGGCTTGGATTAAAGTACTGCAAAAACCTTGGGCGGTGCATTATGGCCACAGAAGCCTATGCACCAACAACTACCAAAAAAAAAAAAAAAAAAACATTACATGTAAATATCCACTTTTATGGGAGAAAGCTAAAATGTATGTCATTGTTTTCCCATCATCTTATCTTGTGGAATCTGGCTTTAGTCGTGTACCACAGTTGTTAACAAAAAATCGTAATTGACTTGATATAGTAAAAAGAGGTGATCTTCGCTTGACTCTCACAAAATAGGAGCCAGATATTAAAATGCTAATATCAAAACATCAGCCACAAGGATCTCATTAGTAGGACCTATTTAATGGGATCTTATTTAATAGCCTTAGGAATAAATTTATATGTTGTTTGAAATAGTATTTTTTTTACTAATTCTGTCATTACAAGTAAAAATATGTTTCAGTTTTATCGATTAAAATTTTCAAAATTTGTAATTTAAATTTTTTATATTATATTGGAATTGTTTAATTATTAGCTTTTACTAACCTACAAATAAATATTTCATTTAGGAATATTACATATGCATATATGGGGGGGGGGTCCACATACATAAAGTTAGGACTCAGGGGTCCAAAAGCAAAAAAAGGTTGGGAACCTTTGCTCTAGTCGCACCGCTGTTTCTAGTTATTCATTCAAAGAATGAACAACTGATCGGAGGTTTGTCACCTTTCAGAATTCAAAAAACTCTTGAAAGCATAGCTAGTTCCCCTAAAACAGTCAGAAGACTAAAATCAGGCGACCTACTAATAGAGATGGCAAATCAAAAACAAGCAGAGCATCTAATAAAAGCGAGATATTTCGGAGAAATTCCAATAAGTTACTCCTCATTCCACCCTGAATACCTCGAAAGTAATTACAGAGTGGGATCTTCTCAATGTTTCTGAAGATGAAATAAAAGAAGAGTTGAAAGACCAAGGAGTAATTCAAGTGAAAAGAATAACAATTAAAAGAGGAGAAATTATCCCAATGAGGAATATAATTCTGACTTTCAACACTCCAAAACCACCAAAAACAGTAAAAGCTGGATATCTAAACTGCCCACGAGACCATATATTCCAAACCCTATCCGATGTTTTAAGTGTCAGAAGTACGGACACTCTCAAGCAGTATGTAGAGGCTTTTCTGTCTGTGCCAAATGTGGATCACGAGAGCATACACAACACGACTGTACAGCACAGAATTCAAGATGCCCAAATAGCAGAGGAGAACATGATGCCTACTCAAAAGAATGGAAGAGAGAAAAAAGAATACAGAAATATAAGGTAGAAAACAATGTAACATACCAAGAAGCAAAAAAAACAATACACCCACAACGAACAACTAGACAACGTATGCACAAGTAACGCAAACTTATAGGACAATAGAAACACAGACAGATGTAACGATCACACCAAAAAAATCCATATCAGAATGGGCACATTCTTCTTATTGAACCAAAATAAAAACCTGATCACGATACCATCAACTAGAGAAACCACCAAATCTACAAAACAAGTCAGAACCACTGAAGTAAACAGAAATAAAATGGACAATATGGAAGTAGAAGAAAAAGGATCGGACAGATGAAACAATACTAGAAATTTTTGCTGAAGAAGGAGAGATGGATACCGGAAAGCCACACTTCCCGAAAAAAGGAAGACAAAAAACAGAGAACTCAGAGGCAACAACCTCAAGAAAACAAGCTGAAAGTACTAACAAAACCAAATAATGAATAAATTTTTACACTGGAACTGTAGAGGATTCCGCAGCAATTTCGAAGATATCCACGATCTCATATCAGAGTACAATCCGATTAGTCTATGTTTGCAGGAAACATATCTTAAGCCCCAGAATAAAATAACACTAAAACATTACATACAATATATATAGAAAAGACAGAATTACAGGCGGCACAGCACATGGTGGAGTAGCAATCCTAGTAAATTCCGGTATACCAACTAAACAGATCCCTTTGCAGACTAATCTAGAGGTTATAACAGTACGGATTGCAGTAAACTTTCATGTGACAGTTGCCTCCATCTACCTACCACCAAACGAAGAAATAACCTATACAGAACTAGAAGACCTAGTAGTTCAATTACCAACTCCTTTATGTATCGTGGGAGATATGAATGGCCATCATCCTCTATGGGGAAATGAAAATATAGATAAAAGAGGTCAAATTCTAGAGAAACTACTTGATAAGCTAAACCTAATACTCTTGAATGACGGGACACCCACAAATATACGTCTAACCACAGGAACTAGCACAGCTATAGACCTTTCTATATGCTCTCCATCAATATACCCTCTACAGGTGTGGGCAGTTCATAACGATCCCCTGAGTAGTGATCATTACCCAATAAGGATTACTTTAAAAGAACCGACCACTTGTCAACCACAAAGAGCTCCAAAGTGGAGATTAGTTAAGGCAAACTGGGCAAGATACAAGCAGCTAGCAATATTAGAACAGCAACAAATCCAACAGGTATCAATTGACTCTGCAGTGAAATATGTGACTGACAAACTCCTCCAGGTTTCAAAATTAACAATACAGGCAGGCCTCGCATAACACGATTTTCAGTTAACGCTATTTGAAAAATTATACCACTTTTCACTTTACATGATGCAAATTTCCAGTTAACGCAATCTTTTTTTTTTTTTTATGCGATAGTTGAAAAAGATTTGAATCGTGCGTTAAGCTTACCGCGAGTCGTACGGTCAATAAACAAACGTTTGCCTGCTGCCCGCCTCGGTGTTGTTCCATCAACAATCGGAAGAAGACGTGTTACTTGTTTGTCTCCTGCTAATAAAGTCAATGTACACACTTGCATAAAAATTTAAATTTTTAAATGAGCCAGATGAAAATGTTACCGCGAAGGAGATAACGGTAAAAGAATTAGATGAAATCTTTCGTATCGCATAGAACCTCAAAGAAAAGGTTTGAGGTTTTCTGCGATATTTATTTCGCCAGGGCCCAGAGAAGATTGCTGTCAGCTGTCGGAAATTGATTGATGAAAAGAGAAAATCAACACTGTTCAAATATTTCCGCAACAGTCATTTCTTCGTTGTGTATCTTATGTCAGAGGTTCCCAAACTTTCTCGGTTCACGGCGCCCTTAGTGTCTCAGTAATTTTTTCAAGGCGCATCCAGACCAAAAGAAATACCTAACAGTTCCGTTTAGTAGTTAGGTCCAAACAACTTAATAAGAAATGCTGAAACTGTGAACTACCTTGAGCTAGTAGTTCGCGCTGTGTCCGACAGATGTCGAGTATCGCTGTATTTCCCTCGAAAATTTAAAATATTCCACGGTGTGCAGTTTGGGAACCGCTGTTTTATGCAATAAACATTTAATTCCATAATTATTTTCATTATCTTTTACATTGTATACAGTTAAAAAGTTATTTAAAAGGTATTTTTAAAATTCTTTATGGACATTCCAGAAGGTCAAGGACCAATTATAATTTTTCCTATTGATTATTATATTCGATTAACGCGTTTCTGTTTTGCGCAATGTGCTCGCGGGACAAATTAATCGCGTTAATCGAGGCCCGCCTGTACCAAAAACTTCATCAAAATTTCCCATACATCCAAAGCCATGGTGGAACGATGCATGTTCCCTAGCAAAATGCGAGAAAACCAAAGCATTGAATAATTTCCGAAGACACCCTACCATAACCAACTTGATAATTTTCAAAAAGGCAAGAGCGGATGTCAGACGCATTACTAAGATTAGTAAGAAAAAATCTTGGATCCGTTTTGCATCTACGATTACTAGGAAAACAGACAGCCGGAAAGTTTGTGACAAAATAAATAAAATGAACAACAAATACCAAAGAATTTCTCCTCCTTTTATAAAATGGAATGGACAAGATATAGCTAAACCTAACAAATGCTCTTGGTAGAACCTTTTAAAAAATATCAGATAGTAACTCCTATAAGGCAGCTTTCCAAAAACATAAAGCCCATGCAGAAACATATAAATTAAATTTCTCTAGTAAAAACAAAGAATGCTATAACCAACCTTTCGCCCTCAGAGAATTTTATAAAGCCATTTCACAGACGAAGCAAAGTGCAGCAGGTCCAGATGAAATAGTATACATGATGGCAAAAATTAGATGAGAAATCATTGATATCATTGCTCCTCTTATATAACAGAATATACCTGGAAAATTTCTTTCCGAATCAATGGCGCCACGCAATAGTCTTAGCCTTCCCAAAACCAGATCCCACAAATCCAAATCACTATCGCCCAATAGCCTTAACTAACTGCCTTGGAAAAATACTTGAAAAAATGGCAAATTCCCGACTAATGTGGTTTTTAGAAACCCATAACTTACTAAATACAGCTCAATGTGGTTTCAGAAAGAACAGGTGCACTCTAGACTTAATGATAAAAGCAGAAAACAACATAAGAAAGGCCTTCTTAAGAAAACAGCACTTAGTAATGATATTTTTCGATATTGAAAAGACGTATGACACAGCATGGCGATATGGAATACTTAGAGACATTTATAACTTTGGAATGAGAGGACATCTACCAATGTATATCCGAAATTTTTTGCAACAATGAACTTTCCAAGTTAAGATATTAACCACATTATTGGAAGTCTTTGTGCAGCAAGAGGGAGTACCACAGGGATTGGTACTCAGTGCTACCCTGTTCGCCATAAAAATCAACTCAATAGTTAAACAAGTACCAAATACCATAGACGCAGTGCTTTATGTTGATGATTTCAGCATTTCTCGTCAATCACAAAACATGCGAATAATAGAACGTCAATTACAAACAGCAATTAATAAAATAACTGCATGGACTCAAAATACCCTGTTCGCCATAAAAATCAACTCAATAGTTAAACAAGTACCAAATACCATAGACGCAGTGCTTTATGTTGATGATTTCAGCATTTCTCGTCAATCACAAAACATGCGAACAATAGAACGTCAATTACAAACAGCAATTAATAAAATAACTGCATGGACTCAAAACAATGGCTTTAAAATCTTTAAACAAAAGACAGTAGGAATACACTTTTGTCGGAAAAGAAACTTGCACCCAGACCCAGAATTAAAGCTAGAAGAAGAAGTAATCCCTATAACAACCATCACAAAATTTCTCAGATTAATCCTAGATAAGAAACTGACCTTTTTAGATCACATAAAGCATCTTAGGATAAACTGTCTAAAGAAATTAAATATTCTGAGAGGTCATATCTGCAACAAATTGGAGAGCAGACAGATACACCTTATTACATCTATATAGAAGCTTGATAAGAACCAAAATCGATTATGGGGCACCTGTTTACAGCTCTGCAAAACCAAGTGCATTAAGATGGTTAGACCCTGTACACCACAGTGCACTCCACATAGCCTTGGGAGCATTCTGTACTTCTCCAGTTCAAAGTCTCTATGCTGAGGCTTATGAACTACCACTTCACCTCAGAAGACAAGAACTCCTATCTTAGGCAGCTAAAATAGTGTTTTCCAAACCATTTTGTGTTCAAAACATTATGTACATATTTTCCAATATGGGAAAATATGTACAGAATACACCCAACAGTTAACAAACCAGCAAACATACGCATCAAGGAGCCACTTCCAATTTGGTCTCTTGATTTCAACAAACTAGCTATTATACGAAACACACCAAAACCCCCCTTCTTGGGGAAGACATTCCCTACCAGGAAGCAGCTTTCAACAACTACATATCTAGTTGTTGAAATATCCACAATATGCACAAATATACACAGATGGATCGAAAACCGATACAAAAATAGGTGCGGCAGAAGTTTTCTCTGATACTACAATAATTCAAGTTCTCCCAACAGAATGTAGCATCTTCACAGCTGAACTGCAAGCAGTGAAGTTAGCAATAGACCAAATATGGAAGCAAAAGCTACCCCATAGTCTGATCTTCACAGATTCCCTCAGTATAATGCAAGCAATACAATGTGACACAAAGAATTTCCATCCAACTCTAAGACAAATCCAAGTTACCCTAAACAAGAAAACAAGACGTCACATTTTGTTGGATTCCTGGACATATGGGAATTAAAGGAAATGAACAAGCAGACCATGCAGAAAAAATGGCAACCAGCACCCTTTCTTCAACCACCAAAGTACCATTTCCAGACTGCAGACATAGTATCAAAGTGAACAGCAAAAAACAGTGGTAAAGAATATGGAGCAAGCAAACACATAATAAACTTTTTCAAATTAAACCAGCTTTAAATCAGTGGTAATCCAGTGAAAGAGATGTCCGAAAAGAAGAAGTAACCCTTGCCAGGTTACGGATAGGACACACGTACCTAACCCATTCCTATCTACTTAAATCCGAAGAACCGTCTCAATGCAGTCAGTGCCGTGTACAACAAACAGTAAAACATTTACTACTAGATTGTCCAGCCTTTATAAATGAAAGAAAAATAGCTTTTAGGTCAGTAACTAAAAATCAAGATGCTCTAGTTTTGGAAAACATTCTAAGTGAAGAAAATAATGTAAGAGAAGTTTTTCACTACCTAAAATCAATAGGCTTATATAATCAGATGTAAAACACAAAAATCACCACAAGTCAATGAATCCGTTTGAACTCCATCTCTTCATAAAGTTAGGTATTACTTAGATCCAAAATTTGAAAGAAACCAGACTAGGAAAGCAAAACCAAGAGAGGTGCATTATGGCCACAGAAGCCGATGTGCCAACAACTAATAAACAACAACAACAAAAATAATTCAAAGGCATTTGACTTCTTCAAACTCTGCTTGATGTACCTGTCAATGATGTTGATGAGATTTACAATTAGAGTTGGTAGATTTTCAATCTATTGATGTACTGAAGTCAATATTTAAAAATGAAAATCTAATTCAATTTTATTCAACATTATCTGAGTCAGATTATCCAAAAATTAAAAATTTTGCAAGAAAGGTTACATCAATTTTTCGAAGTACAAAACCCCCGCTATTCGCGGGGGTTACGTTCCTGAGAAATGCCGCGAATACCGAAAACGCGAATACTGAGTTATGGCTTCCATAGTCATAAAGGGGTTCCGTTCCAAAGTATGAAATATATAAGAAAAACTAGTCTAAAATTTTGTCTATGTATGTATTATATGTACCTTCATAATATGACTATGTACATAGACAGTACATAGTGAAATGCAAGCATATGGCATCGAAATGAAAATAAGAAACAATTTAATATTAAATGTAATATTTATTAGAAATTTCAAACAAATCTTTCAAACCAGCGTCTTTGCTAGCTACAAAACCTATCCCGCCAGTGCTATCACCAGTTTCGCTAAAGCGTTGATAAGGAGTTTTGCGTTTTCACGAATGATGAGTGAATTTAACGGAATTTTATTTTGAGTTCGGTCTTCTATCCACAGATTTAAAGCTTTTTCCATTTTTTCTAATTTAACATCACAAGTTACAGAGCAAATTTTTGAAGCAATTAGCGGGTTTTCACGGACACTACGGCGGATTTTTTCTTCCGATTTTTTGATTGATCGTACCGTTGACTCATTGATTTTATAATGTTTTGCCACTGAGGAGACACTTTCACCATTAGAAATTTTATCTAATAACTCAATTTTATTCGCTAATGTCATCACCTTCTTTGATATTTTCACATTTCTCTTGTTATTCGTAGTCATATTTTTGTAGGGGTTAGAAAGAACTTGTCCACAATTAAGTCACTTTCTTCCGTTAACACACTCGAAAAAGTCTGTTTTACACTGCAAAACGGTAGATTTATCACTTTTTTAAGCATATCAATTTATAAATTGATAAATTTATTCAATTTCTAAGCATATAAATTAAAAGCAAACGACGAAACCTTCCATAACAAGTGCATAACACATATTGAACAAGGATTAGCGAGAAACATTCACGCTCGCGATTTTGTCACCCCTCTCCCCCCACCCACTGAGCGCTGTTTTGACCGGGAAAGATAATTTTAGCCACGCCCATGTTTTTTTATGGCGGAAAATATTCACGGCGCTTTAAAATTCACATTTTTTAGGTTTCATTTTATATTGAATCGGCGATCGTGAATACGCGAAACCGTGAATACAGATACCGCGAATAGCGGGGGTTTGCTGTACATGTATATGTGAGCAGACCTTTTCAAAAATGAAATATGTAAAATCCAAAAAATATTTTTTGATAGATGTTTTACATCTAACTGACCTGCATTTACATGACTTTTTAAGAATTAGTACTAGTACTTTAAAACCCGATATTACGAAACTTAGTCGCACTCTACAACCACATTCGTTGCATCAATTATAATTTTGTTGTATTACTAGCTGTATATTTGTGATTAGTACAGTAAATAAATAAATAATAATTAACTTTGCTGTATTAATGACTGTATTTCTGTGATTAGTACAATAAATAAATAATAATTAAAATTTGATATAGACAAACTGGTATATTTTATATTACATATCCATCTATTTAATTTTGAATCTGTAGATATAGGTAGGTATGAAATTTGTTTCTCTGCATAACATGAAAGTTATGCAGAGAATGTAATTTTCATTAATTAGGAATTTTCTCCAGCCCACCAAATATTCCAAAAATTCGTATGTGGCTCGCTTCTCTAAACGTTTGGGGACCCCTGATCCAAAAGATTCTTTTGCTCAGTGAGGAAGTATGCCATTCCTGCCTGTGATTACATCGTGCACAAGTCCCCATTGAAATATGATGTGATTATAAATGCTGAGGTAGCACAAATTTTATCAGCAGCACTTCATTTAAATTCAAATTTTTTGTGGATAAGTTTCCAGTTCTTCTTGGTGTTGATAAAGATAGATGTTTTACAGTATAAAACATCTATCTTTATCAACATGAAGTGATAGATGTTTTACAGCATAATTTCTGTCAGCTTCAAGTGGGAGAACCTATGAGATGCTATTATGAAAAGAGAAAGAATTGGTATACACTGTCCTCAATTTGGGGAACTGGCAAGGAAGGATGTTTGAAATATAACAAATTATCCCAAGTCATGCTTGGCATTTTAACAGTTCCTCTTAGTAGTGCTGAATGTGAGAAAATATTCAGCCAAGTTATAAAAAAAAAACTGAGTTCAGATCTTTTTTGCTTTGGAAATGCACCTGACAGTAGGGCCTTTGTTATGAACAAAAGTTTGGCTCAACATTTCTAAAGAGGACCAAGTCTCTGCAACAGTATATTTCTTGCGGCAGTTAAACTAAGTTGTCTAATAAAATATCTAAGCAGAAATCTACAGGCAGAGAAGTGTTAGGTAAGCTGATGTTTAAAAGCCTTCCGGACCGGTCTGCAATCCCATGGCTGTATTTTAATATAAAATATATATTTTGCCAGTGAAATTTAATTTGAAAGTGAAAAGTTTTCCATTATATACAAAATAGAGTGGATAGCAGAAGTTTCTTGCAAAGTGTTCTGTCACCTGTCATCAGTGCAGAGATGGTAAAAACAAGAAAATGCACTCAAAGAAAAAAAATAGTCAAAAAAAAAAAAAAAAAAAAAGAGAGAGAGAGAGAGAGAGAGAGAGAAGTCAGTATGGTAGGTGGTATTTGCCATTGTTTTTCTTCCTGTGATTGTATCAAGGGTGTCTTTGTGTATTTAAAGCTACCTCATGCTACTGCCCGCCACCTTTACTGCTTATTGAACACATTTTCTCAGTGTAGCATTATGTGTTTCTTACTTGTTTTTGCAGAGTATGGCCCCAGCTTTATTTCGGTGTTGCTTTTGTTAACTGTATTTTTTTTTCAAATTTTCTTGTTTTCTAAAAATTGTTATTAATGGTCTGTCTTGTACTGTAAATTGCCTTTACCTTACAGGTTTTGCATGATTTCTAGTACTTTTAACTATCAGTGGAATTCAGCAGCAACTATCTGTTGTGGAAACACCATTCACTTCAGAAGAGTGACTTTATATCATTTCACTAACTTCATCATCATATAATTATTATTTTTGTAATTAATGTATAATGTTCATTGTAATTAACTTGTAATTTTGGCTGTTATTGTTTTAAAAAGTTCACAGTTTCTCACTGTAAACTTTTGAAATTGCCAAATTATTTAAGTTATCAAACACCTACTTTTTCACTTGGAAGATCAGTCTTGATTACTTAATTCATTCCCGTGTCCCCCTAAAGATTTATGTATTTATTTTAAAACTGCACTAGCTTAAATTTTTGATTGGACATTGACTTTTCTAATTTTTAATAATTACTTAGCATGCTTGATTCATCTAATCAGTAAAATTCTAACTTGATTATAGTAACATGGTTAACTACTCTCTATATCTTTTTTTTTTTTTTGTTTTCTGGATGTACAATAAATGTTTTTTTTTTTTTTTTTTTTTTTTCCTTGCTTAAAAGTTGCTATCACTTGCTTTCCATTCCATTTTCTTATATACTTATATAAGAAAAATGATTGCTTTCCATTTGTTATATACTTGCTTTTAAACTTCTTAGATTTAAAATACTGCACAGTCAATAAACATGTGCATACAATTTTTTTTAGAACTTTACTGATAAAAGCTATTTTAATATAGTTAGTTCTTGGAGTATGTATTAATAAAATTGTTTATAAAAGGATAGTTTTCCTTATAAAAAATAAATTTCATCTTCAGGTTCATTTTCTGTTTCATAAAGAACCTGTAAAAACCAATTTCCACAAATTGACTGACAGACAAACAAAAGAAGTTCTTAAATTGATAATATTATTAACATAAAAAAATAAGTGGATTGTCTTTAAGTAAAATTATTTAAAAATGTTTACTCTTTAAAACTTCATCAGTTTGAGCAATCTCTAAATAACTAAGGTATGACTAGCTGTAAGGTCAATCAGCCTACTTCCCTAGCCTTATCTGTCAAAATATGTCATTGTTTATTCTCCAGTTTTAATGATTTTTTTTCGTCATAGTTTAGTGAAGTAAAATGTAAAAATTTGATATCGATATCTTGAATTGTTTCTTTAAGCTTTTTTAACGCATACTTTTGGATGATCATCTGAATTTTCCTAAATAACTTTTGTATTTGTTGCTATGTTTGCAGAAATAGTATTTCCGTCTTCCGCCAATGTTTATTATGCTATAAACACATCATATGACTTAAATTTTGTCCTGCGCCAACAGCACCAAGAAGATTCACTGAAACATAAAAAGAAGAATAAACCAAAATTTGTAAGGCGGCTCCTAACCACAGTCAGCTGAAAACTTTTATCCACTCAGGACATGTCTGTCAATTTCAGTTTGTATAGGTTTCAAGATCCGTTTTAATATATAACATATCACATGTAATATCTCATAAATCAGAAAGGTAATGTAATCTATAGTGTACAGAAGTTTTTCTATTTGTCAATATTTGATACTGTAAACAGAAGTGCTTCTTCCTCTGTAAATATGATCTTTTGTATAGTTTATGGAAGTGTCAATATTTTATATAAAAGTTTTAGCATCATTTTTGATATTTGGTATTATCAATTTTAATAATTTTATTATAGTTATAGAAAAGTGTTTAGTAAATTATTTATTGTATTTGATTGGTTGCATATGCATTCTTGGGATTTTATATATTAAAATAACATGAGAAAATTTAATAGCAAAATATCTTGAAGTTCCAAATGAGCTGACAAATTTTTATAAAATTTGTATAAAATATTCCAGTAGCCAAATGTGGTTTCAAAAGGGTTTTAAGCCTCTAAAAGGTAATAATCTCAACCATTTTATGAGATATACAGAATGTTCATTTTTTCAAGGTCATTTATGAATCACATGATTCAGCCAATGTAAAAAAAAGAAAAGAAAAAAGGTGATGTATTTGAAAAATGTGATTTTAGTCTGAAATTTATCATTAAATTTTATTAAGAATTGCAGGAATTAAATTTTGTACATAAAACCAGTTTATTTTCCTTATCAACATAGTTGAAACTGATTCCAAAAAATATGGGGTAATTCTGCTGAATCTTTTAATATTGGACAACCTTAATGTAAATTCAGATTTATGTTGTTCAAAAATTAAATCCATTTATCAGTTTATATCACATTGTAAATCCAATGTTCAGTGTGTTGGAATTAAAAAGAACATTTTGGAAACACTTGCAAAACTTGTAACATAAAATACTACTCTCAACCTGGCCTGAACTGAATTGCACAGTACTTTATATAATCATACAGTTTAATTATTGAATATATCACTCTTTTTGTGTATATTTTATAATGTCACTGATATTTCTGAGTAGCATCGTTTTGGTTTTGCATGGAAACATTGCAAAACATTATCACCTTATTCTAGCCCACCAAAATTCTTCTGATACTTTTGCATTGTTTGTTTTACAATTTGTTTGTTGCTGATAAAACAGAGTAGTTACCATATGAAATGAGAGAATCAAAAGGAATAAAAATAAAGAAAGATGAACAATGAATTACTCTGAATTCACTACTGAACAATTATTACAAGGGAACCATTCTTCTAAAAACAAGCTGGAATATTTTGTCAAAATTTTCTTAAATTGTAGCTGCTTTATGTGCTACTCAATATATCAGAAATGGGATTTGAGCAGTGACTAATATAGTAAAGTTGCTGAATGCTCAGCAGCATCATCATGCTCCTCTTTTTCTTCAAATAAGCAGGGAGTTTATATGAAATTTTGGGAGAATTTTTTGAGAAAACTCAGGATCTTTTGTAGCAAGCCATGATTGAAGTAAAAAGTTTCAAAAATGGCAAATGGGTTGCATTTCATGTATTAAAATTGGCTGAGACACTACATGAAGGAATAAAAGTATCTGGTATTTTAAAAATAATAATTGAGAAGGATTGAGAAATTTAGTCAGCTCAGCAGGTTTATAATATTGATCAAAGTGAATTGTATTGGGGTGTGAAAGGCTCTTTATTTCCAGAGACTTTCAGCCCGTTCATTTTGGTTTTGTCTTACTAACTCTGTATTAAATTTTTTTTGTTCTTATACTTAACTGTGCACCTGAGTGCAGTAGCATTTTAACGACCCATTCAGAACGATGGATCATTAGACCATTATTGTGCTCAGGTCCTCAATTGATGAAAGAAAATAAATTGATTATTTGATTATTTACTTTGCTACTTGCATTGCATTACTAAGCATTGGTGTAAAATCATGAAAACTAAAATAAATTATTTTAATTATAAAAGTTAGAGTTATTGTGAAATGATTAATATATAATTCATTTCTAAAATGTGATATATACAATTTTTTTTTTTTTTTTTTTTAATGGCCCATTCCTGTTTTCAGTTACATAATTCATTGTATGTTTAGGCATTCATTTGTGGGTGGGTTTGCAGCCTTATTTCTCTAAAAAAGTTTTCAAATCAGTTATCAGAGAAAGTAATCTCTCTTCCCTTAATGACATTACATCCTTGGCATTTAGATTAACATTTTTTCTTTTCTAGAAACATATCAGTAACATTGAGTCCTCTCTCTGTATCCCAAAATGTTAATTTTTTTTTTTTTAAGTAACATTGTAAATATATTCACAGCTTAAGTCTGTAGTAAAAGTTTCATTTGAAGACAGATTGTGATCTAGATATGCAAACTTCTACTTGTTCTGTAAAAGCCAAAGGCACAGTGTGACAGAACTAAAAGATCCATGATGAAATGGCAGTAGCTGATAAAAGTTTTTGATACATCAATTTATCATGAATAGTCAAACTTAATGGAGCAAATTTATTTGTAAGAAAATTAAATCTCCAAAATTTTCTATATCTTTTCACAGAATAGTGGTTTTAATTCTACTTTTGATAATTCATTTCTATCTTAAATCTGATGGACACATTTCTTTCTGCCAAATCTCACATATCAGTTTCCTCAATTGCCATTTGCCCTAATTATTCATTTTATGATTCCTTCCTCTTCTTGAGCAGTGATACTTTGCATATGTCTGCTCTGATATTCCTAGTTAGAGACATTGTAATATGGAATCTCTTCTGGTTCAAAATCTTGTTTACCCATTGTGTCATATTTCTTTTGTTACCTTTACCACTCTCCTAACTCAACTTTCTCCAGTCTAGGTTTCTAATACTGAAGTAATTTTCATTGGTATATTTTCATAAAGGGGTTTGATCTCACTCATTTTGATTATTTACTTACCAGAATATTCTGATTACACTATTACCACTCTTGATCTTTTCCTCACCAGTAGCTCTTCAAAGTCCTCAATGTTAATTATCCTCTAGAAACCTGAGATCACAATGGTGATGGTCTCTTCTCTAGCAGAACCCCCCCTCTCTTCCCCAAAGGTTCATGCCATTTGGCATTATAGCAATGCAAAATGGAATGATGTGCATGATTTCTGTTCCTCTTTTTCTTGCTTGCACTACTGTTTTAAATTGCTTGATCCGAAACTTGCTCAAATCACATTATTAAAATTATTCCCGTAGGAATGAAAATCCACTATTTCTCACTTCACTCTAAACTTCTTTATCTAAACCATGGATTGCAATAAGTATTTAAGGTTATTTAAGATAAAAACATAAATCCAAACTCGGTCCTTGGAAGGCTAAAGGCAAAGAACTTCCTTCTTGCCAAAATCTTTGCCTGCAGCTTATATTTGTATATCCTGTTCTGTTATATCCTGATGATTCTTCACATATTTAGTGCCTTTCTTGATTTTCAAATAGAAAGAGTTGAAAAATCCAGAACAATTTTGATGACAGTCTCAAGATTCCAATGCCATGTTTTTCTTTTTCTTAAAACCTGTTCTCCAGAGTTAATCCTATTCTATATTGTCTTTATACACGTTGTTATTTCACAAGTATTTTTCTTAATGTGTGTAAATTTGCTCGCATTCACTTCATAAGAAAGCTGACAAAGCTCTCCCCACTTCCAGTCATCATTTTATTGCACTCAACTCTTTCAAAAGTAATAAAGAAATCCATCAACTGTCTTGAACTCTTAATGATCACCAATATGAGTTCCATTATTATCAGTTCACTAGTGATACCTTAGGCTTATGTTACTCATTCATGGACAGATTCCATAGAAAAGTTTGGAGAAACTCAGTTACCCTTGACATTTCTATGTCTTTTCATAGTATATTTAACAATCAGGCCTTCTAATAAACTTTCATCTTATCTGTCCAATTTTTGCAATTAGTCAGCCAATTTCCTCTTATCAAGGATTATGTATGTGTAATGGTAAGTGACAGTCCTGGACTTTAACAAATTATTTGCTTCTAATTTCTCTCAGCAATATTATATATATTATGGTTCTTCAAATTCTTCTGTCATTTGCCTTCCAACAGAAATGGGAATTAAATATAGAGAAAGTTAAACATAACTTTCTGAGGGACTACTTGAATAAATTTCTTAGGCATTGTTTTATGTATGTAGAAATTTTATTATTAATGTATATTGCCTTCTGTACATCAGATTTGAAGATTTTTCATATTTGGAACTGCCTGACCTTTGTATTTATAATGTATATAGTAAATTCCAATTGTAAATACATAAGTGTTTTAAATTGTTAGAGACTATACTTATACAATATCAAAAAATTGTCTTCATATCTGTCAAATTACTATATATTAATACTTATTAATTTCTTTTTCTTTTTTTTTATAGATATGCATTTTCTAAATACAGTTGAGCCTCTCTTTAACAAACTTCTGTATAGCGAATTTTTTGATTTCCCTTTGGTCATTACATTGAAAATAATTTCCATATAATGAACTGATTTTGAGAGACCTGTATATGCATTGTTCACGCCTTTGGCCTTTAGGCAATAGAGCTGATGCTGTAGAAAGCACAAATTAAGAACTAAAACATTCCACAATTTAGTGGCACCCGTAAAACCTATGCATCTGCCCCTTCTGTAGCGAGAAGTCACGCTGGCCAACTGCTATGTGTCCACAGCCATTGGCAATGATCAAGGCATATTCCTGATGTGGACATTGGCTCTGGTCAACCTGTTTTCTACTGTAAGCACCCTATTAGAGAATTAGGAGAGAGCGATTTTCTTTTATCCCAGAAATTCATCTGTTGTTTGCAGAAATAAGTCATCCACACTTTCACCTGTCTCTGTTTATGTGGTAGATACAAGTGGTCTCTAAATCAGTTTTGTTTTAGTTACTGCAAGTGACCTTACAATGTCTATGAGGAAATCCTTGAATGTACTAAAAAAAGCGGAAGTGCTTAACAGTGTATATTGGGGCATTAAAAAAAAAAAAAATTCCTTTTAAATTGATATTGCAGCCAGTAGTCTGTCAACCATTCTGAAAAACTGTTTTGATTTTCAAACTGTTTGAGGAAACTGAACCCAGTCCGAAGTGTGCGAAATTATGCCTGTATAAAGATGAAGCCATTTTTAAGTGGGCGAAGTTGATTCGAGACTAAAACATGCCAATATCAGTGCCATTAATAAAAGAAAAGGCTATGGAGTAGGCATCTTTTCTAGGACATAAAACATTCCAAGCCAGTTCTGATTGTCTGGATAAATTTAAAAGGTGCCACAGCTTACTCAAAAAAGTTATTTCTGGTGAAAGTGGAGTTGTAATCGAAGAAGAACCTATTGGAAAGAAACAGTTTTGAAAAAATTATGGAGGACTACTAGCCCAAAGACATTCAACATTGATGAAACTGGTCTATTTTTTAAATGTTTTTGGTAGTAAAAATAGTAAGGAGAGAATTATGGTCTTTTTTTGGTGCAAATTGGCTGGTAATGAAAAAACTGAAGCTTTTAGTGATAGGCAAAAGTAAACAACTCCGATGTTTTAAAGGAGTAAAGTTGTTAGAGTTGGACTACAACAAAAAAAATCTTGGACGACAAGTGAAATTTTTGAACAGTGGATTTTAAATCTTGATAGAAAGGTGACGAAAAAAACCAGAAAAATTTTTTGACAACTACCCTGCCCACCTTCTCGGTTATTTCAAAACCTACACGTGTGAAGCTTGTTTTCTTCCTTCCAAATACCTCGTCTAACCTGCAGCCAATGGACCAGGGCATTATCAAGGACTCGAAAATCCACTATTGAAGGCACATCTGAAAAATTATACAGGCATTTCCCAGCTTACTTTATACTCAACTTATGGAAATTCGACTTTTTGTAAGTTTTTGATTTTTTAAAGTTTGCCATCTGGTGCAAACTTTAAAAAATCATGAAAGCGTATTTTGCATCCCGTAGGAATAAATGGAGGTATCGTGAAAATATCATGATGTGTACCCAATAACACGTATTTTATTTTATTATTTTATTTTTTTATTTTTTTGGTGATCCATTTCAAGACCTTGGAAGTTGAAATTTTCGCTATACAACTAAGCTATTTATCTCTCTAAAAAGTCATTTTTATGATGGAAATCACTACACTTTCATCGTTATAAGAATCAGTTTTGAACACCTTTGTGATACTTTTCTAAAGCACATTTCTGGAAATCACTACCATAAAACAATAAAAACAATTTGCACTTTCCAGTTTATTGGGCTTTTCTGTTAGCACAATCTATTATAAATGGGTAGTAAACTCCATCTTATTGCATATGCGATAATACCGATAACTGGAATTCTGTGGGTTTTACATTACAGTTCGCTGAAATCTTCAATCATACAAAAAAACAAATTTTCAGAATCTATCTCTTCATTCCTATTTAATTATTACAATGGTGAATGGAAAGGGACCAACGGAAAGTGCTGGCAGTGCTAGGAAATGAAACAAAATTTATTTAGAAATGAAGACAATTAATTAAAAACTATGAAGCAGGACAAAGTTTGTCATCATTGAATTAGGTCTCACTGCTTCAACAGAGACTACTATTTTAAGGAACAGTGCATATTAAAGCACACGTTAAAGGACCAACACATTTAAGATCAGCTGTGATCACAAAACAGCGTTCAGGTGCTATATCAAAGATGGAAAAACTATTAACAATATGGATGGAAAATCAGATTCAGAAGCAAGTGCTCCTGAGTCCAATGGCCATTCAAGCAAAAGCAAGAAGTATTTATAAAGCTATTAAGGATAAGTACAGCAAACTGCAAGCCAAGTTCGTGGCAAGCAACGGGTGGTTTAATAGGTTCAAGCATCGCACTGGTTTCCGAAACATTAAAGTATGTGGTGAAGTTGCCAGTGCCGATTCTGTGGCTGCAGAGAAATTTTGTGATGTGTTGGAAAAAACCCCTTCTAAATCTCCACAGACCTCAACTTCCGCAGCGGCGTGCTTATCAGCTGGAGAGTTGATTCTGGCAACGATGCTCGAAGAGTAAAACTTTTTGATGTTATGCCTGTCTCCTCTCTCTTTTTGTAATTTTATAATTCTGAAATTTTTGTAATTTTCTGCACTTTTGTAATTTTTCCTTGTTTTGCGGAATGCAACCCTTATGTAAGTCGGGGAGTGGCTGTACTGAGAATGGAAACCAACCAGCCAACCTATAGATTTGCAGATGTGTGCATATCACAGTTAGCAAAAGTGTGGAGTCAAGATGAGATGGAAATGATGATTAAGAATTGTTTTGCAAAAGCAGGTTTTGCTAAAATGCCACTTAATAGCAATGTACTACAAGATATTGACCAATCTTGGGAAGAACTCCAAGCAAGAGGTTTGATCAGTGAAGAAATTGTTCTTGAATTTTTAAGAGTTGATAATGATGTTGTGGTAGCTGAATATCCAAGTGACTCCAACATTTTGGAGAGTATTCAAAGAACTAGTGACAATATTGCCGATGAGTTGGATGAAAATGAGGGCAATATTAAACCTACCAAACATGAAATGTTTGTAGCATTTAAAATTTGTAAAGTTTGTGTCAGTGTGAAGAAAATGTGCCAGAAAATATATTTGAGTGTCCAATGTGAATATTTTTATGAATGATGTACAGTAAAATCTAGTGTACAACAAAAAATAACCAAATATTTTACGAATAATTCCTAAAAGTGTACTAATATAGTGTGCATCATGTAAGTAGTCATTTCTTAATATGTATATGTATTAATAAATTAATTATTTTAAAATATTAGAAAATTTATTTATTCCTACTTATTTCTGATTTATTTTTCATGTTTTACTATATATCTGAATGTTGAATTAACAGTATTTTTCATTGTTGAAAAGGTCATATTTCTTTATAACAAAATTTCTCTGTAGTGATTTTTTAAAGCAAATGATCGATTTCATTATATAGAGGTCTGACTGTACTTATATATCCTGTATCTATTTCCCCTCTACATCACACCCACATGTTAGTGTTGCAGTGACAAATGTGTACATAATTTCATTTTTTCACAGTTGGCAATAGAGACTGGTTATATTAGTGAAATGACAGGTTATAGTAGAGAAAAACAATGCAACAATAAAAAATTAGCTTATGTTGTAAGAATGCTTCAGATAATTGTTGTAATCATACACATATACACTAACAATAGCAAAATTACTGCAGCTATTAGTAACATGAGATACAAGCAGTACAAATAATCTTCATTGGTACAGATGGTGTACACAAATTCCCATTATGGCAAGACTAATGGCCGTTTAAGTCCTCTGTATAATCTAAAGTAAATAGCTTGTTCTGTTTCTTTAACACTACTAAGCTTTATAGCACAGACCAAACTGTTTGTAACATTGCTGGCAGTCAAATTTACAAGCTGTATGGCCTGCCCTTTCTGCATACAGTTTTTTCCTGCACTTTAACTTATAAACTGAAACTTCATACCTGAAATGGAAAAGATATGAATTTTCTCAATCTTTTACAGACCTTGAAAGTAATTACAATATAAGGAAGATTCATTAGATTATTTGATTTCCAATGTTGCTAAATCTTTCTGAAGATACATTGTGGCCAACAGTTCCAGATTAAAGATATTAACACAGCAGAAAGCTGTAAAGCACTCCTTGCTTTACTTTATATAAAGTTTTATTTTGAAATTAACAGGTGAATTTTGTACATCTGTCAAATTCCTTTGAGGTATATATTAGTGATGGCAAATGATGCAAGCTTATAAAGCATCGGTGGGGTAGGGAATCCACATCACCTATCTATCCCCTCCAATAGTTTGTCTAGTTCTCCCTTGAATTCGTTCAAACTAACCACTTCCACAACAGAACAACTACCTATCTCAGAGGTGTCAAAACAGGCAATTTACACAAATGGTTCCTGGGTAGTTTGAGGGCCACACTAGTGTGCAAACTGCATATCAATGGCATTATTCAGAAAAATATATTAAATATATTTTTCTGAATATGTATATGTATTAATAAATTAATTATTTTAAAAAATTAGAAAATTTATTTATTCCTACACAGGCAGACACAGTCGAACACACCTGGAGTTTCTTTGACAGTAGCAGCAGCAGCGCAGACGAGTCTCGCCACGAGATCCATTTCCATCTCCACAGGCGATTCATACACGATAAATATTTTCTCCTTGCAGAAAAATACATAATTTCATAACTGTCAATTTATGAAGGCTTGTATAGCTTATGAATTTTATATTAATGTATCTCCTTTAAGTGTCATCATTTAGGATAAAATGTGTTTGTGTCCCCCCCCCCCAAGCAGTAGCACTTCTTGGGGTGGGGTTGTGGAGGCACACAAAGGCCACCAGTTTGACATGCATGCACTGTGGCTAAAGGCAAATGTCCACATGTCTGTTTTGCATGCATCCTTCCTCAATTTGAATTTATGCCCCCTTAGTTGTGTAGTCTGAGCAAGAGAAAGAATACCATCAGCACTAAGTTGCTCATTCTATTCAATGCCTTAAAACACCTCACAAGTGCATAGTCTCCACATGCTTCAATTTGCAGAGATGAAACCTTTCTGGGTAGGAGTACCCTTTTTGTTCCCATCACCAATCTCATTGTCCTTCACTGCACCCATTCTAACAGATCCATATTCTTCCTACAATGAGGTAATCACCTCCTTAGCTCTGCTAGCAAAATTCCTGTATACAGGATGTCTCAAAAATATTAGTGCAAACGTTTAGGAATCGCATAGGAACCCATAACCGGAAACGTCACGGGAAAGTAGTAGCAGAGGCACAAGAAGCAGAAATGACACAAGACAGTAATTAGTGGCAAACATTTATTTGACATATTAACAATGGAGTACGAGATGGATGCATTTCATGATGTTACAACAGATGCTCGAAGGTTCCACCATGAGACGCGGTGCATGCGTGACACCGACGCAGCATGGATTGGCAGACACAGTCGAACACACCTGGAGTTTCTTTGACAGTAGCAGCAGCAGCGCAGACGAGTCTTGCCACGAGATCCATTTCCATCTCCACAGGCGATTCATACACTATAGATTTGAGCCCCCCCCCCCACAGAAAGAAATCAAAGCTCGATAAATCAGGTGAGTGTGGGCCAGGCAACGGGCAATCCATCGACAGCCCAAAACGCCTGTTCAAATGGTCACGAACATACCTTCCATAATGGGCAGGTGCCCCGTCATGTTGAAACCAAATGTTGTGTCTCACATTTGCCGGAACATTGTCAAGTAATCCTGGTAAAACTTGTTCAAGAAAGATCCGATATTTAGCGGAGTTCATGCGGGATGGTAACAGGTATGGGCCGACTAAGCAGTCACCGACCATACCTGCCCACACATTTATTGCAAAGCGATGTTGTGCTGCATGGGGGCGCACACCGTGTGGGTTGTCGTGAGCCCACACATGAGCATTGTGCTGACTGAATAAGCCTTCCCGAGTGAAATAAGCCTCATCCATGACCAAAACATAGGCTGGAAAATTCAAGTCTTGAACACTTTCTTGGAGAAACCACTGTGCAAAAGCCACACACGCAGGATAATCTTGGGGGAGCAGTAACTGAGCCCTTTGGAGATGAAAGAGGTGTGAGGAATCGTTGTGCCAGACACGCTGTACACTGCAACGAGACACTCCTAAGGCAGAGGCAACGGCACGTGTGCTGGTAGTAGGATTATTCTGGACAGCATTCAACACACTTTCTTCCATGGTGGGAGTTCGTGTCGAACATGGTCTGCCCCCACTACGCCTGTTACCTCTAAATAACCCATAATCACACAAATTTTGATGCACACGTGCAAACAAATGGTGGTCCGGTACATGTTTTCTGGGAAGCGTTCTCCATAAATTCGTTGAGCAGTTCATCCATTGCCCTCTGCTAATCCATACACTAAGTGCATGTATGGCAACTCACAGTTCGTATATCGATGCATGCTCTTCGTGCGGTGACTACTGCTTGAATGAGTAAACCAGAAAATTTCCCTCTCGCGAACTGATGAACAGCGCCGTCTACCGACTTACGGTGACATTTCCGGTTATGGGTTCCTATGCGATTCACATTCCTTTAGATGTTACCTACCTCCCCTAAACGTTTGTACCAATATTTTTGAGACACCCTGTATTTTTGACAAAACCCCAGGAGCTGACCTGGCAGCCTGTCTGCACTGCTCAGAGAACTTTATATCTGAGTGCAGATTTATCCCAGGTCTTTTTCATTGTACCCTGTCCTGAGTGTATCAGGGATTGCTACTCCCCGTATGAATTATCTCACATTTGTCAACATTAAACTTCAGTTGCCACTTCCTGGCTCATCTGTCTAATTTGTCTAGATCTTGTTCCAATAACCTACCCTAACTACTATGATTAACTACTAATCCAACCTTTTATATCATCAGAAACTGGTATGCCTTCATTAATAAATGACATTGATGAATAAATGACAAAATATAAAACAACACTGGGACCAGCACTGAATCGTTGGCACTCTTCTAATAACTGTAATCCAAAAAAGAGCAGTGCCGGTTGAAAACCATTGTCTTCTCCCACTCAACCATCCATAGCAGCAAATTTTCCTGTAATGCCACACTGCTCTAATTTGGATAGTAGCCTTTTATGTGCAACAGCAGCAGAAAAAGCTTTTCTTTTGCTACTGTTACACACACACAATATGATCCAGTTCCTTTATTACTGTCATAGTATCCATTCAGATTAGTCAGACAAGATTGCCCCTTAACAGATCCATGATGCGACTGCAGTATAACCTGTCTAGATGATCCTTTCCTGTCTAGATGATCCTGAATTCCCCTCAACGTGGGCACCTGTACGTGGTGAGGGGACCTCCCAGTGATGCTGCTGGTTTTCCAGATTAGCATCACTGGGATCCAACGCCCATACCTTGGTTCCAGGGTTACACCATTGGAATCCGGCGTGTGCAGCCGCGACCCGTGGAAGCGGAAAGGGGGATCCTGGTGGTTGAGGGGCCCAGCCTTAATACACCACTTTGGCCCCTGCTTCGACGAGACGGGTGGTCCCGGACCGGCTCGACTGGGATCAATCGGCGGGTGGTTTTATACTGCTAGGGTCAACTGCGTTCCAATAAGTCTCCCTCCCTTTGGTCCTGGGATGGGATAAAGACTTATTGGAAACGTGGGTGTGGTGTTCTAAGCGAACTCGGTGTCCCATTCGTGTACGCAGTACCTGCTAGTTCACGAGTGGGCGCCCCCTCGTAGGGCTCCGTGGTGGGTGAGGTACTTAGGCATCAGACACTTTTTCTTTACTCTCATGAGTAATTTAAATCCTTCTGGGGCCCCAACAAGGCCCCTACCTAACCGATCAGATGAGAATGACACCAATTCTGCCAAAAGAGCCAGAACTGAGGATAAACCACCATCTATAACACCGCTTTTCCTCATACTCCATTCTACCGGAGAGCAGTCAATTGGGAAGATGTCACCCTTCTTCATCCAGAAAGGATTAGAAGGGTTGGCAGGATCACCAAAATCAGTAAAACGGCTGCGTTCTGGCGATCTATTACTCGAAGCTTTAAATACAAAGCAAGCAGAAAGAATATTAAACGCGACATCCATAGGGGGAATACCAATCAATGTAACACCTCACAAAACTTTGAACTCTTCACGCGGTGTCATTTCAGAGTGGGATCTTCTTCATGTCTCTGAAGAAGAGATCTGCTCTGAACTAAAAGATCAAGGAGTGACAGCTGTCAAGAGAATATCAATGCGGAAGGAAGGGAATCTCATCCCTACCCGAGTTCTCATCCTAACATTTAACACCCCACGGCCTCCTAGCTCCATCAAGGCAGGGTATTTAAACTGCCCAGTGAGGATCTATATCCCAAACCCACTGAGGTGTTTTAAATGCCAAAAATACGGCCACTCACAAACGGCTTCTCGTGGTAATCCTGCCTGTGCTCGATGTGGTGCGAAAGACCACGAGAGCAAGGAATGTTCAGCTTCTAAAGCGATCTGTGTAAATTGCCAACAAGATCATCCTGCTTACTCCCGAGCATGCCAGCGGTGGAAGGATGAAAAAGAGATCCAAAAATTGAAAACGGAGCTGAATATCTCCTACCCAGAGGCTAGAAAACGCATTCAACCAATAAATAGCGGGAAGCCTTCATATGCTCAGGTTTCTGCAAAGTGCACTATCGGTACACAAACTGAGATGACTGTACTACCAAGAGAGTCATTCACACCGATTGCCCGCTTTTTATTGAGTTCACAAAAGCCCACCAAAAAAACGCAGTCAGCTGCCACTCCTATATCCGTACCTCCTAATGCTCCACCACTACCAAAACCAAGTGGTAAAGAGTCAACGGTAATAACAGAAACAATGGATGTCCAGGAGAAGGAGGTACCGGATGAATCAGTCTTGGAACTCTTTGCGGAGGAAGAAATGGACACGGGACAGCGTCCATTCTTCCCCAAAAAGGATAAATCCAAGTCTGACAAAATAAAGCCCTCAGCATTTCGGAAGCCGCCTGATGGACCCACCAAGCCAAAATAATGGCTAAATTCCTACAATGGAATTGTCGTGGATTCCGGCGAAATACTGATGACATCAAGGCCCTCCTGCAAAAGCACGAGCCAGTTTGCTTTTGCTTGCAGGAGACTTACCTAAAAGCAAATGATGATCCCACAATGTATAACGTCACAGTCTTTCGTAAGGATAGAATTGCGGATGGTCCTGCTCATGGAGGAGTAGCTATCCTTGTGAGTAATCAGACCCCAGTTCAGCCCTTGCTAATTACAACTAGCATAGAGGCTGTTGCAATTCGCCTTACAGTGGGATCTTTATTAACGGTCTGCTCTATTTATTTGCCACCTGGGACTGACATCTCCCAGGAAGACCTTGATGATCTTGTAACGCAGTTGCCTCCCCCTTTCTTACTCCTCGGGGATTTTAATGGACATAACACCCTGTGGGGTAGTGCTAACATCAATGGAAGGGGACGGGTCATAGAGCATGTCATGCTCAATGACAATGACCTTTCCTTTCTAAATACTGGAACAAACACCTTCTTCCACATGCCTACCCGTACTTTTTCTGCCATTGATCTCTCTATCTGCTCCCCTTCTCTACTCCCTTCACTCACTTGGGAAGTGGAGGAGAATCCATACGGAAGTGATCACTTCCCTGTGATAACCTCGTTACACAGTGGGAGACCGTGTCTTCCTTTCAGGTTACCACGGTGGAAGATTGATCAGGCTGACTGGTCTGCCTTTCAACATCAGGCAAATTTTGATCTCAGTACCGTCAGTCAGGAGCCTACCTATCAATGATGCAGTAACGTACATCACAGAAATTATCGTCCAAGCAGCTGCGAATGCTGTTCCAAAAACATCTGCCTGGTTTCCACCATTTCCCAAACCTTGGTGGAATTCACAATGCACAGCAGCAAAAAAGGCTCAAAACAAAGCGTGGGGGATATTCCGCCGATATCCTACCACGACCAACCTTATAGCCTTTAAACGTGCGCGAGCCAAAGCACGCTATATCCGCCGTCAGAGTCAAAAGGAATCATGGATCCATTTTACATCATCCATTAACCAGTCTACCAACTCTAAGGTAGTCTGGGATAAAATCCGGAAAATGAAGGGAAAATATACATCCCACCCTTCTTCAATCCTAGTTTATAATGGATGCACTATTGCAGATCCAACTGCAATAGCCAACTCTCTTGGGGAAACATTCTCTAACATCTCTGCAACATCTTCGTATTCCCCAGAGTTCCTGGTCCTGAAACATAAACTCGAAAAACAGGCACTTAATTTCAAGTCCAAGAGCATCTATCCCTACAACGGGTCATTCACTATTCAGGAATTGAAAAGAGCCCTTGCTCTTTCCAAAGCAAGTGCTGTTGGACCAGATGGCATCCATTATGAAATGGTTAAACATCTTTCACCAAAATCTATGGATTATCTGCTCTCTCTGTATAACAGAATCTTTATTGAAGGGCAGTTTCCGGATTCCTGGCGAAAGGCAATCGTTCTTGCCTTTCCTAAGCCAGGAAAGGATCCAAAAGTCACCACCAATTATCGTCCTATTGCTCTGACCAGCTGTCTGTGCAAAATCCTGGAGAGAATGGTTAATTCTCGTTTAATATGGTATCTCGAATCAAATGACCTTCTCTCCAACATCCAGTGCGGCTTCCGAAGGAACCGGTCCACCTTGGACCATCTTATCAGATTGGAAACATCCATCCGGGATGCTTTCCTAAAACGCAAACACTTGGTGTCGGTGTTCTTTGACATGGAGAAAGCGTATGACACAGCTTGGAGATTTGGCATCTTAAAAGATCTGCATAGCCTTGGCCTTAGGGGGCAACTCCCCATTTTTATTAAAAACTTTTTAGCCAATCGAACTTTCCAAGTACGTGCGGGATCCTCACTCTCTCGTCCCTTCAGCCAAGAGGAGGGAGTACCACAAGGATCAGTATTAAGTGTCACGCTTTTTGCCATCAAAGTCAATTCCATCACAGAACAACTTCCTCCAACTGTAAACTGTGCCCTCTATGTTGATGACTTTAGCATATTTTGTCAGTCATGCAACATGAGGGTTATTGAAAGACAACTGCAGAAAGCCATTGATCGCCTTAATTCCTGGGCACTTGCTAATGGCTTCAGGTTCTCGCCGGAGAAGACCGTTTGTGTACACTTTTGTCACAAGCATTCTTCATCCTGAACCTGAATTAAGGCTCGGACAAAATGTTATTCCAATAGTGTCAGACACAAAATTCTTGGGACTTGTGTTTGATAAAAAGTTGACCTTTCTCGAACATATTCGTCAACTTCGTACAAAATGCACGAGGGGACTCAATATTCTCCGCTCTCTCTCCTCAACGCGTTGGGGAGCAGATCGATGCACCCTACTACGGCTTTACCATGCACTTGTACGACCCAAATTAGACTACGGGTCCCAGGTATACTCCTCAGCTAGAGATAGTGTCCTCCGATGGCTGGACCCTGTCCACCATCAGGCTATCCGTATTGCTACTGGAGCTTTTCGAACATCTCCTGTCCAGAGCTTATACGTCGAAGCAAACGAACCATCGTTATCCCTTCGACGTAAGCAGTTGTCTTTAAACTATGCTTTAAAGTTGAAATCCCTGCCAGACCATCCTACGTGGGCATCCGTTTTTGAGCCACGTTGGGAAAACTTGTACAATACCCGTCAGACTGCCAACCGACCTTTTGGTATTCGTGTCCAAGAGCTAATCAGAGAGTTTAACATCATGGTAGACAAGGTGGCACAAACACCAAAAGAAACTCTTCCACCCTGGCATGCTCATCCCCCACCGTGCGACTTTTCCCTTAAGAAATGGGTAAAGTCTGAGACCTCATCATCTGTCTACCAGCAGCTCTACTCTGCACACCAAGCTGAGCACTCAGACTTCCTGCCCGTTTACACAGACGGCTCAAAGTCTGAATCGTGCGTAGGATCTGCTGCTGTCTTTCCGGACACTATAATATCTCAGCAGATTCCTCCCGAATCCAGCATATACACTGCAGAGCTGTATGCTATAGGGCTAGCCTTGGATCACATTCGAACTTGTCAATTCCAAAGGTCAATAATATATTCCGATTCTTTGAGTGTATTACAGGCTTTATTATCTCTGAGACACAATTCTCATCCAGTTCTTTGTCGGATTCAGCAGAAGAGACATTCTCTTTATGAATGCAAGTTTGATATCCGCTTCTGCTGGATTCCTAGCCACATTGGGATAAAGGGAAATGATTTGGCTGACGCTGCAGCCAAATCAGCAACACCCACTCATAATCGTTGCCTGTCAGTCCCCTATACAGACTACAGGCAAATAATACGCAAAAAGATATATTCCCAATGGCAAGAACTATGGCACAGACAGAGAACAAATAAATTATATCAAATAAAGCCTGTAATAGAAACATGGCAGTCTAGTCTGCGCAGGAATCGGAGCGAGGAAGTTGTTCTTGCCCGACTCCGCATAGGACACAGTCATCTGACACATTCGTTTCTGCTGAGGGCGGATGACCCTCCTATGTGCGAGTCTTGCGACACCATTTTATCAATAAAGCATATTTTAATAGATTGCGTTAATTTTACCCATGTTCGCAATATATATTTTACCGCTTTTACTCATCCGACTGAGCCTTATACACTCAGTCAGATTTTATCAGACAACGACCACGTGTCAGCAGTTTTTAAGTTTTTACAAGCTATTAATATATACACACATATATAAATTGGATCATTTATTTTTAAACTTATACTGCTTTATATATATTTATATATATATATATATATATATAAAAATAACAATTTGACGAGGTAACCTTTTTAAAGGTTATCAGAATTTATCTTTATTGTTATTTTAATTTCCTGGCGCAGTATAGCCTTAGTTGTTTTTGCGCCAATAAACTCAAAATCAAAATCAAATCAAAAATCAAATGATCCTGAATTACTTCTTTAACCCATGATTCCACTATTATTATCCCTAGAACAGAAACCAAGCTATCAGGTCTGTAATTACTCATAACTCCTTTGATTCCCCTTTGTGAATTGGAGATACATTTATGATACAGATGCATCTCCAGTCCGATAGGGACTTCCTCTGAATCTAGGGATGCTCTCCTAATCATGGCTAAAGGTTTGCTTATCTATTTTGCTGCCTCCTTTTATCTATAACTGGATAGATCCCCTCCACCTGAGATGTTTTTTGTTTTTTTTCACATTTAGCTTCAATTTCTCCTTTACTTTCTCTTCAGTTATTACAAAATCATTTAGCTCCCCACCAGCCTTTGATTTACTTCTAGCATCTCCATTCCTAAAAAATTCCTCGTGTGAATTGTAGTTGCAAAATACCCATTGTTTGTCTGCAGTCTCATGAACAGTTATTCCATTCATATCTAATGGACCAATGTGATTCAACCCCTTTCTTCTACTGATTATAAAAGTCTTGTAATTTGCCTCTTCTTGCCTAACCACCTTTGTGATTTGATTGTAGGCTAGTTTGTCTACAAGTAGAACTGGTAATTGATGTGTGTCCATTGCATTTTTCTTTACTTCAAGTCTCATGAATTCATCATCTGGCATCCATTTAGTCTATGCCTTGAATTGTAGGTAGATAAGATTTTTTGATTTCAATCAGTGTGTATAGAAAGAAATGCAAAAATAAATGTTTCATAATTGACAGTGATGTTAAAGTGCCAAATCTTTGCATCTTTCGTTGCGGAATAATTTTCCTCTATATTGATCATGTATGTACATTGTTCAGAAGTATGTTTTCCAATAGCAAAAAAAATATGCTTGTGGAAGAACAAAAACTACAGACATTGTATCATTATTGAAATTGCATGGATAGGGGTAGATGTAGTGATGCCTCTGAAAAATAAGCTATTTTCAGTTGTGAGTTTGAGTAACCTACGTAATAAAAAAAATAAAATCATCAGTGTTATTTTAAATGCTAAATGACAGCGTTTTTTTTTTTTTTTTTTTTTTTGTGTTGTATAAGCAGCATCAGCCATTCTTTATCAATCCCACTTTATATTGTACAGATAATTCACATCATTCTACTCTAATATGGTCTCACCCCTGTTTTTGCCCAATTACAAGGTGGGAAGAACTCAAGATGACACAAAAATAGATACATTTTGAAAAGTCACATACTCCAAAAACCAGATCATAAATAACTCTCAGCCTATTTTAGAGTCTGCAGCATCATCAATTAAGATGATCAAGGCAACCTACAGTAAACACAATCTTCCAACATTGACATCTGCCTCACTCTACACATTTTTATCTTAGCCTGTGAAAATTATACCCAATAACCTGAGTGTCAAGTGAAAGCAGAGGATGTTGATAATTTGGAAGTTAAAAGTTGACACCTACCCAAATTCTGGAACAGAATACCTCCTCCTCCACACCCACAAAAATAAATTCATTCTGTTCTGTCACACAGCATAATCTCTTTTTGAGAATTACGAACTTTGTAAACTAAAACAGATCTTTCACACCTGCGTGTAAAGCTGAAGTCGAAAGTAATGCAAGGTAATCAAGGGCCTGATTTACCACAATGGCACTTACTGTTGATAATTCTTCTGTTGTATGGTAGGTGTTAAAAGAGGAGGTTGAGCACTTGATGGTAATAGGCTGTCCTTGTCATCTTTTTAATTTTTGTGCTGAAAAGGAAGCTGCATTCCTTTCACACTCATGAAGAATGTGGATGAATATTTGGTAGAAATTTACTACCATCTAGAAAGAAATAATGTTAAAAAAAGGTAGATTTTAACAATTTCAACTGATGTGTTGCCCCAAGTAAGAAAGATTTAAACACCTGTAGACAAGGCAACCTTTGATAAGTCTGTTTAAAGAAGAGAGTAAAAGTCGTGAGAAAAGCAATATGAGCACTTTTCAAAGTTACTAAATTGAAAAGTACAATGAGCAACTGCTAGTGAGTGGGATATGTCCATGATCCAAAGGTTTTGAAAGAAAACAAATGGATGAATTCAAGGAAAACAAGAACTTAATGCAGAATTCTGATTGCAAAATTCTATAAAAGCAATCCTAAACAGGCCAGCTGATATTTTTAGGTATATTATCTTTACCCATGCAAAGTCTGTTAGTGTTTTTCTCTGCTGACTTGGATAAAGGAATTTGCTTGTTTCTTTTAAATGTTATGCCACCATTTGAAAATCCAAACACATCTCAACTAATACACCTCACATCCATGTACTGATTATAGTACTCCTAGATATGTTGAATGTTATGTACAAATTTATTTTAACAATTTTCAAATCTGCTTCTATTTTGGAAATTGATTACTTAGCAGACTAAACCAGATTCTGACTATAGGCATTTCTACTGCCAAGGTTGTGCAGTCTAAAACAAGAGGAGAAGATTCTGTTCTTTTTCTCATTCGGGAAGTTATTTTTGTTATTTTATTTTATTTTTTTGGTTTTTAGGAGCATTAGCAACTAAGGCCACATTGCTCTGGGATATGTGGTGGTCATTCCCTGACCTTTCCGCATCCTCCGTATTTGGTGGTGACGATTCAGGAAGTAGTTTATGGCTGCATGTTACTAGTGGTACACAAGTTCCCATTTAAATATGTTCTTATAAATATAAGGTGGCACAAATTTCATCAAATGGCAGTGCATCATATTCAAATTTGAAAGTTTTTCCAATACAAATTTGTCATTTAAAGAAATAGATTTTTTGCAGCATCAGTTCTGTCAAGTTCATTGTCAGAACCTACCAAATGCTATTATGAAAGGAGAAAGAACCGATGTACAGTGATCCTAAGTTGTGGAACTGACAAAGAAGGACTTCCGAAATATAACAAATTATCCCAAGTCATGTTTGGCATTTTAACAATTCCTCATGAACAGTTGGGCGTCTCCGTAGCCAGGTGGGAAGGAGCAGCGGTGCGTAGCACACGCTTCTTGATTAGACTGGGGTTCGAGCCCATCACCACCAAATACGGAGGATGCAGAAAGGTCAAGGGAATGACCACCACATATTCCCAGAGCAATATGGCCTTAGTTGCTAATGCTCCTAAAAACCAAATAACAAACAACAACCTCATGAACAAAACTTTGAACCAACATTTCTGGAGAAGGTAAAGTCTGCATCAGTATTTTTCTTCAAACAGTGAAAATAAATTGCCTAATATGATATCCAATAGAAAAACTTTAGGCAAGTTTAAAAGTATTGTACTGGTAAAGAATTTAAATATAAAATGTTATATTTTGGGAGTGAAATTTAATTTCCGGTGCAGACTTTTAAAAGACCTGATTGATTCCAGCTTTTTGAAAGTCAGAAGTTGGCAGCATTTTTCTATATATTGCATTTGTAAATAGTATTTTTACAATTCATATGTGTGTAATAAGAACCAGTAAGTATAAATGTAATGGTACACAGCAAACATTGACAACACTAGTCTCTTAGTAAGGTAAATATACAGCTTTATTTAAAATATTTCTAATGATGCTCTTTAGTAAAAATTTCACAATTTTATAATTTGTTGACTGTACAAATTGCAAATCTGCCTTATCATTGATTTTTTTTCTACAGTGGTGAAACTACAAATTATAACATTTCTTGCAGGACTACTCCACTCCTTATCAAATGTTCAGTTTTGGCTGTATACTTTTTCTACAGATAGTTCCATGGATACTGCTCTGAATTATCACTTGTAATTCCTTCTCTTTCAAAGCAGCCAGCGTGCCAAGTAAATTTATATGAAGATATTAAAAACATCTAATCAGTGTTATAAAAAATATTATTGATATAGCCTACAATGCTAATGCACTTAAAAAAAAAAAAAAAACACACAACAGCTTATCTAAATATACCCCAAGATAATTTTTTCTGTGGAGCATTTATTATTGAATTACATTTAATTTTACTACAGATCTGAATTCATCTCCCTTTATTATTATTTTTTTATTAATGAAAATCCCAAATGTACAAGGTATCAAAACCTATAGTACTTAGTATTGTGCATGGGTAGAAGGAGAGAGGGCACTGGAAACTTTACTCCGAGACTAAACATGTTTCACCACTAAAAGCCTCCACAATAAGCAAATGGTGGTATTGCACTGGCTGATTAGTCATCTGCTACCTAGCTTTTGCTGAAGGTGTTACATTGTCTGTTCAGCTCGTTTTGCAATCAAGCATTCTTTGTTCCACCATGTTTGAATATGTACAGAATCTTGTTGACATTCTTGGTATTGATGCAATTGCAGTTTGAACCAAAGTGTTTGTTACATATTCAACTGGTGAGTCTATGGATGCCAGGACTCTCCCCCCCCCCTGTCTAATACAGTTTAGTTGTTTGTATAGTTTCAAGTAGACTTTGTCTCATTTCCACCTGGGATTTCTTTTCATATGGAATGGAGTATTTTGTCAGGATGATTATAGTGGCACAATGACTTATTTAGTGGATTGTTATTTACAGTCCATTCAAGGATACAGAGTTGGAGAACAAATGGAAAGATCTATGGCTGTGTCAGACCCTGCTAGAAGATGCACATGTGTGTTCCATTATTTAAGATTAAATTGTTTCTATCAACCATCTTACACTTCTGTTAGTAGTTTAATTTCCCCACAAAGGATGATGACAATTCATGTCTCCCAGAGTACAAAATAACTAGCTGATGAGGTTTTCCAATTCATCATAATCTGTGACTTTGGCTGGAGGTATATATGTTCCACTTATATGGAATGAATATATATATGTACTGCATATATATTATTATTATGCCATATGGTGCAAGGAAGCCTGAGGCTTATGCTGCACCAGCCAAAAAAAAAAAAAATTCTTGCATTACCCTGAGAGAGAGAGAGAGAGAGAGTTAGAAGTAAAAGGGAATGACCAAGAAAGAAAAGAATGATGATATCCAGCTCAGGACACTGGGTTTGCCAAGCCCATACTTACCAGATGTGAGCCCCTGGGAATATATTCTCCCCCTTCCCAATACATGCACACATGAAACTATTTTGATGTAGGGGCTTGGAATGGGAATATACTGAGGATAATCTCTGTGGATCTATTTAAGATCCATCAATATATCTGCTTATAAGTCTAAACTAAAACTTATTTTCATTTCAACTCTGCTGCTAATACTCTAACAGTGCTTCAAGTGCACATACATCGCACATACATCATGATCTATAGCACAAGTATGCTACATTAATACTCTTTGCTGTCCTGACAGATTTTATGCAATAACCAATGTGGACATTGGCATCCCTTTATCTCAGCATCGATTAATTTTTGGTTAAATAATAGTATATTACGCATGTTCCAAAATAATTATGCTGTTCTATCTTGAACATTCATCTACTGTCAGGTTTCTTTGATGTTTATTTTATCTGAGTAATGATTGATAAAGTTCTCTATCTATTCTTTTTAACAGCATAGTAGTGTTAATGATTCTGATTTTTTTGGTTGAAGACAGCAAAAATACTTTCATGTGTATTGTCTTTTCCTCTATCTATTTTACAATAACTGTTTACAAATTCCATGAGTAAATGCTGTGATCTTAATACTTATCAATTTACTATTATTTTTTTTTTAACAGCTTTATCTAAAGCATATTAAAATAATTTTCTACTTGCTAACACCAATCTTTCCAAAGGTTTTTGTGCGAGATAATTCTGGACAGATGCAAGCATGTTCTTTTCTCTGAGATGGTTGTCTTATCCAGTCATCCCAGAATGCTTTAGGCCATTTATGCTTCCCATTTAGAATTTGCTGTTGGTAACATCATCAGGTCGTCCCACTGTATAGAATTCAAAAACTGTCTGAGAAAACAGTGGTCACCCTTGCAAAAGCCTTTCCTTTTACGTCTGACAGTAAAGCAAATCCCTCATCAGTAGACATCGGATTATATACGCTAAAATATGTACTACACTAAAATATTAATGAATGCACTACAATGTTTACATTTATTACAATTAATCAAATTTAGCAGAATCAAGTCTATGGCTAATATGCATTTAGCACAATTATCAACAAAATTGTAAATTCTTTTCCAAATCAAGTTTTGAATTTTCATTTAATTCAAACTCTAATGGGCAGCATCTGCTACTATTCACAAAACAGATGTTTCTAATAACTCATCAATTACGTACATTCCATACTACAGTCAATATTCTGTACCTTATAACCACAAGACATGTATTCTATCACACTGTGTTCTAATTCTTTGCGGCAAAGGTAAAGAAAGCCTGCACGAGAAGCACACAAAATTTCGATGGAATTTACCAGTAAAATCATACAACAGAGGTTGTATGATTTTACTGATATTGTTTGAAGCAGTCTTCAAAATCATACAACAGATGTTTGCCTGCACTACAGCAGCAATGCCAACAACGTTGCAGGGAAAAGCACTATTAGTGAAGCAATACTATCAGATTGATATCAGAATGATAGCAATACTATCAGAAGGGGCTTGAGGGGAACAGGTATCCTGTGTGTTATCAGACACTCAGCCTAAAACACTGATGGATCCAATATCTCTCTCTATTACAGAAGATTTAGGAGAAGTCCAGTTGGCCTGCCTCCCTAAAATCCACTCATGCACACCTTCTCGATGGTAAGCCCTGTTATGTCACTTAGGTGGCAACGAACGTGTAGAGTGGTTCTCTTCAAGACACCTGGTCAGCGTGAAGAGGAAAAGACCAAACCCTCCAGCATGAGAGCACAACAATACAAATGGCCCTCAGTCCCCAGCAGCTTTCACTCTCCCTCTTACGGCAGCGAGAGGATCAGAGTGGAAGCAGAGGGTACTAAGAATCTCGGGGTACGACCAGGCTGCCATGCACGGAAACTGAACTTGGCCTGTTATAACATACGATCACTCGGTGAAGACAGGATATTAGAGCTGGAAAAGGAATTAGAAAATGTGAATTGGAATATCATCGGTTTGGCTGAAACAAGAAGAAATAAAAATGAATCACTTATAAGTTTATCAAGTGGAAATCTGCTGTACACCAATGGAAACAGTGAAAGGAGTGAAGGTGGAGTTGGGTTTCTGGTCCATAAAGATTTTAAAAACAACATTTTGGAATTCAAAAGTACATCACCAAGGGTGTCAAGGCTAACACTCAAGATTTCTAAGAGGTACAAACTAAAGATTATAATGATTTATGCACCAACATCAAGCCATGATGATGAAGAGGTTGAAGAAATGTACGCCGAAATTGAGTCTTCTAGATGAGCAGAAAACCCACTACACTATTATTATGGGGGACTTCAATGCTAAGGTTGGAAAAAGGCAAAACAGCGCAGAAAGAGGAACTATAGGAAACTTTGGAATTGGTGAAAGAAATAAAAGAGGTGAAAGACTTGTGGAATTTGCAGAATCTCAAGGACTCAGTAATGAACACTTTTTTCAAGAAAAGGGTGAACAGAAAGTGGACATGGAAGAGTCCAAATGGATTAACAACTAATGAAATCGACTTCATCCTCACTAACAGAAGATATATTGTGAATGATGTTACCGTCCTGAATAAGGTAAATGTTGAAAGTGATCACAGAATGGTTAGATGTAGGAAAGGAAAAAACTGACTCGAGTAAATAATACAAAGGTCTTTGAGATAACAGAGGAGGAGAAAAAGCAGTATGTACTGGAACTTAAGAACAAGTTTGAGCTTCTGCAGACTGCTCAGGACCAAGATATTGACGAGGAATATTACAACTTTTTGAAAGTGATAAAGCCCAAAGAACCTATAGGGAAACAGAAATCCAAAGAAGTAGTCAAGAAACACTTGTCATGATGAACCGAAGACGACAAATGAAGAACAAGAAAAACACTGACAGGGAGAAAAATTGAGTATACTGAGTTATGCAAAGCCATTAGAAAGAGACTCAGAGAGGACATAAGAAGATTTAACACAAGAAAAGTAGAACAAGCATTAAGGGAAAACAAAGGATTTAAATCAACAGCCTTGAGCAGTAATACAGAAAGACAAATGATACTGAAACTGAAGAATAGTGATGGTGTACTTATAAACAGCAGAGAAGGCATAATTCAAATAGCAGAAGACTACTATAGAGAATTATACAAGGAGCGAGGGAATGATACCAGCAGTGGGGAAGATGGATTGCAAAGTAGCAACACATACGACATACCCGATATTCTTCCTGATGAGGTAGAACATGCATTGAAGAAAATGAAAAATCGGAAAGCCCCGGGGGAAGATGAAGTTACTGTAGAGTTGTTAAAATTGGGAGGAAGAGACATAACTCAAAAACTAAACTGGCAAGGCTCTTCACAAAGTGCATTAGAAAAGGTGTGACGCCTAAGCAGTGGAATAATGCAATCATAGTTTTGCTGCATAAGAAAGGAGATAAATCAGAAATTGGAAATTATAGACCAATTAGCTTGTTATCACACATCTACAAGTTGTTCACAAGGGTCATTACTAACAGATTAGAAAGAATACTTGATGAGAATCAACCAAAAGAGCAAGCTGGCTTTAGGACAGGATTTTCAACTATGGATCACCTTCACGTAATATCACAGCTAATGGAGAAAGCAAATGAATATAAAACACCATTATGCCTGGCATTTGTGGATTATGAAAAGGCATTTGACTCCATACAGCATGAGGCAATGTTTCGGGCACTGGAAAGACAAGGCATAGATACCCCATATATTATGATTTTGAAGAAAATATATGAGAGTGCTACCTCCTTTATTAGACTAGACAAAGACAGTAGCAAATTTAAAATCGAGAAAGGAGTTCGACAAGGAGACACAATATCTCCGAAGCTGTTTACTGCTGCCCTTGAGGAAGCTTTCAGAAGATTAGAATGGTCGCAGAAAGGAGTCAATGTGAATGGAGAGTACCTAAACCATTTACGATTTGCAGATGACATTGTGGTTATAAGCCACGATCCCAAAGAATTAGAGGAAAATCTTAATCAGTTATGCACAGTTAGTAAGGATTTTGGACTAAAGATGAATATGGCTAAAACAAAAGTAATGATGAACAAGTATGCCACAGAAAGGGAAATAATGATTGAAGGTGCAGTAATTGAAAAGGTGGAGTCATATATCCCAGTTTGTCTGAAACGTAAAATAATGAACCAATGTATACTCCCCACCATGACTTATGGAAGTGAAACTTGGGCACTCACCAAAAGAATGGAAGAAAAGCTGAGAACTACACAGCGAAGAATGGTATGAATTATATTGGGAATCAGACTGTTAGATAAGAAGAGAAACACAAGGATTAGGCAGCAAACTGAAATAAAGGACATTCTTATCAAAACTAAAGACCTAAAATGGTCTTGGGCAGGACACAGCTGGACACAATGACAGATGGACTGAGAAAATAACAGAATGTACCCAAGAGGAGCTAGAAGAAAACCTGGAAGACAAAGGCGGAGATGGATAGATGAAATCCATGAGTTTTTGGGTAGTAAATGGATGGCCAGTGCTCAAAACAGAAGGAACTGGAAAGTTGCTGGAGAGGCCTTCATCCTGCAGTGGATTGAAAATGGCTGATGATGATTATCAGAACAGCAACAATACAGCTGCGGCTATCAGAAGCTCGTAAGGTGTGGACCTATGACTGTGCTGTCCGCAAAATGATTGCGAAATTTGAAGCGAGGTTGAAAACGAGTGGACTCCTCTCGTGTTGAAGATGTGGCTATGGCTGTCGTCAATTTATCAAGTCAACTCCATTTAGTAACGCAAGTGTGTCAGCTGTTTCTCATGAAGTAGACATGCCGTATTCCACTGTAAGGCTAGTAATGCGTCAGGCGTTGCGGTACTATCCTTACAAGATGCACATGCTACAGCAGCTAAAGCATGATGCAAATATTTGTTTCACATACTCAAATGACAGTGGATATCCTTTGGAGTGATGAAGCTCACTTCTGCTTGCATGGACAAGTGAATACACACAAATGTCGCATTTGGGCAACAGCAAACCCTGAAGTTATCCAAGAGGTCCCATTGCATTCTCCAAAAGTGACAATGTATGGCCACATTCATGATTGGTCCATATTTTTTTGAACAGGTAGCACCGACTCGACCCCACACCTGTTCCGTCACTGGACAGCGATATTATGAAATGTTGGCAAATTTCACAATACCAGAGCTGCAACAACATTGGGTACCTTGAGGATACCATATTCATGCAAGATGGTGTGCCACTCCACATCCACCGTTGTGTTGAAAAGATTGCTAAGGCAACGCTTTACAGATGAACGGGTTATCTGCTGTTGTTTCCAGACATCTCAGCAACCCTGATCACTAGACCTATCCCTGCAAGTTCTAGTTGTGGGGTTTTTTGAAGAACCAGGTGTATCAGGCAGGATGTCAAACTCTGACAAAACATGGACAGCATTAGACGTCATGTGCTGGCTATTCCAGTTGAAATGTTACAGTCTGCTATAAAATGCTGTTCTTTGAATGGAAACTGTTGTTGACCAAAATGGAGGACACATTGAACAATTGTAGCGCTGTTCAAGTGATTTGTATTGCCACAGCACGATATAGTGACAAATTTTGTAACATTTTTATTTTTTCCAATAAATGGCAAACACATTCTTTATTGTACATGTCCAAATTTCTCTTCAGTATGAGCCTTAGAACTCACTCCAGAGCCCTCTACATAGGGATACTTTAATTTTAACATCTCTGTAGATAAATTTGTTTCTAAATGTGACACATTTGCTTGCGCTTCACAAAAAATAAATTGCTAAAAGGTGCTACAAATGAACAACTTGAAAGTGTAATAATAAAGTCGTTTTTACAACAAAACTGAAGAAACTCCAATATCTGGAACAACCAATGATTTTAAGAAAGGCAAAATATTTTTTTGACATATTAGAAATGCCTGGAACATCTACATTTTCATCTGGTTGGTGGAAACGATTTAAAGACAGGCATGGTGTTAGGGATGCAGGGTGAAAAACTCAGTGCAGACAATGTGGGAACAACTGTATTCTGTGATGATTTAGCTATGATTAAAGAAAAGAAAAGGGTCTTGTTCCACTGCAAATTATTTAATGCCCAATCGCACGTTGGTGTCTATACAAGAACGAAATGCACGCAAGTACTTCAGGAGATGAGAAATTAAAATTAACCGTAGTGCGAAAATCAAAATCTAGAAGTTTAAAGGACAAGACTAATATTCTAGATTATTATAAAATCACCGATCTGCATGGATGACTAGGGATATATTTGAAAAGTGAATTTGAAAGTTAAATTCATTCCTCACGTTAAAAAATGTCTCGTAAAGGTCTCCCCCACAAAACAATTTTGTTATTAGATAACGCTCCATCCCATCCTCCATCGGGAAAACTGTCTGCAGAAAATTGGGTACCTGTGGTGATATTATATCACCACAGGTACCCAACATAACACCACGGGTACAGCCTATGGATCAGGGGGTGATTGAGAGCATGAAACAATTGTATAGAAAGACCTTAATGACCTTTTATTTTGGAAGTCACTAACAATTAAAGATGCTACTATAACATTCTACTGCATGGGTGGAATTATAAAATCGTTCAAAAAATATTGCATGATTACTTTGTAAAAGACTCAAATAACACTAGAAATCGTTTCCAATATTTTAAGCTCAGTTAAAAATATTGAAGGATGCGAAGACTTAGACGAGGCAAGTGTTAAAGGTTAAATATAGGAAAAAATGAAACTAGCTATGCCAAAATGACTAACGATGACTTAATACAAAGTGTGCAAGAAGGACCTGATGAGGATGATAATGAGGAACTAGAGCAAGCTTGCAATGAAGAAACTAACAGCTGCATAGATATTATGTAAATTCATAGAAAGTTAAGATGATGTAGATTATATTTCAATATACATCGAAACAAAAATAAAAGAAAAACAATCAAAAATCACAGACTCTAAAATATTATTGTTATATATTATGTTTTTGTGTGTTTTGGAAGTTATTTAAACAAATAAGTAATATTGATTTACCATATTTTTCAATTATCCGGGCTCTAGCGTCCCCTAATTACCATAGATAATCAACATTTTACTGTACTTTCTCCAGTCTAACTTTACTAACAGTGATATAATTTTCTTAATGATTTTAATGTTCACAAATACAGCTGGCTTAAATTTTATCCATATACAGAATTTTATCCTTATACGGTTTCAGCTGGTCAAGATGCTGATGCTTTTGCAATTTCTAATTACCTCGGCCTTGTTCATGTATGTACCAGAATAGCAGTCAATTCTACCAAAACACCCAAGCTTAATTCACCTCTGGGGAATGATCATCTTGACAGGAGTGAAGGCATAAGGGAATCTCAAAATTTGTAATCATGGATCTGTTAATGGGAGATCATGCCTCAATAATCTGTTTAGCTATGAGGTTGTTACGAGATGCAAAGAATAATTTTGACATCATATACTTAATTTCCATAAAGTCATTAATTGTGGCATCAGGAACAAGTTACTATTATACATTATAACTTTTTCTCCTTTGTGTTTTTTTTTCACCCTGTGATGAGTATGTGGTACCAAAGTGAATGGGGTGGTTGATTCCAGTTCCTATTATTTTTGTTATTACTGTTGGTTTAGGACTTCTTTTTACCTTACAGGTGCAGAATCGTGACTTTCTGGAGTTCCACATAAGTGTTCTCTGCAAGGCCTATTGCTGCTAGGTTCTTATGGAGGCTCTTGGCTCGCCAGTGGCTGACACAGTGATTAGAATGGTCATTACTTGTTCATATGCTACATATTTCTTTGACTTCCTATCTTAGGTCTGTGTACCTCCTGTTCTTTTCCTCTTAGGTTTTCTGGATGTTGCTGGTGTTTGTCACTACTATGTCATTAAGGTTGGTAGCCCTTTACTTCTTTTCGATGAGGGTTATGTCTTGTCTATTATTATGGTATGGTTCCAATATGTGAGTAAGGTGGTCTCTATTAAGGCCCAGGGTTCATACTTATAATAGACTACTTTCTTTGATCAACTGGTAATTTTGCATTAGCTTCTGATGTATTATCCTGGCCACCTGGTCATGTCTGAGTGTTATCCATTTGGGTCATCATGCTGCGTCCTGTGATGTGCTGGATTGTTTCTGCGACTGTTTCATCTGTCACTCCAGGATACTTGGAGAGGTATTTTCTTGCAGTTCCTGGTGTCAACTGCCTGGCAAGCATGAATCCTTCAGTCTTGAGGAAGAGCTTCCCATTCATGAGGCAAGCATTGGAAGACATCTTATATATGTAGTCATAGCAGTGTCTGCCATGAAGTGCTTTCTTCACCCATCTTTCTGTCTGTGTGTAGGGTCTCCTTGTTAAGATTGAGTGTTTGCTGTTTGTCTATCTTGAAGTAATCTTGCATTCTTAATTGCCTTCTTCTCTTATTCAGTGAGATTAGTCAGTCCCATCCCTCCTCCTTTCCAGGTTTTGATCAGTCTCTCAATGGCCAACTTTCAGAGTGGCATTGGCAGCTCTTTGTCATCATTATCCTGGTCAATCTTATAATTTTTGCCTGATGTTTATCTAATCAATGATCCTGAAATATAGAACTGGGACTATGTTCCCCCTCACTCAGCTTTGAATTTAGTAGGCTTCTCAGTCTTTGATGGTATTTCTCAAGGCAGGCCTTTATCTCCTTGTGTTCTAACTGGTAGGCCTGCATTATCCCCAGATATTTGTAGGTCTCTCTCCCTCTCTCTGCTTCAATCTCTTCACCATTTTGCAGCTGGTAGTTTCAGCTGACTGGATGTGTATGTAATCCATTGATCTTGCATTTGTCTAACTCAAATTGCATCCTGATGTACACCAAAAAGACAGAATTCATTCATGGAATACCTGGTTCCTGGGAAATGCGGCACTGTAACCCCTCCCACTAGTGGACAAACCCACTACTTGGCAGTATACAGATTCACTGCATTCACGTAGGCAGTAATTTGATGTCAGTATAGATAAACATCATGAGTTAATAGACTTTGAAAGAAGGATGATAGCAGGTGCCCAATGCATGCGTCACTCTATCACGGAGGTGGTACAGAAATTGCACTATCCCCGTTCGACAGTATCAAGAGAGTATCTGGAATACAGCATTTCCAGAATACCATCTCATCGTGGAGGGCACTGTGGGTGGAGGGGGAGAAAGGTGGTGGATGAATGTGGCTATCACCATCTGTCTCGCATTGTTTCAGCCAACTGGAGAGTGACAGTAGCACAAATCACTGCTGACTTCAATGAGGGAGGTGCCAGAAATGTCTCTACCAAGACCATCAGACTATTATTAGCTGCTATAGCTTATGGGAGCTGTAGAGCTTTTGTAGGGTCTCTGCTACAGTATGGTCTGGGTCTTTGTGGGGATCCATGCCTTCAAATTCTGCCAGGGCCTTCTTCCACTTTTTAAATCTGGATATCAAGACCTCATCTGTTTTCACTTTGGCTGCTGTGGGTTGTAGTTCTTTTACTTGGTGTTCCAGTTCTGGTTCGGTTGTATCCATCATGCACCAACATTCCACACAATGTGACTAGTGCAGCTGTGCAGGAAGCACTTCAAACTGGTTGGGCTAGGTGGTCTTGTCCTTCAATTGTGGTAGATATACTAGAAAGGTCGCTCACATCCTGCTTGTTTGCAGGTATATCAGTTTCATCCCAACGATGGTCCATCCCTGGTTTCTTATTCACTATTCAGTGACCTCAGTAGTCAGGAAACATTCCATCGACTTGGTATGTAGTTTCATCCCCCCTACATTTTCATGTCTGTCTCTAACTTCGTTACTTTGTAGTATGCCCGTATGACTGCACTAGTGCAGCTGTGTAGGAAGCACTTCCAGCTGGTTGGGCTAGGTGGTCTTGCCTTTCAATTGCGGTAGATATACTAGAAACAGTACCATTTGCTCCACTGCCATCCATGGGAGACTGTCTCCAACTGTTCAAACTGACCCCTCTGCTAAATGCGAGTGACTTTATCGTGCACTGCACTCAATGCAGTATGTTTAATTTTTCTACTTCTCATTTTCATCCAGTTATGGAGGTGGACCTGTTTAGTTTTTTGCATCCAGTGGTGGGTGGCTGTTATAGAGTGACATGCTGCCGCAGCCATAATTTGACCTTTGGGGGGGAGAGCTGATGAAGCCACTTTCGTAATTTTTTCTTCTCCTAGCTTGAGTCCATCATATTGGTGGTCATCATAACCATTGAACTAATTGCATCTCTTATTATTATTAATAGAAGTGTAAATGATGCAAGAAAGCAAACTTACAGCATAAAAAAAAGCCAACATTCCACACAATGTGACTTGCAACCATCCTTCCTCAATTTGAATTTGTCTGCTCATGTGTAGTCCAAGTAGTGCATGCAAGAGTTATCAAACCACGTATATCAAAGAGTTCAGTCCAGCTTACTCAATCCATTTGAAGTTTTAAACACCTCAATCAGATTTACTTGCTGGTACCTAGTCTCCAGACACTGCAATTTGCAAAACTGCAACATTCCTGGTAAGAGCACTCGTTTCCTACCATCATCAATCCTGTTGCTTTTCTCTGCACCCATTTCAATAGATCCATGTCCTTCCTAAAATGAGGCTTTCACACCTGTATGCAAGTGTGCCTTATACCAGCGTTTCCCAAACTTTTTTAGTCACAGGACACTTTTCATCTCACAACATATTCACGGAACACAAGTTTAGAGGGAGCCAAAGAACTGTTTGTTATACAGTAAACCCCCACTATTCGCGGGGGTTACGTTCCTGAGAAATGCAGCGAGTACTGAGTTATGGCTCCCATAGTAATAAAGGGGTTCCGTTCCAAAGTATGAAATGTATAAGAAAAACTAGTCTAAAATTTTGTCTATGTATGTATTATATGTACCTTCATAATATGACTATGTACATAGACAGTACATAGTGAAATGCAAGCATATGGCATCGAAATAAAAATAAGAAACAATTTAATATTAAATGTAATATTTATTAGAAATTTCCAACCAGCGCCTTTGCTAGTTAAAAAACTTATCCTGCCAGTGCTATCACCAGTTTCGCTAGTGTTGATAAAAGAGTTTTGTCTTTTCACAAATGATAAGTGAACTTAACGGAATTTTATTTTGAGTTCGGTCTTCTATCCACAGATTTAAAGCATTTTCCATTTTCTCTACTTTAACATCACGAGTTACAAAGCAAATTTTTGAAGCAATTAGTGCGTTTCACGGACACTACGGCGGATTTTTTCTTCCGATTTTTGGATTGATCGTACCGTTGACTCAGTGATTTTATAATGTTTTGCCACTGAGGAGACACTTTCACCATTAGATATTTTGTCTAATAACTCAATTTTATTTGCTAATGTCATCACCTTTGATCTTTTCACATTTCCCTTGTTATTCGTAGCCATATTTTTATATGGGTTAGAAAGAACTTGTCCACAATAAAGTCACTTTCTTCCGTTAACACACTCGAAAAAGTGTTTTACACCGCAAAAAGGTAGATCTATCACTTTTGTAAGCCTATCAATTTATAAATTGATAAATTTATTCAATTTATAAGCATATAAATTAAAAGCAAACGATGAAACCTTCCATGACAAGCGCATAACACATACTGAACAAGGATTAGCGAAGATTTAGCCACGCCCATGTTTTTTTATGGTGCTTTAAAATTTACATTTTTTTTAGGTTTCATTTTATATTAAATCGGCGACCGCGAATAGCGGGGGTTTACTGTATTTTATTTCATACTACGCACTGTGCTTCAGGAGCATCTTTATTTCTAACACATGTAGAGCTGAAATTCAAATAACTGTCATTATACTTTCGTTTTGGTCTTTTATTAGCTGGTTCCTGTTTTTTCACTTTGGATTTTTGGGGAACAAAAGGCTGCGATTGTTCATTCTCACTTTGAAGTGTGACAATATTGTGTTCGTTTTCATCAAACACCTCGAGCACTACTAGAAGTACTTGCTTCTCATTTTAAAGTTCCTTTTTTCAACCACTAATCCCTGGTCACATATTTTTATAATAATATTTTGAAATACTAATAATTATCAAAAAAAAAAAAAAAAAAAAGATTATACAAGGAAGTGTAAGTGAGGCAAGGAAAAAAAATCAGTACGCTTCCTACTCTCCTTCAATCCACTCCAGGCTAAATTGCATATAAATGGCATATACATTTCTACTTTTTCATAGATATCATTACTTCTATGCAAAAGCCTGCCAAAATAGTGTTCCGCGGTCTATTTGATTATTTGTCTATGCCAGTATATTAATAAACGAAAAAAATATATATATATACTAAAGTGGCGTAAGCTACAAATTTGCAAAATTTATTTATTTTATTTTTTTAATTATTAAGTTTTTTCATGGAACACGTTCACACCTCACAGAACACCAGGCTAAATTGCATATAAATGGCATATACATTTCTACTTTTTCATAGATATCATTACTTCTATGCAAAAGCCTGCCAAAATAGTGTTCCGCGGTCTATTTGATTATTTGTCTATGCCAGTATATTAATAAACGAAAAAAATATATATATATACTAAAGTGGCGTAAGCTACAAATTTGCAAAATTTATTTATTTTATTTTTTTAATTATTAAGTTTTTTCATGGAACACGTTCACACCTCACAGAACACTAGTGTTCTGCAGAACACAGTTTCTGAAACGCTTATACAATGGAATAATCACCTCCTTATCCCTGTATATCATTAGCAAACCCCATGAGTTGTCGTGACAGACTGTCTACGCTGCCACAATGTTCAGAGAACTTCATATCTGACAGCACAATTACCTCCCAGGTCCTTTTCACTCTGTGGTATCACACAGCTGGTATGGTAACCTGCAATTACTGATCCCCATATGCACTTTGCATTCATCGATATTAATCTTCAACTGCCACTTCTCAGCACATCCACCTAATTTGTCTAGATCTTGTTGCAGTAGCATACTGTGATTAACCAACCTTTATATCATATGCAAACTTATACATTAAGCCTGATATATCATCACTGGTAGCATTAATAAATATAGAAAACAACAATGGGTCCAGCACTGAACACTAGAAGACTCTCCTAATAACTTTGGTTCAAGAAGAGCAGTGCCCACTGATAACCACTATTTCTCTTCTCCCACTATTCATGACTTTAGCCAGAGCAGCAACTTGCCCTTAATGCACTGCTCCAGTTTTTATAGCAGTCTTTTATGTGTAACAGTATCAAAAGCTTTTCTGAATCTAAGTATATGATGTCAGAATTATATTTTGCATCTAGTTCCAATTTTGTCATAACAATCAATCAGATTGACCAGACAAGATCATCCCTTAACAAATCCATGCTGTAACTACAGTATAACTGCACTCCTGTCTAGATGGTCCTGCATTACTTCTTCAACTGATGACTATTATTTTCTCTGGAGCAGAAGTCATACTAACAGGTCTAATTAGTCATGTCTCCCTTTGTGAAATGGGGATTCAATTACACATCTTCACCCCATGGGATCCTGGACCCCGTCATAATAATGATTAAAGGTTTGCTTACCTCTTTTTCTGCTTCCTTTAATATAACTGGATATATCCCATTCACCCCAGGTGCCTCTTTACGTTTAGCTTCAGCAATTTCAAATGAGTTGAATGACAAAATCAATCCACTCCTATTCAAAATATCCATTCATTTCTAGTGGACCAATGTGATTTAACCCCTTCCTTCTACAGTTTACATAAGTAAAGATGTCTTCATTGCTTTTCTTTGCCAGTCTTCTCATAATCTGCCTTAGCTTGCCTAATCTCCTTTGTGACTTGATTGCAGAATAGCTTATATCTACTGCAGACACTGTATCGCCTGATAATTTATCCCATGCATTTTTCTTCACCCACAAGTCTTATCAGTTCATCGGTTATCCATTCAGGTCTATTAGAATTTGCTGTTGGTGACTTCATCAGTTGGTCCCCACTGCATAGAATTTAAAACTATCTGAGACCACAGTAGAATACTGAACAGAGATTTGGAAACTCATTTTAGAAAGAATATGGATCTATTGGAAAGGATGCAGAAAAGAGCAGTAAGTTTAGTTATAGGGCACCAAACAGTTATTCTTACCAAGAAAGGCTGGGATTCTATAAATTGCAGAAACCAGACATCTGTACAGTGGCCTAATTGAAGTTTATAAAGCTTTAAAAGGGGGCTAAGTAAACTAAATGTTGATGGTATCTTTACATTGTGTCAGACAAACCACACAAGGGGTCATAAAATTGTAAAAGGATACAGAACAGATGCACGGAAATTTGCATTCAGCCAAAAAGTAATCAACAGTTGGAATAAACTTCCACCTAATGTTGTGGAAATGGCTAGTTTGAATAAATTAAGGTTTGGACAAATCGATGGAAGGAATGAAATTTACATTAAATTGGAAGGCTCACTAAATTTTTTTAATTTAACATTAACTAGAACAGAAAGGACAACAGATCGCAAAATTTATCATAAATCTAGGTAAGAAAGTCTAATAAAAGTTTAATAATACTTCACAATTTTTTATATTTATTGTTTTCACTGCATCTAGCAATGAAAACATTAAATGTAAAAGACATTTTACCATTGTGAAGTAATTAGTTTATTGGTATGAAAAGGATAAATTGATACATAAAACTCTAAACAGTCCACATAACTAAATAAGTTGGCTGCATTTCAAAATTCTGTGTTGAAATTCACCTTTGGGTATCGATTTTGGATTCTATAAAATTTATATACAAAGTTAAGCTAGTATCACATTACACAAACTCAATTTATAGACAAATTCAAGCTTTTTTTTTTTTTTTTTTTAATTAAATATTAAAGAATTTAAAATTAAAAATCCTGGAGGTCAGATAGGTGTTTGGGATTCTGAATGGATTGAGTAGGGAATTATAAATTTCGTTTGAGGAAGTATAGTTGTAGGGTAGATGAGCAAAAGTTTGCTTTTGGCAGAGGGTGGTTGATTGTTGGTACAGGCTGATGTTGTGGAAGTGGCACAGTTTGAGCTGGTTTGAGTATGAATTGAACAGGTGATGTGGGAAGGTTTTTTTTTTTTAAATTGTTTCCTTGCATTACTCATTGCCTAATACTAATCATTACTTCACTAAGCATCTACCCTAATAGGCAAGATGTACAGATACCTATGTAATATATTACATGGCACTTCGGAATTTTTTCTTAACCTGAACTAAAAACAGATATATATATATATATATATGTATAAAAGAAACAAATATTTAATTAAGAACTGGAATATTCATGACATAAAGCTTGCTTAGATGAATTTTATGGAAACATAATACCAAAGAATGCTAATAATATTGGTTAAAATCATAAAATTAATACCATTTCCATGTGAATGGAACAAAGGGTTGCTCTTACGAAGAAAGGCTTAAGTTTTGCAAATTACAGAGTCTGGAGACTAGGCACCGGCGAGGTGATCTGATAGAGGTGTATAAGGCTTTGAATGGTTTGAGCATGCTCAATGCCAATGGGATTCTTCATCTTGCTCAGAATAATCACCTCAGAGGGCATAAATTCAAATTGAGGAAGGACGGATGTCGGATAGATGTGCGGAAATTTGCCTTTGGCCAGCGGGTGGTTGGTTGGTGGAACCGACTTCCATCACTTGTTGTTGAAGTTGATAGCCTAAACAAATTTAAAGCTCAACTGGACAGGTATTTCGAACGAACGGAGGGGTGAAATGGGAGTGGAGTTGTTTTTTTTTTGTTTTTGGCTGATGCTGAATAAGCTTGCTTTCTTGCATCATATGCCTCTACTAATGCTAATAATGACAATTAACTAATAAATGAATATATTCAATGAAATGTACTTACTAGAAGTCTATAACTTAATCATAGAAGAGATAAAACTGCCACACTAAACAGCTCTAGTTACTGAAACACAGGAGAGGGGTGCATGTTATTCAGAACTGAATAATCTGAGAAAATTAATTACAACTGAAATAAATAGTCTTGATTATATTAAACCAAGGGAATATGGTTTAATTCTTCTGGAATTATAGCTAACTCTGTGTTTAATTCACAACCATCCTTTTTGTTGCCTCTGTTATGTGTGATCTGATATGGCCACACAGAAAGACCATACTGTATCTAATCACAGTAGTAAAAATGATGTTAACTAAAACATGCTATTTATTTAGTTATTGGGACTGTTTGAGTCTAACTGCATTGATTTGTCCATTTCATAGCGATAAACTAATTATTGCATTTTCCAGACAAGACACACCCACATTTTCGAAGGCAAATTTTGGTAAAAAATACTTTATTGCATATTTAAAACAAACTCACAGGTGCTTAATAAACAAAATTTTAGTGTAAAATGAAACTTTTACTCATTGTAATGATGCCTGTAATGCATCATCATTGCTGCTATAGCACTTGTCATTACTGATGTTATGGACTGACCTTTCACTTTTTTCAAAGAGTGCATCATCTTCAGGGCCATCAAGAACATTGCTGATTCCACATTTCTTGGGTAATGTGGCTGATTTTTCACTCATTTGTGCACCTGGAAAATGACTGGTCCATCAAATCATGTTTTGATGCCTCCACACCTCATGCATGGTTACTTTAACGGGCTTGTTAATTGATATGTCCAATGACTGCAGGTGGCTAGGGCCTTCTGGAATTACAGCTAACTCTGTGTTTAATTCACAACCATCCTTTTTGTTGCCTCTGTTATGTGTGATCTGATATGGCCACACAGAAAGACCATCTGTTTCTAATCACAGATGATTACGAAGACATCACTGCATGCACCTATTATAGCTTTGGACCATAAGGTGCAGGGGAATTTTAGGCATTTTTGAATAAAAAATGCATCTTATGGTCCAGAAAACATGGCAGATATTTCATTAGTAAATGATCTTTTATTAAACTTTCTTACTTAGTACTCTACATAATGTCCTCAAATTTAACTACCATAAATTACAGTAAAAAGTGCTATCACATTACAAAAGTTACCTTTTCATATATAAAAAATCTGTTTTATGTAACCAGTCACTGATGCATATAAATAACAGTGTAGCACTAAGATTAGACAGAAAAAAAAAAAATATTGATATCTTAACAAATGGATTTAAAAGTATAAACTATCCAACAAGTCTAATATTTCTGCTATACAAGAACAAGAGCTCCAATTGACTTTTACAAACCATTAAAATTCACCTCCATCAAAGTGTTTTATTTCCATTCCTTAAAATTGGACAATGGTATTAAGCTCTCATTTTTCTGTTTAAAAATACAGATTATAAAATTGTTCCTAAACATCTGTGCAAATTATAGATTATATTCCATTTTTCTTTAAATCACAGACTGGAATTTATAGTATTTCCTGTATGCACTGTAGTTCCTCATTATTATGAATACAAATAAGATCAGCAAATTCACAGTAAAAAATAAATACTTCCAATAATATCAAACTATAAAGCGAAGTTCATTTTCTTAGTGATCAATCACAAATATTTAAAATTTGTGATTGTATTTTGAACAAATGATTTTGCAGAGATTAAAGCAACATGTTGGAATTATCATATCATGCCCTTATTTTGGGTAATGAATTTGGTTTCAGTGATATAAATATAATGAATATTCAAGAACAATTGCACAAAATTACCAATTCTTTACACAAAATTATCACAATCCATAAACTTAAGGCGGACATACTTAATCTGTGAATATTACATATTCGAACACGTACAAAAATATTCTCTTACCCGCTACTGTGCAAACTAAACTTTTTGTATGTTACTAAACTAAGGCCTGTTAATTACTCCTTGGAAAAACAACCATTGTCGAAAAGCTCACGCTAGCTCTGTGCTTGGAAAAAGTTTAAACTTATTAGACTTGTCTTTCGCTGCTCTATATATCAAATTCGAAGTAGTGCATGCTTGTACCTTTTATATTTAGAGTGAGAAATTCCCCGATCACTTTTAAGTGAGAAAAAAGGGGGATGGATGTCATAATATTGGATTTGATTATAAGAGCTTCAAAATTCATGATGTAAGTTTTTAAAAGAATGTTTAATTTTAAAGACCTTGCTATAAATAAGGTAATAAAGGTAAACTTTTTATTGGTTTTAAAGAATACTTACAAATGTTAAACAAACAACCTTATTAAAAAAAAAATCAACATTAGCACCTTACTGAAACGATACAAGCAAACATATCTTACTTCTTATTTCAAGATAGCTATATTTTTTTTTTTTTTTATGTGAACCCCAAACACGAGAGGTATTAGAACCTATAGTACTTAGTACCGTGCTTGGGTTGGAGGTTGAGAAGATGAAAGAAGATATTTGTTGACATTGGACTTGAACTTCTGTAGATTGTAATTTTCAGGAAATACGTATGAAGGAAGGTTGTTCCAGAAACGGCAGTTGAATGAATAAATGAGGAAGGTGAAAAGTTGGTTCTGTGGGTTTGAAGTTGGACAGTAAATGGATGTTGGCGGCACGTGTTCGGACTGTTTCGAAAAAGAGAGAGCGGGAATTATAGAAGCCAATTCAGAAGAACAGTGCCCATGGAAGTATCTGTAGAAGAGGCATGCAGCAGAAGCAGTGCGTCTATGAGAAAGCGAGTGGAGAGACTCTGTTAGAGATGAATCATTAATTAACCTAACTGCCCTCTTCTGAATGGAATCAAGAAGCCTGAGAGAGGTTTTGGGGGCACCACCCCAGATGTGGGAACAATATTCCATGGCAGGGCGGATTTGCGATTTATACAGAGTGAGCAGCTGTTTGGAAGAAAAGTAACGCCAAGAGCGAAAGAGAAAACCAAGTTTTTTAGATGCAGAGGAAGCAATATTTATAATGTGCTTGTGCCAAGAGAGATTAGAAGTCAGGGTAATCCCCAAAAGAGATATATCATTTTGCCTAGAAATCGGAGTGTCACTAAAGATAAGCATAGGAACAGAAGAATCTTTTTTGCGAGATATAAGACAAGACTGAGTTTTAGAAGGGTTGAAATCAACTAAGTTGTCCTTGAACCACTGGAGAATTACCTGAAGATTGGCATTTAAGGAATTGGCAGCAGATTTTCGAGAACTTGAAGCTGATTGAGCAGGACAAGGTTTCTCAAAATGGAAAGTTGAATGCAATGTGCTATCATCGGCAAAACTATGGATAGGATTTCCAGTCAATGGAAGAAGGTCATTGATATACAAGAGGAAAAGAGTGGGGGAAAGAACTGAACCTTGGGGGACACCGGCATTAGTGGAGAAGTTAGAAGACAGAGAGCCATCTACCATCACCCTCAGTGAGCGATCAGAGAGAAAACTGGATATCCAATTACTAAAAACAGTTGGCAAACCATAAGATGGAAACTTGTTTAGAAGACCTTTATGCCAAACACGATCAAAAGCCTTTGAGATGTCAAGAGCAACTACTTGTGTTTCACCGAACCTTTCCATTGAATTAGTCCATAAATGGGTAACATAAGCCAGAATATCACCAGTGGATCGACACTGACGGAATCCATACTGGCGATCGTTGATCAGATGGAAGGTTTCTAGGTAGTTTAAGAGTTGGCGGTTAATTGATTTCTCCATTACTTTAGAAAGAGTAGAAGTAACTGCAATGGGACGATAATTGGATGGGAGGGATTTGTCACCCTTTTTAGGAACTGGCTGGATATGACAAATTTCCAAGCAGAAGGAAAAACACCTTTGGAATAAGAAAGTGAAAAAAAGGCGGCAAAGAATTGGAGTAAGTTCAGGAGAACAAGTGGAGAAATACCATCAGGACCTAGAGCTTTCTTAGCATCAAGATTCATCAAAATCCTTCTGATATCCTTTTGACGGAAGACCACAGGAGGCATTGAATGGAGCGTGTTAGGAATGGTGGGAGGTGTTTTACCAAGATCATTAATACATGAGCTGGAAGAAAAATGGGATGCTAGCAGGTCAGCTTTATCCTTGGCTGAAGTGACAACAGAACCATCTGGTTTGGACAGAGGTGGGAGCAGAGATGGGCAAAAGTTGCAGTCAATAGCTTTGGCAAGAGACCAGAATGCTCGGCTACCATTAGGGCAAGAAGCAAGTTTTCTACTCTTAGCCTGTTCAAACTCTAGTCTGGACTGATTAATAACTGCTTTACAATTGTTGCGAGCTTTGGTGTAGGCAGAAAATGAAACTGAAGAATTAGAAACAAGCCAATTACGATATGCAACATTCTTCTCTTGGACAGCCTTAGCACATTTATTGGAAAACCAAGGTTTATTTAAAGGACGAGGTTTTAAAGTGGAGTGTGGGATAAAGGATTCCATTCCTGCAAGAATAATTTCACTGACACGATCTGAGCAAACGTTGACATCTGAAGTTTTGAAACAGTAATCAGACCAAAGAAAAGAAGAAAAGAAGTCTCGCAGGTCATCCCATTTTGCATTCTTGTAATGCCAAACAATACGAGGTTGGGAATAGCCATGAGATAAAGATTCCATTGGAGAAGAGACAATCACTATATGCTGTTACGGAAATAATTGTTTTTTATTTAAATCAGTTTCCTACACCTAATAACTGTCATATGTTCCTTTGAGTAAATGTTACACAGTGAAATTTAAAAAAAATATATGTGGCAAGCATGTCATTTGTTTTCATAACTAAATCCTTTCAATTTTTCAGCTAGACCAAGAGTCGAGATCACAGGCCTCCCATATGCCAAAGTTTGCTCATGCCTTTTTCTAAACTTAACTATCCAATAAAAATATTGCAAGCTATAGTATAGTTACCAGAACATTGGTGTATTTTACAAAAGGGATAAAAATTACAATAAGAAAAATTAACTCTAAAAGTTTAAAAAGTACAGTTGACAAAGTCAACTGTATTATTTTTTATTTATGGTCAACTATTCTTGGTTATAAAGTCATCTGTATACAACTAAAATCAGTAAATTCACAGTAAAAAAATAAATAAATAAAATACTTCCAATAATATCAAACTAGAACTTAAGTTCATTTTCTTCAATCGCAAATATTTAATATTTGGAACAAATGATTTTCCTTTGGAATCAAATCAGATTACAAAGTGAAAAACATTTGTCCATGTTAGACATCCATGTTAGACATTATTTATTAACAAGTCATTTGCAGAAAAGATAGTCTTTATTACATTATTTAAACTTTCAAGTAAAATATTTACATGTAGAAGCTATTTTTTTTCAGTTTAGGATTAATTATAAATATAGTTTATTAAAGATTTTCTATAAGCTCTTTTCCAAATAAATATTTCAGCACCAATTTGTTACATAAAAGTCTTATAACCTTTTACAGTTAAATATGTATAAAACTCTCTTATAAAATATTTTTGTGGTAGTTGTCACATATATACAGAATTATCTCGAATTACATCAGGTCAGGAAAATATGAAATTTTTATTTAATGTTTTTAGTTCTTAAATGAAGTGGAAACCTTATTACATTCTGAACAGAAAAAATACTGACTGCCACTTATATGTACAATTAAAATCCTTAAAAAAAAACCCTAATATTTCTACCTATCTGTTAAATAGACTTGAAAGAGTTTTTGAAGTTATTATCATCAATATTAATGGTAGTAATAAATTTATGAATAATTAGCTGTTAAGGGTAAACCACTCAGATAAAAAAAAAATACAATTTCTGATAGTTTTGTACTTTTTAAATTATTAATATTTTTAAAGCATCAATTTAACATAAAAGTAAGTTTAAGGCACTGTGACAGAATGGAAAGCTGTTAAAAGATACAAAAAAGATATTTAAAATCTTTTCCAAGCACACATACTTCACAGAATTAGGCATTATAATTTCAAACACTTATTTCATTAAAAAAAAAAAAAAAAATTAGGCAACAGTGGTAACTGTAATATGTTTTCATTGGTGGGAATCTCAATTTTGCTTTTTTTTAAAGTTAAGCTCTAAGCATTCTGGTTGTTAAACTTGTGTTTCCCCCCCCCTTTCCTACTACAGGCATAATTGTTCCAAGATCTCAGAAGCTAAAATTTTTCGCTATATAACTAAGCTATTTAACTCTCTAAAAGATAATTTTTATAATGGAAATAGTATTAGTTTTATCCAAATTTATGTCAAATAAGCAGAACACAAAACTCACTTTTAACTAAAGGATGCTAAAACAAAACATAAGGCTAACACGTTTACAAATGCTACTATTGGCTGAGAGGAAGAACTATGCAGTCTGGCCGGAGAATGCACTACACTTTCATCATCAAATCAATTTTGAACGCCTTTGTGATATTTTTCTAAAGCACATTTCTGGAGGTCAAGACCATAAAACAAAAAGCAATTTACGCTTTCCAGTTTATTGAAGAAAGGCTTAATTTCTGCAAACTGCAGCTTCTGGACACTAGGCACCTGCAAGGCAATCTGGTTGAGGTGTATAAGGCCTTGAATGGATTGAGCAGGCTCAATGCTGATGGGATTCTCCCTCTTGCTCAGATTACAAACCTGAGGGGGCATAGATTCAAACTGAGGAAAGATAGTTGTAGAAGATGTCCAGAAGTTTGCCTTTAGCCAACAGGTAGTTGATTGCTGGAACAAACTTCCATCTGTTTTTGTGGAAGTTGATAGCTTAAATAAATTCAAGGTGGAACTAGACAAACAGTTGCAATGAATGTATCAGTGAAATGGGAAGGGTTTTTTTTTTTTTTGGCTGACTATAAGTTTGCTTTCTTGCATCATGCACCTCTACTAATGCTATTGGTAGTGAAATCTATTATAAACGGGTAGTAAACTTGATCTTATTTCATTTGCAATAATTGGAACTGGATGTTTTTATGTTATTATGTTTCCCCTTCAGTGAAATCTTCAATCATATAAAAAACAAAATCTCAGAATCTTATTCCAAATGATGAAAGGAAAGAGACCAACAGAAAATGCAAGTGGGTGGCAGTGCTTGGAAAAGAAACAAAATTGATTTAGAAATGAAGATGAAAATGATTAAGAAGTACGAAGCAGGGCAAAGTTTGTCATCTATTGCACGGGAATTAGGTCTCGCTGCTTCAACAGCGAATACTATTTTAAAGGACAGTGCGCATATAAAAGAACATGTAAAAGGATCAGCGCATTTAAGATCAACAGTGATCACAAAAAGTGTTCATTGTCTATATCAAAGATGAAAAAGCTATTAATAATATGGATGGAAAATCAAATTCAGAAGCAAGTAGCCTGAGTCTAATGGCCATTCAAGCAAAAGCAAGAAGTATTTATGAATATATTAAGGATAAGTACAGCAAACCCCAAGCAACGGGTTTTTTAATAGGTTCAAGCATTACGCAGATTTCCACATTAAAGTAAAATTTTTGTAATTCTGTACACTTTTCCCATTCATGAGATAAAAAAATTGAATAAATAATTCTATTTACATGTTCATCGAACATTTCCTTTTTGCTTCAATCAAATTTTCGGTGCACATAGTTGCAAGTACTGCATAAGCCTTGAAGGAAATTCTGACACGTAAAATTCAACTTAGGTAAAGGTCCATGGAACGAAACCCTTACATAAGTTGGGGAATGGCTGTAATATTAAAAGGATCATTGAAAATTACAGGAAAAACCACATTTATAGTGTATCTTGATATTCAAATGTCAAAATCAATGAGAAGAATTAGTGTATAACATTTACTCTTGACAAAAAATATATTTAATTTTTTATTTATCTTAAAATATTGGGGTTTTGGTTGTTTGCATTTTCCAATTTGAGCACTGCTAGTTTGGCTTTTATATCATAAAATCAGTCACACACACACACACACATATATATATATATATATATATATATATATATATATATATATATATATACAGCCTCCATAGCTGAGTGGTCAGGAGTTGGAGTGCAATGGCACATGCTCTTTGAGTAGACCGGGATACAAGACCCCTAACTGCTAAATACGGTCGATCTGCCAACCCACACTGGACCAGCATGGTAGATTATGGTCCATTCCCTCAACATGGCTTGTTGAGGAGGCCTCCATCCTGTAGTGCATTGACAATAGCTGCAAATGTATTTAAGAAGTTTTTGGCCTATCATATATGAAAGGTATTTGCATCTGTTAAATCGAGTGGATGACACTCAGTCATTGACAGTACAAATTGATCCTTGTGACCTATCAGCCCTCCTCCATTCTAACCTATTTCTTGTAAAATTTTTAGTTGTAACCAAAGTGAAGTCCTCATAATGCATAGCTTGCACAAAATTAACTTTTTACATAATTACTTTTCTCTCCAAATTTTGTTAAAATTATCCCTTTACATGAATTGTCATTTTCTATACTGCTATTTCAATTTCCAAAGAATACCAATCCATCTTTGCCATTAGTTTCTACTATTCTTTCTAAAATCATATTAAAGAATTCCATCTCTTTTTTGGAGCCTTTACTTGGTCCATATGAGCAGACAATTTCATCACTCAACTTTCCATCTTAAATTTTGCCCATTCTTCCCAGCCCAAACTATTTCTAAAAACTATTGCTACACCTCCTTGCAATGTATCTCACTTCTGGAATCAATTTATAATTGTCTAGCTGTAGTTTGCCTGTATTCATCCTCTTAGCTTCTGATACCTGCCAACATCATAATGACTTAGTTCTGGTTATACTGTGACATGACTACATAAGGCAGAGGCAGTTTACAATCATTAAAAATATTTAACAGTCACATGAGTTTGAACTACAACTCTTCTGCTAATTCCATTTCTTTGCCATTTAATCTTCTAAATTTTATGGTACTTATTTTGATGTTTGTTCCAGTAGCATATTTAGCACTGTGTCTCGATTTCCCAACAAGAACAGCAGGGCTCACATTGACCTGGGTGGGTGATATCTCAGCTGATATAAGTCTTGACTGCTTTATCCTTCACACTGAGGCCATTCCTTTGCCATATTAAAGTTTTCAGCCTAAGTTGTTTAATCTGGTCAGCTTGTCCCATATTAGCAACCCAACCTCATTCATTCAGTAGCCATTAGCTTCTCTCCACTAAGATTTTATAGTAAGAGGCGAGGAGTAGACACTGGTTGGAATTATAGTTGATTCCCACAAACCTAGCACAGGAGATGTGGATGTCTTCCCCTGGTTAGATAGCTTAAGACCTGTAACTCACTATATATATTTCATCGCTTGAAAATAATCAAATATGTTATGTAACACAATGTTCTGAGTAGCGGCTTAAATATTATTATTTTATTAGGTTTAAGTAATTCACATTACTGAAATTAATGTCACAAAAGAAGGAAAATATCACAATGAGAGATATATATATATATATATATATATATATATATATATTTTTTTTTTTTTTTTTTTTTAAATAACTCCTTGGGAATATATATGATGGGGACATAGTAGTAATAGCACTGGCAAATGATGCAAAAAAGGAAGCTTATACAACATCAGCTTAAAAAAAAGGTTCCCATTTTACCAATTCATCCCCTCTAACAGTTTTTTCAAACTGTTAGAGGGAATGGATTTATTCAAACTGTCCACATCCACAACACCAGATGGAAATTTGTTCCAATGATCAACTACTTGCTGGCTGAAGGCAAATTTTAGCACATCTATCCTCTAATTTAACATCAGAGAATACTATCAAAAGCTGGGTTTGCTAAATTTCAAAAGAGGTATTCTACTAAGTTTCATTTCCAGAAACAATGATGTTTATGATCTAATATTGAAAGCTCATCTAATTGGATTATAGTTCATAGCAAAGATACTAAATATTATTATGTGAAGAATGTCCATCAACACTGTCCACAAAGAATTGAAAATTAAAAAACTTCAGTGAAAAGGCTACCAAAAGATTTGAATGCAAACTAGAAGCAGAAAAAGTGAACTATGCAAAGACAATTCTTACGAAATTTTTCAAGGATTCAAATAAGTTTGTCAGGCAACTGGTGACCATGGATGAAACTTGAATCACTACTATGATATCCATAAACCAAAAAACAGTCCATGAAGTATCATGTAGAAGCTCCCTACTACAAGAAATTTCAAAGAAAGCATCAGATACCAAAGTAATGGCAAGTTTTTTTTAGGGGGGACAGAAAAGGGGATATATTCATTGATTACTTTCAAATTATCATTCTTCTCTTTCTTGGTGATTCCTTTCTACTTCGGACTCTCTCTCAGGGTAACTTGGAAATTTTTTTTTGGTTGGTGCAGCATAAGCCTCTGGCTTCCTTGCACTGTATGGCCATTAATAATAATTCCTTTCTACTGAAATTCCATGAGAAATTAAAAACTAAATTTCACGGGAAACTTTCCAATGGGATCCACTCCATTATGTGAATGCCTCCACTCACATGGCTTTAATAACCATGGCAACAAACATTTAGGTTATGAATTGTTGATGGACCAATCCTATTTACTAAATATGATGGTTATCATTTGTTTCTTGCACTGAAAAAACATTTGAAAAGGTGACTTTTGGATAAATATTATTCATGCAGTTGCAAAGTGGATACAGTGCCATGGCAGTAGGTTATACATAGGGGGGGGGGGGGATCTGGAAAAGGCAAGAGGACCATTGCATCAAGCATGCAACCTTTAGAAGGGATTACGTTGAACAAAGCTATTCATTTCGAGATTGCCTCATTCTTCTTCTTATGGGGGGCCAAAAACTTTTCAAGTACTCTGTGTATTATTTGTTATATATACAATGCAAACAAATATAATTACTAAAGATAATTTCTAAATACATATCTGAATATTTACATTACCACATTAAAAGTAAATATTACTTTTATTCTTTGACTGCATGCCGAGATATGCAAATACCACCAGGGAAGAGTTGTAATATGCAGTAACCTTGGTTTATAGTTTATTTTGTTTATTATATTACATTCCAAAGGTTAAAGAAAATATACTTTTTTTCAATTTCTTGGACCTAAACTCCAGTTTACTTCCTTTTATGGTATACAAACTATATGCAAGCACCATATGGTGCTGGTATACTGTTTGATGTCAGTATACTGTTTCCTTCTGTCAAACAATATATTGTTTGATGGTCTGTCAGTAATTCTCAAACTATGCTCCTGCAGAACTCTTGGTGTTCTGTGAGCTGGACTGTTTTCACTGCTGAAATCTAATAATAGTCTTTTCCCATTTCAAAGAAAAAATTAAGTCAATAAACAGAATTTTCTCAATTTCAAGTTTCTCTCTCAAATATTTCTTAAACATATAGTGCCTGCTAGCAAGCCCTAGCACATGACAAAGCAAATAAAAAAGTAGCAAAAAATATTAAATGGAAAACCTCAGAAACAGCTGTTCATGCTTATAAAAGAAAGTTTGTTTTTTTCTATAATTACTTTCATTTTATCAGTGCGGAAGCTCATCTGTTTTGATGCACAGTTCTTTTAAGTCACTGAATGCCAGAATTAATTTTGGACTGGTCTAAATTGCACATTTGTCCCAAAAAGTCACTTCATTTGGCTCATGTTTAGCTCCTATATTGGATATGCTTGTTCTCTGTGCCTGCATTCTGCAATGACAATTGGAGGTCCATTGAAGCAGAGGTACTTCAAAGAAACTGCTTTCAGCAAAGTCTAAATCCATGATTTCACAATGTTATTTCTAAAACTGAATTTTGTCAACTGCACTTTATGAGGTTTCCTATTTCTATGTAATTTTACATAAATAACTTGACATAAAATAGCTTTCTTTTCAATTCCTAATTTTAAATAACAATGACACTTTTAACCAAAAATAAATAAAAAAATTCAGTGCTGCCATCTCATCTTATTAACATTTATGCTAAATTAAAATAAATGTAGAGTAACTTACATACTATCAACTTACAGTAATTTTACCAATAAAAATAATAAAAAAAAAAAAGATTAAAAAATAACTTTGAACTATGCCAATATAATTTGTACATTTTAATGTCAAATACAAGTTATTTGTTTGCTAAGAATAGAAACTAAATTCAGGAACAGATCCTTGCTAATAGGAATTTAATTCAAGACCCTACATTCCCAAAGGTTTTCGGGAGTGTTGCTCAAAAAGAAGTTATATTTTAGATAAAATAAGTGTGGGCGAGTGATAGGTTAAGATTTGGGACCTAAAGATTGTTTTATTTTTCGGACTGTGAACTTTTTTAAAATGGCTATTAATTATTATGCTCGGACATAGGAAATTTCAAGGTCATTAGATTTTTAAGGAACTATAATCAGTCACTGGGAATTCTTAGTAGAATAGTTGTGCTACCTGATAGCTTTGATGTAGAAGTTTTCAGGATACCAAATTGTATTTAAAAATACTCACATGTTGCTGAGTTATACATTATTGGTATTTTCAAGGTCACAATAATTCTACCGAGTCAGCCATTTGGATGTTTCCAGGAGATAAAAGAACTACAGCAATGCCACTTGCTTGTGCAGTGGTGACTAGAAATTCGGCATAAATTGCATAAAATTATTAAATTGTGACATCACGAGGAAGCTTCATCACTGAATAAGAGCTACTCCATTTATATGGCTGCGGCAGGTTTAGTAGATCGGCAACTTGAATCCCAAGCCCGGATAAATGGTGAGGGTTGACGTCAGGAAAGGCATCCAGTCGTAAAAACTATGCCAAAACCAATAGATGTGTTCCGGTTAAGAAGTTAATCCAACTAGAGGAGAAGAAGAGAGTGTGAATTGGGAACATTGAATGCCGACCCCATATAATGTGGGAAAAGAAGAAGAAGATTCATTCAAGACCCTACAAAGTTGAATTCCAAGGAACAGCCCTTCTCAAACATAACATATTCTGCTATTTTTATTATTAATATTTTGAAAAAGCTGACATTTTTAATAACGTTATATAAGTACAGTGGAGATTCCAGTTATTTGGGCCACCGGTTACGGGGCAGCCGTTTATTTGGGGCAAATCTTAAAAAACAGAAACCAATCGAGAAAATTGCCAGGGTTTACTTCGCTTAATTGGGACAGCATGCCGTTTAATTGGGCAGGAGACCGCAGCACTGGAGATTACCCTACGATTGTCTCTGACAGTACCATGTGGTTCGGTAGAAATTCTGGAGGTACAACCATAAAACAAAGGAAACAATTAGCAATCGCCTGTTTATTGGGCTTTTCTGTTAGTGAAATCTATCATAAACAGTCAGTAAACTCGATCTTACTGAATTTGCAATAATACCGATAGCTGGAATTCTGTGGGTTATTATGATGAAATGTGTTTACACTTCCATGAAATCTTCAATCATATAGCCGTGTTCTTTTTTATTGATTGCTTATCTTTTTTACTGTATTAAATTTTAACCCCCCCCCCCCATGCAAATGTCAGTGAACAGAAATATCAACTAGTTTGTATGTACATATTACAGTATGTATTAATTATTCCAATTATCACATATATTCTTCCGATTTTCGGGTATCATTTAATTTTTTTAATTGGTAAAGTAATAAAGGGTAAATTTGTGCTTAATATATCTTTGCTTTTATAGCCTGTGGATAATATTGCTCAAATTTTCGCTAATTAGAATCGCTGTTTAATAGAATTAAAATTCAATTCACAAATGTGATCACAATGACCGGCGCTTAATGCACATTGTATAGTGAATGGTACTTTACTGTTGAGTTTGTCGTAACGTGATTTGATTGTACAGTGAACCAATTGTAAAGGGGGGGGGCAATTGTATTTTTAACTATTTACGTGAAACTTTAGATAATTGGGGCAGCCGCTTAATCAGGCCAAAATGCACTAATCCCGATGTGTCCCAAATAACCGGAATGGACTGTATTTATTTTCTGTTATAATAAAGAAATGTTGACTTAAAAAATGTATTTTTTTCCCAAAATTTTATAAAATTAGACACTTGATTCCAAGTTTGTTTTGCAATTTTAAATGCTTTATTGAATCCCCAAAAGTAGAAAATATTAAATATATTTCCTACCAACTGGCACATTCAAAACATTAAATAATACTGCACTAATGTCAATATTGTGGATCCATCTTTGGCTATCCATTATACAGTATATATGAAAACTAAAGGTCATGGTCTCTTCAAAAGTCACTAGCAAATTTTGGAAGGAACGAATTTGAAACTGAAAATAGCTTAGAAATGAATGATAGACAAATTGATTTCACAATATTTGCTTATTATGCATAACAAGTAATGGGAAGCACAGCTATCTGACTGAAATATAACTAATATAAGCAATAGTATTGTAAGTATGGTGTAAATCTTTTAAATTAATTACTTTAACTCAAAAATTTGTGGGTCATTTCCCCTCCACCCCTTTCCTTTTTGTGATGAACTTAAACACATTCATCTGCCCCAAGGTACACTTCTTTTTTAAATATTAAAATTCAACACACTGGCAATCCTAGTTTATCTGCTTTTCCACTGTCTGTCAGTTTTTAAAATATGAAACTTCTTTACTTTTCACAGTTGAATTTTTAATTTAAACATGGTAACTAATTCCATTTTTTTTATTCCTTAAACATATGTTACCAACTTACATGGGCCACTTCTAATTTTGATAAAAATTAGAATTTAAAAGAAATTTTAGAACAGCAGAAGCTGTTGAAAACATATTTTAAATATTTTAAAACTGCACATTAAAAATTAAAGCTGAAAATTAATTCCTACTAAAAAAAAAAGTTCATGTACAATTTAAAGAATGACAAGCCACTCACTGGCTTTTCACTACAGGCAGGCAGGCAGGCAGGCCCCAAAATTTGTTCACCCTACACTGAAGGGAAAGGTGAAACTAGAAAAAATTGCCTAGTGTGTATTTCCATGTGTTAAGTTAGCTAATGTTTAAATGTATACTGTATTGGTAAATAATCATGTGGTTGTATTATAATATAAAGTGAAGACTGGAACTGTTCCATGTACAGTAGGAATAAGTAGAGCATCTGTTACAATGCTGAGGGTGAATGCGATAATACTATGTAGTTCTATGTTCTCATAGTGCTAACCTTTGACTTTCAGAAAGCTGGAGATCAGGATTTTAGAACAAGAGGGGAAAACAAGTTTTTTGGCCAAAACAAGCAAAAAAAAGAAAGTTTTTGCAAAAAAACAAGAGGAAAATAGGCGACTTTTCAGAAGCGGAAGTTTTCTAACATTCATAATGCACTATAAATTAAATTTGACTGACAAAATACACACTTTATATTAAAATACAACCACAGGATTATTTACCAATACAGTATGCATTTAAACATTAGCTAACCTAATATTTTTCTGATTGAGTATTTCTGTTCAGATATTCTATTAGACATCAATGAAGAGGCGCCTCCGTAGCCAGGTGGGCAGGAGCAGCAGTGCGTAGCACACGCTTCTTGATTAGACCGGGGTTCGAGCCCGTGACCACCAAATACGGAGGATGCGGAAAGTCAGGGATGACCACCGCATATTCCCGGAGCAATATGGCCTTAGTTGCTAATGCTCCTAAAAAACCAAATAACAAAAAAAAAAAAAAAAAAAACATCAATGAAGAGCTAGGTTCAAATTTTCAAATGGTCACATAATATTTAAAAGAAAACAAGCAACTTGCTTTATTCAGGCCAGAAGGAAACATGAACAGACTTTCTGCGTAAGTGAGGATAACATGCATAGAATTATCAGCTTGCTTGGCCTGTTTAGGATTGCTTTTGCCAGAAGACTGCAATTCATAAGATCTTTTTCTTGAAGTTCATTAATTTGTCTTTCTTTAAGATAATGAACTGGATTTGAACATGAATCAGTGCCACTCACTACTGATTGCTTACTATAATCAATCTGGCAACCCTTGAAAAGTGCTTATACAATCAGTCCTCGTATAACACGATAGTTGTATTCCTAGAAACCCTCGTGCAATGCAAAATCAAGCAATATAAATAACAGGTCTTATGGGACAAATAGGGTTAGGTGCCGACCACCCAAACTTGGACACACATTTGTAACCAAAACATTACCAAACACAATAAATAATCATAACAAAACACTTGAAAAAATGTAAAAAATGAAACGGTTGAAAAATGTAAAATTAATAATTTAATCATTTAAATTTAGATTCCTACCTTAAAAATAAATGAAGACAGCTTGCGGGAAAGGATTGAAGCAGCAAAATTGTGGGAAAAGTGGCGGCAGGTTGTCATCATTATTGGAACTGGGAGGTGGAGTAGATGCAGATAGGGCTTTGGGCGAAATGTGTTCACGCCAGAACTACAAGGCTGTGGCTCATTTTCTGTCTCTTTCTTGGGTGTTTTCATAAAAAAGAGATCTAGTTTCTGTGGTTTTGCTATCTTCCTTCTTTCACAAAGCAGCTGCTTATATGGCTCCAAAGCAGATCGAATTGTATATAGTGCTCTTCTGCTTCTTTCCACATTGTAATCGTTATTTTCTAGCCACTGTGTACCTTTCTCAAATGAATTTAAAACTGAAGTAAAAGGCTGTTTTATGGTGTATTTCAGGCATTCATCTTCGTTGTCTTCTTCACCTTACACCTGCCCTCCAGCAACAAGTTGTTGTGGTGAAAGTTCTTCAGGAGACTGAAGCAACTCTTCTAAATCTTCCTCCAATTCCTCAAAACCGACCTGCTTTGTGAGGGCAACACAATGTGCTTTTAATTTAGGAAGCTCGTTTACTGGATCAAAGCCTTTAAAATCACAAATAAAACCTGGTAAAAGAGGCCGCCAAACACAATGTAAATATTCTTTTGCCACTTTCTTTTGACATTCTTTTGCCACTTTATTTTGACATTCTTTTGTTACTTTGTTCCAAGCCTCCACAATTATATAAATTGCATTCTTTATGTTGAATTACAGGGACTTACAGGGGAACAAGCATTGTGTGTGTGTGTGTGTGTGTGTGTGTGTGTGTGTGTGTGTGTGTGTGTGTGTGTGTGTGTGTGTGTGTGTGTGTGTGTTATCAGACACTGTCTAAAACACTAATGAATCCAATATCTTTCTATTTCAGATTTAGGAGAAGTCCGGTTGGTCTGCCTCCCTAAAATCCACTCATGGGCACCTTCTCAATGGTAAGCCCTGTTACGTCACTTTGGTGGCAACGAACGTGTAGAGTGGTTCTCTTCAAAACGCCTGGTCAGTGTGAAGAGGAAAAGACCAAACCCTCCAGCATATGACAGCACAATGAAACAAATGGCCCTCAGTCCCCCAGCAGCTTTCACTAAACCCTATTACGGGGAGCGAGAGGATCAGAGTGGAAGCAGAGGGTGCTAAGAATCTCTGGGTACGACGAGGCTGCCATGCACGGAAACTGAACTTGGCCTGTTACAACGTACGATCACTCATCGGTGAAGACAGGATATTAGAGCTGGAAAAGGAATTAGAAAATGTGAATTGGAATATCATCGGTTTGGCTAAAACAAGAAGAAGAAATGAATCACTTATAAGTTTATCAAGTGGAAATCTGCTGTACACCAATGGAAACAGTGAAAGGAGCGAAGATGGAGTTGGCTTTCTGGTCCATAAAGATATAAAAAACAACATTTTGGAATTCAAAAGTACATCACTAAGGGTGTCAAGACTCAGGATTTCTAAGAGGTACAAGCTAAAGGTTATAATGATTTATGCACCAACATAGAGCCATGATGATGATGATGAAGAGGTTGAAGAAATGTACACCGAAATTCTTCTAGATAAGTAGAAAACCCACTACACTATCATTATGGGGGACTTCAATACTAAAGTTGAAAAGAGACAAAACGGTGCAGAAATGGGAACTATAGGAAATTTTGGAAGTGGTGAAAGAAATTGCAGAATATTGAAGAATGTCAGTAATGAACATTTTTTTAAAGAAAAGGGTGAACAGAAAGTGGCCATGGAAGAGCCCAAATGGATTAACAACTAATGAAATCGACTTCATCCTCACTAACAGAAGATATATCGTGAATGATGTTACCATCCTGAACAAGGTAAACGTTAGAAGTGATCACAGAATGGTAAGATGCACACTTGATATAGATGTAAGAAAGGAAAAAACTGACTCAAGTAAATAATACGAAGTTCTTTCAGATAACAGAAGAGGAGAAAAAGCAGTATGTAATGGAATTTAAGAACAAGTTTGAGCTGCAGACCACTCAGGATCAAGATATCGACGAAATATTACAACTTTCTGAAAGCTGATAAAGCCAAAGAAACCTATAGGTAAAAAGAAATTCAAAGAAGAAAAAATTAGTCAAGAAACACTTGTCATGATGAATGAAAGATTACAAATGAAGAGCAAGATAAACACTGACAAGGACAAAATTGAGTATACTGAGTTATGCAAAGCCATTAGAAAGAGACTCAAGAAGATTTAACACAAGAAAAGTAGAACAAGCTTTAAGCGAAAACAAAGGACTTAAATCAGCAGCCAGGAGCAGTAATACAGAAAAACTTAGGATACTGAAACTGAAGAATAGCGATAGTGTACTTATAAATAGCAGAGAAGGCATAATTCAAATAGCAGACTACTATAGACAATTATACAAGGAGCGAGGGAATGATGCCAGCAGTGGGGAAGATCGATCACAAATTAGTAACACATACGACATACCTTATATCCTTCCTGATGAGGTAGAACATGCATTGAATAAAATAAAGAATCAGAACAGCCCGGGGGAAGATGCTGTAGGGTTGTTAAAATTGGGAAGAAGAGACATGACACAAAAACTGGCAAGGCTCTTCACAAAATGCATTAGAAAAGGTGTGATGCCTAAGGAGTGGAATAATGCAATCATAGTTTTGCTGCATAAGAAAGAAGATAAATTAGAAATTGGAAATTATAGACCAATTAGCTTGTTATCCCACATCTACAAGTTGTTTACAAGGGTCACTACTAACAGATTAGAAAGAATACTTGATGAGAATCAACCGAAAGAACAAGCTGGCTTTAGGGCAGGATTCTCAACTATGGATCACCTTCATGTAATATCACAACTAATGGAGAAAGCAAATGAATATAAAACACCATTATGCCTGGCATTTCTGGATTATGAAAAGGCAGTTGACTCCATACAATGTTTCAGGTACTGGAAAGACAAGGCGTAATACCCCATATATTATGATTTTGAAGAAAATATATGAGAACGCTACCTCCTTTATTAGACTAGACAAAGACAGTAGCAAATTTAAAATTGAGAAAGGAGTTCGACAAGGAGACAATATCTCCGTTGTTTACTGCTGCCCTTGAGGAAGCTTTCAGAAGATTAGACTGGTTGCAGAAAGGAATCAATGTGAATGGAGAGTACCTAAACCATTTATGATTTGTAGATGACATTGTGGGTCATAAGCCACGATCCCAAAGAATTAGAGGAAAATCTTAATCAGTTATGCAGAGTTAGTAAGGATTTTGGACTAAAGATGAATATGGCTAAAACAAAAGTATTGATGAACAAGTTTGCCACAGAAAGGGATATAATGATTGAAGGAGCAGTAATTGAAAATGTGGAGTCATGTACTTATCTTGCACAAATCATTAGCTGTAATAATGATAAATGGCTAGAAGTCAAGAGAAGAATAAATTTTGGATGGATAGCATTCAGGAAACAGTCACATACTGAGGAGCAATATCCCAATTTGTCTGAAACATAAAATAATTAACCAATGTATACTCCTCACCATGACTTATGGAAGTGAAGCTTGGACCCTCACCAAAAGAATGGAAGAGAAGCTGAGAACTACACAGCGAAGAATGGAACAAATTATATTGGGAATCAGACTGGTAGATAAGAAGAGAAACATGGATTAGGCAGCAAACTCAAGTAAAGGACATTCTTATCAAAACTAAAGAACTAAAATGGTTTTGGGCAGGACACATAGCTCGAAGACACGATGACAGATGGACTAAGAAAATAACAGAATGGTACCCAAGAGGAGCTAGAAGAAAACCTGGAAGACAATGACGGAGATGGACAGATGAAATTCATGAGTTTGTGGGTAGTAAATGGATGGCCATTGCACAAAACAAAAGGAACTGGAGAGTTGCTAGAGATGCCTTCATCCTGCAGTGGATTTAAAATGGCTGATAATGATGAATTGCTTCCAGAAGTCTAACTGTTGGTGCATTTTTGCCCTCTGTTGTTGCTTTCAACATCTTAAATGTGTGTCTTATGTTATAGTGCTTAAAAGCAGCAATTATTCCTTGGTCAAGTGGCTGGATAAGAGATGTTGTGTTAGAGGGTAAAAACAGGATTTTTGATGTTTGGTGAGAGGTCAACAAAAGTTGGAGGATGACTTGGTGCATTGTCCAAAACAATTAAAATCCAAATTTTTCTTTTTGCTGTAGCTTCGAAACACATCTACCCTGTCATCCACCCTCTTCTGCTGTTCGTAAAGTAAACACCCAGGGTACACCTTACATTCCCTTTTACCGCTCATGTATTGGCTGCATGATAAATAACAACAGGCTTCAGTTTCTAGTCACCACTTGCATTTGTTCCTAACATAATGGTCAATCTATCTTTAGCAGCCTTGAAGCCTGGAGCTCGTGCTTCCTCTCTTGAGATATATGTTCGCGATGGCATTTTTTCCCAATACAGTCCGTTTCATCAAAGTTGAAATTTTGGTCCAGTGTTTACTCTTCTTCAACTAGTTTTTTCAGTATTGGTAGAAATGCCTTTGCTGCTGCTTCATCTGCACTCACAGCTTCTCCTGATAATTTCACATTATGGAAAGCATGATGTTTCCTGAAATCATCAAACCAGCCACTACTGGTAGTAAAGGGAGGCACTTCTTGAGAGTTTTCAGCTTTATTTCTGAGGTCTTCAAATATTGCCAATGCCTTTGCTTTTATCATAAGCAAACTTGTTTCTGATCTCTTCTTTGTTTGATCTTCAATCCAAACAGATAACAGACGTTCCATCTCTTCCAATTCATTGTGTCTTGATCTAATTGATTTTGTTACACTTTGAACTGTTCCTGCTATAAAAGTTGCTTTTGTTTTTTCTGCATTCTTTCTAATTGTTCTCAGCATTGCCTCATTTAGGACTGTAGCATGCACAATATCACATGTTCTTTCATTCCACTCAAAACGTTTCACAATTTAATATTTTTCTTCTATCAATATTGCTTTTCTTTTTCTCTCTCTGAACCTGTACTATCTTCACCAGGACGCTTCCTTTTCACACTCTTTTCAAGTATTTTACTCGTTTTTTGGGAATAGAGCACAAATATAAAAGAACAAAAATGAGAATAAAAATGAGGAGGCAAGCTTAATACACATAAACAGCAGGGTGCTCAAGTAGCAACTGAATAAAGAATGCAACACCCATGTAGACAATGAATATACAATGCAGTAAAGGCAGAAACACACTGTACTCACATTTTACGTTTTACTAAAGCATATTTGAGGTCACTACCATAAAACAATAAAAACAATTTGCAGTTTCCAGTTTATTGGGGGGTTCCTGCTAGTGGAATCTGTTAAATGGGTAGTAAACTCGATCTAATTGCATTTGCGATAATAGTGATAGCTGTAATTCTGTGGATTTTTACGTTATATGAAATGCGTTTCCCCTTCCATGAAATCTTCAATCATAAAAAAACAAATAAATTTTCAGAATATTCTCTTCATTCCTACTCTGTTGTGTTCAGTTGGGGTGATTCTGCCATGTTCGACTGCAATTTCTTGTAAACAAAAAGGCAAATCGTGCATAAGCGAATTTGGTTTGTGTTATACGTGACTTCATTTCCCTATTTATAAATCGTGAATGATCGAATTCATGTAGTGTAAGCACGTGTTATACGAGGATTGACTGTATTGCTATTCTCATCACTTCTAACCTCTTATTGAAACAGGCTTATCAAAAAGTGGACATGGTTCTACCAGTCTAGTTGCACAACTTAACCAAAGACAGCAAACATGTACATACATGCATGCTTCAAAATGATCAATCTCCTCTTTTAATACCCTTGCTATCCAGTTTTTAGGCTTACCATGACAGCTATATTATCAAAAATCCATGCTTTCAGGTTGTTCAGAAGAAGAAATTGAATGTTGTTCCTTATAAAGTTGCTTTCCAATGTTGGCACTAAGAGTAAGTTGCTTTTGATTTGATGATTTTTTTTTTATTACAAAAGATCAAAACAATGTTACATAGCTTGAAATCACTTTGATTACTGCCATTTGTAACAATCAAAAATGGCTTGTTTTTCACAGTTATCACCACCTCTTATTTCCCTATCCATGCAATTTCACTAAAAATATTCGGTGCCTCCGTAGCCAGGTGGGCAGGAGCAGCAGTGCGTACCACACACTTCTTGATTAGACCGGGGTTCGAGCCCGTGCCCACCACATATGGAGGATGCGGAAAGGTCAGGGAATGACCACCGCATATCCCCGAAGCAATATGGCCTTAGTTGCTAATGCTCCTAAAAACCAAATAACAAACAAACAAATAACTAAAAAAAAAACAGTTGTTTTGTTGTTTTGCTATATTGCGATCAGTGAACAAATCAGAAACTATCTATCAAGGAACACTTCTGAATAATGCACCTCTATAACCAGCACAATTTAGAGATTATGTTCTATGATAAATAACATTTAGCATGTATGATATATCATACATGCTAAATGTATGATACATGCTCTATGATAACATTTAGCATGTATGATATCATACATGCTAAATGTTATTTATCAGATTTCTTCCTATGCACTGCATGAAAATGTTTTGCTAATGTTTGCAATTATCTGATTTTAGTGGGTTTTCTGCCACTTGAAATTTTTAGGTTACCTTTTTCAGATTTTACAATGCATGGAAAATCTTGCACACATCTTCTGAATTTTATTTTGTATTTCATTGACTTACAGGAGTTTAATACACACCGTGTTTTTTTTTTTTTTTTATGAAACCCCAAACACGAAAGGTATCAAAACCTATAGTACTTAGTACCGTGCATGGGTTGAAGGAGAAGTATGGGGGGGGGGGATGCCGGAAACTTTGCTCTAGAGACTAAACACGGGTTTCACCACTTCAAGCCTCCAATAAGCAAAGTGGTGGTTTGCATGATATTGCATTCAAACATAAGATGGCTCAGCAAAGGAAAAAGTATCAGAAATATTTAAGGATCAATTAACCCAGATAATTTTACTGAATCAAAAAATGAACATTATGATGAAATCTTTAACTCTGATGGTTATTGGATTTGATGTCAAAATTCAATGATCTCACTTTCAATTTCAAGGAAAAAGTATGCTCCACATGTTTGGATGTGTAAATTCGATTTTTAAGTCCAAACTGACCTAGGTCCCCAATTTCCCTAACACAAAAATGAAATCTGCTATTTTATTTCCTTACAGTAAAAAAAAAAAAGTAAAAGAGCATATACAATTCAACAAGAATATTAACTACAAATGGCTAAAGAAAATTTAAAACTAACTTGAAGATAGATTTGCTGATTTTTATGTGATGCAACTAAAAGCCATTTTCATTTTAAATACATTTATAGAAACCAACATAAGATACTGATTGGTGTTTCTAAAGAAGAATAACAAATATAACATGCAAAAATTTTACTGATATAAAGATTTAAATTATCACTGTGCATGTGATTTACAATTAAAAGCTATGTCATTGCATTGCAAAATCATAACATTAGCATTAGTAGAGGCATACGATGCAAGAAAGCAAGCTTATGCAGCATCAGCCAAAAAAAACCCCTCCCATTTCACCCCTTCATTCGTTCCAAATGCCTGTCCAGCTCAGCCTTAAATTTATTTAGGCTATCAACTTCCACAAAAGATGGAAGTCTGTTCCACCAATCAACCACCCACTGGCTAAAGGCAAATTTCCGCACATCTATTCTACAACTGTCTTTCCTCAATTTGAATCTATGTCCCCTCAGATTCTTAATCTGAGCAAGAGGAAGAATCCCATCAGCATTCAGCTTGCTCAACCCATTCAAGGCCTTATACACCTCAATCAGATCACCTTGCAGGTGCTTACTCTCAAGGTGCTGCAATTTGCAGAACTTAAGCCTTTCCTGGTAAGAGCACCCCTTTGTTCCCCTCACCAATCTTGTTGCCCTTCTTTATACTCGTTCTGTCAACTCTACATCCTTCCTAAAATGAGGCCTCCAGACCTGTACACAGTACTCTAGGTGTATCCTGACTATATAACTATCCTATAATATATAACTATCATCTCATTCAGTCATTGAGATGACTGAATGAGACTTGCTTTATCCTCCTACAACCCAAAATATGAAAAATATGCAACATCAAACATTGTACCAATGTCTCAATAAACAAACTTTACAAATTTTTCCTTTGTTTTCTTGTTATATGTTAACTTTAAAAAATAATAAAAATTTATATTAATTTATACTGTTGCAATGATATGATGTTATAATTATATAAATTTAAGTTTATTAAAAGGTTCTTTACAGCAAATCTTCAGTAATTTTTTGTAACTTACAATGAATCTTCAGTGGTTATTTTTATTATCATTGAAAATTTTTGGGGATCCCTCAGTTACTTGTACAGGATATTTCACAAGCTTGTGAAAAAAAAATTCTGGGAAATATTCTAGGGTCAAAAATAAGAAAAAAAAAGTCATAAACATTGCCATTTTTCAAAATTCATGTCTGAACTTCAAAAAATTGTGGAGTTTTGATTGGTAAAAAAATAATAAAAAATTAATAAGAATAGCACACACATATCTAGTAAAAAGTTTATTCATGTTAGTACAACACACTGTCTTTTTTTATTTTATCTTTTTTACCAATGAAAATTCCACAGCCATTTTTTAAAAGTCCACCATCATAACTCCAACCATTCAGAATCAGACATATTTATATAACTTTTCTTCTTGTTTGGGATCCTAAAATGTATCCCCAGAAATTTTTTCTCATACCTTGGAAACATCTGTATACAGTGAATTATATTTGGTCTATATTGAATTATCCCCCTAGCACTAGGTGTGCCACTTGGTTTTTTTTTTCTTTTTCTATTATTCACAAAGTCTCAACTGACACTTTCTGAATGATGGCAAGAATTCTTAATAGATAAAGGAAAATGGTTATAATTGTAACCATTTACCTTTATCCCGTACTGTATTTCTATATCAGAATAGAGAAATTACGATGATTAAATGTTAAATAAATCCACATGTCCTTAGTACAAAATACATAAAGCAAATCTTTGCCTTATTCTTTAAGGAAATAATTCTCTGCTCAATGCTATCTTACATCCCCCTTTCCTCCCTGCAAGTGATGCACAGTTTTGGTTTTATACGTGGTTGCTGCTGAATAGCAAGGAAATGTATGTCTGAAGAATGTAAAATAACATCTGGATTAAACCATGCTATTGCCATCTTGTCTTCATTGTTTAAACATAGTTTTGCTTCAAATGATATAAGAAGTTTTTGTCAATTAATAAATAATTATTATATAGGGATTTTAAAAAGTCAGAAGTTTAAAAGTCAATATTTCTTTTGGTCCTAGTATAATGTGTCCTTCACATACTGAAGTCCAAGTTTCTTCTTCATCATTAAAAGATATCAAAAATTTACTATGTGTAAACAATTGACAATCAGTTGTAAATCAGATGTGTGTCAGCAGTTGCCTTTAACCTTATTTCTAATTTCTGCATAAAAATTATTAGAGTGGGGCCCCAACATCCAATGGTAATTCGTTCCACAAAACCCACTGTATGTTGAAAATATTTACCATATTTTCTAAATTGAAACCAATGATATATTGATTTCCTGTAATTCGTTCTAAACTCTTGGCAGGTGACCCCAACACATAAAATATGTATTTCTTTATAAAACACTAAAATTAGTGTTTTATAAAGATTATTTAATAAATAGTTATAAAACATTTTGAAATAAAAAACAAACAATAAATTAGCATTTTTAGACTTGAAGTGCAGGGCTAATGAAATCAATAGTGACGTAGTGGTGGCGGGATTAGATCAGACATCAGGTGTCTTTTCATTATTTTGTCTTTTGCTGCTACTGTCAAAGGTGGACTGTTTTTGATGACTTTTTTGTAGCTTTCTAAAGTAAGAAATGACTTTGTTTTCCATTTTGCACATCATGAGTTCAGTGTTTTAAATGTTGGGGGTTTTTTTTAGGGTCCGTAGTCTAACGACCGACCCTTATAATGTCACTCAGTTGTCTATCCTTCCGTCTGTCACAGCATTGTATCTCTGGAACTGCTCATCCTATTGATTTGAAATTTGGCATGGGTTTGTATGTCATGTGGGCCAACATAATGCCATATTGGTCGTTGTTCACAAAAATTTGTCTGAGAAATGGGGGGGGGGAATGTTGTCGACATCCCATAACTTACTCTACACTGTTGGAAAGAGCTCAACGAGTAGGTTTAAAATATTTTTTTAATTAAAAATGGTGACGCCAGACAGGAAAATGTGAGTAATTTTCGTGTCCCCCCACCTCTATTTTTGTCGCTAATGGAGCTAAAAATTTAAAAATCACATTAGCTATGTGTTATTCGATGCTTATCAAGGGAAAACTATTCTGATTGAAATCTATCATTCACATTTTTTGTTAAAATTAAAAAAAAAACAATTTTTTGTTGCACTTCAATATGTGCTTTTTTGTATTAAGTAACTCTCCTTTTGGTGACAAAAAGTTGCTAAATAGTTAGTTAATAATTCAATAAATGTCATTTATAAATTTTATGCTGAGAAGTATTTTTTTAACAATTTTTAAAGCTGGAGTTGTCCTGGCAAGGAGGTACTCAGAGAGCCAGTGTTGAGGCGGTGGTGGTGGGGAGACGCCTGCGTGGAGTCTTGCATGGCCCTCACCTGCCAGTCGCTTCTCCCCCAAGACTTTAATCACTTCTCCAGGAAGAAGTCTGAGTCACTTCTCCCACCCTTGTCATTCACAACAACTGGAAAGACTCAAAGACATTTCCGTTGGTTCCTCAGTAATTGCAGAACTAATCCTTTCTTTTAGACCAAGCCGGGGAACTAGAAACGTTTTTCAATTACCATAAAGCTCTCTATTTAAGATACTACACTAACAACCATTCATGACTACGGACCCTTCATCCTGAGTGCCCGACACTTAGTAGTTGACTGATTTATTTACCACTTCTCTTAAACGCTCCCAACAAGAAATGACAGTATTCAACTCTTCAGTTACACATTTTGGGTGTCCTCTTCCTCTCCAGTGTCACTCTTCACAATTTTCTCCAACCCTCGTAGCTCCTCTGTCATTAGCTTATGCACATGAGTGTCAATAAGGTCCTCCTCTTCATCAACCTCCAGACCCATTGATTTAGGGTCCATTCAAGTAATCATTCAAGCTATATCGGAAAGCCATCGGTTCCTGCGAATATCATCGGTCCTTCAAATAAAAGATAGTATGAAAGGTAAATCGGTTCCTGAGAATATTGGATGTCAAAGTCAACGGAAGTCGAGGCCCCACTGTATTATTGTTTTATTAATTTTTTTTTTTTGTATTTAAGCAAGAGTGAAGTAACTAAATAGTGTTTTGTCTGAATAGCCATTCCATCAAGGTCTGGTCCACTTATATAGGGTAGTGCCAGTTCTTAAGTCAGTAAATGGAACTGTTTTTGTCTGACATCTATTACAGAGCTGCCAACTTCTGAAAAGGTGGAGGGCATGTATTTATAGGCAGGAGGAAAACAGATTGTTTGGACAAAACAGGAGGCAATTTACAAAAGTGGTTCTTCCCAAATAACACGAGATGTTTTTTGAAAAAGCTGGAAGTTTAATAGTCTACACTACACTAGAAATAAAATTTCGCTGACAAAATATGTATTTGATATTGAAACATCCATATGACTGCTTAAGTACGGTATGCTTTTAAACATTAGCTTATTAACATTTTTCGGTCTGTGGATTTCTCTGTTTGGATTGTTTATTTAGCCAACAACTGATGACTGTTGCTGATGTCGTTTTTTTAGGGATTTATTAGGCACATCGGCAACAATGGCCATAATGCACAAAATTATGACTGCTTCAAGAAAGATGGCAGACTGCACATCTTCAGAAACGTTGAGAAGGTTTTGTTCATAACAATGACCCTGCTGTCTAGACTTCACTGTCAAGAGCATTTCCAAAGCTTCATCAGAAATAGATATGAATTCAGTTTTTTTTTTAACCTGGTTGAATATTCTTTGACTCAGCATTGCCATAAGGTATTATTAAAATTCCAAGAATGATTTGGGATAACTTGTTATATCTTATGATTCCTTGTGCACTTGTCAGTGCCCTGACCAAAGCCCACTGTACATCATTTCTTTCTTCATTCATAATAGTATCTTGTAAGTTTTCACACTGAAACTGTCAGAGCTGGTCTACAAAATATCTACTTCTTTTACCTTCAGTGATATTGAGAAGTACTGAATTTTTTTTTCTTTGCTAAATCAATTCATTTCAATAAACTTGTTCTTCAAATAGCATTATTGGTTTCCCAAATATGATTATATTTAAATTAAATTTAAATAATATTTAACAATGTTTCTGATAAGTCAGTTGAGCAACTTGCTATCGGAGAATTCTGTTTGGAGCTAGCAGACTTGTCAACCTGTTTTGACATTCAACATGTACTGTCTCTGCACTTGTCCCTCACTGTCTTCTGTAATTGTGATACTAATTTATTTACAGGGGAAGGCAGTATTTTAGCTTGTATTTCTAGACTCACTCTATTGGCAATTCAAGTTAGGAGTTGAAGCATGTAATTTATTTCCTTTGAAAATAAATCTTTAATTATATTCATTTTTAATAAGATTGCTAAAAAAACTTAAATGGCTAAAGGAACAAATTATGGAAAACTATTTTAAGGTATTTATAAAAGCTGTATTTGTTAATAACAAAATTAAGAAAAAATTCGTATAATTTTTTAAAAATTCAAATTTTAACACGTTGACTGCTATGGCTTATTTGGGTGAACGGGTCTCCGACGCCAATCTGAGTTAGGCATGTTAAATTATTCAAAACCCAAATTATAATATATATTCATCACCAAAACTCCTAAAAAAAGCTTCTGAAGATAATCCTAATTCTCCACAGGCAAGTACATCAAATAATAATAATAATTTGTGGAATGAAATAGCACAAGGTCCTCAGGTTTATTTTTGAAGAGAATGTTGAGAAGAGAATGAATTTTGAAGAGAAAATAGACACAACAGAACTTGGTGTACAAAAATTGGTAGAGCTATATTTTTCGGAAAAATTTCTCACATTATTAGCGGAACAAACTAATTTATACGCTAGGCAAGAAATTGAAAAGTGTGGACAATCACAAAAATATGCCAGGTCATCAAAATGGAAGGACACCGACATTTCAGAAATGAAAGTGTTTCTTGGACTTTTGTTACAAATGGGTCCTTGTTCTTTTCCTTCAATAGAGCATTACTGGAGTACAAGTGCATTCTGCAATGTTATGTTTTGGCGATTATTTATGAGTCGAAATAGATTCAAGTTGATATTACAATATTTTCACTTCACAAATAACTCATTACAATCTGCTGACAGGCTATACAAGGTAAGACCAATTTTGAATCATTTCAATAATGTTATGCGCAATAATTACGTACTGAATAAAAACATCTGTATTGACAAGTCGATGATGTTGTGGCGTGGGAGACTGAATTTCCGCCAGTACATAAAAAATAAAAAGCACAAATATGGAATCACACTTTACAAACTGTGCGAGTCCAATGGCCTTGTTATGAAAATAAAAATTTACTCAGGTAAATCAGAAGAAACTGAACAAAACATAGGTCACACTGCTGAAGTTGTGCTATACTTGCTTGAGCACTACTTAGACAAAGGATATGTAGTGTATGTGGACAATTTTTATAATTCTGTTGCTCTGATCAAATTGTTGTCTGCTTGAAAAACTTATGTATGTGGAACATTACGCAACAACAGAAAAGAAAATCCAAAAGACCTGGTGATGAGAAAATTGAAGAAAGGAGAAGTTGCATGGCAATGAAATGGCCCTGTTGTAGTTTGTAAGTGGAGGGATAAAAGAAAAGTTCTCACTATTTCTGTTAGAAATAGTTGTTGAAACATGTTGAAATGGTCGAGGTATGTAACCAGAATGGAAAAATTTTGATAAAACCCAACATAATTCGAGATTACAATAGCAGAATGTCCGGCATAGATTGATCAGATCAAATGCTCTCATATTATTCAGTGCTAAGAAAAACCATCAGATGGCCGAAAAAAAATTGCATTACTTATTTTATAAATATATATACAAACGCATACATCCTTTTCCATCAAGTTACAGGTTCCACCATAAAATCTCTAAAATTCAGAGAAACATTCATTGAATCTTTGATTGGAGAAAAAATTCTAAACATTCCAAAGAAGATTATGTCTAAACATAACATTCATTATTTAGAGGCTATACCACTAACTGGAAAAAAAGCACACCCGACTAAGCAGTGTCAAGCATGTACCAGAAATAAAAAATGCCGAGAAGCACACTATTATTGTCTAGTGTGCCAAGAAAAGCCCGCTTTTTGTGTAGAAGAAATATCACAAATAAACACTATAATATTATCGTGAGTTTTAGTAATACACTTTATGTATTTGTAAATAAAATATATTTTTTTTTGTGAATAAATTTTCTGTTTTCTGACGCCGTAGTTGATTTTTCATTCTTATCCCAGAAGCCCACTATCCATCAATTGAACATAGTTGCTACAAATATACTAGTAGCTGTGCCTGAAAGGCAAGTCATACCAGTCTGAGTTAACTTGTAGGTGGCATCCTGGGCCAGATTGCCAAATACGAGTAGTTAACTCATATTTGGCAGTCAACGTGTTAATGCAGTGTTACTATTTTTTGTAAAAAGAAAAAGATGGAAGAAAAAGTGTTTTTTACCAAAAAAAATATGGAGAAACTCTATGGTACCAACTCTAGTATGATGGTGAGACAGAGAAGAGGTCAAATGGAGTCACAATGACTAATTCTCTGTCTTAAACCCGTTGGCAGCTATGCTATTGATTTATGTGGGTATTTGTTTTTTTCCCTCAGAACTATATCTTTGATATAGCTCATGATCAGAGTTTCAAAAAAAGCTTTTAAACTTAAATGAGGTGCAGCTTACATGCATCTCACGTAATAAAGTTTAAAAGCATAATACATATATCTCATACTGCAGAAACACCAACTTGTTGATACAACCAATTCAAAAGTCACTAGTGACATTCCGGAAAGATTACATCACAAAAGCAATGAAAAATATTAAACATGCATGAGAAGATGTGACTGAATCTTGCAAGACTGGTTTGGAAAGAAACAGACCAAAAGCTGTGAATAGAGGTTTTTCACACAGTTACACTGTCCCTTCACAGTTAAAAATATGTTATTCATTAAGAGTTAGGACAAGATTTGAGAAATTTCGTAAGGTAAGCTGCGAAGGCACTAGAATAAGTGAAAGAACTGTCAAACAAGATCTTCAAGAGTTAGAAGAAAGAAAATTTCATACTAAAGAATTCAGTGATAACGAATTCAAAGATAAAGAATAAGAAATTGTCTGGCAATGTCTTGTCCTTTATTCAAATTCATGGATCATCTGGCAAAGCCTAACATTGAACAGTAAGATGATTTGAATGGTTGAAAATGAAATTCATTATGACAGAGACGTCTACAACAAAAAGAAATATTTCAGGTAATCATGGCTGAATTCACTCTTCTTGTCTCTGAACAATGAACTTCCCAAAGAAAACTTCTAGGGCTGCCCAAGAAAGCACTCTGGATGCCCAAGAAAAACAACATTTTGCAAATAAAAAAAATGTGTGTATCAAATGTGCATCTTTTTTTAAAATAAATTTGTGTAGTAAAAGTTTATACTTGATTCCCACCTTCACAATTATTATGGGTATCTATTGGAAAAAAAAGAAATTCACTTAATGACTATTTGCTTAGAAAAACTGTTTTCAGGAATCCATTTCTTTCATTAAGCAACTCGTGGTAAGGACAGCATTCCAGGAGTGTAATTATTCACGGTTATCCATTTACTTAATGTTAATTGATTTATTATTAATCTTATTAACCAAATTAATAACTAATGTAAATTTATTTAAGACTGTTAAAACTTAATTTTTTACCTGATGGTTGCTAATAGATTTTTTTTTTTTTTTTTGATTTGGTAGTTGTTGGCGCATCGGCTTCTATGGCCATATTGCACCTCCCAAGGTTTTTGCAGTACTTTGATCCAAGCCCGAGGCGGGAATCGAACCCGCGACCTTGGGTTGCCGGGCAGGTACTTTACCCACTCGGCTAGCCCGGTCGGCGGTTGCTAATAGCTTTTTGTTAACTTATTCAAGACTAAATCTTAACCGCAACAAATAAGAAATGTATAATCAAATTAATATGTAATAATGTATAATCAAATTATAATAACGTGTAATCACATGTAATCAAAATTAACAACTATGTAAATCATATCACCAAAGTTTCCAGTTCTGCTGTCTTTACAGTCACTGAAAAAGTGGTACAGGAAGTACCATGAAATGTCTGAGAATAATCTGTAATTCTTTAAGAAATTAAAGGCAGATTTCACTCCATGCAGGTTTAACTACTCATCATTTTATTAAACCTAAAATTCAGCAATTAATATCATACTTAAACTAATGATTGTGAAAGAATGAATACAGTTTTCTACAAAATCAAAGTAAATAATTGTGTTAATTTTTTTTTAATCACTCTCTCTGGACGAGATGATTAGTTACTATGAAGTAAACTGTCAGATACTCACATTAAAATTATTAAGTTTATTCTGCAACTGCAGTATTTATCTGGATTTGTTTCTGTCTGCTTTGATACAGTGTAAGCTCATCTATATCTGGAAAATGAATCAAAACTGCATAAAACATGCTTTGCTGACACTGTCAGTATATCTTGAAACTTTAAGGTATGTTGAAATAGGTTAGGATGTTAAATTTAACAGATGAAGCAACTGCTTTGTCCCTTGACCACACAAAACCAACTCAGTAAAAAAAAACTATTGCATGAATCTTGCTATGATGTGCTGAGAACACAGCAATCTTTCTTTACTATAGAAAGTATCACAGAGTGACCACCTTGCATCCATATAGTTTCTCAAGTATAAAGGAAACTTTTAAAATTTGCATATCTCATCCTAAATTTTAGTTTCCTGTTAAATATAAACTAATATAATAAACATGTTTGTTATATCATCTTAATTTTAGGATGAGTTTTGAATGCCTATATTTTTTGATGTATTTCACTGGCATTTGTGAATCTGCTGTCATTTCTAGACATTGAAATTTACCATAACTATAGCCAGTGTTTCTCAAACAATATCTTCAAAACTACCTGTGATTAGCATTAGTTGAGGAATACGATGCAAGAATGCAAGCTTATACAGTCAAAAAGAAAAAAGAAAGCAAGCTTATACAGTCAAATACAGTCTGGATGGGTGAAATGGGAAGGTTTTTTTTTTTTTTTGACATCAGTCAAAAAATGTTTGTCTAGTTCAGCCTTAAATTTATTTCAACTATCAACTTCCACAACAACAGATGGAAGTCTGTTCAAGCAATCAACTACCCGCTGACTAAAGGCAAACTTCTGCACATCTATTCTACAACTGTCTTTCCTCAATTTGAATCTATGCTGCACCTCAGGTTCTTAATCTGAGCAAGCAGAAATATCCCATCTGCTCAAACCATTCAAGGCCTTATACACCTCGATCAGCTTGCAGGTGCCAAGTCTCCAGAGGCTACAACTTGCAGAACTTAATCCTTTCTTCGTAAGTGCACCCCTTTGTTCCTCTCACCAATCTTGTTGCCCTTCTCTTGTTCTAGCACTTGTTCTAGCATCTCTATATCCTTCCTAAAATGAGTCCTCCAGACTTGTATACAGTACTCAAGGTGTGGCCTGACCACTGCTTTACACAAAGGGATAATAAACTCCTTGTCTCTGCTAGCAAAATCCCTAAATATCATTGACAAGACTCCATGACCTGCTTGGCAGCCTGTCTGCACTGTTCAGAGAACTTCATATCTGACTACACAATTACTCCAGGTCTTTTTTTCATTCTTCACCTCCATGAGTGTAATACCACACAGTTGGTATGTTTCTCTTGTATTACTGCTTCCCATATAGAGTACTTTGCATTTGTCAATGTTAAACTTTAGTTACCACTTCTCAGCCCATCTGCCTAACTTTTCTAGATTCTGTTGCAGTAGCCCACTGCCATTACTGTCATTAACAACCCTGCTAACCTTTGTATCATCTGCATACTTGGACATTAAGCCTGATATACCTTCATCAATATCATTGATACTGATGAAGGTATATCAATATCTTTCAATTCAGTGCTGTGCCAAAACAACAGTTGGCACAGCACCAAACCATGGGGGACTCCACTAATAACATTAGTCCACGAAGAGCACTGTCCATTTATTACCACTCTCTGCCATCTCCCACTCGACCATCCCTTTATCCATTGCAGTAACTTGCCCTTAATGCCATACTGCTCCAATTTGTACAGCAGTCTTCCATGTGCAACAGTATCAAAACCTTTCCTGAAGTCCAAGTACAGTAGACTCTTGATTTTCCATGATAGATGGTAAAAACAAATCCCGGATAATTGATTTCCCAGTTAATTCAAATATACAGAAGTCCCCAACATATGTTCCATGTCATCTTACTTTGTTGAGTTTTATGTAACTTGGGAATGACTAATAACATACTATATTATTATTGACAAATCTGAATTCAGTGCAATACTTGTTAATGTGTGACCATTTTCATACATCCTTATTAGTTTAATTTTCTGATCCAAATCGATCACTTTCCTTTTCTTGGTAGATTTACTAGTACCGCTGTCACTAGGCGCCTCCGTAGCCAGGTGGGAAGGAGCAGCAGTGCGTAACACACGCTTCTTGATTAGACCGGGGTTCGAGCCCGTCACCACCAAATACGGAGGATGCGGAAAGGTCAGGGAATGACCACCACATATTCCCGGAGCAATATGGCCTTAGTTGCTAATGCTCCTAAAAACCAAATAACAAACAAACCGCTGTCACTTAGTCGGCACCATGATAATGGTCAAAATGAAATTTTCTGTAAAGAACTTCACAGGGAAAACTCACTATTATCATCCAGCGCGAGCTCACATTTTGCTAAAGCACATTTCTGAGGTCACTACCATAAAACAATAAAAACAATTTGCACTTTTCGTCTTATTGGGCTTTTCTGTTCGTGCATCTAATTATAAACGGATAGTAAACTCGATCTTATTGCATTTGCAGAAATACAGATAGCTGGAATTCTGTGGGTTTTACATTATTATGGTGAAATGTTTGTCCCCTTCACTGAAATCTTCAGTCATATAAAAAAAAAAAAACCATAAATAAATTAAGAATCTTCTCTTCCTTCCTATTTTTTTGCTTGTTACTTCGTATCTTGTGGAATTTGTGCATGCCATGATAATCGTTATTGATTGCTTATTTTATTTATTTATTATTTTTGTTTGTTTTAATTTTTACAATCCTAAAATAAAAAAAAAAATTACATAAATCCGTAGTTGCGTAAGTCAGGGACTTACTGTATTGAAATATGTTCAGCAGCCTACATAAAAAATTATGGAGATAGATAAAAAACGAAAAAACTTACCACGCACTACTCGCGTGTCCAATATGATGCTTCCCTTTATTTTTTGTGCTGTCGATTTTAAGTCTAATAGCTTTCCTATTTTTTTTTTTTATGATGTTGCATATGGTTTGGTCACCAACATTATAATGTTCATTAGAGATTTAACGGATGCACCATTTTCAAACTTTTGAATAATTTCAATTTTTTGTTTAACTGAAAGCGAACAAAAAAAAAATTGACATCCCTGACATAAATAAAAAAAACAAAATTTGTCTTTATGCGGTGCAACGAAACACAAAAATCGACGAAATGCACTAAAACAAACTAAACAATTGTTCTTTTTTTTTGAGTGGCGGGTGTGAAGACAGTGGGGGTTGCGAGATAACAGGTACAGTAATCTCCCAATGACGACTTATAATGCCGCTCGTCGCCTATTTGCGACTTGCAAAACATCTGTTTATATCTATTCTATTTATTACTTGAATTTTATGATTTCTGGTTTTTTCTTTTAATTTGGAATCTTGAAGTATCCCGGTTAATCCGATCCCGATAAATCGAGAGTCTACTGTATATATCAAAATTTTTTTTTTGTATCCCGTTCCTTTGTGATCACATCGTAATATCCAATCAAATTTGTCAGACAAAATTTCCCCTTAACAAACCCATGCTGTGTCTGAGCTATTACTGCTGTCTTATCTAGGTGATCCTGTTTCACCTCTTTAACCAGTAACTGCACTATTTTCCCTGGAACAGAAGTTAAACTAACAGGTCTTTAATTATTTGTGTCACCCTTTGCACCCCCTATGTGAATTGGAGATACATTTGCACATTTCCAGTCCACACGGGGACCCCTCCCCTAACTCTAATGATGTTCTCATAATTATGGCTAAGGGTTTGCTTACTTCCCTTGCTGCCTCCTTCATTATAACTGAATAGATTCCATCCGCCCCAGGTGCCTTTTTTATGTTTAACTTCAACGATTTCTCCTCCACTTTGCTCACAGTTATTACAAAAATCACTTAGCTCCCTGTTAGAGTTTGAAAAACTTCTGGCATTCCCCTCCTTGAATAACTCCTCATGTGTGAATGTAGATGCAAAAGTACTCATTCAGTTTATAAGCTACTTGAACAGGATCATCAATAGTCAAACCCATCTATGTTAAGTGGAACTAATCTGATTCATTCCCTTCCTTCTAGTTTACATAAGTAAAGAACTCTTTTGCTGTTTTTCTTTGTGTCCTTTGCCAAATATTTTTCTCATAATCTGGCTTTGCCTGTCTAACCTCCTTTGTGACTTGATTACAGACTAGCTTATATCTGCCATAGGCTTCTGTGTCGCCTGATAATTTATATGCATCCCATGTATTTTTCTCCTCTGCCACAACCCTCATTAATTCATCTGACATCCATTTAGGCCTGAACTGTGAACAGTATTTCTTAGTTCGTATGAAAATCTAGTAGCCTCCAATATTAAGTCCCTGAAGGCTTCCGCATTTAGAATTCTTTTTTTTTTTTGTGTTAGTTGTTGGCACATTGGCTTCTGTGGCCATAATGCACCTCCCAAAGTTTTTCCATTTTACTCTGATCCAAGCCCGAGGCGGGATTTGAACCCGCAACCTTTGGGTTGCCAGGCAGGCACTTTACCCACCTGGCTAGCCAAGTCAGCACATTTAGAATTCACTATTGGTAACATCATTAGTTGATCCCACTGTATAGAATTTAAAAACTGTCCGAGACCACTGTAATTACCTTTACAAAAACAAAAACCCTTCCCCCTTTACCCTTGATAGGAGTTGACGTAGCCAAGTGGTCAGGAACGAGAGTGCATAGCATGCATTCCTAAATACGGTAAATATTTGTATTGACAATTTATTGTAAACTCTACTGACTTGGTTGTCATGCCGGAGTATAAACAGAAAATTTAATTTAAATTTAATTTTTATATCTTTAAGTAAATCCCACATCAGTACACTGTGATCACTGTCACCAAGTGGTTCCCTTATCTGCAAATTCTTAATGCACGAATAATCACTGCTGATAATCAGATCAAGGGTATTACTCCCTCTTGCTGCCCCTCAAACATGCTGCTGTAGAAAACAATCCTCCAATAAATCCAAAAAAGTCTTGCTAGCGTGCGAGTGACCAACCACAAGTTCCAATCTGGAAAATTAAAATCCCCCATTATTAGACATTCTGATTTACTAGCCCACTATTTCTCTGCACAATTTTTCATTGTACTCATCAGAGCCATTAGGCCTATAACACACTCCTACTCTCATTTTCCCTTTCCCAGTGCTTATGTCACACCAAACTGACTCAACATTGCATTCTCCACCCATATCATCAACTGGATGCACTTCCTTAGATTTTATGTGTTTCTTAACTAACAGCATAACCCCTCTTCCCTTCCAACCCTGTTTATTCTTTCTGTACACATTCTACCCCCCAAATTCCAATTCTGCTCTGCTTATATCTGTGTGACACCATGTCTCTGCTAGCTCAACAATGTCTTTGATGTCTTGATCGGCACTTCAAATTCATCAATTTTATTTACTATATTTCTAGAATTAGTGTACATGCAAGTATGCATGCACTTGTTCTTACTCTTAGTTACCCTAAGAGTAAGAGAAGAAGATTTTACTTGTTCCATGATGACTCCCAGCAGCTCTTGAAGTCCCCAGCAACTTTGCTCTCTAGGCTGCTGCTCATTACAACAGAAGAAGTGCAAGAATCACTTTTGCCTCTGCCTGCGCCTACCATTAATCTTTTAGTCTGTGAATCCAAGCCACCTAACACTGCCTCGGTAGCACCAGCAAATATTCTTTCACCCTTTCCATTTAAGTGTATCCCATCCCTGTGGAAGTAGTCTCTACTGTTAGCAAGCACAGATCACGCTGAAAAAAATTCTACCCCCGTAAGCCTTGCACAATCTCTCCAGGGCCGAATTGATTGACAAGGCTCTCATCATATACTCCCTCCTATCGTGTCTGAGCAGAGTTGCAGACACTTTCAAATTTAACCCTAACTCGTGACTTTTTTCCAGCATTGACCTGTACTTGTTAAGTAAATCTGCAGATCCGTTACTGTTAAGGTCATTAGTGCCAATGTGTACAACAATATCACCTTTTCTGCCCTTAAAAGATGATATCAATGATGCCCAGTGATGTTAGCTTGGCTTTAATGGATCATGGCCAGTAAGTAGATAAGTTGTATACAAACCCAGTGAAAACCATGGGGGAGCTCTAGGGAAGATCATGTTTACATTCGGCAAGAATTTCCAGGGATTGCTACAAAAAAAAAAAAGAAGAAAAAAAGAAAAAAAAAAAAAAAAAAAAAGTCAAATTATTTAATTAGAGTTACCCAGAATTTTTTCTATATACCCATTATGTAATGTGTCTGTAAATTGCGAGTGTTCTCTGGTCGATTTGCCTGTGTTGCTGGATGAAAAAAAAAAAAAAAAAAAACACATTTTCTGTGGGGGAACCTTGCTATCTATGCCTCGCTGACTAACTCAGTCACAGAGTGAAAAAAGCTCATTAAAGTTCCTTGTGCCATCGACGGGATTTGAACTCAAGCCTTTCCACTCTGGTGTGGGGAGGGCAATGGTGATACCACCGTGCTACCCGTGCAGATTGATTGCTACATTCATGTATTGTTGTGGCAGACTCCAGGGTCTCTCCCCCCCCCATTAGCCACAAGGTATTTGGACACATCTGACCAGCATACTTGTTTCCAGTCCTCCAGCATACTTGTTTCCAGTCCTCCTTGTTTCCAGTGTTCATCGCACTGTTTTCCATACATTAATGAATTTAATCATAAAAGACAAACTGACTTGCTTTGTCAATGTCTGTCAAGGATTGTTAAATCTACAATTTTTAAGAAAACAATTTTAAGTCTTATTGGTGGACACCACAGCATTTGCCATCGACAAGGATGAGCACCTTGAGCAGTAAGGAGAGGATTCTCTTAGGGTGTCTTCTATACCTTCAATGATGTTGATTATTCCTGTAAACGTTGTCTATAAGGAATCCCACAGGAAATACTCAAATAATTACAGGAATTCAAATCTGGTAAGTACAGTGGTGAATATCATCCAATCCCATATCAATTAGAGATGGCCCTATCATTAAAATGTTTCTTCATATATGAAAAATTATATTCATCATAAGCACCATCCTGCTGGGAAAATGTTTCTTCCACATTCATTTCCATGCCTTGAAGAGTTAGAAGAAAGGGTTTTGAAAGATTTTCAGGTAGCATTCTGTATTACTGTATTTGTGTCCTCCAGAAGGATTGTTCATGAATTCCAGGTGATTAAATTGTGCACCAATTCACCATACATTTTTGAGCCATTTCCAACTGTATGGGGATCTCATGCCTCTCCCACCTTATCAAGTATGTCAGTAAACAGAATATGAATTTACTGACATAGCTTATAAGGTGGGAGTGCACTTTGTTGGTGAATCATAAAAAAAAAATAAAAAAAATGTAAAGTGCAGCCATTATCAACCCACTTCAGGATGGAAGCCTCCTCAACAATTCATGCTGAGGGAAATGGACCATAATCTGCCACGCTGGTCCAGTGCGGGTTGGCAGATCGACCGTATTTAGCAGTCAGGGGCTTGAACCCTGGCCTACTCAAAGAGTGTGTGCTACTGCACTTCGGCTACGGAGGTGAATCATATGGAGTGTATAACAGTTATACTGCAGTTATTTTTAAGATTTATATAATACATTAGCATCTAAGGCAATATTTTGCTGTTCATCGCACTGTTTTCTATATATTAATGAATTTAATCATAAAAGACAAACTGACTTGCTTTGTCAATGTCTGTCAAGGATTGTTGAATCTACAATTTTTAAGAAAACAATTTTAAGTCTTATTGGGCAATGCCTGAAGCTTTACTTAGTAAGACTTAAAACCTACTGTTGCAAAACAATCATTTCACATATTTCCTTTTACTACAAATAATTGTTTCTTGTAACTAATTACAAATTATCACAGAATCAGCCTGTTCAAATTTCTTTACTAACCTTGAAATTGTTAATTTTGGAAAAAAAAAAGTCACGAGTTAGGGTTAAATTTGATAGTGTCTGCAATTCTGCGCAGACACAATAGGAGGGAGTATATGATGAGAGCCTTGCCAATCAATTCGAAGCTGGAGAGACTGTGCAAGGCTCATGGGGTAGAATTTTTCTCAGTGTTGTCTGTGCTTGTTAACAGGAAAGAAGGTTGTGTCTACAGGGATGGAATACACTTAAACAGAAAGGCTGAAAGAATATTTGCTGATGCTATCGAGGCGTGTTAGGTAGGTTGAAAAACTGGTAACTTGGGGGGGGGGAATTCACAGATTAGTAGATTAACAGTAGGCAGAGGTGAAAGTGATTCTTGCAATGCTTCTACAGGAATGAGCAGCAGCCTGGAAAGTGAGATGCTGGGGATTTCAAGGACTACTGGGAGTCATCATGGAACAAGTAAATATGCGGGTTGTGTTAGGGTAACTAAGAGTAAGAATAGGTACATGTATACTTGCATGTACAGGCCACCCCCATATAACACGGTGCTTCTACAACACGGTTTCACTCTAACATGATTGATAAATGCAGCAATCTTCGCACAACATGGTACTTCTACAACACGGTTTCACTCTAACATGACTGATAAATGCAGCAATCTTCGCACAACACGGTACTCCTACAACAAGGTTTTGCTCTAATATGGTTTGAGAATTGTGGGGAATCTCACATAATACAATATTTTTGAGCTTTTGTGCTGGGAAAACCCCTATTATGTTCGATGTAATTTTCAATGTTTCCATTCCTTTTTGTGACTAGCCGCTGTTGACTTGCTAGTCGTTATCGCCTTCGTGATATTTTGCTAAAGCACATTTCTGAGGCCACTACCATAAAACAAAAACAATTTGCAGTTTCTGGTTTATTGGTCTTTTCTGTTAGTATAATCAATTCTAAATGGGTAATAAACTCGATCTTCTTGCATTTGCTATAGTGCCGACATCTGGAATTCTGTGGGTTTTGGCGCCTCCGTAGCCAGGTGGGAAGGAGCAGCAGTGCGTAGCACACGCTTCTTGATTAGACCGGGGTTCCAGCCCGTCACCACCAAATACGGAGGATGCGGAAAGGTCAAGGGAATGACCACCGCATATTCCCGGAGCAATATGGCCTTAGTTGCTAATGCTCCTAAAAAAACAAAATAACAACAAAAATAAAATCTGTGGGTTTTCATGTTATTGTGGTGAAATGTGTTTCCCCTTCCATGAAATATTCAATCATATAAAAAACATAAATAAATTTTCAGAAACTCATTAATCCATATCTCTTGTGCATATTGTGTTTGTTGCAACTTATGCCTGCCTTATTCTTTGTTACTGATTGCTTATTTTTACTGTTTTAAATTTTACAACCAAAAAAAAAAAAAAAAAGTCAGTGAACAGAAATATCAAAATTAGTATGTACATATTACAGTACGTATTAATTAAGCTATGTATGTAAGCATAAATTTATTGTTATTTTGCCAACTGGAAAATATTCTTCCGATTTTTGTGTATCATTTAAAGCGGTGGGGCCACTGCATTTTGTTGGGAGATCCTTTGGTGTTAGATTCTCTGCTATTGAACTTGTGCTTGTTTGAGACCATAAAAAAATGTGACTTCAAAGAGTGCAATTCTTGACTTTTAAAGAGAGCAGAAGGTACACAAAATCTGAATGCTGCAGAAGAGATTGTGCTTAGCAGTGATGAAGAGGAAGAAAATTAAATGAACGTACATTATCTCACATATAAGTATCACAGATTGTAAGGTAAGATGTTTGTTGTTATCACTATTTAAGTTACTACTATTATAAAAATAAAGTTAAAATATTAAGTTATTACTACTATAAAAATTAAGTTTCCAATAGTTATAAAACAAAAATGGTGTTTTTTGTTAGCTTTTGAAATGTAACTCCACCCCCCCCCCCCCACCTTTTTACTGGTTCTTAATCCCGTATAACACGGTTTTCCATTACACGAGATCTTGTAGAAACCAAACTACCGTGTTATACGAGGGTTACCTGCACCAATGCTGGGAGTACAGTAAATAAATTTGATGAATTTGAGTTGCCAGTGAAGGCATATATGAAGATATAGATGAATCTGAGGTGCTGGTGAAAGGCAGATATTGTTGGAATATCAGAGACTTAGTGTCACATAGAGATAAGGAATATAGAATTGGAATTTGGGGAGTACAATGTATACAGAAAGCATAGATAGGATAGAAAAGGAGGAGGGGTCATGCTGTTAGTTAAGAAACATAAAATCTAAGGAAGTGCATTCAATTGACATGGGTGGACAGTGCAGTGTTAAGTCAGTTTGGTGTGACATAAGCACTAGGAAAGCAAAGTTGACAGTAGGAGTGTGTCATAGGCCTAATGCCGCTGATGAGTACAGTGAACAACAGTACAAAGAAATAGAGTGGGCTAGTAAATCAGATTGTCTTATAATGGGGGATTTTAACTTCCCAGATATTAACTGGAACTTTTGGGTGGGTCATTCACACACTAGCCACACTTTTGTGGATTTATTGGATGTTTATTTCCTACAGCAGCATGTTTGAGAGACTACCAGAGGGAGTAATATTCTTGATCTGATTATCAGCAGTGATTATTCATGCATTAAGAATCTACAGATAAAGGAACCACTAGGTGGCAGTGATCACAGTGTACACATCAGTACTCAAAGACATAACTACAATCAGGGATTTACTCAAAGAAGTAACTACCATCAGGGGTAAAGGGAATAGTTTTTGCTTTCGTAAATGTGACTCTCTTGGAAAGTTTTTAAATTCTATATAGTGGGACAAACTGATGAAGTTACCAAGAGAAAATTCTAAATGGGAAGCATTCGAGAAATTAATCTTGGAAGCTACTAGGCTTTACATAACAACTAAGAAATACTGTTCGAGGTTTAGGCCGAAATGGATGTCAGATAAACTAATGAGACCCATAGCAGAGAAGAAAAATGCATGGAATGCATATAAATTATCAGCAGACACAGATGCCTATAGTATATATAAGATAGTCTGTAATCAAATCTCAAAGGAAGATAGGCAAGCAAAGGCAGATTATAAGAAATATTTTGCAAAGGATGCAAAGTCTTTACTGAAGTCGTCTTCTTTACTTATGTAAACTCTAGAAGGAAGGAGATGAATCAGATTAGTCCACTTGATAGTGATGATTCGATTGTTGATGATTCTGCTCAAGTAGCTGACAAACTGAATGAGTATTTTGCATCTACAGTGGCAGACAAAAAACTGCATTACCTAAAGAAAAGTAACATTTGGATGTTGTTGTTGTTATGGGGGTTTAATGGCGCATAAGCTACTATGGCTATAATGCGCCTTAACATTTGGAGTGAAACGTATAAGATATTTTTGATTACAGTCATTTTGTTTGTCGCAAAGCAAAGGCATTGTGTCAGACAACACTTCTATTGACAGTAATTGCAAGGTATTGCATCATCCGTTTCTATAAATACGCTGTTGGAAGGGTATACACGCTCATTAGTATCCTGCTTTGCTGAGGTGTAAGCATGGCACTATATTTTAATGTTAAAATTTTAATTGATGAATTTGAGGTGTTGCTCGAAACATTAAAGGCAGATACTGTTGGGATATCAGAGACATGTTGTCACACAGATATAAGGAATGCAGAACTGGAATTTGGGGAGTACATGTGTAGAGGAAGGATAGACAGGATAGGAAGGGAGGAGGGGTTATGCTATTAGTTAAGAAACATAAAATCCAAGGAAATGCAGCCATTCAACATCACTAGACAATGCAGCGTTGAGTCAGTTTGGTGTGACATAAGCACTGGGAGATCAATGTTGAGAGTAGGAGTGCATTATAGGTTGAGAGTAGGAGTGCATTATGACTCTGATGAGTATAATAAGAAACTGTACAGGGAAACAGAGTGGGCCAGTAAATCAGAGAGTCTTATAATGGGGGATTTTAATTTCCCGGATATTGACTGAAATTTTTGGGTTGGTCACTCACAGACTAACAAGGCTTTTGTGGATTTATTGGATGATTGTCTTCTACATCAGCATGTTCGGGAGGCAACTAAAGGGAGCAATACTCTTTATCTGATTATCAGTAGTGATTCTTCATGCATTAAGAATCTCCCAACCAAATCTCACTTTAAATTCATGCTGTCAACTCCTTCTTCACAACCACAACTTGAAAATAAAGAGTTAAAGTCAAGTGTAGTAAAATATGCTCAGTATACCAATTGACATGCCAGTATATGTTGTGAATAGGCCAATCCTAACAGAAATTAAAGTCAAGAACAGCAGAACATGATAGACATCGGAATAGGCAATGTGGAGATGGAATTGACAGCATTTCACTCCCTTTAGAGAACCATGGGTTTAACCTATTTAAGAAAGCTGAGCACCTAACATAAACATAAGGTCAAACCCATCCCTTCCCACACAACTCAGTTCCTATCCACATCCAATAGGAAGCAAAACAGAATATTTCCATCCACAAGAAGTATAACAACTACCACAACTAATCCTACAAGAACAGTAAGCAATCTCCACAACAATTAGCCACACTTTAGCAGAGAAGGGGAAGCAGACAGACCCACAACCAGAGCTACAACAGCACTAGCACTTCAATGCAGGGAAATACTAAGTGCTGTGTGAAGCCAGCCCAGCAACAAGGACATCCAACAATGATATCAAGTGTCTCAGATAAGAGTGCAGCACAAGACTGACAGCCATGACTTAAAAAAACCTCTCAACTCTTCGTCCTTCCATAGGCTAAGAAAGAACTGTATATAGTTATTCTTCTTTTATAACATTAAATATGAAATGTCAGATGTTAATAGTTTTCTGAGATTAAACTTCTTAATTCTAAATCCACTGAAGAAGGACCACAACAAATGGTTGAAATATGTTTATCTCTAAATTTTAATGTTAATTGTTAACTCTGTCTAATAAACCATTTTTAAAACCAATGCAGTGAAGAAGCTGAGCAGGCTAGCTGGGTGGGTGGGTAAAGCGCCTGCCTGGCAACCCAAAGGTCGCGGGTTCGAATCCCACCTCGGGCGTGAATCAAAGTACTGCAAAAACCTTGGGAGGTGCATTATGGCCACAGAAGCCGATGCGCCAATAACTACCAAAGGAAAAAAAAAAAAAAAATGCAGGGAAGTGTTTGCAATGAAAACCATGGCATAAATTATATATTATTTGTAAATTATCCTTCATTATCCTTTATAAAATCAATAAAAGGATCAAATAAAGAATGTGTATTTTTGATGAATGATGAATTTGTAAAAATATCTTAAAACTATTTACAGAATTATCCTTGCCTACCTAACTTAATCCTTTTTAGAGTGAAAAACACTTCAAACCCACCCAAAATTTGCGTGGGTTTGGAGTGTTTTTCAATAGCAGTAAGCTCTGTGGAGCAAGTTTCTCTGTAGAACTCTAAAAATTTGTAAATATGCAAACTTTATATATAAATGCTCATAAATATTAATTTCTTCTTATTTTGACTTGTTTACTCAGCACTGGAATGAAATTGTCAAAAAATCAGATCAGAATTTTAAGAAAATTGAGAGAGAAAAAATCCTTGTTGCTTTTTTTTTTTACCTCCCATTTTCTTCATGTAGTAATGTCCATTATATTATTTATCAGTATTATTAGTGACAAATGATGCAAGGAAGCAAAGTTTTTGCTCATTTACACTTAACTTAATTTTACCAAGTTCTTAATTCTAAAGAATTTCAGCTTTTCTAAGTCAAAATTGGACAACACCACTTAACAGGTGTTTCTTCCTCTAATTTTCAAAGATATTTTCATACTGGCATCTATTCTATACTGAGTCTGTATTATTTAGAAATATACAAAAAAGATGATAGCACCCATTGGAGGGTGAAGACAATTCACACAAACTTCTAAATGTTTCAACTTCTAAATGGTAAGCATTCAGGAAAGTAATTGTATAAGCTACTAGGCTTTTTATATTGACTATGAAATATTGTACAAGTCTTAGATCTAAAGGGATGTTATGTTATGAGCTAATGACACACTCATGGCAGAGAAGAAAAATTCATGGGATGCATATAAATTATAAGATGATACAGAACTCTATGGTAGATATAAACTTGTCTGCAATCAAGTCACAAAGGAAGTTAGAAAACCTATGGCAGGTTATGAGAAATCTTTGAAATTGGATGCCAAGAAAAACAGTTGGTGGTCCATTCTTGCTAACAGGAGAGACTGCTTCTACAGGGATGGGATACACTGAAATAGAAGGGGTGCAAAAGTGTTTGCTGATGCTATCGAAGCAGCGTTAGGTGGGTTGGAAAACTGTTAGCTTGGGGAGGGGGATTCACAGACTAAAAGGTTAATAGTAGCTGCAGGCAGAGGTGAAAATGATGCTTGCACTGCTTCTATTAGAATGAGCAGCAGCCTGCAGGATTTAAGGACTGGTGGGAGTCATCATGAAACAAATAAACACATGGGCTGTGTTAGAGTAACTAAGAATAAGAATAGGTGCATATATACTTGAATGTACAATAATGATAGAAATATAGTAAATAAATTTGATGAATATGAAGTTTTGGTCAAGACATCGAACGCAGATACTGTTGATATATCAGAGATATGGTGTCACACCCCCCCTCCCCCAATACTTCTCCTTCAACCCATGCATGGGACTAAGTACTATAGATTTTGATACCTTTCGTGTTTGGGATTTTCATAATAAAAAAAAAAAAAAAAAAAAAAAAAAACACAGATATAAGCAGTGCAAAATTGGAATTTGGGGAGTACAATGTGTAACAGAAAGGATAGGAAGGGAGGAAGGGTTATGCTGTTAATTAAGAAAAAAATAAAATCTAAGGAAATGTATCAAGTTAATATAGATGGACAGTGCAATGTTCAGTCAGTTTAGTGTGACATAAGCACTGGGAAAGCAAAAATGAGAGTAAGAGTGTGTTATAGACCTAATGACTCTGATGAGTACAACGAACAATTATACAGAGAAATAGAATGGGCCAGTAAATCAGATTGTGTTACAATGGGGAATTTTAACTTCCTAGATATTGACTGGAACTTTTGTGTTGGTCACTCACACACTAGCAAGACTTTTGTGGATTTATTGGATGATTGTTTTCTACAGCAGCATGTTCGAGAGGAAACTGGAGTGTGTAAGCTCTTGATCTGGTTATCAGCAGAGATTATTTGTTGTGCATTAAGAATTTTCAGATAAAGGAATCACTAGGTGGCAGTAATCACAGTGTACTGATGTGGGATATACAAAGATATAATTACGATCAGGGGGAAAGGGAAGAGTTTTTGCTTCCATAAAGGTGACTACAGAGGTCTCAGACAGTTTTTAAATTCTGTACAGTGGGACCAACTGATGATGTTACCAACAGTAAATTCTAAGTAAATTCAAGAAACTAATCATGGAAGCTTCTAGGCATTTCATACCGATTAAGAAATAATGTTCAAGGTTTAGGCCTAAATGAATGTCAGATGAACTAATGAGCCGCGGCAGAAAATAAAAATGCATGAGATGCATATAAATATCAGGCAACACAGAAGCCTATGGCAGATATAAGCTAGTCTGTAATCAAGTTACAATGGAGATTAAGCAAGTAAAGGCAGATTATCAGAAATCTTTGGCAAAGGATGCTAAGAAAAACAGCAAGGACTTCTTTACTTATATAAAATCTAGAAGGGGATGAATCAGATTTGTCCACTTGACATCGATGGTTTGACTGTTGATGATCCTACTCAAATAGCTGATAATTTGATGAGTATTTTTCATTTACATTCACACAAGAGAAGTTATTAAGGGAGGAAAATGCCGGAAGTTTATCAAACTGTAATAGGGTGCATAATGATTTGGTAATAACTGAGAACAAAGTGGAGGAGAAATTGTTGAAGTTAAACATAAGAATGGCACCTGGAGTGGATGGGATCTATCCAGTTTTATTAAAGGAGGTGGTAAAGGGTGTAAGCAAACCCTTAGCCATAATTATGACAGCACCCTTAGACTCAGGGGAATCTAAGGGTGACACGAGTAATTACAGACCAGTTCGTTCAACTTCCGTTCTGGGGAAAATAATGGAGTCACTGGTTAAAGATGCATTGCAGGATCATCTAGTCAAGACTGCAGTAATAATTCAGACACAGCATGGGTTTATTAAGGGAGAGTCTTGTCTGACAAATATGATTGGATACTATGATGTGGTTACAAAGGAACTGGATGCAAAAAATAATTTTGATATCATATACTTGGATTTCAGGAAAGCTTTTGACACTGTTGCACATTTAAGACTACTGTACAAATTGGATCAGTATGTTATTAAGGGCAAGCTGCTACAATGGATAAAAGGGTGGTTGAGTGGGAGAAGACAGAGTGGTAATAAATGGACACTGCTCTTCATGGACACTGTTATTAGTGGAGTCCCCCAGGGTTCGGTGTTGGGCCCACTGTTGTTTTGTATATTTATCAATGATATTGATGAAGGTATATCAGGCTTAATGTCGAAGTTTGCAGATGATACAAAGGTTGGTAGGGTTGTTAATGACAGCAATGGCAGTGTGCTACTGCAACAGGATCTAGAAAATTTGGGCAAATGGGTTGAGGTGGCAACTGAAGTTTAACATTGAGAAATACAAAGTACTGCATAGGGATAGAAATAACCCAAAGAGAAAGATACCCAACAGTGTGGTACTACACTTAGGGTGGTTGAAAATGAAAAATATCTGGGAGTAATTGTGTAGTATAACAATACGCCATGACCAGAGCAGGTCATGGCGTATTGTTAATGATATACAGGAATTTTGCTAGTGGGAAAAGGAGGTGATTATCCTTTTGTATAAGGCAATGGTCAGGCCACACCTTGAGTACTGCATACAGGTCTGGAGGCCTCATTTTAGGAAGGATGTAGAGTTGCTTGAGCGAGTACAAAGGACAACAGTCCTTATCAAGAAAGGCTTAAGTTCTGCAAATTGCAGCAGCTGGACACTAGGCACATGCGAGATGATCTGATTGAAGTGTATAATGCCTTGAATGGGTTGAGTATGCTGAATTCTGATGGGATTCTTCTGCTTGCTCAGATTACGAACCTGAGGGGGCATAAATTCGAATTGAGAAAAGACAGTTGTAGAATAGATGTGTGGAAATTTGCCTTTAGCCAGCTGGTGGTTAATTGCTGTAACAAACTTCCATCTGTCGTGATAGTTGAAATAAATTCAAGGAGGAACTGGATAAACTTATAGAGGGAATGGATGTGTAAAAATATTTTTTTTTTTTTTTGCTGATGCTACATAAGCTCATACATTTGCTTTCTTGCATCACATGAATCCATTACTACTACAGCAGAGACTTCTTCACTTATGTAAACACTATAAGAAAGAGGATGAAACATTGATCCTTCTGAGGTTGCTGGCAAACTGAATAGGTATTTTGCATCTACATTCTAGCATGAGGAATTCTTTAGAGAAGGGGATGCCAGAAATTTATCAATTTCTAACAGGAGCTAAATGATTTTGTGAGAATTGAGAAATGGAATAGAAATTGTTGAAGCTAAACATAAAAAAGCACTTGGTGTGGAAGAAATCTATCTAATTATTATGGAAGACTATAAAATATTTAAGGGCAAAGGCCTCATGCTACAAGGTAGAATGACTAAAATATAGTTTAGTGCAAAAGCATTTTAATGTAGCCATCTACCAAAGTAGTTAAATTAATTAATTAAATTAGCATCGTTTTGGTTATATCTCATATTCACAACAAGTTGCCATGGTATTGTACTACCTCGAATAAGTAACACTTCACTGGTGGAGAAGACTACTGTTACTTATTCTCAGCGGATACCACCACCCAGACAGCACCATTTCAAAGCTTGTTGGCTTCTCCTCGGAGGGTGGGCAGGTACCCTTGGTGTTGCAATAGTGACAACCCAGTTATTAAGTATAACTTCACAACATGAGAGATGCCTGATGGTGTGCAGTGATATAGACTATAAAATATTTAAGGGCAAAGGCCTCATGATATGAGGTAGAATGACTAACATATAGGTTAGTGCAAAAGCATCAAAAGCACCATGGCAACTCATTGTGAAGGTATTCACAATATGAGATATAACCAAAACGATGCCAATTTAATTAATTTAACTACTTTGGTATATGGCTACATTAAAATAATGCTTTTGCATTAACCTATATGTTAGTCATTCTACCTCATAGCATGACTGTTATCAGAGAGTTGTTCTTTGTATGATCTGGTTACCAGAGGCCTTTTTATGATAGGATTTTAAAGGATTATTTATCTTTAATCTACCTAGTAGGGGTAGCCAAAGATTAGTCATTTTTTACCTTGTATTATGAGGATTAGCCATTTTAATCTTTTTACTAGGAGACTAATAACAATTAGTCATCCTTACTCTTGTCATCAGAGGTTTGTCTATAATACTGCAAAAGAATTACTCACTTTTAATCTCTTCTTTGTTTAAAATAATGTGCAGAAAAGTTTGCTTTCTAACCTCATTACCAAATGTTTGTTAATAAGACAATAACAATAAAACAACCTATCCTTTAGATCATTTTTCGGAACTTTTCAACATCCATGATTTTTCTAACAATTGAGTTAAGATTTTCTGTTTTACATATGGTTGGTAGTTGGTTAGCCTCTCTGATCTAGATATAACAGTGAAGTAGCAATGAAAGAAAATGTTCTTATCCTTTACATTATTAGTAAAACTTAATGCAAATATATCCCTAATATAATTAGTAAGATTTAATGCAGATCTATTTAAAAAAAAACTGATAATTTTTAACTGATAATCTTAAATTATTAAATTAGGTTATTTTATTGTATTATAGTAATTTATTACCTTTCAACTGCTGCCCTTGCAGTCACTGATGAAGTGGTAAGAATATAAAATAAAACATCTGATTCTAATCTGTATGTAATTTCCAACCAGAAATAAACTGATATTCTAATGTAGGTTGAAGAGCCTTCTTCCTCTTTTTACAAGTTTTCCTGTATGGCAATTTCACAATATTAGCAACGTAGAAAAGTCCATACTTACTTTTTACATGAATATCCTACCATAAATGACTTGCTAACGAGTTAGCTATGTTATTGAGAGAAACAGTGCATCATTTACCACACGTCTCAGCTTTGTATAGCATATTAATACCATTCATGTTTGGGGTAACCATAAAAAACAATAATACAGCATCTTAGACATGTTAAACAATAAATTCATTCAAAATATAACACCAACAAACACCTAACAAATACTTTACAGGTTCTATAATATATATTGCTAGTAATTCACCAGAAAATTTTATGTTGTATGAGAGGTATATGCAGTTTTGGAATTAAATTTAAAAAATAAAAAAATGTTCACTTTATACTCTGGCACAACTGTTTGTTTTGACAATGAATATAACATTAATCGTATTTAGCAGTCACATGAGTTCTAACCACAGTTACCTCAAACATGAGTACTACTGCACTCCTTTGCTGACTTCCTGGCTACATCAGGAAGTCAGCAAAGGAGCAATTTTTTTTTTTTTTTTTTAACTGATTTAATTGTGATGCTAGAATAAAGCCTTTGTTATTTCTGAAGTCACTAATAACCATCTTTGACTGTACATATCATTCTATTATACAAGGTGCTACCGCATCCTATTGACTCATGGTTCTAATACAGTAGTAGTGCAGAATACAAAATAATGGTTAAGCCACATTTTGAACATTGCATACAGACTTAGAAACCCCAATTTTGGAAAGATATGGACTTTTTTGCAAAGGGTGAAGAGAAGACCAATACGACTGGTTAAGAGCACAGTGGATATTTATTTTCGAAAGAAACTTGAGTTCCATAAGTTACAATGTGTGGAAAAGAGGTATCTGTAGAGTGACCCAACTGAGGTGTTTAATGCTTTAAAAGGATTGAGTAACTAAATTCTAAGGGCATTTTTATACTTAGTTGCATGACATATGAGGGAATATAAATTCAAACTTAGAGGGGAAAACTGTAAAACAGATGTCCAAAAATTTTTCTTTAATCAAAGAGTGATAAATCATTGGAATAAATTCCCACCTGCTCATGTGAAGGTAGTAAAAGTATAAATTTAAAAAAAAAATAAATAAAAAAATAGACAAATACTTGAAAGAAATAGGCAAACTGAATATGACACTGGTTATGCTCAGTTTTTTTGGAAGGGGGAATGCTACCTAAGCTTTCTTCCTTGCATCATTCTTCCAATACTACATTTTAAATATTTGCCCAATCTTGGTTATAAGTCATAGCTAGCAAAAACATTAAAATCACAGTAATTTTATTCAAAATTCAGTTTTTATAATTTTTGAATTAAAACAGTTAAAAATTAATATACTAATATCAAGAAAAGGCATAACAATTTTGCATTCATGAATCTTGTAATAAGATCTATTGTATTTTTTTTTGTACCTAAAACACTTTTTTTGCTAATGCATCCTTTCCTTACCATTTACAATATATAGAACGTTGCTTTGTTTCATTAAGTATTATAATATAAAATGGAAACTGTTTTGTTTAAATAGCCCTCCCCAAATGTTAAAACATAATTAGATTAAAAAAAAGAGAAGCTTCAGTACTGTTTTTTGAAGCAGTAGCAACTTTCCTTTCCCTTATTGAATACTAAAACCAATCTCTGCACAAATTCCAACGTAGAAATGATTAGTCAGAAAGAAAGAATTTTTTACACACACACATGTATATATACACATTGTGGAAAAGTCATATATATATTCCAGTGAATTAACTTATATACCACAATTAGAGGAACAATTACTTCTCTTATGTAGCATAAATCATTCTCATATATGATTCTAATATACAAATGTATATTCATATTACAAGAACCTGTACAAATCTTGGCTGTACATAAAATTATATCAGAGAAATTTACATAAAATGTACATTTTTGAATAATATTGGTCAATGGTATTCATGATGAATAGATAGGTAGTAGATGTGCTTCAGTATTAAATATATACTTATCTACAGAGTACTGACGCTGATTGTCACTGAACAACATAAACAAATATTTAAGAGTTTCTGCAAGGAAGAAGCTTTCCATCATGTCACGTGGTTTTATCAATAAAGGATTTCGAACATCTCCTATGCTTGTATACCCTCCTCCTTTCACTTTGGTATATTTTTCAAAAGCTTGAAATATTTGCCATCCCCATTCTCGGTATGTTTCATTATGGGTTAGATGATAAAGATACCACAGACTTTCAACAGTCTCAGGACGCAGAAGGTTGTGAGCATCTGTGCTCTGAAATACAATATAGTATATTTTAAAATTATTTCAAAATCATAAAATCTTATTGTTCAATTTTTTTATAATAACAAAATGTAACTATTAAAAAAGGAGTTACATCTAAACTATTAAGGCATTAAAAATATATTTTTTGCTGCAATAGTGAAAATATATTAATAAATGGAGGTAATAAACTTCTCAATGGGTATACACTGTGCTGCCATTTTATTAGGTACACCCATGCCATGCACACAAATGGTTTGTCCCACATGTTGTGGATATAAATGCAGCAGAACAACCTTTCTAGTATCGCAGAATCTTTCTAGATTCTGCGATAATCCAACTGCAAAATCGGCCAGTGCCGATTCTGCAGCTTCAGAGAAATTTTGTGATGTGTTGGAAAAAACCCCTTCTAAATCTCCACAGCCCTCAACTTCTGCAGCAGCGTGCTTATCAGCTGGAGAGTTAATTCTGGCAACGATGCTCGAAAGATAAAACTTGCTGATGTTATGCCTGTGTCAAAATTTTATAATTTTGTCATTTTTCCTGCACTTGAGATAAAAAAAATTGAATAAATAATTCTATTTACATGTTCATTGGACACTTCTTTTTTGCTTCAATCAAATTTGCATTTAGGGAAATTCCAACTTACGTAAAATTGCGACTTAGGTAGAGTTCTGCAGAACACAACCCTTACGTAAGTTGGGGCATGGCTGTATACAGGTGTAGCAATTTCTGCTTCATTTTACTTTAAAATCAATAATAAATAAAATAACAAAATATGTCCTATAAAAGTAAATATCTTTGTTCAGAGATTATTGTTTTGAAAACCGATTATAAAAGATATTGTTTAATATAAAGTATTAAAATTCAACTTTAGTGCAGTTGAAAATGAGTAGATTAAGGATGTACTAAACTAAATAAGATCATTAATTTGAAGGTTTGTTTTGTATGACAAATGAGTAAACCGTTTTCTTCTATTTGAGAAAAAGTGCACGTGCAAATTCATCTCATATCATCCACTTTTTTTTTTTTTTTTTGTGTATGTGTGTGTGGGGGGGGGGGGGTGCACAACATACTAACTGGATTTCAGAATAATCATTTAAAAATGTGTGTGAAACTGAATCCTCAGAGTATGAAACTGAATCCTTTCGTTCCGTCTTTTAAAACTTTTCTTTGTTTTTGATTAATTGAAATCTCTCATATCCAAATTTACAATATGAGGGTCATTCATAATTTTCACATAGGTAAACAAATACATATAAAACAAGTATTTTTTGAAAACAATTCCCTGTACTGAATTTTTCAACAGAACTGTTTTGTTTTACAAAGCATTATTAATACGGCAAGTTGGCCTGAACCTAGAAATATTTTCATTTCAATAAAATTTTCATTAAAACAGTAGTCATTGTAATGGGATTTTACTGTACTTGATTTACAATAGAAAATTATCTTGTTGCATCAAAATTATTGTCATCACTTAGGCATTATCGAATAAATTGAAAATACCTGAAAATAACAGAAATTTCCAATATGTAAGCTGCTATGACAACTCCTCTCATAATTAAAGCTACTTTTTTTTTTCTTTTTTTTTTTTTATCATGATCAGAAATAATATGACAAAAGCAAATATCCTAATGCTGGTCAAAGAATTTTTGCCTATGCATTCATATAAAAAATGAATGCATGTGTTGATATTATTGAACTGACAAAAGCATAGCTATGTGGTTTACAGTAGCCAAATTCTGATTGCAGAAAAAAAAAAAAAAAAAAAAAGACATTTTACAAACAAATCACATAACTCTAATAATTTTAGCAAATACAGTGCAACCTTGATATAACACACCTCTTCATAACCACAGTTTCAGATACACTGCAGGTATGATCATGTATGTCCACCAAAACAAATTATGAAAAAAAGTTGTGTTCAAAGAACTAGCAATTTCATTTTGGTAACTGGAAAAAGTGAATACGGCATATACTCATATCTACTGTACATCCTACTGTCATATTTCCAAGGAGGGATATTAGCTAAAAATTGGCTGTATATTTGCTTCGATATATTCAGTTGCAGAGTAATTTTCATATAAACATCACGACTCGTCAGAGAGTAATTTTCATATAAACATCAGGACTCATCAGAGACTAATTATTATAGACACCCAGTTTCTCCCCTCAGCTAGAGATGCAATAAAAGAGTATATCAGTGGAACACTAATTACAAACAGCTACCTCTGGAGGGGGAACACAGCTACCATTCGTCAAGTGCATTACATTAGTTACAAAGAAAATTTTTGTAAACAACAGCATATGACATCCTTTCTTTGAACAGAAGTTACACTTAGGATAGCAAAAACTACTAAGGGCTAAACTAAGGAATGTGGAAATTCCAGAATGATGAGGAAAGAGGTAACAGTTGTGTAAATACTCTTGCCTCTGGTACTTTTCCTAACATGCTGATACAAATAACAGTCATCTATTCGATTTAAAAATTTTGTTCCTGTAGTAGGTTTTCCACCCACTTTCTCCAATCAAATAGGAGCAAATTGAAATCACTCATAACAAGACATTCATACATGATCAATCATTTCATTTTCTGGTCTGTAGGTTACTCCCACTCTCATTGTATCTTTCCAACTCACACCACACAGATTCCATGCTAGCATGTGAATCTGGGGAAATTTTTATCAGACTTCTAAACTCCCCCCCCCCCCCCTCTCTCTCTCTCTCTCTCTCTCTCTCTCTCTCTCTCTCTCTCTCTCTCTCTCTCTCTCCCCCCCCCCTCCCTCCCTCCCTCCTCTATCCTTTGAATTCAGTCATTTTATTGACAACACTCCTGACATTATTGTGCACACAGCTAACACAGAGTGTTCTTGTACAGTTTACCACTGATACACCCTTTAAGTTATTTAAGCTTTTCCACACTATAAAGCAGTGTGGAAACTGGTACTTGTTTCCAGTACTATAAATTAACTCTTGTACCTATACAGATTATTGGCTAAAAGAGCAAAGAGTGGAGACAAAGAGTTTTTCATGTGTGTTAATAGAAAGAGAAGAATGAATTAAATTGGATCCTTGTGTAATGAATGCAGGAGCCTTAAACAACCCAGTGATGTTGCAAATGAATGGAACAGGTATGTTGCACTGATATTTACACAAAAAAGACCCTTCATGTGTGGAGAAACTCTGGAAATTAAGGTGAAAATAATACAATTAGCGATACTGAAATTTCAAATGATTATGTATTAGAAAAATTTGAGCCTAAAGGTGAGTAAGCCCCCTGAGTTGATGTCATGTACCCAGTAATTTTGAGTGAAGCGGCAAGAGAGCACATTTAACCATTTAAAGGTTAATTATGGGGGCATCATTAGAATTGAGAAATTCCTTTGGAAATGCTATTGTATTGCCAATACATAGAGATGTTTCTACAAGTGAAGTAACTAACTACTGACCTGTCAGTCTGAAGTATGCAAATCAGAGATCAATGATCAAGAGTATAATATAGGACCATTTAGATAGAAACATAATTGTGAAGGAAACAGCACATGGTTTTATAAAAGGAAAATCATGTTTATTATTAACTAACCTGATTAGCTATTTTGATAAAGTCATTCATGAGCTAGATGTAGAAAATAATTTCGACAATGCTTATTTTGATTTCAGCAAAGCATTTCCTACATAAGTTGGAAAATGCTGGAATCATAAGAAAAAATCCTTGCACGCATCACAGGCTGGTTGCAGGGTAGGAGGCAGAGAGTTGTGATTAACAGTTATTCTTCAGGTTGGGCTAAGAAGTGGGATTTCCCAAGGATCACTATTGGGACCACTCTTGAGTATTGATTTTCTTAAATGATATCAACAAAGGGATAGTGGGTGTGATGTCAGAATTTGCAATGATATCAAGATCAGTAGAGTAGTTAATGATAAGTACCAATAACAACTTATTCAGGACTACTTACACTTCTGATATGGTCAAAAATTGGCAGCTAAATTTTAATGCAACAAAATGCTAAATGCAAATTTGGGGGGGGGGGGGGGGAACAGCAATCCCAAAATAACTTATGCACTTGGTGGGGTCAAACTAAAAACAGCAGGGGAAGTAAGCAATTTAGATGTTGCAATATGGTCAGACATGAAGTCTCCAAGCAGTGCAGACAGGTAGCATGGAAGGCCCACTGGCATCCTATTGATTATTTATTAAACATTTGCTTGTAGAAATAGGAAGATCATAATCCCACTGTATAAGGCAATTGTAAAAAACTGCACATGGAATACTGCGTGAATATTCCAAGTGCAATTATTCTGGGCCTAAAAGAAAAAAAAAATAATCAAGTGTGTACCTTGTACGCACGAAAGATGTTTTATGTGTAAACATCTTTGATGACACCTACTAAATTTTGAACAGCTAGAACCGAAATCAAGAACTATATAATTTATGCTCACGCTTACTACTTACTCTACCGAATCAATGTTAGTGATAAATAGGATGCACACACCTGCTGCTTAAGCTATCGAATCAACGTTTGGAAGAGGTTAAGCCAATAGTCACCAAGGTAGTAGTACCTCAGTAGTACTTGAATACCTTGACACCAAGACTACTCAGTAGTCTTGGTGTCAAAACTACTTACTACTCAGGATTTCTAAGAGGTACAAGCTAAAGGTTATAATGATTTATGCACCAACATCGAGCCATGATGATGAAGAGGGTGAATAAATGTACAGGCAGTTCTTGCTTTACGAGTTTTTTTTTTTTTTTTCAAAGTATCAAGTATCAACAAAATCGAAAATATGAACATTAATTGCAAAAAATGAATTTTAAACTTTCATTAATACCGCATTTCAAAACAAATACAGTGTACCCAACTTTATGATATTAATCCGTTCCAGAGACACCATCATATCGTGAAAATATAGTAATGTGACCCCAATAACACATTGTTTTTTGGTAATTCTTTCCACGACCTCAGAAATTGAAATTTTTGCTATATAACTCTCTAAAAGGTTGTTTTTATAGTGCAAATTGTATTAGTTACCAATTCAAATCACTAAAATGCACAACACTTTCATCGCTATCATATGTTCTGTTATAAGAACCAATTTTGAACGGCTTTGTCACATTTTTCTAAAGCACATTTCTGGAGGTCACTACCATAAAACAATAAAAACAATTTGCACTTTCCGGTTTATTGGGCTTTTCTGTTACTGCAATTATACGATTGAAGATTTCAGTAAAGGGCAAACACATTTCACCATAATAACGCAAAAAACCACACGATTCCAGCTATCGGTATTTTCACAAATGCGATAACATCGAGTTTAGGGTAGTAAATTTGATGTTATCGCATTTGTGAAAATACCGATAGCTAGAATTCTGTGGTTTTTTTGAATTATTATGGTGAAATATGTTTGCCCTTTACTGAAATCTTCAATCTTATAAAAAACATAAATAAATTTTCAGAATCTTCTCTTTGTTCCTTTTTTTTTTTTTTTTTTTTAAGCTTCATAAACTTGTTACTCCGTGCAAATCACGTTAGTTGCAATTTGTGCATTCCGTTAAAAAGTGCTTGTGCATCTATTGAAATTTATAAAGAAAATAGAAGATTATCTTGGAAACAAATGCCTCTTGAAGCATTTCTGAAGAAGACGACTCTTTGCGCAACAAACCGGCGAGTGCCAATCCAATAATAAGTGATCAACTAGTATGCATTTAGTTGATGATAAAGAATAACCATTCTTTAAAATTTTTAAATAATTTCTTTATTATTATAGTTTGCTTGACTACTACATTTTAAGGCTAAATTTTAATTTCTTTGGATAAATCAGTCATTGTTTAAACATAAACTAATTAGCTAACTAATTTCATTGTTGAGAACATAACCCCCATTTTTAACATTATGTCTATGGGATTTAATTCCACTTTACAAGCGCACGCTAGGAACAAATTAACTCATAAAGTCAAGAACTACCTGTATACCGAAATCGAGTCTATATGAGCAGAAAATCCCCTACACTATCATTATGGGGGACTTCAATGCTGAGGTTTGAAAGAGACAAAACAGTGAAGAAAGGGGAACTACAGGAAATTTTGGAATTGGTGAAAGAAATGGGAAGGAGATGAAGACTTGTGGAATTTGCAGAATCTCAAGAAATGTCAGTAATGAACACTTTTTTCAATAAAGAGTGAACAGAAAGTGGACATCGAAGAGCTCAAATGGATTAACAACTAATGAAATCAACTTCATCCTCACTAACAGAAGATATATCGTGAATGGTGTTACAATCCTGAACAAGGTAAATGTTGGAAGTGATCACAGAATGGTAAGATGCACACTCAATATAGATGTAAGAAAAGAAAGGAAAAAACTGACTTGAGTAAATAATACAAAGGTCTTTGAGATAACAGAAGAGGAGAAAAAGCCATATGTACTGGAATAGAAGAACACGTTTCAGCTTCTGCAGACTGTTCAGGACCAAGATATCGACCAGGAATACTCAGTGGTGAGCTGTGAATATTTTAACAATGGGCTCGCACTTTTGCTGACTTTTGGATGTGAAGCATCCTTTGGCGTGGGGCTATCTACTGAGTAAATCTGATCAGTCATGGAAGTGACATCACCTGAGACGTCTGCCAGAGGCACTTCCCATGCTCAGATCATAGTCTGTATGGAGCACTCACTAGTAGTATGATTAGATTAGAGCACGTGACGCATTTTTCGTGACCAGTACGATATCTCGAGTTCTAATTTTTTGGAATTTTTGAATAATATGACATCACAATCATACTTCTTGCAGTTACTACTGCAGTAAGTATGATTGCAAGTATTTGTCGTATGATTGCAACAATACAAAGATTTGTAAACAATTTCTTATTTCACCTTGCATTTTCGCATACGCAGCTGTTCGGGGCACCTAACATTCCATTGTTAGGTGCCCCGACATTTAGATACATTGTTAGATGCAGAGACATTGGTGCCTCCATAGCCAGGTGGGAAGGAGCAGTAGTACGTATCACACACTTCTTGATTAGACCGGGGTTCAAGCCCGTCACCACCAAACGCGGAGGATGCGGAAAGGTCAAGGGAATAACCACCGCATATTCTCAGAGCAATATGGCCATAGTTGCTAATGCTCCTAAAAACCAAATAACAAACAAACAAACAACAAGCAGAGACATTTAGATATGTTGCAATAGCAAATATACGTCTCTTACTTTAGTTATCATAAATCCATTGTATAATATTGTCTTCCAGAAATTATGGAAATTTGTGAATGATCAATAAAATATTTACAATACAAAAGCTCTTTTATTTCGTAATCAATATATACAAATCAAAATATCTAAAAGAAATGCAAAGGATGTTTCACATAAAACCATCTATCATGCGTGCTCGGCAGACGCCCGACTTTTTTATTCTTTTTTTGTACAACTAGGGAAAAATAATGAATAAATTTTTTTCATGATAAAATTTTAATATTGCAAATAAAAAATAACAAAAATATTTCCCATATAAAATTATCACAAAACATTCTAGAATATAAAAACAAATATTACATAAAAAACAAACTGTTCTAGAAAAGGTCAATTTAACACAAAAATCACAGATTACATGAAAAAAATATTGCACAAATATTCAAGAAAATTTTATTCTAAAAATTGCCATATGCAATTTACTTCTTTATTAATATTTGTTTTAAATCTTCTTCTTTGCTCAATAGCTGAGCTATTATTATGGAGGAATGGCTTGACATAACAATCCAGATCGAACTGAAGCAATGGTTTTCTATTTAGATGTATGGTCATCATAATCTGCAACGTGTTTAATTGTCAACATTATTCATTATGCTGAAAGCTCACTCAGCTTCAGCACTGCTAATCGCAATGGTTTCAAAGATATTTCTGGCTTTCTTCATTGAAAAGGGAATTTCACTCGATTTTAAAGATAAACTGTTTTTGACAAAATCTCTAAAATCATTAATTTTTATTTCATATTTTATCAGAAAACAAAAATCTTATTCGGTTTTCAGTCTTGCCACTGAGACGAAAGTTCTTTCAATGGTATCATTATTTTCTTTATTTAAAATAAAAAAATTACCCTGTTGCATTAATAACTTATCCTTTAAGAATAAAACAATGCATTTAATAACTTGTCACGAGGTAATTTTACTGTTCATACTTTCGATTTTGATTCCTTCAAATTCTTTCCACTTCATGTTGAAGTTTAGCTCTCAATTTTAGCTTCATAATTTCCTTCAGAATTTTTCAAATTAGCGATAGCATTGATATTTCGAATAATTAATTTAACCGCTTTTACCATTGTGAATCTGTAAAGCTTCTGAAATGTAAGAGAGCTCCTGCAAGATGTCGATCATTAGTGCTAAATGGTTAAGAAATTCCAGATTTAAAAGCCGATTTAATAATCCTGAATATTTAACTTCTGATTCAAAATGTTTGCACAATGCAGGATAATTCCCTTAACACGCAATTACCATCCGCAAGCTACATACAATCTGCTCTTCGTAGCTGAAACACAACTGATCCTTGTAGTTTCCACATCAAGTTCTTTAGCAATAATCCTTAATTCACGCAGTTAGTATTGAAATAATTAGAATGATTATGGTTTTTTGGTGATTGGTGATATAATGGATACAATTGTTTGTTTTTTTTAACTATTGCCCCTATACCGTTATATTTTAGAACATTTTCTACACAGAGAAAGCCTTGACGAAATTGCAAAACCTGCCAACATTTCATCTTCGTAAAGTTTATATAATATCTTAGTTGCCTCAATCCACCCCCTATGTTGCTACTGTCACTAGTTCTTTGAATACTGAGCAAAATATTGGAATCACTCAGATATTCAGCTACTATGACCATGTAAACATAGATGGAGAAATTTACTGAAACACATGGATCACTCACTTCTCCGAAAAACATATGCCCGTTTGTCGGAATAAATGGGAAACAACAACACAGGTTGACCAGAGGCTATTATCCATGTCGGGAACCTCCTTAATCCTCTGACTGGCTATGGAAAGCATATTGACTAGCACGACTTCTCGGAATGTGGCTGCATAGGTTTTAAGGACACCACTAATGTTGTGGAACGGTAATCCCTTTCACCCTTAATTCACACTTTCTAATTTTTCTAATTACCTAAAGGCCAGAGGTGAGAACAATGCATACAAAATTGTCTCTCCGAATCTGTTCGTTACATGGAAATTATTTTCATTCTACAGAAACTACTGTATTTTAAATGTAATTACCAAGAGGAATTTTAAAAAATTCAGTATAAAGAAATTGGTTAAACAGAGGTCTGACTGTAATTAAATCAAAAATTAAGCAATTTTAAAATACATAACTGATCGATTGTGCCATTAAAATGCTGGCAATGGGGCGCCGCTTGCTCCACCGTACTTTTGGCTCTGGGTACTCAATAAATGCATCCAGGATTTCATTTGTAAAATAAATGACTGTCTCAACAACAGGCTCACAAATTTTCAAAAAAAATAACAATGAGTTCTCGTCAGCCCACTAGAGCTTACCACTGGGAATACAACTTTCTGAAAGTGATAAAGCCCAAGAAACCTACAGATAAAAAGAAATCCAAAGAAGAAAAAAATTAATTAAGAAACACTTGTCATGATGAACCGAAGACGACAAATGAAGAGCAAGATAAACACTGACAAGGAAAAAATTGAGTATACTGAGTTATACAAAACCATTAGAAAGAGACTCAGAGAGGACATAAGAAGATTTAACACAAGAAAAGTAGAACAAGCTTTAAGGGAAAACAAAGGACTTAAATCATTAACCATCAGCAGTAATACAGAAATACAAATGATACTGAAACTGAAGAACAGCAATGGTGTACTTATAAATAGCAGAGAAGGCATCATTCAAATAGCAGAAGACTACTATAGAGAATAATACAAGGAGCGAGGGAATGATGTCAGCAGTGGGGAAGATGGATCACAAATTAGTAACACATACGACATACCTGATATCCTTCCTGATGAGGCAGAACATGCTTTGAAAAAAATGAAGAATCGGAAAACCGCAGGGGAAGAAGAAGTTACTGTAGAGTTGTTAAAACTGGGAGGAAGAGACATGAGACAGAAACTGGCAAGATTCTTCACAAAATGTATTAGAAAAGGAGTGACACCTAATGAATGGAATAATGCAATCATAGTTTTGCTGCATAAGAAAGGAGGTAAATCAGAAACTGGAAATTATAGACTAATTAGCTTGTTATGCCACATCTACAAGTTGTTCACAAGGGTCATTACTAACAGATTAGAAAGAATACATGATGAGACTCAACCGAAAGAGAAGCTGGCTTTAGGATAGGATTCTCATCTATGGATTACTTTCACGTAATATCACAACTAATGGAGAAAGCAAATGAATATAAAACACCATTATACCTGGCATTTGTGGATTATGAAAAGGCATTTGACTCCATACAGCATAAGGCAATGTTTTTGGAACTGGAAAGACAAGGCATAGATACCCCATATATTTTGATTTTGAAGAAAACATATGGGAACACTACCTCCTTTATTAGAATAGACAAAGACAGTAGCAAATTTAAAACTGAGAAAGGAGTTCGACAAGGAGACACAATATCTCCGAAATTGTTTACTGCTGCCCTTGAGGAAGCTTTCAGAAGATTAGACTGGTCGCAGAAAGGAGTCAATGTGAATAGAGAGTACCTAAACCATTTACAATTGTGATCACAAGCCATGACCTCAAAGAATTAGAGGAAAATCTTAATCAGTTATGCGGAATTAGTAAGGATTTCGGACTAGAGATGAATATGGCTAAAAGAAAAATAATGATGAACAAGTATGCCACAGAAAGGGATATAATCATTGAAGGAGCAGTAATTGAAAAGGTGGATTCATATATATAGTGGGGCCTCGACTTACGATGACACCAACATCCGATATTCTCAGGAACCGATATACCTTCCATATGATCGCTTATTTTAAGGACCAATGATATTTGCAGGTACCAATAGCTTTCCGATATAGCTGGAATGATATATGGATGGAAATTTTCAGAAGAGTGGTGCACGGAACATCACTCGTACGATTGTTCTCAACCAATTAGCATCTTTTGTATTGTTCAACAACATTATTGTTCAATGCGTGGTGTGCAGAACATCACTCGTACGATTATTTCAGATCTATGACATGTGAAACTTAAAGCTTCATCAACTAGTGGCAGTGCTGTGTGCTTTGAAGATTTTAAAGCCAGCAGAGGCTGATTTGAGCACTTCAAAAAAGGGGTGAATGTCAAAAGTGTTGAAAGGCATGGAGAGACATCCAGTACTGATAAAAAAGCAACCGAGACCTTTAAAATTGAATTCCAAGAGTTTGTTGATAAGAAGGATCATCTTACCCACCAGGTTTTTAACGTTGATGAAACCGGCCTCTTCTGGATGTTAATGCCCAGGAGAACATATGTCACTGAGGATGAGACTAGTTTACTTGGGAATATGCCTATGAAAGATAGGCTCACTCTCCTGCTGGGTGTCAATGCCTCTCGGATTTTATGCTGAAGCCTTTGGTTGTGTATCACTCTAATAAATACCCCCAGAGTATTTAAACAACAAAAAGTTGACAAAAGCATGTTGGGAGCATTTTGGTGTAGTTCATTCATTGAAGACATATCCTGTGTTACGGGATATGTCTTCAATGAATGGGAGCTTGAAGTTTTCTGTACTTCAGTGAAGAGTTATCTTGAGAAAAATAAGCTTCCTGTGAAGGCACTGCTCCTGCTGGATAATGTGCCAGGCTATGATCCCAAACTTGTTCAATCTCTCGAGGCACAGTTTGGCTTTGTTCAAGTAAAATTTTTGTCACTCAACACCACTCTTCTTCTTCAACCAATGGACCAGCAAGTGTTTGCAAACTTTAAGAAAACCTACACCACAAAAATGTTCGCAAGTTGCTGTGCACTGTCCTCTGGTGAAAATGCTGTCACCCTCAAAGATTTTTGGAGGTCGAAGTTCAACATGCTGGATTGTGTGAGGCTGATTGTAAGTTCTTGAAATGATCTTTCCACCAGGTGCTTAAATTCAGCCTTGAAAAACATCTGGCCTTTATTTATAAATAACGTTGACAGATTTGAAGATGACTGTGCTTTGACAAATGATATTGTCACTCTTTAAAAATCAATGGGTCTGCAAGTTGGCTAAGAGGATGTGGAGGACGTTATTGATGCTCATGGGCATGAGCTAACAAGAGAGGAGAGCTAACAAGAGAGGAGCTACAAGAGTTGGAGAAAATTACAGAGAGTGACACTGGAGAGGAAGAGGAAGAAAAAGACACCAAAAAAAACAAGTGTCAGCTGAAGAGTTGAAGGCTGTCATTTCTTGTTGTGAGTGTTTAAGAGAAGTGATAAAAACACCCCAACATTGAAAACACTGATCTCGTGATGTGTAAAATGGAGGTTGTTGTTGCTGCTTAGGGCTTTATGGCGCAAGGACAGCAAAGGCCATAATGCGCCTAACTATGGTGATGTTAAATACATAGTTCTATCTGTATAGATGTTATTCAAATTTATATCGTGTTGTATAGTTTTATCTGTTTAAGGAAATCAAAAATTTTGGTCACATGTGGTGTGTCTGCTAGTAAGTCAGAAATACTGAGAGAGGTGTTCGTCGTGGGAAATGAGATAAGCATAGCTTGTCGCTCAGTACTGTACTTGGGACAATCAATAAGTAGATGGTGGACAGTGAGCTGAGTGTTGCAGTTTGTACACAGTGGTGGGTCAGTGGCTGCAAGCAAATAAAGATGTGTGAGGTGTGTGTGGCCTATCCTTAATCATGCTAATACAACTTCTTCTTCATGTCGGTTCTCACGTATACTAGATCTCCATGGTTTTAGATCTTTTTTTATGCAAAGTAGCTTATTGTTGGCTTGATTCTGCCAGATATGTTGCCATTGTTCAAGGCATCGTTTTTATATAATGTACTTATAGTCAGATGTAGGTGTAGTGAAGGATTGGTCTATAGGATCGGTAGCAGTTTTGGCAACTATGTCGGCCTGTTCGTTTCCAGAAATGCCAGCGTGACCAGGAATCCAACATAACAGAACTTGTTTCTTCTGGTTTAATTTAGTCTGTGTATTCCAGATCTGTCTAAGTAAGGGGTTATCATTTTTTGTATTGTGTTGTATAGCTTGGATAGCACTAATGGAGTCAGTATAAATAACGCTGTGCAGTCTAGTTCTTAAGAGTGTGTAGTTTAAGGCTATGTGGATAGCACAGAGTTCTGCAGTATAGCTGCTACATTCAGTGGGCAGTTTTTTGGACAAAGTGATGTTAGGAAATACTGCTGCTGCACCAACATGCTTTTCAGTTTTAGATCCATCTGTGTAGATCGGTGTGAACTGGCCGTGCTGGGTTCTCAGTGTGGCATGTATTTGCAGCATGTTCTGTTGGGACGTGGTGTGTTTTCCCCAGACTGTGAATGAAAAGTCACACGGCGGTATATGATACATCCATGGCGGGACTGCATGAGAGGCAGTAGTAAAATGGAGGACAAAGCCATTTCTTACTTCAGAAAGCTACAAAAAAGTCATAAAAAACAGTCCACTTTGGACAGTTTCTTTACCAATAGCAACAAAAGACCGAAAATACATCTGACGCTTGATATCGAGTCCCACCACCACTACGCCACCATTGATTTCATCAGCTCTGCACTTCAAGTCGAAGGTAAATGCTAATTTATTATTTGTTTTTTATTTTAAGTTTTTTATGACTATTTTTATCACTAATTTTTAACATGTAAGAAATACCTATTTTATGTGTTGTTGGGAAACGAATTACAGGAAATCAATGTATTATTTGTTTCAACTTACAATGTTTTCAACATACAATGGGTTTTGTGGAACAAATTACTATTGGATGTTGGGGCCCCCACTGTACTTATCTGGGACAAGTCATTATCCTGTAATAATGATAAATGGCTGGAAGTCAGGAGAAGAATAAATTTTGGATGGGCAGCATTCAGGAAATATAGTAATATACTGAGGAGCAATATCCCAATTTGTCTCAAATGTAAAATAATGAACCAATGCATACTCCCCACCATGACTTATGGAAGTGAAACTTGGGCACTCACCAAAAGAATGGAAGAGAAGCTGAGAACTACACAGCGAAGAATGGAATGAATTATATTAGAAATCAGACTGTCAGATAAAAAGAGAAACACATGGATTGGGCAGCAAACTCAAGTAAAGGACATTCTCGTCAAACCTAAAGAACTAAAATGGTCTTGGGCAGGACACATAGTTTGAAGACATGATGACAGATGGACTAAGAAAATAACAGAATGGTACCCAAGAGGAGTTAGAAGAAGACCTGGAAGACAATGACGGAGATGTACAGATGAAATTCACAAGTTCATAAGTAGTAAGTGGATGGCCACTGCACAAAACAGAAGGAACTGGAAAGTTGCTGGGGAAGCCTTCATCCTGCAGTGGATTGAAAATGGCTGATGATGAGGCCAATAGCCTAATTACCCATTTGATTGTAGTCATTTGATGAATAGTATGATTGCAACAATACAAGTATTTGTATTGTTACAATCATACTATCATGTTGGACATGTTACTCTGTCGTGCTTTGTTGCAAATTACACATGCAGTGCTACGAGATCTTCAAGAAACAACAGTATCCACGCATAATATGCTATTATGTGTGGATCGAAAGTATGACTTGGCTCAGGATCTCAACAAGTACAAGTGCAAGATGGTAATGCTGCACATTCCATTTCACAATGATTGTTATTTTGGTTTTTTTAGGAGCAATAGCAACTAAGGCCATATTGCACCAGGAATATGCTGTGGTCATTCCCTGACCTTTCCGCATCCTCCGTATTTGATGGTCACGGGCTCGAACCCCAGTCTAATCAAGAAGCGTGTGCTATGCACTGCCTGCCCACCTGGCCACGGAGACGCCATTTCACAATGAGGAAACAGAGATACTGTCAGAGATGAAATATGTCACGATCTACGATGACAATGAAGAGCTCACACTAGACCATAAATTGTATAACTGGACTTGGACATTCGAAAAACAATTGAAATATATAAGACGACGTGTCAAGACAACAACGTTGACCCTGACGAAGCATGCAGTAACGATCTGCATAGCCTTGTAATCGACTGCGAGAAGAAGACCCCTTTCGAAACTTTTACAATCATCCAAGCAGCAAGATGAATGAGGATCTAAAGCTCGCTGTGCGCAACTGACTCAGCGTAATTGCAAAGAAATGCAAAAACTTGATGACCAACGAGGACTTCTGCAACTTGATAAGATTGGCCAATGACAAGCAAAACATTCTACTCATACACGTAATTTGGAGTCTGCTATCTTCTAATTGCAAATATTCTTGACTTGCCCAGCTGGTTGCAGAAAAACATTTATGATTCGCCTCTTGATGGAAATACAGACAGGTACTGTAATGCCTACATTACATGTGCCTCAACTGATAAGGCTGAAGCGCATGTAATGTAATGATCTTGGATGTGCTCAGAGCTGGTTTATGCCAGCTCTGAGCACATCCAAGATCACCTCCCGTGATCCTTGTGCAATCACTTCTCCCGACTCCGTTTTTCTTTGTTATGAAACGGAAATGACGACAAAGGATGTCATCTCCGCGTCGCAAAATAGCAACAAATTGATTTTAATACCGTTCAAAATTAGTAGGTGACCTGCAAGATCACCTCCCTCTTTGTCGTGATTTTACTACCATCCAAAATTCTGTAGATGCCGCCAAAGATGTTTACACACCCAAAAAAGAAGACGATATCAAGCTTCTTTAATGAAAGGGTCCAAAGATTCCATATGAAAAAAAAATTTGAATATGTAGGCTAACAGAGTTTAGAAACTAGGCACCTCAGAGAAGATATACTGAGGCATATAAGGCTTTGAGAGGTGAAAGTAAAAATGAATGAAGGTGAAATCTTCACTGTTATAAATGATTCCAGTAACTAGGAGCCATAAATACAAATTATGGGGAATTACTTTGAGTGGATTGCTGGATTTTTCTGCAATTTTCTTTTAGTTTTCTTTTAGCCAGTGGGTTAATTACTGGAATAAGTTAACTCCACGGATGGTTGAGGCTGACACCTTGAGGAAATTTAAAGGTCAGCTGGACAGATACCAATGTGACAAGGGAGTGAAAGTGAAATAATAGTTCATTTTGCCTCTTGATTGTTTTTTATTCATTTTTTGGCTGATGCAGCCAAAGCTTTGGGCTCTATTGCATCATGTGGCTCATACTAATAATAAAATTTATTCGAACTACCCACCTCTGCAACATTAGGTATAAATGTTTTCCAACAATTGATTACTCTTTGGCTGAATGGAAATTTCTGCACATCTATTCTGAAATATTTCTCAATTTAAAGTTATGCCCCCTTATGAAAATTATTTCCAACAGATTATACTTGTATCAAAATCTTGGGAAAATTGTTAATTTGTTGTTACGAGAGGGAGAGTGGAGATATTTCTCTTCATAATTAATTAATTTAGATTGAAACACTGGGAATTATCCAAAATTGTTAAGCTCCTTACATAACTAATAATCTGGTGTTGGAAATTAAAAATAAAGAGAAAGATATGCAAATTTAAGATGATTTATATGATGGGTTTTTCTTACGTAACACATCTCTATTTACATGATAAATATAAAATTACTATTTTAACTGCTAATAGGACTATTTATGACTTTGTATTTAAATTTCCTTCTAAGGTAATATTGCACCCGTGATGCACCTCGCATGCAAAAAGTTAATACAGCATAGGCATGATCTGTACCCCTAATTTTTCCTGAGCGTTGTAGTTTCCATGTGAAAACAAATTCATTTTCTCTTGAGAAAGTCAAGTAAATATACCTCTCAGTCCAGAAAGGAATGCCAGAAGTAGTGAGTGGCAGAAAATAGGCGTAATTTTGTTGAGTGTTTTTGTAACAACTCCAGGCAGCTACTTCATGTCACAGTAATGCTATATCGAGGACACTCTTGTGAAAAAACTACCATAGTTTTTAACGTAAAGAGTGATGACCTAGACAGTATCATCAGTAAATTACTGACACTAGAGCCCGTTCTTCCACTTTGACCTATCTCTCCTGTCAACACCCTAAATATGACCCAGCAACCGAGTACTCATCATGCAACTCATTTGCTAACAGTTTTGACTCTTTAAGAAAACTGTAATGTGTAAAGATGCCTAATTATATCATCAGCATTTGGTTTACTTAACCCTTTAAAGCCTTTTCCACTTCAATTAGGTCCCCAAGCAGATAAGCAGATGTCTAGTTCCCTAGAGGCTGCAATTTTGAGAACCTCTTTTCTGTTAAGAATATCCTTTTGTGCCCCCCTCCCAATTACTTTTGTTGCTCTTCTCTGCACACTTTCCAATAGGTTTGTGTCCTTCCCAAAATGAGGCTTCCAAACTTGTATGCAGTATCCCAGATGTAGCCTAATTCTTGCCTCGTGCAATGTAATAACTACCTCATTATCTCTTCTGGCAAAGTTCCTATATATATCATTAACAGGATCCCATGTGGTGTTCTAGCAGCTTCCTTGAACTGCTCAGAGAATTTCCTATTGGACCATACAGTTACTCCTAGATCTTTTCCATACTTCAATATATACAGTTTGAAATAACATACATCTGGGTGGTAACCCATATGTATGTTATTCCAGGATTACTGCTGCCTAAATGCAGCACCTGAAGTAGCATACCCTGATTATTGTTATTAATCACTATGCCCACATTTGTGACTTCAAAATTTGAAATACTTATAACCTCAATATCATTAATAAACATTAAAAACAGTAAGGGCCCAACATTAAACCATGTGGAAATCCACAAATTATATTAAACCACAAGACCATTTATAACCATTCTGTCTCCTACCATTTAACTCTCCCTTTATCCATCGTACAGTACTAACTAGCCATTAATGCCACATTGCTCCAATTTACACAATTGTACAGGCTCCGTAGCCGAGTGGTCAGGAGCAGGTGCAGTAGCACACGCTCTGAGTAGACCGGGTTCAAGCCCAACTGCCTGCTGAATACGGTCGATCTGCCAACCCGCACTGGACCAGCGTGGCAGATTAGTATTACCATTAGTAGAGGCATACAATGCAAGAAAGCAAGTTTATGCAGCATCAGCCAAAAAAAAAAAAAAAAAAAAACAAACCCTTCCACTTCATCCCTCCGTTCGTTCGAAATACCTGTCCAGCTGAGCCTTAAATTTATATAGGCTATCAACTTCCACAACAAGGGATGGAAGTCTGTTCCACCAACCAACTATCCACTGGCTAAAGGCAAATTTCCGCACATCTATCCTACATCTGTCTTTCCTCAATTTTAATTTATGCGCTTTCAGGTGATTATTCTGAGCAAGAGGCAGTATCCCATCAGCATTGAGCATGCTCAAACCATTCAAGGCTTTGTACACCACTATCAGATCACCTCGCCGGTGCCTAGTCTCCAGACACTGTAACTTTAAAAACTTAAGCCTTTCTTCGTAAGAGCAACCCTTCGTTCCGTTCACTAACCTTGTTGCCCTTTTCTGTACTCGTTCCAGCAGCTCTACATCCTTCTTGAAATGAGGCCTCCAGACCTGTATACAGTACCCAAGGTGCGGCCTGACCATTGCCTTATACAAGGGAATAATCATCTCCCTATCCCTGCTAGAAAAATTCCTGTATATCATTGATAAGACACCATGAGCTACTCTTGCAGCCCGTCTGCACTGATCAGAGAACTTCATATATGTCTGCACAATTACCCCCAGGTCCTTCTCATTCTCTACCACTGTCAATGTAGTACCACAGAGTTGATACGCTGCTCTGGGGTTGCTGTTTCCCATATGTAGTACTTTACATTTGTCAATGTTAAATTTCATTTGCCACCTCTCAGCCCATCTGCTCAACCTTTCCAGATCCTGTTGCAGCAGCATAGCGTCTTTAACAACCCTGCCAACCTTTGTATTGTCTGCAAACTTGGACATTAAGCTTGATATAACATCATCAATATTATTTATAAATACAGAAAACAACAATGGACCCATCACTGAACCCTCAGGGACTCCACTAATAACATTAGTCCATGGTGAGCAGTGTCCATTAATTACCACTCTCTGTCTTCTGCCACTCAACCATCCCTTTATCCACAGCAACAATCTGCCACCAATGCCACACTGCTCCAATTTGTGCAGCAGTCTTCCATGTGCAACAGTATCAAAAGCCTTTCTAAGATCCAAATATATAATATCAAAGTTATTCCCTGTATCCAATTCTTTTGTGACTAGATCATAGTATCCAACCAAATTGGTCAGGCAAGACCTGCCCTTAACAAAACCATGCTGTGTCTGAGCTATAACTGAATTCTTGTCAAGATGATCCTGCAGTGCTTCTTTAACCAGTGCTTGCATTAATTTTCCTGGAACAGAAGTTACACTAACAGAGCTATAATTACTTGTGTCACCCTTTGATCCTCCTTTGTGAATTGGGGTTACATTTGCACATCTCCAGTCTGTGGGTACCTCCCTTGAGTCCAAGGAAGCTCTCATAATTATGGCTAATGGATTGCTTACTTCCTTTGCTGCCTCCTTTAATATAACTGGATAGATCCCATCCATCCAAGGTGCCTTTCTTGTATTTATCTTCAACAATTTCTCCTCCACTTTACTCTCAATTATTACAAGATCATCTAGCTCACTGCTAGTGTTTACTTCATCTATGGCATTCCCCTTCCTGAATAACTCCTCATGTGTGAATGTAGATGCAAAATATTGATTTAGTTTGTTAGCTACCTGAGCAGAATCATGAACAGTTGAACCATCGATATCAAGTGGACCAATCTGATTCATCCTCTTCCTTCTAGAGTTTACATAAGTAAAGAACTCATTGCTGTTTTTCTTTGCATCCCTTGCCAAAGATTTCTCGTAATCTGCCTTCGCCTGCCTAACCTCCTTTGTAACTTGGTTACAGATCAACTTATATCTATCATAGGCTTCTGTGTCACATGTTAATTTATATGTATCCCATGCATTTTTCTTCTCTGCCATATGTCTCATTAGTTCATCTGACATCCATTGACAGTTGGTATGTAAAGCCTAGTAGCTTCCAAGATAAGTTCTTTGAACCCTTCCCATTTTGAGTTTTCTGTTGGTAACATCATCCGTTTGTCCCACTGTATAGAATTTAAATACTGTCTCAGTCCATTGTGGTCGCCTTTACGAAAGCAATAACCCTTCCCTTTACCCATGATGGTAGTCACCTCCTTGAGTTAATCCCACTTCAGCACACTGTGATCACTGCCACCTAGTGGTTCCCGTATCTGCAGATTCTTAATGCATGAAGAATCACTACTGATAATCAAATCAAGAGTATTGCTCCCTCTAGTTGCCTCCCGAACATGCTGATTTAGAAAACAATCATCCAATAAATCCACAAAAGCCTTGCTAGTGTGTGAGTGACCAACCCACAAATTCCAGTCAATATCTGGGAAATTAAAATCCCCCATTATAAGACTCTCTGATTTACTGGCCCACTATTTCCCTGTACAGTTTCTTATTATACTCATCAGAGTCATTAGGCCTATAACACACTCCTACTCTCAATTTTGATCTCCCAGTGCTTACGCCACACCAAACTGACTCGACACTGCACTGTCCAGCGATGTCGACTGGCTTCACTTCCTTGGATTTTATATGTTTCTTAACTAATAGCATAACCCCTCCTCCCTTCCTATCCTGTCTATCCTTTATGTAGACGTTGTACTCCCCAAATTCCAGTTCTGCATTACTTATATCTGTGTGACACCACATCTCTAATATCCCAACAATATCCGCCTTTGATGCTTTCAGCAGTACCTCAAATTCAACAATTTTGGTCCATTTCCCTCAGCATGAATTGTTGAGGAGGCTTCCATCCTGCAGTGGGTTGATAATGGCTGCACTTTTTTTTTACACGTGGTACAGCATCGAAGGCTTTGCTGAAATCTAAGTATATTCTTTGCAGCCAGTTCCTTTGTAACAACCTCATAGTAACTAATCAGATGAGGTGTCACAATCTTGCTTTAAAAAATCCATGCTGTGACTATCTTATGGCTCCATGCCTATCAAGATATTCTTGCATTACTTTAACTATTGATGCCATTATTTCCACAGTATAGAGAATAAATTTCAGGTCTGTGGTTAATCACTTCACCCTTTAAATCACCCTTGTGAATAGATGATACAGTTGCAAAAGTACCTGCACGTTGAAAGTACTTCTCAATAAAAGTACCTCCAATCTGTAGGTACTTCTTCTGAATTTAAGGCTGCTCTTATTATGAGGAAAAAAGGTATGATTACCTCTTTTGCATTTTCTTTTAATAATTGCATAAATTCCATCAGCCCCAAGCACTTTATTCATCGTTAGCAGCAATTTCATTTCCACCTTATTTTCTGTTTTCATAAAATCATTTTTTAACTCCCAATCATTATTAGAGAGATTTCTGCTAACCCCATCTCTAAAAACATCAAGTTTTCAGATATTTTGCATCTACATTCACACTCAAGTGTGAATGTAGATGCAAAATATTCATTTAGTTTATCAGCTATCTGCAGACAATCATCAACAGCTTATACCAGTCACATCTGGACCAATATGAATTCATTCTTACCTTCTACTATTAATATATGCAAAGAATTCCTTGCTACTTTTCTTTGCATTCTTAGATTATGAGTCGTTACTACTACTACTACTACTAATAATAATAATAATAATAATAATAATGTCTGAAATAACATTTTAGATATTACTGAAATATAATAATAATTATTATATTTCAGTTGGTCTAATTTTAAGAAAATCTAGGATATCTTGACAAATCTTTCTTCAAGAGCCAAATAAAAAATTCACCATCTAATGGGAGTCAAGTTATTATATGCAGAGGGAAAGATGGATATGCATATGAGCCTAAAAATAATTCAATTTAATTATAATGTAATCCCAATCAATATTATAAAATCAAACAAAGAATGCAAAATTTCAGATAAGATGGAAAAGTTCTTAATATAAAGAATATAATATAATATAAGTTCTTAATATAATAAAGATGGATATGCACATGAGCCTAAAAATAATTCAATTTAATTATAATGTAATCCCAATCAATATTATAAAATCAAACAAAGAATGTAAAATTTCAGATAAGATGGAAAAGTGAAAATTAATTAGTGCTTAATATAAATATTGACGATATTAGTCATCTAAGCAACCCTTTCTTGGAACAGGTTATTTTAAATAAAAAATTATTAATAGACCTTAGTTAACTAACTAGAAGCTACCACAGAGGAAATACAAACCTTGATAATAATGTCAGATCCCCCATCAGACTGCATATTAAAATATGCAATCTCAGGACTTAAAAATGTTAAAGTTTGGGAATACATGTTATAGCATGTTTCTATCAAGTCAAAAGCAAGTTGTAAGTGTGAATCTGGAAGCCCGTAGTGGTAACCAAGAGCAAGAGTACCAGGCAAGTAGCAAACCAAGTGATCCTGTAAATACAAAATATATAAGGATGGGAATTTGCTTGTAATAAAATCCTAAATTGTCTCTGAAATTTGATATACAAATTAGTACCTTTTATTGTGGTAGCCATTTTGCCTCACCTTATTATTGTAATGAGCCTTATTATTGTGAAATGGCAACATTGATTTGGTAAGAGTCTGTAGCATTTTCTTGACATTTAACTATGTGCTTGTGCTTTCTTTCTATATTTATTCCACACTGCTCTAAAATGATAACCCACTTCCTGGAAATGTTGCCAGATGTGCACTTAAGATCTGACTGAACTGAAATGAATCCAGGTATGTTTCAATTCACTTTAAAAAAAAATTCAATTTGTAGAGCTCAGATATGTTAGCAGATATCTAGCATATCTGATGTTATGATATACAAATTAATGTGCATTGTTTCTCTCAAGATTTAAATAGCAACAATAAGTTAGAGCAAAATTAAGTTATTCTTGAAGTATCTTAAATGAAGAGACATATGTGGCAACAATCTAAGTTTTACTGAAGCATACTAGAAAGTACAAATCCCAAGTTAAATTCTCTCAAGTTAAATTTGAAAGTGTCTGCAATTCTGTCCAGACATGATAGAAGGGAATACAGAGCTTTGTCAATCAATTCGGCCCTGGAGGGAATGTGCAAGGCTCGAGGGGTAGAATTTTTTTCAGCGTGGTCTGTGCTTGTTAACAGGAGAGACTGCTTCTACATGGATGGGATACACTTAAATAGAAAGAGGCGCCTCCGTAGCCAGGTGGGAAGGAGCAGCATTGTGTAGCACATGGAAAGGTCAGGGAATGACCACCGCATATCCCGGAGCAATATGGCCTTAGTTGCTAAGGCCATATTGCTTAACCAAACAACAAAACAAAACAAAACTTAAATAGAAAGAGTGCAAGAATATTTGCTGATGCTATCGAGGCAGTGTTAGGTGGGTCGGAAAACTGCTAGCTTGGGGAGGGATTCACAGACTAAAAGGTTAAAAGTAGCCACAGGCAGAGGTGAAGGTGATTCTTGCACAACTTCTATTAGAATAAGTAGCGACCTGGAACGAGGGGAGCTGGGGGTTTCAGGGACTGATGGCAGTGATCGTGAAACAGGTGGGTATATGGGATGTGTTAGGGTAACTAATAATAAGGATAGGTACATGTATACTTGCATGTATACCAATACTAGAAGTATAGTAAATAAATTTGATGAATTTGAAGTGTTGGTCAAGACATCAAAGGCGGATATTATTGGGATAGCAGAGACGTGGTGTCACACAGATATAAGGAAAGCAGAACTGGAATTTGGGGGAGTACAATGTGTACAGAAAGGATAGACAGGATAGGAAGGGAGGAGGTGTTATGCTGTTAATGAAGAAAAACATAAAATCAAAAGTGCATCCAGTTGATATAGATGAACAGTGCACTGTTCAGTCAGTTTGGTGTGACATAAGCACTGCGAAAGCAAAAATAAGAGTAGGAGTGTGTTTATAGGCCTAATGACTCGAATGAGTACAATGAACAATTGGACAGAGAAATAGAGTAGAAGAGTAAATAAGAATGTCTTAGAATGGGGGATTTTAACTTCCCAGATATTGACTAGAACTTGGTCACTCACACACTAGTAAGACTTTTCTGGATTTATTGGATGATTGTTTTCTGCAGCAGCATGTTCGAGAGGCAACCAGAGAGGGTAATACTCTTGATCTGATTATCAGCAGTGATCATTCGTGTATTAAGAATTTGCAGATAAAGGAACCACTAGGTGGCAGTGATCACAGTGTACTGATGTGGGATTTACTAAAAGATATAATTACCATCAGGGGTAAAGGAAAGGGTTTTTGCTTCCGTAAAGGGGACTACGGTGGTCTGAGACAGTATTTAAATTCTGTACAGTGGGATCAACTGACAATGTTACCAACAGTAAATTCTAAGTGGGAAGCATTCAAGGAATTAATCGTGAATGCTATTAAAAGTTTCATACCTATTAAGAAATATTGTTCAAGGTTTAGGCCTAAATGGTTATTAAATGAACTAATGAGACTCATGACAGAGAAGAAAAATGCACGGGATGCATATAAATTATCAAGCGATTCAGAAGCCTATGGCAGATATAAGCTAGTCTGTAATCAGGTCACAAAGGAGGTTAGGCAGGCGAAGGCAGATTACAAGAAATCTTTGGCAAAAGATGCTAAGAAAAATAGCAAGGGTTTCTTTACTTATATAAACTCTAAAAGGAAGGGGATGAATCTGATTGGTCCACTTGATATCGATGGTTCAACTGTTGATGATCCTGCTCAGATAGCAAACAAACTGAATAAGTTTTGCATCTACATTCACACATGAGGAGTTATTAAGGTTTGAAAATGGCAGAAGGTTATCAAATTGTAGCAGGGTGCTTAATGATTTTGTAATAACTGAGAGCAAAGTGGAGGAGAAATTGTTGAAGTTCAACATAAGAAAGGCACCTGGGGTGGATGAAATCTATCCAGTTATATTAAAGGAGGTGGCAAAAAAACTAAGCAAACCCTTAGCCATAATTATGAGAGCATCCTTGGACTCAGGGGAGGTCCCCACGGACTGAAGATGTGCAAATGTATCCCCAATTCACAAAGGGGGATCGAAGGGTGACACGAGTAATTACAGACCAGTTAGTTTAACTTCTGTTCCGGGTAAAATAATGGAGTCACTGGTTAAAGATGCATTGCAGGATCATCTAGACAAGACTGCAGCAATAATTCAGACACAGCATGGGTTTGTTAAGGGAAAGTCCTGTCTGACAAATTTGATAAGATATTATGATGTGGTTACAAAGAAACTGGATGCAAAAACTAATTTTGATAACATATATTTGGATTTCAGGAAAGCCTTTGACACTGTTGCGCATGGAAGACTATTGTACAAATTGGAGCAGAATGGCATTAAGGGTAAGTTGCTATAATGGATAAAAGGATGGTTGAGTGGGAGAAGACAGAGGGTGGTAATTAATGGGTGCTGCTCTTCATGGACTAATGTTATTAGTGGAGTCCCACAGGATTCGGTGTTGGGTCCTCTGTTGTTTTGTATATTTATCAATGATATTGATGAAGGTATATCAGGCTTAGTGTCGAAGTTTGCAGATGATACAAAGGTTGGCAGAGATGTTAATGACAGTAATGGCAATGTGCTATTGCAACAGGATCTAGGTAATTTGGGCAGATGGGCTAAGAAGTGGCAACTGAAGTTTAACCTTGACAAATGCAAAGTACTGCATATGGGTAGAAGTAACCCCAGAGAAACGTACCAACTGTGTGGTACTACACTTAAGGTGGTAGAAAATGAAAAAGATCCTGGAGTAATTGTGCAGTCAGATATGAAGTTTTCTGAGCAATGCAGACAGGCTGCCAGGGCAGGTCATGGGGTTTTGTCAATGATATATAGGAATTTTGCTAGCAAGGAAAAGGTGATTATCCCTCTGTATAAGGCAATGGTCAGGCCACGCCTTGAGTACTGCGTACAGGTCTGGAGGCCTCATTTTAGGAAGGATGTAGATTTACTTGAGCGTGTACAGAGAAAGGCAACAAGATTGGTGAGAGGAATGAATGGATCCTCTTACCAAGAGAGGCTTAAGTTCTGCAAATTGCAGTGGCTGGAGACTAGGCATCTGTGCGGTGATCTGATTGAGGTGTATAAGGCCTTGAATAGGTTCAGCACGCTGAATTCTGATGGGATCCTTCCACTTGTTCAGATTAAGAAAAGACAGATGTAGAATAGATGTGCGGAAATTTGCCTTTAGCCAGCGGGTGGCTAATTGCTGGAAAAAATTTCCATCTGTCGTTGTGGAAGTTGATAGATTAACTAAATTTAAGGAGGAACTGGACAGGCATTTGGAGGGAATGGTGTGATTTTTTTTTTTTTTTTTTTGGCTGATGCTGCATAAGCTCATAACACTTGCTTTCTTGCATCACATGCCACTACTATTACTTTTACTATAAGATCTGACTGAACTGAAATGAATCCAGGTATGTTACAATTCATTTTAAAAAAAATTCAATTTGTAGAGCTCAGATATGTTAGAAGATATTTAGCATATCTGATGCTATGATATACAAATTAATGTGCATTGTTTCTCTCAAGATTTAAATAGCAACAATAAGTTAGAGCAAAATTAAATTATAACTTGAAGTATCTTAAATGAAGAGACATATGTGGCAACAATCTTAGTTTTACTGAAGCATACTAGAAAGTACAAATCCCTTGACTCATACCCTCTATTTATTAAAACTTTGTGAGAAAGATTTGTAGCATTATGATTAGCATTAGTAGAGGCATATGATGCAAGAAAGCCAGCTTATATAGCATAAGCAAAAGGAAAAAAAAATAATAAAAAAAATACACTCTCTCCATTTCACCAACCCATTCACACCAAATGTTTGTCTAGTTCTGCCTTGAACTTATTTAAGTTGCTGACCCCCACTACAACAGATGGAAGTTTGTTCCAACTATCAACCACCCACTGGCTAAAGGCAAATTTTTGCACATCTATTCTACAATTGTCTTTCCACAATTTGAATTTATGTCCCTCAGGTGAGTAATCTGAGCAAGAAGAAGAATCCCATTAGCATTGAGCCTGCTCAACCCATTCAAGGCCTTACACATCTCAATTCAATCACTTTACAGGTACCTAATCTCTAGAAGCTGCAACTTAAAAAAACTTAAGCCTTTCTTGGTAACACTAACCCTTTGTTCCACCCACCAATCTCGTTGCCCTTCTCTGTATTTGTTCCAGCAGCTCAACATCTTTCCTAAAATGACTCCAGACCTGTATACAGTATTCAAGGTGTGGCCTGATCATTGCCTTATACAAGGGAACAATCACCCCCTTATCCCGGCTAGCAAAATTGATGTATATCATTGACAAGACACCATGAGCTACTCTTGCAGCATTTTTTTGCATTGCTCAGAAAACTTCATATCTGACTGCACAGTTACCCCCAGGTCCTTTTCATTCAACACTACCCTGAGTGTAGTACCATCCATTTGATACATTACTTTGGGGTTACTGCTACCTATATGCAGTACTTTACATTTATCAATGTTAAACTTCAGTTGCTACCTCTCAGCTCATCTGCTCAACTTTTCCAGATCCTGTTGCAGTAGTGTACTATCATTACTGTCATTAACAACCCTGCCAACCATCATATCGTCTGAAAACTTAGACATTAACCCTGATATATCTTCATCGATATTGTTGGGATATCGGAGACGTGGTGTCACAGATATATACTGTGCAGAATTGGAATTCTTTGCCAAAGATATCATTGATAAATACTGAAAACAACAATGGGCCCAACACTGAACCTTGAGAGACTCCACTAATAACATTAGTCCATGAAGAGCAGTGTCCATTGATAACCAGTCTCTGTATTCTCCCACTCAACCATCCTTTTATCCATTGTAGCAACTTGCCCTTAATGCCAAGAGTATTATTCCCTCTGGTCTTCCATGTGGCACAGTATCAAAAGCTTTCCTAAAATCAAAGTATATGATATCAAAATTATTCTTTGCATCCAGTTCCTTTGTGATCACATCATAGTATCCAATCGAATTTGTCAGACAAGACTTCCCCTTAACAAATCCATGCTGTGTCTGAACTATAACTGCAGTCTTGTCTAGATGTTCCTGCAATGCTTCCTTAATCAGTGACTCCATTATTTTTACTGGAACAGAAGTTAGACAAACAGGTTTGTAATTACCTGTGTCACCCCTTTGTGAACTGGGGACAAATTTGCACACCTCCAGTGCATGAAGACCTCGCATGAGTGCAAGAAGCTTTCACAATTATGGCTAAGAGTTTGCTTACTTCCTTTGCTGCCTCCTTATAAATATAAATGAATAGATCCCATCCACTCCAGGTGCCTTCCTTATGTTTAAACTCATGTTTGCTATAATTAGAACCTTATGTTTGCTATAATTAGAACCAATTTCTTCTCCACTTTGCTCTCAGTTATTACAAAATCACTCAGCTTCCTGTTAGGATTTGAAAAACTTCTGGCATTCCCCTCATTGAATAACCCCTCATGTGTGAATGCAGATCAAAATACTCATTCAGTTTATCAGCTACCTGTGCATGATCATCAATAGTAAAACCATCTATGTTAAGTGGACCAATCTGATTCATCCCTTTCCTTCTATAGTTTACATAAGTAAACTCTTTGCTATTTTTCTTTGCATCCTTTGCTAAAGATTTCTCGTAATCTGCATTTGCCTGCCTAACCTCCTTTGTGACTTGATTACAGACTAGCTTATATCCGCCATAAGCTTCTGTGTCACCTGATAATTTATGTGCATCCCATGCATTTCTCTTTTCTGCCACGAGCCTCTGAACAGTATTTCTTAGTTAGTACAAAAAGCCTAGTATCCTCCAAGATTAAGTCCATGAAGGCTTTCCATTTAGAATTCACTGTTGGTAACATCATTAGTTGATTCCACTGTATAGAATTTAAAAACTTTCTGAAACCACTGTAGTCACCTTTACAAAAGCAAAAACCCTTCCCCTTACCTCTGATGGTAGTTACATCTTTAAGTAAATCCCATATCAGTACACTGTGATCTGTGCCACCTAGTGGTTCCTTTATCTGCAGATTCTTAATGCATGAAGAATCACTGCTGATAATCAGATCAAGAGTATTACTCCCTCTGGTTGCCTCTCAAACATGTTGCTGTAGAAAACAGTCATCCAATAAATCGACAAAAGGCTTGCTAGTGTGTGAGTGACCAACCCACAAGTTCCAGCCAATATCTGGAAAGTTAAAATCCCCCATTATAAGACATTCTGATTTACTGGCCCACTCTATTTCTGTGCACAATTGCTCATTATACTCATCAGATTCATTAGGCCTATAACACATACCTACTCTCATTTTCCCTTTCCAAGTGCTTATGTCACACCACACTGACTCAACATTGCATTGTCCACCAATGTCAACTGGATGCACTTCCTTAGATTTTATGTGTTTCTTAACTACCAGCATAACCCCTCCTCCCTTCCTGTCCTTTCTGTACACATTGTACTCCCCACATTCCAATTCTGTACTGCTTACATCCATGTGGCACCACATGTCTGATATCCCAACGATATCCACTTTTGATGTCTTGACCAGCACTTCAAATTCATTTACTATAATCCTAGTTTATTTGAATGCAAAGGAAAATTGCTATAATTAGAACCAAAACAATTCCAACAACTAAATAAAATTGGCTACATTTCATATTTCAATATCAAAATCCATCCTGAGGCCTAGGGTTTTTTGGGTGTGGCAGAAGTTATAAAACTTGAAGTTTTAGAACTCTTCCCACTTGAAATCTGAAACGTTGCCAGTTTTATTTAGTCTTTGGGATTGTTTTGGGTTAACTGTACCAACTAATCTTTGCATACAAATAAACTAATTAAAATAGTTCAAAACGTGTTTGATTTTAAGTCTTTCTTACTTACTAACTTGATAATCACAATCACATAAAATTCATACGAGAGAGAGAGAGATATTTTGCCATATAACTTACAGTTGTTATAATATAACAAAAATAAGACATTAAAACAATAAGGTTGTTTATCTATTTAAATACATATGAATTTGTTATATATAAATGAATATGAATTTGTAATATATAAATGAATATGAATTTGTAATATTTAAATGCACATGAATTTGTTATATTTAAATGCATATGAAATCGTTACCTGAAGGTTCTTAATAAAAAAACAGCATAGAGCATGAACAACTCCAATGGCACCAAAGTACATATAAGAAATGAGTGAAAATACTTGGGAACCCAAAGGAAGTTAAACTGGATGAAGATTAAAACAGCAGCTGATAACAATTTAAATAACTTGGGAGTGAGGTTAAGTGCAAAAGATCAGCTATGAAATGTTTCTATATTTCAATCAATTTTACTCAGTAATTTCAAAAATACTTAGGATGATCCTAAAAATAAATTTAGATAAAAAAAGTACTACCACACAGCAAAATATTTGTGGGTACCACCACAACATCATTGTCAGACAGGTCCAGAAAATCTACAAATCCTCTAATAAGCACTAAAGAAATTCATTACTTCGACTTGGATTCTACACTAAAAAAAAAAACCTCAGTATAAGAAAATGTAAAATGAAAGTCCGTTTTCAACATATATGATGTTTTTCAGAGACATGACAAACTCTAATAATGTTCACCCCCCCCCACCAGAAAATTTCATTGTGATGGCCAATTTGAAAAGTTAATATTTATAAATAAATGAATTGGGGGGGGGGGGGGGGACACAAAGCCTGTTATATGCTACCATATATTTAGAATAAAAAGAACTTTACAGGTATATTAAGGGCAGTTTTTATACATTAGAAAGCTAAAAAGCAGTAGTATTTGCTGAAAATAATATTATATAACACAGATTTTCTCTTTATTCAAAACTAATTTTATATATGATATTTCAAATCAAGAAACCTTATCTAAATTGAAAACCAGGCTCTCTCAAGCTTTTATTTGATACTAGTGAGCTTGTTGTGGTCCTTGATTAGCATACATGACTATTCGCATGCACATTGCAAGACTGAATCTGTACACCACCAGAAAAATTGATGTTCTACTGCTAACTGTAGGACTACTATATTTGGCAGCTGCAAGGTGTCCATTTCAAAAGTAGGCTCGTGTTATTTGTATTAAGTGCAACACTACCATATAACAATTACTGGTGTAATTGTGCAAGGCTGCTGGAGGAAAATGTTATGTATAGTTTTGCATTTCAAATGTTCAGTTTATCCCAATCCATGTTTGAAGTCAAATGCATGATTACTGGTAAATAAGCATCATGCCATATACTGTCAATCAATATATTTTTAGTGAAATCTTAACTTACTTAGAAATGAAGTCTAACAGTGAATGTCAACAAAAATTTATTGAAAAATTCCCCGACACTAGCTGTCCATGGAAAGCTGTAATTTTCAAGATAATAAATGCTTTGCTTTTGTGAGTGTGGATCAGCTAAGAATAAGGAACATGAAAGAAGAAAAGTGGTTCTTATACAAGACACTTTAGACAACATTAGGGAAACAATTTTGAAATCCACAAATTATAAAATGTGGCAAATGCAGCATTCAAAAGGGGATATTGCTTGGTTCAGTTCATTTCACTAAGAAAACACAACAAAAAACAATTGAAAATCTGCAAGTTGTATATCCCCCTTACATGCCCAAAAAACTGGAGTTTGGTGTGGCATATCTCAAGGAGGGGTAGTTGGAACCATTTTTTTGAACAAACTGTCACCTCTGATGTTTACTAGGTCATCTATAATACAGTTTATTGAATTTCTAGAGAAAAACAAAAGCAACATCTCACACTCCAACAACACAGGGCAACCTGCCACCACACACTCAACCACTGAAATGTTACAAGTAAAAGTCAATGAAACGTTTCAAGAGTTTTTCGGAGTTTAAATTATATCGTAAGGACTTTGGCTGCCTAGGTTTCCTGATTTGGCTACCTACGTCTTCAACACAGGGCAACCTGCCACCACACACTCAACTACTGAAATATTGCAAGTAAAAGTCAATGAAATGTTGCAAGAGTTTTTTTGGGGTTCAAATCATATCACAAGAACAAACTGCAGAAACAGATTAACCCCATCCCATCTCTTCCATTATGCAGTATGACTGACGTCTTTTAAGGTTATGACGGATATCATGGCAGGATCCAATCTTCTGTATGTTTTGAGAGTACAGCTCTAAAATCGTGTTCGCAGGGTGGCCACGAGTTAGTACAATGGGCCAAACCTATTGGTTACTCTCTAGGAGGCTTCTGTATCACCTAATGTATAATCTTGCTGTCTCTACTCTGCCAGGTGTATGCAGACAGGGGGCATTGTCAAGGCCAAGTTATGACAAGGAACTGGGTATATTCTTGCCATGTGTATGCCATATCCAAAAATTTATTACTTCATACAACATGTCCTCCCTACTTTTTCTTACTACCAAATACATCATAAATAGTCAAAATAATAGAAAAAACTTATCTACAAAGGGATCAAAACCTCCCAAACAATTTCTCATTCATTTCACAAATATACCTGATCTCAGTTCCAATCTCAATGGTGACCATTTCCACTCTGCCAAGCCACACATACTTTTTCTAACAGAATCCATATTGGTTGATTTAACCATGGTTCATTTCAGCTGTCCAAATTATTTGCTGTATGATTACTTTAGTTCCAAAGGTGATACTTGTGCATATGCTGATATTCCTGCCAGACTTAGTAATTTGGAATCTCCTCTTTTCAATATTCTCTGGCTTAAAATCTCTCTACCCAATTCTGTCAAATTCATCTGTTGCTTCTATCATTTTCACAACTAGCCTAATTACTTTGAACACTTCACTTTCTTTAGTACAACTTTCCTAACAGTGAGGTAATTTTCCTATGTGATTTTAATGTTCACAACTCCAGCTAGCTTCTGTTTTCTACTCATATGGATTCAGCTGGTCAAGATGCTGAGACTTTTCCAATTACTAATGACATCACACAGTTTGTTTATTTATCTACCAGAATAATATACAATCCTAACCACACAGCCAACACTATCTTTTCCTCTCAAACTACACCTCCAAGTACATGGTCAAGGTGAGTGGTCCTCTAGGCACCTCAGATCAAAACTTGGTGATGGTCTCTCCACCAATGGAGCCTTTCTCTTGTGGCTATTCCCAACCTCATATTTTTTCGCATTACAAGAATGCAAAATAGAATGATCTGCACAATTTCTATTATTCTTTTCCTTGGTTGGATTACTGTTTTAAGTCTTCTGATGTCAATGTTTGCTCAGATTGTATAAGTGAAATTAATCTCGTAAGGATGAAATCCTTTAAAACACACTCCACCTTAAAATCACATCCTTTATCTAAAATTTAGTTTTCCAATTAATGTGCTAAGGATGTTCAAGATAAGAATATTGCATATCAAAATTGCCTTGCATCCAAATCTCCACGTTCATTTTCTGCCTACACCAAAGTTGGCAATAATTGTTGTAGAATCCCATATCCCCTGCTAATTTACAATTATCTCACACATTTTTCTTCTCTGGCACTAGTCTCATCATTTCATATGACATCCATTTAGGTCTAAACCTTCAACTATATCTCACAGTTGGTATAAAAAGCTTAGCAGCTTCTATGATTACTTTCCTGAATGCTTCCCATTTAGAATTTGCAGTTGGTAACATTAATTGGTCCCACTTTAAGGAATCTAAAAATGGTCTAAGACCACTGTAGATATTCTGGCCCCTTACCCTTGACAATAGTTATATCCCACATCAATGTGTTATGATTGCTGCCACTTAGTTCATTTGGATATTCCTAATGCATGATGAGTTACTGCTGATAATCAGATGAAGAGCACTGCTTTGACCCACTCAACCTACCTATATACCCTGGTGTTCAGAGAAAGTGCATCACCCCTTAAAATTGTAATTGTCATCTGAATGACATAAGTATATGGCAATATTTCTTGTAGATTGCATCAGATAAGATTGACACGCATGATGAAGTAATATTGCATCAGCTGTTACTTTCAGCTATATAAGCACATTCTGCAAAAGTTGCAGTCATTCCTTGCTTGTGCCAGGATGGCGAGTTATGTGCAGTTGACGCCACGAAGAAAGAGTGCTATTGTGCTTTACGTGAGGAAGGATGTTCTTCTTGTCATATTGCTTATAGAGTATCTTGTAATCAGTCGACAGTGAGTAGATTTCTTTCCAAACTAAAGAAAACTGGTTATGCTGATAGAAAAAAAAGGAACAGGTCTGAGCTGAAAACAGAATGGGAAGAACATACAGGATTTGATTTGATTTGATTTGATTTTTTATGGCGCATTGGCAGCTAAGACCATAATGCGCCAAGTCAAAGTTAAAACGTTACTAAACATTTTGGTAGCCAAGCCTACCACGTCAAGCAATTAATTTTTATGTAAAACAGGTACAATAAAAAGCATAAAAACTTAGATCTGTGTATAAAAATTAAAAGCTTGTAAAAAGTTAAAGACGTCGGACATATTGTCTCTGTCACCTATAATCTGACTGAGTGTAAATGGCTCGGTCAAATTATTAAAAGCGATAAAATACAAGCGTCGTGCTTCTCTAAAAACAGGACATTCTATTAAAATATGACTGACAGTTAAAATAACATTACACATCTCGCACATAGGTGGGTCATCCGCCCTCAGCAAATAGGAATGGGTTAGATGACTATGACCTATGCGGAGCCGAGCAAGAACAACTTCCTCTCTTCGGACCTTGCGTAGACTGGACTGTCATTGCGAAATTACAGGCTTTATGTGATGTAGCTTATTTGTGGCCTGTCCGTGCCAAGAATCTTGCCATTGGGATTATAATTTAGAGCATATTATTTGCCTGTAATCTGTATAGGGGACTGACAGGCAATGATTATCCAGGGAAATGGCTGATTTGGCAGCGGTATCAGCCGATTCATTTCCCCGGATCCCAATGTGGCTTGGGATCCAGCAAAAGCAAATATCGAATTCTAATTTCATGAGAGAGAAAAGAATCTGCCGGATCCTGGACAGGATCGGATGAGGGTTAAAACTCACCGATATCAGGGCCTGTAACACGCTCGATGAATCGCAATAAATTATATACCTCTGGTAGTCGCGATTTTTAATGTGATCTAGGGCTGTTTGTATTGCATGCAACTCTGCAGTATATATGCTAGTTTCTTGTGGGATCTTATAGGATAATGTTTTGTGAGGGAACACAACAGCAGATCCCACATGACATTCTAACTTGGAGCCATCTGTGTAGACTGGCAGAAAGTCAGAATACTGCTGTCTATGTAATGCAAAGAGTTGCTGGTAGACAGATGGCAGTGTAGTAGCCTTCTCCCAGATCTTAAGGGAGAAGTGGCAAGTTGGAAAATAAGCATGCCAGGGTGGAAAGAATTGCCTTGGGGACTGGGCAACGTTGTCTACTGTCAAGTTTAGCTCATTCAGCAGCCCTTGAATGCGAATACCAAAAGGTTTGTTGGCAGTCCGACGGGTGTTGTAGAGGTTTTTCCAGCGCAGCTCAAAAACGGATGGCCATGTGGGATGATCGGGCAGGGATTTCAATTTGAAGGCGTACTGTAAGGACAACTGCTTACGTCGAAGAGACAGAGATGGTTCATTTGCTTCAACGTAAAGGCTTTGGACAGGAGATGTGCGAAATGCTCCAGTGGCTGTCCGGATGGCTTGATGGTGGATTGGATCTAACCACTGAAGTGCACTATCTCTAGCAGAACCGTAAACCTGAGACCCATAGTCGAGTTTGGAACGGACAAGTGCCCGGTAGAGACGAAGAAGGGTAGCACGATCTGCGCCCCATGAGGTTGACGAAAGGGCACGAAGGATGTTAAGCCCTTTGACACATCTTGTCCTCAGCTGACGAATAAGTTGTAAAAATGTCAGCTTTTTGTCGAAAATAAGTCCAAGGAATTTGAATTCTGCTACAACTGGGATGTTATTTTGCCCAAGCCTTAATTCTGGGTCAGGATGAAGATTACGTTTGTGACAGAAGTGTACACAAACAGTCTTCTGTGATGAAAATCTGAACCCATTAGCCATAGACCAAGCTGTAGGATGATCAATTGGTTTTCTGCAGTTGCCTTTCAATGACCCTCATATTGCATGAATGACAAAATACAGCAAAGTCATCTACATAGAGAGAATTGTTTACAGTGGGTGGAAGTTGTTCTGCAATAGAGTTTATTTTGATTGCGAAATACGTGACACTTAGAACGGATCCTTGCGGGACTCCCTCTTCCTGAGAGAAAACTCGAGAGAGGGTAGATCCTAAATGGACTTGAAATTGGCGATTCGAAAGAAAGTTTTTAATAAAAAACAGGAAGGTTACCTCTAAGACCAAGGTTATAGAGGTCTTTTAAAATTCCAAATCGCCAGGCTGTGTCGTACGCTTTTTCAATATCAAAGAAAACTGCTACCAAATGCTCGGATTTAATAAAAGCATCACGAATGGATGTTTCCAATCGGATTAAATGGTCCAGAGTGGACTTATTTCTTCGGAAGGCGCACTGTGTCCTGGAAAGCAGATCGTTTGTTTCTAAATACCATACCAGTCTTGCATTAACCATTCTTTCCAGGACTTTGCACAAACAGCTTGTCAGAGCAATAGGACGATAGTTACTTGGATTGCTAGGATCTTTTCCTGGTTTTGGGAAAGCAAGGACGATAGCCCTTTGCCAGGAATCCGGAAATTGTTTGTGAATAAAAATTCTGTTAAACAGAATTAAAAGGTGATCCTTAGATTGTGGTGAGAGGTGTTTTAGCATTTCGTAGTGGATGTCATCGGGCCCCACAGCACTTGCATGCGTGAGAGCAAGTGCTGTATTTAACTCTTCCTGTAAAAAGGGCTTGTTATACGATTCAAGCCCTTTTGAAGAGAAGTTCGGTGGGTTTTTCTCAATTTTCTTTTTCAGGGCCAAAAACTCTGCGGGAAAAGATGTTATCGCAGAAATTTTTGCGAATGTTTCCCCTAGACTATTCGCAACTGCAGTTCGATCTGCAATTGGACATCCGTTGTGCTCGAGGATCACTGAAAGGCATGTTGGATATTTTCCCTTCATTTTCCGGATCTTATCCCAGACTACTTTTGAGCTAGCAGCCTGAGTTATGGAAGATGTAAAACGAATCCAAGATTTCCTTTGGCTCTGACGTCGTACATAACGTGCTTTTGCACGTGCACGTTTGAATGATATTAAATTTTCAGTGGTGGGATATCGGCGGAATATCCCCCAGGCTTTGTTTTATGCTTTTTTTGCTGCCGTGCATTCTGAATTCCACCAAGGTTTCGGGAATAGTGGGAACCGGCTGGATGATTTTGGGATTGCAATTGCAGCTGCTTGGACAATCGTTTCTGTGACATGAATAACTGCTTCATTGATTGGCTCCTGACTGACTGTACGGATATCAAGGTTTGCCAGATGTTGAAAGGCATTCCAGTCAGCCTGATCGATCTTCCACCGCGGTAAACTAAATGGCAGACACGGTCTTCCACTAGTTAGGGTGGTTATCACAGGGAAGTGATCGCTTCCATATGGATTTTCTTCTACCTCCCAAGTAAGTGAAGGAAGGAGAGAAGGGGAGCAGATAGAAAGATCAATGGCAGAGAATGTACGGGTAGGCATGTGGAAGAAGGTGTTTGTTCCCACATTTAAGAGGGAGAGGTCATTGTCAGTGAGAATATGCTCTATGACTCGTCCCCTTCCATTGATGTGAGCACTACCCCACAGAGTATTATGTCCATTGAAATCCCCAAGAATTAAACAAGGGGAAGGCAATTGCATGATAAGATCATCAAGGTCTTTCTGGGGATGTCAATCCCAGGTGGCAAATAGACAGAGCAAACAGTTAATAAGAACCCCACTGTAAGGCGAACTGCTACAGCCTCAATGCTAGTTGTAAGCTGCAAAGGCTGAAATGGGATCTGGTTGCCGATGAGGATTGCGACTCCTCCGTGAGCAGGACCATCCACAATTCTATCCTTACGAATGATGGTAATGTTATGCATGGTGGGGTCATCATTTGCCTTTAAGTAAGTCTCCTGTATGCAAAAGCAAGCTGGTTTGTGCTTTTGCAGGAGTGCTTTGATGTCATCAGTATTTTGCCGGAATCTACGACAGTTCCACTGTAGGAATTTAGCCATTATTTTGGCTTGGTGGGTCCATCAGGCGGCTTCCGAGGTGCTGAGGGTTTACCTTTTTCAGTTTTGGCTTTATCTTTATCCTTCCTGGGGAAGTATGGACGCTGTCCAGTGTCCATTTCCTCCCCAGCAAAGAGCTCCAAAACTGAGTCTTCTTGTACCTCCTTCTGCCCAACATCCATGTTTTCTTGGGTACTAGGTGATATTTCACCTTTCTTATTCTTTTCTTTTGCATTTGCTTTTGTTATTTGTGGAGCATTAGGAGGTACCGATATAGTAGAGGCAGCTGATTGGTCCTTCTGTGCAGGTTTTTGGGAGCTTAAAAGATAACGTGCGATGGGAGTAAATGATTCTTTTGGAGGGACGGACATTTCCGTCTGAGTCCCAATCGAACACCTCCCTGCTACCTTCCGGGAGTAGGTAGGTTTTTTGATGTTGAGAGGTTTCACTGCTTTCCTTGCCTCCTGGTACGATATGTTTATCTCTGCCTTCAGCCGTTGAATTTCTTTTTCTTCTTTCCACCTCTGACATGCTCGTGAATAGGCTGGATGTTCTCCCTCACAGTTAATGCAGGTGGGTTTCGTGGCTGAACATGCTGTTGTTTCATGGTGATTTGCACCACATCAAGCGCATGCAAGGACTCCACGGCAGGCCATTTGAGAATGTCCATATTTCTGGCATTTAAAACACTGTAAAGGGTTTGGAACATATGGATGCACTGGACAGTTGATGTAGCCGGCTTTAATCTCATCAGGAGGTTTGGGAGAGTTAAAAGTCAGGATAACACTCCTGGTTTTAACAAGTTTCCCATCCCTACGCGCACTAATTCTCTTGACGGCTATAACTCCCTGAGGTTTCAGTTCCAAGCAGATTTCCTCCTCGGTTACGTCGAGAAGGTCCCATTCTGAAATGACACCTCTCGATGAATTTAGTGTTCTATGTGGTGTCACTGTTATGGGTACTCCTCCGATTGATGTTGCTCAGAGTAGCAGCTCAGATTGCCTGTCAGTTTTAGTTTCAATTAGAAGGTCTCCAGAACGGAGCCTCTTAACTGATTTGGGTGATCCTGCTAACCCATCTAAACCTTTCTGTATAAAAAAGGGTGACATTTTACAATCGGTGTTTCATTGGTAGAATGTAGAATTAGAAATCTTGGAACAGGCTCTGATGATATTTCTGTTCGCTGCCTCTTTGTAGCAATAATGCTATCTGAATCTTTCTCTATGCTTTCAGATAGGGACCGGGTTGGGGCCCCTGAGGAAGTAAGTTTATCAGGATTCATGTAAATTTTAAGTGGTTCAGTGCCCGGGCTCCCCACCCACCACGGAGCCCAAAGGGACGCCCACTACCCGGCATGCAATAAATGCGCTCGGGAGTGGAACGCCAAGGCTACCCAGACACCATACCGGCACCACCGCCAGCCTGAATCCTGTCCCTCGGACCATGAGGGTAGGGGCGTGGCATTGACACGGCTGACCCTCGCAGGCGAACCTACTAGCCGATTGATCCTAGCCGGGCCTTCCAGGGCCTCCCGTCTTGTCGAAGCAGGGGCCAAAGTGGTGTATTGAAGCTGGGCCCCTTAACCACCAGGATCCTCCTTTCCGAATTTCCACGGGCCGCAGCGCACGGCAAACATGCCGGATTCCATTGATGTAAGCCTAGAACCTGGGCTGTGGGCGTTGGATCCCAGTGATGCTAGTCTGGAAGTCCAGCAGCGTCACTGGGAGGTCCCCTCACCATGTACAGGTGCCCACGTCGAGCGGAACATACAGGAGTGGTAGCAAGTGCAGTAACAGTCAAAAGACACCTCTTCAAAAATGGACTTATAGCCTGTCATCCTAAGAAGAAGCCCCTCTTCACACAAAATATGAAAAGGCCTGATTAATTTAGTGTAAGGAGCATGTCAAAAGGAACCCCAAGCAGTGGAAGTCAGTTATTTTCTCGGATGAGAAGAAATTCAACCTGCGTGGCTCTGATGGGAGACAAACGATTCGCCGTAGACATGGTGAAGAATACCATCCGGACTGTATGGTGTCTACAGTGAAATTCCCTACCAGCCAAATGATATGGGGGTGCATTTCATAATGCAGAGTAGGTCACCTGCAGTTTATAAAAGGTTCTGCAAATGCCAATGGATACCTGGCTATATTGGAAGGCAAATTGCTTCCAACCATTAGAGACCATTTCAACCTGCCAAGCAACTGCACCTTTCAGAACAACTCTGCTCCCTATTATCGGATCAAAAGTGTAAGTAGGCACTTCTGTAGTTATTTTAGCTTCATTTCTGCATTAGAGGTTCGACAGTAATGTGTTTACACTTGTTGCAGGTGAAAAAAATGGTTGGAAGAAAGGTCCATTACAACTCTTAGCTGGCCAGGAAACAGCCCGGACCTGAATCCTATACAGAACTATTGGCATCATGTGGAATGTGCAGTTTTTTTGTTTTGTTTTTTTATGAAAACCCCAAACATGAGAGGTATTAGAACGTATAGTACTTAGTACCATGCTTGGGCTGGAGGATGAGAAGACAAATGAAGATATTTGTTGACAGTAGACTTGAACTTTTGTAGACTGTAATTTTCAGGAAAGACACATGAAGGAAGGTTGTTCCAAAAAGCGGCAGTTGAATGAATAAAAGAAAATGATGATGAAAAGTTGGTTCTGTGAGTTTGAAGTAGAACAGTAAATGGATGTTGGCTGGTGGCAGCACGTGTTCGGATTGCTTTGAAAGACAGAGCGGGAATTATAGAAGCCAATTCAGAAGAACAGTGCCCATGGAAGTATCTGTAGAAAAGGCATGCAGCAGAAACAGTACTTCTATGAGACAGCAAGTGGAGAGATTCTGTAAGAGAAGAGTCATTAATTAACCTAACTGCCCTCTTCTGTATGGAATCTAGAAGCATGAGAGTTTTTGAGAGCACCGCCCTAGACATGGGAACAATATTCCATGATAGGGCACATTTGCGATTTGCACAGAGTGAACAGCTGTTTGGAAGAAAAGTAACACCAAAAGTGAAAACCAAATTTTTTTAGAAGCAGAGGAAGCAATATTTATAATGTGCGCTTGTGCCAAGAGAGAGAGAGATTAGAAGTCAGGGTAATCCCCAACAGAGATATATCATCGTTCCTAAAAATCGCAGTGTCACCAAAGATAAGCACAGGACCAGAAGAATTACTTTTTGCAAGATATAAGGCAAGACTGAGTTTTAGAAGGATTGAAATCAACTAAGTTGTCTTTGTCCCACTGGAGCATTACCTAGAGATCGGCATTTAAGGAATTGGTAGTGGATATTTGAGAAGTTGAAGCTGATTGAGCAGGGCAAGGTATCTCAAACCGGAAAGTGGAATGCAATGTGCTATCATCGACAAAACTATGGATAGGATTTCCAGTCAATGGAAGAAGGTCATTAATATATAAGAGGAAAAGAGTGGGGGAAAGAACGGAACCTTGAGTGTACACCAGCATTAGTGAAGTTAGAAGACAGAGAGCCATCTACCATCACCCTCAGTGAGCAATCAGAGAGAAAACTAGATAACCAATTACAAAAAACAGTTGGCAGACCATAAGATGGAAGCTTTTTTAGAAGACCTTTATGCCAAACATGATCGAAAGCTTTTGAGATGTCAAGAGCAACTGCTTGTGTTTCACCGAACTTTTCCATTGAATTTGTCCAAAATTGGGTAACATAACATAACTTCTGTTCCAGGAAAATTAATGAAGGCACTGGTTAAAGAAGCACTGCAGGATCATCTAGACAAGACTTCAGTTATAGCTCGGACACAGCATGGTTTTGTTAAGGGAAAGTCTTGCCTGACCAATTTGACTGGATACTATGATGCAGTCACAAAAGAACTGGATGCAGGGAATAACTTTGATATTATATATTTGGATCTTAGAAAGGCTTTTGATACTGTTGCACATGGAAGACTGCTGCACAAATTGGAGCAGTGGAGGCAAATTGCTACTATGGATAAAGGGATGGTTGAGGGGGAGAAGGCAGAGTGGTAATCAATGGACACTGCACAACGGGGACTAATGTTATTAGTGGAGTCCCTCAGGGTTCAGTGTTGGGTCCATTATTGTTTTCTGTATTTATAAATGATACTGATGATGGTATATCAAGCTTAATGTCCAAGTTTGCAGACGATACAAAGGTTGGCAGGCTTTTTAAGGACACTACTGACACTATTCTGCTGCTGCTGCTGCAACAGGATCTGGAAAGGTTGAGCAGATGGGCTGAGAGGTGGCAAATAAAGGTTTAACACTGACAAATGTAAAGTACTACATATGGGAAATGGAAACCCCAGAGCAACGTATCAACTCTGTGGTACTACACTGACAGTGGCAGAGAATGAAAAGGACTTGGGGGTAATTGTGCAGGCAGATATGAAGTTCTCTGGGCAGTGCAGATGGGCTGCAAGAGTAGCTCATGGTGTCTTGTCAATGATATACAGGAATTTTTCTAGCAGGGATAAGGAGGTGATTATTCCCTTGTATAAGGCAATGGTCAGGCACACCTTGAGTACTGTATACAGGTCTGGAGGCCTCGTTTCAAGAAGGATGTAGAGCTGCTGGAATGAGTCAAGAGAAGGGCAAAAAAATTAGTGAATGGAACAAAGGGTTGCTCTCACAAAGAAAGGCTTAAGTTTTGCAAATTACAGTGTCTGGAGATTAGGCACCGGCAAGGTGATCTGATAGAGGTGTATAAAGCCTTGAATATTTTGAGCATGCTCAATGCCGAAGGGATTCTTCCTCTTGCTCAGAATAATCACCTGAGAGGGCATTAATTCAAATTGAGGAAAGACAGATGTAGGAGAGATGTGTGGAAATTTGCCTTTAGCCAGCAGGTAGTTGGTTGGTGGAACAGACTTCTGTCTCTTATTGTGGAACTTGATAGCCTAAATAAATTTAAGGCTCAGCTGGACAGGTATTTCGAACGAACAGAGGGGTGAAATGGGAGTGTTTTTTTTTTTTTTTTGGGTGATGCTGCATAAGCTTGCTTTTTTGCATCATGTGCCTCTACTAATGTTAATAAGCCAGAATATCACCAGTGGATCAACACTGACGGAATCCATATTGGCAATCGTGGATCACATGGAAGGTTTCTAAGTAGTTTAAGAATTGACGGTTAATTGATTTCTCCATGTTTTGAGAACACGTGGAGAAATACCATCAGGACCTGGAGCTTTCTTTGCATCAAGATCTGCCAAAATCCTCCTGACATCCTTTTGATGGAAGACCACAGGGCACTGAATCAAGCGTGTTGTGATTGGTGGGAGGTGTTTTACCAAGATCATTAATACATGAGTTGGAAGAAAAATGGGATGCTAGCAGGTCAGCTTTATCCTTGGCTGAAGTGACAACAGAACCATGGAAGGCTGCCATAGCCTCGTGGTCATGCGCACAGGTGCATAAGTACACGTGCCTTGAGTGGCCGGGGTTCAAACCTGTGACTGCTGAATACAGTGCTGTTTCTTTTATTCTGTCTATCTTGTGAGCTCCTCTGACTGTTTGGTCGTCCCGGAGTATAAACAGAAAATTTATTTATTTATTTATCTGGTTTTGACAGAGGTGGGAGCAGAGATGGGCAAAAGTTGTGGCCAATAGTTTTGGCAAGAGACCAGAATGCTCGGCTACCATTAGGGCAAGAAGCAAGTTTCTACTCTTAGCCCGTTCAAAATATAGTTTGGACTGATTAATAACTTCTTTACAATTGTTGCGAGCTTTGTTGTAAGCAGAAAATGAAACTGAAGAATTGGAAACAAGCCAATTACGATGTGCAACATTCTTCTCTTAAACAGCCTTAGCACCTTCATTGGAAAACCAAGGTTTAAATAGAGGACGAGATTTTAAATTGGAGTGTGGAATAAAGGATTCCATTCCTACAAGAATAATTTCACTGACACGGTCTGAGCAAATGTTGACATCAGAAGTTTTGAAACAGTAATCCGACCAAGGAAAAGAAGAAAAGAAATCTCGCAGGTCATCTCATTTTCCATTCTTGTAATGCCAAACAATACGAGATTGGGAATAGCCATGAAATAAAGGTTCCATTGGAGAAGAGACAATCACCAATTTGTGATCTGGGGTGCCTAAAGGACCACTCACTTCAACTTAAAAGGTTTGCTTAAAAGGGTTGCGTGTGAGAAAAAGATCAAGTGTGTTGGCTGTATGGTTAGGATTGTCTGGTATATGTGCAAGGTCATTAGTAATTGCAAAATCCTCGGCATCTCGACCAGCTGGGTCAGTGTGACTAGAAAATGGAAGCCAGTTGGAGTTGTGAACATTAAAATCACCAAGGAAAATTACCTCACTGTTAGGAAAGTTCGATTTCGTTTTCAGCCAGTTCGATCATATTTCCTAATTGAACTGACTCTGGTCATACATTTTTCCAACACGCATTTAATATTGACGGTTTTTCTTCTTTGAGCAATAAAGCTTTGATTCTGATAAAGTCCACAATTGAAAACTGGACTGGAGAAAGTCAAGTTGCAAAGAGAGCAAATCAAAGAGCTCCAAGTGATTAGTGGAGTTGGGAGAATGGTAAAGACAACAGATGAATTTGACACAATGAGGTAGAGAAATTTTAAGCCAGAGAAGATCGAAAAGAGGATATTCCAAATTGCCAAGTCTCCGACAGATAATATTGGAACGGACATATGCACAAGTACCACCTTTGAGGCGAAAGGAATCATACAATGAATAATTTTGGTAACTGAGATGAGCAGTAGTTGAATCAACTGATAAATGAGATTCTGTCACGAAAAGTACATGGGGCTTGGCAGACTGCAAGTGGAAATGGACATCGTTGAGATTAGAATTGAGGCCACATATATTTGTGAAATGAACTAGGAAGTTGCCAGAAAGAAACCAATGACCCTTTGTGAACTTCAGGAAGACATAACTTGTGTTTGGAACCATGAACTATCAATTGATTATCTTCAGAAATTGATATTGTCAATGCCTCGACGGTGTGCTGCTGCTGTCATGAGGGCCAGAGGCAGTTCAACTAAATAGTAGTTTGCACGTGGTGAACTTTTCATTTTGTTTTCCATTTAAAATGATAAACTGAAGCAAACTGAGGGCTTCTGATAACATTTCAGCCATAATTGTAGTGTTTACCAAAACTGTTGTATAAAGGTTGCAAATGCTCATTTTGGAATATTTTGACAGGACCTGTCAAATATTACTTAGCTTAGTCTTTACTATTAATAAATATCATTTGTTTATATTTCTATTTGTGATGCTAGTCATTAATGTAACATACCATCGCGAAAAAGATTAGAAATGTGAAATTCCTAAGTGATGCACTTTCTTTGAACACCAGTGTAGTTGCTCATTATATTCATCATGATCATGTGCCCTATAGTAAATTCCCATTCCTGTTTGTTTTCCCAGTGTTTGTAACACCAAACTTATTCAACATTCCACTGGCCACCCATATCATCTGGGTGCACTGCCTTAGGTTCTATATGATTCTTAACAAACAGCATTAGTCCTTCCCCCAACTTCTGTCCTGCCTGTAATCATCAAATACAGACATTGTAGGGATATCAGAAACGTGGTGCCACTCAGATATAAGGGACATGGAATTTGAAAATGCTAAGTATAATGCTAATTATACTTAGCATTTTCAAATTCCATGTCCCTTATATCTGAGTGGCACCACATTTCTGATATCCCTACAATGTCCGTATTTGATGATTTAACCAATACTTCAAATCAATGAAATTTATTTACTATGCTCCTAGCGTTTATGTGCAAGCAAGCACATGCACTTTTTGCAATTAGTAATCCTAACACAACTTATATATATTTGCTTGTTGCATGATGACCCCAAAAAGGTAAAGTGCAGCCATTATCAACCCACTGCAGGATGGAAGCCTCCTCAACAATTCATGCTGAGAGAAATGGACCATAATCTGCCATGCTGGTCCAGTGCGGGTTGGCAGATCGACCGTATTCAGCAGTCAGGGGCTTGAACCCCGGTCCACTCAAAGAGCGTGTGCTACTGCACTCCCGCTCTTGCCCACCCAAGCAGGCTTTATGATCTCCAAAATCTCACTTTTAATGGTACTGTATGTCCCAATGGAAGCAGTGCAAGGATCACTTTCTCCTCTGCTTGCAGCTGCTGTTAATCTATTAGTCTGTATATCCCCCAACTAGGAGAGCATTTTATCTGCATAGCACTGCCTCGATAGCATCAACAAATATTCCTGCACCACTTCTATTTAAGTGTATCTCATCCCTGTTAAAAACAGTCTCTTCTGTTAACAAACACAGACCACAGTAAGAAAAATTCTACCCCATAAGACTTGCAGTCTCTCCAGGGCTAAATTGACATAAGGCTCTCATCGTGTATCCCATCCTACCATGTCTGGGCATAAACTGCAGACACTTTTAAATATATTTCTAACTCCCAGCTTTTTCTCAATATTGCCATGCCTGTTAAATTATCAGATCTCTTACTCTTAAATACCATTAGTAAGGTGTACAACAATATCACCTTTTGTGCCCTTAAAAGTTGATAGCAGCTCTACAATGTCATCAACTTTATGCCCTGGCAGACATACCCCAGTCCTAAAAAAGATCATCTTGTGACTGTACAAATTCTCTGACACATATCATTCATTTGGAAAGGTCTATATTCAATTTCCATTACAGACTCAAGGAATTTTATAAGAATCACATGGAGGTATATAGATCCCCCCATCCCAAATTATTTCATGTTTTATGCAACAAACACAAAAACTATTCCAATGAATATGTGTAATACAAACAGAATGTCAATACGCTTGAAGTCAATACGCTAACTTTTGTGAAATAATAAATTAATTAATTAAAAAGCAAAAGCATTTAATAATTATACATAAAGTATAATTATTAAATGCTTATTTAATTATCATAATAAATCAATTAATAAATGGAGATGCCTGTTAATTTGACATAAAAACTTCAAAAATATGCAAAACTTGGGTTCACTCTTCATGAAAACAAAGGCTCCAGTTATAGTACAATGTTAATACATTGTACAGATTAATGATTTTATTCAAATTAAGCTGCTGCAGGAGGGCAGTTAAGGCATCATGTCCAAAATATTAAAAATTTGCTTTTCATTAAGAACTATCAGAAGTTTGGTTTTGAATTCTTGAAAAATAAGATCATTACCTTTGTGAATATTAATATTTTAATCATTTTATAACTTAGCTAATCAGCAATTTATTTACAACTTGTGTAAATTTCTGATTTATTTTGTTTAATGAAATTTTTATTTTGATTAATTACAAGAAAAAGTTAAGGATTTGTTTTTATTATTTATATAATAATATAACCATTTTATAATGAAGATAATTAGCATTAGTAGAGGCATATGATGCAAGAAAGCAAGCTTATTCAGCATCAGCCAAAAAAAAAAAAAAAAAAAACCACTACTCCCATTTCACCCCTCCGTTCGTTCGAAATACCTGTCCAGCTGAGCCTTAAATTTGTTTAGGCTATCAGCTTCAACAACAAGTGATGGAAGTCTATTCCACAAACCAACTGCCCGCTGGCTAAAGGCAAATTTCCGCACATCTATCCGACATCCGTCCTTCCTCAATTTGAATTTATGCCCTCTCAGGTGATTATTTTGAGCAAGAGGAAGAATCCCATCGGCATTGAGCATGCTCAAGCCATTCAAAGCCTTATACACCTCTATCAGATCACCTCGCCGATGCCTAGTCTCCAGACTCTGTAATTTGCAAAACTTAAGCCTTTCTTCGTAAGAGCAACCCTTTGTTCCATTCACTAATCTTGTTGCCCTTCTCTGTCTCGTTCCAACAGCTCTACATCCTTCTTGAAATGAGGCCTCCAGACCTGTATACAGTACTCAAGGTGTGGCCTGACCAATGCCTTATACAAGGGAATAATCACATCCCTATCCCTGCTAGAAAAATTCCTGTATATCATTGACAAGACACCATGAGCTACTCTTGCAGCTCATCTGCACTGCTCAGAGAACTTCATATCTGCCTGCACAATTACCCCCAGGTCCTTTTCATTCTCCACCACTGTCAGCATAGTACCACAGAGTTTATACGTTGATCTGGGGTTACTGTTTCCCATATGTAGTACTTTACATTTGTCAATGTTAAACTTCATTTGCCACCTCTCAGCCCACCTGCTCAACCTTTCCAGATCCTGTTGCAGCAGCATAGCATCAGTAGTGTCCTTAACAACCCTGCCAACCTTTGTATCATCTGCAAACTTGGACATTAAGCTTGATTATACCATCATCAATATCATTTATAAATACAGAAAACAACAATGGACCCAACACTGAACCCTGAGGAACTCTACTAATAACATTAGTCCACGTTGAGCAGTGTCCATTGATTACCACTCTCTGTCTTCTGCCACTCAACCATCCCTTTATCCATAGCAGCAATTTGCCTCCAATGCCACACTGCTCCAATTTGTGCAGCAGTCTTCCATGCACAACAGTATCAAAAGCCTTTCTAAGATCTAAATATATAATATCAAAGTTATTCCCTGCATCCAGTTCTTTTGTGACTACATCATAGTATCCAATCAAATTGGTCAGACAAGACCTGCCCTTAACAAAACCATGCTGTGTCTGAGCTATAACTGAATTCTTGTCTAGATGATCCTGCAGTGCTTCTTTAACCAGTGCCTCCATTAATTTTCCTGGAACCGAAGTTAAACTAACAGGTCTATAATTACTTGTGTCAGCCTTTGATCCTCCTTTGTGAATTGGGGTTACTGAGCTATAACTGAATTCTTGTCTAGATGATCCTGCAGTGCTTCTTTAACCAGTGCCTCCATTAATTTTTCTGGAACCGAAGTTAAACTAACAGGTCTATAATTACTTGTGTCAGCCTTTGATCCTCCTTTGTGAATTGGGGTTACATTTGCACATCTCCAGTCTATGGGTACCTCCCCTGAGTCCACAGAAGCTCTCATAATTATGGCTAGGGGTTTGCTTACTTCCTTTGCTGCCTCCTTTAATATAACTGGATAGATCCCATCCACCCTGGGTGCCTTTTTTATGTTTATCCTCAACAATTTCTCCTCCACTTTCCTCTCAGTTATTAGAAAATCATCTAGCTCACTGCCAATGTTTACTTCACCTACGACATTCCCCTTCCTGAATAACTCCTCATGTGTGAATGTAGATGCAAAATACTTGTTTAGATTGTTAGCCACCTGAGCAGGATCCTCAACTGTTGAACCATCAACATCCAGTGGACCAATCTGATTCATCCCTTTCCTTCTTGAGTTTAAATAGGTAAAGAACTCTTTTCTGTTTTTCTTTGCATCCTTTGCCAAGGATTTCTCATAATCTGCCTTTGCCTGCCTAATCTCCTTTGTGTAAACTAACAAAGAAATCTAAAACAAACAAAAAATCATAAAAGATTTGTTTATAAGCATCACAGCCAACATCATAATTTTAATGCTGCTGGCTCTGATCTAGTCACTAATAAATTTAATCTTATTTATTAATGTGTTAACATCTAACCATACTTTAAGAGAAAATATTTTTAAAAAATGAATGAATAATAATCAGTAAATTAATAAATGTATACTTATTGCTTACTACAAATTTTGATTTTATAAATGACATTCAAATGCAAAGTGGACAAGCGAGAAATAAAGCATAACGGATTTGTTTACTTTACAAATTTGCCATTCATGTTGAGAAACGTGTCCCTAACTTCTTGTACTTGAATGTACACAGAGTTAGCAATATGATACTGCATTTTTAAAATGGCTTTGGCTGTTACATGGGAAGGTCCATGACCAGGTGTTGAACTTCTCTGTCAAAATAGAACGTCTCGAGTACTGCATACAGGTTCAGAAATCTGATTTTAGGGAGAATCTGGATCTGTTGGAATGGATGCAGAAAAGAGCAACAAGATTAGTCAAGGGTGCAAAGGGGCCCTCTTACCAAGAAAGACTTCAGTCCTACAAACTGCAGTACTGGGAAGCTAGGCACTTGTGAGGTTACCTGATCCAAGTGTTTAAAACTTTAAATGGATTGAGTAAACTAAATGCTGTGGCATCGCTACTTTTCTCACACAATACACATAAGGGGATGTAAATTTAAATTGACAATGGTTACAAGAAAGAAGACAGCCAAGTGGTCAGGAAAAAGAGTGCAGCAACACACACACTCTGAATGCAATAAATAAATAAATATTTATTTATTTATTTTTTTTTTTTGTCTGATGCAATATAGGCTTGTTTCCTTGCATCATTTGTCACTACTTACACTGCTACCTTCATTTTGTAGCTTTCTTTAGAAGTCTGAAAATACAAAAATCAGATGTAGTAGGGAGAGAAATGAGATGCAAGGATGGTGCTCCAGACACTCCCCTCCCCTCCACACTTGCTCAGTGATACTATTAACTGGGCCATGTGGGGAAGGAGGATGGATGTTGTTATAAAAAAAATGTTTCTGCCAAAAAGTCCTATATACTTCAACTTTATTGCCTGTGCTAAATGGTCAAAGTTTTGCAATGCTGTTTGGAATTGATGGTGTTGTCACCACAGTTCAGAAACTCAATCAACAACAGACTAATAGTCAAAGCAAAATGTCACCATACCTTTTACTGCAGTGGGCACTGGTCACAAATTCCTAGGTAGTGGGATGGTGAATACTGAATAGTGACATTCAGTATTCATATAGAATAGAGGGATAGCAAACCTGCAACAATACAGTGTATAACGCTGCCACCCTTCTGGTGATATCTGCAAGATGTTGCAAACAAATTCACCCTCACTGACTTTTGTTTGAGAGACTAATGTTTTAGGAGCCAGGCAGAGATTTGCAGAAGTTGAACTGATGATGATGTAATATCATGTAGACAATTCTGGACATGTAGCTGTGTCAGAATACTTGTCACACAGTTACATGATCATCATTCAACACGTATCATTAAACAAATGTCAATCACTGTAGCAACACTTTTTAGCATTAGTAAAGGAAGAAGAAGATGCAAGAAAGCAAGCTCAAACATCAGCCAAAAAAAAAAAAAAAAAAACCACCTCATTTCAACCAACCACTCGCTCCAAATGTTTGTCTAGTTCTGCCTTGAATCAATTTAAGCTATCAACTGCTACAACGACAGATAGAAGTTTGTTCCAGCAATCAACCACCTGTTGGCTAAAGGCAAACTTCTGCACATCTATCCTACAACTGTCTTTCCTCAATTTGAATTTATGCCCTCAGGCATTATTCTAAGCAAGAGGGAGAATCCCATCAGCATTGAGCATGCTGAAACCATTCAAGGCCTTATACACCTCAATCAGATCACCTCGCAGGTGCCTAGTTTCCATACATTGTAATTTGCAAAACTTAAACCTTCCTTCATAAGAGCACTTTCATCACAATAGCATCATATGCCCGATTTGGTCAGATATAATCCTAAGTCAAGCCAAGTCAAGTCATGTCATGTCCGGTGCTGAATTTCATAAAATGTATGCACTGCTGTTCTGCCAAAACAGTACTCTCCATACACTTTTTTCATACAGCTGTAAACATCAGATAATGTTGTTCCAACTTTGGATGCTTCCACAAAAACTTTATGAAATTTAAATCAGTTGAGCTGCAAGTATTGGCATGAATGTAATCAACAATCCTGTCAATAACTCAAACTCAATTGACTGCATTGATCAGGTCCTTCTATATTCATCTCTTTTCCTGTATAAGGACAATGTTGCTCGGTCAATTAGCCAGATAGAGTAATTACTCACTTTTTTTTTAAAATGCTCCCTTACTTTTTAGCTAATAAAGCTAAAAATAAACAGATAAAATTATTCTGCAGTAAAATAAGATGGTAAAAAAATGCAAATTAATCATTATCTGATTAATCTCTAAAATTAAAATTAAAATAAAACAAATGAAAAAAATAGAAAAACTATTAGAAAGACATTGCCTGTTCTAAAAATGCATTCTTGTTAAGTGTGTGAAGTTTAAATCCTGGGAATGCACCTATCAGGAATACATTTCAGAATAGACAATGCCTTTTTTAATTGTTCTTCAATTTATTTTTGTTCATTTCATTTTTAACCTTTCCACAACAAGAATTTAATCATGCAACTATCACAAGTGAGTTACTTAAAAAAGCTTTGCTGCTTACATTGATTATGAAAGAGATACACTAGAAATTTTTTTTTTTTTTTTTTGGCTGTAATCCTAATAGTATATGCTCATGTATATATAAAATAATTCTAAAATAAACTGCCAAACACTTGTGCTTATTCACATATTCCTGAATGAAGTTAGCATAAATAATTTTTCACCACATAGATTAATAAAATAATCAAGTTAATTAATCACTTATGTAATTAAAAATATTAAGTAATTGTACCATTTTTGGACTGAAGCTTCGTCCACTAAGTAGCTCACCAATAAATAATAATTTGTTAGGGTGTGACCGTTTTACTAGATGCTTCACAATTCCATCTACAGCTTGCATGTAATCTTCCTTAAGCCTGAAAACAAGTTAAATCATTAAATGAGTGTCAATATGGTGATGCAGTAGTATACTGAATTACTGCAATGGCACTCATTTATGCTTGCCATTGCAGTAATTAATAATTAAACTTGTGCAACTTGCTAAAAAAAATGCATAGTTTTTGCTTAAAATTTAAAGTAAAGATGTGTTTCCTTTCTTTTCCTGTAGTTTTTATATGCAATTGCATGCATAAAGCACCTACTCACTTCCATCCACCTATCTGCATATTACAACTTGACTCCCAGTGAATGAATTAATAAGATTTCATATTTGGGTCTTTAGAAAGATGTGTAAAGCCATTCTAAATTTTAATAAAATGAAACAAGTAGAATTTTGGCAATTTCTATTGCCAAAAATTTCAAGTTTCCTATATAAGTTTTGAAGTACATGCTGGAAGTTATAATTAATTGATAATGAAATGTCTGACTGACACCAAATTTTCAGCATGTGTTCTGTTCTCCCTGGGAAGGATTTAAATCTGGATCAGAAGCTCTTATCCTTTTAAAAATTTCAGCAGGTATTTAAAATATTATACCTTTGTACCAAATATGTCAAATGGCAACCTATGTCTCCCCCCTCCACCTCACCAAAAAAACAGACCTACACAAATCCCACTTCACGACTGCCCACCAAGCAAATATCATGTAGTGAGGTTTAGGTAAACATTTCTTGAGTACAGCATAGAAGTTTTAACTCCTGAGATAGGTTATTTCATATTGAACACACCTGAAATATAGAGGAATGCATACATTAGAATTAGTAGAGGCATATGATGCAAGAAAGCAAGCTTATGCAGCATCAGCCAAGAAAAAAAAAAAAAAAAAAAACTTCCACTTCACCCCTCTGTTCATTCGAAATACCTGTCCATCTGAGCCTTAAATTTATTTAGGTTATCAACCTCCACAACAAGGGATGGAAGTCTGTTCCGCCAACCAACTACCTGCTGGCTAAAGGCAAATTTCTGCACATCTATCTTACATCTGTCTTTCCTCAATTTGAATTTATGCCCTCTCAGGTGATTATTCTGAGCAAGAGGAAGTATCCCATCAGCATTGAGCATGCTCAAACCATTCAAGGCTTTCTACACCTCTATCAGATCAACTCGCTGGTGCCTAATCTCCAGACATTTTAATTTGCAAAACTTAAGCCTTTCTTCGTAAGAGGAAACCCTTTGTTCCATTCACTAATCTGTTGCCTTTCTCTGTACTCTTTCCAGCAGCTCTACATCCTTCTTGAAATGAGGCCTCCAGACCTGTATACAGTACTCAAGGTGTGGCCTGACCATTGCTTTTTCAAGGGAATAATCACCTCCTTATCCCTGCTAGAAAAATTCCTGTATATCATTGACAAGACACCATAAGCTACTCTTACAGCCCGTCTGCACTGCTCATAGAACTTCATATCTGCCTGCACAATTACCCCCAGGTCCTTTTCATTCTCTACTACTGTCAGTGTAGTACCACTTTGCTCTGGGGTTGCTGTTTCTCATATGTAGTACTTTACATTTGTCAATGTTAAACTTCATTTGCCACCTCTCAGCCCATCTGCTCAACCTTTCCAGATCCTGTTGCAGCAGCAGCACAGTGTCAGTAGTGTCCTTAACAACATTGCCAAACTTTGTATCGTCTGCAAACTTGGACATTAAGCTTGATATACCATCATCAATATTATTTATAAATGCAGAAAATAATAATGGACCCAACACTGAACCCTGAGGGACTCCACTAATAACATTAGTCCACGATGAGCAGTGTCCACTGATTACCACTCTCTGTCTTCTCCCCCTCAACCACCCCTTTATCCATAGCAGCAATTTTCCTCCAATGCTACACTGCTCCAATTTGTGCAGCAGTCTTCCATGTGCAACAGTATCAAAAGCCTTTCTAAGATCCAAATATATAATATCAAAGTTATTCCCTGCATCCAGTTCTTTTGTGACTGCATCATAATATCCAATCAAATTGGTCAGGCAAGACTTCCGCTCAACAAAACCATGCTGTGTCCGAGCTATAACTGAAGTCTTGTCTAGATGATCCTGCAGTGCTTCTTTAACCAGTGCCTCCATTAATTTTCCTGGAACAGAAGTTAAACTCACAGGTCTAATTACTTGTGTCAGCCTTTGATCCTCCTTTCTGAATTGGGATCAACATTTGCACATCTCCAGTCTATGGGTACCTCCCCTGAGTCCAAGGAAGCTCTCATAATTATGGCTAAGGGTTTGCTTACTTCCTTTGCTGCCTCCTTTAATATATCTGGATAGATCCCATCCACCCTGGGTGCCTTTTTTATGTTTATCCTCAATAATTTCTCCTCCACTTTCCTCTCAGTTATTACAAAATCATCTAGCTCACTGCCAGTTTACTTCACCTCTGGCATTCCCCATCCTGAATAACTCCTCATGTGTGAATATAGATGCAAAATACTCGTTTAGTTTGTTAGCCACCTGAGCAGGATCATCAACAGTTGAACCATCAATATCCAGTGGACCAATCTGATTCATCCCCTTCCTTCTAGAGTTTACATAAGTAAAAAACTCTTTGCTGTTTTTCTTTGCATCCTTTGCCAAAGATTTCTCATAATCTGCCTTTGCCTGCCTAACCTCCTTTGTGACTTGGTTACAGACTAGCTTATATCTACCATAGGTTTCCATGTCACCCATTAATTTATATGTATCCCCTGCATTTTTTTTCTCTATCATGCGTCTTATTAGTTCATCTGACATCCATTTAGGCCTAAACCTTGAACAATATTTCTTAGTTGGTATGTAAAGCCTAGTAGCTTCCAAGATAAGTTCTTTGAATGCTTCCCATTTTGAATTTGGTGTTGGTAACATCATCAGTTGGTCCCACTGTATAGAATTTAAATATTGTCTCAGACCATCGTAGTCGCCTTTACGAAAGCAATAACCCTTCCCATTACCCCCGATGGTAGTTACGTCTTTGAGTAAATCCCACTTCAGCACACTGTGATCACTGCCACCTAGTGGTTCCTTTATCTGCAGATTCTTAATGCATGAAGAATCACTACCGATAATCAAATCAAGTATATTACTCCCTCTAGTTGCCTCCCGAACTTGCTGATGTAGAAAACAATCATCCAATAAATCCACAAAAGCCTTGCTAGTGTGTGAGTGACCAACCCACAAATTCCAATCAATATCTAGGAAATTAAAATCTCCCATTATAAGACTCTCTGATTTACTGGCCCACTCTATTTCCCTGTACATTTTCTTATTATACTCATCAGAGTCATTAGGCCTATAACACACTCCTACTCTCAATTTTGATCTCCCAGTGCTTACGCCACACCAAACTGACTCGACACTGCACTGTCCAGCGATGTCGACTGGCTTCACTTCCTTGGATTTTATATGTTTCTTAACTAGTAGCATAACCCCTCCTCCCTCCCTATCCTTTCTGTAGACGTTGTACTCCCCAAATTCCAGTTCTGCATTCCTTATATCTGTGTGACATCACATCTCTGATATCCCAACAATATCTGCCTTTGATGTTTTGAGCAATATCTCAAATTCATCAAATTTATTTACCAAACTCCTAGCATTGGTGTACACACAAGTATACATGCACCTGTTCCTATCCTTAGCTACCCTAACACAACCCATGTGTGTACTTGTACCGCAATGACTCCCAGCTTTCTCTGAAACATCCTGCATCTTGTTTTCTAGGCTTCTGCTCATTCCAATAGAAGAAGTGCAAGAATCACTTTCACCTCTGCCAGTGATTACTGTTAATCTATTAGTCCTTGTATCCCCCCCCCAAGATAGCAGTTTTCCGACCCACCTAACACTTCCTCGATAGCATCAGCAAATATTCTTGCACCCTTTCTATTTAAGTGTATCCCATCCCTGTAGAAGCAGTCTCTCCTGTTAACAAGTACAGACCAGGCAGAAAAAAATTCTACCCCTTGAGCCTTGCACAATCTTTCCAGGGCCGAATTGATCGACAAGGCTCTCATCATATACTCCCTCCTATCGTGTCTGGGCAGAATTGCAGACACTTTCAAATTGAACCCTAATTCACAGCTTTTTTTCAACAGTGACCTGTACTTGTTAAGTAATTCTGCTGGTCTCCTACTCTTAATATCATTAGTGCCAACGTGTACAACTATATCACCTTTTGTGCCCTTAAAACATGATATCCGCTCTACAACGTCATCAACCTTTGCCCCTGGCAGACATACCCTGGTCCTGTTCCACCTATCCTTTTCACAAAGCATGTCCCCCGTTTCCCTGACAATAGAGTCACCAACAACTACTAGTTCCTGTGGGAGTCTAACTGTTTGAATTTTCTGTTTCCATTAACTTTTTACAAATAGTAATGCAAATATATATTAGCAGTATTCCTCAAATTGTGGTTTTTGGATCTTTGGGAGACCACTTTGGGAGGATCTACAAATGTCTAAAATTTCTTCTAAATTTTTAAAAATTCAAAGAATTTACAGCAAAGAAACAAATCTGTTAAGCCTTGGGAGGGGAGGGGGGTGTGACCCAACAACATTCAGAAAAAACAGCAAAGCAATATCAAAAGAAAATTATCACTTACAGGAAATTCCATTTTTACATGATTTTTTTGTAAGCATTCATTATACTAGAATAAACAGGGCCAAAATAAAGACTAAGTTTCAGATTAAAGTAAATATAGGTTTTCATTTGTCCCTGTGAGTAAATTTAACAATCATACAAAAATTCATTCCCTTACCAGTCAATTGTTCTACCAGTCTGGATCCACTGTTTCAACAGATATTCATAATAACTGTCAGCTCTAGCACCTAAAGTTATGGTAGTAGTACTGCGAAACTGACCAGACTCAGCATTTATAAACATTGGAACTAAACCATCCTTCTTTGGCAGTTGTTGAAGATGCTTTGACACTCTGGCTACTGCTGTCTAAGTATTATATTAATAATAAAATAATTATTATCAATAATACAATGGCATTTACTATTTATCATTAGGAATATACAATGTCCAATCAAAACATTATAACCACTCTGTGTGTTAGTAAATTGCACGTTCCTCTCTGCCTGGTGGCACATGAGTTGCAGTGAGAATTGGTCACGGACCACGTGTCACACCGCAGGTTAGTGATACATGAAGTTATTTATTGTTATTTGGTTTTTTTTTAGGAGCATTAGCAACTAAGGCCATATTGCTCCGGGAATATGCGGTGGTCATTTCCTGACCTTTCCGCATCCTCCATATTTGGTGGTGACGGGCTCGAACCCAGGTCTAATCAAGAAGCGTGTGTTACGCACTGATGCTCCTTCCCACCTGGCTACGGAGGGCGATACATGAAGTACTTGATTGACATGAACACAGGAAGTAACCTTACAAACTTCAAAAGGGGGTGATTAACAGGTACCAGTTGAATGGTAGCAGAATTACAGAAACTGCAAATCTTGTGGGGCTGAGCACGGAATTTAACCTGGGGATGACCAGCAGTGTTGCCAAGACCCCATCCAATGAACCCTCCCCATATGGGCCTCCAGAATAATGCCCAGTTAAGATATCCATGCTTATCACCACCCATCACCAAAGACACCTAAAAAGTTTGCATCTGACAACTGAAAAAAAACGGCCTTTTTCAATGAATCATGTTTCCTGCTATGCCGTGCAAATGGTAGAGGTGGAGAGTAATCACTCTAATGTCCTGGTCCAACAGAAACAGGCATGTGGTGGCAGAATGTCATGGGGAATTTTTTTCCTGGGAATCTCTTGCAGTCCTCGTACTCTTAGATCATGCTAAAAACTACTTATAGCAGGATAATGCATCCTGCCATATTGCCTGCATTGTTTGAAAGTAGTTGCTGAACATGAAAGTAACTTCCAGGTTCTACACAGCCCACTGCATTTACTAGATACAAATCCCATAGAACAACTGTGACATTATGTGGATCAACAGATCCTGCATTTGTATTGCAAATCTATGGAATGCAATCCTGGCAACATGGTACTTCCTACAATGTTCAGAGGCCTACAGGATCCATATATCACTCACAATGTGGTGGCGGCACTGGCAGAAAGAGAAGAACATACCCACTTTAGGTAGGAGTTTTGACTGGAAAGTGTATATAATTCTATTAGTTCACAGATAAAACATCAAATCATTCATCTTTAAAATTTTGAATTAAAGCTATGTCATATTTATAATTATATAAGTATAACTTCATTTTTGTTTTAGTATGAAATTATATTTCATATAATTATTCATATACAGTAAACCCTTGTTAAAACAAATTAATTGGGAGGAGAGGTCATCCGGATTAAGCGATAATCCAGATTAGTAAAGCAAAAGATAGCCCTAAAAGACAAAAAAAACCCCAGAACACAAATAAATAGAAAATTTAATGATACAGGTAGTGCTGATGAAAATAAATTTAAAAAAAAATCAGTGTAGAGCGGCAGTTCCCAACCTTTTTTGACTCATAAACTCTTTCAACGTAATATTTCTTATTGCGAACCCCATTCATCATAATATTTTTAATGCGAATCACAAAGTCAATATTCTCTGAAATTGTATAATATTCCTGAATTTTTATTATAAAATATTTCCAGTACTACATTTTTATCAGCGACATTGTGTAATAATAAAAATTATTATTAAATATTATTTATACTTTGTGTTTTTTTTTTTTTTTTTTTTTGGTAGTTGTTGGCGCATCGGCTTCTGTGGCCATAATGCACCTCCCGAGGTTTTTGCAGTACTTTGATCCAAGCCCGAGGCGGGATTCGAACCTGCGACCTTTGGGTTGCTAGGCAGGCACTTCACTCACCCGGCTAGCCCAGTCGGTATTTATACTTTGTGAAGCAGTCATTAATCAGTCCAAACTAGATTTCGAACAGGCTGAGTAGAAAACTTGTTTTTTGTCCAAATAGTAGCCGAGCATTCTGGTCTCTTGCCAAAGCTACTGGCCACAAATTTTGCATATCTCTGTTCTTTACCTCTGTCAAAACCAGATGGTTCTGTTGCCACATCATCCAAAGATAAAGCTGACTTGCTAGCATCCTATTTTTCTTCCAACTCGTGTATTGATGATCTTGGTAAATCACCTCAAACCATACCCAGTACACTCCATTCAATGCCTCCTATGATCTTCTATCAAAAGGATGTCAGAAGGATTTGATGAATCTGATGCTAAGAAAGCTCCAGGTTCTGATGGTATTTCTCCACTTGTTCTCAAAACTTGTGCCCCTGTACTTACTCCTGTTTTGTGTTGTCTTTTTTCACTTTCTTATTAGTATTAGTATTAGTAACGGCCGTATGGTGCAAGAAAGCCTATGGCTTATGCTGCACCAGCCAAAAAAAAAAAAAAAAAAAAAAATCCGAACAAAACAATGATAAAAACAAAAATTAAATAAATAAATAAATAATAATAATTAATAAATAAATAAAATGAAATTAAAAATTAAATAAAAAGGAAATTAATCCTATCATCCTATGCGCTTCCCTTACCCGAAAGTACTATCCAGATGACCTTTGAATTTCCCCAAACTGTCGGCCTCTACCACCCATGAAGGCAACTTATTCCAGTAATTTATAACTCGCTGGCTAAAATAAAACTTCCTGCAGTCCAATCTAAACATTTCCCCCCGTAACTTATTCCAAATATGTTTTTTCTTCTGCTTGGAAATTTGCTCATATCCAACCAATTCCTAAAAAGGGTGAAAAATGCCTGCCATCCAATTATCGTCCCATTTGGATTACCTCTACTCTTTCCAAAGTAATGGAGAAAAGAAATCAATTAACCACCAACTCTATCTAGAAACTTACACTATCTAGAAACCTTCCGTCTGATCAAAGATCACCAGTATGGATTCCATCAGTATTGATCCATTTGTGATATTCTGGCTTATGTAACACATTTTTGGACAAATTCAATGGAAAAGTTCGGTGAAACACAGGCGGTTGCTCTTGACATCTCAACGGCTTTTCATTGGGTTTGGCATAAAGGTCTTCTAAACAAGCTTCCATCTTATGGTTTGCCAACTGTTTTTTGTAATTGGTTATCCAGTTTTCTCTCTGATCGCTCACTGAGGGTAGATGGCTCACTGTCTTCTAACTTCTCCAGTAATGCTGGTATTCCCCCAAGGTTCAGTTCTTTCCCCCACTGTTTTGCTCTTGTATATTAATGACCTTCTTCCATCGACTGGAAATCCTATCCCTAGTTTTGCCGATGATAGCACATTGCATTCCACTTTCCAGTTTGAGAAATCTTGCCCTACTCTATAGCTTCAACGTCTTGAATATCCACTACCAATTCCTTAAAGGCCGATCTCCAGGTAATTCTCCAGTGGGACAAAGACAACTTAGTTGACTTCAATACTTCTAAAACTCAATCCTGTCATATCTCGGAAAAAGGATCCTTGTGCTCCTATGCTTACCTTTGGTTTCTAGGCAAAATGATATATTTCTTTTGGGGATTACCCTAACTTCTAATCCCTCTTGGCACAAGCACATTACAAATATTGCTTCCTCTGTATCTAAAAAAACTTAGTTTTCTCTTTTGCTCTTGGCATTACTTTTCTTCCAAACAGCTGTTTACTCTGTACAAATTGCCAATCTGCCCTACCGTGGAATATTGTTCCCACATCTGGGGTGGTGCCCCCAAAACTTCTCAGGTTTCTAGATTCCATTCAGAAGAGGGCAGTTATGTTAATTAATGTCTCATCTCTAACAGAGTCTCTCCACTCTCTGTCGCATAGACTTTCTGTTTCTGCTGCATGCCTTTTCTACACTTTCATGGGCACTGTTCTGGCTTCTATAATTCTTGCTCTCTCTTTCAAAACAGTCCAAATACGTGAAGCAATCAGTCAGCATCCTTTTACTGTCCAAGTTCAAACTCACAGAACCAACTTTTCTTCTTCCTCATTTATCCATTCAGCTTCTGTTTTCTGGAACAACCTTCTTTCATACGTATTTCCTGAAAATTACAATCTGCAGAAGTTCAAGTCTAATGTCAACAAGTATCTTCTTTCATCTTTTCAACCTTCAACTCATGCATGGTACTAAGTACTAAAAAAAAAAAAGTACCTATACATAACTGTCCTTGAGAATAAAAAAAAAATTAGTATGGAAAACATATTTATTTATCGTGATATACTATAAGACTGTAAACTAATTATAAGGAAATGTAGATGTGATTTCTTTCTTTGCCAATTCTTTACTTTTTATTTAATTTTATTTTACTTTATTGTTCATTATTAGTTTTATTTTGTAGTTTACAATAATATACCTATGTAAATGTAAGCAAACGCCATTACAGAATTTTTAGTGCGAACCCCTGGAACATTTTTGTGAACCCCCAGGGGTTTGCAAACCACTGGTTCAGAACCACTGCTGTGGAGCCTTTATTTAAAAATTATAAAAAGACAATACATTTATCCATCGATAGAAGACTCAGCAGTTGTGCTTGTTTCTTGTTTTTGAATGTAATAATGCAGGTTTGAAGAAACTGTCAAGTTTTGTCTGAACTCTGCTGCTGTTCTTTAATTAGGATCTCCCTCACAGTTTTTTGGTTTTCATAATATCCCTGCAATTTTTGATTTGTTGAAGAGTCCACATAATTGATTACTGCAACCATGCCATCTCTTGCAGAGCTAAGAAGTTTCTTCTCAATTGTAGATTCTTGTAGTTCATTATCTGATTCTTCTTCCATAGCAGAATCCTTAATAACATTTGCAGCAATTTCTTCTTCTGTCAGAAGCTGAAATCCAGGATCTCCTTCTTCCAGTTCAAGCCAATCTTGTTATTTTCTTGTGTTATTTCAGTCTCTCCAGCTGCCCTCAACTCAGTCTGAAAGTCCTCTGGCTCTAATCCCTTAAAATCAATATCATTATCTGTATTTTTCAAGTTTTTTCCAGCCATTCACTACAGTTTTCTTTTTAGTATCCCTCCATGCATTGGCCCATTTGAAGGTAGCAGACTTGATATCATATGATTTGATATTTTCCAGTGTTCTTCCTCTTGTGTCAATACTACCATCACCTCATCAAAGAACTTGCACTTGTAGAGCCTCTTTCAGGCCATGATGATGTCTTGATCCATGGGCAGTATTAAGATAGTTTGTGTTTGGCGTACAAAGCCAAGCACTTTATTTTACCATCCTTAATGGACATATTTTCAATATCTGAATGTGCAGGGGCATTATCAAGGATTAATTTGGTAATCTGAAAATTTCAACACTTCTTTCTGGTACCTCTTGACTTTGGGTCCAAAGTGGTTACAGAACCAATTCTTTATAATTTCTTGTGAATCAAGCATTTTGCGAGTTGTAGTAGACAACAGGCAATATGCACATAAAGTCTTTTAATGCCCTTGGATTCTTAGTCTTGCCAATCACAACAGACTTTAGCTGATGAATTCCATTTGCATTGGCACAAAGAAGTGGTGAAAACTTCTCCTTGCTCTTTTTCTGCCCTGGCATTGACTGCTCTGTATGAGGGGCTTGTGTATTTTCTGGTAGACCATGCCAAAACAGTCCCATTTCATAATCATTATATATTTGAGAATAATGAAGACCTGACTGTATTATTATTTCATTTATTTTTTTTTTCTAAATGGCTCAATACCTTCAACACCACCGCCACTTAGGTCTTCACCACAATTTTTTCTGTTGGTGATATTGTGCCTTTGTCTAAATTGCTACAGCCATTCTGAAATGCAAGTAAAATTGTGTAACTTAAATTGCTTTGTAAACTTTTCTGCTGCTGCCTTTAGCTCAACACCACACATGCCAACACTACTTGACCGTTGCTGTGAATACCACTTAAATACAGCTTCTTCCAGCAACACTTCTTTTAGCTTTTTTAATGTCTGTTTATTTTATACGCTGCTTTTATCACTCCCCACATCAAATTTTAAAGCAAACACCTTTATAGAGTCTTTTTGTTTTTTAATAACTAACACAGTCTGCTGGCCAATACCAAATTCTTCAGGTATTTTTTTTCCAGGAATATCATTTTCAAGTTGTTCTATCACTCTGTTGAAGAATCCACATAATTGACTACTGCATCAATGCCATCTCTTGCAGAGCTAAGAAGTTTCTTCTCAATTGTAGATTCTTGTAATTCATCTAGTTCATTATCTGATTCTTCTTCCATAGCAATTTGATCTTGCTGATCCCAACAGACTTTAGCTGACGAGTTCCATCTGCGTTGACACAAAGAAGTGCTAAAAACTTCTCCTTGCTCTTTTTCTGCCCTGGTGTTGACCGAAGAAGGATTTAAATTAGTCATAAGAGTAAAATAAAAATTTCTTATGCTCTAAGTCAGGGGTGGCCAACAAGTCGATCATAGCTTTAATTTCAGTCGATCACGACAAATTTTAAATATATATAAAAAACAGATTAGTCAAAACCTAAATGTTATTATTATTCTTATGTGCCCCACTGCATATGCTTAATACAAATCCGTTGAACCACATGACCACTCTTGTTGCCGTGCAGCCACTAGGCTTGTCTAGTGAAAATTCATGGAGTTATATTGTGGAGAACATGTGTATGTGTCGAATTCTTATTTAGCTTGCTTCATATTAATAACTGGACAGTATTTATACATTAATTTAATACCCTTTGATTTAAAATAAATACTACGAAAAAGAGCAAAACGTATCATTTTCATCACGAGTGGGAACTAAAATACATTTTTGTAATGATAAAAGAAAAATGTTGTTGTTTGATTTGCAATACTTTCGTGGCTATACTCAAAAGAGGAAATTTAGAAAGGCACTTCAATGCACTCCATGGTAAATACCAATCGGATTTTCAGCCTAATAGTGACCTTAGAAAAAAATAAATTAACAGAACTTAAATCCAGATTATTCGCACAACAAAATTTCTCCGTGACACCTAATTTACAATCTAAAGCAATAACTGTAGCATCCTTTATGGTTTGCATTTTTTCTTGCAAAAAAATGCAAACCATTTTCTGATGATCAATTCATCAAAGACACATTTTTAGAAATAACAGATTCTCGTTTTGAAAATTTTAAGAACAAAAATGAAATTAAAAGTGTTCTTCAAGATCTGCAGTTATCTCGAAATACTGTGATGCGATGCATCGAAAAAATGAGCAAAAATGTGAGCGAACAATTGCATACTCATATTACTAATTGTGTGTCCTTTTCTTTACAACTGGATGAATCTACAGACGTCAGTGATACAGTTCTATTGCTCGTTTTTATTCGTATGGTTTTTGATGATTCTGCCATTAGAGAAGGACTGCTGGGTTTCATTTTGTTAAAAGAAAGACCTATAGGTCTTGATATATTTAACGTATTCAAAGGATGACGAATTCCCATATTTTTTGAGTTACCACTGTATCATCCACCAAAAAGTGTTAGCCAGCAAGAGATTAAATACTAAAATTGTTATGGACATAGCTTTCAAAATCGTGAATTCCATCAGAGGACAATCTCTTCAAAGGAAACTTTTCAAAATGCAACTCAATGAAAAAGAACCAGATCTGATATTACACACTTATGTGAGGTGGCTGAGTCGGAGTACGTTTCTACAGAGATTTCGAAATTCGCTGAATGAAATTAAAAAATTTGTTGATCAAAGGGGAGATTGATTATCAGCAGCTACAAGATACGGAGTGGTTGTATGATCTGGCTTTTTTGGCAGATTTTACCAGTAAATTAAGTGATCTGAATTTGGAATTACAAGTAAAAAATAAAAATGTGTGTGACATGGTTAGTAGTATTTCTGCATATAAATATCAATTTTTGGCAATGACTAAGGAACTCAAAGGAAAAAAATTTGACCATTTTGCAAATATGCAAGATCATTTGCAAAAATATCCTGTTTTTGAACTTAATAGTGAGAAATTGTTTGTTTGTTATTTAGGAGCATTAGCAACTAAGGCCATATTGCTCCGGGATATGCGGTGGTCATTCCCTGACCTTTCCGCATCTTCTGTATTTGGTGGTGACGGACTCGAACCCCGGTCTAATCAAGAAGCGTGTGCTACGCACTGCTGCTCCTTTCCACCTGGCTACGGAGGCGCCTATAGTGAGAAATATGTTTCTGAAATTGAGAATGTTGTGGACGATTTTGAAACCAGATTCAGTGATTTTAAAACAATTGAAGACATTGTTCAATATATTTCTTATCCATTTAATGTCGACTTAGATGCGAAACAAATTGCAGAAAAAATTGCTGCGATTTTTCACATGGAGAAAATATTACTTGAAAATGAAATTATTACATTGCGAAACGATATCTTCCTAAAAGCCAGACCATCAGAAAAAGACTTTTGAAAATATCTTTGCCAAGAAAAGTACCCAAATGTAAAATAATGCTGCTAACTTTTAAATTCTTTTTTTTTGGTTCCACATATCTATGTGAATTGGCCTTTTCATATTTGAAACAAACAAAGACTAAGAATTGCTGTGCTCTTACTGATTTGCATACAGAAGATTCTTTACGGTTGGACTGATCACAGTATATCCCCGATTTTGAAAGCTTGGCAGATGACACAAAGACACAAACTTCGCATAAATTAAAATTTTAAATATGTATAAATTTAAAATAAGAATTCTGAATTGTATTGAATTTTAAAATTTATAAACAACATTTTTCAATATGTGTTGATTAACTTTTTTAACCTTGTGCAATGAAATTTTTTAGATGGTAGATCGCAGCACATTTTGAAGGAAAAAAGTAGATCACATCACAAATTAAGTTGGCCACCCCTGCTCTAAGTAATTAGAGCACCCACCATCAAGGGGCCATCCATTTGCAAACTAGTAGGTAATGCATATGCAAATGGCACACCAAGTTTTCTCTTGGAGCATCATACCCACATTTGCAATAATGTCTTGACTGTCTCCTAGGACCAAGGGGAAGGATACTTAATGGAATGCAGTTAACTCATAGCAGTAAGAAACACCTGCCGATTGATCCCAGTTGTTGTTGTTGTTGGGTTTTTTTTGCGCAAGAGCTACTTTGGCCATATTGCGCCTGTTCTTGTCGAGAGACACAGTAAGGATTAATAAAAAGGGTTTATAGGAGCATAAATATATTAATCTGTTTTAGATAGTGGAAAAACTCAAGTAAATTGGAGTTGTCTCCAATCATATGTCTAATTTGAAGAGGTTCATTTAAATTTGATAGGGATCGGAATGATGTGTTTCTGGCATACTGATAGTGTAGTGAGTGCACTCTATAAGAATATGTTTTACGGTTAGCGTTGAATTACAGTGGAAGCACAGTGGTGGATTATTTCCTCGCAATAAATAGTGATGTGTAAGTTGGGTATGACCTATACGTGCTCTGGCAAGCACAACCTCTTCATGTCTGTTTGAACGGAAACTAGATTTCCATAGCTGTGGATTCTGTTTTATATTTCGTAACTTGTTATTTACCTGATTATGCCAAATTTCTCGCCATTTTTCATTGCAAATTCGGCGTATGATTGATTTGTAGTCTGTGTAAGGAATCCGGATGTGGTTATTATCAGTGGGGTTTCTTGCTGCTTTATCTGCACTCTCATTTCCTGGTATTCCAGTGTGCCCTGGAATCCAACAGAATGTGACAGTCTGCCTATTGTTATGAAATTCGGATATTTGAGTTCTTATTTGATTTATTAGTGGATGTGGAGAGCGAGAATTGCCTTGGAGGGCTGTCACTGCACTCAAGGAGTCTGTATAGATAATAGTCTTCGGAGTGAAAACATGAGCAAGTAAGGTCAAACCCATCTTAATGGCATAGAGTTCTGCAGTGAAAATGCTGCATTCTTGTGGTAATGAAACAGACACTGTTGATGTTGGTAGCACCACAGCAGCTCCCACAGCTGTGTCATTTTTAGAGCCATCAGTATAAATTTGCAAAGTGTCTGCATTTGCCAAAGAGTGAGCTGCATGTAGTTTCTGAATGGTTGGATTGTTCAGGGAGTGTTTCCCCCAACGTCGGAAATAGTCATCACACGAAGGTATACACACTTTCCATGGAGACTGTACAATTTCTCTGTCTTGATGTAAATTGGCCAACTGCATATTCCACTGCTGAATCAGTTCTCGTAGACGGATTCCTGTAGGTTTGTTTTCAAGAGGCTTATTTCTGAAAAGGTTTACCCATTGTGGATCATAGAGGTATGACCAGATAGGATGAGATGGAAGGCTATATATTTTAACTGCATAATTGAGGAGCAGCATCTTTCTCCGAAGGTGGAGTGGAGGTTCATTGGCCTCTATATATAAGCTTTGCACCGGCGAAGTCCTGAACGCCCCAAGAGCAATCCTGAGCGCACTATGTTGTATTGTGTTGAGACAGGCTAACAGAGTCTTTCGGGCAGAGTCATAAACAGGAGCTCCATAATCTAATCGAGATCTGATTAACGTCCGGTATAGGTGGAGTAGAGTATAGCGATCAGCTCCCCATGTCATAGATGAGATGATTTTAAGTATATTCAGCTTTTTCATACAGACATTTCGCGTTTGTAGTATGTGTTTCTGGAATGTCAGTTTAGTGTCAAGAGTTATACCCAAGAATCAGATATTGCTGGTAATTGGTATCGGTTGTTTTTCCAGTGATAATTCAGGTTCTGGATGTAGTTGGCATTTTTTACAAAAGTGAATGGCTGCAGTTTTGGTTGCTGATAGACGGTAACCATTACGTGAAGTCCATGACACTATTTTGTTTATTGCAAGCTGCAAATGTCGTTCAATGGAACGCATATTCTGTGAATGGCAAGATATCGCAAGATCATCAGCATAAAGATAGATTTCTACGTTACTCAAGATGTTCTGCGCTAAATTGTTTATCCTAAGGGCAAAGAGGGTAGCGCTGAGTACCGATCCCTGTGGTACACCTTCTCTTTGGATAAGAGCTTGCGAAACAGCATTACAATAACTCACTTGAAAAGTTCTATTTTTAAGGTAACTCTCTATGATCATTGGGAGTCGACCTCTGAGTCCTATAGCATATAGGTCTTGCAGAATACGATAGCGCCAGGTGGTGTCAAGGGCTTTTTCAATATCCAGGCACACCATGACAAGATGTTCTTTCCGAATAAAGGCGTTCCGTATGTTACACTCAGCTTTCACCATAAGGTCTAATGTGGATCGGTTTTTGCGAAAGCCGTATTGATTACTACTGATGACTGAGTGGGATTCTATGTACCATACGAGTCTATCGTGTACCATCTTTTCCAATGTCTTGCCCAAGCAGCTGGTAAGGATGCCAGTTGGGTTGGTCCGGAACCTCTCATCTTGTCGAAGCATAGGCCAAAATGGTGTATTAGGGCTGGGCCCCTCAACCACTAAGATCTCCTTTTTCAAGTTCCCTTAGGTCATAGTACACAGCTACACATACTAGATTCCAATGATGTAATCCTGGAAACAAGGTATGGGCACTGGATCCAATGATGCTAATTCACTGGTAAGTACCCTCACCATGTACAGGTACCCACATCCAGGGACATAAGTGATTATTTTTGCTGATAATCTAATTAGTAATTGATTCGCCAATCATAACTCAAATCAAAATTCAGTTCTAATGAAATTATAGCTCTAAAATGCTTTTTGTACATGTTAGAAGAGCAGATTATATTTCAACCAAATTCTTCCCCCCCTCTCTCTTCTGTGAATCCTATTCCATTGTATATAGAACTGCTGTGAAAGTTTATTCCTAACACATGAACACCATTTCTGCTTTTATCCACTACATTTTCTACAGTAAGAGAGAGTGTGCAAAATGGTTTTGTAAAAATAAGATTCATTATGTGTAAAGAGACCACAGGAACTCCCCGACTTATGTAATACTCAATTTATGGAAATTTGACTTTACGTAAGGTTTTGCCGATCGTGGAAACATATTTTGCATCGTGAAAATATCCTAATGTGAACCCAATAATGTTTTTTTTTTTTTTTTTTGAAAGTTGAAAATTTCACTATATTATGCTATTTATCTCTCTCTAAAATGTCATATTTATAATGGAAATTGCACTAACCTTTCATCGTTATCATATGTTTTGTTCTAAGAATCAGTTTTGAACACGTTCTAAGAATCAGTTTTGAATCAGTTTGTGATATTTTTCTAAAGCACGTTTCTGGAGGTCACAACCATAAAACAATAAAAACAATTTGCATTTTCCGGTTTATTTGGCTTTTCTGTTAGCGCAGTCTATTATAAACTCCATCTTATTGCATTTGCAATAATACTGATAACTGCAATTGTGTGGGTTTTTACGTTACTATGGTGAAATTTGTTCCCCCTCACTGAAATCTTCAATCATATAAAAAACAAATTTCCAGACCCTTCTCTTCATTCCTATTTACTTATTACAATTGTGAAGGGAAAGGGACCAATGAAAAGTGCAAGTGCTGGCAGTGCCAGGAAACGAAACAAAATTAATTTAGAAATGAAGATGAAAATGATTAAGAAGTATGAAGCAGGGCAAAGTTTGTCATCTATTGCAAGGGAATTAGGTCTCGCTGCTTCAACAGCGAATACTATTTTAAAGGACAGTGCACATATAAAAGAACATGTCAAAGGATCAATGCACTTAAGATCAACAGTGATCACAAAATAGCATTCAGGTGCTATATCAAAAATGGAACTGCTGTTAATAATATGGAGGGAAAATCAGATTCAGAAGGAAGCACCCCTGAGTCTAATGACCATTCAGGCAAAATCAACATGTATTTATAAAGATATTAAGGATATGTACAGTGAACCCCAACCCAAGTTCGTGGCAAGCAAAGGGTGGTTTAATAGTTTCACGCATCACACTGGTTTCGTGATTTTGTGATGTGTTGGAAAAAATTATTGATGAAGGCAGCTATTCAATGCAGCAAATTTTTAACGTTGACGAGACTGCTCTGCATTGGAAAAAAATGCCGGATCGTACATACATTGCCAAAGGTCCTTAAGGTTGTCACAGACATTCTCTCAGATAGGCCAGACAAGCTGTACTTGCTACTTGGGAGTCTAAAACGCTGATGGAACTGATATTCAGGTGTCAATCAAGTCAGGTGGACCCAATTTCGGCAAAGTCTGGATGGTCTGTGACAGCCAAATACTCTGCTTCCACCTTCACAATGGTGGGACTGTCAGTAATCCTGGGTATAACCTCCATGCACAAGTACATGGTGGGTGACCACCCAGGTGTGAACCAATGTAAACAGGGGTCGAGGTGTGGTGCCCACACCACATGGAGGAATGCCGCCCCTCTATATTACCAGGCAGTACTAGGTGGTACCAACTCCACTAATCACTTGGAGCTCTTTGACTTCCTCTCTTTGCAACTTGACATTCTCCAGTCCAACTTTCCTAACAGTGAGGTAATTTTCCTTGGTGATTTTAATGTTCACAGCTCTAGCTGGCTTCCATTTTCTAGTCACACCGACCCAGCTGGTCGAGATGCTCAGGCTTTTGCAATTACTAATGACCTTTGCACAGATTGTTCATTTACCTACAAGAATACCGGACAATCCTAATCATACAGCCAACACGCTTGATCTTTTTCTCACAAACAACCCTTCTAAGTACATGGTCGAAGTGAGAAGTCCTTTAGGCACTTCAGATCACAACTTGGTGATTGTCTCTTCTCCAATGGAGCCTTTATCTCATGGCTATTCCCAACCTCGTGTTGTTTGGCATTACAAGAATTCAAAATGGGATGACCTGCAAGATTTCTTTTCTTCTTTTCCTTGGTCGGATTACTGTTTCAAAACTTCTGATGTCAAGGTTTGCTCAGATCGTGTCAGTAAAATTATTCTTGCAGGAATGGAATTCTTTATCCCACACTCCACTTTAAAATCTCGTCCTCTAAACCTTGGTTTTCCAATAAATGTGCTAAGGCTGTTCGAGAGAAGAATGTTGCATATCGTAATTGGCTTGTTTCTAATTCTTCAGTTTCATTTTCTGGATTTTCTGATCCAAAGCTTGCAACAATTGTAAAGCAGTTATTAATCAGTCCAAACTAGAGTTTGAACAGGCTAAGAGTAGAAAACTTGCTCCTTGCCCTAATGGTAGATGAGCATTTTGGTCTCTTGCCAAAGCTATTTGGCCGCAATTTTTGCCCATCATTGCTCCCACCTCTGTCCAAACCAGATGGTTCTGTTGTCACTTCTGCCAAGGATAAAGCTAACCTGCTAGCATCCCATTTTTCTTCCAACTCATGTATTAATAATCTTGGTAAAACACCTCCCACCATTCCCAACATGCTCCATTCAATGCCTCCTGTGGTCTTCCATCAAAAGGATGTCAGAAGGATTTTGACGAATCTTGATGCTAAGAAAGCTCCAGGTCCCGATGGTATTTTTCCAGTTGTTCTCAAAACCTGTGCTCCTGAACTTACGCCTATTCTTTGTCGCCTTTTTTCACTTTCTTATTCCAAAGTTGTTTTTCCTTCTGCTTGGAAATTTGCTCATATCCAGCCAGTTCCTAAAAAGGGTGACAAATCCCTCCCATCCAATTACTTCCACTCTTTCTAAAGTAATGGAGAAATCAATTAACCGCCAACTCTTAAACTACCTAGAAACCTTCCGTCTGATCAACAATCGTCAGTATGGATTACGTCAGTGTCGATCCACTGGTGATATTCTGGCTTATGTTACCCATTTATGGACTAATTCAATGGAAAGGTTCGGTGAAACACAAGTAGTTGCTCTTGACATCTCAATGGCTTTCAATCGTGTTTGGCATAAAGGTCTTCTAAACAAGCTTCCATCTTATGGTTTGCCAACTGTTTTTAGTAATTGGTTATCCAGTTTTCTCTCTGATCGCTCACTAAGAGTTATGGTAGATGGCTCTCTGTCTTCTAACTACGCCACTAATGCCGGTGTCACCCAAGGTTCAGTTCTTTCCCCCACTCTTTTCCTCTTGTATATTAATGACCTTCTTCCATCGACTGGAAATCCTATCCCTAGTTTTGCCGATGATAGCACATTGCATTCCACTTTCCATTTTGAGAAACCTTGCCCAGCTCAATCAGCTTCAACTTCTCAAAAATCTGCTACCAATTCCTTAAATGCCAATCTTCAGGTAATTCTCCAGTGGGGCAAAGACGACTTAGTTGATTTCAGCCCTTCTAAAACTCAGTCTTGTCTTGTATCTTGCAAAAAGGATTCTTCTGTTCCCATGCTTATCTTTAGTGACACTCCGATTTCTAGGCAAAATGATATATCTCTTTTGGGGATTACCCTGACTTCTAATCTCTCTTGGCACAAGCACATTACAAATATTGCTTCCTCTGCATCTAAAAAACTTGGTTTTCCTCTTTCACTCTCGGCATTACTTTTCTTCCAAACAGCTGCTCATTCTGTATAAATTGCAAATCCGCCCTGCAATGGAATATTGTTTCCACATCTGGGGTGGTGCCCCCAAAACCTCTCTCAGGCTTCTTGGTTCCATTCAAAAGAGGGCAGTTAGGTTAATTAACGATTCATCTCTAACAAAGTCTCTCCACTCGCTCTCTCATAGACGTACTGTTTCTGCTGCATGCCTCTTCTACAGATACTTCCATGGGCACTGTTCTTCTGAATTGGCTTCTATAATTCCTGCTCTCTCTTTCAAAACAGTCTGAACACGTGCCGCCATCAGCCAACATCCATTTACTGTCCATCTTCGAACTCACAGAACCAACTTTTCATCTTCCCCGTATATTCATTCAACTGCCGTTTTCTGGAACAACCTTCCTTCATACGTATTTCCAGAAAATTAGTCTACAGAAGTTCAAGTCCAATGTCAACAAGTATCTTCTTTCGTCTTCTCAACCTCCAACCCAAGCACGGTACTAAATACTATAGGTTCTAATACCTCCCGTGTTTGGGGTTTACATAAAAAAAAAAAAAAAAAAAAAAAAAAAGTTTCGAGGTGTCAAAAGATAGGACCTCTTGATTGAGGCTAATGCAGTGGGAGATTACAGGTTAAAACCACTGCTTGTATACCATTCTAGAAATCCTCGTGCATTTAAGGGCATCGATAAAGCCACCCTACCCGTGCATTTCCGATCGACCCAGAGAGCATGGATAAAAATATCTCTCTTTGAGGATTGGTTTAAATGCTGCTTCATTCCCGAGGCTAAAAAATATTGTAAAGACAATGACATTCCTTTCAAGATTTTGCTTCTATTAGATAATGCTCCTGGACATCCTACGCATCTAGATGATTTCATTTCGAACACAAGAGACATACTTCTACCGCGAAACACGACTTCACTCATCCAACCTACAGATTAGGGTTTTATTTCGAATATAAAAGCATACTATTTACGCACAACATTTGCTCAGGCATTGTCTGCAGTAGACGATGAGAAAAATTTTATGTTAAGAGATTTTTGGAAATCTTACAATATTTAAGGCACATGGAAGAAAATATGCCCACAGCACGTAAAAGGCTTCGAAGGGTTTGAAAAAGATGAATCATACGACAAGGTTACAGATAACATTGTAAAGGTTGAAGAGCTACTTCAGTTGGAGGTTGATGCCAAAGACGTGGAGGAGTTAACAGAGGAAGAAGAGAAGGAATTATCTATGAAGAACTTATTGACTTGTGGGCAGCGATAGTGAAAGAAGAAAATGCTGACGAAGCTCAAGATGAACCAAATGAGGAGCCGAGACTCTGCATCACCAAAGAGAGATGGCAATGGCATTTCATGAAATTGCATCGGCAATGGCAAGGTTTGAGAAGATGGATCCTGACATTGAACGATTCTTAAAAGTTAACAAAGGGGTAAATGATATACTTGCTTGCTTGCTACAAAGAAATCTACGATGAAAAGAAAAAAGCCACCGTCCAGTCATCCATTAATATGTTCTTTTGTAAGGTTGAGGGGCCGACCCCTTCTAAATCTCCACAGCGGCATACTTATCAGCTGAAGACGTCGATTCTGGCAACAATGCTTGAGGTAAAACTTACTAATATTATGTCTGCCTCCTCTCTTTTTTTCGTAATTTTATAATTTTGAAATTTTTTTTAAATTGCACGCTTTTGTAATTATTCCTGCACATGAGATAAAAAATTGAATAAATACAATAAATTTTATTTACATGTTTGTCGAACATTTCTTTTTTGATTCAATCAATTCAGCGAGCACAGTCGCAAGTGCTGCACCAGCATGGGGGAAATTCCGACTTACGTAAAATCTGACTTGCGCAGCATTCCAGCAGAATGCAACCCTTACGTAAGTCGGGGAGTTCCTGTATATATCATGCTTGAATGCCTTTTCTGTGTTTTGCTAATGCTTTTTAAGCTTACATATAATGTACTAATAAAACAGAAGTTCACAACAGTCAAGGTAATTCTCACCACTGAAAACCAACCATATTTATCACCATTATTTAAGGCTTATGAAAGACCTGCTACATTACACTGTCTCCTCTCCCCATTCCTCCCCATAACTATTCCAGAAATGTTTTTTATAAAAATGTGCACTAGTTCACACTAATGTCCCATTATGTAGCAACATATGTGCTCATTCCAAAACGTGTGTATACAATAAAGTAGACTGCTGAAACAATGGCACCCCAAATAACAGAACATTCGAACTAAAGGCACTCACGTGCCTTTAGTTCGAATGTTTACACACATCGCAGATGTTCTGCAGTGCCGAAAAAACAAAAAGGCAAGTCACTTGATTACTGTATTTGTTTACATTCGCCATTTTGAAAGTGAATTCTGTACTGATATCAAGGATTATACTGCTGTTTTACATTTATTTAAATTAAAAATCCCTCACTATGGCTCCTAAAGTTAATAAACCTCATACAGAGAAGAGAGGAACAACATTACAGCTTAGTGACAAACTATTACATTAGGATCACTGGGAAAGTTAATTTATATACCCATGTGCATTGTCTCTGTAAATTGCATGTTTTCTTGCGTTGATTTGCCTGTTTTGTTGGACGAAAAAACCCCAGTTTTTGGGGGGAAAACCTCGCTATCTATGCTTGAGACCGACTAACTCAGCCATGGAGTGAAAAAAGCCCATAAAAGTTCCTTGTATCATCGACGGGATTCGAACCCAGGCGTTTTACACCCGGTGTGGGGAGGACGGTGACAATACCACTGTGCTACCCATGCAGACTAAACTTGATATAATAAAGAAAATGGGATGGGGGGCATATGCAGGAGTGTATTAATGGCAGAATATAACATTGGATTATCAACATGCTTATGTATTTTTAAGTGCAGTTAATAAAATTGCATTCTTAATCTTTCTTTTTCTTATTTAGCCTCATTATTTCTACATTAAATATATTAAAAATAAAACTTTCTAGAAAAACCGAAATAACAGCAACTTGAATCCCAAAAGGTGCCGTTATTCTGAAAATCTACTGTATTAAGTTAAGAGAGAGAGAAACAAATTATTACATAACAGTAATTCGTCCTCATCAGCCATTTTAAATCCACTGCAGGATGAAGGCCTCTCCAGCAACTTTCCACTTTCTTCTGTTTTGTGGAATGGCCATCCATTTACTACCCACAAACTTATGAATACCATCTGTTCATCTCCGTCGTTGTCTTCTAGGTTTTCTTCTAGCTCCTCTTGGGTACCATTCTGTTATTTCTTAGTCCATCTATCATCAGGTCTTCGAGCTATGTGTCCTGCCCAAGACCATTTCAGTTCTTTAGTTTTGATAAGAATGTCCTTTACTTGAGTTTGCTGCTTAATCCATGTGTTTCTCTTCTTATCTAACAGTCTAATTCCCAATATAATTCTTTCCATTCTTCGATGTGTAGTTCTCAGCTTCTCTTCCATTCTTTTGGTGAGTGCCCAAGTTTTGCTTCCATAATTCATGGTTGGGAGTATACTTTGGTTCATTATTTTACATTTCAGACAAATTGGGATATTGCTCCTCAGTATGTGACCATATTTCCTGAATGGATGGATAGCATCCATTCAGGAAATTTATTCTTCTCTTGACTTCCAGCCATTTATCATTATTACAGCTAATAACTTGTCCCAGATAAGTATATGAATCCACCTTTTCAATTACTGCTCCTTCAATCATTATATCCCTTTCTGTGGCATACTTGTTAATCATTACTTTTGTTTTAGCCATATTCATCTTTAGTCCAAAATCCTTACTAACTCTGCATAACTGATTAAGATTCTCCTCTAATTCTTTGGGATCGTGGCTTACGACCACAATGTCATCTGCAAATCATAAATGGTTTAGGTATTATCCATTTACATTGACTAGTTTCTGCGACTAGTCTAATCTTCTGAAAGCTTCCTCAAGGGCATTGGTATGCACACAACTTCAGAGATATTTTGTCTCCTCAAACTCCTTTCTCAAATTTAAATTTGTAGTGTCTTTGCCTAGTCTAATAAAGGAGGTAGCATTCTCGTATATTTTCTTCAAAATCATAATATATGGGGTATGTATGCCTTGTCTTTCCAGTGCCCGAAACATTGTCTTATGCTGTATGGAATCAAATGCCTTTTCATAATCCACAAATGCCAGGTATAATGGTGTTTTATATTCATTTGCTTTCTCCATTAGCTGTGATATTACATGAAGGTGATCCATAGTTGAGAATCCTGTCCTAAAGCCAGCTTACTTTTTCCTTTGATTCTCATCAAGTATTCTTTCTAATCTGTTAGTAATGACCCTTGTCAACAACTTGTAGATGTGGGATAACAAGCTAATTGGTCTATAATTTCCAATTTCTGATTTATCTCCTTTCTTATGCAAAAACGATGATTACATCATTCCACTCCTTAGGCATCACACCTTTTCTAATGCATTTTGTGAAGAGTCTTGCCAGTTTTTATGTCATATCTCTTCCTCCCAATTTTAACAACTCTACAGTAACTTCATCTTCCCCCATGGCTTTCTGATTCTTCATTTTCTTCAACGCATGTTCTACCTCATCAGGAAGGATATCAGGTATGTCGTATGTGTTACTAATTTGCGATCCATTTTCCCCACTGCTGGCATCATTCCCTCACTCCTTGTATAATTCTCTATAGTAGTCTTCTGCTATTTGAATTATGCCTTCTCTGCTATTTATAAGAAAACCATCACTATTCTTCAGTTTCAGTTATTCTTCAGCAATTAATATATTTTTATTTTAAGCTTGTATGTTTAAAACAAGTGTTCAAATAAATATTTATCCAAAGTGCTATCAATTAGAGGCTTTCTCTTTTTCTTTCCTTGTATTTTTATTCCATCTTAACTTCTAAACTTGACATCAGAGAATTATAAGGTAACATTAGTATTATCTAACTTAGCAACAGGCCTAAAGGAGGTTTCTCATTATTTAAAAAGGATTTGGCAATACCTCCTTCACAATGTTATTTTGGTTTTTTTTAGGAGCATTAGCAACTAAGGTCATATTGCTCCGGGGATATGCGGTGGTCATTCCCTGACTTTTCCGCATCCTCCGTATTTGGTGGTCACAGGCTTGAACCCTGATCTAATCAAGAAGTGTGTGCTATGCACCTTCACAATGCATTACACTGATCAAAGTGCTCAACAAGGGTAGCAGCAGTATCTAAAATATGCTGGAAACAGAAAATTAAAATAATAAGGATGTATGAAAATGGCCAAACATCAACAAGTATTGTGCGGAATTCATATTTATCAATGGCGACGGTGAACATAATAAAAGAGAAAAACAGAATACAAGAAGCGGTGAAGCAATCAGCACCAATGAAGTCAACTATAATAAGCAAGGCTACAAAATACAAATCTGTTCTTATAGTACAATAACATGCATTTTTTCTTCCTTTTATGTTTTCTTTTCATATGTGCCACTCCGGCTACTTCACCGCCATCCCAAGATAAAGTTTTTCATTGAACTAATTAAAAATATATAACTATTTTCCTTCATTCTTCTGAGGATATTATGTGGTTTTTGTAATTTTGGCATATCAGGGATATAGTAGCAACATTTTATTAGTCATTCCTGAGTTAAGTAAAACTGATTTACGTAAGAAGTCCTGGAACGTATCTCTTACGTATGTCGGGGACTTACTGTATTTTTGGATTAAAAATCGAGAGTCTACTGTACTTTACCATCTGGTCTCTATGATCTAACTTATTAAAAACTCTGATATGTCTTTAGCAATTTCACAGACTTAACACACAAAAAATTTAGAAATGATAACTTTCAACAAACAAAGTATGTATAAAAAAAAAAAAAAAAATCACATAATAAAAGAATTACCTCATACTTGTCATTTTTAGTAATTCGACTCAAATCTCTAAACTCTAACTGCAAGGAAGAAACTTCAGATACTGTACTATCCTGACCCCAAGAAGGTGCATGTGCATAGCCAGATTTCAAATTAACATCTGAATACGGAACTCCTGATGGGGTACTGAAGCAGGGTAGTAAACGATCTCCCAGATCAATCTGAAAATAAAAAAAAAATAAAAATAATAAAGGATAAAATACAAATGCAAATATCCTAGTGTAAATCAATTTTTATGTAAATTTATCAACAAAAAAAATTTTTTTTGGATAAATCAAATAATATTAATATTACTTATCATAAATAATACTTAATACCATTATACATTCTGAAAAATTGCATTTATTCAGCTAAATATACAACAGATATCAGCTGAAAGCAAAATTGAATAGCACAGCTTACAATTCACAGTTCTGATACCCTGCCACTCTCATCTGAATGACATGTTCTGGTTTTGAATTCTTCCTGTTTCCATTTACTAACTGTTCAAGGATATGGAACTTTGTTACTATAGGTTGGATATGGCAGCAGGGAGAAATAAAAGATCAAGGTCAAAGACAAGCAATGTATCCCAATATGAAACAAGGTAAGAGTACCATACTCAATATCATAAGGTACAGTTAAAATGAAGATTGATGCAATAAAGCATCATATGTTTAAGAGTGTAAATATTCTATATAATATTGGTGTAAATACACCATAGAAAACTCTTAAACGAAAAGACTACGTTTGTAGTTTGAAGGGGCATCATTTTATCTTATCTCATATTGTGCTCCTCCTTCACAACGAGTTGTCATGTATTGCACCACCTCGAATAAGTAACGCGTCACCAAAAGAGAAGGCTATTGTTACTTATTCTCGGTGGGCACCACCACCCAGACGGCACCGTTTCAAGGCTTGTTGGCCCTTCATCGGTGGATGGGCAGGCACCCTGGTATTGCAGACATCACAATCCAGTTGTGAAGATGGATTGTCATGTCTTGGATAACATGGATTGTCATGTCTACAATACCAGGGTGCCTGCCCACCCACCGATGAAGGGCACCCACCGATGAAGGGCCAACAAGCCTTGAAACGGTGCCATCTGGGTGGTGGTGGTGCCCACTGAGAATAAGTAACAATAGTCTTCTCTTTTGGTGAAGCGTTACTTATTTGAGGTAGTGCAATACATGACAACTTGTTGTGAAGGAGGAGCACAATATGAGATATAGATAAAATGATGCCCCTTCAAACTACAAACGTAGTTTTTTTGTTTAAGAGTTTTCTATGGTGTATTTACACCAATATTATATAGCATAAGGTACAGTAAAAATGACGGCCTCCGTAGCCAAGTGGTCAGGAACGGGAGTGCAGTAGCACACGCTCTTTGAGTAGACCGGGGTTCAAGCCCCTGACTGCTGAATACGGTCGATCTGCCAACCCGCACTGGACCAGCGTGGCAGATTATGGTCCATTTCCCTCAGCATGAATTGTTGAGGAGGCTTCCATCCTGCAGTGGGTTGATAACGGCTGCACTTTACTTTACTTTTTACAGTAAAAATTATTTAATGGCTCAGTGAAGTCAAGTTTTTACTATGCCAGGAGAATGAAATAAATCCCTGGATATAGAGGGCTGACTTTTGTTGTTACATAAATCAATATTATTTTTAGCATTATAATCAACAAAATGCCACAGGAAAAACAGATGTGAACTATCAGTCTTAAAATGAAATAATAACAATAACTATTATTATCCTGTCACTTATTTTTATCCAGGTATCTCCAACATTTAAACTGACTTTAAGCTCTACCTTCACATAGTTAGGCTCTAAAACCACGTTGTTGTTCGTTTGAATATTCAATTAATAAATAACAATACTTAACTAATAAATAACAATAATTATTATTATATCATATACATCCTGTTACATATTTCATCTAAGTATATCCAACTCCTCTCTTTAAACTGACATTAGCTCTAGCTACATATGGTTAAGTGAGAGTTGTTTCGATACCTAATTACTCTTTCACTCAAAGAGTAATTAGGGTATTCTTATATACCCTAGATATTCTTATATCTAATCGGCAACTCTTTTTCTTAACTTAAATACATGGGTGTAGCCTTTCCAAGCACATCTTTTTCTGTCACAAGAGACATATTCCCAGTATTTACAAGGCATTTCAAGACAAAGAAAAGTCACATAATGTACAGTGCTTAAATAAGTTATTTCTACTGGTGATAATAATCATAAGAATGCTTTATTGAATGCATCAGTTCCATAACCAATGCTTTAAATCAGAGGTGGCCAACATAATTTGTGATGCGATCTACTTTTTTGATTCAAAATGTGCCACGATCTACCATCTCAAGAATTTAATTTCCATGGTTAAAAAAGTTAATCAACACATATTGAAAAATGTTTATAAATTTTAAAATTAAATATAATTCAGAATTCTTATATTAAATTCATACATACTTTAATTTATGTGAAGTTTGTGTCTTCATGCCATCTGCCAAGTTTCAAAATCGGGGATATACCGTGACAGGCCCGACCATAAAGCATCTTCTGTATGCAAGTCCGTAAGTGTAGAGTGATTCTTTTTTTTCAAATACAAAAAGGCCGATTCATATAGATATTAATAATATTAGTAATAGAGGCATGTGATGCAAGAAAGCAAGCATGAGCTTATGTAGCATCAGCCAAAAAAAAAAAAAAAATTCACACAACCATTTCTCTAAATGTTTGTCCAGTTCCTCCTTAAATTTATTTAAGCTATCAACTTCCACTATGACAGATGCAAGTTTGTTCCAGCAATTAACCACCCATTGGCTAAAGGCAAATTTCCACACATCTTTTCTACAACTGTCTTTCCTCAATTTAAATTTATACCGCCCCCTAGGTTCATAATCTGAGCAAGCGGAAGAATCCCATCAGAATTCAGTGTGCTCAACCCATTCAAGGCCTTATACACCTCAATTAGATCATCTCACATGTGCCTAGTCTCCAGCTGCTGCACTTTGCAAAACTTAAGCCTCTCTTGGTAAGAGGACCCATTTGTTCCCCTCACCAATCTTTTTGTGCCCTTCTCTGTACACGCTCAAGTAAATCTACATCCTTCCTAAAATGAGACCTCCAGACGTGTATGCGCTACTCAAGGCATGGCCTGACCATTGCCTTATACAAAGAGATAATCACCTCCTTTTCCCTGCTAGCAAAATTCCTGTATATCATCGACAAAATGCCATGACCTGCTCTGGCAGCCTGTTTGCATTGCTCAGAAAACTTCATATCTGAGTACTCAATTACTCCCTTTTTCATTTTCTACCACATTTTTCATTTTTCATTTTCTACCACAGGTCTTTTTCATTTTCTACCACATAGTTTGTACATTTCTCTGGGGTTACTTCTACCCATATGCAGTAGTTTGCATTTGTCAATGTTAAACTTCAGTTGCCACTTCTCAGTCCATCTGCCCAAATTTTCTAGATCCTGTTGCAGTAGCACACTGCCATTACTTTTATTAGCAATCCTGCCGGCATTTGTATCATCTGCAAACTTTGACATTAATCTTGATAATACCTTCATTAATATCAGTGACAAAACAACAATGGGCCCAACACTGAACCCTGAGGGACACCACTAATAAAATTAGTCCAAGTAGAAGAGTACCCATTGATTACCACTCTCTATCTTCTTCCACTTAACCATCCTTTTATCCGTTGTAGCAACTTACCGTTAATACCATTCTGTTCCAATTTGTATAGTAGTCTTCCGTGTGCAATAGTCTCAAAAACTTTCCAGAAATCCAAGTATATGATATCAAAATTATTTTTTGCATCCAGTTCATTTGTAACCACGTCATAGTATCCAATCAAATTTGTCAGACAAGACTTTCCCTTAACAAAACCATGCTGTGTCTGAATGATTGCTGCAATCTTGTCTAGGTGATCCCGCAATGCATCTTTAACCAGAGACTCCATTATTTTACCCAGAACAGAACTGGTCTGTAATTACTCGTGTCACCCTTCGACTCCCCCTTTGTGAATTGAGATACACTGACACATTTCCAGTCCATGGGGTTGTTGTTGTTTGTTTGTTAGGAGCATTAGCAACTAAGGCCATATTGCTCCGGGATATGCGGTGGTCATTCACTGACCTTTCCACATCCTCCGTATTTGGTGGTGACGGGCTCGAACCCCGGTCTAATCAAGAAGCGCATGCTACGCACTGCTGCTCCTTCCCACCTGGCTACGGAGGCGCCCAGTCCATGGGGACCTCCCCTGAGTCCAAGGATGCTCTCATAATTATGGATAAGGGTTTGCTTAGTTTCTTTGCCACCTCTTTAATATAACTGGATAGATCCCATCAACCCCATGAGCCTTTCTTATGTTTAACTTCAACAATTTCTCTTCCACTTTGCTCTCAGTTATTACAAAATCATTAAGCACCCTCTTACAGTTTGATAAACTTCTGGCATTTCTCCTTCCATAACTCCTCATATGTGAATGTAGACGCAAAATACTCATTCAGTTTGTTGGCTATCTGAGCAGGATCATCAACAGTCGAACCATCAATAGTAGAACCAAAACAGGAATTTAAAAGTTCACTCTTTTTTTTTTTGGGTAGTTTTCTCAGAAACCATATTTCCAAGTAATATTTTCTCCATGTGAAAAATCTCAGTGATTTTTTCTGCAATTTGTTTCGTATCTAAGTTGACATTAAATGGATAAGAAATGTATTGAACAATATCTTTATTTGTTTTAAAATCACGGAATCTGGTTTCGAAATCATCCAAAACTTTCTCAATTTCAGAAACATATTTCTCACTATTAAATTCAAAAACAATATATTTTTGCAAATGATCTTGCATATTTGCAAAATGGTCGAATTTTTTTTCTTTGAGATCCTTAGTCATTGTCAAAAATTGATATTTATACGCAGAAATACTACTAACCATGTCACCCACATTTTTATTTTTTCCTTGTAATTCCAAATTCAAAACACTTAATTTACTGGTAAAATCTACCAAAAAGCCAGATCACACAACCACTCCGTATCTTGTAGCTGCTGATAATCATCTCCCATTAGATCAACAAATTTTTTAATTTCATTCAGCAAATTTCGAAATCTCTGTAGAAACTTACTCCGACTCAGTCGCCTTGCATCTGTGTGTAATTTTAGATCTGGCTCATTTTCATCGAGTTGCATTTTGAAAAGTCTCATTTGAAGAGACTGTCCTCTGATGGAATTCACAATTTTGAAAGCTATGTCCATAACACTTTTAGTATTTAATCTCTTGCTGGCTAACACTTGTTGGCGGATGATACAGTGGTAACTCAAAAAATCTGGGAATTCATCATCCTTTTGGCACAATGCGATGAATCCATTAAGATGCCCCGTCATTGCTTTAGCTCCATCTGTTGTTATTGATACGAGCTTAAATAGTGGTAATTTAATTTTTTCAATAAAATTTTTGAATACGTTAAATATATCAAGACCTCTAGTTCTTTCTTTTAACAAAACCATACCCAGCAGTTCTCTAGTGGCAGAATCATCCAAAAACCATAAGAATAAAAATGAGCAATTGAGCTGTATCACTGACATTTGTAGATTCATCCAGTTGTAAAGAAAAGGACACACAATTAGCAATATGAGCGTGCAACTGTTCGCTCACATTTTTACTCATTTTTTCGATGCATTGCATCACAGTATTTCAAGTTAATTGCAGATCCTGAAGAGCACTTTTAATTTCATTTTTTTTCTTAAAATTTTCAAAAAGAGAATCTGTTATTTCTAAAAATGTGTCTTTGATGAATTGACCATCAGAAAATGGTATGCATTTTTTTGCAAGATGACTCACTTTAATTGATGCTACAGTTACTGCTTTATATTGTAAATTAGGTGTCATGAAAAAATTTGTTGTGCGAATAATCTGGATTTAAGTTCTTTTAATTTATTTTTTGTAAGATCGCTATTAAGCAGAAAATCTGATTGATATTTATCATGGAGCGTGTGTTGAAGTGGCTTTCTAAATTTCCTTTTCTGGGAATAGCCACGGAAGCATTGCAACTCAAACAACAACAACATTTTTCTTTTATCATTACAAAAAAGTATTCTAGTTCCCACTCTTGATGAAAACGATACATTTTACTCTTTTTCATAGTATTCATTTTAAATCAAAAGGTATTAAATTAACGTATAAGTACTGTCCAGTTATTAATATTAAGTAAGCTAAATATAATTCAACACATACACTATGCTGTCCACAACATATCAGCGTAAATTTTCACTAGACAATCCTAGTGGCTGCATAACAACAAGAGTAGTAACGTGTTTCAACTTATTTGTAATACGAATATGCAGCGGGGTGCATAATAATAATAAGAACATTTAGATTTTGACTAACGTATTGTTTATATACAGTCAGTTCTGCTATAATGCGTACATGTGTTCCTAAAAATCTCTGCTTTATTAGCATTAGCATGAATAAAGGCATACGATGCAAGAAAGCAAGCTTATATAGCATCAGTTATGGTATTTCGCACAATAAAAACAACAGGGTTTCTGGGAAAAATGGGGCTAAGGGCAGAGCATTCAAAAAAAAAAAGTTCATTCTGGAAAGTAAAACACCAAAAAATTTAGAAACCATATAAAATTGCTAACACAGGTTTAAACATCTTAAATTTCTAATAAATAATTAAATATTATAGTAAATATAGCACTGTAATATATACATACTAATTGATATTTCTGTTCACTGACTTTTTTTTTTTTTTGGATTGTAAAATTTAAAACAGTAAAAAGTATATGCAATCAATAACACGGCACGGCACGCACAAATTGCACAAGTGAGATATGAGTAACAGCAAGTATACGAAGCTTAAAAAATAGGAATAAAGAGAAGATTCTGAAAATTTATTTATGTTTTTTATATGATTGAAAATGCCATGGAAGGAGAAACATTTCATCAAAATAACATAAAAACCACAGAATTCCAGCTATCGGTATTATCGCAAATGCAATAAGATCGTGTTAACTACTCATACATTTGAGATTTTTTAATCTTTGTAAACTTGTTTGTATTGCTACGCAGATTGACTCATTCAGCTAGGTTTTATGTTTACCTGGTGTTACTTGTAAACGAAATCGCACGAGCCAATGCGAAAATCATGTTATAGTCGCACTGTTCCATAATATAACAGTCGAGTTGGAACAAATTCACCTTGGGAAAATATGCATTATAGAAGAACTGGCTGTATATTTAATATTCATCGTGATCAACCAAAATTAAAGCTGCAATCAACTTGTTGGCCACCCCTGCTTTAAATAAAGAAATGTACTCATCTTACCAAGACAGCCTTTAGTGTTAACTCAACCACGTTGTTGCTTTAGTGTTAACTCAACCACGTTGTTGCTTTACTGCCACTACACACTTACACTTCCCAATTTGTTAAACACTAAAATTGGTATAAACATATACTATTCACAATTAAAATATAAATAAAAGCACATATAAAAATAAATGACTCTTAAATCTGTGATGTCAATTTGGTAAAAATACATTTGTTGTAAATATTTTCCTTTTTCAAGTCTAACATTCACAAAACATGTGTAATGATCATTTTAGAATGTGTCCAATAATGGCTGCATAAGAAAGTATATTTAACAACAGTCTGGAATGCCATAATAATGATGGGAGTTTGGTGGGGGGGAAGAGGGAGAGAGAGAGAGAGAGAGAGTTACAGTAGACCAATAAGCACAAATAAGCTAAATGTTAGTTTACATTTATGATTCTGTAATCTGTATATAGCTAACTATAAAGAAGTAAAAATATTTCAGTATTCATTCTTTCAGAATTTATTTATCTGGGATATAATTTTTTTTTTTTTTTTTTTTTTATGAAAACCACAAACACGAGCGGTAATAGAACCTATATTACTTAGTACTGTGCTTGGGTTGGAACGATGAAAGAAGATATTTGTTGGCATTAGACTTGAACTTCTGTAGATTGTAATTTTCAGGAAATACGTATGAAGCAAGGCTGTTCCAGAAAATGGCAGTTGAATGAATAAACGAGGAAGATACAAAGTTGGTTCTGTGAGTTTGAAGTTGCACAGTATATGGATGCTGGCTGGTGGCGGCAAGTGTTTGGACAGTTTTGAAAGAGAGAGAGAGTGGGAATTATAGAAGCAATTCAGAAGAACAGTGCCCATGCAGAGGCACTGTTCTCCGTGCATGCAACAGAAACAGTACGTCTATGAGACAGCAAGTGGAGAGACTTTGTTAGAGATGGGTCAATTAACCTAACCGTCCTCTTCTGAATGGAATCTAGAAGCCTCAGAGAGGTTTTGGGGTCACCGCCCCAGATGTGGGAACAATATTCTATGGTAGGGGGATTTGCGATTTGTACAGAGTGAACAGCTGTTTGGAAGAAAAGTAACACCAAGAATGAAAGAGAAAACCAAGTTTTTTAGAAGCAGAGGAAGCAATATTTGTAATGTGCTTGTCCCAAGAGAGATTAGAAGTCAGGGTAATCCCCAAAAGAGATATATCAACGTGCCGAAAAATCGCACTGTCACTAAAGACAAGCATAGGAGAAGAATTACTTTTTGCGAGATATAGGGCAAGACTGAGTTTTAGAAGGATTGAAATCAACTAAGTTGTCTTTGCCCCACTGGAGCATTACCTGGAGATCGGCATTTAAGAAATTGACAGCGGATATTCCAGAAGTTGAAGCTGATTGGGCAGGGCAAGGTTTCTCAAACCAAAAAGTGGAATGCAATGTGCTATCATCGGAAAAATTATGGATAGGATTTCCAGTCAATGGAAGAAGGTCATTAATATACGAAGAAAAGGGTGGGGGAAAGAACTGAACCTTGGGTGTACACCAACATTAATGGAGAATTTAGAAGACAGAGAGCAATCTACTATCACGCTCAGTCAGCGATTAGAGAGAAAACTGGATAACCAATTACAAAAAACAGTTGCCAATCCATAAGATGGAAGCTTGTTTAGAAGACCTTTATGCCAAACATGATCGAAAGCCTTTGAGATGTCAAGAGCAACTGCTCGTGTTTCACCAAACTTTTCCATTGAATCTTATGTTACTCATTGTCCATAAATGGGTAACATAAGCCAGAATATTACCAGTGGATCGACACTGATGGAATCCATACTGGCGATCGTTAATCAGACGAAAGGTTTCTAGGTAGTTTAATAATTAGCAGTTAATTGATTTCTCCATTACTTTAGAAAGAGTAGAAATAATTGCAATGGGACAATAATTAGATGGGAGGAATTTGTCGCCCTTTTTAGGAACTGGCTGGATATGAGCAAATTTCCAAGCAGAAGGAAAAACATCTTTGGAATAAGAAAGTGAAAAAAGGCGGCAAAGAACAGGAGTAAGTTCAGGGGCACAGGTTTTGAGAACAAGTGGAGAAATACCATCAGGAGCTGGAGCTTTCGAGCAACAATTTTGTCAAAATCCTTCTGATATCCTTTTGATGGAAAACCACAGGAAGCACTGAATGGAGCATGTTGGAAATGTTGGGAGGTGTTTTACCAATATCATTAATACACGAGTTCAAAGAAAAATGGGATGCTAGCAAGTCAGCTTTATCCTTGGCTGAAGTGATAACAGAACCATCAAGTTTTTGGGGGCAGAGATGGGCAAAGGTTGCAGCCAATAGCTTTCGCAAGAGACCAGAACGCTCAGCTACCATTAGAATGCAAGAAGCAAGTTTCCTACACTTAGCCTGTTCAAAATTTAGTTTAGACTGATTAATATGTGGTCCTTGAGGTTGTCGCAGACATTCTCTCAGATATGCCAGACAAGCTGTCTGGCATATCTGAGTCTAAAAGTGCTGATGGAATAGATATTTATGTGATACAAGTCAACACAAGTCAACTAAAAGTGCTGATGGAATAGATATTTATGTGATACAAGTCAACACAAGTCAACTAAAAGTGCTGATGGAATAGATATTTATGTGATACAAGTCAACTGGACCCAATTTCTGCAAAGTCTAGTCGGCCTGTGACAGCCAAATCTTCTGCTTCCACCTTCACCATGGTGGTACTGTTAGTAATCCTGGGTATAACCCCCATGTGCAAGCACACTGTGGGTGACCACCCAGGTATGAGAACCAAAGTAAGCAGGGGTTAAGTTGTGATACCCACATCACATGGAGGAATGCCATCCCTCTGTGTTACTAGACAATACTAGGTGGTAGATGACTCTCATCAACCGGTACAATACCACCACTTTGCTTATTGGAGGCTTGAAGTGGTGGAACCCATGTTTAATCTCCAGAGCTAAGTTCCGGTCAACCCTTCCCCATCTCTTCCATCATGCAGTATGACCGACGTCTTTTGAGGTTATGATAGACATCATGGCGAGATCCAAACTTCCATACATTTCGCGGGTACATCTCTAAAACGGTGTTTGCAGGTTAGTTAGTATACCGGCCGCTAGTTAGTATACCGGACCGAACCAATTGGTAACTCTCTGGGAGGCTTCGGGATCAGCTAGTGTATAATCTTGCTACCTCTACTCTGCCAGATAGTGACCAGTGGGAGTCCGAGTAGTGTGTATGCAAGGGGCATTAACGAGGCCACATTATATCAAAGATCTGAGTATATTCTTACCATGTGTATGCCATATCCAAAATTTCATTACTTCATGTCCCCCACCTTACTTTTCTTACTATTGAATACACAATGAATTGTCAAATTAACACAGTTAGCGTATCTGTGAAAAGATCTAAATCTCCCAAACACTTCCTAGTCCATTTCACAATTATAAGTGGTCTCAGTTCTAATCTCAACAATGCAAGACTGCAATTTCCACTTGCAGTCTGCCAAACCCCACATACTTTTTCTGACAGAATCTCAGTTATCGGTTGAGTCAACCACAGCTCATCTCAGTTGCCCAAATTATTCGCTGTATGATTACTTTCTTCTCAAAGGTGGTACTTGTGCATATGTCTGTTCCAATATTCCCTATCAGAGGCTTGGTAATTTGGAATCTCCTCTTTTCAACCTTCTGTGGCTTAAAATCTCTCTACCTCATTCTGTCAAATTCATCTGTTGTCTCTACAGTTCTCCCAACTCCACTAATGGAGCTTTTTGACTTCCTCTCTTTGCAACTTGACTTTCTTCAGTCCAACTTTCCTAACAGTGAAGTAATTTTCCTTGCTGATTTTAATGTTCACAACTCCAGCTGGCTTCTGTTCTCTAGTCACACAGACCCAGCTGTTCGAGATGCTGCGAATTTTGCAATTACTAATGACCTTGCACAGATTGTTCATTTCCTACCAGAATACCAGACAATCTTTACCATACAGCCAACATACTTGATCTTTTTCTCAAAACAACCCTTCTAAGTACACAGTCAAAGTGAGTGGTCCTTTAGCCACCTCAGATCACAACTTGGTGATTGTCTCTTCTCCAATGGAGCCTTAATCTCATGGCTATTCCCATCCTAGTGTTGTTTGGCATTAAAAGAATGCAAAATGGGATGAAATGCAAGATTTCTTTTCTTCTTTTCCTTGGTCGGATTACTGTTACAAAACTTCTGATGTCAACATCTGATCAGATCGTAACAGTGAAATTATTCTTGTAGGAATGGAATCCTTCATCCCATACTCCACTTTAAAATCTCGTCCTTAAAATATCTAAACCTTGGTTTTCCAATAAATGTGCTAAGGCTGTTCAAGAGAAGATTGTTGCATATCGTAATTGACTTGTTGCCAATACTTCAGTTTCATTTTCTGCCTACACCAAGGCTCACAACAATATCCAGCCAGTTCCTAAAAAGTGTGACAAATCCCTCCCATCCAATTATCGACCCACTGCAATTACTTCTACACATTCTAGAGTAATGAAGAAATCAATTAACCACCATCTTTTAAACTACATAAAATCCTTCCATCACATTAACAATCGCCAGTATGGATTTCGTCAGTGTTGATCCACTGGTGATATTCTGGCTTATATTATCCATTTATGGACAAATTCAATGGAAAAGTTCAGTGAAACACAAACAGTTGCTCTTGACATCTCAAAGGCTTTTAATCGTTTTTGGCATAAAGGTCTTCTGAACAAGCTTCCATCTTATGGTTTGCCAACTTCTCGAATATCCACTTATGGCTTGCCAACTTCTCGAATATCCACTACCAATTCCTTAAATGCTGATCTCCTGGTAATTCTCCAGTGGGGCAAAAACAACTTAGTTGATTTCAATCCTTCTAAAACTCAGTCCTGCCTTATATCTCGCAAAAAGGATTCTTCAAGCCTACGCTTATCTTTGGTGACACTCCGATTTCTATGCAAGATGATATATCTCTTTTGGGGATTACCCTGACTTCTCTCTCTCTCTCTCTTGGAACAACCACATTACAAATATTGCCTCCTCTGCTTCTAAAAAACTTGGTTTTCTCTTTTGCTCTCAATGTTATTTTTTCTTCCAAACAGCTGTTCACAATGTACAAATCGCAAATCTGACCTACCGTGGAATATTGTTCTCCCATCTGAGGCGATGCCTCCAAAACCTCTCTCAGGCTTCTAGATTCCATTCAGAAAAGTGAACTTAGGTTAATTAATGACTCATCTCTAACAGACGCTCTCCACTTTCTGTCTCATAGACGTTCTGTTTCTGCTGCATGCCTTTTCTACAGATACATCCACCGGTACTGTTCTTCTGAATTGGCTTCTATAATTCCTGCTCTCTCTTTCAAAACAGTCTGAACACGTGCTGCCACCATCCATTTACTGTCCAGCTTCAAACTCACAGAACCAACTTTTCATCTCCTCCTTTATTCATTCAACTGCCGTTTTCTGGAAAAATCTTCCTTCATACATATGTCCTGAAAATTAATGTCTACAGAAGTTCAAGTCTAATGTCAACAAATATCTTCTTTCGTCTTCTCAACCTCCAACTCAAGCACGGTACTAAGTAACATAGGTTCTAATACCTGTCATGTTTGGGGTTCTCATTAAAAAAAAAAAAAAAAAAAAAAAAAAACTGCTTTACAATTGTTGCGAGCTTCGTTGTAACCAGAAAATGAAACTAAAGGAATTGGAAACAAGCTAATTATGATATGCAACATTCTTCTCTTGAACAGCCTTAGCACATTTATTGGAAAACCAAAGCTTAGATAAAGGACGAGATTTTAAATTGGAGTGTGGAATAAAGTATTCCAGTCCTACAAGAATAATTTCACTGACACGATCTGAGCAAATGTTGACATCAGAATTTTTTGAAACAGTAATCCGACCAAGGAAAAGAAGAACAGAAATTTTGCATTTCATCCCATTTTGCATTCTTGTAATGGTAAACAACATGAGGTTGGGAATAGCCATGAGATAAAGGCTCCATTGGAGAAGAGACAATCACCAAGTTGTGATCTGAGGTGCCTAAAGGACCACTCACTTTGACGCTGTACTTAGAAGGGTTGTTTGTGAGAAAAAGATCAAGCATGTTGGCTGTATGGTTAAGACTGTCAGGCATTCTGGTAGGTAAATGAACAATCTGTATGAAGTCATTAGTAATTGCAAAAGCCTCAGCATCTCAACCAGCTGGGTCAGTGTGACTAGAAAATGGAAGCCAGCTGGAGTTGTGAACATTAAAATCACCAAGGAAAATTACCTCACTGTTAGGAAAGTTGGACTGGAGAAAGTCAAGTTGCAAAGAGAGGAAGTCAAAGAGCTCCAAGTGATTAGTGGAGTTGGGAGAATGGTACAGACAACGAAGGAAAAGAAATCTTGCATTTCATCCCATTTTGCATTCTTGTAATGCAAACAAAGTGAGGTTGGGAATAGCCATGAGATAAAGGCTCCATTGGTGAAGAGACAATCACCAAGTTGTGATCTGAGGTGCCTAAAGGACCACTCACTTCGACCCTGTACTTAGAAAGGTTGTTTGCGAGAAAAAGATCAAGCATGTTGGCTGTATGGTTAAGACTCTCCGGTATTCTGGTAGGTAAATGAACAATCTGTGCGAAGTCATTAGTAATTGCAAAAACCTCGGCATCTTGACTAGTTGGGTCAGTGTGACTAGAAAATGGAAGCCAGCTGGAGTTGTGAACATTAAAATCACCAAGGAAAATTACCACACTGTTAGAAAAGTTGGACTGGAGAAAGTCAAGTTGCAAAGAGAGGAAGTCAAAGAGGTCCAAGTGATTAGTGGAGTTGGGAGAATGGTACGGACAACAGATGAATTTGACAGAATGAGGTAGAGACATTTTAAGCCAGAGAAGATCGAAAGAGAGGAGATGCCAAATTACCAAGTCTTTGACAGGAAATATCAGAATGGACACCTGCACAAGTACCACCTTTAAGGCGAAAAGAATCATACAGTGAATAATTTGGGCAACTGAGATGAGCAGTAGTTGAATCAACCAGTAACTGAGATTCTGTCAGAAAAAGTACATGGGGTTTGGCAGACTGCATGTGGAAATGGACATCAATGAGATTAGAACTGAGACCACGTATATTTGTGAAATTAACTAGAAGTGTTTAGGAGGTTTAGATCTTTTCACAGATAAGCTTACTCAATTAGTTTGACAATTCATGGTGTATTCAATAGTAAGAAAAAGTGGGGGGGGGAAGACATGCTGTATGAAGTAATGAAATATTTGGATATGGTGTACACATGGTAAGAATATACCCAGATCCGTGAGATAACGTGGCCTCGACAATGCCCCCCGCATACACACTACTCAGACTTCCTCCATTCGCTATCTGGCAGAGTAGAGGTAGCAAGATTATACACTAGCTGATCCAGAAACCTCCTGGAGAGTTACCAATAGGTTCGGTCTGGTGTAGTAACTAGCGGCTAGCCTGCAAACACCATTTTAGAGGTGTACCCTCGAAATGTAAGGAAGATTGGATCTTGCCATGATGTCAATCTTAATCTCAACCTTTCCCCATCTCTTCCATCATGATGGAAGAGATGCGGAAAGGTTGACTAGAACTTAGCTCTGGAGACTAAACATGGGTTTCACCGCTTCAAGCCTCCAATAAGCAAAGTGGTAGTATTACCATCCTTTAATGAGAGTCATCTACTACCTAGTATTGCCTGGTAATACAGAGGGGTTTTTTTTTTTTTTTTTTTGATTTGGTAGTTGTTGGCGCATCGGCTTCTGTGGCCATATTGCACCTCCCAAGGTTTTTGCAGTACTTTGATCCAAGCCCGAGGCGGGAATCGAACCCGCGACCTTTGGGTTGCCGGGTAGGTACTTTACCCACTCGGCTAGCCCGGCGGCAATAATACAGAGGGGCGGCATTCCTCCATGTGGTGTGAGCACCACACCTTGACTCCTGCTTACTTTGGTTCACACTTGGGTGGTCACCCACAGTGTGCTTGCACATGGGGGTTATACCCAGGATTACTAACAGTCCCACCATAATTACTGCATATCAGTTAAATATTGATGTATTTATGACATAAGCATTCTGTTACAAAGAGTTAGTCATCTAGAGAAATGGCAGAAATAATCGGTATTAGTTTAAATACTCCAAAAAGTAGGTTAAGCAGGAAATTATTGACATTCCTGTGTAAATACCATATTTATGGAACTGTAAACTACTTTGCATCACTGCAGGTCTGGCAGTCTAGAAAGTCAAGAGTTGAAGCTTTTAAGATGTAGATAATATATAGAGGAAGCAGGAAACTTGTTCACTTCAGAAGATATTCAGGTAAAAACCATTTTCTTCATTAGTAAAATCTAAATGATAGAAAAATTGTACCCTAAGAGGCATTTTGGATAATATATTCACTCATCAACTTAAGAAAAGCAGTTGCAAGCATAATTATCTGCTGCAACCTGTGCTGTTAATTTATGAAATTGTACTGTTAATTTATGAAATAGTTCTGAGATAATGAAATAATTGACTGAGTATTTATTTTACCTGTAACTGCATATTAACTGCTTTAGTCTTGCTATCTTTGAGATGCTATCTTAGTTTGCCTACTGCCATCTGCAGTAATCAAAAACACCAAATTTTCCAAAAAAGCCATCACTACCTCCTCTTTCCCTCTCTAGCCAATTTCAGTAACAGTATCTGCTGTTTTTGTTCACATCCATTTTTTTTGCTATTTAACTATCAGAAAACATATTTCTGAACAAAATTATTCCATGATTAGCAAAAACTCAGAGGAGAGTTGTGTTCTATGATAAATTATGTAAATAAATATTCAGCATACATGACAATATCAGGGCTATTTTTGTGGAGACATGTAACAGAATGGCATTCTGGAACCTTGTTTAAACATACATTGGGAGTGGCAGTATAACAAAATACATGCTGTATACTTCATTGGTATATATTGGTATATAAGCATGTATATATTATAAATTACTTATAATAACTTATTACTAATTAATTTATTACAATGAGAAATGTGATTACTGAATTTTATTATCACCTGTTCCACTAAATGAATCATTTCAAATTTCTGTAAAGCTGCATCCATGTTCAGCCTGAAAAGCCATTCTCCTGAAGTAAATGGCTGATAACCCAAAATTTTTTTAGTTTGAATTGTGCAATAAACTGAGATAAACAAAATAAATGTAAAAGGATTGTAAGGGTATATTCCAAAACCTAAAAGAGCACATTATTATATAATAATTTATAAATAATTAATTTATTACAATGAGAAATGTGATTACTGAATTTTATTAGCACCTATCTTTTTCACTTTGTATTTTCTCACAATTATTTCAATGCACTATACATATTCTTATACTTATTTGTTTGTATATGTCTAATTACATCACATCCCCTACATTTTACACTGAATTTGGTTTGGTTGTATTGGCGCATTAACTACTAAGGCTATAATGCGCCAAGACCAGGTCATTTATAAAAAATTCTAAACTTTCAGTGACCTAATTAGTTAGGTCACTATGTCAAAAGGTATAACAAATATATAAAAGAAAAGTGTAAAAATTTTATATACGAGTAAAAATATTTATTGATTTTAAAAAGCTAAAAACAGCAGACACATTGTCATTGTCAGATAAAATCTGACTGAGTGTATACGGCTCAGTCAGATGGTTAAAAGCGGTAAAACGGATATTGGTAAAATCTGGACATTCAATTAAAATGTGTCTAATTGATAAAATTGTGCCACAGGACTCACACATAGGAGGGTAATCAGCCCTCAGCAAAAAAGAATGAGTCAAATGACTATGTCCAATGCGGGTCCGGGCAAGAACAACTTCCTCCTTACGATTCCTGCGCAGACTAGACTGCCACGGTTCAATTACAGGCTTTATACGATATAGTTTATTCCCAGTCTGTCCATTCCACAAATCCTGCCATTGGGAATGTATCTTCTGCTGTATTGTTTGCCTTAGTCTGTATAGGGGACTGACAGGCAGCGATTATTATTGGGGACTGCTGATTTGGCTGCGGTGTCAGCCAAATCATTTCCCCTAATCCCAATGTGGCTGGGAATCCAGCAGAAGCGGATATCATATTCACGTCCAAGGAGGAAGTGAATCTTCTGCTGAATACTAGACAGAACTGGATGAGGATTATATCTTACAGATATTAAAGCCTGTAACACGCTGAGAGAATCGGAATATAAAATGAACCGTTGGTATGGACATTCACTAATGTGATCCAAGGCTAACTCTATAGCATGCAGCTCTGCAGTAAATATACTGCATTCAGAGGGAATCTGCTCCGATGTAGAGCTGTCTGTAAAGACAGCAGCAGATCCCACATATGAGTCCGACTTCGAGCCGTCTGTGTAAACTGACGCGAAGTCAGAATGTTCAGCTCGGTGTGCTGAGTAAAGCTGCAGGTAGATATGATGGAGTGTCCGACTTTCCCCAATTTCTAAGGGACAAGTAACATGCCGGAACATGAGCATGCCAGGGTGGAAAGGGTTGCTTTGGTGTTTGGGCAACCTTGTCTACCTTGATATTAAGTTCTTTGAGTAGCTCTTGGAGACGAATACCAAAAGGACGATTGGCAGTCTTATGGGTATTGTATAAATTTTCCCATCGTGGCTCAAAAACGAATGGCCACATAGGATGGTCTGGCAGGGATTTCAGTTTTAAAGCATACTTTAAAGACAACTGCTTACGTCGAAGCGATAACGGTGGCTCGTTTTCTTCGACGTATAAGCTCTGGACAGGAGATGTGCGATATGCTCCAGTAGCAATACGTAGGGCCTGATGATGGATGGGGTCCAGCCATCGCAGGACACTGTCTCTGGCTGAGGAATATACCGGGGACCCATAATCCAGTTTGGATCACACAAGTGCACGGTAAAGCCGAAGAAGGGTACATCGGTCTGCTCCCCAAGATGTAGAGGAGAGCGAGCGGAGAATATTAAGCCCACGTGTGCACTTTGTGCGGAGTTGACGAATATGATCCAAAAAGGTCAGTTTTTTATCGAATATGAGTCCCAAGAATTTTGTGTTCGCTGCTACTGGAATAGCATTTTGTCCGAGCCTTAATTCAGGTACAGGATGAAGATTACGCTTGCGACAAAAGTGTACACAAACGGTCTTCTCCGGCGAGAACCTGAAGCCATTAGCAAGTGCCCAGGAATTCAGACTATCAATGGCTTTCTGCAGTTGTCTTTCAATAACCCTCATGTTGCACGACTGGCAAAAAATGCTAAAGTCATCAACATAGAGGGCACTGTGTACAGTTGGAGGAAGTTGTTCTGTGATGGAATTTATTTTGATGGCAAAAAGCGTGACACTTAATACTGATCCTTGTGGTGCTCCCTCCTCTTGGCTAAAGGAGCGAGAGAGTGAGGATCCCACACGAACTTGGAACGATCGATTGGCTAAAAAGTTTTGAATAAAAAAAGGGCAGATGCCCTCTTAGGCCTAGGCTATGTAAATCTTTTAAAATGCCAAATCTCCAAGTTGTGTCATACGCTTTCTCCATGTCAAAGAACACCGACACCAAGTGTTCACGCTTTAGGAAAGCATCCCGGATGGATGCTTCCAATCTAATAAGATGGTCCAAAGTGGACCGGTTCCTTCGGAAGCCGCACTGGATGTTGGAGAGAAGGTCATTTGACTCAAGGTACCATATTAAACGGGAATTAACCATTCTCTCCAGGATTTTGCACAGACAGCTAGTCAGAGCAATAGGATGATAATTGGTGGTGACTTTTGGATCCTTTCCTGGCTTAGGAAAGGCAAGAACGATTTCCTTTCGCCAGGAGTCCGGAAACTGCCCTTCAATAAAGATTCTGTTATACAGAAGGAGCAGACAATCCATAGATTTTGGTGAAAGATGTTTAATCATTTCATAATGGATGCCATCTGGTCCAACAGCACTTGCTTTGGAAAGAGTGAGGGCTCTTTTCAGTTCCTCTATAGTGAACACCCCGTTGCAGGGATAGAGGCCCTTGGACTTAAAATTAAGTGCTTGTTTTTCCAGTTTATGTTTCAGGACCAGGAACTCTGGGGAGTACGAGGATGTTGCGGAGATGTTAGAGAATGTTTCCCCAAGAGCATTGGCTATTGCAGTTGGATCTGCAATAGCGCATCCATTATAATCTAGGATTGAAGAAGGGTAGGATGTATATTTCCCCTTCATTTTCCGGATTTTATCCCAGACTACCTTAGAGTTGGTAGACTGGTTAATAGATGATGTAAAACGGATCCACGATTCCTTTTGAATCTGACGACGGATGTAGCGTGCTTTGGCTCGTGCACGTTTGAAGGCTATAAGGTTGTTCGTGGTAGGATATCGGCGAAATATCCCCCACGCTTTGTTTTGAGCCTTTTTTGCTACTGTGCATTGTGAATTCCACCAAGGTTTGGGAAATGGTGGAAACCGGGCTGATGTTTTTGGGACAGCATTAGCAGCTGCTTGGATGATGATTTCTGTGATGTACTTTACTGCGTCATTGATCGGCTCCCGACTGACTGTACTGAGGTCAAAATTTGCCTGATGTTGGAGGGCATTCCAGTCACCGTGATCAAACTTCCACCGTGGTAACCTAAAAGGAAGACATGGTCTCCCACTGTGTAACAAGGTTATCACAGGGAAGTGATCACTTCCGTATGGATTCTCCTCCACTTCCCAAGTGAGTGAAGGGAGTAGAGAAGGGGAGCAGATAGAGAGATCAATGGCAGAAAAAGTACGGGTAGGCATGTGGAAGAAGGTATTTGTTCTATTTAGAAGGGAAAGGTCATTGTCATTTAGCATACGCTCTATGACTCGTCCCCTTCCATTGATGTTAGCACTACCCCACAGGGTGTTATGTCCGTTAAAATCCCCGAGAAGTAAGAAAGGGGGAGGCAACTGCGTTAGAAGATCATCAAGGTCTTCCTGGGAGATTTCAGTCCCAGGTGGCAAATAGACAGAGCAGACGGTTAATAAAAATCCCACCGTAAGGCGAATTGCGACAGCTTCTATGCTAGTTGTAATTAGCAAGGGCTGAACTGGGGTCTGGTTACCCACAAGGATAGCCACTCCCCCATGTACAGAGCCATCCGCAATTCTATCCTTTCGAAAAAATGTGATGTTGTGCATGGTGGGATCATCATTTGCCTTCAGATATGTCTCCTGCAAGCAAAAGCAAACTGGCTCGTGCTTTTGCAGGAGGGCCTTGATGTCATCAATATTTCGCCGGAATCCACGACAATTCCACGACAATTGTAGGAATTTAGCCATTATTTTGGCTTGGTGGGTCCATCAGGCGGCTTCCAAGGTGCTGAGGGCTTACTTTTATCAGTCTTGGATTTATCTTTTTTGGGAAAGAATGGACGCTGTCCCGTGTCCATTTCTTCCTCCGCAAAGAGTTCCAAGACTGAATCTTCGGGTACCTCCTTCTGCTCAACATCCATCTTTCCTTGGGTACTAGGGGGAACTTCCCCTTTCTTATTCTTTTCTTTCATAATTACCTTTGTTACTTGTGGAGCATTAGGAGGTACCGATATAGGAGTGGCAGCTGATTGGTCCTTCTGTGCAGGTTTTTGAGAACTTAAGAGATAACGCGCGATGGGAGTGAAAGACTCCTTTGGAGGAATGGTCACGTCCGTCTGAGTTCCGACGGAACATCTCCCTGCTACCTTCTGGGCGTAGGTAGGTTTATTGATATTCAGGGGTTTGACCGATTTCCTTGCCTCCTGGTATGATATATTTAGCTCTGCCTTCAGCCGTTGAATTTCTTTTTCTTCTTTCCATCTCTGGCATGCTCGTGAGTAGGCCGGGTGTTCGCCTTCACAGTTAATACAGGTGGGTTTTGCGGCTGAACATGCTGTTGTTTCGTGGTCCTTTGCACCGCTTCGAGTGCATGCAAGGACTCCACGGCAGGCCATTTGAGAATGTCCATACTTCTGGCATTTAAAACACCGTAAAGGGTTCGGAACGTATGGACGCACTGAACAGCTGATGTATCCAGCTTTAATCTCGTCAGGAGGTTTAGGAGAGTTAAAAGTCAGGATAACGCTCCTGGTTTTAACAATTTTTCCATCCCTTCGCACAGTGATTCTCTTGACGGCAATAACTCCCTGGGGTTTTAATTCGGAGCAGATTTCCTCCTCGGTTATGTCGAGAAGGTCCCACTCCGAAATGACACCTCTCGATGAATTGAGTGTTCTGTGTGGTGTCACTGTTATGGGTATTCCTCCGACTGATGTTGTTCGGAGTAGATGTTCCGACTGCCTGTCGTTTTTAGTTTCAATCAAGAGGACCCCAGAACAGAGCCTCTTAACTGATTTGGGTGAACCTGCTAACCCATCTAACCCTTTTTGGATAAAAAAGGGCAACATTTTACCAATCGGTGTCTCATTGGTAGAATGCATAATTAAAAACCTTGGGACAGGCCCTGATGGTAATTCGGTTCGCTGCCTCTTTTTAGCAATAATGTTATCTGATTCTTTGTCTATGGTTTCGGATAGGGACCGGGTTGGGGCCCCTGAAGAAGTTAGTTTATCAGGATTCATAGAGTTTTTTATATGGTTCAGTGCCCGGGCTCCCCACCCACCACGGAGCCCAAAGGGACGCCCACTACCCGGCATGCAATAAATGCGCTCGGGAGTGGAACGCCAGGGCTACCCAGACACTATACCCGCACCGCCGCCAGCCTGAATCCTATCCCTCGGACCATGAGGGTAGGGGCGTGGCATTGACACGGTTGACCCTCGCAGGCGAGCCTACTAGCCGATTGATCCTAGCCGGGCCTTCCAGGACCTCCCATCTTGTCGAAGCAGGGGCCAAAGTGGTGTATTGAAGCTGGGCCCCTCAACCACCAGGATCCCCCTTTCCGAATTTCCACGGGTCGCAGCGCACGGCAAACACGCCGGATTCCATTGATGTAAGCCTAGAACCTGGGCTGTGGGCGTTGGATCCCAGTGATGCTAGTCTGGAAGTCCAGCAGCGTCACTGGGAGGTCCCCTCACCACGTACAGGTGCCCACGTCGAGGGGTTTACACTGAATAAAACTCCATATAGAGTAAAAAGAAATATGCTACCTTTTCCAGGTTTTATAAAACAGTGGGTGCCACTTATTGTGATAATATCTGGTTTACAAAAATTGATAACATTAAGTGGCTGCTAACATTAAACAGAGAGATTTCTTTTTTTTTTTTTTTTGATGAAATATAAAATGTTGTTTATCTTACCAATTTTTATTTATTATCCAGTACACTATACAGAGTACTCTACATACATAACCACAATATAAACACATACCAAACAATTTCAGTGTTGAAATTTAAAAAATAATAATAATGAATACAAAAGCACAATTTATTGTGTTTTTGTATTCATTATTATTTTTTTTATACTGACTTATTTAAAAAATTTCTCAAAGTTTGTTCTTTTAAATCCTTAGCAGTTAAATTTTCAATACGTTCTTGTGACCTGTACAATAATTTGTAGTCTTCAATTTTCCCTCCCTCTAGTTCTAATGCACTCGGTAACACTTCCAAAGATTTCCTAATTTCTCTGGCATAACTCCAATAACTTATACCAGAGAAATTAGGAAATCTTGGGAAGTGTTAGATTGCTTTGGAAGAAATTAGAGTCACTGGCTTAAATCAAACTGTTAGTTTGACTTCTGTTCCAGGGAAAATAATGGAGTCACTGGTTAAAGAAGCATTGCAAGATCATCTAGACAAGACTGCAGTAATAATTCAGACACAACATGGGTTTGTCAATGGGAAGTCTTGTCTGACCAATCTGATTGGATAATATGATGTGGTCACAAAGAATGCAAAAAATAAATTTGATATCGTATACTTGGATTTCAAGAAAGCTTTTGATGCTGTTGCATATGGAAGACTATGGTACAAATTGGAGCAGTATGGTATTAAGGGTAAGTTGCTACAATGGATAAAAGGATGGTTGAGTGGGATAAGATAGAGATTGATAATCAAAGGGCACTGCTCTTCTTGGACTAATGTTATTAGTGGAGTCCCACAGGGTTCAGTGTTAGGTCCACTGTTGTTTTGTATATTTATCAATGATATTGATGAAGGTATATCAGGCTTAATGTCGAAGTTTGCAGATGATACAAAGGTTGGCAAGGTTGTTAATGACAGTAATGGCAGTGTGCTACTGCAACAGGATCTAGATAATTTGGGCAGATGGGCTAAGAAGTGGCAAATGAAGTTTAACCTTGACAAATGCAAAGTACTACATATGGGTAGAAGTAACCCCAGAGAAATGTACCAACTGTGTGGTACTACACTTAAGGTGGTAGAAAATGAAAAAGACCTGGGAGTAATTGTGCAGTCAGATATGAAGTTTTCTGAGCAATGCAGACAGGCTGCTAGGGCAGGTCATGGGGTTTTGTCAATGATATATAGGAATTTTGCTAGCAGGGAAAAGGAGGTGATTATTCCTCTGTATAAGGCAATGGTCAGGCCACGCCTTGAGTACTGCATACAGGTCTGGAGGCCTCATTTTAGGAAGGATGTAGATTTACTTGAGCGTGTACAGAGAAGGGCAACAAGATTGTTGAGGGAAATGAATGGATCCTCTTACCAAGAGAGGCTTAAGTTCTGCAAATTGCAGTGGCTGGAGACTAGGCACCTGCGCAGTGATCTGATTGAGGTATATAAGGCCTTGAATGGGTTCAGCATGCTGAATTCTGATGGGATCCTTCCACTTGTTCAGATTACGAACCTAAGGGGGCATAAATTCAAATTAAGAAAAGACAGATGTAGAATAGATGTGCGGAAATTTGCCTTTAGCCAGCAGGTGGTTAATTGCTGGAACAAACTTCCATCTGTCGTTGCGGAAGTTGATAGGTTGAATAAATTTAAGGAGGAACTGGACATGGATACCTTCAAACGTTTCCCTGTATGGACATCTTCATTCTGGGAACCTTTCGTGGTACAAACGACGAGCGTCCAGAGCATTGCTGTCCGCCAAAACGTACATAAAGTGAATATCCGCTTGCTACTGATTTGAGTACATGGTTGGAATGGAAAAGCACCAGATTCTGTCAGTATCATGTGATGGCCCCAGGGGTTATTCTGGGGTAACACTGATTTCTAAGGTGCTGGGGCGAGTGCTATTGAGCTAAGTTAATTGTTGGTTACAATTTTCAAATTTTCTAGTTTCCTTGTTTATTACTGTTCCCAAAGTTTGACTGCCCTACTTCCTCGTAGTCTGGGGTGGGCGAGCAGGGTGATTTCCCTGCTCGGGCGTTTGATTGTAGTTGGGATTTTGTTGGAATTTCATTTTTTGCATTTCCGTGCCCTCGGGATTCATCCCTGGGAGCACTTCCCGTTTAACTTGGGAAGTGGATGATTTTAATCGATTTTAAAATCCATTTGAAGCTAAATCGAGGTCGATGGATTCCTGTTCTTGTTGTAAATATTGTATATAGTTGTCTTTAGTCATTGTTGACTCGAGACTTTTAATTGTATATTTGTGAGTTTTATATTTATAATTTATTAGAATGTCGTCAAGTAGTGAGCTTGATCCGATGGAAGAAGAGGTTATGTTGGCGGCCTCGCAATTGACCGAAAAAGAAAGAGAAGTGTTGAACCAAGAACTATTAACAGAAATCCTGGAAATTACAGAGACGGGGGGTATTCTCTGGTAAGACCCTGGCTAGAACGCCGGTAAAAGGCAGATTGTCGTCGCTCCCTGGAGCTTCACAACAAACACTGGAAACAGAAGGACAACAAAGTCAGGTCTCTAATAAAAAGAAAAGATCACAAGGTGGAGACTCTGATGTCAGTATTGGCAAGAAGACTCAGATTCAAAGTCAGTAAAAAAGCAAAGAAAGATGAAAGTGTTCTCATAAGATCAGAAAATAAAGATTTTGAAAATGTCCAAATATTAAGAGAAAGATTATATACATTCTTCAGCCAGTATAAGAATTATTTTAGAGATATGGGATCAACTGGCAACTAAAGCTTATGACGTAACACTAGAGAACATTCTATTAAAGGAGAAATTAAAAAAGAAGGAAGATAAAGGAATTGAGGACACATATGCGAGTGCGGCAAAGAAAGATATAGAAAGTCAGGAAAAACCATCTAAAGTTATAATCTTGAAGGCCACTACATCGAGGTTTAAAACCAGAGAAGATGTTAAAGATGGTATTTTAAAAGAGATCCGACCTATGTTGAAAGAAGTGAAAGTGAAAAATATACGTCCTATAAGAGATCGAGGTGTTGTTGTGGAGACCATGACTGATGACAATATTGCTAAAATTATGGGCTGTTCTGGTCTTGGGACTCTGAGGCTAAAGTGCAGTGTGCCAAAACCTATTATGCCAAAGGTTGTGATGTTTGACATCGAGAAAGGAATCAAGAAAGAAGAGCTGCCTAAAGAATTATGGACAAAGAACTTTAAGGACCTAGGTATGAGTGAAAAGAATTGTGTGGAAGGAATTGAAGTCCTTTCGATACAGAAATCAAAGGACACTAACACAGAGAATTGGATACTTCAATTTTCTACAAGTATTTGGAAAAGAATAAGCAATAGAAATAGATTGTTAGTGGGCTGGTCTGCGTGCAGATTTAAAGAAATTTTCCCAGTCACACAGTGTTATAAATGTTTGATGTACGGCCATGTAGCTAAATATTTCAGAAAGGAAGTGTTGTGGTTATTGTGGGGGAGTTGGACACACCTTCAAAGATTGCACAAAAAAGAATGAACAGACAAGTTGTTGCAACTGTACAAGGAATTGATTGGAGGTGGGGCCATGAAGCCGTGAGTAAGACATGTCCTGAATATAGGAAAGCTCTTGAAATTTATAAAAGGAAAATCAATTATGGGTAAAAAACTAAAAATAATACAACAAAATGCCGAAAGAGCAAAAAGCGTGGCCTCTCAAATGAATTTTCTCATGGAGAGAGATGACACAGCTGTTGCTCTATTACAAGAGCCTTATGCTGTTCGGTGTCAGGTAAGATGTTATCCAGAAAATTATAGTGTTGTCAGAGGGGGAGTTACCAAATGCAGAAATTGTAGTGAGAGCACCGGACATAGTAGTAACTAAGGTTATGACGCTATGTGACAAGAATGCCGTGTGTTGTGAACTACAGGGTGAATTCGGAAGAATTTACCAAGTGACTCTCTATTGTCAGCATTCTAGTAACATTGAGCCTGACATTGAATACTTAGAAAAGGTAAATAGGCTCTTAGGAACACAAAATGTAATAGTAGCACTAGACTCAAACTCCAACTCTCCACTTTGGGGAGGAGAAAGTTCAGATGATCGAGGAGCGCTTTTAGAAGAATTTATAGTAACTTCAGGAATGGAGATACTAAATATTCAAGGACATAGTCCAACTTACTCAACAGTTCATGGTAGTTCCTACATTGATTTTACACTTGCAACAGGTGCAGTCAGAAATAATGTACATGATTGGAAGGTTGTGGAAAATTATACCACAAGTGATCACAATGCGATCCTTTTTGTTATAGAAGGTCAAAATCAGATAAGGATTTGTAATGACCTTGAATGGTTTTCTATGAAAAGTGTGGCATGGCCAAAATTTAATTCCAAATATATGGAAATGGTGTCAAATGTGTGCTGGGAGAATCTGCATGCGGATCAGTATGTAAAAATGTTAATGAATGTTATAGAAAATGCTTGTAGTTGTAGTATGAAGAAGAAGAACAAATGTGTACCTAGTAGACCAGTATTCTCGTGGAATTTGGAATTGTCCAATTTAAGAAAGGAAGTTAATAAATTAAGGCGGTTATGTCAAAATCATAGAAGAGGCAATACTGACATAATAGGTGGTTATATTTTGGCATATCAAAATAAAAGGCAGGACTATGCAAATAAGATAAAAAGGTCAAAAGATTTCCATTGGAAAAAGTACGTAGAAGAGCAGGGATCCCGAGACCCAGGGGGAACAATTTATAAAATTTTAAAACCTAAGGCTTTTAATGTAAGTACTACGGTAGGAGTTGAGGGTAGCCAAACTCTGAATTGGAAGGATACCGTAGATACAATACTAAGTGATCTCTTCCCTACATTCGATGAGAATGCAAATTCTTTAAATAAATCTAAAGAAAATGAAGAATATTTGCAGGAAAGTGATAAGCATGATTTTACATACCAAGAAGTGGAGTCCGCTATGAATCAAGCAAAGGATGGTAAGTCGCCAGGCTTGGATAGGGTAGAAGTAGTTGTGTTGAAGAAAGCATTTATGCTGACTTCACAAATATACATGGACTTGTACAACAGATGTTTAAAGGATGGTGTTTTCCCCGAAGACTGAAAGGCTGCACACGTGAGATTACTAATAAAAGGCACAGATCGGATATTAAATGAAACCAGCGCATATCGACTGATTGCACTGCTCTCGGTTCTGGGGAAGGTCTATGAAAGACTGTGTGAATAGACTCACTAAAATATATGAAGAAAAGTCTATGTGCTCAGATAACCAATTTGGTTATAAAAAGGGTAAGAGTACCGAGGATGTAGTCTTTAGACTGACCAGAATCGTGGAGCGGAGTGACGCGAGATATGTTCTGGGGATCTTTGTGGACTTCCGTGGTGCATTCGACAGGCTTTGGTGGGAGAGCATTCTATCTAGAATAAGAAGAATGGGTTGTACAAAGACCATGTATAAAGTTATGCAAAACTACTTTAGCAATAGATGCATTTTTGTTAAAACAAGATATGAACAAATAAAACGAGAAATGCATCGAGGTTGCCCTCAGGGCTCAGTGATGGGCCCCTTTGCCTGGAATATAGTGTTTGATACCTTTCTTGAGAAAGCGCTGGATGGAGTTCAATATGTAGCATACGCAGACGACCTAGCAATTTTGGTTCGTGGACGTACACGTTCGCAGATTGAAGCCAGAGCACATGTTGCTCTGTGCTCTCTGAGTGATGGAGCATTGAGAACAAACAGGAAATATCTCTTGGAAAGACTGTACAGATGCTCTTAAAAGGTAGGCTGAGCATGAATCGACCTCCTACCTTGCGCCTTAATGGAGAATCAGTTCGATATGTTAGAGTGACAAAGTATCTGGGCCTCCAGTTAGAAGAACGCTTGTTTTATACAGAACATGTGAAACATTTGAAAAATAAAATAAGGCTTTTGTATGCTAAGCTCCGCAGAGTAGTGAGAGCGGATTGGGGCATCAAAGGTAGATCTTTGAATTTACTATATAAATGTTTATTTGTCCCAATTGTTACATATGCTGCTGGAGCCTGGGTACACAGAATAGAAACTGTGATGGTCCAGAAATACCTAGTCTAAGCACAAAGGTTTGCATTGTTGGGCATCACTAGAGCGGACTGTTTCTTCTGAGGCCTTGCAGGTGATTGCAGGGAGGATTTAAATAAGGGAGGATGCCAGCCTACTATGAAGTTCTGTTAAAAGGATTACTGTATCACACAAAGAATAATATTAGAACATTCATTATGGATATAAGAACATGTTTAGAAAATGACTATGTGTAGTAGTAGTAGTGGCATGTGATGCAAGAAAGCAAATGTATGAGCTTATGCAGCATCAGCCAAAAAAAAAAAAAAAAAAAAATATCACACCATTCCCTCCAAATGCCTGTCCAGTTCCTCCTTAAATTTATTCAACCTATCAACTTCCACGACAGATGGAAGTTTGTTCCAGCAATTAACCACCCGCTGGCTAAAGGCAAATTTCCGCACATCCAATCTACATCTGTGTTTTCTTAATTTGAATTTATGCTCCCTTAGGTTCGTAATCTGAACAAGTGGAAGGATCCCATCAGAATTCAGCGTGCTGAACCCATTCAAGGCCTTATACACCTCAATCAGATCACCACGCAGGTGCCTAGTCTCCAGCCACTGCAATTTGCAGAACTTAAGCCTCTCTTGATAAGAGGATCCCTTCATTCCCCTCACCAATCTTGTTGCCCTTCTCTGTACACGCTCAAATAAATCTACATCCTTCCTAAAATGAGGCCTCCAGACCTGTACGCAGTACTCAAGGCGTGGCCTGACCATTGCCTATACAGAGGGATAATCACCTCCTTTTCCCTGCTACAAAATTCCTATATATCATTGACAAAAACCCCATTACCTGCCCTGGCAGCCTGTCTGCATTGCTCAGAAAACTTCATATCTGCCTGCACAATTACTCCCAGGTCTTTTTCATTTTCTACCACCTTAAGTGTAGTACCACACAGTTGGTACGTTTCTCTGGGGTTACTTCTACCCATATGCAGTACTTTGCATTTGTCAAGGTTAAACTTCAGTTGCTACTTCTTAACCCATCTGCCCAAATTAACTAGATCCTGTTGCAGTAGCACACTGCCATTACTGTCATTAACAACCCTGCCAACCTTTGTATCATTTGCAAACTTCGACACTAAGCCTGATATACCTTCATCAATATCACTGATAAATACACAAAACAACAGTGGACCCAACATCGAACCCTGTGGGACTCAACTAATAACATTAATCCAAGAAGAGCAGCACCCATTGATTACTACCCTCTGTCTTCTCCCACTTAACCATCCTTTTATCCACTGTAGCAACTTACCCTTAATACCATTCTGCTCCAATTTGTACAATAGTCTTCCATGCGCAACAGTGTCAAAAGCTTTCCTGAAATCCAAATATATGATATCAATATTATTTTTTTTGCATCCAGTTCCTTTGTAACCACATCATAATATCCTATCAAATTTGTCAGACAAGACTTTCCCTTAACAAACCCATGCTGTGTCTGAATTATTTCTGCAGTCTTGTCTAGATGATCCTGCAATGCATCTTTAACCAGCGACTCCATTATTTTACCCGGAACAGAAGTTAAACTAACTGGTCTGTAATTACCCGTGTCACCCTTCGATCCCCCTTTGTGAATTGGGGATACATTTGCACATCTCCAGTCCGTGGGAACCTCCCCTGAGTCCAAGGATGCTCTCATAATTATGGCTAACGGTTTGCTTAGTTGCTTTGCCGCCTCCTTTAATATAACTGGATAGATCCCATCCACCCCAGGTGCTTTTCTTATGTTTAACTTCAACAATTTCTCCTCCACTTTGCTTTCAGTTATTACAAAATCATTAAGTATCCTGCTACAATTTGATAACCTTCTGCCATTTTCAAACCTTAATAATTCCTCATGTGTGAATGTAGATGCAAAATACTCATTCAGTTTGTTTGCTATCTGAGCAGGATCATCAACAGTCGAACCATCGATGTCAAGTGGACCAATCAGATTCATCCCCTTCCTTTTAGAGTTTATATAAGTAAAGAAATCCTTGCTGTTTTTCTTAGCATCTTTTGCCGAGGATTTCTCGTAATCTGCCTTCACCTGCCTAACCTCCTTTGTCACCTGATTACAGACTAGCTTATATCTGCCATAGGCTTCTGAGTCGCTTGATAATTTATATGCATCCCATGCATTTTTCTTCTCAATTACGAGTCTCATTAGTTCATTAGATAACCATTTAGGCCTAAACCTTGAACAATATTTCTTAATAGATATGAAACTTTTAGTAGCTTCCACGATTAATTCCTTGAATGCTTCCCACTTAGAGTTTACTATTGGTAACATCGTCAGTTTATCCCACTGTACAGAATTTAAAAACTGTCGGAGACCACTGTACTCACCTTTACGGAAGCAAAAACCCTTTCCTTTAGCCCTGATGGTAATTAAATCTTTAAGTAAATCCCACATCAGTACACTGTGATCGCCACCTAGTGATTCCTTTATCTGCAAATTCTTAATACACGAATGATCACTGCTGATAACCAGATCAAGAGTATTACTTTCTCTGGTTGCCTCTCGAACATGCTGCTGCAGAAAACAATCATCCAATAAATCCACAAAAGTCTGACTAGTGTGTGAGTGACCAACCCACAAGTTCCAGTCAATATCTGGGAAGTTAAAATCCCCCATTACAAGACATTCCGATTTACTAGCCCACTCTATTTCTCTGTACAATTGTTCATTGTACTCATTCGAGTCATTAGGCCTATAACACACTCCTACTCTTATTTTTGCTTTCGCAGTGCTAATGTTACACCAAACTGACTCAACAGTGCACTGTTCATCTATATCAACTGGATGCACTTCTTTTGATTTTATGTTTTTCTTAATTAACAGCATAACACCTCCTCCCTTCCTATCCTGTCTATCCTTTCTGTACACATTGTACTCCCCAAACTCCAGTTCGGCATTCCTTATATCAGTGTGACACCATGTCTCTGATATCCCAACAATATACAAGGAACGATGTGAAAACAGAAAGAGCAAGAATTCTAAGAGATATTAATAATCAATGGCAGGTGTTCTGGCAAAACTCAGAAAAAGGAAGACAAACCCACTTGTTTCTGCCGAGTGGGGAAACAGTGGATACAAAGAAAAAGGCTTGGTTACAGTTTGGACTTAATGCAACATTCCTAATAACAGGTCATGGACTGAAATTTAAATTGTTTGAGCTGGGCCTACATGAGTCTGGGTTGTGCACATGTGGGAACCCTGAAACATCAAAGCACATAATGCTGAACTGTGTCCATTATACAGACACCAGAGCTTTCCTGCAAACAAAGATTGGAATTTTGAGGGAAGAGACACTTGTTAATATGGTTACAAATAAGGTGAATTTTAAATATTTTAATGTTTATGGAAAAGAAGTCTTTAGAAGACGTGCTACTAGATAGTAGAAGCTCGCCTCCCCGAGGCAGGGGTGGTAACTGTCTTGATTAGGAGAAGCAAATTTACTAAATTAATAAAGGTTATCCTTCTCAACACATGGATTAGGCAACAAACTCAAGTAAAGGACATTCTTAGCAAAACTAAAGAACTAAAATGGTCTTGGACAGGACACATAGCTCGAAGACATGATGACAGATGGACTAAGAAAATAACAGAATGGTATCCAAGAGGAGCTAGACAAAAACCTGGAAGACAAAGGCGGAGATGGATAGATGAAATTCATGAGTTTGTGGGTAGTAAATGGATGGCCAGTGCTCAAAACAGAAGGAACTGGAAAGTTGCTGGAGAGGCCTTCATCCTGCAGTGGATTGAAAATGGCTGATGATGATGATCCTTCTCAAGACAGGCTAAGAGCTGAGTAGCAAAAGGTTATGTGTTGTTGAATTTTAATTTTAATTTAATTTTTCTTAATAAAAGTCCCTATAAAGATTTGACCATACAAGTTTAAGAACCTAGCCATGGATGTGCCTCGGCACAGGGAATGATAGGCTCATGGAGTTTTGAATGGAATGGAAGTACCTTGTGATGAAGGAAATCACCTTCGGAGATAAGACATTCCGGTTAATAACTCAGGAACCAAGCATTTCTGGAACTATGTTGACATAAAACATTTTTATTGTCTACATATGAGGAACTCATTCCTGAAGTTATGCCATATATTTTTGAGACACCCTGTATAAGTTGGAGAATGACCACAAATAACCTTGTCTTATGCCATATTTGACTTCAAGCCACTCTGTCATTTTGTTATTAAGTCTGAAAGCCACCTTTTGTTCTTGGTATAGATTTCTTATTATTCTTAAATCCTTTCCCTCAATTCCTATTTTCTTAAGCATATTTAGCATTCTCCCATAGTTGACTCTGTCAAAATATTTTCTAAAATTCACAAATCTGATGTACGATGTTTTGTGATCTTTTATTATCTTCTGAGCAATGATACTTTGTTTCTCTTGCATCTCTTGTTCCCCTATTCTCTCTGATTCCATACTGATCATCTCCTACATATTCTTTAATTCTTCTCTTTATCCTCCTCAATATTGCTCCTAATAGAATTTTAGAGGCACGTGTTATGATGCTTATTTTTCTGTAGTTGCTGCAATCTGGGCTATTCTTCATCTTGAGTATGGGGATCATTATTATTTGCTTATAATCTTCAGGTGGTTCTCCTGTCATGTAAATATCAATCACAAGTTATATGAATGCCTTCGAAACTTCTTTATTCATATTCTTTAGGTATTCTATAGGAATATTATACATTCTGCAAGTACAGTAAGTGCAGGTTATAGTGATCACTGGTTATTAGAATCAGCCACTCAATAGAATCGAATTTCAAAGAACCAATTCAAATCAATAAAATCCACTATACTTTCATCATTTACTAGAATCACATTTTCGGTTATAAGAATCAATTTTGAACACCTCTGTGATATTTTTCTAAAGCACATTTCTGGAGGTCACATTTATAGAGGTTCCAACCATAAAACAATAAAAACAATTTGCAGTTTCTGGTTTATTGGGCTTTTCTGTTAGTGCAATAAACGGGTAGTAAACTTGATCTTATTCATTTGCGATAGTACCAATAGTTGGAATTCCGTGTTTTCATGTTATTATGGCGAAATTTGTTTCCCCTTCACTGAAATCTGCTCTTCATTTCTACATCTAAACTTTGTCTCGCTTGTGTGTGTGTCGTGTTAGTTCCAATTTGTTGTGCCATGTGCATTGTTATTGATTGCCACATCTTTTTTACTGTTTTAAATTTTACTACCAAAAAAAAAAAGGTCAGTGAACAGAAAGAGAGTGAATTTGAGTGTAAAAGATAAGTTACAAATTATAGAAACATACGATAAATTAAACTTAGGCAATATGTCTTAAAGGGAAGCAGCAGTAAAATTAGGAGTGCCTCAGTCATCTTTATCAAAATTATTAAAATCACGTCACATATTAAACACCAATGAGATTAGTGAAACCAGAAAAAAGGAAGCATGTCAAACAGTAGATGAAGCTCTGTTCATTTGGTTCAAACAGGCCAGCTCATTTAATGCACCAATCAATCGTAGCATTCTTCTTCAAAAGGCTAATGATTTTGCTGAAAAACTACATGAAGAGTTTAAGGCGACAGACGGATGGCTGACAAGATGGAAGGAGAGGAATGATACTGTTTACAAAAAACTTCACATTGAAAAACAGGATTTAGACACTTCTGCAGCTGACACCTGGTTGAAAACCTCTTGGCAAACTGTGTTAAGCATTTATAATCCTGAAGACATTTTTACAGGGCTACCCCAGACCACTGCATGATTTTTAAAAATTCCTCTGCTTCTGCAGGAAAGAAGATAAAGGACAGGATCACAGTTCTTTAAACATGCAACATGACGGGAACAATCAAGACGAGGCCATTAGTTATCGGCAAGAGTTATCGCCTAGATGTTTTAAAAGAGTAAAGCAGCTGCCTGTTGAATATGTCAATAATACCAATGCTTGGATGACAGCTTCTTTATTTGAAGATTATCTTTGTAAATGGGATTTGAAATTGGATAAGAAATATAAAAAAATTATATTGGTTTTGGACAACTGCCCAGCACATCCAAACTTTCAAAAACACTGAATTAGTTTTTCTACCTTCAAATACCACATCACTGATTCAACCTCTCGACCAGGGAATAATAAAAACCTCTAAGACCTTTTATAGATCGGATATGAGGCAAATAATGAAGGTTTGGGAACATCATCCGATATCGCAAAGCAGATAACTGTTCTAGATGCACTTCATATGACAATGAGTGCCTGGAATGAAGTTTCCGAAACCTCCATTAGTAACTGTTTCAAAAAATGTGAATTAATTATTCCTGATGGGCATAGATGGTGATCTACAAGTTACTACAGCTTTAACAGATGAAGAAATCGTCCAGTCTGTTACTGATAATTTTGCCAAGGAGGAGGAGGGAAATGAAGATGAACCCGAACGAATTCCAGTTACAAAACAGCAAATTCATGAAGCTATAGCCATCCTGAGGAGAACATTGAAAGAAACTGGTGCAAGTGATCATGAATACAGACTGTTATACAATATTGAAAAATCTATAAATAGACTTTGTAGTGAAAATTTAAAGCAATCTAAAATAAGTGACTATTTTAAATTATAATCATATTACAAAGTGTTATGTTTAATTAATATGTATATTAATTAAGCTACGTACGTAAGTATAAATTTATTTTTATTTTGCTATCATGTGGATAAATTTATTTTTTATTTTGTTTGGAACGTAAAAATCTGAAGAATATTCTGACTTTTAATTGGTAATTTGTTGTTGTTTGTTTGTTATTTGGTTTTTAGGAGCATTAGCAACTAACGCCATATTGCTCCGGGATATGCGGTGGTCATTCCCTGGCCTTTCCGCATCCTCCATATTTGGTTGTGATGGGCTCGAACCCCAGTCTAATCAAGAAGCGTGTGCTACGCACTGCTGCTCCTTCCCACCTGGCTATGGAGGCACCTTAATTGGTAATAAAGTGTAAATTTGTGCTTTATATCTTTATTTTTATAGCCTCTGAATAATATATGTCGATTTTCGCCTATTAGAATCGCCGTTTATTAGAATCAAAATTCAATTTGTAAACATGATCACTATAACCAGTGCTTACTGTATTTCCATTCTTTATTCTCTTTATTGCTGCTTCTATTTCTTTCCTCATAATTGGCAAACCCAACATCCTCCTCCAGAATTTCCGTTTCCTCTGTTCTGTACCTTCATACAGCTTTTCCCCATATTCATTCCATCTTTCCATGGTCTTTTTCTTAATATAATATTTTACCATTCTTATCTTTAACTCCTCCTTCCTTCTGCTTTCCTCCTTCTTTCATTCATCTATAAATTAAATGAATATCCATTTCAGTGTTAGAGTACCACTTACTCTTGGCCGAGGTAAAAAATAAGTATAGGGATTAAAAGTAACAACAGGAATACTGATTCAACAGGTAACTTCGGGACAACTGATAAACAGAATCAATGACTTACTTTAAGAATAGATCTCTCACCCAGAAGGGATACAGGATTCATTTCAAAATTTGCATCCATGTGCAGTGACATCAGATATGCATATGATTCAAATTTACCTATCATCATATTTACTAATTTCATTCTATAAAAAAAAAAATTAAACCAGGCTATAATTCAAAAGGTAACTATTGCCTGACCTATGTCCATATGAACATATGGTTGAAAAACCACCTTGATGACACATTTCAAAAATGTGTCATCAAGGTGTATATTAAAATCAAAATGCACATATTATATGTCAGAATATCCTACTTTCTTTCCATAGCTGTCCTTTCATTTTCTGCACCTTGAAATTCCTTAAGCTACTAGTAGAAGAAATAAGGTGTTTCAATAAGTGCATGGATTTGTTGTTCTGTATCATTATACAATAATTGCAAACTTTGCCCAGTCATAGCTGTAGATGCAAAATTGGCTTACCAACAACTGTGAAGCTGTTGGTGAGCCAGCCTTCAGAAAGTGTAGTTACATAATTTTAGCTCTATCAAACTTGAGAATTTCAGTTTTATTCAATTTTCTACTTAAGCTGGTCAATATATAGTCCATGATAAAGGAACTAATTTGAATAACTACTAGTGTAAATATGCATAAATTATTTGAATAATAGTTTTATATATATATATATATATATATATATATATATATATATATCCAAGTATAACAAAGCATATATATATATATATATATATATATATATATTTTTTTTTTTTTTTTAATGTTTCAGAATAATTTAAACACAGGAAAAGTACCATAAGCCTTACAAGGAGAGGAATGAAACTGTAAAATGGCATACAAATATGAAAATTCTGCAAAAGTTGCATGCCAGCTTAAGAAGTTTATTTGGATATAAAACACCCACAATAAAGACCATAAAGAAAATTGTGAAGAAGTGGAACAGTACAAAATATATCAAACCTGGGAGACCTTATATCTCAAAGATATCTGCCAATTTGAAACTTGTAAGAAAGGATATCAAAAAGAAGTCTGGAAATATCTCAACAGAAAGTGAAGTTTAGAACTTAAAATATCTAAAACAAACTTATATAGAAATATAAAGGAACTTCGTGATCCTATTATTTATTTATCATCCCATGCTGCTACAAAGTTTGAATAAGGATAGCCCAAACAGAAGACTGGCATTTGCTGAACAGATTTTTGCCATGAGTTACAAGCACAGACACCACTGAATTTGTGTTCTAGACTGATGAAACCATATTTAAACTAAATATAACTGTTAATAATTAAAACTGTTTATTACTCTCTTAACAACGCCACTTATTCTTCAACACAGATTTGCACACTCCTGGCTTGACAGGAGTGTGTAAATCTGTGACTTCTGGCTGGGCTGAAATTTAGACAGAAAATGTTCTCGGGCCTTTTTTTTCTTAGAGACAATTGTAATGGGAGAAAGCTACTTGTGACTGCTAAAGACAAAATCATTCCGTTAATCAAAATCAGCCCAAAATCAATTTTCAGTATTTCTTTTTTATACAGGATACCCAGCATGCTCCATTCAATGCCTCCTGTGGTCTTCCGCCAAAAGGATGTCAGAAGAATTTTTGACCAATCTTGATGCAAAGAAAGCACCAGGTCCTGATGGTATTTCTCCACTTGTTCTAAAAACCTGCACTCCTGTTCTTTGCTGCCTTTTTTCACTTTCTTATTCCAAAGGTTTTTATATTCTGCTTGGAAATTTGCTCACATCCAGCCAGTTCCAAAAAAAAAAAAAAGGTGACAAACCACTCATATCCAATTATTGTCCCAATTTCTGAATAGAGTAGAAGAAAGAGTAGAATTAATATTGCAATTACTTCTACTCTTTCTAAAGTAATGGAGAAATCAATTAACTGTCAACTCTTAAACTATCTAGAAACCTTCCATCTGATTAACGATCACCAGCTGATTCCGTCAGTGTTGATCTACTGGTGATATTCTGGCGCATGTTACCCATTTAAGGACAAATTCAATGGAAACGTCAGTGAAACATAAGCAGTTGTTCTTGACATCTCAAAGGCTTTTCATCATGTTTGGCATAAAGGTCTTCTGAACAAGCTTCCATCTTATGGTTTGCCAACTGTTTTTTGTAATTGGTTATCCAGTTTTCTTTCTGATTGCTCACTGAGGGTGATGGTAGATGGCTCTCTGTCTTCTAACTTCTCCACTAATGCAGGTGTACCCCAAGGTTCAGTTCCTTCCCCCACTCTTTTCCTCTTATAGTTTGGTTTGGTTTTTTTTTAGGAGCATTAGCAACTAAGGCCATATTGCTCAGAGGATAAGTGGTGGTCATGGGCTTGAACCACAGTCTAATCAAGAAGCGTGTGCTACGCACTGCCTCTCCTGCCCACCTGGCTACGGAGGCGCCTTTTTCCTTTTATATATTAATGACCTTCTTCCATTGACTAGAAATCCTATCCATAGTTTAGTTGATGATAACACATTGCATTCCACTTTCCATTTTGAGAAACCTTGCCCTGCTCAATTAGCTTCAACTTCTCGAATATCCGCTACCAATTCCTTAAATGCCAATCTCAGTTAATTCTCCAGTGGGACAAAGACAACTTAGTTGATTTCAATCCTTCTAAAACTCAGTCCTGTCTTATATCTCGCAAAAAGGAGTCTTCTGCTCCTATGCTTATCTTTGGTGACACTCCAATTTCTAGTCAAGATGATATATCTCTTTTGGGGATTACTTCTAATCTCTCTTGGCACAAGCACATTACAAATATTGCTTCCTGCATCTAAAAAACTTAGTTTTCTCTTTCGCTCTCAGCGTTACTTTTATTCCAAACAGCTTTTCACTCTGTACAAATCGCAAATCCACCCCCTTTTTTTTTTTTTTTTTTTTTTTTTAGGAGCATTAGCAACTAAGGCCATATTGCTCCGGGTATATACGGTGGTCATTCCCTGACCTTTCCGCATCCTCTGTATTTGGTGGTCATGGGCTCGAACCCCGGTCTACGGAGGTGCCTAAAATCCACCCTAATATGGAATATTGTTCTCACATCTGGGGCGGTGCCCCCAAAACTTCTCTCAGGCTTCTAGATTCCATTCAGAAGAGGGTAGTTAATTAATGACTCATCTCTAACAGTCTCTCCACTCTCTGTCTCATAGACGCTCTGTTTCTGCTGCATGCCTTTTCTACAGATACTTCCATGAGCACTGTTCTTCTGAATTGGCTTCTATAATTTCCGCTCTCTCTTTCAAAACAGTCCGAACATATGCCACCCAGCAAATATCCATTTATTGTCCAACTTCAAACTCACAAAAACCAACTTTTCATCTTTCACAGTTATTCATTTAACTGACATTTTCTGGAACAACCTTCCTTCATACGTATTTCCTGAAAATTACAATCTACAGAAGTTCAAGTCTAATGTCAACAAATATCTTCTTTCGTCTTCTTGACCTCCAACCCATGCATGGTACTAAGTACAATAGTTTCTAATGCCTCTCGTGTTTGGGATTTTTATTAAAAAAAAAAAAAAGCACCAGCCCAAAAGGCAAATATTGTCGACAAATTCTTAGACAAAAAATTCCTAAATTGATGGATTGGATAGAAGGATTCCACTGAATGGTTACCACACTCCTAGATTTAACACTCTTTAATTACTTTTTGTGGGGATTCTTAAAGGATAAAGTAATTATTAATAAGCACAGGTCTCTGCTGGAGCTTCAGCAGTCAACAGTTAGAGAATTTGAGATTATTTCATAGGAATTGTGCCTTGCTGTACCATTCCATGCCCAAAAAGCTACAATTTTGGCCACTATTTTGGTCTTTGGTAAAGACCAAAATGGTGGCCACATTGAGCAGATATAAATTTGTGTTTTGTTTTTTTATGCAAAAAGATCTATAGCGGCCCCTAATAATGGAATGTAATGGAAATGCAAATGTTGTGGTCAAATATTTGTATTGTTGCAATCATACTATTCTAAAAATGGATTTCACTAACCTCTTCCAATATATATATAAAATAATCTCATATCAACCTACAGCCTTTTCCAGAAAGAGATTGTCTCCACTAAGATGAAAGGCACTCAGAAGACCTCCCAGTATTCTAATTGTTGTTTCAAATAAGTTTACATCCTTATTTATCCTGAAGTCTAGTTTACTTGCAACCCATTCTCTAGCTTCTCTGAATTCTAAGAAAAAATAAAATAACATAAGCTGACTGACTTCAACAACACCTTTCAATATATACATAATGATTCAGAACCAGAACCCTCACTAAACCTCTGAAGCATGTTAAGGGATCAGTAATGAAGAAAAAAGTTTCTGTGAACTTGGTCCAAAAGTGCTTTCTTATTGAGTTAATGCTCTTGAAATCTTGTTAATAATATAGAGTTAAACACTGATGTATGCAGAGTTCTCTGAAAACATAATTTCATTTCCGGTGCAAGGCATTTAACTGCAATAAGTGGCATTTACCTGCACTAAGTGGTTACTAAGTGGTTAATTGTGGATTTGTCACCATTTAACCAATTATACAACCTGACTGCTCTCCTCACCTAAATAATTAAGATTTATACTTGTAGAGCATCTCAAACAACTGGCATACTGTTAGTTCACCAGTCAGAAAATTATGGAAAAACTAAATTAGATTAAAACCTCTAATAAACTTGAAAAATGTTATTAGTCTAAAAGATGTATTTTAAGACTAAACTTTTAGACTAAACTTTTTAGTCTAAAAGTCTAAAAAGATGTATAAAAATAGACCAGAAATAAACTCTCAACAAACCTCATATTTAAAATTTTTTTCTTTCTATTTTCATTAGGGGAAAACAATATGTTGCTGCTTGAAAATCATTTTTTTTTTTTAACTACTAACTTTGAATACATTTAAAATGCCCCAATTACTTTTTTGCTTGCATTAAATCTCGACTACACCGCTCTGCCAAAAAAGTGCTGTGAAGGCCAAATAACTGACCGGTTAACAACTAGGCCATTATGAATATGGTCATTGTGTATTTGATAGTATGAACCAGAGCTGTAATGCTCAATATGTTCTAAGTTGATATCAATATTTGTAAAATAATAAGAGAACTTTACCTCAATATAATACGTAGAACACTTCCGTATGATACTCTCCAGCAATTAAAACGAAAAAAAAAAAACAAATCTTACATTACAGTGTATTTTAATTCTGACGAAGACTACCATATAGCCGAAAGCTCATATATTTCTGCTTTATCTGTACGCTCTGTGTTTAAGCCACAATAAAATTCCTCAATGAATCCAGAGCGCGTAGGCCTGTTTCGTTATTACAGTAAAAATAAAAAATAGTTAAAACTCAATTGAACACAATTAAAAAATAATTGAACACAATTAGAAATCAAATGAACACAATTAAAAATCAATCTAATGCAATTAAAAATTAAATTAATTAAAAGAAATTTAACGAAAAAAAAAAACGATTTTCCTTCCTGAAGCTGACAACACTTTTTGACCATATGTTATGATCACAGGAATGAAAATTACCAAATAGGGGCAAGCATGACACTTCAATAGGGATTATTTGTCTTCGTGCATGCGCATTAAAGCCCACAAATCAGAGATTAGAAATGGCCGGCGAACATTAACAGAATTCTCATGTAATTTAATTTCGACAGTTTCTGCAATTAATAGTCTTGTGGACACTAAGTATTTTGGCCTCAATAAATAAAAAAGTATGTTTTCGTTGACGGCATGAAAGACTAATTCTGACGCTGCTGAGAAGCATGAACTGAGGCCGCATGTGGATTTACACGAAATTCAGAGGAAAATGCGTAGAACCTTGGTATGACAAGTTTCAATCCTAGCAAGAAATGTTGTATACCAGGTCATTTATTTGTGTTGCGAACAAGGAAAGTACTGAGCAATTTTTCAGTATAGCGTAGGTTCCATATTGGCCTGGCCACAATATTAAATTCGGTACCTTTAAAAAATCTGTTAAGCTATTTGTGCCACTGTTCAACATATTGGACAGAAAGAATCTTAATATTGCTATTGTTGGTTGGTGTAGTATTTTTTATCCTATCCCTAGCTTGTACCCTATTTCGGTTTATTGTAGCAAGGGGATAACCCCTGTTTAGAAATCTGCTGGCTAATATTTGTATTTCTGAGCCCAAAGCAGATTCCGTCGTTGAATATTAATAGGCATTGAGAAATGGTTTAAAGATAATAGATCTCTTGTAGGAGAACAGGTGATAGCTGTTATAATGCAGAAGCATACCGGTGTTTGTAGGTTTTCGATAGATATTAAATTGGATTTTATTTGAGTCCCGAGTAAGCGCTGTTTTTGTTGTTATGCACATTTCACGACACAAGGGCAACTATGGCCAATATGTGTCTGTCAGAGTCAGTATTTTCATTTTAATGATTTATGGATATATCAAAGTATATTTATTATTCCAAGGTGTTTAATATATATACAAAGGGTACTAGGAAAGTTTTGCAATACAGCTTTGTTTATTTAATTTTTTCAAAGTAGTTTCCTCTACATTCAATAGACCTCTCCATCCTCCGAAACCAATCTTTAAACCAGTTCTGCCAAGTTTCACTAGGGAGTAAAGCACACTCGTTGTCCCAAGCCCGTAGAAGGTCCTCATCACTGGAAAACCGCCTCCCTTTTAGCTTCATTTTCACATGCGGGAACAGTGCAAAGTCGCAGGGAGCAAGGTCTGGACTGTAGGGAGGGTGCTCCAGAAGTTTCAGTCCTGTCGTGGTCAAATATTCGGTGCAGGCTTTGGCGCGGTGAGCTGGAGCATTATCGTGATGGAGGTACCAGGTGTCCATTCTTGACTTTGGCCGCAGGTTCTTCATAGATCCAATGACTTTAGGCAGGCATTGTTCAGTATACCACTTAGCTGTGACTGTCTTCTGCGTGTCCAAAACGACACGTTCCACAATTCCACTCGATTTGAAAAATACAGCTATCATTTTCTTCTTTACAGATTGGGATTTTCTGACAATTACGGGTGTGTCGTCATCAGCAAAGACCCAAACTTTGTTTTGAGCCTTGGTCGGCAGATCGTAATAGTACAGCCAAGTCTCGTCACCTGTCACGATGTTGTTCACATACCGAGATTGTCCCTTATCAAACTTTTTTAACATCTCCCGGCACCAAGTCACACGTCGTGTCATCTGCTCTTCAGTCAGTTGATGCAGCACCCAGAGAGAACAAAGTTTCTTCACGTGCAAATGATCTTGCAGAATCGAACGAATTGCTGGTGCATTTAGGCCCAAAGTATCCTCTATCTGTTGGTAGGTCACTCGCCTGTTTTCGTCAAGCATTTTCCTCACAGCAGTAACGTTTTCCTCCGTAACTGACGTTCGTGGCCTTCCCGGCTTCTCAGAATCCTCCAGAGTGAAATTTCCCCTTTGGAATTCTCAATACCACCTGAATATCGTTGTACGATGTGGACAATCATCATCTAGTGCAAGAGTCATTTCTTCTAAGCACTGGTCTATGGTTAAACCACGCACGAAATTATACCGCAAAACTGTCCTTATCTCATTTCGTGACCACGATGCCATCGCAAGCACTTTACACTCTCACTACTAATGAATAACTGAGCCCATCGACTTGGCGCGGCGGCTACTATGCACGTATGAACATGTCTCAACATGCAGCAACAAGCAGCTTCCTGTGATTCATTGTTGCGTCATATTGCAAAACTTTCCTAGTACCCTTTGTATATAAAGAGCTCACTTAGGTTTGCTTTGTCACCAAGTATATGAAGGAGAGTTAGAGGAGCCTGCGAATTTGCTAATGATTGGAAGGATGTGATTCGAAAGGCTGAAAAGGATGGACAATCAATCAGGATGTGCCTTACGGTAAGTTGTATCTGACAGACATAGCAGAGCAGGGGATCTTCTCTTAGAAGTAAATGTTTGTGAGTGAGGAAGGTATGCCCAATGTGCAGTCTTGTCAATATAACTTCTTCCTGTCTATTTGTATGTGAGCTAGAACGCCATGAACATAGATCTTTTTTAATTCTGCGGAGTTTATTGCATGGTTGGTCTCTCCAAAGTTGTTTCCAAATGGAAGTATATTTCGTACAAAATACCTCCCTATAATCTGTAAATGGTACAACCTGAAAGTTATCTTGTATATTAAGATTTGGATTTTTTTGCGGCTTGGTCTGCATGATTATTTCCTGGGATTCCAGCATGGCTGGGAATCCAACAGATAGACACTTGTTTTCTTGCTTTATGCAAAACTCTGAGTTGTTTTTTAAGATGCTGAATCAAGGAATTTGAGGAATATTTGCTATTTTGTAGAGCTGCTACCATACTAAAAGAGTCAGTATGGATTAGGGCAGGCAGAAGTTGGTGCTCGGTAATATCATCCAGTGCTAGTTTAATAGCATATAATTCTGCTGTGAAAATACTGCAAACATGAGGCAAGGAGACAGATATAGTATATGCCGGTAAAATTACTGCGGCACCTACTTAGTTGTTCAATTTTGATCCATCCATGTAAATCTGATGACTGTTTCTATTTTCAAAACTGTGCAGTGCATGGAGCTTCTGTATAACGATTGGAGAGATCTCTTTTTTTATTCCTGTTTGTAAGACATGATATGGACAAAGGCACAGTCAGAATCGAAGGAGGTTCTGAGTTTATATCTACTGCAGGAATGTGCTGGAAATGTATTTCCCAAACTCAAGCTAAGTATCTGAGACGCAGTCTTACTGGTTTATTTTCATTTAGCTTGCAATCATAATTACTTGTCCATACTGGATCGTGAATAATGGACCAATTTGGATGTGATGGCTGACTGTATATTTTTGCCACATACATGCACAGTAGATAATCTCGTCGAAGGTGCAGCGGGGCTTCTGATGCATCTACGTGCAGGCTGTAAATTGGTGAAGTTCTAAATGCTCCTAGAGCTATACGCAGAGCATTATGGTGAATGGTATCTAAGCGATGTAACATGCTCCTTCTTGCTGAAGCATATACAGACGATCGATAATTCAAACGAGATCTAATCAAACTTTTATATATTTGTAGTGATGTGTACCTGTCGACTCCCCAGGCCATTGAAGATACTGTGTGCAAGATTTTAAGTTTTGAGAGGCAACTAATTCGAAGTATTAGTATATGTTCATGAAAGTTTAGTTTTCTATCTAATGTTAAGCCCAAGAAGGAGAAATTAGCATTAGCATTAGTAGAGGCATTTGATGCAAGAAAGCAAGCTTATGCAGCATCAGCCAAAAAAAACAAAAAAAAACACTTCCACTTCACCCCTCTGTTCGTTCAAAATACCTGTCCAGCTGAACCTTAAACTTATTTAGGCTATCAACTTCCACGACAAGGGATGGAAGTCTGTTCCACCAACCAACCACCTGGCTAAAGGCAAATTTCCGCACGTCTATACTACATCTGTCTTTCCTCAATTTGAATTTATGCCCTCTCAGGTGATTATTCTGAGCAAGAGGAAGAATCCCATCAACATTGAGCATGCTCAAACCATTCAAGGCTTTATACACCTCTATCAGATCACCTCGCTGGTGCCTAGTCTCCAGACATTGTAATTTGCAAAACTTAAGCCTTTCTTCGTAAGAGCACCCCTTTGTTCCATTCACTAATCTTGTTGCCCTTCTCTGTACTCGTTCCAGCAGCTCTACATCCTTCTTGAAATGAGGCCTCCAGACCTGTATACAGTACTCTAGCTGTGGCCTGACAATTGCCTTATACAAGGGAATAATCACCTCCTTATCCCTGCTAGAAAAATTCCTATATATCATTGACAATACACCATGAGCTACTCTTGCAGCCCGTCTGCATTGCTCAGAGAACTTCATATCTGCCTGCACAACCACCCCCAGGTCCCTTTCATTCTCTACCACTGTCAGTGTAGTACCACAGAGTTGATACGTTGCTCTGGGGTTGCTGTTTCCCATGTGTAGTACTTTACATTTGTCAATGTTAAACTTCATTTGCCACCTCTCAGCCCATCTGCTCAACCTTTCAAGATCCTGCTGCAGCAGCATAGTGTCAGTAGTATCCTCGACAACCCTGACTACCTTTGTATCGTCTGCAAACTTCGACATTAAGCTTGATATACCATCATCAATATCATTTATGAATACAGAAAACAATAATGGACACAACACTGAGCCCTGAGGGACTCCACTAATAACATTAGTCCACGACGAGCAGTGTTCATTGATTACCACTCTCTGTCTTCTCCCCCTCAGCCACCCCTTTATCCACAGCAGCAATTTGCCTCCAATGTCACACTGCTCCAATTTGTGCAGCAGTCTTCCATGTGCAACAGTATCAAAAGCCTTTCTAAGATCCAAGTATATAATATCAAAGTTATTCCCTGCATCCAGTTCCTTTGTGACTGCATCATAGTATCCAATCAAATTGGTCAGGCAAGACTTCCCCTTAACAAAACCATGCTGTCTCCGAGCTATAACTGAAGTCTTGTCTAAATGATCCTGCAGTGCTTCTTTAACCAGTGCCTCCATTAATTTTCCTGGAACAGAAGTTAAACTCACAGGTCTATAATTACTTGTATCAGCCTTTGATCCTCCTTTGTGAATTGGGGTCACATTTGCACATCTCCAGTCTGTGGGTACCTCCCCTGAGTCCAAGGAAGCTCTCATAATTATGGCTAAGGGTTTGCTTACTTCCTCTGCTGCCTCCTTTAATATAACTGGATAGATCCCATCCACACCGGGGTGCCTTTCTTGTGTTTATCTTCAACAATTTCTCCTCCACTTTACTCTCAGTTATTACAAGATTCTCTAGCTTACTGCTAGAGTTGAATACACCTCTGGCTTTCGCCTCGCTAAATAACTCCTCATGTGTGAATGTCGATGCAAAATATTCATTTAGTTTGTTAGCTACCTGAGCAGGATCATCAACAGTTGACCCATCAATATCAAGTGGACCAATCTGATTCATCCCCTTCCTTCTAGAGTTTACATAAGTAAAGAACTCTTTGCTGTTTTTCTTTGCATCCCTTGCCAAAGATTTCTCGTAATCTGCCTTCGCCTGTCTAACCTCTTTTGTAACTTGGTTACAGATCAACTTGTATCTATTATAGGCTTCTGTGTCATGTGTTAATTTGTATGTATTCCATGCATGTTTCTTCTCTGCCATATGCCTCATCAGTTCATCTGACATCCATTTAGGCCTAAACCTTGAACAATATTTCTTAATCGGTATATAAAGTCTAGTAGCTTCCACGATTAATTCTTTGAATGCTTCCCACTTAGAATTTACTGTTGGTAACATCGTCAGTTGATCCCACTGTACAGAATTTAAAAACTGTCTGAGACCATTGTACTCCCCTTTACGGAAGCAAAAACCCTTTCCTTTACCCCTGACGGTAGTTACCTCTTTGAGTAAATCCCACTTCAGCACACTGTGATCACTGCCACCTAGTGGTTCCTTTATCTGCAAATTCTTAATACACGAATGATCACTGCTGATAACCAGATCAAGAGTATTACTTTCTCTGGTTGCCTCTCGAACATGCTGCTGCAGAAAACAATCATCCAATAAATCCACAAAAGTCTGACTAGTGTGTGAGTGACCAACCCACAAGTTCCAGTCAATATTTGGGAAGTTAAAATCTCCCATTATAAGACTCTCTGATTTACTGGCCCACTCTATTTCCCTGTACAGTTTCTCATTGTACTCATCAGAGTCATTAGGCCTATAGCTCACTCCTACTCTCAATTTTGATCTCCCAATGCTTATGTCACACCAAACTGACTCGACACTGCACTGTCCAGCGATGTCCACTGGCTTCACTTCCTTGGATTTTATGTATTTCTTAACTAATAGCATAACCCCTCCTCCCTTCCTATCCAGTCTATCCTTTCTGTAGATGTTGTACTCCCCAAATTGCAGTTCTGCATTCCTTATATCTGTGTGACACCACGTCTCTGATATCCCAACAATATCTGCCTTTGATGTTTTAAGCAATACCTCAAATTCATCAAATTTATTTACTAAACTCCTAGCATTGGTGTACACGCAAGTATACATGCACCTATTTCTATTCTTAGCTACCCTAACACAACCCATGTGTTTACTTGTACCGCAATGACTCCCAGCAGTCTCTGAAATATCCTGCATCTTGTTTTTCAGGCTTCTGCTCATTCCAATAGAAGCAGAATTGAAGGCCAGAACATACAATATTCCTGCACCTTTCGGTCAGGTAAAATTACACAAGACTGGATTTCCTATTCGGCCTATTGTTTCCTACAGAAACTCGCCATTTTCATTCTTGGCCACACATGCATTATAAAACTCTTTAGACAGGCGATACAATTTGGGATTAAGAACTACGATACACTATTTAATAATCTTAAGGACTGTTAGACTTGGCGATAATGATAATTTATTCTCACTAGATGTTACCTTGTTATATACGAATGTAAATGTTGGATACATGTTAGATATCATTTGGGATATGTTAAATAATAATTCTATACCGATTAATTATACGAAGCTTCCTATTAAAGAAATTTTTCACTTAATTAAACTCTTAGTCGAGGCCAACTATATCACCTTTCGAGACAAAGTATACAAACAAATTTTTGGTTTGTCGATGGAATTGAGCTTGAGCGGCTTAATATCGGAGGTATATCTCTCAACGATTGAGGTATACATTTGATCCCTTTTCTACCCCATATCACATACTATGGGAGGTATTTAGACAATGTTCTAGTTATTATTGATAGTAGTACTATCCAAGACATTTTACATTCATTTAATAATATTCACTCTAGACTCAAATTTACATTGGAAAAGGAGGGTACGAATACAAAGTCATTAAATTTTCTAAATTTCACGCTTACTCAGGACTCGAATAAAATCCAATTTAACCTCTATCGAAAACCTAAGAACGCTGGTATGCTTCTGCATTATAACAACTATCACCCATTCTCCTACAAGAGATCTATTATCTTTAATCAATTTCTAAATGCCTATAAATATTCAATGACAGAATCCGCTTTGGGCTCAGAAATACAAATATTAACCGGCAGATTCTTAAACAGGGGTTATCCCCTTGCTACAATAAACCGAATTAGGGTACAAGCTAGGGATAGGATAAAAATTACTACACCAACCAACAATAGTAATATTAAAAAATACTTTATTTCTGTCCCATATGTTGAACAGTGGCACAAACAGCTTAACATTTTTTAAAGATACCGAATTTAATATTGTGGCCAGGCCAATTGGAAACTGCACACTATACTGAAAAATTGCTCAGTCCTTTCACCTTGGTCCTTAAAAAAAGGGGGGGGAGAGGGTTCAAATATGGAAAAACCCTATCAAAGACCAGTTGAGTAAAATTTAATTTTCTTAACTTCATTCCATCTATTTTTAATAACTTATTAAATGCAATTCATCACTGCCTGATTTTTCAAGCCCTTTTTAGAAAGTATTAAGAATTACATGTACACCACATGGTATGCTATTCTGAGATTACTGTTACTGATTATTTTCACAACCATCCTGCGAACCCTTATAAAATATGAAAACTTAGACATTAAGCTTGACATGCCTTCATCAATATCATTAACAAATTTAGACAACACTGGGCCCAGCACCGAATCCTAGGAAACTCCACTAATAATAGTAATCTAAGAAGAAAGAATAATGCCCATCAAAAACCAGTCTTGTCTTTTCCCACTCAACCATCACTTTATCTACATCAGAAACTTGCCCCTAATGTCACTCTGCTCAAATTTTTTATGTGAAACAGCATCAAAAGCTTCTCTGAAATGTAATATATGATGTCAAAATTATTTTTTGCATCCAGGTCCTCTGTTACTACATCACAGTATCCAATGGTTTGGTCAGACAATTCTCTGCCACCCTTTACTAATTCCTAGTTAAAGAAATAATGTAGTATTCCTGCATTACTTCTTCAACCAGTGACTCCATTATTTTCCTGGAAGAGAATTCAAGCTAAAAGGTCTATAATTATGAAACAGAAACTGACAGAGAAACATATTTCAATAAAAAAGTTTTACTAGCAAAATCTGTATGGCATATTAATTTTTAATATGCCATTCCTGTTATAATTGCACATATTTGTTATTATCAATTTCTGTAAGTATTACAATTAACTCACATATGAGGACAATCACGCCAATGTAGTTTTGCATAAATATTTACAACTGTAAGATAAATGTTACAGTTATTTTAAAGATATTCCTATAATCTGTAAAGAGCAACCATTCTTGTATATAAATTTCTTTATCATTAATACTATAAAAGACCAAATTTTCTGTTGATCATGCCTTTAAGTAGGCATTTTATAACTGCTTGTAACAATGTAATAATTTGTATATTTATCAATGATATTGATGAAGGTATATCAGGTTGGTTGGTTGGGTTTTATTGGCGCATTAGCAACTAAGGCTATAATGCGCCCGGTATATCAGACTTAGTGTCAAAGTTTGCAGATGTTACAAAGGTTGGCAGGGTTGTTAATGACAGTAATGGCAGTGTGCTACAACAGGATCTAGAAAATTTGGGCAGATGGGCTGAGAAGTGGCAACTGAAGTTTAACCTTGACAAATGCAAAGTATTGCATATGAGTAGAAGTAACGTACCAACTGTGTGGTACTACACTTAAGGTGGTAGAAAATGAAAAAGACCTGGGAGTAATTGTGCAGTCAGATATTAGCATTAGCATTAGTAGAGGCATTTGATGCAAGAAAGCAAGCTTATGCAGCATCAGCCAAAAAAAATAAATAAATAAATAAAAAATAACCACTTCCACTTCACCCCTCTGTTCGTTCGAAATACCTGTCCAGCTGAGCCTTAAACTTATTTAGGCTATCAACTTCCACAACAAGGGATGGAAGTCTGTTCCACCAACCAACCACCTGCTGGCTAAAGGAAAATTTCCGCACGTCTATCCTACATCTGTCTTTCCTCAATTTGAATTTCTGCCCTCTCAGGTGATTATTCTGAGCAAGAGGAAGAATCCCATCAGCATTGAGCATGCTCAAACCATTCAAGGCTTTCTACACCTCTATCAGATCACCTTGCTGGTACCTAGTCTCCAGACACTGTAATTTGCAAAACTTAAGGCTTTCTTCGTAAGAACACCCCTTTGTTCCATTCACTAATCTTGTTGCCTTTCTCTGTACTCATTCCAGCAGCTCTACATCCTTCTTGAAATGAGGCCTCCAGGCCTGTATACAGTTCTCTAGGTGTGGCCTGACCATTGCCTTATACAAGGGAATAATCACCTCCTTATCCCTGCTAGAAAAATTCTTATATATCATTGACAATACACCATGAGCTACTCTTGCAGTCCGTCTGCACTGCTCAGAGAACTTCATATCTGCCTGCACAATCACCCCCGGGTCCCTTTCATTCTCTACCACTGTCAGTGTAGTACCACAAAGTTGATACGTTGCTCTGGGGTTGCTGTATCCCATATGTAGTACTTTACATTTGTCAATGTTAAACTTCATTTGCCACCTCTCAACCCATCTGCTCAACTTTTCCAGATCCTGTTGCAGAAGCATAGTGTCAGTAGTGTCCTTGACAACCCTGCCAACCTTCGTATCGTCTGCAAACTTGGACATTAAGCTTGTACCGTCATCAATGCCATTTATAAATACAGAAAACAATAATGGACCCAATACTGAATCCTGAGGGACTCCACTAATAACATTAGTCCACAATGAGCAGTGTCCATTGATTACCACTCTCTGTCTTCTCCCCCTCAACCACCCCTTTATCCATAGCAGCAATTTGCCTCCAATGCCACACTGCTCCAATTTGTGCAGCAGTCTTCCATGTGCAACAGTATCAAAAGCCTTTCTAAGATCCAAGTATATAATATCAAAGTTATTCCCTGCATCCAGTTCTTTTGTGACTGCATCACAGTATCCAATCAAATTGGTCAGGCAAGACTTACCCTTAACAAAACCATGCTGCGTCCGAGCTATAACTGAAGTCTTGTCTAGATGATCCTGCAGTGCTTCTTTATAACCAGTGCCTCCATTAATTTTCCGGGAACAGAAGTTAAACTCACAGGTCTATAATTACTTGTGTCAGCCTTTGATCCTCCTTTGTGAATTGGGGTCACATTTGCACATCTCCAGTCCATGGGTACCTCAAGTTTTATGTACATATGAAGTTTTCTGAGCAATGCAGCCAGGCAGCCAGGGGAGGTCATGGGATTTTATCAATGATATACAGGAATTTTGCTAGCAAGAAAAAGGAGGTGATTGTCCCTCTGTATAAGGCAATGGTCAGGCCACGCCTTCAGTACTGCATACAGGTCTGGAGGCCTCATTTTAGGAAGGATATAGATTTGCTTGAGCGTGTACAGAGAAGGGTAACAAGATTGGTGAGGGGAATGAATGGATCCTCTTACCAAGAGAGGCTTAAGTTCTGCAAATTGCAGCAGCTGGAGACTAGGCACCTGCGAGGTGATCCGATTGAGGTGTATAAGGCCTTGAATGGGTTGAGCACGCTGAATTCTGATGGAATTCTTCCAAATTCAAATTGAGGAAAGACAGATATAGAATAGATGTGCAGAAATTTGACTTTAGCCAGCGGGTAGTTAATTGCTGGAACAAACTTCCATCTGTCGTGGAAGTTGATAGGTTAAATAAATTTAAGGAGGAACTGGACAAACACTTAGAGGGAATTGTTTTGATAATTTTTTTTTTTTTTTTTTGGCTGATGCTGCATAAGCTCATACACTTGCTTTCTTGAATCATATGCCACTACTACTACAATGGGACATTGGCCTATCACACTGTGATATCAATTTATGAAATATCTGAAGAGTGCCTCTTGGTATTTAAAGCACCTGCTTAATACATAAACTTTTAATTAATAATGGTTCCAATAGAAACTGAAATAATTTTTACTGAGAGCATAATGGATTCAGCTTGTTTTTTTTTTTCTTTTCACAATACTATTTCATTATAAATCGACAGGGATTATCTTTATTTTAGATATAGGAAGCGTCTTTTCCAACTCATTAGACCCCTAAATTTAACTCTAAATTCCAGCTATAGGACCAAAAGAAATAATCGGTCCATATTTATTAAACAGTTTAGACCTCAAAAATCTAATTTTATGCCAATCCAAGTAATGGTTTCCATGCTGCCAGAAGTATGGTGTTTGTAGACAGCAGTCTTGAGCGCTTGTTGTTGAGAGTGCACGGTCTGAACACTACGGTTCTGACAGTGGGGAAGATGTCCCACCTGGTTTACAAAATAGATATCGCCATCCTCAAGAATTATTAGCGAGTTGGACTAGGAGAGTTGGAAAAGAAGCTTCCTATATCTAAAATAAAGGTAATCCCTGTTGATTTATAATATAATAGAATATAGGAATTATCGAGCACTTAATAGCTCTCAATTATCAAATCTATTATATACAATACTATTTCATATGGTAATATTATTTTGAAACAGTGAAAAGAGTGATTAATCCCCAGAGGAAAGGAAAAAAGAAATTAACCAAAGAATGAAGAAGTACTGGTTGCAGCATTAGAGACATGATACCAGAAATTTCTATCTGGTATATATTTGATTATAAACCACATAAAAATTTTAGAGAAAATATTAGACTTACAAAGCACTAATTATTTCTTCTTGCAGCAGATATGATAGTTATATAAGGAGGGGGGGAGACACCATAGAAAATAATGAAGGAATTTGGAAATATCCCCAAGACAATAATCACATAAAGTCTGAGGGATTAGCAGCACAGAGATACAGAGCACATCAAGTTAAAAAAAGTAAATGCAAAAATTGTTACAAAAAAAATTCTGTTCCAAGTCTTCCTTACTAACCAGGTAGCTTTCTGAACCACATATCCACCAATTAAAGAAAGGACAGAAAAGTAGAAAGAATTCTTACCCTATCAGAACAGACCGGGAAGGAAATTCTCTAGGTAACTACCCCTGGCACCCAGAACCTGCCAAGTTCATCCCAACTATACAGCTACCAACTTTTGACTTTCAAAAAGCTGGAGATACAATATTTCTAGACAGGAGGAAAGCAGGTTTTTTCGCAAAAACAGGCTAAAAAAGGAAGGGTTTTTTTTTTCTCAAAAAACAATAGGAAAGCAGATTTTTTTTAAAAGACTAAGTGTTTTTAAAGTATACACTTTATAAAATTTAAATTTCAAAAATTTAATTGAAAAATAAAAATTAAATTGCAAAATACACATTTTAACATTAAGATACAGCCATATGTGACTGCTGAATACGGTGTTGTTTCCTGTATTCTTTCTATCTTTTGAACTCCTCTGACCATTTGGTCGTGCCGGAGTATAAACATAAAATTTATTTATTTTTATTTATATATTCATTTATCAGTATTCTTTTAAACACATTAGTATATTTACATTAAGCTTTTAAACACCAGTTTACTCAATATTTCTCTGTCTGTAGATTTCTGTTTGGATTGTCTTTTAGACATTAATTAAGTATCACTGCTTCAAAAAAAACTAATGAAGCAGATTTGCACCCCTTCAGAAATGGTGAGTCAAAGTTCTGGCATGCTGTTCAGACCTGACTGTCAAGAGTATTGTAATTGTGATTTCCAAAATTGCACTAGAACGAGAAGATGTGAATTAAGTTTCCCCACCCCACTGGATTGAACATTCTCTAGCACTCAGCATTACTATGAGAAATTATTAAAAATGAAACCCAGTGGGTTTCTTCAAACCCACTGGGTAGCTTGCTATCTATGACTTCCATTTGGAACTGGCAGACTTTCAACTACTGTACAGAAGCATGTTTTGCTCTTCGGAATTCATGACAAAACTCCATCCCCTCCCCCAATGCAACTCCAAGAGTCCTATAAAGAGCTTCCAACTAAAAGCAACTCTGTAAACTAGATGACATCATCATCACATCTACAAATGGGTGGGGAGCATTACTCTCCAAAAACAACTTTGCAAAAACCTACAATTACAACAGCAACAGCTTGTTATTTGTTTGTTATTTGGTTTTTAGGAGCATTAGCAACTAAGGCCATATTGCTCCGGGAATATGCGGTGGTCATTCCCTGACCTTTCCGCATCCTCCGTATTTGGTGGTGACGAGCTCGAACCCCGGTCTAATCAAGAAGCGTGTGCTACGCACTGCTGCTTCTTCCCACCTGGCTACGGAGGCGCCACAGCAACAGCAAAGAGCTAACGTCCATTGAGACAACATCCTAGAGGACTGCTACTTTCCATCCATCCAACTAAGAGGGCTTCCCTTAGAGCAGTGGTTTTTGACCTTTTTTTTTAATAATGGCACCCCTAAGTAATTTATTTTATTTTGTGGCACCCCTACTCAATTTTCTGCCTGTTAGATCTGATTCTCTCTCTGTATATATATATATATATATATCTAATATTAAAAAAATATGTTATATGATAGTTATTACAATCATATAACTATAAACAAAATTACAATTTATAATGCAAATTATATATACAGTAAACGCTGGTTATAGTGATCACTGGTTATTAGAATCAGCCACTCAATAGAATCAAATTTCGAAGAACCGATACAAATCAATAAAATGCACTACACTTTCACTGTTTACTCGAATCACATTTTTGGTTATAAGAATCAATTTTGAATGCCTCTGTGATATTTTTCTAAAGCACATTTCTGGAAGTCACATTTATAGAGGTCACAACCATAGAACAATAAAAACAATTTGCAGTTTCCGGTTTATTTGGCTTTTCTATTAGTACAATTCTGTTAGAGTAATAAACTGGTAGTAAACTCGATCTTATCCATTTGCGATAATACTAATAGCTGGAATTCTGTGTTTTCACGTTATCATGGTGAAATCCGCTCTTCATTTCTATATCAAACTTCGTCTCACTTACATGTGTCATGTTAGTTCCAATTTGTGTGTGCCATGTGCTTTTTTATTGATTGATGCTTATCTTTTTTACTGTGTTTTAAATTTTACTACAAAAAAATGTCAGTGAACAGAAAGAGAGTGAATTTGAGTGTAAAAGATAAGTTATGAATTATAGAAACATACAATAAATTAAACTTTGGCAATATGTTTCAAAGGGAAGTGGCAGTAAAATTAGGAGTGCCTCCAGTCATCTTTATCAAAATTATTAAAATCATGTTGCACATTAAACACTAATGTGATTAATGAAACCAGAAAAAGGAAGCGTGAAGGGAAATGTCAAACAGTAGATGAAGAAGCTCAGTTCGTTTGGTTCAAACAGGCCAGCTCATTTAATGCACCAATCAATCATAGCATTCTTCAAACCCTTTAAATTCCAGCTCATTTAATGCGCCAATCAATCATAGCATTCTCTTGCTGAAAAACTACAAGAATTTAAGGCAATGAACGGATGGCTGGCAAGATGGAAAGAGAGGCATGATATTGTTTACAAAAAACTTCACAGACAAAAACAGGATTCAGACAGTTCTGCAGCAGACACCTGCTTGAAAACCACTTGGCAGACTGTGTTAAGCACTTATAATCCTAAAAACATTTTTAATACAGGTGAAACAGGGTTGTACTACAGGGCTACCCCAGACCACTGCATGATTTTTAAAAATTCCTCTGTGTCTGCAGGAAAGAAGATAAAGGACAGGACTACAGTTCTTTTAACATGCAACACGACAGGAACAATCAAGATGAAGCCGTTAGTTATCAGCAAGAGTAAATCACCTAGATTTTTAAAGGAGTAAAACAGCTGCCTGTTGAATATGCCAATAATACCAATGCTTGGATGACATCTTCTTTATTTGAAGATTATCTTCGTAAATGGAATTTGAAATTGGATAAGAAAAACAAAAAAACGGCACTGGTTTTGGACAACTGCACAGCTCATCCAAAGTTGACTTTCAAAAATATTGAATTAGTTTTTCTACCTTCAATACCACATCACTGATTCAACCTCCCGACCAAGGAATAATAAAAACTTTTAAGACCTTTTATAGATCGGATATGAGGCAAAGAATCATCCAGTCTATCAGAGCAGGAACTAGGCAATGCTATGCCTGGGGCAAAAGTCTTATAAGTACACTCCCATTATATGCAGGCAGTCAATCTTTCAGTAGCGTAGCTAGGGTCATCCATGCCCGGTTGCAATATGTCTTCCTAGTACCCCTGATTGTGACAGATAATTCCTTCAGTTTGCATTCCTGAAGCTCTCAGCACCTGGGGGAAATCCCCCCTCTGCAATCTTTATGAATTTATAAAAATTACCATTGCAATGGTCTACGATTTGCATATATTTATTAATAAAATAATTTAAATAATACAGTGAATATAACAAAACAAAAATATCAAAGAAAAAGGAACTTACAAATATTCATTTATATCTACAGAGAATTTAATTCTAGATAAACTACAGAGAAATTAGAAAACCAGATAGTTTATGTTTATATATCTAGTATAAAATCATAGAAACAAAATACAGGCAGTTCTCACTTTACGAGTTCCCGGGTTTACGAGTTTTTATTTTTTTTTTTTTTCAAAGTATCAAGTATCAACAAAATGGAAAATATGAACATTAATTTCAAAAAAATTAATGTTAAACATTCATAAATACTGCATTTAAAACCATGGGCGTAGCTATACAATACAGTGTACCCTGCTTTACGATATTAATCCGTTCCACAGACACCCTCATAACGTGAAAATATCGTATTGTGAAAAAATTTAACCCAATGACATTGTTTTTTGGTAATTTGTTCCACAACCAGAGAGTTATATAATGAAAATTTTGCTATACAGCTCTCTAAAAGATAATTTTTATAGTGTAATTTGTATTAGTTACCAATTCAAATCACTAAATTGCACTACCTTTCATTGTTATCATATCTTCTCTTATAAGAACCAATTTGGAACGGCTTTGTGATATTTTTCTAAAGCACATTTAGAAAAGCACATTTTATTGTTTTATGGTCATGACCATAAAACAATAAAAACAATTTGCACTTTCGGTTTATTGAGCTTTTCTGTTACTGCAAGCAATTATAAACGGGTAGTAAACTCGATCTTCTCACATTTGCGAAAATACCGAATGCTGGAAATGTGTGTTTTTTTTACGTTATTATGGTGAAATGTGTTTCCCCTTTACTGAAATCTTCAATCGTATAAAAAAATATAAATAAATTTTCAGAATCTTCTTTTCACTCTTTTTTTTTTAAGCTTCGTAAACTTTTTACTCCTCACAAATCATGTTAGTTGCAATTTGTGCATTCCATTAAAAAATGCTTATGCATGCGATCGTGAAATTTATAATTAAAAGAGAAGATTATCGTGGAAACAAATGCCTCTTGAAACATTTTTGAAGACTCCTTGTGCAACAAACCAATGAGGGCCAAGCCAATAATGAGTGATCAACGAGTGTGCATTTAGTCAATGATGTTGAAGAATAAGCATTCTTTAAAATTTGTAAGTCATAAATAATTTCTTTATTATTATAATTTGCTTGATTTTACGGGCTACGTTTTCATTTCTTTCGATAAATCAATCATTGTTTAAACATAAACTAATTAGCTAACTAATTTCATTGTTGAGAACGTAACCCCTATTTTTAATATTGTCTATGGAATTTAATTTCCGCTTTACGAGCATGCACTAGGAACGAATTAACTCGTAAAGTCGAGAACTACCTGTATTGTGAAATATATAGTACTTTTAATATTAAATATAAACTAAAAAAATGCAATGAAGGTGTATTATTTTAATTTAATTTTCTCACTTTGAAGGATCATTCACAAGAAGCTACTGTTGCAGGCAGGGTAAGAAAAATTCATAGTGCTATTTCTATATTTGGATAAGATTCTATTAGGCAACACTCATAAACGAATTGGAGAAATTGTAAGGGGTTACAGATTTTATATCCTGCAGAATTGATAAAACATGATTTTTCAAATATCTGTTGAAATATCAACAGATATTTGAAAAATTTTGTTTGTCCTCCAGTGGTTAGTACTGGACAAACCAAAAAGCTCAGGGGTGTGACATCACAAAACGGGCTATACTTTATAGAAGTTTGTAATTGGAGTTTCTCTGTTATTTTCAAAATTTTTTTAAATTCTCACAAAAATTTCTGGAATCATAAGTAGCATGTAAAAAGATAATGAAGTGTTTATTTTAATAGAATTTTTATTTTAAAAAAAGAAGACAAGTTGACCAGAAACTATAATCCATGTCGGGAATATGTCTTAATCTGGCTATAGAAAACAGTTGACTAGCATGACTTCTCGGTATATGGGATAGACGGCTGCATACATTTTACATTCCACTGCTTTGGAATGGTAATCCCTTTAACCCTTAGCTTGCGTTTTCTAATTGCTTAAATTGCATAAAGGCCAAAGGTGGAAACAAAGCATACAAAGTTAAGTATCTCTCATAATCCGTTCGTTATATGGAAATTTCCTTCATTCTACAGAAACTTTTAAATGTAATTAGCAAAAGGAAATCAAAAAATTTGCTATAAAGAAGTTCGTTAAACACAGATCCGACTGTAATTAAATCAAAAATTAAGCAATTTTAAAATATAACTGATTGAATGCACACTTAAAATGCTGCACTTGGGGCTGGTGCCCCGCTTGACCCACCCTAGTTCTGGCTCTGCAATCTATAACTGAAGGTTTGGGAACATCTGATATCGCAAAGCAGATAACTGTTCCAGATGCACTTCGATGACAATGAGTGCTTGGAATGAAGTTTTCAAAACCTCCATTAGTAACTGTTGTTGTTATTTGGTTTTTAGGAGCATTAGCAACTAAGGCCATATTGCTCCGGGAATATGCGGTGGTCATTCCTTGACCTTTCCGCATCCTCTGTATTTGGTGGTGACGGGCTCGAACCCCGGTCTAATCAAGAAGCGTCTGCTACGCACTGCTGCTCCTTCCCACCTGGCTACGGAGGCGCCTCCATTAGTAACTGTTTCAAAAAATGTAGATTAATTATTCCTGATGGGCAACTAAGTCGCAATACTGATCACGTTGAAAAGCCTGAAGACATGGGTGAACAGAAGTTTAATGATTGGGTGGACATAGATGATGATCTACAAGTTACTACAGCTTTAACATATGAAGAAATTGCCCAGTCTGTTACTGATAATTTCGCCGAGGAGGAGGAGGAAAATGAAGTTGAACCCGAACGAATTCCAGTTAAAAAAACAGCAAATTCATGAAGCTATAGCCGTCCTGAGGAGAGCATTGGAAGAAACTGGTGCAAGTGATCATGAATACAGACTGTTATACAATATTGAAAAATCTATAAATAGACTTTGTAGTGATGATTTAAAGCAATCTAAAATAAATTATAAATTTTAAATTTAAATTATAATCATATTACAAAGTGTTATGTTTAATTAATATGTATATTAATTGTACATAGATGGACATAAGTATAAATTTATTTTTATTTTGCTAACCTGTGGATAAATTTATTTTTATTTTGTTCGGAATGTAAAAATAGGAATATTCTTCTGATTTTTACGTATCATTTAATTGGTAATAAACTTTTGGTAATAAAGTGTAAATTTGTGCTTTATATCTTTGTTTTTATAGCCCCTGGATAATATTTGTCGATTTTCGCTTATTAGAATAAAAATTCAATTTGAAAACGTGATCACTATAACAGGCGCTTACTGTATATAATAATTTTATTCTTTATATAGAGGTATTAAGTAAACATCAATTATAGATCACCACAAAATTAAAAAGATACCATACACCTTTTTATAATGAAAGAAACATATAAATTTTTAAAAAAAATAAGTTTAAGTAATTTAAACCCAAAATACATGGCACCCCTGGAATGTTGTTGCAGCATCCTAAGGTGCCGTGGCACCTCGGTTGAAAACCACTGCCTTAGAGTATAAACACATAAAGTGCCTCTTGTTCATGCTATAAACACACATTAACCTACTTACTAGCTATGGACATGTGTCAGTATTGTTGTTGTGTTTGGATTTTTCTGGTGCAAAGGCTCCTAAGGCCATTTGCACCTATCATAATATTTAATACTAGTTTTATTGGCTTCTATGGAAGCAGTTAGAAACAGTTATATAAACCTATTCGTTTCAGAAAGAAGAAAAATTCTGTAAGGTTTGAATTTTCACTTATGATATGGCTAAGTGACAATTCCTGTAAGGTTGAGAGAGAAGTGAATGAAATTAGATGAGAGTTGTTATACAAGGTGCATTACAGGAGTATGTGTTTCATTGTGAGTGGCCTGTGGCAGTGCAAACACTGTGGAGGGTCATTACCTGATAACAGGAATAGATGGGTCAAGTGAGTGTGGCCTATTCGGGTTCTCACCAGGACTACCTCTTCTTGTCTGTTTGTGTGGAAATTGGAGGCCCATAATTGCGGTACAGGTTTAATTTCAAGGAGTTTGTTATGTATATGCATTTGCCACTGAAGTGTCCATCGTTCCTTATATATATTTTATATATGCATTTTGAAATCATTGAACGGGACCAGAAAATTCACTGGGACTATGCTGGATGGATGCTTGGCAGCAGCAGCATCTGCAATTTCGTTTCCTGGTATTCCAGTATGGCCTGGGATCCAGCATAAGACAACCTTTTGCCGATGATCTCTGAGACAAATCAACTCTGATCTGATAAGCTGTAGTAATGGATGAGTAGATGGCGAAATCTTTTGCATTGCTGATAGGGCACTTTGCGAGTCTGTGTAGATTATGCTCTTTTCGATTGAGAAATGGAAAATGTTTTCCAGAGCAAGCTTTATGGCATATAATTCAGTGGTGTAACTACTGCATTCTGTCGGAAGTGACACTGAAATGGTAGCGTTGTGGAATACAGCTGCTGCACCTGTTCCACTCTATGACTTCGATCCATCAGTATATATTTTAGAGAAGTCAGGATAACATTGTATATGTGCAATGTGCAGCTGTTGGATGTTATTATCCATTAAGGAGTGTTTCCCCCATTGGTGGAAATAATTGTCACAAGACGGCATGATGACAGACCATGGAGGAACGTGATCTATAGGCTTTTGGTAGACTTTATTGAGTTTTATATTCCAGTTTTCTGCTAGTTCCATGAACCTAATACCTGCAGGCCTAGTTGCTTGTGGTTTGTTTCTGTAAAAGGTCGTGAGTTGCTGATCATTAAATATTGACCAATTAGGATGGGTCGACTGGCTTTGGATCTTGGTTGTGTAGTTCAGTAATAACATCTTTCTTCTGATGGTTAGAGGAGCTTCAGAGGCTTCTACATATAGACTTTGCACTGGAGATGTTCTGAACGCACCTAGGGCTATTCTAAGAGCTGAATGTTGAATAGGGTTCAGGCGAGATAAAGCACTTTCCCTAGCAGAATCGAAGACAGGCACGCCACAGTCCAATCGAGATCTGATTATGAAGCTATATAAGTTAAGCAAGGTGTAACGGTCTGCTCCCCAGGTTGTTGCTGATAAGGCTCGGAGTATGTTCATTTTTTTTTTTTTTTGACAAACTGTCCGGAGATGTTCAATGTGTTTTTGATAGTTTAACTTGCTGTCAAAAATTAAGCCAAGCAGACGAATACTATTTGCTATTGGAATAGGATGGTTATCTAATTGGAGTTCAGGATCAGAATGCATTTTACATATGGTACAGAAGTGTATGGCAGTCGATTTCTAGCTGGATAGTCTGTAACCGCTTTATGTCATCCAAATCTGGATCCGATTTATTGATATCTGCAATTGTCTCTCAATATAGTTCATGTTTTGAGAATGGCAGGAGATTGTGAGATCTCCTGCCATTCGTATCTGAGATCTCGTATCTTTATGCCTCAGCATAAAGATACGAGCCCACTGTTTTTGGAATGAGTTCGGTTAAATGATTAATTCTAATTGCAAATACAGTGGTGCTGAGAACAGACCCTTGAGGAATTCCTACTTCCCGGACAAAGTTTTTAGACAGAGCTCCCCGATAAAGAACTTGAAAGGATCTTTGTTGTAAGAAATTTTGGATGAAATATGGCAAATTTCCTCTCAGGCCAAGAGAATGTAGATCCTTTAATATGCCAAAATGCCATGTCATGTCAAAGGCTTTCTCAATATCCAAACAGACCATAACGAGATGCTCCTTTTTGATGAATGCATTCCTGATGTTTACTTCAGCTTTAATCATAAGGTCCAATGATGATCGATTTTTTCTGAATCCAAATTGATTGTTATTGATTAAATTTTGGGACTCAAGATACCAAGTCAGACGGCGATGAATCATTTTTTCGAGGGTTTTGCTCAGACAGCTGGTAAGTGAAATTGGTCTGTAGTTATGAGGAACAGAATAGTCTTTACCAGGTTTTGGGATAGCCAGTATGTAGGAATGATCCAAGGAGCTTGGGAATGTATGTTCAATGAAGATTCGATTGAAGAAGATCAGCAGTGATGAGTGTGACTTTGGATCCAAATTTTTGAGCATTATATAAAATATCCCATCAGGGCCAGCGGCACTGTTCCTTGTGTTGGTAAGAGCATGCTGCAGTTCAACCATGGTGAATGGTTGGTTATATGTTAGTGCACATCTGTCAGTGAAATTCAGTTTGGATTTTTCGGTTACACCTTTAATTTTTTGAAATGGTTGGTCATAAGCAGTTGAGGAGGACAACTGAAAAAATACAGATCCTAGTGCATTTGCGATTTCTGCAGGGGTAGAGAGTTCCTGTCCATTCCAGTTAATTAGTGGAGTAGACGTTGGAGGAATTTTGCCATTTAACAATTTTATCTTATTTCAGATCACTCTGATGTCTGTATTTTTATTAACTGAGGAAGTGAATTTAATCCAAGATTCTTTTTTTGCTTTCCGTCTGATATAACAGGCTCTTGCTCTAAGTCGTTTATAATTAATAAGATTGGAAGTGGTTGGATGTTTGTGGAATTAATTCCATGCTTTGTTTTTCTCTTTTTTTGCATTGTTGCACTCTTCGTTCCACAAATAATTTAATTTTTGCCTTTTCCCGACTTTGTATTGTGGAATGGCAGCGGTTGCAGCTGTTAGAATTTGGTTTGTTATATGTTCAGTAACGTGGTTGATAGAAGAGCACCACTGCATGATATGGTTGTCGAACAAGACAAACCTGCTGTATTTTATCCAGTCAGCCTTTGGAAATTTCTATTTTATTGGATTATCTCTTGGTGATGAACAGGAAGTTTGAACTTTGCATATTATTGGGAAATGATCACTGTTGTGAGGATCGTTAAGAGTTACCCAATCGATACTTGGATAAAGCACTGGAGAGCAAATGGAAAGGTCTATTGTGGAGGTTGATCCAGTAGGAAAATAGACATAGGTAGGAGAGCCAGTATTCGACAATGTTAAATCCTGTCTGTCAATCACCATTTCAATAAGCTTACCATGCCTGTCTAAGCTAGGGGAATCCCATAAATGGGTGGTGAGCATTAAAGTCACCTAGTATACAGAAGGGAAGTGGTAGTTGCAACACAAGATCTTCGATTTCCTGAATAGAATATGGACGATTAGGTGGAAGATAAATTGAAACTAATGTAACAGTGATTCCAATTACTATGTGGGCAGCAACAGTTTCTAAAGAGGTTTGCAATGGAATGCATCTGGAGGGGACTCTTGAGTCCAATAGGATGGCTACTCCTCCATGAGCACCATTAGTGTCAGATCTATCCTGCCTGAAGATAGTGTAATTTTTGACTGTAGGGGGAAACTTGGGGTGTCGAGTTAGTTTCTTGTAGGCACATGGCAACAGGATGGAAGCAGTGAACTAGTTCATTGATATTGCTGCGAAAACCTCTACAATTCCACTGAATGATGTGTTCCATTATTTGGTTTTGTTCGTGGAAGATGTATCTGACTGCTTATAAGTTGATTGTTTATGACGGTCTCGTTTTGGTTTATCTTTTCAGGGAAAAGTGGAATGTCCTGATTCATTGTTATCGTCCATATCATCTGCGTGTATTTCAAGCAGTTCTTCTTGATCGATAGTATCATCTGTATCCATGCTTGTTAGGCATGATTCTTTCGTCTCAACAGGATAAGATCTTTGCAAATTTTCTGCTACCTGAAAATGCAGAGGTCTCTGGGATGGAATTGTGAGTGGCGCATTATTGCTTTGGTCTACTGAATTTGGTTTAGATGGATGCTGGCCCGAGAGTACTGATCAAGTCCAGTCTGATATTGATATTTTAGAAGAGATGGATACTTCTATCTGACATGCCACTGATTCGTGTCTGTGAATGGCGGAAGCATAAGTGCATTTTGGTATACTTAAGTTGACCTGTTTTTTCGCTTCTTGATAAGAGACTTTATTTTCAATTTTATATTTTTGTATTTTTTTTCCTATCTTCCATAGTTCACAATCTTTGGAGTAAGCTGGATGCTTACCACTACAATTAGGGCACTGTGGTGTTGAAGCCTTGCATTCTGCTTGCATGTGATTTTTGCAGCTGCAGTTCGGACATATAGCATCTCCACGGCATGCTGCCTGAGAATGGCCAAACTTTTGGCATTTATAACATCTGAGCGGATTTGGAATATATGGCCTAACGCGGCAGTTCAAGTAACCTGCTTTGACAGAACCTGGGAGATTTGGCGTACTGAAGGTTAAGATTATATTTCGCGTAGGAGTAAGTTGCCGTCTTTTCTGATCATGATTCGTTTTGCATGAGACACATTTTGTTCTTTTAGCTCCTGGACTATTTCTTCCTCAGAAATGTTTAAAAGTTCCCATTCGGAGATCACTCCCTTGGAAGAAATCAGTGTGTTGTGTGGGGTGACCTGAATCGGTATTCCACTTAAAGAAGTTAGTTGTAATAGTAACTCAGAATGTCTTGAGTGAGATGTCTCTATCAGTAAATCTCCTGATTGGAGACGTTTGACCATTTTTGGTGAACCTGCAGCATTTTCTAGGCATCTCTGGATGATAAAAGGGGAGAGCTTGCTCACAGGTTGGGATGACAAAGAATGTACTATAAGGAAAGCTGGAGATTCCTGCTTCCTAGTGTCCTTTTTAAGTTGCTTTGAAAGAGAAAAGTCATGGCCGGTGTCATTGTCGTGTTCATGTTGAGAGCTCTTGGGCTCTAAGCGTAGAAATACGACAGTTTCCATTTCTGCTCCTTTTAGCCCTGAGGGATGGATTTTCCCCCAGATTACAGGCCCTGCCACGTGGAGTCAGGAGCTGTGCCACCAGTGACCAAGCAGATATTGAATTAGTATTTGATATGAAGACTAAGAAAAGAAAGGTGGATTCCCTTTCTGGGTTTTTACTTCTGACTTTGCAAGCAAAGAACCACTTGATGTGAACAAAAGAGGAGAAAATCACACGAGAAAAGAAATTAAACTATATTGTTTTCAAAGAGCACTCTATAAATCGCACAGAGAAAAACACTTGGCACTTGGGGCCATATGTCAGTAGTTAGCAAGCACGCCAATAGCCAAAATCAGGTTGACTAGCACCTATCGTCAGCTTGTAGATCACATAGATGGTGATCTACAAGTTACTACAGCTTTAACAGTTGAAGAAATTGCCCAGTCTGTTACTAATAATTTCGCCAAGGAGGAGGAGGAAAATGAAGATGAACCCGAACGAATTCCAGTTACAAAACAGCAAATTCATGAAGCTATAGCCATCCTGAGAAGAGCATTGGAAGAAACTGGTGCAAGTAATCATGAATACACTGTTATACAATATTGAAAAATCTATAAATAGACTTTGTAGTGATAATTTAAAGCAATCTAAAATAAGTGACTATTTTCAATTATAATCATATTACAAAATGTTATGTTTAATTAATATGTATATTAATTAAGCTATGTACGTAGGTATAAATTTATTTTTATTTTGCTAACCTGTGGATAAATTTATTTTTATTTTGTTCGGAATGTAAAAATCGGAATATTCTTCTGATTTTTACGTATCATTTAATTGGTAATAAACTTTTGGTAATAAAGCGTAAATTTGTGCTTTATATCTTTATTTTTATAACCCCTGGATAATATTTGTCAATTTTCGCTTATTAGAATAAAAATTCAATTTGCAAACATGATCACTATAACCGGCACTTACTGTATATAATAATTTTATTCTTTATATAAAGGTATTAAGTAAACATCAATTATAGATCACCACAAAATTAAAAAGATACCATACACCTTTTTATAATGAAATAAACAAAAATTTTGAAAAAAACAAGTTCAAGTAACTTAAACCCAAATTACATGGCACCCCTGGAATGTTGTTGCAGCATCCTAAGGTGCCGTGGCATCCCGGTTGAAAACCACTGCCTTAGAGTATAAACACATAAAGTGCCTCTTGTTCATGCTATAAACATGCATTAACCTTTATTGATTCCTATGAATTAAAGAAAAGTCAAGGCGTTTTTCCTCAAGTTTGAAGGTAATTAGCTCAGTGTCAATAACCTTAAACTAATTAACTCAGGAAACTTTTAAAGTGATCTTTTTTTTTTAGCTCAATCGTTAATTCATCTGACAGCATTTGGGAATAAATGATTTAATCTCACTTCATGTTTCTCCAGTTATATATAAATGATTTAATCTCACTTAATAAATGATTTTTTTTTTTTTTTTTTTTATGTAAACCCCAAACACGAGAGGTATTAGAACCTATAGTACTTAGTACCGTGCTTGGGTTGGAGGTTGAGAACACGAAAGAAGATATTTGTTGACATTGGACTTGAACTTCTGTAGACTGTAATTTTCAGGAAATACGTATGAAGGAAGGTTGTTCCAGAAAACGGTAGTTGAATGAATAAATGAGGAAGATGAAAAGTTGGTTCTGTGAGTTTAGAGTTGGACAGTAAATGGATGTCGGCTGGTGGCGACACATGTTCGGACTGTTTTGAAAGAGAGAGCGGGAATTATAGAAGCCAATTCAGAACAAACGTGCCTATGGAAGTATCTGTAGAAGAGGGATGCAGCAGAAACAGTACGTCTATGAGACAGCGAGTGGAGAGACTTTGTTAAAGATGAATCATTAGTTAACCTAACTGCCCTCTTCTGAATGGAATCAAGAAACCTGAGAGAGGTTTTGGGGGCACCACCCCAGAACAATATTCCAAGGCAGGGCGGATTTGCAATTTATACTGAGTGAGCAGCTGTTTGGAAGAAAAGTAACGCCGAGAGCGAAAGAGAAAACCAAGAAAGTCAAAGAGCTCCAAGTGATTAGTGCTCCAAGTGAGTTGGGAGAATGGTACAGACAACAGATGAATTTGACACAATGAGGTAGAGAGATTTTAAGCCAGAGAAGATCAAAGAGAGGAGATTCCAAATTGCCAAGTCTCTGAAAGGGAATATCAGAATGGACATATGCACAAGTACCACCTTTGAGGCGAAAGGAATCATACAGTGAATAATTTGGGCATCTGAGATGAGCAATAGTTGAATAAACCGATAACTGAGATTCTAACAGAAAAAGTATATGGGGTTTGGCAGACTGCAAGTGGAAATGGACATCATTGAGATTAGAATTGAGACCACGTATATTTGTGAAATGAATTAGGAAGTGCTTGGGAGGTTTAGATCTTTTCGCAGATAAGCTTGCTCTATTAGTTTGACTGTGAGATTTAATCTCACTTCGTGTTTCTCCAGTTATGAATAAATGATTTAATCTCACTTCATGTTTCTCCAGTTATCAATTTTTTTTTTATAATGCAAATGGAAATGTGCAGCTGTATTCAGCTTTTCCACCTCCATCCTCACTTCAGATGATATGCAACTCAACAGAGTATATTCTAGCATATCAGTCTCAGTCAAGAAAATTTTTTACACAATGATTTCAATCATGATCCATTAGTTGTCTTTTTACATAACTGATGTTGTGAGTAATTACTGTGCATTTCTTCCTTTAGGTAAATGGATTATCGCTCCTAAATATTTGAATATTGAATTGGTAAAATAATTATTTTTATCTTTGTCAATCTGTTTTGTTATTCCATTGCTAGGTGTATGGCTATGAGTGATGATACAGTTTCTGCTTACTACTTTCCATTCCGCATCTAAGTTATGTTGTATATTTAGTGAGAATAAACGGTGGTAGTCTCCACTTTTATCAGTTTTATTTAGATAGAAACAGAAAGTGTTTCCTACGTATTAAAAAGCTCCCAGTGAACAGTCTTATGCAGTTATTGCTGAATGTCATCAGTTTAGCTTTGCAAAATATGCAGCTGTACCACAGTATGCTCGTACGTCAGCTAAAAGTAGCAAATGGATTTTTCACAGAAATTTTCTGGGATTATCAAAGATTTTAATATTGAACAGTGTGCTAATTTTACAACTCATTTTAAGCTTAATCCCCTGGTTTATTCTTATGTTCATTTGAATTGACTATAATAACTCACTCATTCAGTTGTCACTGTTGCTATATTACCACTTTAAGCAACAATTAATCCCCTTCCCTCATTATGAATATCCTTGGTCCAAATGATAGTACTAATTTTTATCTGAAGATTAGTAATTATTTTATTGGGGATGTACTTTACATTCTGTATAAGTTGCCCATCCAACAGCTTGTCACCCTTTTGGATTCACTCTGTTTAAACATAATACCATCTATTAAAACATTCTACTCCAAGTGGATTTCTGACTACTTCCTATATCTGTTTCTTCACCTATCTGTAAGGCTCTTGATTGCTTTTGGTACCCTTCCTATGTCCATAATTTATGGTGTTCCCAAGAGAACCACAGAAACGTATTTCAGCTAATCTCTCTAGTCAATCAGGCCTGGCAGAACAAACACAATAGCTACCTTTTTTATATATATATATATCACAGCAGCAGCATTTGACTCAACGGTAACATCTTCCCAATTGAATCAACTAGAGATGTTTTATTTATGTACCACCTCTTTGGCTACTTTCTCTTTTATTATCTGAAAATTTTTAAGCTTAAGTGAGTGGAATTTGTAGGTTGGTCACTCACACACTAGCAAGGCTTTTGTGGATTTATTGGATGATTGTTTTCTACAGCAACATGTTCGGGAGGCAGCTAGAGGGAGTAATACTCTTGATCTGATTATCAGTAGTGATTCTTCATGCATTAAGAACCTGCAGATAAAGGAAACACTAGGTGGCAGTGATCACAGTGGGATTTACTCAAAGAGATAATTACCATCGTGGTAAAGGGAAGGGCTGTTTTGCTTTGGTAAAGGTGACTACAGCGATCTGAGACAGATTTTAAATTCTATACGGTGGGACAAACTGATGATGTTACCAACAACAAATTCAAAATGGGAAGCATGCAAAGACAATCTTGGAAGTTACTAGGCTCTTCATACCAAGTAAGAAATACTGTTTAAGGTTTAGGCCCAAATGGATGTCAGATGAACTAATGAGACATGTGGCAGAGAAGAAAAATGCATGAGATACATAAAAATTAACAAGTGACACGGAAGCCTATGATAGGTATAAGCTGATCTGTAACCAAGTCACAAAGGAGATTAGGCAGACAAAGGCAGATTATGAAAAATCTTTGGCAAAGGATGCAAAGAAAAACAGCAAACAGTTCTTTACTTGTGTCAACTCTAGAAGGAAGGGGATGAATCAAATTGGTCCACTTGATATCAATGGTTCAACTGGTGATGATCCTGCTCAGTTAGCTAACAAACTAAATGAATATTTTTTTATCTACTTTCATACATGAGGAGTTATTCAGAGAGGAGAGGGCCAGAGGTGTATTAAACTATGGCAGTAAGCTAGATGATTTTGTAATAACTGAGAGAAAAGTGGAGGAGAAATTGTTGAAGATTGGCATTAGTAGAGGCATATGATGCAAGAAAGCAAGCGTATGCAGCACACCCAAAAAAAAAAAAAAAAAAAAAAACCCACTCCCATTTCACCCCTCCGTTCATTCGAAATACCTGTCCAGCTGAGCCTTAAATTTATTTAGGCTATCAATTTCCACAACAAAGGATGGAAGTCTGTTCCACCAACCAACTACCCGCTGGCTAAAGGCAAATTTCCGCACATCTATCCTACATCTGTCTTTCCTCAATTTGAATTTATGCCCTCTCAGGTGATTATTCTGAGCATGAGGAATAATTACATTGGCATTGAGCATGCTCAACCCATTCAAAGCTTTATACACCTCTATCAGATCACCTCGCCGGTGCCTAGTCTCCAGACACCGTAATTTGCAAAACTTAAGCCTTTCTTCGTAAGAGCAACCCTCTGTTCCATTCACTAATCTTGTTGCCCTTCTCACTCGTTCCAGCAGCTCTACATCCTTCTTGAAATGGGGCCTCCAGACCTGTATACAAGGTGTGGCCTGACCATTGCCTTATACAAGGGAATAATCACCTCCTTATCCCTGCTAGAAAAATTCCTGTATATCATTGACAAGACACCATGAGCTACTCTTGCAGCCCGTCTGCACTGCTCAGAGAACTCCATATCAGCCTGCACAATTACCCCCAGGTCCTTTTCATTCTCTACCACTGTCAGTGTAGTACCACAGAGTTGATACGTTGCTCTGGGGTTACTGTTTCCCATATGCAGTACTTTACATTTGTCAATGTTAAACTTCATTTGCTACTGCTCAACCTTTCCAGATCCTGTTGCAGCAGCATAGCGTCAGTAGTGTCCTTAACAACCATGCCAACCTTTGTATCATCTGCAAACTTGGACATTAAAATTGATATACCATCATAAATATCATTTATAAATACAGAAAACAATAATGGAAATAAATAATGAAAACAAAAAACAACAATAAACCACTAATAACATTAGTCCATGATGAGCAGAGTCCATTGATTACCACTGTCTGTCTTCTCCCCCTCAACCATCTCTTTATCCATAGCAGCAATTTGCCTCCAATACCACACTGCTCCAATTTGTGCAGCAGTCTTACATGTGCAACAGTATCAAAAGCCTTTCTAAGATCCAAATATATGATATCAAAGTTATTCCCTGCATCCAGTTCTTTTGTGACTGCATCATAGTATCCAATCAAATTGGTCAGGCAAGACTTTCCCTTAACAAAACCATGCTGTGTCCGAGCTATAACTGAAGTCTTGTCTAGATGATCCTGCACTGCTTCATTAACCAGTGCCTCCATTAATTTTTCTGGAACAGAAGTTAAACTCTCAGGTCCATAATTACTTGTGTCAGCCTTTGATCCTCCTTTGTGAATTGAGGTCACATTTGCACATCTCCAGTCTATGGCTACCTCCCCTGAGTCCAAAGAAGCCCTCATAATTATGGTTAAGGGTTTGCCTACTTCTTTTGCTGCCTCCTTTAATATAACTGGATAGATCCCATCCACCCCGGTTGCCTTTTTTATGTTTATCCTCAACAATTTCTCCCCCACTTTCCTCTCAGTTATTACAAAATCAACTAGCTCACTGCCAGATTTTACTTCACCTCTGGCATTCCCCTTCCTGAATAACTCCTCATGTGTGAATGTAGATGCAAAATACTCGTCTAGTTTGTTAGCCACCTGAGCAGGATCCTCAACTATTGAACCATCAATATCCAGTGGACCAATCTGATTCATCCCTTTCCTTCTAGAGTTTACATAGGTAAAGAACTCTTTTCTGTTTTTCTTTGCATCCTTTACCAAGGATTTCTCATAATCTGCCTTTGCCTCCCTAATCTCCTTTCTGACTTGGTTACAGACCAGCTTATATCTATCATAGGCTTCCATGTCACCCATTAATTTATATGTATCCCATGCATTTTTCTTCTCTGCCATATGTCTCAATAGTTCATCTGACATCCATTTAGGCCTAAACCTTGAACAATATTTCTTAGTTGGTATGTAAAGCCTAGTAGCTTCCAGGATAAGTTCTTTGAATGCTTCCCATTTTGAATTTGCTGTTGGTAACATCATCAGTTGGTCCCACTCTATAGAATTTAAATACTGTCTCAGACCATCGTAGTCGCCTTTACGAAAGCAAAACCCCTTCCCTTTATCCCTGATGGTAGTTACCTCTTAGAGTAAATGAGTAAATCCCACTTCAGCACACTGTAATCACTGTCACCTTGTGGTTCCTTTCTCTGCAGATTCTTAATATAAGAAAGGCACCTGAGGTGGATGGGATCAATCCAGTTATATTAAAGGAGGCAGCAAAGGAAGCAAGCAAACCTTAGCCATAATTATGAGAGCGTCCTTGGACTCAGGGAAGGTACCCATGGACTGGAGGTGTGCAAATGTATCGCCAATTCACAAAGGAGGATCAAAGGGGGGCAACAAGTAATTACAGACCTATCAGTTTAACTTCTGATCCATGGAAATTAATGGAGGCACTGGTTAAAGAAGCACTGCAGGATCTTTTAAACAAGACTTCAGTTATAGCTTGGACACAGCATGGGTTTGTTAAGGGGAACTCTTGTCTGACCAATTTGATTGGATACTACACTGGTATGCAAAACTTAAGGACCAACACTATTTCTAAAGGTAGTAGTAGTAGTGGCACATGATGCAAGTTGTTGTTGTTGTTGTTTGGTTTTTAGGAGCATTAGCAACTAAAGCCATATTGCTCCGGGATATGCGGTGGTCATTCCCTGACCTTTCCGCATCCTCCGTATTTGGTGGTGACGGGCTCGAACCCCGGTCTAATCAAGAAGCATGTGCTACGCACTGCTGCTCCTTCCCACCTGGCTACGGAGACGCCTCATGATGCAAGAAAGCAAGTGTAGGAGCTTATGCAGCATCAGCCAAAAAAAAAAAAAAAAAAAATCACACCATTCCCTCCAAATGCCTGTCCAGTTCCTCCTTAAATTTATTTAACCTATCAACTTCCACAACGACAGATGGAAGTTTGTTCCAGCAATTAACCACCCGCTGGCTAAAGGCAAATTTCCGCACATCTATTCTATATCTGTCCTTTCTTAATTTGAACTTATGTCCCCGTAGGTTGGTAATCTGAACAAGTGGAAGGATCCCATCAGAATTCAGCGTGCTCAACCCATTCAAGGCCTTATAGACCTCAATCAGATCACCGCGCAGGTGCCTAGTCTCCAGCCACTGCAATTTGCAGAACTTAAGCCTCTCTTGGTAAGAGAATCCCTTCATTCCCCTCACCAATCGTGTTGCTCTTCTCTGTACACGCTCAAGCAAATCTACATCCTTCCTAAAATGAGGCCTCCAGACCTGTACGCAGTACTCAAGGCGTGGCCTGACCATTGCCTTATACAGAGGGACAATCACCTCCTTTTCCCTGCTAGCAAAATTCCTATATATCATTGACAAAACCCCATGACCCGCCCTAGCAGCCTGTCTGGACTGCTCAGAAAACTTCATATCTGCCTGCACAATTACTCCCAGGTCTTTTTCATTTTCTACCACCTTAAGTGTAGTGCCACACAGTTGGTACGTTTCTCTGGGGTTACTTCTACCCATATGCAGTACTTTGCATTTGTCAAGGTTGAACTTCAGTTGCCACTTCTTAGCCCATCTGCCCAAATTATCTAGATCCTGTTGCAGTAGCACACTGCCATTACTGTCATTAACAACCCTGCCAACCTTTGGGTCATCTGCAAACTTCGACATTAAGCCTGATATACCTTCATCAATATCATTGATAAATACACAAAACAACAGTGGACCCAACACCGAACCCTGTGGGACTCCACTAATAACATTAGTCCACGAAGAGCAGCACCCATTGATTACCACCCTCTGTCTTCTCCCACTTAACCATCCTTTTATCCATTGTAGCAACTTACCCTTAATACCATTCTGCTCCAATTTGTACAGTAGTCTTCCATGCGCAACAGTGTCAAAAGCTTTCCTGAAATCCAAGTATATGATATCAAAATTATTTTTTGCATCCAGTTCCTTTGTGACCACATCATAATAACCAATCAAATTTGTCAGACAAGACTTTCCATTAACAAACCCATGCTGTGTTTGAATTATTGCTGCAGTCTTGTCTAGATGATCCTGCAATGCATCTTTAACCAGCGACTCCATTATTTTACCCGGAACAGAAGTTAAACTAACTGGTCTGTAATTACTCGTGTCACCCTTCGATCCACCTTTGTGAATTGGGGACACATTTGCACATCTCCAGTCCGTGGGAACCTCCCCTGAGTCCAAGGATGCTCTCATAATTATGGCTAAGGGTTTGCTTAGTTGCTTTGCCGCCTCCTTTAAAATAACTGGATAGATCCCATCCACCCCAGGTGCCTTTCTTATGTTTAACTTCAACAATTTCTCCTCCACTTTGCTCTCAGTTATTACAAAATCATTAAGCACACTGCTACAATTTGATAACCTTCTTCCATTTTCAAATTGTAATAATTCCTCACGTGTGAATGTAGATGCAAAATACTCATTCAGTTTGTTTGCTATCTGAGCAGGATCATCAACAGTCGAACCATCGATGTCAAGTGGACCAATCATATTCATCCCCTTCCTTTTAGAGTTTATATAAGTAAAGAAATCCTTGCTGTTTTTCTTAGCATCTTTTGCCAAAGATTTCTCGTAATCCGCCTTCGCCTGCCGAACCTCCTTTGTGACCTGATTACAGACTAGCTTATATCTGCCACAGGCTTCTGCGTCACCTGATAATTTATATGCATCCCATGCATTTTTCTTCTCTGTCATGAGTCTCATTAGTTCATTTGATAACCATTTAGGCCTAAACCTTGAACGATATTTCTTAATCGGTATATAAAGTCTAGTAGCTTCCACGATTAATTCTTTGAATGCTTCCCACTTAGAATTTACTGTTGGTAACATCGTCAGTTGATCCCACTGTACAGAATTTAAAAACTGTCTGAGACCATTGTACTCCCCTTTACGGAAGCAAAAACCCTTTCCTTTACCCCTGACGGTAGTTACCTCTTTGAGTAAATCCCACTTCAGCACACTGTGATCACTGCCACCTAGTGGTTCCTTTATCTGCAAATTCTTAATACACGAATGATCACTGCTGATAACCAGATCAAGAGTATTACTTTCTCTGGTTGCCTCTCGAACATGCTGCTGCAGAAAACAATCATCCAATAAATCCACAAAAGTCTGACTAGTGTGTGAGTGACCAACCCACAAGTTCCAGTCAATATTTGGGAAGTTAAAATCCCCCATTATAAGACATTCTGATTTACTGGCCCACTCTATTTCTCTGTACAATTGTTCATTGTACTCATTCGAGTCATTAGGCCTATAACACACTCCTACTCTTATTTTTGCTTTCGCAGTGCTTATCTCACACCAAACTGACTCAACAGAGCACTGTTCATCTATATTAACTGGGTGCACTTCCTTTGATTTTATGTTTTTCTTAATTAACAGCATAACACCCCCTCCCTTTCTGTCCTGTCTATCCTTTCTGTACACATTGTACTCCCCAAATTCCAGTTCTGCATTCCTTATATCTTTGTGACACCACGTCTCTGCTATCCCAACAATATCCGCCTTTGATATTACAACCACAAAATCTTTACTTAAGGTATTCTTTACTGATGAGAGTAGATTCAGTCTCAGCAGCAATTCTGGATGTCAGCTAATCTGGAGAGAGGTTGACATACTGTATCACCCCAAAAACATCGCTGAAAGGGATCGATATGGCAGTTGAGGTGTTCTCGTCTGGGTAGGCGTTATCTTGGATGGACATACACAACTGCAGATACTGGAAGGTGATACTGTAACCGGTGCACGCTACTGTACCGAGGTAATCCTTCCCGTGTGCATCTGTTCTGAGGTGCCATTGGCCCCGAGTTCGTGTTTATGGATGATAATGCTACGCCCCATAGCACTGCAGCTGTGATATGCTTTTGGAAAGTGAGGACATTGTTCATATGGATTGGCCTGCCCATTTTCCCCGATGTAAATCCCATCGAACACATATGGGACACTCTGAGAAGATGCCTAGCAGCACGTCCACACCTACCTGAAAATGTTCAAGAGCTGAAGATGGCGCTGACAGAGAAATGGACAATGTTACTGCAAGAACTTATCAACAACATTGTTCTAAGTATGGACAGTGGTGCAAAGCTTGCATCGACATTAGGGGTGGCCATATCTCCTACTGAGGACCACCTCTTCCCTTTGTTCCATCTTTGACAGTAATGCATCTGTATCATGGCAGCCAGTGCTACATTGCCATTTTTGAATAAAGTCCCTCTGTACCGTTTTGTTTCCGTTGTTGTGTCAGTGTTGTTTCCTTCATCATTTCTGTACCTCACGAGGTTCCTTTGCTATGCTTTTCCCATAACCAGGCCACTCCTATGAGAAGCTACAGGTGAAAACCTGACTGGTCCTTAAATTTTGCACACCAGTATATGACCAAGGAACTGGATGCAAAGAATAATTCTGATATCATATATTTGGATCTTAGAAAGGCTTTTGATACTACTGCACATGGAAGACTGCTGCACAAATTGGATCAGTACAGCGTTGGCGGCAAACTGCTCCAATGGATAAAGGGATTGTTGGGTGGAAGAAGACAGAGAGTGGTAATAAATGGAGACTGCTCTTCATGGAAGTGGAGTCCCCCAGGGTTCAGTGTTGGGTACATTGTTGTTTTCTGTATTTATTAATGATATTGATGGTGGTATATCAGGCTTAATGTCTAAGTTTACAGATGATATGAAGGTTGGCAAGGTTGTTAAGGACACTAATGACAGTACACTACTGCAACAGGATCTAGAAAAGTTGAGCACATGGGCTGAAAGATGGCAACTGAAGTTTAACACTGACAAATGTAAAGTACTGCATATGGGAAGCAGTAACCCCAGAGTAACGTATCAACTGTGCGGTACTACACTGATGGTGGTAGAGAATGAAAGTTCCAGGGGGTAATTGTGCAGTCAGATATGAAGTTTTCTTAGCAGTGCAGGTCTGCAAGAGTAGTTCATAGTGTCTTGTCAATGATATACAGGAATTTTTCTAGCAGGGATAAGGATGTGATTACCCCTTGTATAAGGAAATGGTCAGGCCACACCTTGGGTACTGTATACTGGAGGCCTCATTTTAAGAAGGACATAGAGCTGCTGGAATGAGTACAGAGAATGGAACAAAGGATTGCTCTTACAAAGAAAGGCTTAAGTTTTGCATATTATAGTGTCTGGAGACTAGGCACCTGCAAGGTGATCTGATTGAGGTGTATAAAGCCTTGAATAGTTTGAGCATGCTCAATGCTGATGGGATTCTTCCTCTTGCTTAGAATAATGCCTGAGAGCGCATAAATTCAAATTGAGGAAAGACAGCTGTAGGACGATGTGCAGAAGTTTGCCTTTAGCCAACGAGTGGTTGATTGCTGGAACAAACTTCCATCTGTCGTCATAGAAGTTGATAGCTTAAACAGATTCAAGGCAGAATTTGGAGCGAGTGGATGGGTGAAATGAGAAGATATATATATATATATATTTTTTTTTTTTTTTTTGGCAGATGCTGTATAAGCTTGCTTTCTTGCATCATATGCCTTTACTAATGCTAAAAAAGTTTACTTATAGGAATGATATGCATAATATCTGTACACAGGTTAGTCTTACACAAGGTGGGGCTTTATCAGCCTTGCTGTTCTGAGCGATTTTATTTTCGTTTTTCAACACTCATGCTCGGTGTTTTACTTATGCCCATGATGTATATTAATCTGTTTCTTTTCTTCTACTGCTTGAAATTTCACACCATATTCTTTTACATCTAGTAATTTAATTCAATTGTTTATTCAGGAAGTTGTTTTCTCTGGCCTTTCTGTAATTGTGGTGAAGTCAAATTATCCTATTTTTTTCTTTGTTGATGCATCCATCTTCTCATTGGATTGTGGTCCTGATGAGCTAACTCCTGCAAAACTTGTTAAATTCCTGGTTATACTTGGACCTTAAACTATATTACAAACAGTGTTCTAAACTGAGACTCTCCATACTGCAAGCTTCCTGGAATATCAAATGTGATTTAACCATGATCACCACTAGAGGCATCATTCAAGTATGCAGTTTTCTAATACATCCCATTTTTCTTTATGGCTCAACACCATGGCCATCTACCTCACAGTCTTCTCTTTGCCTTTCTATCCATCTGTCTTATCAGTTGAATATTTTTTCATCGTGGACAAATGCCACATTACATTTTCTGTAAGTTCAAAGTTAAACTCTACAATGGTTTCTGGGAATGTTTACCAGACACAGCGGTCATCAACATGTGGAATTACATTTATTGTGAAATCCTGAAGGTAGCTACTGTATCTTCTCCTTCTATGGACTTCTGTCCATACGCTGGTTGGCGAAATGAATGGGCAATGTGACTAATGTACAAAATCAAAATGTTCTCGGTTTGCACATAAAAGTTGCTTTGTTGTCATTTTTTTTTATTATTATTATTTTTTATAAGTTATGAATTATTAATATCTGCTATTGTTCCTGAAATGTATTGCAATGCATACATTGAATAACTTGTTTTTATGCTTGCTTGTAAACCAGTCTAGCTTCAGTGTGTTGGGATATCATCCCTTTTTTTTTTTTTTTTTTAGCACACCAAAAACAGCCCCAGATCAAACTTCAACTGAAATACCACACCAACAGCTCCACCTGTTCCACAACCTCCAACCTGCACAGTAGACCAATGACGGTTCACAAGGCCATCCAATAGGCACATCACAGAGATTGCTACTAGCATGGATCAGCTGGTGCCCAGTCCAGCTCTTAAAATCCCACAACAGGTCATTGTTGGCTCTAGCCAGCCAACCAGAGTTCAGCATACAGACTCATCTACCAAATACATTCAAAATGATGTTATGCCACATGCCAGTCAGTGGCACAACAGATGCCATAACGCCAGTAAAAAGAAAACCATTTTTACCAGCCAGTGCAGGTGCACGCAATCCTGCCATTAATTATAGGTCATACAGTTAGACAGTAATGCACTAGTCCTTTCTAAACCTTTGTGTTATTCTTAAGGCCAATGTTGAAGAATTCAGAACTCAGAATTCAGAATTCAATGTTGAAGAATTCAGCAACACAAATATTTTGTAAAATTAATTATATCCTTATCCATATAAATTTTGTCTTATTTAAATTAACTGTTGTTCATCAGCACCCCTTTTTGGAACTGGAAGTTTTGATTCTATAAAAAATTCCTCTAATTGCAACTTTTAGTTTTCGCATAATAGATATTTAATTTTTTGCCAGACTTTTGGAACACATTGTACATATACTACTATTGTTTCCAATAACCATTTGGTTACCATAAAAGAAAAAGAAAAAATATTTAATACTACGTGCAAAGGTATATTAGCTTGTTTAAATTAAAATCTAGTGCTGTTCAAGCTAATGTAAAAGATCAATTATTTACAATATAATAATTTAACATCTGAATACCAATACTCAGCTTCACCAATTATCATCTATCATTTCACCATACTATATCATCATCATCAGCCATTTTCAATCCACTGCAGGATGAAGGCCTCTCCAGCAACTTTCCAGTTCCTTCTGTTTTGTGCAATGGCCATCCATTTACTACCCACAAACTCATGGATTTCATCTGTCCATCTCCATTGTTGTCTTCTAGGTTTTCTTCTAGCTCCTCTTGAGTACCATTCTGTTATTTTCTTAGTCCATCTGTCATCATGTCTTCGAGCTATGTGTCCTACCCAAGACCATTTTAGTTCTTTAGTTTTGATAAGAATGTCCCTTACTTAAGTTTGCTGCCTAATTCATGTGTTTCTCCTCTTATCTAACAGTCTGATTCCCAGTATAATTCGTTCCATTCTTTGCCGTGTAGTTCTCAGCTTTTCTTCCATTCTTTTGGTGAGTGCCCAAGTTTCACTTCCATAAGTCATGTTGGGAAGTATACATTGGTTCATTATTTTGCGTTTCAGACAAATTGGGATATTGCTCCTCAGTATGTGACTATACTTCCTGAATGCTATCCATCCAAAATTTATTCTTCTCTTGACTTCCAGCCATTTATCATTATTACAGCTAATGACTTGTCCCAGATAAGTATATGACTCCATCTTTTCAATTACTGCTCCTTCAATCATTATATCCCTTTCTGTGGCATTTTTGTTCATCATTACTTTTGTTTTAGCCATATTCATCTTTAGTCCAAACCATACTATATACTGTAGTTTAAATACAATCTAAGGAGACAGCATCTGTTTCCAAACAGAATTTCCTTAATTTTTACTTAATTTGTTACAGTAACACAGCAGAAAACCTGTCACAGTGCCTATGATTACTGTTCTCATAAGGGTTTCATGTTTCAACAAACATGGTTTTTGAATTCTACACAACTTTCCTTTCCTAAAGTAGTCAAGCATCTTTGCACTCCACTATTACCCTACTGGTTGATAATAGGAAAGCAGAGCTTACTACTGTGTCACCATCATCATCCTAACTACTACTAACTGCTGCAACACTGCTTAAAATGTCACTCTATCTGAAAGGGAAAAAAAAAAAATCACTATTATTCTGTTAGTC